>NC_088603.1:59390742-60868915 GCF_036013475.1 Columba livia | reverse complement strand
TTAATTTTTAACCAGGGTTCATTGCTTTTGTTTTCTCTAGTGAAGGTTAATGTTATACATTTCAGTTACCCACTGTGGTTCTGACCCAGGTCTTGTTACTCTTGTGATTGTTTGTGTTGTTTGGCATAGATGCCATTTCCCCCCTGCATGTTAAGAGTTGAAAGGTAGGGAAAAAATTGTCTTAGAAGATTTAGAGTAACGATGTATTTTCAATAAAGCTATTCTGTTTTCCTGGGATTTTCTTGTTTTGTAAATAGATGTTGGGATCCATGTACTTCAACCATGGTCTCTCTAGATGAGTGCAGACTGAAAAGCATTGTCACAGGAGTTTTACATTTCTGCATCCCAGGGCTTTGAGGTTGTATCTCACCATAAAATAAAGTTGAAATAAAGTAACATAAAATTAGGTTCTTTTAGGGTAAAATTAGTAAAACAAAATAGCTTTGTGACACTTTTTTTTTTCCTCCAGGTCAAAATTCTGATTTTCCTTCTGTCAACATCAAGGTATCTGGAGTATTCTCCAGGTTTTGGGCATCTCCCTTCAACTTTCCATGGACTCTTTTGCCACCAGTCACTGCAGCAGAAGTGAACTTCAGTTAAAGCACACTTTTTACATTTTCAGACTTCTTTTTTTTTTTTTTTTTTTTAAATGTAAGTAAGGGGATCATCAATGCTTACAGAGGAAATTCTGGCCAGAGTAGTTACAGGCAGTGAAAACTAGGTAGGGTTCATTCACTTCCACTATATTATTTAGCAGAACATAGTTGGTATTGTTACTAAGTAAGGCTCAGTGACATAGTTTATTTTACTTTATCAGTTTTGAATTGACCCTAGGATAAATGCTGCTATGACAGTAAAACCTGGTATTTCTGAAGACAGCTGGTTTTGATTATAGTAATTACTATTGAAGGCATTGTAGAACTTTTTCTTCATGGTTTTACGTGGAAAGGTACTGAACGCATGTCAGGTGCTTTTGCTAGTTGAAAGAGTGATAAATGCTGCCTGGAGCAGGCATAGTTTAAAACGCTGGTGTCTCAGAGAATCTGAAACAAGAAGTGAGCCATAACTTTTATTGTGAATATTTTCAGAAAATGGCAGTGACTAAATGTCATGGTTCTAAAAAACAGCTTAGTCTTCCTGTTTAGTCAGTCAGCTCATTGTTAAGTCATTAACATCATTTGGGATCCAGTCTCTGACTTCCAGATAGGCTGTTGAGGCCTGTTATTTTGATAGCTGATTTTCCTCCTCATCATTTTATTTATATCACCAGCCACACGATGGCAGCAAATTATTAAGTAACCCCATTTGCCTCTTCTAGCATCAAAATAGCACAGTAACTAACCTCTTCAAGATTTTACCCTAACCAGAGGAAATCCAAAGACAAGCTGGATCAATCCTAGGTACAAATAATGATGCTCAAGGAATAAAACCATAGCTCTGTGTGTGTTCATCTGTGAATATTGCCTTGCTACCTTGTTATGTATAAAACACATACTTGTACATTAGATGTCAGTGTGATTTAGAAGTATTAGCTCAATGAAGAAAAGACATGAAATCACTTTACTTTATAAACTCATATTTTGTTATTATTTACATAATCACCACTCTCAAATGAGAAAGAAATTCAGTACAGTTATGTTAATCCTGATAAAACATAGATTATACCAAATTGTGATCTCTGTGCTTAAAATTTGAAAAAAAAATGGAATAGAGATATCTTACTGACATTCTTAAGCCTGTGTACATGAAGAAGTTTTACATAATATAGCTGTAATACAGAAAAATAAAAATACATAAACCAGATATACATAAAAGACCATACCTGGAGAGAAGGAGGAGTGTATTGTCAGAAAATAAAGGGAATAATAGAGGAATTTAGCCGAAGACTTTGTATATTTTTTAATAATTCTCTCATTTTTCTAGTCAAAAGCTATGTATACATATACATATATATATGTATCTATATTTGTATTTATATTCCTGTAGGCTTTAAGAAAGGGTCACAGAAATTAAAAATTATAGCAGAGCTACACATTTTCTCTGAAATGTTAGATTTCTGAATATAGAATTTTTTAGTTCATTCCATGAAGAATATTTGGGTTGAATCAAACAGCTCCAATGTCGCAAATAAAAAATGTATAACTGGTAATTTCTGATTGTAATTTTAATTCAGCTCACTTATTATTTTGTTAATGACCTCTGCCATTAATAGTGCTGTGTCAGTAAAATTGTACAAATCAAATTTTGTAGAGTGTATCTAAAATTTGATGAAAAACCAAATGGGGTGCCAACCAGAAAAACCTTGACAGGTTTGCAGAGTGGGCCCATGTGAATCTAATGAACTTCAACAAGGCCAAGTGCAAAGTCCTGCACTTGGGTCAAGGCAATCCCCAAGGTCTATACAAACTGAGGGGTGGTGAATGGATAGAGAACAGTGCTGTGGAGGAGGACTTGGGGGTACATACAGGTGGATGAAAAATTCAACATGAGCCTGCAATATGCTCTTGCAAGCCAGAAAGCAAATCACATCCTGGGCTGCATAAAAAGAAACTTGGCTATCAGGACAAGAGAGGTCATTCTTCCTCTCTACTGTTCTCACAAGACCTCACCTGGAGTACCATGTGCAAGAAAGACATGGACTTGTTGAGGATGTGGACTCTCAATACAAGAAAGACATGGACTTGTTGAGGGTGGTGAGACACTGGAACAGGTTGCAATATATATATCATAATATAAAATGTGTTATAATATGATGGAGTTGTAATTAGAGACTACATGATGGAGAACAGTTCAGGATTAATGAGACCTTCCCTCTTAAATGTATGTATTTCCTAATTTAATTTTATTAAATACATCCTTAACAGACTCAAGTTTATTCAGCTTCTAAGATCATAACATTAGGCTTAGTGTGTCTTTTCCACAAAAACCTTAATTACAAAGATACTACTGATGTCAGAAGGCTTTCACCAAGTGGACGCTACAATCTTTTGGCAAATTGTTACCCTCAGGTAACAAAATTACGGAATTTTATAACTTAGTCTATTTTGTTAATTTCATAGTATTTTTAATTAGCAAGATTGTTTTCAATTTAAAGATTAAGGTTTGGTGGGTTTTTTTTTTGTCTTGCTCTGTTTCCCCTTAATCAACAGAAGATTCTGTTGTAGATTTCAATAGCATGCCTCTCAAGTGCACATGGTCTGTAGAGACTGGAACTACAATTCTGTGTTTAGTAGAAAACCTGTAAGGTAAGATGATCGCAATCTGAATGAACTACTGAAATTTGAATCAGGTGCCACAGCTGTGAGCATAGACATGCTTGTGAGTTTTGTAGCCAAGTGGAGCTTCCCACAGTATTTAGTGGCTGCTCAGTGTAAATATATTCTCTTTTTCTTAGATTTTAAATTAGATTTAAATTTCATAATTTCAGTGTGCTTATAGAAATATTTCTCATTGTTATGTCTAAAAAAAAAATCTTTCTCTGTTTTTTACAACTTTTGTAGTGGAGATTTTTGTCCATGTTAGTTGCATAGATGATTAGGGAAACCTGTGCTAACCTATGAAATTAGTAGGTTTCCAATAGAATTTGGGAGTTACATCTCAAAACAATAAACTGAATTCTAATTTGACAGTGTTGTGTGTCTGTACTGAAATTTGATGAAATAACTGTTTATCAAAGTTAACAGGTGTTACCAAATGTACTGTTTATTTCTTGTGTGTCAAACCAAATATACTACAGTGTTATTACGTGTGTTATGGTCAATATGCTTCTACAGATTCTAATGATAGGAGTTTTCTCATTTCAGTGTCTTTGTAACATTTCTTAATGTTCAAACCTATGTGTAATACACTTCTAAGAATTTTAACTTAGTTGTCTGTAAACATCAAATTGTGAAACGGCTGTTCCAAAGTTAATGGCATATCATTTAAAACATGTCTGATTTCCAAACCTTTATTTTGGGTTTCTCTTATGTTTTTGAAAACTTCCTGTCAAATGAAAAATGGGAGAAACATTTTTTCAGAAATATCTCAGTACAGCTGGATTATGACTGGACTCCACGACATGGAGGTCTAAGCAGACCTATCTTGTCTTGGCAGACCTGCTTGGAGGCTTTTTATCTTGAAAGCCATAAAGTTAATAGGAAAAGTATAGATCCGTAGTTAAATAAGTGTTCTTGTCTGTTTTATGGAATAGTTCAAAAGATGGCTGAAGCTTCAAATGTCCTGATAAAAATATTAAAAAATACCTTTTTTTTTTTTTTTTTTTTTAATCTGTAATCAACTGATAATAAATATTTTGGAACAAAGTTCAGGTATCTAAATTGATGGGGAGCTAATACATACATGTTGTTTTACAAATTAATGCAGTGAGAATTTTGAATATGCACTTTTATTCAAAACCATTCATCTATTTCTTGTAATAATAAACTCTACAAAACCCTTTCTTAACATTCTTTTGAAGAAGGTAAAGGAAAATGTTCTTACTCATTCTAAGTCCAATCTATTTTAAATTATACCTCTTCACTTTTCCTTTTTTTGTGATGGGACAGGAAAAGCAATTAACGTTTCAAGTGATCTCTAAGGGATTTTTAAGATTACTTGCTTGTAAGTTTTAATTTGCTGTGAATTACAGTAAATTGCACTTACTGTCTTCATCATTCTCAAAGATTAAACCAATGCTACCTCTGACTAATTTTGACTCATCTGTAACTTACATTTTCTTTCCAAAGTGGTTTCTGAATGTTGTTTGAAAAATCAGTCATATTTCTTGGTAATTGGTTAAGGAAAATATTAAAAGATAAGAAACAAATTGGTAGGCTTGGTGATTGTAATATTTTTATGGGTATTCTCAGTAAACATGCTACATATGTGTGAAAGTTGCAAAGAGTGTCAGCTAAAGGGCCTGATGCTTCTGGAAAGGAGAAAAAAATCAAACATTTATTTTCCTGCTATGGCAACAGCTATTCACTGTCAGCAGGAACTTTCTTCATGCAGTGTTTATCGTAGCAAAATGCAGAGGGCTTGGATATTTATTTATTTATTTATTTATTTATTTATTTATTTATTTAGTGAGATTTGACACAATGGATTAAATGTAATGGTTGTGAACTTTCCGTGAGCAAGCTGGCTGTGATGAAACATTTTATGTGAATCTTCCATTTAGCTTCTCATTTTTTATAATGACTCAGAGGAAGTAGCTGATTTAGACTTCGAATAGTAGTCACTCACTTTACATATCACCTCATTGAAAGACTGGGCACACAAACACAGGAGTTGATAACAAGTTTTCAGTAGCTTTAGGGAAAAGTTAACCTTTTGCCCTTTTAAGCAGATTGTATTTTTTCTTAATAGTAAACTACCTTCCGTACTTTAGTACCTTGAGCTCTAAGAAATATGGATCATATCAAAATGGCATTTTAGGCTATTTCATCTAGTGAGCAGCCTCATAGGATGGTTTGATAATTGCTGTATGCAAAAAAAATTAAATGCAATGTATAAAAATATTATGTTGCGAATAATGTTGCATTTAAGCTGTTTACTTTAAATGCTCTTGTTTAGAGAATTACAAATGCAATACTTGCACTGAAGATGGGGAAAGAGAGGGAAGTAATATCATCCAGGAAATATCCCAGAATTTGTTTAACTCAACAGGATGGAAATTTCAGAACAATCATGAAGGAATGTGGAAAAAAGAAAAAAAAAGCTCTACAGTATCACCAATGGTAAATCGCTATGTATATGGTGAGCAAGTTTATTTCATTTAAAATATCTGAACATGTGTAGAGAAAATTTTGAAAAAAACAGCTATATTTGGAAAAAAATGCTATCTTTGGCATTTTTGTGATGCATCTGGCATTCAGCACCACGTGGAGGACAGGGAATAATGAAATGCTAAGAAAGATCTGTGCTGGGAGAAGTTAACAGTGGTAAGTGTCAGGCACTGGCTTGTAATGGCATAAGTTTGTAAATGGTGAACCTGAAGGAAGAGTTTTGCAAACATTTTTGTTTCATAATTTTGTTAATGACCTTGGCATTTAAATATAGAGACATCTTGATTAAACTAGTTTTCAGTATAAGGAGCTAATTTGAATGACATTGAGAATGGATATAAAAGAAACGGGTTAAGACTGGATATGATAAAACCATTTTCTTAGAGGCTTAGTAAGAATAACTGCTGGAGGCTTAGTGTCAAAAGCCTGTATATTTAGCACACACTGAGTGTGAGGAAGCCATGAAAAAGTGATTTAGAGTTTACTGTATACTTCTAATAGAAATTAGAAAGACAGTAATGCCATCATTCAAGGCTGTGCAAAAGCTGTGTGAAACTTAAATAACTTATAGAAAATGCCTTCCATGTAAAAAAGTGATATGGGTGTACTTATTAGAATGATTAAGGGAATGGAGAGACAATTGTAAAAGAATGGAGCAGAAGTTGTCTCGTTTGGTCTGACAAAGCTGAGGCAAAGAAGAGAGGATATATTTGAGAGAATTAGAAAAAACCTTAGTGGGGCGTGCACCATCAGAGAATGAAAGATATTTAAGCTAAAGGATAGTGTTAGCACAAAAAGAGATATGCAGACTGGCTAGTAATGCATTTATCTCAAAAAAAAAAAAGAAAAAAAAAAGAAAAATAAAAATAAAGAAGTTGTAATCTTCTTGCAAAGCAATTAGCTTAACTTGTAATTGGCGTCACTATTTTCAAGATGCAACTTAGTAAGATTATGAAGTGAATTCTACTGGGCAATACATGCAAAAGAAGGGGATTGGGCTAAAAGAACTAGAATGTCTTTTTTAGTATTACATTCACAATTGTGTCCAATAAATAAGTTGCATTCTCAGTGTATTACACATTTTCAGGTTCCAGCATAATTCGGATTAGTAATAAAGGAAGATAAATGATTGATTACTTTTCTACTTAACTCATCTATATATACACTTTTTCTGATTGCATCATAATTGATTTTGATATAAATTGCCTTGTTTTCATTTTAAGTTGATAATTTTTGCTATTTTTTGGGAAAAAAAAAAAAGTGTATTTCTGTTGCCCTATAAACTACCTATATGTAAGTTTGTGGCAAAATAACTGGAAGAAGTATAAATCATATGTTGAGTTATGTTGGTTCTTGACAAATCATAATTCTGATAAACCATAATGTTCAAAATGTCCTTGCTTAGTAGCATGCCAACTCAATCAGCACTCATCATAAATGGAAAAGATAGCAATGCCAAACTATTTTGAAATAATTCACATGCTATCCCATATATCATAACCAGAGGGAAGGCAGACACTATTGGGAAAAAACTGTGTGAAAGCAGGGACCTTGCAGAAAGTTTCTGAAGGAAACCAAAATATCTAGTCTATAGTTAGAAAAACAGCATCTTATTTCTTTTTGAAATATACATCTGAAACCAATTAAATAGCTGTAATTGTAAGGAATTGTAATACTGGATTCAGCTTTCTATTTGTTGAAGAAATAGAAGTTCACAGATTGATTAATGCAGTAAACTTAGTATGCTCTTCAAACTCTTCATGAGTTCCACTTCACTGAAGGCATATACTGCTAATAGTTTGCCCAATGCAGCCCCGGATACTATTGGCCTTCTTTGCTGCAAAGACACATTAGTGGTTCATGTTCAGCTTTATGTCTGCCAGGACTCTTCAGTCATTTTCTGCCAAGCAGCTTTCAAACTGGGCGGTCCCTGGCATATACTGGTGTATGACGTCATTCCTCCCTAGGTTGAAGAACTTTGCATATCCCCTTGTTGAACTTCTTGAGGTTCTTGTTAGACCATTTCTTCAGCCTCTCAAGGTACCTCTGAATGGCAGCATGACCCTCTGGTTTATCAGTGTCATCACTGAGGTCAATATAAAAATGTAAAATAAATATTTATTCTGATTTTGTAAGAAAGAGATCAGAAATTATTAAAGAATAACCTTTTCTACTGTAAAATAATTCTCTCTGAGCTCAGCTTTATTAAATTATACCACTTAGTATTTGCAGAATTTTTGTGAAGGTTTGAGAGATCAGTCCATCTTGTTGTCTACAACTTTAAAGGCTATTATCAAGGTGAAAAAATTATTGGTCTGTTTCATAATGTCAAGAATGGTAGATTTAGAAGCAGTTCTAAACCAAGCTGGGTGGGGGTGTTAATCTGCTTGAGGGTACAAAGTCTCTACAGAGGGATCTGGACTGGCTAGCTTGATGGGCTGAGGTCAATTGTATGAGGTTCAACAGGGCCAAGTGCTGAGTCCTGCCCTTGAGTCTCAACAACCCCATGCAGTGCTACAGGCTTGGGTAAGAGCGGCTGGAAAGCTGCCCAGCAGAAAAGGACCTGGGGTGTTGGTGAAGAGCCAGCTGACTATGAGCCAGCAGTGTACCCACATGGCTGAAAGGGCCAATAGCGTCCTGGCTTGTATTCAGAAATAGTGTGGCCAGCAGGACTAGGGAAGTGATTGTCCCCCTGTATGGGCGCTGGTGAGGCCACACCTTGAATACCATGTTCAGTTTTGGGCTTCTTGCTAAAACAAAGACAATGAGGTGCAGGATCAAGTTCAGAGAAGGGTGACAAAGCTGGTGAAGAGCCTGGAGCACAAGTCTTATGGAGAGCAGCTTACGGAACTGGAGCTGTTAAGCCTGGAGAAAAGGAGGCTGAGCAGAGACCTTATTGCTCTCTACAACAAGAAGGCTGTAGCACAAAGGGTGTAGGTCTCTTCTCCCAAGTAGCAAGTGATACGGTGGGAGGAAATTGCCTCAAGTTGTGCCAGGTTTAAACTGGATATTAGGAAAATCTTCTTAATGGAAATGGTTGTCAGGCGTTGGAACAGGCTGCCCAGGGAAATGGGTGAGTCACCATCCCTGGAGGTACTTAAAATATGTGTAGATGAGGTTCTTAGGGACAAAGTTTAGAGGTGGATTTGACAGTGTTAGGTTATCACTTTGACTTCATGATCTTAAAGGTCTTTTCTAGTTAAAATGATGCTATGATTCTATGTTTTCAAACCTGATGTATGAAAATAACTGCTCTTACTATTTTTCTGATGATGGAACGATGTGTTTGTAATCTTTGAGGATAATAAGGGTAAGTTATAAGGAAGAACAGGACCAGAAAGACTTATTGTAAAGATGGCATGAAATCAACATAGTGAAAGAAGCTAAAAATATTGACAGTGGTTCAGTGGGAGAGGATTTGCAGAGTAATAGTGAGCACCATACTAAGCTTATTACCAACATCTTTGAGGGAAAAACCCCTAATATTATGCAGGGACATGTGAACACATAGTTATAGAAACCAATGTAAGAAACCTTAGCTTTCTTCAACACTGATAAATTTTTGTCTAGATAACTGTTTACAGGTTTGGGGAAAGTTGTGCTTGTTAATTTTGCAATATCATATAACTTAGACAGCCATAGTTAACTTTGGGTGCCATCTCAGAGCTATAGTTTCCTCGTCAGATGTATTTTTTCTATCCAGCACAGAATTTCTTTTCTCATATGTAGGATGATTGCTTGCTTCAACTTTATATACACACTATAGCAAGGTTTATTTTTTTCTGTGTGATTTCCACTTTGATAATAACACCTAGTATTGTGTTATGTTTTTTTTTTTTCCACCTTAATTTTGGCCAGTCTTCTCAAGAAGCAGTGTATTCTTTCAACTGTACGTTTGCGTTTATATACTTTTTTTCCTTTTTTTACCTGCCAAGTCTCAGGCAGGTATTTCATACACAAGCTCAAAAGTCAGCTTCTATAGAAAAAATTAAGTACTTTTTAATGTTACAGTATGTTCTCTGCATTAGTTCTGCTTACCTGTCATGGCAGGATATGCATTCTAGGCCATTGTTCAGAGCCAAATATTACCAGCTGTGCCAGCTATCAGACAGATAGCTGTATCCTGCATTTAAAGATGTTGTTTAGGGCATGCCTGTATGTACTGTTGTTAGAGTTGTAATTCACCAGCTTTGTGTAGTTCATCCTACCTTAAAGCATCAACAAATGTCAGTTTGATGTTACATTTTTATTACTTCCCACACTTGCAATGTTCATTACCCAGTTGCTTAATCCAACATCTGGTAGAAAAAAGATGAAGGATATTGTTCTTAGCTAGCTATTATTCATCTCCTCAGTAACTTTTGAAACCACTGGCTAACTTCTATCAGTTGTAGAGAAAAGTGAGCTTGTAGGCACAACAGATGTTAAAACAGAGGCACTCTCTAAGTACTCTCATTGAAATGCAGATGAAATTGCAATGAGTGATATTCATCAGGCTTTATCATTTTAAGAAGCACCATTGTCTCACATGTGTCAGCTGACGAATCAGACAAAATGTGTGCTACCTCTCATCCTGTCAAAAGGATGGATGTTTTGGAGATGTGCAAATACTTCAGCAGTGAAAATAGGTTAGATACTGACAAGTATTGTGGTAGCTGAGTTACAGGGAAAAGTGAAGCCCTGCATTTAGGATAGGTATTATGAGGCAGGTGGAATTTTTATTACAGGGAGCTGTAAATTAAATTAGCTTAATTACCTGAAATATAACAACATTTTATTATCAAATATTAGAATATTCAGGGTTTTATATTAAAATGAACAGTGTGTCAATTTGTAGTTGCCTAGCTCTTAAGTAGTAGGCTTTTCATTTTTGGATTCTGAAACACTGCAGAAAAAGGATGCTTTTTCTTTCATGTATGGTGCTTTTCATATCTGTATTGACAAACATAGGAACTTTCTAAAGTTAATATCTTCTGCTGTCAAATGAAGTCATGATGCCTTTTTTTTTTTTTTTTTTCCAGTTGGGAGTAACTCCCATAAAACTTCTATATTTGAGATTTATTCACATTTGAACAATTAAACTATTTTCCAGGTGTTTACACAAAAAGAAAAAATGTGTATATATATATGTGTACATATAATAGAATTAAGCTGAACTGCTAAAGGTTAAACATGGTTTGTTTTTTTTTTTTTTTACACTCTGTGGCAGAAAGGAAAGCTAAACTATACTTCTGCTTAAGACCAGTCAAAAAATTTTCCTTTCTGTTTAGTGCCTGGAAGACAAGTTAGTTTAGAAAGTATCACACTATTTTCTGGGACAGAACCTGACTTTTCATCTACATTGAGTTATTATGTGGAAAACAATATTTGGTAGGACCGACATTTGAGAAATGTGAAATTGAGTGGGTTGTCATTAATCACTGCATTTTCCTGACCCACATCTCTGCCTTGTTCAACTAGCAGGTTAACTCTGCATCCTGCACATTTTGTGATACATTGCAGTCCTTTTCTGTGGATAAAATGCCTGCCCTGGATGGCAGAATATGTGTATTCCTGTATGGAAAGGGAGAGTGAAGCGTCTGGGGGAAGGGAATAAAGAGCTCCTTGAAATTCTCTTCACCATTTTTTCAGTTTACATTGATACCTGCAGGGGAAACATGCTTTATTAAAAGTCACCTTTGGTGATTTCACACTAACAGAGATGTAGAACTGTTAGTTGTAGCAAGCTGGCACATGTGAAGCACAGAATTAAAGGTGGGTTTAAGCCTCAGTCATGTAATGTAAGAATAAACAATATTTGTAAAATATTAATTGTACAGCAACCAATGATTTCTTGCCAAGACAGTCTTTCCACAGCCTGGAGATACTATTAAATTGTTATTAAATATTTACCTGTAAGAAAAATAATATGAACAGCCTCAATAAATGTTATGAATCTCAATCTAATAATTAGGAATTTATAAATTATTTTAATAAAGTTATATTTTTGTATTTTTACCCATGTACATGTGCTAAAAACTGTAATGGCCTGAGGCTGCCATATTTTCTTTAAGAATCAGTTAATGGGCTGTTATTTTCCTTCTTTTATTTTTTTTCTTTTTTACTCAGCAGTTGGTGGAAATGGGGAAAATTTTTATATGTGATCTTACATTTTCATGTTCCAAAATCATGTAGTTAGCCATTGATTGATACCAAATTTCTGTACCAGATTTTGAGAATTGCTTTTGGTATTAGCTCTTGGACATTTTATTGAAAATCTATGATCATCTTAAGTAAGAAAAAGAAATCATCATTTTTGTAGTAGGATGTTAAAAAATCTAGTCACCAGGGAAGCAAGGGAAACTTGTTTTAATTATTCATATGTCTAGATGATTTCACGAACCTCTTGAAGATTTGCAGGCATGCTTTGTAATTATTGGGGAAGTTATTCTACTGTGTCCTGCTAACCCCACTTCAAACACAATTCCTCAAAAATTAGTAATCAATTAATAATAATAATAATAATAATAACAACAACAACAACACCAATAATAAGATATCAATAATAAGATAAGATAATAATAATAGTAATTATGACAATAATAATAACAATAAGAGTTAATAATAATAACAATAAGAGTTTTCTTTAGAGATAAGCGTGGTGGACTATGGTGGGTCCATGGATTCCCTGACAGAGGGCATGGGAACAGAGATTGGCCTTGAAAATATTAAAGTTGACCTGTGAGAAAGATGGGAGTAAAGGAGTATCTGGAGATATTCAGGTGTACCTGTGAGAGAGAAGGGAGTAACATTGATGATAGCAAAATTAGCCAATGAGATGTTGCTACTGCAACTTGTAACTAATAGCAAAAAGACACTTGAACTGGTAAAGACTATATAAAAAGGTATTTGTGGCAATAAATGGAGACTGCTGTTTGTACAGAAGAACTTGGTCTATGTCGTTTGTCCGTCTCAACCGCAGCGTATAGTTACCCCGACGTGATCCTGCATGAAGAAGCATCCCGCGTGAAGATGAGACAGCAGTGAAGCTGTGACAGCCGAAGACAAGCTGGGGGGGACAGAGCCTGGAGCAGCTGATAGAGCAGCCGGGGGGAGCTGCCAAAGATCTGGATTCTTGAAAAGACAACAACACCAAGAGTAGGTGAGCTACCGGGAACATGGGAGGGAACCTCTCTAAAGAAAAGGATACTATATTATCTACATGGAAGTTGGAGGGTATTAGCCTTCTGGAACTGACTTTATGAAGGATGTTACTGTGGGGCAAAGCACTACCCAAAGGTCCAAAGAAACAACTGAACTGTTAATGATGTGGTGCTTGTTGCTAGAGACTTTGAGAGGATTAAAAGAGCAATGGGAACAGGCAAAGACAGCGGAGGTGTGGTGGCTTTCCTGGCCTAAATTTGGAAGGAAAAAACCCCCCAAAATAATATGGGCATTGTTCCAACCCCCCCTGTTACTAATGGTTCTCCAGCACCGTTCAAGTGTTATCTGATGACTTGGATGAGGATGAGGGTTCACGGCATTCTCTTGAGAAGTTAAAAGGAAAAGAAAAGGAGTATGTGTACGTGTTGCCCCGAGATCAGATAAAAACCATGAAAGACTCAAGCAAAATTAGACCTATGCAATGTAACAGCTATAGGTCATTTAGGATGAAATGATGGGAATTCGTTGAAAGGGACAGGTATCCCCCAACTCTTGGAAGAGACACTAATTGGCACACCACAATTACAGGCACGATTAGTTTCTGAAATCCTGAGGCAGTCAGCAGGCCTTGCATATCAAGCTATGATAAAGGTGCCTGAAACTGACAAAGCAGTCAAATAATTTACGACTATTAATCAGGGTCCCAATGGGAATTACATGCAGTTTATTGATTGTCTTCAAGAGGCCATCAATAAGCACGTTGAAAACTTAGAAGCCAAGGAAGCACTAGTGTTGAAATTAGCAGTAGAGAATGCTAATGTTTTCTATCAACGTGTTATTTGCAAGTTTTACAGTACATACTACGTGCTTCTGTGTCTTGCCTCTCTGAAAGTCAAGCAGCTTGTCAGGAATATGAGTTAATTGTTTTACTGGTTGTTGTTACAGTTGCTTCTTTGTGGTATTGATTGTGTAAGTGCACTGTAAAACCTTCTCCCCACTTTTCCCACTCGTGCTACAAGCAGCTCTCTGCTTCCCCTTCCTCCCTCCTTCATAGTTTTTACTTACGAGGTAGAGTCAGAAATGACTATTTTCAATCATGTTCCTAAGAAATTGGTATTGGGAGGTGTTTTAAAACATAGGAAAGCACTTGGAAATATGAGGAAAGAGGATCTTGTGAAATATTGAAATCAGTGGTGGCTGCTGAAAACTCGCGGGAAAATAGAACCTTTAAGTATCTTTAAGTATAACACAGCAATCATAGATGTCTTCCTTGTTAGCCTGTTTTCTTTGTGGGTATCTGTTTAAGCATGTTGCAGTTTTAGTAGGTCTTTGTCTGTTGTGTGGTATGGTGAGTTCACAGACTGTTAAGTCATTAGAATCAATGGACTCAAAATGTGTGTTTTGTTATAATACAGAAGACCATGAGTAATCTAGTTTTTTACTGCGTGAATGTGATGATGAAATTCTGTGTGTAATAACTGTTACTTTTCTTTCTAGCATGCTAGCTTTATTCCAGCATTCAGACTTGCGCAACTCTGTGATAGGCTGTGTTTCAACTTGGTGTACTGAATTTGGCTCTTTTGTATGCACAGTAGGCAAGGAATCCTGGTTTTGGGATAACAGTTGTAGCATGCCAGATGAGACACTGATAAAAGCCTTGTCCAGTCCAGCTTGCTAGAGCAGTGGGGGCGTGGGTGCCGATTGGGCTCCAGCACGTGCTGACCTGTTTTGTCAGGGAGACCCAGCAGTACCTCTGCCTGGCTGAGCAGTAAGTGTTTCAAAGGTGCAATGCAAAAATCGAGATATTGTCTTGAATAAGTGTAACTGTGATCCATCTGCATATTTGAACTTAGTATTTGGTTTTCATATCTGAGCTCAGTATTTTAGTTTGCATATAGATATATATATATTTGGTAACAAAAGAATTTTGTTTGGGGAGATAATTACAGAATAGTAACCGGTTCTGCTACTAAAATAATACCACCTTGCTCCCCCTTAGGATGTATCCTTACGCATTAGAGTAACTTTTGGGGAAATATTTTGATAAAAGAAAACTTGAAACGATATTGTACTTGAATGTGGCTTAAATGTGGAATTCTGGGTTTTAGTGCTGTATTGTGATTAATGTTGTTCTGCAGAACTTTGGAAAAAATGGGATGAAGTACAGTACTGTAAGTTAATTTGCTCTTATTGTTATCTAGTAATTTTGAGACCAGAAAAGAATTTAAATTGTTAAACTCTGATTCACATTGAAAAAAAACAACCAACCAACCAAGACAAACAAACCAACCCCCAAAAAACCCCAAAACAACAAAAAACCCCTAAATACTATGATGGATGTGAACTTGGTATTGTATGAGGTTGTGAGACTTACAGAGCTTATGAGACTAACAGAGACCTTGTGATTAATAATGAGTCTTTCTGGCTGAGTTGGTATCTACTAAAATGTATTTATACGGGCTTTTACTGTCAATTCTTTCATGAGTTATGGAACCGAATTTTATGTCTTTGAATCTGAACTTAAAAGGCTCATACAACAGTTTAAAGTGTACGTTTAGTCCAGAAAAAAAAATGCTGAGCTTGAATTCAAATTTTTGAGCAGGGAAAGCGCTTTTTACATGTAGAAAAAGCACCTTCTGCTTCAGTGTTGTTATATTTTTATTTTCAATGCTTTTGCATAAAAGACAAGGAAAGGATAACATGAAATTCACAAAATGGTCACTATGGACATGCCAGCATCAGGATATCTTCAACGTATCAGTCCAGTGATTAGGATGCTCCTGTTTATCCCAGCCATGAGACCATAGTTCAAATAATTTTTCTACCTGTTGAAATATCAGTGTACATTTCTCATCCTAGAAAATTGTCCACTTTCTCTAACGAGGCTTATAGGAGAGAAGGTTCTCAAAACTCCTCCCTTAATATTGGTCTACTTCTACTCTGTTTAAATGTTAATTTAACTATGGATTCTTTAATTTTATTAGTTTCACTGTGGCAAGATCATAGCTATAATCTGGTTTTGAGTCAAATTCAAATTTATTCTTTGAACCAATCTCCTACCAGTGTCTCAATTGTGGATATTAAGTCACTGTTCCCCTTTCTTGCTTCCTGTTCCATTCATGAGTTAAATTTCTTCTGAAATGTTTGCTATGAGTATTAGTAATAATTTTAAGAAGGAAGAAATATACTGAATATCAGAGCAATTTATGGTAATGGATGCAGTTTTGAAGGAGGAAATACTCTTTCAGTAAAGGGAAATTTCCTTGCAGATTTTTACACTTTGAAAAAAAAAACAAAACAACCTTTTAGACTAATATTTTTTTTACAGGGGGTATAGGAAGTTTTTGCACAAAAGAGATGTTACTTCTATCACTTTCAGTTTTCAGACCAATTTATTACTTTTTTGACATTTATAGGGAAGTTAATTCTGTTTTATTAGCATTATCCTCAATATAAAGAAAAAACCCCTTCCTTCTCTTCAATTAGAGTGCCATTTTGATTACTTCATATAAGGTATATTTAAATTCAGTTTCTCACCAGGATATCAGATCAATTGAAAATATACAAGGGGATGTAATAAGTAATAGGCATCTGAAAAAATTAAGGAAAAAATTATTATTCCAAATTATTCACTTACAGCCATAGTTATTTCTTATGATATGGTTTAGTTTTATTTCCTAATTCAATACATGTGAAAAAAAAATTCTAAAATTGATTTAAGAAGCTAACTATTCACTAACTGTTCTTTTAGAGACATACAGAATTGCAGTACCATGTAGGAGTTTAGTCTTATGTGCTTCTACTAAAGTAAGCTTTTATAAGCCTGTTAATACAGGCGCCATAACATTTTCTAAATGGAAAATCTTTCTGCTGGATTACAATGAGCTTCCAAAGTACTCTGTCTATTGCAAGATTTCAGCCTTCCATCCTCTTCTGTGGAAGCATTAACTGTTTAAATAGAAAGCTGCAAACATTTATTATGTTCATGTCCTCCCACTGCCTTTTTATCCAATAGGTTTAGTTTTGTACTTCAAATCAATCTGGGTAGTACTTTTCTTGACAATAGCACTACTGAAAAGACTAGTGGCAGGTGTATCATAAACTGAATATTTGAAAGGGGATAATGTTTCAGAGTCTGACTCAGGAGACTGACTTTTTATGGCTGAGCTTTGTAAAATTTCACCCATAAGCTGACACCAGACCTGTAAAATTAGGCATGAATGCCTAATTTCATAGGAGTTAAATGCAGTTTTAATAGCTGTTTTAAAATGAAATATGCAGATGATTTTAAGTAACATTTCATACCCCAGATGCCTCAATGGAAACCAAAACTGAGTTTCTTTGATGTTAGAGAGCATTTTATGGCACTGATTTTTTAAGTCCTCATTTATCCATGAAGAAAATCTATAAGGAACAACAACTACCATGAGCAACAAATTATACTTGAAAATATATTTATTGAAAACAGACTGAGTTATTGCATGGACTAACTTGTAGCTGGGTGGGTTTTCTTTGCATTTTTGTAGTATTGTGAGTATGGCTACTGTGAATATACATTTCCCACATGGCCATTAGGCATAGAGCTGGGTATGATATCTTCATGTTCGATAAGTTATCTTTAAAAAAAAAGAAAAAAAAAGAAAAGTGCCTGCTTTATTCACACTCTTGTCAATAAAGTTTCTCAGCACAACAACAAAAAATGGATTTTAACTTTAATACATTTTTGAAAAGCAAAGAGAAAATAGAGACTGTGGTAACCACTGTATGTTATCTGTCATCTGAGGACTGAGAAATCAGTTTTCCAGGCAGAACAGGCCTTTTAATTTACATTCTCAGAGTTATAGGAGAGAACTTCAGCTGTCCTTTCCTTGGCCTTCAGGGACTTGATCTTGCTTACCTTTAGTAATGCTGATCCCGTTCTGATGTTGAATGGAGCAACATTGAATTGTTGCCATTTTTGTAGACCGGTAAAACCATTTCCTACCCAGTTCTAGCCTCTAACATTTTAGTTGAAGCTGGTACTCCACATGTTCTTTTTGAAGAAAGATCACTGATGTTTTAAGAACAGTCTGGTGAGAATAATGTATCCCTCTAACCAGTGGCATATGCAGTTTGTTGTTGTTATTGGAAGGATTTTAACCTTTAAAACTCCTCACTGAGTGAGTCACTGGTAGAGTGGTTGCAGATGCCATATTGAGCCACTGGAAAATCAAAACTGAAATAAGGAGAAGGTAGATAAGCTGAATAATGCATATCCTGTGGTGTGCCTTTCAGCCTGGTATTCTGTACATGATTGACAGCTATAATCTAGACAAGCTGGTGAATTTTCTTGTGTGTTGGTTTTGCCATGATGGAATCTTTTAATTTCCATGTTTGGATTTTTGAAGTATAGCCAGGAAGAAAACAAAAAGCAGGAAGAGAAGTAGAAGCTATTGAGTTTATTCTATCAAGTCTTTTCTTCTGCTGCTTTGGCTTCTGCTTTGTGGCACTTTCAGCTGCTGAGCATTTCTTAAACAAATAGCATTTTACACTACTGCTATGTTCTTTATTCTTCTAAAGTGGAATTGCCCATTGCCAAAAAAAACTTGCACTGATCACAATCCAGCAAGCAAAACTTAAGTAGTAATATGGGAAATACTTAATCTAAAAGGCGCTATTAGAAAAAAAATAATGGATTTTAGGCTAATAATTTTGAGACTCCATTAATCTGGAAAGACAGATTCTTGTTCATCAGGCCTGGTAATATCTTCTTCCCTCTATTAACTGAGCTTCATTGTTCACAGCTCATAAAGTCCTTGGGAATCTTTTGGCTTTCCTAGCTGTTTATTTTATAATATATTCCTGAAGCAGGATTGGTAGTTGTACAGACTCTTGCACAGTTTCGTTTTATGAGAAGCAGGCAACTCAACTTCACAAAGATACAGATCATAGTATCCAAACAGTGTAAATTTAAACCTTCCCTATAATCACAGAAATAGTAGAATAAATAGTCTGGCTATGCTTTGCATAACTGTGCCTGCAGCTCATGACCAGTAGTTCCACTTCAGACTTGTTCCAGCCCCAGCATGACCTCCAAAACTGTGTGTACTCTCTTGATTGTATAGCTGTGTTTGCACTATGGTGTATCTGCAATAATGATACTATTGTTTGTTGTAAACATTAAAAGATCATACAATACAGCACTTCACTCTTTCCATGTAGGTGTTTTTTTGTCAAGAAGGAAGCTTTTTTTATCATGTGATGATTTGGAGTTTTGGCATAATACACTGATGTTATTCTTACCTCATCTCATTTTCAAGATTTCTGGTGGCACTTTGGACCTAATCCAGAGCTGTTGTTTAATGAGTTTGTCATGGCATTTTAAGATTACAGAATTAACAATGATATCCTTGTTTGACCGCTATTGCCAGTTTCATTAGGTACTAAATGAAAATGTGTCTGTTATTTCTCCTTTTGCTCAGTTTTGTTAGTCACAGCTACTTCTTAGTCTTTTTTTTTTTTTTTTTTTTTTTCCCTCCACACTCCTAATTCATCTCTCTCCTCCTTCCAGGCTAATGATTACTACATTTCTGGGAACTGAGAGGATTCCATTATTGTAGTGACATAGGAAACAATACAGCTAGAGCCTATTTGCATGATGACTAATTTCCAGTCTTTGTTTAAAGTTTTGGGAGCTGAAACATGGTTTATACTTAAACTTGTACAGAAAGGAAGAGCCTTTCCATCTCAATGAGTTCTTACAGGAAATGTATCCTAAATATCTTGCCTTGCTGCGAATAGGAAACAGACATAGTGATTAACTTAATTTGGGTGGGAGCCCACTGTAGGAGTAACAAATTGTGAATCAGCCTCATCACACATGCAGAGAGAAATGTGACTGTGAAATGTCTGACAGTCGAGAAGGTTGCTTCCAGGATAGTGATCAGATGAACAAACAGCAGAAAGAATCAAAGTTGTGTAGAGAGCAAGCAGATAGGGCTGACAAGCACCGTGATGCAGGTAGTGATTTTTTTCATGAGGGAGCAAGAGAATCTGCACAATTACTGTTTTCACTAAGTAATCAGACTCACTGTTTTCAATTTTAGCTATATTTTAATACGTTGTGAAATTATGTAGCACCACTCAAATTAAATTCTGTGACTATACTCCAGAAGACAAGTTTAATCTTCTGTTAATCGAAATGCATGAATACATTTGCTGTTTCTGTAGCAGTATTTCATGGCTTTCATCTCAATGTTTTACCAGTGGAAATTAAGAGGTATATTGTGTGTGTACACCTTTCTAGATATAGCTATAAAGGTATGGTTGAGAATTTTTTAATTAAACATTTATTTTCACTGGGAAAATGCTGATTCCTAGAAACTAGAAGTTTGGGGAACATATCACCTCTGGTAAAGGCTTTTTTGGGGGGCAGGAGCAGGCAAGCAGGTGGTGGAGAGAATTCTTATTTGCGAACAGGAGTATCTGATCCAGGATCTGTTCTCTTTGTGACTTTTCATTCACTATCATTATCTGAGATGGATCAGACTTGATTAAACACACACAGATACATATATTTGTGTGTATATATATAGTGTTAAGCATTACATAGTCATGTGTAAAGCACTTCAGAATTATCTTGAATAAAATGGAAAAGTACACAAATTAATATTTACTTTGATGCAAAGTTATGTTTCAACCATTTTGGTAGAAACTTGGTAGTAATCTGACAGGAATTCCTCACACCAAAACATCAGTTTAGGTGGAAATGTTCATTTCTCGTTGCATTCCATCTACAGCCAACAAAATGTCTTCTACTTGATATGAGTTCTAGAAATACCTACTTTACTATCTGTAATACTTCAAATGCAGCATGAAGAACTTGTTTTGTGGGGTATTTTCCACACAGGCCAGAAGCATAAAGGAGTTTCAGCTGGACAAACCTGTACAAATGAAGTGTGCTTTCTGTGACTATGGGATGTACTATCTGATGTGAGAATATCCCTTTCTTTAACTCACAGCAATTCAACTTATCTTCTTAGAATTTTGGGTTGCATTTTCTCATTGAAGAGAACACTTGTTTATCTTTCCTGTCTTCTGAAGACTTCCATGGCATAACACATTTTGACACATAGGTTTTTTATTTATCTTTGCTGAATGAGGTCTCAGAAATTAACTCTTTCAGTCATGTGTCATCTCCCTCTAAATAAAATGTGTCTGGTTAGAGCATTCCTCTGTGTCAAAGAACAGCAACAACTGGGCCAGTATAGAAAATATTTTCCCCAAGTACTCTTACAGTCTCTGACTAATTTCTTGGGATTTCCTGACCTTGTTTTGGTTTGGTATTTCTCAAGTTGATATTTTTCTGCTGCCTGTTGCATGAAGAACAGCTTATTTTTTATTTGTTCTGATCTTCTTACCTGATTTTAACCCAGGCACGTCAATATTCCTGTTGAAAGCTTGGGAGAAAGAGGAGAATGTTGTCTCATAACCACTTTAGCGAGCTTTGCTGCCTGATAAGACATGGCATGGAATTATGCTTTTCCGATCCAACTTTAAATACTCTGAACCACTTCCAAAGTTGGATGCTTAACATATCCAGGATGCTTACTGCTTGAGCAAGGGGAAAATCATTAATATCTCCCATTCAAACTTTTGATTTGGAGTCTTCTGTGTTTATTTAGTGGATACACACTGAACCTGGAACTAAAGTATTGTTGAAAACAAATCAAACTGAAATCAGCATGAAAGGACAGATCTACAAGGGATGTGAGCTTTTTGTGTTTTGAAGGGAGGAAACAGTGGAGGAGAATGAAAGAAAAAAGGTTGAACCATTATTTGTCTAAATGTTTGGAGAGAAAACTAGACTTGGGGTTCAGAAATATTTTTTTAATTTGTTTTGTTTTTCTTCTCTTTGAGGCATCCATTATACATTATACATTATACATTATACGGAACACTTTTTTTTTTTTTTTTTAAATACATATTTGTTTATTTTCAAAATTATACCTTCTTTCCTTTGTTAGAGATGGAAAATAAAATGATAATATCTGTCAGGGCAAATTAGGGACCTAACAGCCCAAGAGAGGCAAGGCTGCTGCTACTGCCCCACAACCTCAGGTCTAACTAGTAGTGAGACTGAGCATGTATTCCGAGTAGTCACACACACACAGACACATATATACACCACATGTATATGCTGGCTACACAGGTCAACACGGTCAGACATAGAGAAGCACCCACAGAAACAAAGACAACACTAACAGATTCATCCAGCCTCATCCTCTCTGGCTGAGAAGGATGGAGGTTCACTGGTGAGAACATACATGCATATGTACAAGATGGACTCCACCAGAAGCTGGGCTCAGACAATCTGCTTGGCAGCTGTGCCTGGATCCCAGTCTCCCTGGATACTGACATAGGAGGTCTGAAGACTGCAGCCCTGTTCCAGCTGCTGGTACAGACTGTACCACAGGGTACTCACACATGTGCATACACACAGTCCTGCTCTGGACACTCCTGGTTCCCCAGTAGCCAAGCTCCCCACCCATGGTCTCCACACAGAAATACGCACACATGCAGGTCTCGCCCTTAGAGATCCCCAGACTCTATGGTCTCCCCAGCTGGAACTCTGCTGGCCTCTCTGGTAGCCAGCTTCTCTCGTGTTCTCGCCCCTGGGCTCCCAGGGAACTACGCTTACTCCCTGGCTAGTCTGGCTGGATATTCACTAATGCTCATACCTGCACCTGCACCTGCACTATGGGCACACAGGTCGCTGGCACTTGGTTTCACTCACCCCAGTCCATTTAGTGCCCTTTGTCTCCTGAACCCTATATAGAACCCAGCATCCAGACAAATGCTCACTCTAGTTGCTGGCACCATGGACACATGGTCCCCTGTGACGCAAGATCCAGAATATCATTAGAATGGGTGTCACACCTGGGCATAGGGGAAGACAGCCTCCTGGGACAGCCCTGGGAACGTCTGGACAGGGTGTCTCTTCCACTGAGTTAACAGTTTGGGTTCTTGCCTGCCTTTGTGCCCTGCGCTCCTCTAGCCTTTTGCAGTTAGGACTTTGATGGGCTGATGGTTCCTGTGATCATATTATTTGAGTTCCCCCCATGCATTATTGCCTTTTATCACAAAGCCTGACATTAAGTGTCAGGGTCTAATGTACTTGTCAGAAACAGATGGTATTTTTCTCTTTCAGAAAGACTACTGGTTGCTTAAAAATGGTATGGTGTTCTATATATTTTCATTTAATTTTCATTTATGGTTGTTTGTGCTCATACGTAAAGTCCACATCTGGGAAGGTTTTACCCTTTCAATACTTTTAACCTATCCCTTAGTTTGCTAGGAAAATAAAAAGCAATCATCCTAATGTGTGGTGTTTTTTTTTTTTTTTTTTTTTTTTTTTGGTTCATCAGATTGGACCACTTCAGATTTCTCAACCTTGCTATCTAAAAAGTCAGAGTGTGGAAATGTCAGAGCTCTTAACGATTTTCAAGTTCGCAATTGAGTCGATTTTGGACTTTGCCTCTGCTGGGTATCATTTCAAACAACAGAGAATGACATTTGGCAGCTCTTTTTGTTTGCTACAGGAAATGTATAGGAAAGGAGACAGTTAATTCAGAGAGGAAAATTTTGCAAAACTTAAGCACATAAAGAGGGCCCTGCTTTAGTGATGAAAACCTTTCAACCCACACTCTATTCTCTTGTAACTATACACAAGCAAACATTCTTTCCATCTTGAGCAGTTTAAAATACCTTCTTTAATACCCAGTGCAGGCTTCAGTTTATACAATAAAGACAGCGTACACTGGGACAGTATAAACTATGGTTAAAGCTATTTTGACTTATGTAGTATTTTTTTCCTGACTATATTAGGAAAAAAATTATCATCTATGGAATAAAATTACTTATTTCAACTCTGTGACCATACTAATTTGATCTAAAGTCTGGTTCATAGCATTGGAATACAAGAAGGTATTTCTGAGGGCCTCTGAAAAACTGTTTTGGAGAGACTGGCTTTGATTAATGTGTATAATTTCACTTTTATTATTCACTTTACCTATCTGAAGACAAAGAGGGACAGAGAGGGAGATATCAAGGCTCAGTGATTTATATTAGTGTATCTGAAGTAAGATTATTGTCTATCAGCGTTTCTTCTCTCTGTAATCCCCCTGAGGGTACTAATATTAAGCATACACTCAGCCTTTTATTATTTGGTTCACTAACAAGAATGGTAAAGTACCTAATCTAAAACCCAAAGAAGCCCTTTTGTTGGGAAGTAATACTTTGTTATTACTCTGAAAACAGATATTAACCATTTACTATAAATTAATCTAAACTGTGCTCTTCCAAACCTGTTCTTGAGCATGTAATGAAAAATAGTATCAGTCTTATAAAAATTGTCTTCTAAGTGTAATTGCCTTTTCTCCATTTATCCGGCTTGGTAATATCTGTTTGATAGTAGATTAATCTGACATTCCCTGTTCTTTACAAAATCCAGTTCACTCTTTGGATGTTTCTTTGGGGTTTTTTTAGGTCTTACAGACTATCTATTTCTTTGCCTCGGTATTCTTCCCAAGGGTTGAAATTTCCTTCTTCTTTTCCAGTTCAAAGATTAGTGCGGCATAATTGCTTCCTTTCCTCTTTGTCACGTTCTAGAAAAGAACTGCTAATGTGTCTGCAGTTACTTTAGCCCAGTTTACTAAATTTTATGTGGCAAATTAGGGAATATGCAGCTGACTTTGAAAATGTAAATATTTTTCCTATTTTTTGAGATCTTACTGTGAAGTCACTAACATTATATTGCATTAGATGTCTGATTTGCAATTGCTGTTTTGTGAGATGGCCTTTGAATGTCTAGACCAACCCAAATGATTCTATGATTCTATAATTTTGGGGATTACTTAGTGTAACTCGTATCAAGTAAAGAATATAAAAAGACTTACAACAAAAAATTGAATTTTGTTTGAGATCCATTATTTAAAGGAAATCTTTTACTTCCAATGACAAAATTAATACTTGCAGACTAGGACTTTAACTACTCTATGAGAATTGCAAATAAATCCATTGTGAACATATATCCTGATGAAAGCTTTGTGCTGTCATTCTTGTGATATTTTCAGAGAGTAGCTATGTTTTTCTTAAAACGATACACTTTGAAATCTGCTGGTTATGCCCATGAATCTGAGTCGATGAAATATCAAATGACATCCTGCAGCATATAATAGCCATCCTAGCTGTCTCAAACTGGAAACTGCAGCTGCTCTTCAGTTAGAATAGCAAGAAATGCTTTCTGTTTTGTCTGTTAGAAAAGATGGTGTAGCTTTTATTTTAATTTTGGAATCTCTTCAAGTATTTCCTTAGATTAAAATTCTAGTTCTACATACAAAAATGTAATCTTAATAAAATATATCAGTTTAATTTATTTTTTTTAATTAATTAATTTTTTTGTTGCATACCCTAATTAGTAGGGTTAACTTAGACAAGCAAAAGGGAGCAGGAATTACAGTTCATGCCAGCTGCAGTGGCAGTTTCTAGCTAGAGATAATTACTGTTGAGTGTCATCAAAATATCTGTCAACACTGAATATCTTGATCTGAATCTGAACTTATAGTTTGGGGCCTGTGTTGCCACCTCAGAATTTTGTTTCTACAAAATTAGATACAATAAACTAAAAGGAAAGCAAAATGCTCAATTGACATTCAGGCTTAAACATATTTAAATGAATTGGACCTTAGGACTTTACTGAAGGAAATGTCAGCAAATGAATCAGGAAACAAGCAGAGGAGAAAGAAAAGTAACAATGAAATTGAGATGAAAGAAAAGTGACAGTAAGAATTAGTCACTTTTCAAAATTACCTGTTTTTATTCAGAAGCATTTGCAAAATAGAATGAATCAGCATTTGTTCACCATTCATTCCTCAGGCAGTGGAATCAGTGGTGTGCAACACTCAGAATAAGTCTGATTAAGTTTCCTGTAAGGGAATTCCTCTGTGAATGTTCTTTGTGTTGCCTTCACACCTGCTGAGCTAGGAGAAACATAACAGCTCCTTTCATTGCTCCAGTTAAAGCCTGTCACAAGGGTGACATCATTGCTACCACAGACATTTTAACTTCAGTCTCTGGAGCCAACCTTTCAAACTCTTTGACAGTGAAATATCTGAATATCTATGACTGATTGTGTTAATTAACTTGCCAGATTCAATTTGCAGGTATAGGGTAGATTATATAGCTTCTTCAGGAATGGTGTCTATCAGCTAAGCATTGTTAGGCATTTATTTTTCAAATAGAGCTAAGGCTCTTGTGAAAAGTGACTTTATGTTAGTCTGAGCCCTAGCTGAACTTCTGCAATACCTCTGGGATTTGAGTCTCAAAGACAGGGTACGCGAATCTTTGGCTTCTTCTCAAATCCCCAAACAAAGAACTCCACAGATGGCCCTAGTGAAGCATGAGTTTTCGACTTTCTGAGTAAGCAAAAGAAAAAAAAAATCATTAAGTGACACTTACGAGTACAGATCAACACCAGCCTATTATTCTTGGCTTTCTCAAGACATCTTTGTTCATTGTTGTCATTCAAACTGTGAAGAATAGGAAGAAGAGTGTATGTGAGAAGGAAGAAGGAGGAGTTGAATAGCAAAGCAGGGGATGGGGGAACCCATTACATCTTTTGTAAACTTCGAGTCCAACAGAGTAAAAAATGTACTTTCTTAGTTCTGACATTTCTTGCTTAATGGTATTTTTATTCTTGTGTGTGTGTGCATGTATACCAATTATGAGAGAATTACCATTGACTTTTATTTATTGTGAAGAATTCATTTCCACTAAATACAAAACTTATATCAAATGGGTAACAGGGATTTGCTTAATTACACATCAAACAAATTAATGTAGCAGAAGGATTTCACGAGAAAAGTGAACTGTGCCAGGAGAAAAATTGGGAAAAAAATTCATCAATCAATCAATCAATCACTTTCCTGTGCAAAAGGCCATTTACTAGTTTAGGACCATGTCTTCACTCCTCTATTTATATAACTTGTTGGTAAAAATATTCTCTTTGCTAACTGGGGTTCAAGGGAGAAGTGATGATACAGGTATCTGTCACACCTAACTCATAATAGAGGGAAATTTTTTCTAGCTCATGTTTTGACTGGTGTAAGGGAATATAGGCAGTGACTATAACAGAAGTTAGACCATACTTTTATTCTGCAGTACAAAGCATTATAAAGTAGTCTAATAAAACAATTTAAATAATTCTCTACAAAAGTGAAATAATCTGTATGCTACATATTGTCAGATTTAAACTACTGTATACTTTTTTTTCTGGGGATGTTCCTATGAGAGGTGAATTCTTCTTTGTCCTCAGTTCCTGAGGGAACTCAGTGGGAATACTTGTTCATTTTGTTTAACCTGAATTAGTCATTAGTGAGCAGAAAGAAGAGTTTGGTTTTATACACTGCCTTGTGGGACTTGTGCCTAGTCATTTTTTCAGTTTGTAGGCAACTACGTCCAGCACTTGGAATTTTTTTTATAATCTCTTTCTATGATTTCCAGAAGTAGAAGAAAGGTAAAAATTCTGTATGCTTTTGGGACCTAGAATTCTGTGTACATTGATTTTCTTCATGGCAGATACTTCTTTTAACTAATTCTGTAAAACCCTTCCTGTTACATGACACAGAGTTTCATTGGAAATGACTAGGGGGACTACACTTATTCACTTGCTGGGCTTCCTGTAACTCATACACCAAGATATGGAATAACATATACAACATGCTAATTTTGGGTGAAAAATCCATCCATGCTTTCAGGATGTATCCAAAATACATGGTTTGCTCCCCCATCCCATCTTCCATTATAACTTTTTTTTTTTTTCTTTTTCTTTCCTAGCAAAACCACAAATGATAGGGAAAACTGAATAAAAAGGAGGTGAAAAATATGACCAACCTACATAGTGAAAATTTCTGGTAAAATTTATTTCTCAGCTTCCTGCCTCTGAGTACTTCTGAACATTTTATAATTAGCTATGCTTTTATTTATGTAAAATACGGGTTTCTTTTTCAATTATACTGTATTCAGCATCCTTAATAAACATGCCCTATTATGGATAGTATCAGAAACATTCATATATGCAGGTTGTAAATTAAATCAAAATACTTTGAAATAGGAAATTCTGTATGATCAATCCTTCTCTGAAGAGTGATTTCCCCTTGCTTCCAATTTGCTTCCAACATTGGCTATCGAAGTCAGATGTCAGTTTCAAAGCATTTAAATCAATTCTGAGCAAATTGGCTTTGCTTGACTGTACTGAAAACCAACACTTGTGTTTGTTGTTTTTTTTTTTCCTAGACATGACTGGGTACATGACTGGGTAGTGAGATGGGTTGCAAACTGGCTTAAGGAGAGAAGCCAGAGAGTGGTAGTCAATGGTGCAGAGTCTAGTTGGAGGCCCGTATCTAGTGGAGTGCCTCAGGGGTCAGTACTGGGGCCAATATTATTCAATATATTCATTATCGATTTAGACAAGGGAATGGAGTGTACTATCAGCAAGTTTGCTGATGACACTAAGATGGGAGGAGTGGCTGACACACCAGAAGGCTGTGCTGCCATCAAGCGGGACCTGGACAGGCTGGAGAGTTGGGCGGGGAATAACCTGATGAAATTTAACAAGGGAAAGTGTAGAGTCCTGCATCTGGGCAGGAACAACCCCAGGTTCCAGTATACGTTGGGAAATTACATATTAGAGAGCAGTGTAGGGGAAAGGGACCTGGGGGTCCTGGTGGACAACAGGATGACCATGAGCCAGCACTGTGCCCTTGTGGCCAGGAAGGCCAATGGCATCCTGGGGTGTATTACAAGGGGGTTGGTTAGTAGATAGAGAGAGGTCCTCCTTCCCCTCTACTCTGCCCTGGTGAGACCACATCTGGAATATTGTGTCCAGTTCTGGGCCCCTCAGTTCAAGAAGGACAGGGAACTGCTGGAGAGGGTCCAGCGCAGGGCAACAAAGATGATTAAGGGAGTGGAGCACCTCCCTTATGAAGAAAGGCTGAGGGAGCTGGGTCTCTTTAGTTTGGAGAAGAGGAGACTGAGGGGTGACCTTATTAATGTTTATAAATATATAAAGGGTGAGTGCCACGAGGATGGAGCCAGGCTCTTCTCGGTGGCAAACAATGATAGGACAAGGGGTAACGGCATCAAGCTGGAACACAAGAGGTTCCACTTAAATTTGAGAAAAAACTTCTTCTCAGTGAGGGTGACAGAGCACTTGAACAGGCTGCCCAGGAGGGTTGTGCAGTCTCCTTCTCTGGAGACATTCAAAACCCACCTGGACATGTTCCTGTGCGACCTCGCCTAGGCGTTCCTGCTCCAGCAGGGGGATTGGACTAGATGATCTTTTGAGGTCCCTTCCAATCTCAAACATACTGTGATACTGTGATACCAAAAATTTACTCAAACTCTCATTTAGCTGTCAAATACAGGTATTCTGAGTTTGTGTGTTGCAGTTAGATCACTTGGGAACACAAATGATTGCATTCAAATGTATAAAATCACATTTTCCATCTTCAACTGTGTCAATGAAGTTTCTTTCCCCAAGGTTTCCTGGTGCAAAGACTCAGGCATGGATTCCAGAAACTCCTTTCCCCAAGTTTTCCTGATGCAAAGACTCAGGCATGGATTCCAGAAACTCTTCTTAAAATAATTTATTTGCAAGGTACATTGTAGAGTAGCTTGAGCTGCAGACCTCAAATAAAGATGACATTAGGTGATTATACCTGCACAATCCAAACCTCTCAATCTCTGCACATCACTCTGGGCCAATTGCAAAATTAGAGTGTTGAGTCTCCCTGTTCATTTTATCTCTTAATTTTCCTCAGATGGGCCATTTCATATCCCTGTGAATAGCTGTTTGTCTCTTACTGTCCAGTTGGGTGTCAACCTAGGTGCTGTCCATCAGTTGCTATAACATTTTGCACCTGCTGCTGGGTTGTTGGAGAAAGGCATTCATAATAGCCAAAACCTTCTTCTGTTTCTCGTCGTCTGTTAGACACCATTCTGTGCCTTTACTTATCTCCAGGGATGCAGCTCTCTTTATCTTCTGAGACCTTTTTTGCTTAATAAGGCAGAAGGTTCAAAAGTTCACAGCTTGCAGAAGTTATTCTAAGTAAACTTAGTTATGCTAAGCAAATTCTGTATAAGGAGTTTCTAAAGAAGTTTTATGAGAAGCAGTATACTCAATAATTCTATAAGCTAAGGCAGTCTATTCCCTAAACCACTGAAAACCTTGTGAGTTTTTGCTTTGTGAAACTTCTATCATCAGATTATAGAAAATGGCATATGCAAATAAAAGAACTGAAAAAATATTGAGTATCAATGTTTTCTGAGGCTCCTGTGCAAACGAACTGTGCTAATCCTGGACAAACAGAGGTTCTCATGTTTTAGGCTAGACCAAGATTATGTTGGTCTTGCCCTACTGTAAAGTTAAGTTAGTACTTCCACTGCTTAACTGGCTTCTTTGCTGGGGTCTAGCTTCGAGTCTTCTACAAATAAATGAGTTTTCTTTAGAGGTAAGGTTAGGATTCAGAGGTAAAGATTTAGATGTAAAGTTTGATTCAGTTAAGAGTACAACTTCCAAAAGTGAGGTATGGGAGATTTAGTAGAAATGAGACATACCATCCTTACAACATGGCACAAATATGAACACTTGAGTGCTAATTATTTCATCACAAAAATGAACATTGTTAAAAGAGTAACAATATGATAAAAATGTCTTGTGGGCAGACTTGTGGTACATGAAATCTATCTACATCTGCTAGGTGTTAATCAGCTGAAACTGAATTACTTAAGCTTTTGTACTAAGAGATCTGCACTTCACTCCCAAGTTGCTCTAGCTTGCCTGCCATGCTGATACCTCAGAAGTCATAGTTTGCAATTTTAGTAGGTCTGTGCTGGATGGACAGATAATTCTGAATCTTTCCCATAAGAGGGAGTTCCCAAGGTCAAAAGCTTGCCATGCAGCTTTTGCTCCTGTCTGGAGCCCGTCTGGGCTCATGGGAAGCCCTGAGAGTTTAGTAGATGTGAAGCAAAGTGGTGCCCAAGTTAAGATGTCAAATCTTTTTGGAGACCCATTGGAGTTGAAGAGCTAACAGAAGCTTTGGATGTGAAGGGAAAGTGTTATGCCTATTGATGGGGACTTGAAGGAATGATTGTCAAACAACAATGCGGAGATCAAATGGTACATGACCCAGTCCGGGGTGGGTTTAGTATGCAACACTAGCCAGAGAGTGCAGAGGTGAGCAGAATCTGTAATGTAAATTCAAATGGTTAATTGCCACAATCAATTATGCATTTCACCTCTTAACTGTTTCAAGAGCAGCTTAAGACATTAAATAAGAGTTACAAGTAGAAATCTTAAATCCAGGAAAGTCTGGTGGATGCATTAGAACTAAAGATTTTTATTGGATATGGTTCTGAAATAAAGTTTCACATACAAGCTTTTAAAACTCTGCAAGATAGATCTGAACACTGGAGTTTGGCTTCTGTTTTGAATAATTCCCTCCAACCCCAAGAGAGCCTCAAACCTGTGGTCCAGTCATCTGTGACAACATGGCCCTTTGCTACTTAACAAAAGTGTTTTCAACGCTCCATGGCCCCTTTGGCATAATGTATTCTTATATTTGATGTAAGTAGAGGTAACTCTGATTATTTCTTATGACTGTGAATTAAGGTTGAAATGTATTAAATGACTTCATGTATAGTAGCAATCTTAATATACTCCTTAGAGTTCAGTGCAGTTTCATAAATGAAGGCAGATATCAGTGCAAGCAAAATCTAATCAGATTATAAGGTTTTGTTTAACTGCTTCAGTGCTCCTATGCATGGTATATTTCTGTGCTCTATTGAAATTAATGGGTCAGTCTCACATATCAGCATTTCTAGGACTAAAGGAACACAATTGAATTAAGTGTATTAGTGGAAGGCATTAAAGGCAATTAGCATTTTAATATGAATGCTATAACATAAGACCATTGATTGCTACTCTGATAACTACAGCATTCAAATCCGAGAGACGTTTTGCACCTGTTGATCTGAAGACAATGAAAGGCCTTAGTAATTCCAGCTTGATGCTGAAACAGAAGAACTACAGTGTGTGCAAATGGCATTCAAGAGAGAGCAGTGCTGCTCAGCAGCAAGGCAAGTCCTTGGCTTTAGAAGTAACACTGTAGTTTCAGTTGTGTAAGCAAATAGGAAAAAGCATTGTAGTGTGCTCATAGACTTGAAATTGGAGGAAAAAAAAATCATTGCGAAGGCCATAAATATAAACCTGATATAACTGCTGTAACAGGAGGACTGAAAATGTAACTTGATTCTGGACAACTGGGCTAACATTTTTTTTCCTCTAGTGTTTCCACTTTGGAGACATTTATTGTTTTTAATAAAATGTATAAATAAATATGTGTACTTCTGTATTTCTACAGTCTACTGCTTCTGAAATGTACTGTATTGGTCAACACACTGCTTTCTCTCCCTCATAGTGTTATTATAATTTTATTCATTATCACTTCTTACTCATAGTTACATTTAATATACCTAATTTCCAAGGAAAGACTGAATATTCAACTTTGATTAAAATAAGTTTCTTTAAAAAATTGCTTTGAAAAAAAAATAGTTAAATGAAATGAAAATTGCAATTTGCATTTTTTTTTTTTTGGTAGTAGAAAATCCAGAAGGTATTTATTTTTCTATTTGGGATTATGAATATGATAGCTAGATCATCATAGTGACAGATGTGGCCTTCGGAATTTTAACAAAATCCACCTTTTTTTTTCCATGATGAAAATAGGTGAAATGAAAAATAAAATAAACTTTAGCATTTAGGTCCCTCATGGGTTAGGAAAATAAGAGTGAATTTATTGCTTTACAAAACAGTTTGAAGTCTAGATATACAACCATTACAAAGAGTAGTTAGACTAATAGGTGCTTGTTGCACATAGAGATACTTCAGGGTGGCATTTAATAGTATCTTTAAATATTGTTATAATTTTTCCTTTCTAGGGTAGAGAAAAAGCCAGCATCTTTTCTCTGCAATAACAAGAACTTTCTAAATTAGACAACTTAGTTCATAAGAATGAAAATGGATTTTGCTCTATGTTTGTTAGTTAAATTTTCAGTGTTGTAAAAAACATGCCAAAGCATGTTCAGTTCTCTTTCTTTTACTCCAAGAAGCTTTGTGATGGAAACAAAGGTTAGGATTGGATCACCATGCTTCTATTGTTCCAATTTAGAGCACGTTGCCTGAACTTTTCAGCATGTTCCATTATTTTCCTTCATCCTTGGTATATCTTCTCAGGTTTGTTTTGACTTCTGACAGTCAACATGGTATTCAGAGCCTTCCTTCCTGCATTGTTGTGTGCCACATATCTACTTGCCATTTGTCATCTTTCTTCATTCATTTTTGTTCACAGCTTGTTCACCTAGGATCATGTTTCTTTCTCTCCCTTAATTCTGCATGTTCACTCAGTATTTGTTGACTTTTCTGCATTCATTGTCATGCACTGCGTATTAGCTAAGCGTTCATAATTTTATCCTGTATGTCCTCTTGCCTTCACATCCATTCATCTGTAGTCTCCTTCCTTTTTTATTCATTATGATTTAAATAACTATTAACATGTCCACCACTTGCTGGTAATAAGCTGCAAATCAAGAAGGCTGATCACATTCCTCTTTTATAGTTTAAGCCTGGATCAGAGTCCAGACTTGACTGGGAGTTTATTTTCCGTTCAAACCACAACACCCTCTAGTTGAGACTGCAGGGCTGAACAAAAATTGCACTGGCTGCCTTCCATTCACAGCCAATTTCAACTGTGAACAAGGCTCCACAGACAGAGGGTTGCAAAGGAACTGCCTCCATGACATCCTGAACTAGCGACCCGGAGAAGTCTGGTGGTGTCCAAGGAGGAATAGCATCCAATGCTGGGCTGCTAAATAGCGGGGAGAGATTTATCCGAAGTATTACTTCAGAGGCAAAGGTAGAGGACTTAACTGTGGTATTTGGAACAGCATGCAGTTGCAGATAGCCAGGTCTCATGGGTTTGAAAGGCTTGTTCATTTTTATCTCAGAGGATATTCACTTGCAAGATCCTTGGATGATGCACGTTGGACCTGCACTCACTCTTGCTAAGATGCCTGTTCGTATATTAGTATCTTGGATTGAACTGTAGTTGTTTGTGTTAGATGCTGCATAAACACATATGAAAAGATGGTTCTTGTTCCTCATTAATGCACTGAAGATTAAATTGGAGGAGTGCTGTTCCAATTTGGTTTGCAAGCTTATGCAGAAAACATTGGTAAAGCATGTGATTTTTTTTAGCAGATAAGTCTTCATTAATTCACTGTTTTATGCCTTTATAACTCAAAAAGATATGGTTTAAACTCTGGTGTTGCAGTGAAATGTGAAGAGAATTTATTGGTTCTTGGTTATTTGCTAAGTATTCAGATCTTAAAAAATAATGTTATCATGCCAAATGTGGTTTCTAAGTAAAACTTTTAGTGATTGACAGTAGTTATTTCTAAAATTGCCTGTGTTTATGACTTCAGTTCAAAAAATTCTGGTTTTGCAGGGAATAATCTTGTGCTTCTGATCAATGAACATCAACGCTGAGCAATAACATGGTTGTTTCTGGCAAGTTCTAATACATTCAGACTTACATAGCAATTAACTATATTATCTCTTAAAATACTTACCCAGGCATAATCCTTTTTATTTCCTTTGAGATGAAACTTGTACAAAACATATTTTTTACCATATAGGTAAAATTAGCAGAGGATATTATGTAATTTTGAGATTCCTCCAAAGGAAAAGTCATATGAGCTTATATAAACAGCACAATCAGAAGAAAAAAAAAAAACCAACCCCAACAAAACCAAACCTAAACCCCAAATATTTGGTAAACCCCTGGGAAGTAAAAATTCTGTTGTTTGCACAGCTGTTAGTTGGGATGCAAGTGAGGCTGAGTGGCCTAAAGGCAGAGAGTTCTGGGTGTTTTCTCTAAGACAGAAAATAATTTTATTTGCTTTTCAAGACAAGACTTAAAACTGATTTCATGTGAGGGTTTTTATTTTTCTTTCTGAAACTGTAAATACAAAAGATAAGCTTCTTCCTGTGTTTTTTACATTCTGGATATGGTTAGAGATTATTTTAAAACAAAAATAAGTGACTTAATTTCTCCTAAGAGGTTAATATTAATGAAACAGAAATATATTGGAATGAGCCAAAAACCAGACCAACTTAAAACAGGCCACCACACATCCCAAATAAATGCTCCTTAAAGAGTCTGAGATGACACTTCAGAATATTCTGTATTGCCAGAAAAGGCACAGAGGCTTACATGTAGAGATCTACAGCAGGATACTTCATTGACCAGTCCTGAAGCTGCATGTCTGCTCATTTGACAGAATTGTAAGTGGTTGTAATATGTTCCTAACATGGTAATCATGGAGGGATTAAACTTTACATTTTTGTATGTATTAGATGGAAATAACCCAAATAGTTTGAAATCTTCTGCTACCTGCTGACAAATGAGTAGTGTTAGAAATGATAGATTTTGGATCCCACAGTGAAGCATGAAAGGAGCTGTTCTCATAGGTCTGGTGGACAGGGGTTAAGCCACAAAACCCATGAAAAAAGAGGCAAAATACCATAGACAAATTATTTATTACACTCTGTTCAGTATCCACTATAGGAAGCTTTTGTAGTAGGACCACTGATGGCTTTATTTCTCTTACCATCCGAGACACCAAGGGCATCTTTGCAGCCTACTACGGAGGTGTTTCTGTAGAGATGTTTGAGAGACCAAATGGTGAAAAACCCATCATAACTCTCTCCCATGCAGCTGTCATGTGGGCAGGCCTCTTTATCTGTGGCAAAGTAGTCACCAGCACAATTAATCTGCCTGGATAAGGATTGCAGCTGCTATCAATTCCTTGTCTGTTTTTCATAATAGTCCTACATTTTATGTGGCTTTTTAAAAAAGTGTATTGTGAAAAGTAATAGAAGAGAGTTAAACTGCTTTGTACACTGTTCTGTAAAAAAAAGTAAGTAAGGGACAAAAGTAATGCTGAATAATAAAAGTGAGGTATACATGATTGCCTAGTGATATTATATCAAACAGAAATGAGGTTGACATTAATTTCTTTCTGAATGACTGAAGAATTTTTTCATTTGCAGAGAGATGAAAATGTTTTGTTTGTTCAACTGTGGCTGCTGAATAGGTAACAGAATTCTTGGCTTGGCTGTGTTTTGGAAGTTGAAGCATCACAGCCCTTGTTTATGTTTACTCATAATGCTTGATGAAGTAAGCCAGGAAGTGAGCCTCTCTCGGAAACACATCTCAATCCACAATCCTTGGCCTGAGGTAAAACCCCTTCAGACAGCTCTGTAAATCCAGGACTCAGCCCATAGATCAAATTTCCAGAGCAGACAATCTGCAAATGAACTAACTGCTTAAGCTATACATGAATCTGTACAGACAAGGCTTTTTGACTCACAAAAATGTGGTGGTTTATTTATTTATTTTTAATCATTTTTGATTCCTTAGGGAATAGATATCAGGAAATCAAAAGTGTCACAGATGAGTTTCTGGTCCTTTAAAAAGCATTAAGCCCCTTTGCTGCAAAATTATGCTTGTCATTCACAGAAAGCAGTTAATGTGATGCTTGTGGGTGGAATAAACAATGTGGACCCCACAATACTGACTCCTCCCTATTTCCTTTTTTCCATTCATTTATGTTAGACGCTGCCACAAGGTTTCAACCTGCCTAGACTGAAGATCGCTACTCTGTTTTATAGAAACATAGAATAATTTAGGTTGGAAAATAGCTTTAGTATCAGTACAGTTTAATATCTTTGTGAATGATACAGACAGTGGGATGAAGTGCACCCCTGAGAAGTGGGTCCATGTGAACCTCATGAGGTTCAACAAGGCCTAGTGCAAGGTCCTGCACCTGTTTTGGGGCACCACCTGGTACCAATACAGGCTGGAGAATGAAGGCATTGAGAACAGCCCCTGGAAAAGGAGTTGGGGGATACGGGCAGATGAAAGACTGGACGTGAGCTGTCAATGTACACTCACAGCCCAGAAGGCCAATCATATCTTGGGCTGCATCACAAGGAGCATGGGCAGAAGATCAAGGGAGGTGATTCTGCCCCTCTGCTCTGCTGAGACCCCACCTGGTGTATTGCATCCAGCTCTGGAGCCCTCAGTACAGGAAAGATATCAACCTGCTGGATATGGCCTAGAAGAGGACCACAAAAATAATTAAAGAGCTGGACCACCTCTCCTATGAGGACAGGCTGAGAGAGTTGGGGTTGTTCATTCTGAAGAAGAGAAGGCTCCACAGAGACTTTTTTGTGGGGTTTCTGTACTTAAAAGGGGCCTATAAGAAATATGGGGACAGACTTTATTAGCCAGGGCATGTTGTGATAGGAAAAGGGGTGATGGTTTTAAACTAAACGATAGAGCTATTCACACTAGACATGAGGAAGAAATATTTTATGATGAGGTTGGTGAAACACTGGAACAGGTTGCCCGGAGAGGTGATAGATGCCCTATCCCTGGAAACATTCAAGGCCAGGCTCTATGGGGCTCTGAGCAGTCTGCTCTAGTTGAAGATGTCCCTACTCATTGCAGGGGCATTGGACTAGCTGACCTTTGAAGGTCCTTTTCAACCCAAACTATTCTATGATTCTAATGATCACCAAGCCCAACTGGAAACATAACACTTCCAAGTTGCTAAACCGTGTCCCTAATTGTTACATCTACATATCTTTTAAATAACTCCAGAGATGGTTACTCAACTACTTTCCTGAGTAGCCTGTTCCAAGCTTTATAATCCCTTTCCTGAAGAAATTTTTCCTAATATCCAATCTAAAGCTACTCTGATGCAACTTGAGCCCATTTTCTCTCATCTTATTGCTTGGTACTTGGGAGAAGAGACCAACAGCCACCTCGCTACAGTCTCATTTCAAGTAGTTGCAGAGAGGGATGAGATCTCCCCTCAGCCTCCTTTTCTCCAGACTAAATAATCCCAGTTCCCTCAGCTGCTCCTCAGAGTACTTGCTCTATAGATCCTTTACCAGCTTTGTTGAGCTTTTCTGAACTCACTCCAGCATCTCTATGTCTTTCTTGTAGTTAAGGGCCCAAAATTGAACACAGTATTTAAGAACAAAGTACTATGAGAATTAGGGTTTTCTTTGTCAGACAGGAAGAAGACATTGAATTACAATAGTACTGAGTGTCTTTGGCAGGTAATAGAGAGCAGCTTACATCAGTGTACAACTTAAGTAGATCAGTTCACAAGGAAAAAGTTGTTTTCTGCTTTGAAAATTTGACTTACAGAGCTACTTTTGACTTTACTGAGTTGTCCAAAGTGGTTTTACTCCAGGCCTAGGATTATGGTTTGTGGTGTGAGAAATTGTTCATGGATTTTTTGTAAGTCTGTTCAGATAACATAAAAATACCTTTACATGTGAGTGGGAAAGAAGGGTCTGTTCAGCTCAAGACAGTACATTGAGTTGGGTACATGGGACACTATTTGATTGTAATTTGTAGGAAGAACAGACTGTCCTTATATTATGAAATTGTGAAATTTCAGGGAATGATTGTGAGACTTGTGTGGGAATAGAATGTTTCATTTTTACAAAACTTTTTCATGTGCACACAGTAAGAAATTTTTTTTCCCTCAAATTCAGATTCTGTCAACTAGCCCACTGAAGTTTCTACTGTGTCATGGGACCATGTTTGTTTCCAATAAGTAGGTATCTGATGAACTTCTGTCTCCAGGGCCCGTTTTCTGTAGACATGCAGGTTTTGTCAAATGCTTTACTAGATGGATGGAAGTGGTATACCTATGCCTCTGGAAAGAATCATGCAGCTTGTGCTTTTCATTATTAACAGAGGTCAAACTAAGCAGCCCTATGTACTCCCACTGGCTTCATGTAAACTACTTTTTGTTTTGTGCATTTCTGCAATAAACAACACTTTTACTTGTGCAATGGAAAAGTAGAAAGAGAGCATGAGGAAATCAAATCAAAGTTGGGGGCTGAGGGTTGCAAATTATGTTCAAGACTAGAGTTTACTGCTCAATCTCTTTTTACTTCTTCTCTTTTATATTAAAGTTTACTGAACTAGAGAGGTATAAATTGAATCACAGCGTAATAATATTAAAATACAACATGTGGCCTAAGGTGGAGATTACCTAAGCCTCATTGTAGGATAAAGTATGTCTAGTTTAGACAGTTTCATAATCATAACCTTTTATTAAAATCCAAGTGAATCTATATCCCATTCAATCTGTTGCTTCCCTCAGATCTGATGAAAAACTATTTTTATCAAAAAAGACTAATGTTAAAAAAAGGTCCCAGCTACTTTGCTTAGTTGATTGAACTATAATGTTTTGCTGTGCAGTGGTGGCTACAAAATATTTGGATTACTTTGGGTTCTAGTGGTTGACATTCAAGACAGGGAATGGATATGATTTTAAGAAATGTTAGTTAAAGCTCCACATCACATAGGATGTGTTGGAACATAGGCCTCTCTGGTCCTAGCGTAGGGACATAAAATTAACAATTTCTTATTAAGTGAAAGATATGATGTACCACAACTGCAAAATGATGAAAGAGCTTTGACTGAGAGAACAAGTCAAAGAAAGTGTTTGTTTATTACTTCATCTACCTAAGGAGATACTATATAATCTATAAATGTAACAAAGGAGCATTCTTTGTTTAGATGAATGTATGTGATGCTGCTGCATATTTAATATGTTTGGAATGCCTTTGCCTAGGTTACAGTTGTGATTTAGTCTGAAGGAATGCAGATAGTAATTTGGGGTAAAAAGGAATCAATTTGCTCAATGTTTTTGTTTTGATACCTGAAAGGAATGACACATGTATCCAATCTGACACAATAGGGTATTTGCAAAGAATTCTCATGTATGTAAATATGTGTGATAATTTTGCTACTGTAATTGATCTCCTGATATGAGCTGCTTTTTTTTCACTCCTAGGGTAGTAAAGCTGAATACATGCATGGAACGACACACTATATCACATGCAAAAGAAAAAAAACATAATCATCTAGCTTTCTTTGGTATACTATGAAAATGTAGTGAAATCACAATATTGTGGAATTGCTTTGAACACCAGCAGTAGGTCATTTTATTTTAGAGAAAATGGAAATACATTTTTTGTCATTTTTTTCAAAAATATTCAGATAAAATCCAGTGTCTATTTTGCTTTTTCCAAAATGAGCTTTTTGGCAGCATCTGATGAGTTATAGTGTGTTTTGCTTCACAGAGTTTAAATGGAAGTTTCTTGACAGGTTTACTTTCCTATAGTAGTTTTTGTTGTATGTACAATTATAGTCTTCTTATTCATGTATCTTGTATTAACTAATCAAGGAATTCTTAGATCTGTTAGGTATCAGATGGTCTAGTAGCATCACTTTTATTAACTATAGTACCATTTTCACTGCTAATATTCTGAGGAGTGTCTTTTGTACTTGAAAGCATATCTGGAACTAAATTTTATGGCATAGGCCTGTTCCCAAATCACCTGACTCTAGAGGAGTCTAATCTCCATGCAGGCCTCAGTTTTTAATTTGTTTTCCTATGGAAACAGTTTACATGATATATTCTTTTCCTAGTATTTTCTTCCTGTATCCTCCTCCCCGTGTGAACAAATTCAGGATGTCTGTGAAAGCAGAAGGCAATTCCTCTTCTGGAGAAATGGCTTCATTAGAAGATCACCCCTTATTAGACATGGGAGAATGCACATGGGAAAACTTTTCATGTGGGTGGGACTGTGTAACATTTCTTCACCACATGGATTCTTTGAGCTATAACAAGGGTTGAGGACACAGTACAGTGCTGTTAAAAAGCAATTCAATAACTTTATTGAAAGTCTGCCCTCATTTATTCTGATTTTCACACAACTGTTGTTTACCCCAGAGCTTCTCAGGCACACAAGATTGTGCTAGATTTTTTTTTTTTTTTTTTTTTCTCAGCGTTGCTGACCATTTTTGTGTTTATCTTATTCTTATATGCATTCAAGACTCATTGCTTTGTCAGTCTGCCTAGAAAGTCTTGGTGTGGTTGTTATCCTTACACCCGTGGTTAGACCATGCAAATATGATGGGAACATGTTTCAGTCCAAAAATTTGGAGTTTCCCATGGCAGCCTGGCTACTAGAGTGCTCACCTGGAACAGGGGAGCATCAAGTTTACTTTGCTGTTTGAGGAATCTCTCAAATGTAATTTGTGGTAATTAGGAAGCTGTTTGCTAGGGCAGATGGAGGTTAAGAATCTGGATTTGATAGGTCATAGTGGTTAGCTTCTGGTCTGTCCTACTTTGCAGTTCCTTACTAAACCAAATCCCTGAAAGTCATCACACCTGAGCTATGAGTAAATTCATCTCCTGATCTGGAGTTAATGGTAATAACTCCAGGAAAAGCCAAAGCAAAAGCCTTGGATCCAGTTTCTCCCAGTTCCCTGAATAAAGGGAAAATTCATAGCCAGATGATGTGACACAGGCTCACGTCTAATTGCAGCCTTTCAAACAACTTACATTTCCATCAATTATAGATGCGTGTCATATGAGGTTCTCTTTATAGGAAGGAAAAAGAAAAGAGCAAAACTTATGCCAGGAGGCTGATGCTTTGCAGAATGCATGGGGCTAACAGTGGTATGGCGCATAGCACTGAAGTGTTTGGGAAGAAACAAAGGCTGTAGATGTATTTTTTCTTGAAGTGACCAACTAAGTTTTTGAACTTAGCATTGTTGTTGTTTACAAAACAGCTGTTCTAAGTTGGTATTGCTTTCAAGACTGTATGTGTTTGCCTGACTGCTGCCTTTTCCTTAACAGTGCAGCTGCAGATGACAAAGTTATGTGTAACTGAAGACAGCACATACCACTTGGAGAGAAATTACAGGAAACATTATTCTTTTTCTTAGAATCTCCTCCACAAAAAGGAAAAGAATATAACAAAAAAAAAATCACAAGAACATAATGGTCATATATTCCTGTTTCTTTTTCCTTTTAACACTATATTTAGAATGTTTGTTTGGTATGACCATATGTGTCTTTTAAAAACAATGTCTCTATCCGCTAAGAGGAAAGGTCTTCTTTGGAGGGAGATGCTCTGTGGAAACAGATTTTTCATCTCACTTTATTTCCTCCTAAATCAATGTTTTTGCTGTAGGCTCAGCCTTGTTTCCATCTGAAGTCAGTTAAAGGTTAGTCATGGACTTAAATGAAAATAGGACTGAATTTCCAACAGTAGGCCTCTGAAAGAGAATATGAATTGAATGTGCTACAACCGCTACAAGAGGTACATTATTATTAGTTCCCGTTTCTTTTTTCTGTCTACCTTTTTAGTTCTTGAATCATGTGATAAGCATATTCCAACTATTCATTTTTCCCAAGAGCCTCTTTCAAATATTTCCTTTTAAGAGTGTTTAGTAAATTTAGAAGTTAGAGAAGTCAAAAGTCTTCACAGATAGCAGTCATATTTTTGTATTTACCGGTACAAAATGTTTTATTATAGAAAAACTCTTATGAAAGGGATTAATTTGGGGAGTAGGTCATGTGAACAGACAGCACAGAAGGAAATACAACCAATCCAAGCAGATTTTATGTTTTCATGCAAACGTGTTGTTACAGATGCATACACCTGCTTGTGCAATGAACCTTTTGTTTTCACAACTACATCTACCATATAGAGTTATTTGTGCTTTATGACTAGTATTTTAGTACAATTAATTACTGATCCGCATATTGAGACCTCATCACATTTGACACAGTCATTGCTTCATAAGTTATGCATCAAAATGTTGATATCAATTGCTAGCATTAGCAGTTACTCAGCACCGGTCAGGCAGAATCATATAGACATTGAATCTTATTTAACTTCCCCTAAATAGTGGAATTCTTAAAAAAAAACCAAACCAAAACATAACCAAACCATACCAAAACAAAACAAACAATAAAAAACCAAAAACACAAAACCAAAAAAACAAGCACTCTCCACAGGTAAATGCAAACCATAGCCTTTAATAGCATGAATTATAGGTCAATAAACCAGGTATTTAACTTCTCCTATAAACTCAGAGAAATTTTACCTCAGAAATAACCTTTTGTGCCAAGTCAATTCCACAAACAAGATCTTTGTATAGTGGCCTATCAAGTGGTCAATTTTATGAAAATTTTCCTTTGTTGCTCTCTGTAGTCTTCATTATAACATGCACTGGAAAAAATAGACCAAAAATTTCAGAATTAATCTCATTTCTTTTTACTGGATGCAGCATTACTTTAGAAGTAGTAGAATGGAAGGAACCCTTTAAAAACCATGTCTCTGAGGTTTCCTAATCCTCACAATTTGAAGCATCTGTTTTTGAGACCTATTTTTCTTAATATTAACTTTAATACAAAGTTCTATTTTAGCTCTAAAAAATATTATTCTGTCATCATTATCATCATCCTTGGCGCTATCTTGATGCTTTTCATTAAATAACTGAGAAAATGGGTAGGAGAAAGCCTGTTTTGTTACAGTGCAAGTTTCATAAACCAGTTATGGCTTGTATTTCTACTTTTTCCCAGAAGAACACATGGTTTCTTGCCATATTGGCTTTTGTTCATCACTGAATCACTCATAAAGGAAATCCAACATGTGAAGTAATGGTTTGATATTCCCTGTTTTGCTTTTTAACTTTCTTTTACAAAAATGATCTCATGAATGAAAAGACACTTTTACTCAAAATAAAAAAGAAAAAAAAATGTAGTTCACTCATTTGAACAAAATATCAAGGTTAACCTTCTTTTGTAATAGAAAAACCATATCAGGATGCTTTTGAGTGCTTCTGATAGATAAAAATATATTTGTTTATAATTAGGACATCTTCTGGGGAGGTGAAGACCAGAATAATGCGGCTGTGGGAAATGGTAGTCTTTTTGGTTTTTTAGTGGTAGTAAAAGTAAAGGATTAACAGAACTTCAGATTGAAGCCAACTGTTTGCCAGAAAAGTCAATGATAACATATAGGTACAGATTCAGCATTCCTTTCAGGCTTTACCAGGGCATATCAAATGGGTTGAAATTTTTCCTCTGCTTAGTCAACAATTGTTTTCCCTGGGAAATCTCCTTCCTTTCAGTTTCAGTTATGCAGTAGGGCACTGCAAATTATTTTTATTCAGTGCCTTGACTCAAGCCATCTACAGGTTTAAAACCACGTTGTAAGAATAGATCATGTCTGCACTAAATTATATGGAGTGTACATTTGCTTAGATAGAAGTCTGTGTAGAAATTTTGTCTTTCTCTTGGAAACCAATTAACAATGGATGAACAATAGACTTTGAAAACATCTTACTTTGCCCATCCTTGGAGCCTTAACAGAACAGCTGGGCTAAATCCTCCCAAAATTTCCTCTTTACTGGAGTGAATGCTCTGGCCTTGGCTGAGACAGAGCTTTTACAGTAGTTTTAGCTGTTAGGTGTACTGGTTCTTTCACAGACAAATGGGACAAAAGTGGTAACTGGGCACAGTGCTACCCATTCTGGTTTGAGAATACTCAACACTGAATACAGAGAGGTTAAGACAGTAACAGAAAAGTACGAGTATAGGTAGAGAGGAAGAACACGTGAGAAAGAAACCAAATTTCCTCTTCAGACTGTATTCCCCATTTATAACTCTTCAGACAGGAATGTAGTGTTACGGTGCAATTAGGAATAGCAATGAGTGCTGGCAACTTCAACTTGGAACAAGTGCAACCCAGCACATTTTTTTTGTGTGTGTTGGTCACTGCATTGGTATGTACACCCACATACATACATTTTTTTACTTAGAAATTCTGCTATGTACATGTCAACTTCATAACTAGTTAAAAATAAACTTCAAAGAGTACTTTACTTCTTTTCCATAGCCAGGATATTAACTCTAGTAGAGAAAGCTTCTTAAAGAGTCTTTCAGTGATTCCTCTGTACTGCTGTTTTGTTATACTTTTTCTCATGCTGACTAAGCTGTCATCTCCAGGTCCTTGAAATATAAATGATTGTAGAATACACATGTGGATATGGGCATGCACACACACATACAGACTTAATAATTTGCAACTTATCCAGTTGTAAGTTGCTTGAACACAACAGTTAAAAGTATTGTCACTTAACCTGTATAAGTTCTACCATTCTCTGGCTTTTAAAATCATGACCCACACCTTTTCACAATCAGGAAAGGATTTCAACTAAAAGTTGTTCACAAAGATTTCTGAGGAATCTATGATACTTTTCCATTTAAGATATATTAAGATTAATTAAGATTTGTATTTTATACATGTGTCATGTTGCCTTAAGCAATTAGTAATTTCAGGAGGGAAAGGGAAGACCAAAGCCAGAGCTTCATGGCAGTGTACACATGCTGTCGTGTCCCTTGGTGCCACAACTAAAGTTTCCCTGATCACGTCTCTGCAGGACTGTGACTAGAATACATCTGAGTGCTGAGTTTGTCTCCTTTTAACCACTCACTTTATGGCTTTTCTTGGAGAATGGTCCTGCAAGTATGTGGACATCACAGATTAATCTGACATGTGAAAAAACCAAAACCAACAAATTCAAAACCAACAGTAAGATGACCACAGGTAAGCACGTGGTTTGTTACCAAGATATGCAATGTGCATGTACAATGTGCAGCCCTCCACTGAGAATAAATTGCAGCTTATAGGTAGATTTGCTGTCTATCTTTCTGTGGTTTTACCTGGTTTCTTATGATTGGAATAATTCATTTAATGATTGTGTCTAATCAAGAAATTTAGTATGTTATTAGACACCGTAAGCTTAATTCCTTGTGAGATATTTTAAAATAAAGTTCTCACTCCTGAGATTCAATTTAACTTATTTTAATCTCTTTATTAGCATTTTCAGAATGATCTTCTCTTTCTTTCAGTTTAGGATAATTTAGCCCCATTTTTGATGCACTATTTTAATTTGCTCCAGATGGCTAAATTGCTTATTTCTCAACTGTTTCCTTTACAGTGTATTTTTCATTGTTTGTTATTGGATCAGTTTATCTGTCTCAGCCTGTGATTTTCATGTTTTGTAACTTCTTGCAAGTGCATATAAGCTTCATCTATATGGGTTTCAGAGCCTTTGTCTGGAGTTGTACATTACATAATTCACTAAAAAATACCCATCTCCTATTGCTGGAGAAAGTGTATATTGTATTTGAAAATAAATTTTATCATGTCCTCAGATATGGTGCATGCTAGCAGAATTAGGGGTTTGCATCTTTCATTCAAAATTTTCAAGCTCCTGCTATAGATCACATTAATCTGCTGAAAGCCATCCCTTTGAGGTTGTAGGCTATAGTGGAAGGAGAGAAACAAAGAAAAAAAATGGCTTAAGCTACAGAATATCTGGAGCTATTCAAAACTGGTGGCATTTTCTGGGTTAAAATTGCAACAGACTCTTTACAGCTCCTTACTCTATACAAAAGCATTCACAGATATCTGTTTTCTGCAGGTTTTTACTAAGTGAAAGAACCTTTAAAGTATCTTCTTGAGCCTTACTGAATGGAGGATAAAACCATAAACCATATATACAAGCTGCACAGAATGTTTCCGTAGTTGGACATTCCCCTGAAAGGTAACTGAACCTGCTGCTCAAAGGGCATAGAAGCTTTATAATCACAGAAAACAATGCCTCAATCTATTCCCTGTATCTTCTTCCATGGTTAAGCCTTAGTCAACAGTAACTCATGACTTTTAATTAGTCTGAAATTGAATGCAGCCCCTTCTCCTTCAGTACCTCATATTTTTTTCTCTTCTGTAGAAAGACTGATGAAAAGAAGCTGAATGCATAAACCTGACTGCTCAGCACTTCTTCCTAGCCATATTTTCTTAAGGTCTTTTAATGGCTAATCGGCATTTAGCAACATGTCTATTTTACTTATCCCTCACTGCTTTCTGTCTCAGTGATGTCATTCTGCTTTACCTAAGCGCTCAGCTTTGTTGAATGGTATTGTTGCCATACATATGGTGAGCGCCAACAGTGCTTGCAGTGTTTGCTTTGTAATGCATGAAAAAGACTCAATTGTTCATGTTGTTTCAATAGGCTTTCTGAATAGAGGTTGCTATTAACCAACTTTAAAAAAAATGGCTGCAAAAAACAGTAGAAACACTGGCAACAACAAAGAACGACAAAGGTTAAAAAAGACTGGAGATTTACACACTAACAACTGTTTAGTTCATTAAGTTCATAGTTTTAGGCTCAGGAGAGGAAACAAAATCTTCTATTCTACTCTGCATGCATTTTTGTTTTTCAGTAACCTCCTGCCTATAAAACAAATTAAGCCAGTCTCTCCTGCACATGGATATGCACACGAGAAGAGTAAAGCTGTTCTTAATTGCAGATGCTTGTCAGTATGTAAGATAGAAGTATTGTAAGGAACTAGCTGCCCTGCCATTCTATATTAATTCTGGAATATGTTTAACCTGAACAACCTTACACACGAACACTGTATCACCTAGAAAACCCAGTAGGGGTTGCTAGTCTTGAATTATTGTATAAATGGACATATACACTCGTCCCTTATGTGATCTGAGTACAATACTCCAAGAACTAAAGTTCTTTAAATTTAATCTTAGATATCACTTTATGAATTGTGAAACTTTATTTTAAAAGGTATGCATTTCAAGTAATTTCTAAAGAAAGTTATGTGTATTAGGTCAGGGACACTAAAACTGTCTTTCCACTTTAGAAGAAAAACAAGGCAATTTTTATTCTTACATTTATCCCTGCCCCAAATCTAAGTAACTATTTTTTCCTCTCTTCTTAGCCATAGGATAATTCCTGTGATGACTTCTGTCAATATAAAGTTTGCATTTCTTTCTAGACTGTAGCTAGCAAAAAAATCCCCAACAAACCAGGGAAGAATTATTTGCAGAATGGCTGTGTTGACGTATGGTAAGGAGGGTCATAAAGAGAAGATGGCACTTAAGTCTCTCTACTGAAGTTCTTCTAAATTGGTGAGCTGCAGTAGCTGTAAGTATAGGATGATTTTGTTTATTTAGGAAAACTACAGTCTTCAGAACTACAAATTTTCTTTTCAAAATACCACATTGTTCCTGCTTCTGCACTGAATGAAAGATTGCTTTCTTTGCTACCTGGTAGAAGAGGAAACACTTGAATATTATTCTGGGGCAGGATGAATGACTCTGCTGAGAGTGTGTAGTCTACCGCTGTTCCAAAGGATGGAGAATCCTGTGATAGAAGCTGGAGTTCGGCCAAGGGCAAAAAATCACAGCAAAGCTCAGCTTGTTGTGATGTCCTCCAAGAGAGGACAAAAAATTAAAATGAAAGTTCAGGAGGGATAAACTGAACAAAGTTAGTGGTGATGAGAGACAGTTAAAATATTATTGCTTGCAAGTCACATGTTTCTGCAGGTAGTATCTGCAGGTAGTATTTAAAAACAAATGTTGATGGCTGTTACATCTGGAAATTTCATAACAAAAAGACCTAGGAGAGAAGTGCATGAATAGAATGATAATAGAATTCATATCTGTAAATAAAGAAGTGACTAATTCTTTTACAGGGTGGTACTGGATGATCACTGGTGCACTGATAGAGATGTTTTTTGGTTGGGAAATTTGGTCACTGAGGGTAGTAAAATGGCTTTGTTATTATCAAAGCAATTAACTCATAGAAACTGTGGAAGCAACAAAACTAAAGGTCAAGGTTGTCTTTGTTATGAGCACAAGTGCAGAATCTCACCATAGGAGGCAAATATCAGGTTATGTGATAGATGCTCATCTGCACAGCCTCAAAGGAGCACAGGGAGACAATGGCAAGTTGGGGGTGGGGTGGAACCTAAATAATACCTTGCTCCTGCTGCTCTCAGGCCCATCACAGGAGCCGTCAGTCTATAAAAGGCCCATGGATACAAGCCCAGAGGAGCACAGGGGCACAAAAGCAGGTGGAAATCCAAACTGCAGATTCAGAGGAAAGAACTGGCACCTTGTCCAGTCCCTTCCAGGGCTGTCCCAGGAGACTGTCATCCCCAGGTATGATACCCATCACAATGAGAGATGCTGGAGCATCTCTTGGGCTGAGTGGGGTCACTGCCTAGAGATGTGGGCCACATTATGGAATGCAGGGGAAGAACATTTTGGGATTGCAGAGGGCTTGTTATGGAATCTTTGGAGGAAGACCAAAGAGTGAGGAAAATGAAGGACCTAGTTGGTAAGGTGATCTAGGTGAAAGGGACACATTTATGTGACAAAATTAAGGTATATCAGCATACTTTTTGTTTAATACAGTGCTTACCTATTAACTGCATGCTTTTTTAAATTAAAAAAAGTTTTGCTCTTCAAGATAATTAAAAGTTAAATTTATAGTGCTTATGCAGTTTGCTGGCCATATTACACAGTATCAGTATGTTTGGGACTGGAAGGGACCTCAAAAGATCATCTAGTCCAATCCCCTCACCGGAGCAGGAATGCCTAGGTGAGGTCGCACAGTAACATGTCCAGGCGGGTTTTGAATGTCTCCAGAGAAGGAGACTCCACAACCCCCCGGGCAGCCTGTTCCAGTGCTCTGTCACCCTCACTGACAAGAAGTTTTTTCTCAAATTTAAGTGGAACCTCTTGTGTTCCAGCTTGATCCCATTGCCCTTTGTCCTATCATTGTTTGCCACCGAGAAGAGCCTGGCTCCATCCTCGTGGCACTCACCCTTTATATATTTATAAACATTAATAAGGTCACCCCTCAGTCTTCTCTTCTCCAAACTAAAGAGACCCAGCTCCCTCAGCCTTTCTTCATAAGGGAGGTGCTCCACTCCCTTAATCATCTTTGTTGCCCTGCGCTGGACCCTCTCCAGCAGTTCCCTGTTCTTCTTGAACTGAGGGGCCCAGAACTGGACACAATATTCCAGATGTGGTCTCACCAGGGCGGACTAGAGGTGAAGGAGGACCTCTCTCGGTCTACTAACCACCCGCCTTGTAATACACCCCAGGATGCCATTGGCCTTCCTGGCCACAAGGGCACAGTGCTGGCTCGTGGTCATCCTGTTGTCCACCAGGACCCGCAGGTCCCTTTCCCCTACACTGCTCTCTAATATGTAATTTCCCAACGTATACTGGAACCTGGGGTTGTTCCTACCCAGATGCAGGACTCTACACTTTCCCTTGTTAAATTTCATCAGGTTATTCCCCACCCAACTCTCCAGCCTGTCCAGGTCCCACTGGATGGCAGCACAGCCTTTTGGTGTGTCAGCCACTCCTCCCAGCTTAGTGTCATGAGCAAACTTGCTGATAGTACACTCTCTTCCCTCGTCCAAATCGTTAATGAATATATTGAATAATATTGGCCCCAGTACTGACCCCTGAGGCACTCCACTAGATACTGGCCTCCAACTAGACTCTGCACCATTGACTACCACTCTTTGGCTTCTCTCCTTAAGCCAGTTTGCAACCCACCTCCCTAGTCTATTGTCTAGACCACACCTCCTCAACTTAGCTGTGAGGATGCTGTGGGAGACTGTGTCAAAGGCTTTACTGAAGTCAAGGTAGACCACATCCACCGCTCTGCCATCATCCATCCCCCTTGTTACATTCTCATAAAAGGCTATGAGGTTGGTCAAGCATGACTTTCCCTTGGTAAAGCCATGCTGACTGCCCCTAATAACCCTCTCATCCTTGATATGCCTTGAGATGGCACCAAGGATAAGCTGTTCCATTACTTTCCCAGGGACAGAGGTGAGGCTGACCGGTCTATAATTACTTGGGTCCTCCTTCTTGCCCTTTTTGAAGACTGGAGTGACATTTGCTTTCCTCCAGTCCTTGGGCACCTCTCTCATTTGCCAAGACTTGGCAAAGATGATGGAGAGCAGTCTAGCAATGGCTTCAGCCAGCTCCCTCAGCACCCGTGGATGCATCCCGTCTGGACCCACGGATTTATGGATGTCCAGACTATTTAATTGCTCCCTAACCCAGTACTCATCGACTAAAGCAAACTCCTCCACTGACCTGGCTTCATCTGGGGTCTCAGGGGTACAGGGCTCCCCAGGACAGCCTCCAGCAGAGTAGACAGAGACAAAGAAGGCATTCAGTAATTCTGCCTTCTCTGTATCTTCTGCCACCAGGGCACCCACCCCGTTCATCAGTGGGCCTACATTGCCTCTGGTATTAGTTTTATCTGCTATGTATTTGAAAAAGTTCTTTTTGCAGTCCTTGACCCCTCTCGCCAGCTGTAATTCTAAGGAGGCCTTGGCTATCCTAGCTGCCTTCCTAAATCCTCTAACAGCAGCCTTATATTCCTCCCAAGTGGCCAGCCCCTCCTTCCATGATCTGTAAACTCTCCTCTTCTGCTTGAGCATACCCAACAGATCCCTATTCAACCACACAGGCCTCCTGGCTCCCTTCCTTGACTTCCTACGTATGGGGATGCTCTGATCCTGAGCATGGAAGAAGCAATCTCTGAATGCAATCCAGCTATCTTGGTCCCCTTTACCTTCAAGCAGCCTTACACATGGGATTTCCCCTAGCAATTGCTTGAAAAGGCCAAAGTTAGCCCTGCTAAAGTCCAGGGTTGCAATTCTACTTGCTATTCTGTTCCTGCCACACAAGATGCTGAACTCCACCATCTCATGGTCACTGCAACCCAGGCAGCCCTCAACCTTTACTGCTTCGACCAGACCCTCCTTGTTAGTGAGGATGAGATCCAGCAGTGCACCTCTCCTAGTCGGCTCCTCCACCATCTGCATGAGGAAGCTATCATCAATGCACTGGAGGAACCTCCTGGACCATGGCTGGCTGGCTGAATGGTCCTTCCAGCAAACATCAGGGAAGTTAAAATCACCCACAACAACCAGGGCCTGTGACTGTGAGGCAACATTCAGCTGCCCATAGAAGGCCTCATCAACTTCCTCAGCCTGATCTGGTGGCCTGTAATAGACAGCCACAACAGTATCACCCCTGCCAGCCTGCCCCTTAATTCTGACCCATACACTCTCAACTTGCTCCTCATCCACTCCTGGGCAGAATTTAGTATATTGTAGTTGCTCTCTCACATAGAGAGCAACTCCACCACCACTCCTGGCTGGCCTGTCTTTCCTGAAAAGGGCATAGCCATCCATGGCCACATTCCAGTCATGTGAACTGTCCCACCATGTTTCTGTAATTGCCACCAGATCATAATCTCCCAACCGAAAATAGGATTCTAACTCCTCCTGCTTATTAGTTGTATTTCTGCTGTAAAATAGCTACATTATGTGATAAAGTTACAGAACTTTGAAAATAGTTTCTGGAATTTTTTTTTTTTTTTCCCCTGTTTCTTTTCTATTTCATCAGCCAGTGCACAGTTTAAATAAATATTTTCTTTTTTAAGTTTAGCAGCTAGTTAAAATAAGTTAATACAACATTTATGAAGAGTTTTTGCACTTCATGACTAGCTCAGAGGTTAGAATTTTGCTTAACAGTATTTTTGGAAGAGCTAGTTTGGAAATCAGTAGCATATTTTTTTTTTCCTAGAGAGAGGAGAAGCAGACAGGGTGTGCAGTCAGGAGATAAGAGAAACACACAGACTGACATAAATAGTCTACTAAGAAGAAAAAGGAGGTGTTGCCTTATCTTCGAGCCTCAGATACAGAAATAAAAGAGCAACTAGACAATAAGAAGAATTTGATTTTTAGGGTTCAAATATGTAAAGGAACTTGTGCATAATGTGAATCTGAGGTATAATTTAATGTTGGTGTTCATGTTCACAATTTAAGGTTGGTCATTTAATGTTCTATTTAAACCACCTGTATAATTTAGACACTTTGAGGTTCATAGACACATAAGCTTTTCCTATTAGAGTGCTTGATGGGCTTACAGTCCTATGTCTGGATGTATGCAGGACTGCCACCTGGCCAGGACTGAGCACACACATTGTGTTTAAGACCTCAGAGGAACACAGAATTTTCTGCTAAGGTTCTCTGAAGGTCTAATATGGCAACTGCATTCTCAGTCTCTTAGGTCATATGAACCCTGGGGTCAGCACAAAACATGACAGCTTTTTTGTTATGGTTTAAAAACACAGTTGCAGGAGGTGGGTAGTGCATGTGTTTTTGATAATATATGTTTGGGTAAACAATTAAGAAAAAAATATGTAATTCTGTTCCAGAACAGCAGGTAAATCTTCCACTTCTTCGAAAGTGATACCATAAAGATCTGCTAAGAGTTGTCATACACAAGATGATATCTTAGCCGCCCATAGTTAGGTCATTCAGTTGGTATAGAATGGTTTGGCTTGGAGAGGACCCTCAGAGATCACCTAGTCCAATGCACCCTGCTGTGGACAGGGATATCTTTCACTAGATTGGGTTGTTCCCATCCAACCTGACCTTGAACACATCAGTGGTGGCACATCCACAACTTCTCTGGCCAAACTGTTCCACTGTCTCACCACCCTCACCATGAAAGATTTGCTCCTTAGAGCCAATCTAAATCTACTCTCTTTCAGTTTAAAACCATTGTGCCTTGTCCTGTCACTAGAGACCTTGGTACAAAGTCTTTTCCTGCCTTTCTTATAAGCCCCCTTTATACATTGGGAAATAGATTCTGATCCCTGTTTCCAATGTTATTGACGAAATTTGTGTTTTGTGATAACTGGAGAAGAGAGAGACTATGAGTGAGTGACTGCATGTGTGAGTGAGTCAGTGAGTGAATAGAGTGAACTGGGTATCCCCAGTTACTACATCTCTGCCACTCTTTTATAAGATTGAATGTAAAAGGCTAGCTGTTAGTTTTAAGCAACTAACTCCAGGAGATAAAGAAAAACTTTGACTTGAATCTGAGAGAGACAAACATTACGACTTAAGATCTACATTGTTCTTCCGCATTTTAAATTGAGTAATCGGTATGCTGGCTGTAATGAATCTTGTTCTAGGAACACTCTGTTCTTCCCCATATATTGCACAAGGGCTTGGGAGACTCATCTTGGCAACAATTTATATTTCTTTGTCATTGGTATTTAATCTTTGAGTGTCATAAATGCTAAAGGAAAGAGTAAAAATCTAATATGTGAAAAATCTGCAGGTTCTGATTCAACTGAATAAGTATGACTGATAGGCAAGCGAAGTTTCATAATATTTTAGAGAAATTAATCACATATTGATACAATTAAAATTGAGTAGATTTTTCTGCCTTGAATTTGCTGAGTTGTTGAAATCAAATCTTAGTGAAACTGAATAATTGAGAGGAAATTATTGTGCTGAAATACTATTTTTCCTGATAAATCCAGTTAAAAAAGAGAACTTTTGAAAAATTATTGAAGAGTAAGAGGAACAATTTACAAAATATTACAGAAAATGTTCTTGGTAATGTTCTGCTAATACAATTGAAGAAAAAAATCCAAAACCAATATTAAGCCAGGTGTAAAAAAGACAACTTCATTTCTGACACCATTCTTAAATAATCTATTTTTTTTTATGACAAAGAGAGACTGGGGGTGGCAGAAGAATGGATGTTCATACACATCCTCAGACCTGTCTGATGCTATATGGGACATTCCTCCAGGTATTACATAGAAAAGGAGATGCCATCCTCCTTAATGTGCTCTTGATCCTTGATCCACACTGTTCAGTGTAGTCTGACTTCTGTAATTGGATCTGACCAGAATTTAGATTTTGAAAACTCCAGCACTGGAGGAAAACTTTAATAGTGAATAAGGAAGCGTGTAGTTTCTCTCATTTGTTTTTAAAAATAAGGTAGTTTTAATCTTCTTCCCGCTATATTTATGGACATTGATACTTGGTCCGACTTTTATCCATCTCCATCTATTATTATTTCTTGCAATTCAGAATCATTTGATGAAAGCTCTAATTCATCAAATTTTATTTTAAATAGAAAGTTTAGTCAGTTTCTTAGGATATGTGGAGTTTTACTCTTTGAACTGATCATTTCACATCATCCTATTCCTGGAGATACCTGTTGCTAGTCACACTAGGGAAATACTTTAATCATACTATAAAAAGTTTGGGGAAGATATAATTGATTCTATCTAAATTGTTTGTTTGTTTGTTTAATATATAAGTCTGTGCTGCTTTGACATTTCCTAGAAATGAGATAGTCTTTATTTAGTTCCATCATCTGAATTTATGCCAATCCAGCTTAGAGACCTTTATATTAATGTGTCAGGTCCTGACAGCTCAGTTCTATTTCTTTTGAAGGGCTGCAGTTATGAACATCTCCACATGTTTTATTTAAAAAAAAATTCTATTAAATTTGTGAATCCAGTACTCACAGTCAGTCTAACTAGTTCAGGCACTGGTTGTGGTGACCACAAGTGGCAGTTACTCTTACAGGAATATGAAGAAAATTTAATTATAGCTTCAGCTACTTGAATGCCTATCAAAGAGATATTTCTGTTACTGGAAAATTAATTTTATTACTTAGCCCATTTGCTTACAGAGCAGACCCATGTTTTCTAAAGCCCTGTCTCTTATTCTTTTGCCATAATAATTAGTGGTCAATTTAGTACATTCTAGCCATATTAAGTTTACTCAGCAATTTAAAATGCAAAGCAAATAAATTAACTGTTAAATTGTGAAACAATGTGAAACATGTGAAAGTTGCTGTTCTGGGCAGAAAATTCTCATAAGATATGAACTGAATTGACATGAATATGAATTCAATAAAATTGAGAATGACAACTGACAACAAATCAAAGGTTTTTTTTTGGAGCCAGATAATTTAAAGAAAATAAATGTAAAACTGTAAAATAACTGGTTGTGGACAAAATGAAAATGGGAAAAAAAGAAACCACAAACAAATCTGAATTACTTAAAGCACAGCGAATAGAAAATGAATTATTGCCTTACTATTAGGCAAAACTTGCAGTACAGCTGTCAGAAAGTTTGTCTTCATTACCATAGACATATTGCCTTTTCACTATGTTTTTTCAAGAAGCACTACAGAATTGGATCAATAGCAGCACTAACACAAGACAATTGGTGCATTAACTAGTGCAGCTGAACCTAGATTTTTTTTTTAAAAAGCTTTCTCATTATTCTTTTTATAACAAAGGCAAATATTTCTTAAGATGGTATCTCTTGAATTTGTGTTTGTTGATTCATTACCTCTCAGCTGCAATTAACATCAGCTCTTACTTCTAAGGAATATAATGAGTGAATGATGCACCTTTAAAAGACATGGTACTTATCCAATTTGTTCTTCTTTTTTTAAGCATTGAGAAATTGTTAAACTAAATGTTGTCCTTCTTGTGCACTCTAAGCTGCTCATATTAATCAGTCCCCTCCATCACTGTCACCAGCCTCTTTCAGAGTTAGGGTCTTCTCACCTGGAGGTATGCCATACACTGAATTCTCTCTTCTGGCAGTTTTCCTAGAGTAGGTTTAAGGTTTTGGGTTGTTTTGTTTTTTTCTTTTTGTGTCCCAGTCATTTAGCCATACCCATAATCTGACCCGGGTGAGTTTTACAATCCCTAAGAATTGCCTGACAGATGGGGAGTTCTGTTGCCTAGACAAGATAGGAGTTCCTGCTACAGAAGAATGATTTGAGTTATTTTTAACATCTTCTCTAAGACACTGACAGGGCTTTGTGGTTGTTTCGTCTTTTGATAGCTGTTTAAAATATTTATTCATTCTCTCTGTGGTTGTGCTATGATAATTTCTCCTTGTAAAATAAGGAAATAGTAAGTTGTTTCCATAAGTGAGTGTTTATACCAGGACCTTGGTCAAAACACAGGAACATTGAGAAAGTTCTTAATGAGTGAAAGGGTAAGGCCGTATAGCTGAAATTATGTCCTCAGAGAGACAAGAAATGGAATCACCCAATATTTGTAGGGCAAAAAATAAAAGTTTGACTGAAAAAGACCAGAGTGACAACACAACTAGCCTAGGAAACATTTAATTTACTTTAGCTTGAAACTCGAACCATCCTCGAATTAGAATTTCTTGTGTAGGCAGAACCACTTTCATCTTCTTGGGTAAGCATCCTGTAAGGTAAAAGGTCTTGCTAATCTGATGATTGTATACATAGCCATTAATCTGTGTTAGCTGACTACAGTTTTGTGCATATATGTATGAAGAAAGTTTATTCACTGTGGTTGACAAACCATTGATTCAGCATAAAATAAGCCTAGTGTTGAGGCCAAAGAAAACCTGTCCCAATTAAATGAGTTTAGCTAAGAAATACATGTGAATGAGCATAAAAGGAGAAAGGAAGGAAGAACTTTTTTTCACTGTTTCTAAGAATTCATTGAAAACAATTTCGTTGTATCACTAACAGTTTCTCTTTGCTGACATCCAGCAGTCTTCAGAGATGTTACAGAATGGCCCAAGTGAAAAGAATGCATTTAAGACAACGATGTTTTTCTTCATCCAGTAGCAGTTGCCTTTCTATGCTCAGTCTTTTTATAGTTTTGCTCTTTTGTTTTGTACAGGTCTCATGCTCCGTGGCTGTAACTTCATACAGATTCTTTGTTTTTTTCATGGAATCTAGCAGGAAAACACAGCTCACAACAACAGAATAGCATGAGAGAAAGAAACATGAGGTACAAGCTGTCTTTTCCTTCTGGATATCACACCATAATGTATGCTAGCCTGCCAAGCAGCACTGTGTAGCTCCAACTTAAAAGAGCAATTCGCTCCTATGAAAGGTGTAAGAAGGTGTATTTTCCATGTTAACTACATGAGAGAATTGTTGGTAGTGAGGTGGACTATGAACTGGCTGAAGGAAAGAAGCTAGAGAGTCATGGTCAATAGGGCAGAGTCTAGTTGGAGGCCTGTATCTAGTGGAGTGCCTCAAGAGTCAGTACTGGGACCAGCACTATTCAATATATTCATCAATGACTTGGATGAGGGAATAGAGTGCACAGTCAGCAAATTTGCTGATGACACCAAGCTGGGAGAAGTGGCTGACATGCCAGAAGGCTGTGCTGCCATCCAGCGAGACCTGGACAGGCTGGAGAGTTGTCTGGGGAAAAATTTAATGAAATATAACAAGAGCAAGTGTAGACTCTTACATCTGTGCAAGAACAACTCCAGATACCAGTATAAGATGGGGAATGACCTGTTGGAGAGCAGTATAGGGGAAAGGTGGGGTCTTGGTGGACAGCAGGATGACCGTGAGCCAGCACCGAGCCCTTGTGGCCAGGAAGGCCAATGGCATCCTGGGGTCTATTACAAGGGGGGTGGTTAGTAGGTCGAGAGAGGTTCTCCTCTCCCTCTACTCTGCCCTGGTGAGACCCCATCTGGAATATTGTGTCCAGTTCTGGGCTCCTAAGTTCAAGAAGTACAGGGAACTGCTGGAGAGAGTCCAGTGCAGAGCCACAAAGGTGCTGAAGGGAGTGGAGCATCTCCCTTATGAGGAAAGGCTGAGGGAGCTGGGTCTCTTTAGCTTGGAGGAGACTTTTTTTTTTTTAAATTCTGAACTTTTATTTGAATCTGTAAAAGAAATTGTAAGCAGCCTGAAATATCTGGTTCAAGGATAGGATAAAGGGATTAGAAAGCACTTTTCCATATAGTACTTAGCTAGTACTCCTCTATAATGTTGGATACCTTTACATATAGTAACCCCAAGTACCTTTTGTTGATGTTTTACTTCTAATTGTTGCTAGTCTAAGGAATTGTCAGATAGTGTGTGTGTATATGTGCTTGTGTGCATATGCAAGTCATTAATTGTCATGGTCAGGGTTAGAGGAAAGAAAAACTCACTGGATATTAGCAGCTGTGATTTTTGTCTTACTTGCTTATTATTCTGAATTCAAATTTTGCAAAGAACAAAATGAAAACATGAAGGGTAACCTTCGTGTACTTAATGAACACATTTGTGTCCACTGACATTAGCAAACGGTGCAAAGTGCAAGCTTCAACACCTAGAGCTTCACTAAATGCATAAAGGACACAATAGCTCATTTAATTATGGTTCTCAGAAAAGCCTTTTCACTAACATAGCTGTTGCTACTAATTATCTTGGCTCTCCTCCTGCAGTGCCTGCAGAAAGGTTGCCTTAGCTCTCTAAGGGATATGACCAGTGAAAAAAAGATCATGCCTGACATGATAGAATGTGGAAAAAGAGAATCTATTTTCTGTTCCACTTTACCAGCATGATGATGATATTTCACATACAGCTGGGAGGGCGAAATGTATTTGGTCCCTATGAAGACTTAGACGAAGATTTTTTAAATAATTCGGCAATTAACTCCCTTTGAGGTCATTCTCCTTCAACATGACCTCAGTCCTGAAGGTGATATAGGAATTACTATTTTTAATTTAAACAAACAGCAAGCAAATATCTTTTTAGCTCCTGGACAGAATGTTGAGAAAAGCTGGTTAAAACAAGAGATCTGATCTAGGAAAGCTATGACTAGCTACTCACAACACTCAATAGCACTAAAATCCTTCTATTGGCAAATCTATTAATCATACCACAATAAAAGGTGTAAATAGTTTGCAGAGGAGTATATTTTTAGTGCAAAAATAAAGAATAATTCATTTTGAGTTTAAAAGTAAGGGTCAGCTGTAATTTGTTTATTTTAGATCACTTAGGTGCTTGAACAGTGAAAGAATCCAGCCTCTTCTCATTTCTGCTGTTGGAGGTGCCTAATGAATTTCTAAAAGTTGTGAATACCATAAAATGTCCTTATTGTCCATTGACCTAAGTTACCAATAAGGTAGCTAGTGATGTCATATTAAATTATATTCTTGATTTAGAAGAAGATTAAAATGTAACAACAGATTCTCCTTTGGTATAAACTGGTATGTCAGCATTTGAACTTAAGTGAACTGTTCGTTTGCATCAGCAAAGATTTTTCACTTCTTTATTAGAATAGGAATTTTGCTTGTGAACCTTAAGATAGGAGCATCCTGAAGATTTTTGAGGTGTTGCAATGTCTGTGATGAGGCAGAAGCATCTGTTTACAATAAAATTTGTGTTTACTGGTGTCTTAGGAAACAATAGGCTTTGGAGGAAGAGTCTGAGAAGCACAGAAGCAAGCAGATATTAATAAAAAATTCAGCTCTAATAGTATAGTGCTCCAAGTGATCTCAGCTGGACATTTTCCGCTGCATGTCTTCTTGCTTAATTTGTGTTTACTCTAGCTATGCACTTAAGTGTCAGTGCTCACCTATACATAGGACATGCTCATATTCTGCTCTCTAAACTTCTGATTCACTTAAACCAGTTTTGTAGTAGAACATTAAACTCGACATATGACTTCTAAGTCATCAGCAGAAAAATGTGGTGAATGGCAAAATTAAAAAAAAAATAAAATTCCATCACCAAGGTAAGGGAGAATCTATTGCATATAAGTAGCAGCACTGCTAAGGTACAGCATCCTTAGCTGGGGAGGAAATATTGTATCAGTTCTTTCTCTGTATTTGTTCTGTCCTCTTGCTCTTGTAAAGGCTGAAAGTCTTCTAATTCCCTCTGTATTTTCACCACATACAGACTGGTTTGCTTATGTTGGATACATGTTCTTTGTTCCCTTGATAACCACTTCTAGTGAGCTCTGAAAGTTGTATCCCTTTAGTACTCTGTCATTGGCCATTTATTATTTGTATGTACACTGCCAGGGCCTTTGATATCAGTGTGTGACTGTGTTATCCTGGTCTCCTATGCATGTGCTCTTGAGAACCTCTTCTACCAATTTAGGACCACCAACTTCTAGTTGAAGTGGTGGCATTTTCCTTAATGTCAAGCAGAAAAAAAATCAGTAAGAAACAGTTTAAGACCATCCTGTAGAAAACAGCCAATTCTACATATGGCATCAGAGGAGTTAATTCTGTAGCCTGGTATACCTGAGACAAAAGAAGGTGGTACGTATCAATGAACTCAATAGGATACTCTTCATATTCCTAACTTTCTGGCTCATGAGAAAACCACAGTATTTACAACAATTTAACTGCATGAATCTGGGGCTTTGCTGTTAAGATAACTGTAGTACAGAATTTGTTTCCACAATATGTAGAAGACAATTACGTTAGTAAGCTGTTAAATTCTGGAGCAGACAACTACAGTTATGTAGTGCATGCTCCTGTCTTCCTTCAGCTATAAGCTAAAGCTTGGATCTCTTTCCGTTCTAGGATTATTATCTGCATGGGATATCCACTACAATATAGAACATTCTCTAGCCAGGCTGTGGTCAGCTTTTGAAACTCATATTAATTTGTTTTCTTTCCCTGTTGTTCTAACTTATCTTTCCCCTACTTACTCAGTGATTGCAATGGCTTTCTGGTATGGAAGATGGTTTTAGTGGCCTTTGTTAGATGGTGATGTTATCTCTGGTTCTTTCTATGTTTCCCCTGAGGCAAAAGTAGAGGAAGCTATTATGAGACATGGTAAAAGAATTTTGCTAGTTTCTTGTTATGTAGGAGGCAAAATGTAGAGTAGTAATATGCTATTATAAAGACAGAAGAATATAAAGAAAAATCAAGCCAGATGTTGAGCCACCAGTATGAAAGACTTAGAAAAGTGTTGTGCCCAGCACTTAAAAATGACAGCTCAGTTGTCTGCTGACAAGGAGGAGAAGAAAAATCCCCACCTCACCCCTTAAAATAATTATTGACATTGTACTTCAGACTTAATTAAGTCACTAAGTATATTGTCTAGCTTGGAAAGTTACAAAGTTGTGGAAACCCAAAGCAGAACATTTCTTTTACAAAATTCACCATTCATAAGTGATACTTTTGTGGTTCTTTTGATATGGAGGAAGAAATGTATTTTATTTATATACATTTTTGTTTGCTATTTGATTGCCAGTCTCTTTGTTCTTCTCTTGTAAGAAATGAAAAAAAGATGAACAACTCTGTTTGCAATTATGTTTTTAAAACCCTTTGATATCATAATTAAGCCAGTTCCTGTGTCTTTCCTCCCCACCCCCCTTTTTTTTTTCAGAACTTTGTCTTCTTCTAGGTTATCCATCTGAGTGTGTTTTTATTTAATAAAAATAGCCTCAAGTGTTCACTTAAAGATTATTATTCAGATTGGAGATTTGTAGGAAGGTATAGAAGAGATGTCTTTGAAGTAACCAGACTTAAAATCTGTGAACTGTAAAAAGTTACTTTATTATAACCCTCAGGGCTATAAGTACATTTCTTTATAACACTTAAGGATCTTCTGTTCTCTTTTTTTGTCATTTTGGCATCCCTTGATAATAAAGACCTGTCTAATCTATAAAATTAGGACTTAAGTTACAAATGAAAAAGCGCTAAACACACTGACTGGGAGCAGAGACTTGAAACTTCTTTTTTTTTTTTTTCCCCGTATTCAGCATGAGTCTGGGCTATTGATTGCATACCTTTAGCATTCATTATTAGTTCACTTTGGACAGCTGTACATTCAGCATGCAAGAGAGGTAGTTTCCTCTTGAAACTATGGGAAAGCTAAATTTCAGGGATGTAAAAATGCTGTGTTCAAGTCTGGTTGCTTCTCCGTCCCATGTGAGTATGTGAGATCCCTAGGCTGTTTAGCATGCACTTGTGCTCCCTAGTATTTTCTGTGCCTTCTGTCTATCTCCCTTATTTTAAACTTGCAACCTTATCTTGGACATAAATGCATTTGTCAAGAGAAAGCCCAGTACTTTCCAGAGTGGATAGGTTTTGCCCAATACATTTTGAAATGTTAAAAAAAGCCTTGCATGGAGAATGCCTTAGCAGCTTTCATTTGCAACTTAATTCTTGTTTCCATTTACAAGAAAAGGAAATGTATGTTACAGGGAAGCAGAAGATTCTTTCTCCCTTCTTTTGCACTAGCTGCAGAAGCAAGACTGTGAGAATGACAACTGTGTCTTTCTTCAATTTTGTGGTTCTTTCCAGTAATTTTTCTGTTGTGATACTCTATGAAAAAATAATAAAGTACAACCAAAAAATGCCTTTCACTTTAATATGGTTACTATTTGTCTTCTTTGCAGATTAAATTCCTATTAAGTGTGGTCTCCATGCAGAACATGAACTAATAGTATGAAGATTCATTTCAAATTTAGCTCAGCAAAACAATGCATTTTCTCCAATAGATATACTTTTTACTTTTTCAAATGTAAGTCAGACAGTCCTGCTTTTTGAGTTGCATAGTAATCACAGTATCACAGTATGTTTGGGATTGGAAGGGACCTCAAAAGATCAACTAGTCCACTCCCCCTGCTGGAGCAGGAACGCCTAGGTGAGGTCACACAGGAACATGTCCAGGCGGGTTTTGAATGTCTCCAGAGAAGGAGACTCCACAACTCCCCTGGGCAGCCTGTTCCAGTGCTCTGTCACCCTCACTGAGAAGAAGTTTTTTCTCAAATTTAAGTGGAACCTCTTGTGTTCCAGCTTGATCCCATTGCCCTTTGTCCTATCATTGTTTGCCACCGAGAAGAGCCTGGCTCCATCCTCATGGCACTCACCCTTTATATATTTATAAACATTAATAAGGTCACCCCTCAGTCTTCTCTTCTCCAAACTAAAGAGACCCAGCTCCCTCAGCCTTTCTTCATAAGGGAGGTGCTCCACTCCCTTAATCATCTTTGTTGCCCTATGCTGGACCCTCTCCAGCAGTTCCCTGTTTTTCTTGAACTGAGGGGCCCAGAACTGGACACAATATTCCAGATGTGGTCTCACCAGGGCGGAGTAGAGGTGAAGGAGGACCTCTCTCGGTCTACTAACCACCCGCCTTGTAATACACCCCAGGATGCCATTGGCCTTCCTGGCCACAAGGGCACAGTGCTGGCTCGTGGTCATCCTGTTGTCCACCAGGACCCGCAGGTCCCTTTCCCCTACACTGCTCTCTAATATGTAATTTCCCAACGTATACTGGAACCTGGGGTTGTTCCTACCCAGATGCAGGACTCTACACTTTCCCTTGCTAAATTTCATTAGGTTATTCCCCACCCAACTCTCCAGCCTGCCCAGGTCCTGCTGGATGGCAGCACAGCCTTCTGGCGTGTCAGCCACTCCTCCCATCTTAATGTCATCAGCAAACTTGCTGATAGCACACTCTATTCCCTCGTCTAAATCGTTAATGAATATATTGAATAATCAGAACAGTATGTCTGAGGAGACAGGGTAATAATTTATTTCTCCTTTTCTCCTAAAACACAGTGACAATATGCAGTTTCGGCTGGCATATTTCAGTATCCTGGAATGAATACAGAAGGATTCTAACATGCATTACCTGGAAATCTTTGATTCATTGCAAGAGGAAGTGGCTTCTGCAGGACAGCTAAGATATGTCTGCAGACCTTCCTAGCATGATACTTGCATATCATTGCCACTTTTTTAGCAAATGTCTTCCTAGTATTATGAATTCCAGTGTAATTTGTGTATCTAAGCAAGGAATGAGAATACATCACTCCCATCAAATCAGATCTTTTATCAAACTGCTTTTCGTAAAGACATCTAAAAACTGGGTTCACATAGACTGATTTTGATCACAGAAGAGTTTGTACAGTTTTGCCTGAAGTAGTCAAGGCTGTAATATTTTAGGCCAAGTATTAATATATTTCTATATTAGACCCATGTTTTTTTCTAGATCTCATGCCAAATTCACTTTTCTTGAAGTACAGTATCCAGAACACAGCATAGTGATTAAGAATATATGAACTTTGAATAAAAATAACAGTATTCTGGTCCCTTACTTCAGACTGCTCTCAGGCTTAACTGAAGTATCTTAGTTTCATTTATCCATTTCATGAATGAGAATTCTTGTTTTTAAGCACTACTGTAATACTTTCCCTCATTAAAAGAAAAACAAAAGAAAAAAACCTAAAATATATTAATGTGTTCTAGCATCTGGAATCATTAAGGTATCACCAGATATTCCTCAGTCTGTACAGCATTCTAGGGATGTACTACTTTCCAGCATTCATGCAACACCGACTCTTGCCAGCACTCCGTGGCTGCCATTCTCCAAACAGGCAGAGCAAAACATGTACTTGAAGTTATTTTTAAACTCATCCAAGAAAAGGGTAACTTTTCCTTAGTAACAGATAAAACTGCCTTTAGTTTTATAATTTTCAATTGTTTGTTTGTTTAATAACAGATGTAAATTAGCTAGATGCTCTAATATTCTATTTAAAAAACCCTGTCTCTCAGGTCAAGAGGAAATATACTAACTTCTGTGTTAAAGGACAGTGAATTTTTTCTCGTTAGAAATTTCCCAAAAGTCCAGTCATCATCATCATCATCATCATCATCATCATCATCATCAAGATAACAAATATTTGTTGCAGACCAGAATTACTTCAAGCAGTTTAATTTTGCAATATACTTATATCAATGTTTTATTCATAAGTGTCCATATTTTGAGAAATTACGTGTGAAGATCAGCCCACAGAAGTGTTGATCTCATGAATTTACAACACTAATTCAGTACATGCACAAATGAAATGGTAAAAAATGTCAGCAATCTTATTTTTGTTATTTTTCTATGGCATCATTTGAATGATGAAGAGTAGATTTTTGAGTTTTGTTGGGAGCTGCTAATGAAAGGTGTAGCTGAAAAATTGTATGTAAATAAAAGATTGTAGAATACTGTTCTGTAAGTAGTCTATAATGAAGCTTTCTATTTATCTTTCTTGCACAGATGTTAAAAACACAGTAAGGCACTTTATAAGCTTGATGCTCATTTACTCTATGCTATGTATTTTTCTTTTAAAAAATTCAGACTAAAACTGCAGGCATTCTGATTCATTCAGGATTGGCATCATAGATCTTCGAGTGTCCTATGGAGAATGAGAACTTGCCATGCTTTTGGTGCATTTCTTCTTTCAATTCACTTGTTGCTTCACAGTGGTCTCAGTGAAAGCATATCTGAATGTGAGAGATAGGGGAAATTTATTTTGCCCTTTCAATTGTCTAAAATAATGCAAGGACTGTGATCTAGTTTAACAGAGTAGCATTTTCATAGCATGAAACTGAATGTTTTTTTTTGAGTACTCTAAGATGTGGAATCAGGGCTGTTTGTAGTTTTAAAGACTTCTTGGACTAGCACTGAGAAGTAGCAGGATTGCTTTGTCTTGTCCATGTTGCCTAAGGGGAGTGCTTGCTGGTATGTGCTATGAATTGTGACTAACCCCTACCATGAGAACGGCTATTTAACATGGCCAAAACTGTGCCCAGGAGTGCATTGATGGGCCTGTGGATTTTCAGCAGTCTTGTGCTCAAGCTTACTGCATTTTCATTGTAGCACAGATGTAGTGAGAGTGTCTGAGCTTCTGACTCCACCACAGAAACCACTATAGTCCTATTGCTTGAGCCAGAACCATTGACGGGTTGAGAAGTGTCAAGGTTTGATTGCACAGTGATAATAAACCATGGCAGATGCTTTGTGTACTAAAGGGTGTTGTGCTTTGCAGTGCTTTTACACACATTCTGTATGTGAATCAGGCAACATCATGCGAAAATAGAAGCCTTAAACTGTTTAAGTATGGAATTCTGCCTTCTCGGAAGAACTGACAGGTCTTAACAGGGCATTATGGTAAGTAAAGTATTCCATTCCATTTTTTATACCCAGGCTGACTTGTTCAAACTCTTTCAGAGTTTCTCTCTCCATGTTCTATGTGGAAATATCCAAAATTTCCTCAGTGCACATCCTAACGATATAAGTTTGTTTTGGAGGTTGTATACTAAAAAAATTTCAGTTTTGTTAAAGTTCTCATCTCATCAGATGCTTTGCATTTTTGCCTTTGTGACTGAATTCACCCATTGACTTTTGTGCATAATGAAAAAAATTAGGTTGTGGATGGGAAGGAGATAGCAAAAAGCTTTTAGGGTGAAACTGTGGTAGTATTCATCACACTTCAGTATTTTCATAATTACTTCTGTAGGAAACTAACTTTTGATGTCATACTTTGTCTGGGTTACTAGATACAGGGATAATTCCAACACCACCCCTCCATGAGATTAGGACAAGAGACTGTTGACAGATTTTATTATATTCTTTTTCTATGGTCTTATCATTAAAAGGAAATGAAAAAACTCTATCTCATGGGCCTATTTTAGTACATATAGGCAAATTAAAGTTTGTCATTAACTTTTGTGGCTATAGGGTAAAAATACCTAAAACCAGTGATTACACTACAATTTTCCAATAGATAATTTTTCCCTGGTGGGATAAATTACCACTGGGTTTGAGGAAAACTTTAGTTGAATGCTTGTGTGTTTTTGCAGTGAACAGCAAATTAGCATTCAAAAAAAATCTAACATTGAGTTGTAATCTCTTTACCCCATAAAGACAAAGCAAATAATTCTGAATGCTCATTTTTCCTCTAGTCTGGATATCTTAGTTGAATAGTTAGTTTTAGGTTTTTTCATTCATTATGTTGATTGACATGTTTTTATTACTTTAATAATAAGACTGCTTGAATAATCTGATGGTTAGTTTTGAACATCTATTTCTTGTATATTTAGTTAAGTACTGCTTGTTCTATATAAGTATTTTCTAAGTAAGTTCCATAAGAAGCGGTGTAGCAAATAGTTTAATAAGCTAAGGTACTCAGGCAAGGCAGGCAAGAAGGAATTTGTCTCTTCTTACCTCTAAATTGGAGTCATATGGGTTTGGTGGATGAACTGTTAGATGGATAAGGAATTGGATGGACCACTTCATCCAGAGAGTTAGAGTCAATGGCTCAGTGTCCAAGTGGAAACCTTGAGGTGTCCCTCAAGGGTCTGTACTCTGACCAACACTATTTAATGTCTTCATCAATGAAAAAGACAGTGGGATTGAGTGCACAGTCAGCAAGTTTGTAGATTTCATCACATTGAGTGATGCAGTTGATTTACTTGAGAGAAAGGGACCAGAGGGACCTTGGCAGGCTAGAGGAGAGCCCCATATGAACCTCAAGAAGTTCAACAAGGCCAAGATCCTACTCCTGGATTGGGGCAGTCCCCAACATCAGTACAGACTGGTGGATAAATGGATTCATAGCAGCACTGTGGAAGAGGACTTGGGATATTGGTTAATGACAAATGGGACATGAGCCAGCAATATGCACATTCAACCTAGAAAGCCAGTTGCATCCCAGGATGTATAAAAAGAACGGTGGCCAGCAGGTCAAGGGAGGTGATTCTCCCCCTATGCTCTCATGAAACCCCACCTGGAGTATTGCATCCAGCTCTGGGGTCCCCACATAAGAAAGACATGGACCTGTCAGAGTAGATCCAGATGAGGGTCGTGAAAATAGCCAGAGGGCTGGACCACCTCTCCTATGAGGGAAGGTTGAGAGAGTTAGGGTTGTTCAGTCTGGAGAAGAGATGGCTCCAGGGAGACCTTACTGAAGACTTTCAGTATATAAAGGGGGCCTATAAGAAAGACAGGAAAGTATTTCTTACCAGGGCCTGTAATGACAGGACAAGGGGCAACAGTTCTAAACTGCAAGAGGGTAGATTTAGACTGGATATAAGGAAGAAATGTTTTATGATGAGGGTGGTAAGACACTGGGACAAGTTGCCCAAGGAAGTTGTGGATGCTTCATCATTGGAACTGTTCAAGGTCAGATTGGATGGGGCTTTGAGCAACCTGATCTAGGAAAAGATGTTCCTGTCCATGGCAGGGGGTTTGGGCTAGATGACCTTTGAACTTCCCCTTTGACCCAAACCATTCTATGATTCTACAATTCTAGTTGATGTTTTGAGTTTTTATTGGCAGTTATGGACCTCTTGTTGAGCAAAGATCAAAGTCAAAGCAAAACTTGTTTCCCTCAGCTGTTTTTCAATATTAGTGAAGAAAAATGTTCTTATAGGATAAGGGGAAAAATAAATTGCCTTAGAATATTTTAGATATGTAGAGTATTTTAGTGATTAACATCAATCAGAGAATTGAGTGCCAGAGCCTTCCTGGAAAAGCAAAACTTTTAAAGTGGCTATGAAGGTTTTTTAAATCTCCTCAGTAAATACGAAAAACTTGTTTGACTTTCCATTTTGGTCTGTGAATTGCTCTTAAAGAAAGATTCAAGCCAAGCTCTTTTATAGACATGTCTTAAAACTGTCTGAAAATGTTGTGGTCCTAAGTATCAGTGAGGTGTTGAAAACCTCCACTGTGTTTGTAGCAAGACTCGGAAGTATTCCTTTTTAGTCTCTGTGGTTCTCTGTGAATGGGATTAGCACATTAGGAAATCCTGGACTAGGACATTATGTGGGCACGATCCTGAGTGTTAGACAGTGGTGCGTAGAAATGAGGAAAGGAGGAATTATTTTGTAGTCCAGCTGCTACAAAAACACACTTGTTTTTAGTCATGTCTGTAGGAAAGCCAGCAAGAGACTGGGCTGGGTCTTATTCTCCCCCTCATCAAATTAATGAAGGCAAAGAAGGATAGTTTGTCAGTCAGCAGGAAGGGGAAATGAACTACAATGAGCAGGGAGATGGATTGTTGAAAAGAGCAAGCATATTCAGTCCTAGTAGTATGCAGTCAACTGTCATTAGTCAGTAAAACTAACTAGTTTGAACACTTAGTATTGTAGAAATTTCTGTTCTTATATGTTACTCTAAGACAATAAAAAGTACCTAAAATAATAATCAGAAAACAGAGATCTCTAGTCTCACTTCCTCCAAACTAAAGTACACCTAAAGCTCATCACTTCATATAAGTTGCAACATTGCTTCTCAAATAAGATTTCAGATTGATGAAAGACATGGTAGGATGGAAAGCTCAGTGATCCCTCTTCTTTACTGGCTAACAACACATTTTTATTTGAGTTAAAGAACAGGAGAAAGCTGATTATGGGAGTTCCTGCTGTGTTTTCTCTCAGCTTCTAATGGACTGTAGCTTGGTGATTTTTTCAGATCAGAGACTGTGCAGAAAACAAAGAAACAAAGAAGCAAAGAAACTCCAAACCTCCTTCTCCCCTCTGAATCCATTTTTCTTTTTTTTTTTTCATGGGTGATGTAAACTTGTATTTAAATGGGAACTTCTGTATTTCTTCCATTTTTATCACACTAGTCAGAGCATATCTGATGTAATGAGGTTTGTTCTACAACACTGCACTCACTGGCAGTGAGCTAACACGACATAAAAATGACATAGAAACACCCATCTCTGGGAAGATTTATTTTAACTTGTTAAAAAACGTTTTGGTGGTTTTGATAGTTTCACTGAATTGCTAGTCCTCCTAAGTTTCTCCATGACTGCTAGAAGGCAAGTTGCTACTAAAAGAAAGGGGGATTTGCATGTATTTATATGTACAAGTGAAATGCTATATCTTCACTAGTAATAATTATACCTAGGCTGTTTATTGAAGGTGGCCAAAATTCATTACAAATTGAGCTTTATAACACTCTCATGTCATAAAATCAAGGGTTGACTTCAACTACCAGTAGTATTCAGATTTTAAATCATTAGCTAATCCAACCTGAAGAAGAGTAAAAGGAAATAAAGTGGAACTAGAATACAAGTTCGACAAAGAATGCATGTCCATGCTTAACTTTCAACCTGTTTCAACAATTACCCAAGTACTTAACTTGAAATCAGTGGCTAGCATCTGCTTAAATACACCTTTTTGATCCCAGGGCATGTTTATTAATGTTTACATCAGGTTAGTCTAAAGCCATAACCCTCTTAGTGAAATGAAAAAGTATTTTCCTTTAAATGTTTTAACTTCAAGGACTGAGCCAAGAAATGTAGAACAGGTCAATAAGAGCCTTGGGCATATTGGACACTTTTGAACCAGAATTACTGTATTTGCTAGGTGTCTTGTACAGTGGGGACTGTCTCTCATCCTGTTCCTTTTAATTTAGGAGCTTTCTAAGTCCTACATTCTAGCCTTGCGACTGGAAATTTCCATAGACACCGTATTTGTTTAAAATATAATTTGTTTGTACACACTAGCTAGAATTCACATAATGTACTTCTTAAGGTTGCCAGCTATTTCTAAGTACACAGAATTAGCACCAAAGTTCAGTTTGTTAGTATGGGGTGTGAAGAACAAAGAACTTCCTAGACTGGCAGAAGTTCCATAAGTTCCATGAAAAATTAGAAATGTTCATACCTTCCATGAAAGTAAACAAAGATGCCTGGAATTCAACACATTAAGGTGCAGTACTTCCTAAGAGTTTCATTCAGATTTTCCATGGAAACAATAAAAACTTGTATATAAAACTCTTCTGCTTCAACTTTTTTTTTTTAATTATTATTATTATTATTATAAGTCACACTTCTGAAACATTGAGACATCAATAATTTTCTTAAAGAAGAGACAGAATATATTCAGTGTCCAGGCATCCAGGCATACTGTGATAAAGTGCCTTTTTTTTTTTTTTTTTTTTCCCCAATGTGAAGAATTTGAGCCTTGATTTCTTCCCTGCTCAGCTGGGAGCTTAGCCAATGTAACTTGCTTTAGGTTTGTGAATACTTTACACAATGCAAAGTCTTTTGTCTTCCTGTCAGCAAGAGAAGAGGTTAATATTTTCATCTGCAGTTGCAGCATTCTGTTTTTGTCAGCGCAGTTGGTTTCTGGAGCAGCTGACTGAGTTTCTCTGCTATACCCTGAATAAGTAGCTACTGAATGTGTTGGTTGAATGCCTGGCCCTACAAAATCTCAAGAACTAGTGAGTTCTATTAACAGACAAATATAGTATTTTGAGCGGTATGTACCCCTCCTATACTTAAGGCCTTCTATTTCGTCAAGTGCCAGACTCAGAGCAGGAAAACTGAAGTCAGCAGGAATCTGGCAAGGTAGAAGTTTCAAACTGTTTCTGATATCAGGTTGAGGATACTTCTTTTATTTATGTAAAACTTACAGATAACCTAGAAATTGCACTTTTAAAGGCCTGAATATGGCACCAAGTTTCTCAGAGAATGCAAAAGACAGGGAAAAGTGTGAAGGTTACACTAGCCTTCCATGAAGGTAAAAAGGAAAAATGCTGTCAATGTTCAACATGAAGTGACAGAGGACATACTAATGTGTTACTGAAGCAAAAAACATCCTTTTAGCAAAAACCATCCAGATTTTGAAATTGGATATCATTATGAAAGCCATCCTGAGAGCAAAAGAAGTAATATTTGATCAAAGGATACCTCTTATTCCAACCTTAGGGTATAGGAAATGTGGCTATCACTCAAATACTCCTTATTTTCAGTGAGAATGATTTATTGCAATGTCAAGATATCCAGTTTCACAAAAACGTTGCTCTCCTTCAACTTCCATTTTTAAAAATCCCAACTTCAAAATAGGAGTTGTTACAATAGGTGGCAGAAAACTTGCTTTACAAAGAAAATAACTTTTCTGAAAATATCTTGTGTTATGTTGCTGTACAGATTTTACTTTTGCCTTCAGTCTAGGTTTTTGTTCTAGGATGAGTCCTGCATTTGGGCCACTATAACTTAAGAAGTAGAACGTCAGCATTGCTTACTGTTGAATTTTCTAAAATTCTTGGTATAAATGGAAGCTTTTTACAGTTTTTGCATGTTTGGTTATACATTGTTTGTCTCCAGGTGTATAATTTCAGAAATTAGAAGAAGTTTCAAGTTCTTCAAACAAAGTGGGCTTATGAATCTAAAGATGAATATTTGTTTTTTTTTTTAAACAATCAGCTATGGTGATTGGAGAAATATAAGAACAGTAGAGGAGACCAAATGGATGAAAAGCTTGTTTTGTCTGAAGAGGTATCACCCAGTTCAGGTCTTAGGGGTAGCAATAAAGAAGGCACTTTGTAGGAGTTACCACTAGAAAACGGCGTAATTACAGAGCACACAAGATTCAGAAGACAGGTGCAGGAACTGGCAGAGGAGTTTTACAGTGTGCCTGTTTCATTCTATACATGGGTCATGCACTGACTAGGATAAATTTTGCCTTTGCTAAATTTTGCCTTTGGCTTTCTCTTTTCAAAATGTTAAGCTCTTTGCTGTAGTTATAGTTTTCTTCCTTCTTATATATTACGAATCATAAATTACAAGTCTCTTGCAGGAGCATGGCAGGCACTATATAAAGCAGAAGTTGAGATTCCACCTGAAAAATTTTCCACACCGAGTAGAGAAGTAAAATTTTTAGGTACTTGGTGTATTGCAGGTAGTGCAGCAATTCTACTGGACATCCTATGTAAAACAGAGCAATTACAGATGCCTCAATCTTGGAAAGAATTAAAACAACTCATGGGTGCTTTAGGATACTGGAGGAAGCACAAACCTGGATTTTCTGTCATTGTTTACCCACTGTACTCTCTTTCACAAGAGGGAAAACCATGGAAATGGAAGCCAGAACAGTAAGAGGCAGTCAAAACTCTAATACAGGAATTAAAAACATATCAGTCACTGGGGCCAGTACACCCTCACAACAATATTGTAGCAGAATGAGGTTTTGCAGAACATAGTACTTATTTCAGTCTATTCCAGATTGGGCCAAGCCGTCAAGAAAGGCCTTTAATGTTTAACTTGACTACTTTTAAAGACACGGAGCAGAGGTATTCCTAGTGGCAAAAGGTACTTTTGTTATAAGTACAAACAGTTAAACAAGTTGAACCACTAAGGGGTAACACAGCTGGAAAACCTCTGCCAAGTCTGATTTTCTCTTTCCTGGAATAATACTGGGAATGATACCAGCACACCTCCCCTGGAGATTCGGTTAACCATGGAAGGATTGCTTACCCTTCTTGCAGGAGTAATCATCATCAGCGTGAACCACATTTGGTTCACACATTGACAACTGTACATTGGTAACTGTAGCACGTTCTGCACCATACATGTTTCTCAGTTGTGGGTGCAATCTACTGTAACAGCAATTATAAGGGAAGGTGATGAAGGCACATTGCCCACTGAGATTCAAAAGGAAATTTGGGATAATTTGAGTCAATTCAAAATGGATTTTCAATCTTGATGGTATCTAGTTAATTTCCCTTATGACCTCACTAACAGTAAAGCCATAGCTTTTGTTTTGACAATAGGCAAATCTTTGGTATACATCATATACCGAATCATTGTGCTGGGATTGAATCACAATGGAACTATCCTCTGTCTGTTAGAACACAAAAATATGGGCCCAACAGAAGGGAAACAAATGTCACATTATTAATTTTGATGCATGTGTTGTACGGGAACAACAGAGATTTTTTTCTGTAAGTAATACTATTAAGGCCCAAAACATTCATCTTGACAACAAACAAAATGCGTGTCATTTTGAAATACATACAAATGGAATTTTGAATTTGATGCTGCACCCAACTGTAGTTTTGTTAGTTTTAACCTTATTACATTTCTGTATATCAAAGTTTGCCAAAAAATGAAACAAATCACACCAATGTATGCAGTCAACTGATTCTCCAGGTGAAGTGGTGTATAACTAGCATTAATAATGACACTTAATCTACACAGCTTTTCAAATAATAGGACTCTTACCACTGATCAGCAAGATGCTACATACCTATGACACAGAAGCAAGAGGTAAATGCACTGCCGCTCTAGAAGTTGATAAAGTGGATTGACCATAGTCATTGGGTGGAGTGTGATGGATGCATGTGACCCCTTAAATAGACTGATGCTGGTTTGGTCGAGGCTTCAAAGAGCATAAAAGTCTGAGCCATAGCTGGGCCAAGAACTCCTTTAGGTCAAATCTGTTCCCTGAAAACCCACAAAAGAGCAAGGTGACACAGTGAGCATATGCATGTGAGCTTGGAACACTGATCACATGATTAACACATGAATAGCAGATGGCTTTTCCAAGACTCACTTGTCAAGGAACAAAGAATGTTGTGGGTACAAGGAGACTCCTGCATACCTTTCCTGTGCATGTAATTTGACTACAAGGCAACCACTTTATTCCATAAGTATGACAGCCTAAGTGAGCATTCTTTGAGCTGTCCCTGCTAGGTAGTGTGGCTGCATGGCAGTGATCTCCCCTTGAGCTGTGATGTCTCTCAAGGCTGCACCTTGAAGCAGAGACCTTCTTCCAGTGGCATATCTTTGGTAAGCGAGCATTATTGTGTATAACCTTGAAGAATGGTTACTTTGATTTTATATTGGTAACATTGATTTGTGCCTTGGTAAGTTTCAAATTGGTGTTCAAATGCCACACAGTAATAGAGCAAACCTTGCCGTCGAACTTCATTAAGTTGCACTTCTACAACATCGTATTAAACCCACTTTTGCTAATACCTTTGACAATGCTTCTTTAAGCCTTATGAATCACCCATTCATTACACTTGCAAAGTTGTTAGCAGACATTTACATCCTTATACAGTATAATGATAACTTATGCACTAAGCTGGTCCATTTATAGACCATTTATGGACTTTGGTTTAAATAATGGATTTCTATCTCAGAAAGCATAAATGGAAAACCTTTTTTGGCTGCAAAAGGAACAAGCATTTTCTTGAGACACTGTAACATGGTATATGGAAAATGTGATCAAATGTGTTACTATCAAAGTACTTTTTTCTCATTGTAAAGTTCTCTATTGTCTGGGAGGCATAATGCCATATAAAAAGAAACAGTACTTTAGGCACACATAGCAAAAGATAACACAGGAATTTTTTTTCTCAATATATTCATAAATCTGAAATTATAGCTTTCTTGATGTTCAGTGGTGCATTGATCTTTCTACAGCATTGATTTTTTTTTTATTTTTTTATTTTTTTTTCCCCATAAAATTGCCTTGAGCCTAAGAAGCCTTCTGTAGGAGGAATCTGTAAGCCACTGGAGTCCCTGGGAAAACCTGCATTATAGCGAAGGAAGGGTATAGTTACGCATGTACCAAAACTAACAAATTCTGATGACTTTGCCCACCTGTCCAAGAAGCATGACTGATATCCTCAGGAATGATCCAGAACAGCGCACCAGACTTGTCTACATGCTGGCACATTAGAGACGACATTTAGATTTGAAATGAGTCGCCAATCAAGCACTTAATCTCCAAGCCACTCCTTATATGTGTTTAAATCTGCTAGTAAGTACAAGTACAATCTCTGGATTTATAAAGTATGGGTCTTACTCTTTATTATGCATGCCAAAGCTCTGAGTTGCTTGAGCCTTTTTTTTTTTTTTTTTTTTTTTAACCTCTACATTAATTTCTCAACTCCCTTTGTTCACAAACCAAAGAGATCCACATTCTAGCATCTGACATTCAGGGCTGTTTAACTTAAGGGCACTTGCATGCAAATGCAGACCATTTTAGTTATTTTTATGGATCTCTATCTTCAGAGAAGGACTTAGTTGTACAAATAATAATTGCATAAAATATGTTGTTTATATATGCTGCAGTGCTTCTTTTAATGTATCTTTTTCTGTAGATGTTTATAAAATATACATCATATCTCATTGGTTCAGAATTGTCACCTTTTTTGGAATAATGGAAACTTCTTGAGTCATGCAGATTGTTTCCCTAATATGAAAGCAAGAGAAATTGGGGAAGCAAGTTTTTTCCATCTTTCTTCACAGCAAATTGTTTATTTTTTGTTATATCTACTAACCTTTTAAAAATTAGTTCTGATAAATAGCAGGCAGGCAATGACTTCATTTTTATTAGAAATACCTGCTTTGATTCGAGACTTCAGAACTTCTTTGCATGTGAAAATGACAATGATAAGCAACAAATTCTAGTCTGTCTATTGCAGTGGAAAAATGAATGTGTTTTAAAAAACAACTTGAACTGTAAGGCAAGCCACAATTTCATCCTGATATGAACCATACCGTACTGTGTCCTTGAGAAATTTCCTTGGTCAACATGCACCTTGATGTAAATGTAAGCTAGGTAAACCAATTAACACACTCAGCCAGGTTTGACCTGCATTACTATCATGAAATTGGCATCTGTTTAAAGCTGCAGGAAGCCTGATATTCCAATTATGTTGGAATGAAATGAGTCTTGTGTTCAAAGTACAAACAAGTGAATCCTCAGCTACTGATTCACTTTCAGTTTCCTGTCCTTACATGACTTTAACAGAGAAATCAGTTCTACATTATGATTTTGCAGCTTGAAGTTATCTGGAAATAATTGCCTGTTTTGGAACAACAAGTACTGATTAAAAAAAATAAAGTTGCATAATGTAGAGACTTTCAAGCTGCTTCAGAAAAAAATGTAGGGGATGTAGGGAGAAAAAGAAAGGCTGGAGAGGGAATTTCCTCCTGCTGAATGTAACCCCTTTTTTATGTCTTCAATTGCATAATTTCATGTTTGAGGCCTAATGCTACCACCCTTTCTCCCCCAAAAATGAAGTCTAAATGTGGAATGTCTTATATTCCAATTTTCATACATGTGTTATAACTAAACCCATAAACCACAAATTTCCAAGCTATTGTATTATGGATATTTCCATCTCTCTCTGTTTTAACTCATTCAAGCCAATAAATGAGAAATAAATTGGAACTTGAAATAATGTTTCTAACTGCAGTTGACACCAAAGTTAGGTAGCTGTTTCTGAAAGCTCTTTTTTTTCAATGTTATTGAAGCTGCTTATTTAATATCAATGGCAATGAACTGCTTTTCCTTATGCTTGAAGGCAGGAACGCTGGACAGTGTGACAGAGAAAGCATCCCTGTATTTTAATTCACTGTATATCATTAGGGTCATCTTTATTAGCTCCATAATTCTCTTTTCTGTTTTGCATCCTGCTTCATTTGTGGCATCTTTGATGACTTGTGCTCATGAGTTACAGAATAAATATGGGCTACATTTCTCCTTAGTAGAATTTGTTATGCCTGCTTTTATTTTGACAAGGATAAATACACAGAATCATTTACCTTGTTGGTAATATTTGTTACTTTATGTAGTGTGTCTTTGTGTAGTAACAATTCTGTTTTTTTTTTTGCATGTGGCATTCTTGTTATACTTATTGAAAATACAATGTGGATTATTTTTCTGTAATTTCATACTGTTTTATGAGGCAGTGTAACCAGGAAATAATATGGTATTCACATACTACATGAATATCATGGCACTGCAGTGTTACTTACATTATTTTCTCAACCTTTCTTGGTATCTCTTAATTCTTTATGACTTTAATTTGAACGAACAAAGATAGTTTTCTTTGTATAAAATATTTTTAAGTGCCAAATCTAGTTTTAAAATGTATTACATTTCTGATGGCTAGGGCTTTGCAAGCATTTTTAACATGACTGTAGGTAAACTTCTGCTCATAACTAATTAGTAAGTAGCATGGGAAGAGAAAAGTAACTTTGATACTGTGCTCACTCTTCTACATTCATTTTGTAATGAGAGACAAGGAATATCTTTAGTTTTCTCGTTATGGACAGATCTGGGTCTCATATTGTGATGTTTCACTTTACTGTCCCTTAAATACATTCTCCAATGGTTAGGCAGACATGCCGGAGAACTATTAGACAATAGAATAGCCATCTATATATAAATTTTGTGAATGATGAGTACTTTTTGATGAATTACAGAGAGGTTAAAGAAAGACAATCTTACAACAGTGAAAGAGCTGACAATTTAAAGTGTTAAAAATGGCCCCAAGAAGCAGGAAATAGGATATCTGGGACATACAAATGAAACTTTCAGTGATGGATAAAGTCCTACAACCAATGTATGGTCTCACTGAGCAGTTTTGAAATAAGGTAAACAGAGGAAAGATAGGGCAGCCAAGATGCAGAGAAAACTACTCCTTTCAGAAAGGTCTGAGTACATTTCATTCAACCTGTACTTTTATGACAAGGGAAAAGGCAAATGTATTAGCTTAGCAGGATAGTTAGATATTTAAATTAATGGTCAACTGCACGGACTATATTTTTTTATATGAATCTAAGGGAAAGGAAACTTTTGTACAGAAGACTTAATCTACTTTGTGAGCTCAACTGTGAAATTTAGCTGCTTCTATCACAATTGATTCCAGCTTTGTATTTAAAGTCAGCATAGAAGAATTTGCTTGGATACAGCATGCAAATAAATGTCTTGTTCATTTATGTCTGCTCTTTAGTTGCTTCATGATGTAAGATTAATAATTCTTGAGTGATACTGATAGGGTAATGCTTAACTAGTTGTGTATAGCAAATGAATGAAAAATTTTTACTGAAGTGATACGTAATTGATGACCTGCCTGTCAAAACAGAAGTTAAAATTTTATTCTATTATAGCAGTGGAACTTTAGTAGATGCTGTTGATACTTACATTTTGAAGAAAGCAAAATAGGCAAAAGCTATTTAAAAAAACATTTTTTATGCTCACGCAATTTAAAAGGAATTTCAAATGTAGTAGTGAGAAATATCAACCAGTTTGATAATAACAAATATTAATAGTATTCATTGGAAGAGCAAACTTTTAGGAAACAAACTTTCAGGAAAGGGAACTTTCAGTTTTTTAATGAATTAAAGAATGGCATCTCCAGGAAAACTGTCCGCAGGGATAAAGGAGCTAAACAGAGCTGGCATCTCTTTAAGAACTATTTTTTAAAAGTTCAATAGCTTTCAACTCCAACGTGTAAGAAACCGGGCAAGGAAGTCAGGAGATCAACATGGTTGAGTAAGGACCTCCTGGGCAAATGAAAGTGTAAGAAGAAAATGCACAGGCAGTGGAGCTAGGGGCATGTATCTTGAGGAGAATACAGGGACACTGCCTGGATGTATAGGAATGGGATCAGGAAAGCCAAGGCAAAACTGGAGATGAATTTGGCAAAGGATGCTGTCCTGGTTTTGTTAAAAAACAAGTTTTTCTTTTAGTGAATTTGCCTGTCAGCTAAAGCCTTCATATTAGCTGCATTTTCCTGGAAAACCAGATACATGTTTTGGTAAACATAGCAATGGAATGCGAAGTTATGATAACCATTAATGCACATGTCCCGAGAGGGGCAATGAGAAACAGGTGACCAAGGAATGACCAAGTACGTATAACATCCCATTCATGTGAAAACTTCATATAAAAGTGGGAGATCACAAGGAACTCGTCCCTTTTTTTTTTTTTCCCCTTTTGCTTATGGCTGACATTAGGAGAGGACCTTGCTAGTTGTCCTTGCGAAGTGAGGCCTATTGAGAGACTGAATCCAGCTCCGGGTGGCTGAAAGTGCAATCCAGGATTTTGGGTGCCAGCTCTGCAGTTGCTGGGACTTTCAAGATTGGTTTTGTATATTTTGTGTTATTTTCTCTATTCTTATTAGTAGCATTAGTAAAACATTTTTGATTTTTCCAACTCTCTTCTCTCTGTCCTTCTTTCCCTCCCGGTCGCCTGTCCTTAGTGGGAAAGGGGGAGAGGGAGGGGCTGAAGGAGGAAAGGGGGAAAAGGGGGTTAACAATACATCTGCCAGGGTTTTATTGTCACCCCGCAATCAAAACCCTTGACAGATGCTAACTGTAATGAGAAGGGCTTTTACAGGTATATTGACCAGAAAAGGAAGATTGAAGAACAGGTACCAGCCCTGGTAAATAAAACAGGAGAACTGGTAGCAACATATTTACCACAGTCAAAGAACTCTGAGGTATACAATATGTTGTTGTTTTTGTTTGTTTGTTGGGTTTTTTTCTTTGTTTTGTTGTTGTTGTGTTGTTTTTATTTTTTCTCCTAAGTTTTCAATAATAATCTCTCTTCCCACATTTCTCAAGTCCCTGAACTTCAAGGCAGGGACTGGAGGAATAAAGTCCTTCCCATCACAAGAGAATATCAGGTTTGAGGCTACGTGAGGAACTTGAACATAGACAAGTTCATGGGAACCAACAAGATGGATCACATGGTCCTCACGGAACTGTCTGGTGTATTTGCCAAGCCACACTTCACCATTCTCAAAAAGTCATTACAGTCAGGCCAGTCCCCAGTGACTGGAAAATGGGAAACATCACACCCATTATTAAAAAAAGGTAAAAAGGCAGAGTCTGGGAACTACTGACCAGTAAGCCTCCATGCCAATCCCTAACATTGTGTGATTCTGTGATTCAGTCTTCCCTCTCAAGACACAATCAGACTGCAAATATATTGTGTTGGTTTGTTATCCCCTTCTGTCAGGTCCAAATTATGCTATGTTTCCTGATTTGTACAGAGACACTTGTCTATTCAGGCTTTGAGGAAGAGATGATGAGATAAGAAGTTCCACCAAGAAAAGGTAATCTACGGTTTTCCATTTGGCTTTTGCATGGTGGGGCTTGAGAGTTGACCTGCCTCAAAATCAGAAATTCTGATTTTTGTGTATTGGCAGTACCGTTTCATACAAACAGAAACACATAATGACTTTGTATCAATGGCAGGAGTCGTGTCCACTCCACTGGCACAATAATGGCTGTAACCTACCTGCCATGCAGTTTGAAAATTATATTTTAAACTTTTTTCCTTTGAGTATGGTGCAAGGGAACTCAGATGTTCAGAGTAGAGAGAAAATGACGTATAAGCTGTCAGTAACAATATATCATCCAAAATATTTAAGAACTAGCCATGATAGGTAAGTGACATTATTTTGCAATACGAATCAGTTTTCAACCCTTTGAAAGAAACAGTGGTAATAAACTGATTTCAAAGATTTATAGTCTTCATATAGTGAACTGGTCAATTGCAATCTGTAAACTTATATACAGTATTCTTATGGAAATCAGTGCACTATGTTGAAGCTACACAAGTAAAGCATCCTTGAAGATAAAGGATCTAACTACTTTCAATTAACATTTGAATCAACAGAAATGTACTGGATTTTGCATAAGTTTCACTATGATTTGACTGGAAAAGAAGCAATGTTTTGGTTTTGCAGTTTATCAGCATACCAATTTGGCTTTTCTATGCCGAAAAGGATGTGTATATCCAGTAGCAAATATTCTAAGATAATGTTTTAGAAAAACTTGAATGCTCTGATGTTTGAATATATTTGTTAATTCCCAATGCAATAATTATGTTTTTTTTAAAAAAAATAGTTATATATTTATTTATTTTTACCTGTCTTGTAATTTACAGAAAAACTTTTGACTTCTGCAGCTTCAGATTACTGTTCGTTTATAATGTGCTTGTTATTTTAACCCTGTACCTTACTGCAGATCTAAAAGTATTGCGTCAGATTGCACTTAAAAATATAAGGCACTTTATTCACATAAGTGGTATTTTAAATATTATTTACAGAGTTTTGGATGCCTATTATAGTTCTCTATAGTATCAGATATGAGGGATTAGTAGCTGACATACAGTATGGTTATAAAGGATTAAATATAATTAAACAGTCTTAGCATTGGTATATTGTATTTTAACTTCATTGCAAATATTATTGAGCCAAATTATTCTCTAGCAATCACATGTAATTATTGTGTATCAAAGATATAAGAGGTCGATAAAGAGCTGTTATGTTGTTTTCCTAGCCCTGGCTTGGTAGAACTGCAAAGTGTTCCAGATTTCTTCCAAAGTTTCCAAGTATGTTTTCACACTTAAATTATACCTTCAGTGCTTATTATTCGTACTTCTTTTGTTACTACTATAATAGTCTATTTTTATATTTGATTTTAAAAAAATCAAGTGAAGATTTATTCAAAATCTGAAAGTTAAAATTAATCTGAATTATTTTAAGGCATATGTCAGTACTTTCTCTCCCTTAAAAACCCATGGCACAGCTAAGAAATAGAATGATAGAATCACAGAATCATAGGATCATTTTGGTTGCAAGACACCCTCAGGATCATAACTCTAGCACTAAACCATGTTCCTAAGAACCTCGTTGAATGAGTACATATTGATTCATGCTTGTGTATGACGTGACTGTTTTTATAGTGTTGGGCCTACTGTTGCCTTATGAAATGCCAATCATTTATTCCTTTTTATCAGGTGTAGAAGAAGACAAGTTAGCAAGTTGGGGCAGCTACTTTAAATGACTGTGTTTGGCTGTCAAACTAACACAAAAGTATTTTGGTTTGCCTTTAAAACACTTCTAAAACCATACAGTATATTGTTTGAAAGACACACCTTAAAATTCAAAATCTAGCTGATGATCATAGCTGTTTCTGGGTCTAATGATATCTTTGTTCCTCTTAAAAATGGGCACAGTTTACAATTATAGCAAAACACTGTAAATGTAAAAGTTACCATGCCTATTTATATTATATTATATTATATTATATTATATTATATTATATTATATTATATTATATTATATTATATTATATTATATTATATTATATTATATTATATTATATTATATTATATTATATTATATTATATTATATTATATTATATTATATTATATTATATTATATTATATTATATTATATTATATGAGCAGAGGAAGCAATATCTCACACTGTGTTATTTCAAAGCACTCTGTGCGCTCATGGGCAAATGACAGCCCACTGAGAGTTTAAGTAGTATTCCAAAAAGCACTTAACATCCATTAAGGAAAGATAACACAATGTTTAGGAATTTTTGTTAACTCTGACATTCCTCCTCCCAAAATCAAGTATTAGTAATTGCTGGAAAAAACAATAGAGAACAAAATAGAAATGCAGCAGTATGCCACAGTATAAATTCATGCTGCATTTTCTCTTTGAATACTGCAGGAACACTTCTGGTCTCCATCCTTCCATCTGTGGAAATAGTACAGAAAAAGATGTCAAGGAAAATCAAAGCCATGGAATATGTCCTTTACAAGAAATGAAAAAAAACACAATAGCCTCTAATTATTCAGTCTATAAAAATAGACAACTGAGTGTGACTGTGCTAGAGGTTCATAAAAGTTTGATAAACATAGAGAAGGTAATAGGGACAGCTGTTCATTTTCTAGACTAGAGACTGTGCTATCAAAGTAGCAAGTAGCGTCCTTTAACAGATAAAATGCATATTTAAATTGTGGAATTCTTTGGCAGAATATTTGAAATGCCAGAATTTGATAGAGCTTCAGAACACATTCAAGTAACTAGATTTGGTGGGATATTTCTTCCAATTATTAATTACAAAAACATCACCTTTGATTTGGGAAAAGTGGGATCCATAAATCACAGGAGCCTAGGGCGAGAGCTGGAGCTTTGGGTTCTTTTTCAGCAAGAATGGACCAGAGTCTGACCTGGGACAGATATTTTTTATGCTTAGCTATATGTACACTTTGTATTGCAGTGAAATGTAGAGTAGATATTTTACTGTTTTTTATGTGCAGAATATGCTTTTGCTTCCAGCAGTCCAAGAAGGCAGGAAGGACAGCTTGATCACCTCTGTACTTTAAGAGTGAGCCCTATCAGAGCCACAGTCACAACACTGCTATTTGGGATCATGTGGGTGCTGACAAATGTGTCTCCTGTCTGAGCTATGGCAGGACAGAAAATACATCTATTGATGGCTTTAGGAATAATAAGTAGACTTGAAGTGCCAATTAGCAGAACTAACCAGATAGTATTTCTTTGTCTGAATATTGCTGAAGCTTCAGTTGGCCCAGTACACCCTTAAACGAAAACTTCATAAGGGCCTTATGATGAAAGCCTAATTTGTTATTGAAAGGGTAAGTCAACATACTACTGAGAAAAGAGACATCTATTTCTATGCTGTTACCAGTGAAGAAAGACAAAAGATATAGCTCCTGAATGTAACTGAATAATCTGTAAAAAAATTCTTTCTGGGTTCTCTTAAGTTATTCTGTTAAGAAAGACCATTGTGGTTTAATGAGAAAATATATTTTGTAACCTTGTGGCCTTAAAAGAATTAAATTAAGACTGGTGGGAGGTTTCATCTACCAAAATCTAACTGAAAAAAAAATAAAATTCTGCAGAAGTTACATGAAATTTTAAAATAGTGCAAGTGCCATACGCAGATTAAACTTCATTGCTGGTGATGACCGTCAACCTCATATGTCTCTCTGAACTGCACAAATAGTGTCTATCTGTGTTTTAGAGTACACCTTTTATATTTCTGCCATTCGTAATGAACTACATCTGCACTGTCTACAAACACGTGTTCTAATTCAACATGCACAGTAAAAATAAAAAAACCTGAAAGTCTGAGAATATCAATCTAAGATGAAGTCAACAGTTGGATTTGGGTTCACTTATTCCATTATTGTAAATTACTAGAACCTTGTCACAGATAGAATTTTACACAGCTTTGATTTAACAGCAATTTAGGATTTATTAATACATGCATACTTGAATATATCTGTAGACATAGACGTACACATAATCCATGGATACTCAAATACATGTGGAGGTATACCTATGGCCAAAATTTCCCTCTCAAATTAAGTGAATTACTCACTTCAATGCATTGGCATTTCTCAGTAGGAGATTAATTTAGCTTCAAGAAACTGATCTTTGCCCACAGCTTCATTTCTTGCAAGATGACTCCATGGATGTCACACCCAGTGGCAGATCCGAAGTGGAAGCCCCCTGCAACCACAGAGAGATCAACAGGTCTCACTTTAGGACTGCTGTTTATAGGGTTGTGAGATCATTGTGTTTTACTCTGTATTTTCCCACTGTAGCTAATCTTAGCATGGGGTAATATTCTGGAAATGTCCAGAACCCTCTAGATTATGTAGTTCTGGGACTGTTTTACTTGGGCTGAGTCCTGGGTAGAATGTGTACCAAACTGTCCACAAGTGACTGATGGTTGCTATCTTTTTCGGGCAGAAGGGGGGTTTTTCCATGCAGCAGGGGCTCCACCAGCACAAAGGGCATGCCTTCGTGCCTTGACTCACCGTACTTGTGCCTCAGCTTCCTGTCTCACTGCACTTGCACAGTGGGAACGATTCTCCCCCAATCATGCCTCACCTGCCATGGTATCAAGGTGGTGTCCAGGAGAGGTGGGTGGGAGTTGCAACCACCACAAACCTATACATATCATGAAATGGCTTCTTGTTGGGCTGTATGTTTTGTAGTCTTTTTAAAAAGAGTTTTGTGACATAAACAGATTTCAAATAGAAGCATTGCTCTGTGCGTTGTTGAAGGTCATGGACTATCATGTAGAAACTGATTTGTAGATGAGATCCCTTTGGTTTCAGCTGGGGCTCAGTAGAGAAAGAACATGGGTATGCATGTGTAAGTATAAGGGTGGGAATGGAAGCCCAAGGCTCCAAAATTCACCATAATTTTCTGAAGATGGCAGAATGTTGATGAGAAGTTGAGAGTGACTTGTTGTGTGGAACACTCTTGTTCAAGAATAAGCCTGAGAAGCAGTAGCTCAGAACATCATAATTTCCAAGTTCTGTGATTTTAATATAAAATACAACTAGTGCCATTTACAAGCAGAGTTTTACAGGAGGTTACGAAGCAAGTCAGAATTACCATTTATCTTTTCTCCCTTTTTTTGTTTTCTTTTTTTTTTTTTTTTTGGTAATACTTATAGTCCTAATTTCAAAACAGATGAGCAAATTATTGGACACTTGTAGCTAGAAGAATTATTTAAAAATCAGCAAACAAGAGTAGTATGATATGTTGCATGGGTGTTGATAGTAACTTATTGCCATGTATCTTTTGCTATGCCTATAATAATGTGATTCTCATGTTGTAGTCACTATTCACAGTTATTAATGTTCTCATAGAAATCTATTTCTGTGCAGAGGTTAGAACAAGGACTACAAACCAGTTGCTAGTCAGTACTGTCTATGCACATCATAAAGGAATCCTGCTTTCCTGAACAACTATATTTTAATTCCTGTTCATGTTGGGCATTGCCCTAAGTCACCTTTATTTGGAGAAAACCAAGTTTAAATGACAGAGGTGATTCTGTCCCCCCACTCCACTCCTGTGAGACCCCATCTGGACTACTGTGCCCAGGTCTAGAGCTCTCAGTGCGGGAAAGACATGGACCTCTTGGAGAGGGTCCAGAGTAAGGTGACAAAAATGATTAGAGAGATGGAACACCTCTTCTATGAGGAAAGGGTGAGATAGTTGGGGTTGTTCACCCTGGAGAAGAGAAAGCTCCAGGACACCTTATTGCAGCCTTTCATTACTTAGAAGGGACCTATAAGAAAAACGAAGACAGACTTTATTAGCAGGGCGTGTTGTGATAAGACAAGGTGTAATGGTTTTAAACGTGTCACCGTTTACTGCAGGGCAACAATAAACCACGGCAGATGCTCTCTGTTAATCCCCTACCCTCACCACTAGGGAAAGGTAATAGGAGGAAAAGGAGAGAGACTTGCAAGTTGGAAAAAAGTTAAAAATGCTTTACTAATGCTACTAATAAATAGAGAAAATAATACAAAATACACAAAACCAATCTTGAATTTCCCAGGTAGTGCAGTGTTGCCCATGGCAGAGCTGGTGTTGCTCCAGCGGCTGCAGGGCAGGCACTTGGAAGTCCTGGGCTGGACTCCACAGTAAACTGGAACTGGATTCAGGGACGCAGGGTCTGTAACCAGGCCTTGGATCACAAGCAGAACTGGCAGGGTCCTCTTCAGATGCCGGCCATGGTCGAAGAGAGCGAGAACCTCGTGATCTCCCACTTTTATAGGGTGTATGACGTATATGGGAGGGATCACCTGTCCTGTCCACCCCTCCTTGCAAATACACCCCTCTCACTTACAGGATGTGCAAAATTTATCAGCAACCTTGGCTGCCATAGCAATAAGTCTAAACCTGGGCCTCTTCTGCATACCATTGCTACTGTTATCACCTCCAGAGTGAACACGGTCTGAAAAAACACACAGCCAAATTCAGAAAAGTACAGTTACTTAGAAGAACTCAGCTGAAAGGAAAATTCACTAAAAGAGAAACCATTTTTTTGTTTGTTTTTGTTTTGTTTTGCCCTTTTTTTTTTTTTTTTTTTTTTTAACAAAACCAGGACAAAACTGAGTGAAATGAAAACTGAATGAAATGAAATTTTTTACAACGAGGGTGGTAAGATACTTGAACAAGTTGCCTGGAGAGGTGGTAGATGTCTCATCCCTGGAAACATTCAAGACCAGGCTGGATGGGGCTCTGAGCAACCTGATCTAGTTGAAGATATCCCTGCTCATTGCAGTGGGTTGGACTAGATGACCTTTGCAGGTCACTTCCAACCAAAACTATTCTATGATTCTATGATATATATTGATATGAAACTACATGACTAAGATTTCAAATAGGGTTCAGGAAACGGTATATACATGTGAAGGAGAAAGATTAGAGAACAATATGTAAGTTTATTCAAGGGGTAATCATGGTAATTTAGGTTTTTCATTGTCTAACTTCTTAGCACCAAACTTGTAAATTCTGCCATTACTAGCTTACTTGGTTTCCCCATTTGTAAAAAGAGGACAATATTTCAAGTTCCCATATACATAGTACTGTATTTTGTACTGATTAACTGAGATATAGTGTCTTACATTCAAGCTGTTAATTCTTCATTTGTGGAATTAATATGATTTTATTAAAATTACTGCATTCTAAGGCCTTCAGTCTTGTGATATATTCTTATATCAGTGGTACATTCAGATCTATTAGGCAGAGAATCTCTTTTTAGTTTATATAGCATGCAGTCTTAGAGGGCTTTGACAATGCCTTAAAAGGCAACCTTAGAAATGGCTGAACCCTACAATCTGTAGAGGTTTTGATGGTACCTCTCCTTTTCTTTCGATCAGGAAAAGCAAAGCCCTACTGGTGATTAAAAAAAAAAAAAGTGTTTATAAAATGTCGTCTTTTTTTTTTTTTTTTGGTCTGAAAACCCCTTTCTTAGTCTTTCTTACTTGCTTTCAGCATCATTGGTGTATGTACAAATTTTCCTGGTAATAGTTTTTAGGCAGAAAGCATGTGGTGAATTTTGAGTGTTATACCAAATTTAAAGGAAAGCAAAATAGGGAAAACATCGTTTATGGACTGGGAAAACATAATTTATGGACTTTCCAGCAAAGCTTTCAGTTTCCCAATTGCTTGGCTCTTACCCTGACTACAGCTCAGAAATTTGCAGTCTGCTGTCTTAATAGTAAAAGATTCTAAATACAAGAAAAAAATAAAGAAAGAAATTGCAGTGACTGTGATAATTGCTAGAGGCAGTGGCTTAGATGTTTACATTTAAGCTGAATCTCCACTCTTCTACACTACCACAGCAGATGAAGAATCTTGTAAGCTTTGTTCCTTAAGGACTACCTACATACTGATGGCTTGCCATTTTTATAAATGTTGCCTTGTAGATGTTTCTTTTGGAAGTACTGGAAAGGTATTCAAGGGGTTTTGAGCTTGAATTTCTGTCACTTAGACTGACTGAAGTTGAGCTGAGACTGCTCCTGCATGCTGCGTAGGTCATCAAAATGCCTAATTCTTTAGGTTAATTCACGGAAGTTGCCTTATTGTGAAGTATTGAGAATCAGTATTAAAGGTGTCTGTGCTTCTCAGAACCTCAGTATGGCACAATGTAAGGCTTTGATAAAATATTAGAAGAAGCGTGTTGGAACAATCCTAAATTATTTATCTTTATTCCTATGTTAATTTGAGACTTGTCATGTGCTAATTTCCAAATCATTCCATGATTTCGTTATTCCTTATAAAATATTTCAGTCATAATTTAGTCATGTTTCACTCATATTTATTCCTTTTTGACCTAAAATCCCCTGCATCTAGTCAAAATTTTGATTTTTTGTACGAATACTAGCATATATAATTTCCATCTGTAAGATATAAGAGCTGTTAAATCCCTAAACTTTTGCTATACATTGTATAACTCAAGATTTATGACTTTGCCTGTAAGCGTCACAATTAGCAGATCATTCCAATGGAATCCTAGTGGAAAAGAGTCAGACACACCAATATTGGAAAGCAAGTGACAGAATCTGAAATTTGTGGTTGGTCCTTATTCTGTCATACTGTGTCAGTACTATGTTAGATTGAAATCCAGGTCCTGATTTGAACTCTAATGAATGCAGTTCTGAATAAAAAATTTATACTACTGGGTTATCTCTGGAAACAAAATATTGGTATAATGAACAAATGTCTTCATATGCATAAACCAACTGTTTTTTTGAAGTATGTTTTGGCACAACATTTTTAAGACCATACAATGAGGAGATATTATTTAGGCATCTCAAGCTAAACAACTGATAACACCTATGTCATAATCAGTAATTTTGTCTTATTGAAAAGAGTGATTATCTCAACCTGCCACTTGCTTTTTCCACATATGCATGTGCTTACTTCATAATAAACCCTGTTAGAACATTCCATATTTGGAAAATTCTTTCAAAACTAGTTAAAAATTAAACAACTAAGACCAAATATTTTATTTTTTTCCATATAAGTAAAAAATTTTTTATTCTAGTAATGTAAGGTATTGGGAAATATTGGGAAATATTAGTTTTCCATAATTTCCAGACTCCTGATTTGTTTAAAACAGTCTGGTGTTAATAGAAATATAAAACATATTATAAAGTGATTACTATTAGAACAATTAATAATAGATATTTTGTGATTTTCAATTTAAAGACTGCTCCCCTGCTCCATACAGGAACTGAGGGAACTGCAGTCCTTGTGACTTTAGGTGAGTCCAATGAATGGTCTCACTGATGATAGAGTCTTCCTTGTCATGTGAAAATAAGCACAGTGTCTTGTACAATCTATTTGTGTGATACCATACTTATCTCACTGAGTCTCCACTAGGATCAACTAATTGTGTGAAAAAAAAGTGGAATTAGACAATTCTACAGCTTCTTTACATCGCATTGCTCGCTAAATAGATACGAGCACACAATTTGTATAAGAAAGACAGACAGCATTAAATTGTCAAAACGCTAGCAGGGTACTTATTGAGGTTGACTTTTCAGCTGCTGTGGAGAGGAGATGTACGCCCTACACTCAGCCACTGGATAGTCATGATTGTTGTCTGCAAATAATTCTCAAACTAAGAATTACTAACACATATCCTTGGATACCAAACTGGCAGATTTTATTTTGCAGATCAGTTATTTAACCTACACTTGGAAACACTGCAGAGTTATGTATCTCATGCAAGATTTGTTTTGGATGAGGAATAATACATAAATGTGAGAAGACATATATTGTACTAACAAGTAGTTTATCACTACTAAGTATTTGAGCCACTTCAGCACAAATCTTAGGGCCAAGATTCTCTCCCCTGAAGTCAGTACATTAACAGAGAGCTTACAAAAGTTTATGGTTCACTTTGTTTTGACGGGTTACAGAACAAGTAAAAAGGGATGGGGTTTACGACTCACGATTTTTCTTCTGTTGTGTTTGAAATACAATACAACATTGTGGAATAGCTATTACTTGCACTTGGAATTATTTCTATCTTTTGCAAATATATATTGTTTTCATTATGGCTTCTATATTTTGCCTGCCAATGCCAGTTATGTATTTCCAAGCAGTTAGCAGAAACTCTGTCACTAGCTCAGTATAAAATGCAGATACATTTAAATGTGTTTACCATCCAGGATGAAATTCATGATCTTGCATGGAGCCCACAAAGGCTCCCTCTTGTCCTTCTAAACCACAAAATAAGTCTTACATAGTGCTTCAAATGCTGTATTTTTCCCTGTGGGGAGCTTGTGTGCTGGAATGTATTTCTCCATCATGAATAGCAAGGGATGATATGGCCACACCAACAGCAATAATTGCTGCCTCTGGTACAGATGAGCACATGGAACCATGAATAAAATTTATTAACTCTTTCTCCTTTGAATGAAGCTGAGCTCTGAAAAGAAACACTGAGTCAGTTTGCTCTTTCACTTCTGTAAGTTTGTGCAGCTATTCACCATAGAAAACAGAAGTTGTGCTAGAAAACTGCACTAGAAAAGTTTCCCCATTAGTCTGCCATGCAGTTTGTCCAGGGAATCATCAGTTCTGAGTAAAACTGGTCTTAATTTTGGAGGAACAGGTAGTCTTTAGCGTATTGTGGGTCTAGATCACCATGTTTCTTGTAATTAGGGACTGAGATTTAGAACTGTTTGGAAATCATGTGACAGCTCTAAGATTGATTAAGACAGGTGAAAGGAAGATTGTGTTGGAGGCTCCACTTTTGCCTGAGTGATTACTCCTTTTATTTTTTTCTTCTATCTTTTTTTTTTTTTTTTTGTTTGTTTGTTGGCGTTTTTTTGGTTGGTTGGTTGGGGTTTGATGGTGTGTTTTGGTTTGGTTTTGGTTTTTATTTTTGCTGCTGCTGTAGAGCTTTCATTAAGGCTGCAAATTTTCTCACCATCTTTAAGCCAGAAAACTTAGAAAATTAGTTTTACTGTTGCTTTTCCCATCCCATGGCTGCAAAAAAATGACTGTCTTTTTTTGAGAATCTGTATTTTCTGAGATAATGAATGCTTTTGGAATGAATTTATGATAATGTATTATTAATGACATAGAATGCAATTTTTAGATTCCTAAGACTTGCATTTAATAGAAAAACAATAAGAAAAACATGTTTTTACCAGTCTCAGTCTTTTGAAGGATGTACAATAAGTAAAACAACATGACTTTCACTAGGGCTTTTTAGTGATTTTGTGTGTTGCTAGTCTTAAAGAGAAGTTTAGGTTTGTTTGTTGTTTTGTTTTGTTTGCTTGTTTTGATTATCATTGTTTGTTTTGGTTTGTTTGTTTGTTTGGTTGTTTTTTTTTCTGTAGCTATTCAATAAGCCTAAATGAGGTTTAGGTCAAATGTTTGTGTATTTTATTTTTTTTTAATCAGGCTGTGGTTGCAGATGGTTGTTCTGATTACTTAAGCTCTGAGTTTTATACATATAAACTTTATTTGATCCATTGATCATAACACAGAACTGACTAAGTAGACTAGAAAAAGGTTGTGCAATTCAATTCACATTTCTTGGAAGGCTGAAGAATTATTGATATAGAGGTTCTATAACATATATGTGTGCTGCTTGAGTTCTGCAAGTAATTATTGGATATCTAGCATATGAATAACCAATTTTGAGTTGGCCATTGAGGGCTTCAATTAATTTTTTTCAAAAACAATGTCTTGTATTTGGAACCCTGGTATGTAGCTGGATACCTGTTAAATGTTGGGTTTTGTAGAAGCTGGTTTTGGTTCAACACTTTCAAAATCAGGTTATTACAAAATAAACAAAAACTTAAAACATGCAAATACACATTTTATGGTTTTACCTGCCTAATGTCTATGTTTGTGCAGAAAGTGCGCAAACAGTGCACCGAGCCAAAGAGCTTTAGGGAATGCCATTCTTACCTAAGTACATTTCTTCACAAAGCAGTTCTTCAAATGTAGAATACTGCTTAGCCTTCTGAGCTACAGAATTATTTGAGATTTAAATAATGTGTATGTATACAGTGAAATCTTACTGAAGTAAAATCTTTCTGTGTTCTTTTTACTTATTTTCCATTTAATGTTGAACTAATTCTGGAATGTTCTATATAATTACTGTTCCTAGATAGGTGCTTGGTGCTAAAGTGCTGTCGGCACTAAGAAGTTTCCTTATTTATCTTTGAATTCCTAGTTAACGTATTTTAATGACTACTGATTAACTGTTTCATCACAACAAGCATTATTACACAAAGCATTGATTTTCCGTATTGAAAATAATCAAGTTGTTGGATTTGTATAAATGTGTAATAATCTTATGTTACAGATCATCTTTTTAAGGAAAGTTTTAGAAAAACCTGGTATTTCAACCATTGTTTAGCTTTTAAAAATGGGTTTAAAATAAAACTATAAAGATGGCTTATGATTTCTAAGCTAAATCCATGAGTTTAAAATAAAGGAAAGCTTGCCTTTTTGGTAGTTTTCTAATTTGCTCTTCACTCATGAATTCAGGGAAGTTCATTCTATTCTACCAATAGTGAGATGCAGGATTGGGTTCCTAATCTATCTTACGTAACAGTTTAAAGAGTCTTCCATAAGTGTTTGTATTGCCTCACTACAATTCCTTGGTTGCTTGGGGCAATACACCAGACAGAACAGTCAAAATATATTTCCCTATAGATACTGCATTTCTTTCACTAAAAATACCAGCATTAGATAACCTGGATTCATTTTCAAATCTTCTAAAGGGATTGTTTTGATAATTTATTAATTTTACATTGAGCTTGAGGTTTCCTTTTAGTACAGTGAGATATACGATACCCAAATAATGGCCACTGGGCCATCTTTTGTGAAAGTTATCACTTAACACAGAGAACCCTAACAAATTGGCTAAGGGAGAAGACAGAGGCTGTCTCTCAGTCACGGTTTCTTTCTGCAATTGGATTTTATAAATAATTTATTTTCCCCTTTATCCACTATTAAACAAAGGATGTTTTATTTTTCTTTAGAATTATTCTTACTCAAAGTCTTGCCATGTGCACTTGTTTTACTATTGAACTAAAAAAATTAGTTATTAATTTTTAAAATTTTTCAAGGGCGCATGTACCATCTTCATTATTTTAAGTTCATGTACATATCTGAAAGAAATAGTACACACTCAGGATTTCCACTCACCTAACATCCTCTTGATTGCTGAGAGCAAACTGAATCACATATGTAATGCATTAAAGTATGGTAAGAAATCTATTATCCTGTGATGGAATAAGATTAGGAGAGGGGAGGAAATGCCTCCAGTGTAGCATTATAAATATATGTTTTCCTCAAGGATTATTTGATTGATACTCTCTAATTCTTGTCTCCTTTCTAGGCTGCATCTGATTTAATATCTGGCTGTGATCTAAATCCAGGAAAAAGGGTACTTAGTTCTTGTCTTTGTACAATAGGTTAATTTAGGCACTATTCTGGTAGAACAGACTATGGATATTTATATCCTCTGCCAAAGCATTTATATATCAGGTGACAAAAGGACAGACTAACCCTGCTGCTGTAGGATAATTTGTAGATAATTTGAGGCATAGTATAGCTGCGGAAACTGTGAACTTTGAGAATTAGGCTGGGATGTTTTGATTGCAACTGGTATATTTGATAGAGTGACATGAATTTAAGATGCAAAAAATAAACTATGGTTTCTGTATTGAACATGCTTACTATTTGTTTATTATACTAAAAGTAAATATGAACTTATAAATCAAAATGCCTTCTTAAAGTTAATACTACTAAAGTTTACGGTCTGACAGTGAAATTACTTTTAAAAAAATTATTTTTACTGGCACAGTGCTATCATTTTTTTGTTGCTTTTGCAAAAAAAAAAATAAAAATCCAACAATTAAGAAAAAAGTAGGCAGCTAAAAAGTTAACATAGTTTGCCTGTTCGTTTCCACTTCTTTTGAATTTTAACTTTAATTTTTGAGTCCTTTGCTTTTTCTAGCATGTTGGCATAATTTTCAGAACTCTTTTTATATATATTATTTTAACATAAAAAAACTTAAGAGAGCTGGATGTGTTCTTGCCAAGAAGCCCTCAACTCCCCAGCATACCTGAGCTATTGTACAAAACTCTGTGCCTCCGTTTCCTCCACTGTGAAAAGGCAGTGCTAAGCAAGAATAATTGCACTGACAGATCCTTCAAACCATGGTGAAAAATGCTACATTCAGTTAGGCAAGAAATCTGGCAGGCTAACACAATTTTCAAGTAAATGTGAACTTTCAACTAGTGAAGTTCAGGTTATGTTTACAATTTTTACCATCAAGCACAGAAAATCTATACAGAGAAAAGAGCCCAATAACTAAAGAGTGCAGCTCGTATAAGGAAAAGCTGGCAAAGGTTTTAGGTCATTACAGGGCACAGGGTGAATCCTGAAACACATTTAAAAAGAGATCTAGTGCTGCAAACTGATCCTGTGATTCTAAACTCTTTGCAAACATCAGGCAAAACTGTGAGTGTCTTTTATAAGCTTTTGCTATTTTCAATGCCTTTCAGCTTCTGCCATTCTCTGCACCATTGGTTATGATGCACTTGTATGGACAGAAAATGTCATTCATTCTTACCTAAATTTCCCTCAAGCATGTAATATTATTGGTAAATCTGCTGTGAAGTTTTTGTTACTGTATCTAACTTCCAGTCAAAAAGAGGCTGACAATTTTATAACACAATTTAAAAATCCTACATATATCCATTTAGAAAGATATATGTTATTATTATTATTTCTATCTATTACTGAAAGTCAGACATAAGTTGTAATTAAAACAACAGTAAATATTATTTGCATATATCCTGAACTAAGGTACTAATGAGAAGCTTCTAAAGTCACGGGTTGATTTTCTGCTGTTTGGAGTATTATTTATCTTACTAGACACAGATAGCAGAAATCAGCATGTAACCTGATTTCCAGTTTTCTTGGGTAACTAGTATGGCATAAATAGACCTAAACCAATCATTTAATGAATCTTTCACTAATATTACTGTAGCTTCTTATTCTGTTTTTATACTGGTTTACTGCATTCTACCTCCTCAGGATACACTGTGAATTCTATTAGTAATTCACTTGCAACGGTATAAAAAGTAAAGGTATCCTCCTTAATGCCACATTGATGTACATATAAACAATATGAACAGGATATGACAACATGGCGAATTGTGTGATAGAGACAATCTTCTCATCCTTATACTATAAGCATTTGTCCATTTCTTTGGGATTGTTCATTTCTGTAAAATTGAATTCCATTAAGAACTGTGTGCTATGGTAGTGTAAATATACAAAACACATTATCAGAATATCAGCATAGTACTTTTGATACTGATTTGGTTGCTGGATTTTAAAAATTGTCAGTATTTTATTACTTATTAAAAGTTATTTTATCAGATTTTCATCTTAACATGCTGCATATAGTAAACACATGCTTACATCTGTTTCTTTCAGATATGCAAGTGCATAAAGTTTAAAACTATTTGAGCGCTTTGGTGGAAATCTTAATGGATGATCACACTAGGACATTCCAAAACTCTTCAGTCTTCAAGGACATCCTTCAACCATGCATCTAACTTTGACCCTGCAGTAACAGGTTAAGAGCAAGTATTAAAACCAAGCTCTAATCATTCAAGGGCTTGGATGAAGAAAAGGGAGTAGAGGCTTATACAGCTGAATTTCCCTCTGCACTTCTTTCTTGAACTGTGCCATCACTGAAATCAAGCTACACAGTTGGTTTGGGGAATCACAGTTGAAAATGTGTTGAAAGAAACTTGCATTCCTCTTGAACTTCAGAAAACTTGATTCTAATGAGCACAGTCAATTTTTGAATCCATATATAATTCTCGTATGGAAATACTTATGATTTAACTGAAACTAATGCTTCCTCTTATTTTTTATTTACCCAAAATTGTTATCAGAGCTACATAAATAATAAAAGGCAGATCTCAATTTATTTTAAATGAATGTAGTTGCCAGGGATATATAAATTTGAAAAGGCATTCCTTCAAGGACAGTTGATTATACTCTGAGTCTTTTCACTGCATTTAATTTGTTTCAGTAGAAGTTTAACAAAACCTAAAGAAAGGCATTGGTATAAACCAATTCTGAAGCTAATCATCACAATAGTAAGAGATATTGCTTTTTATATCACCTACTCATGGAAATAGAGCTTGAGAACATAAAATTAAAAGGAGGGATAAAAATTGCACGGTACTTCTATTTATACCAGAATGCAAGCAATAGTTTGGATTGCAACAAGTGATGAAGACTTTGTCCAAAAATTCTTCATAGTTATATGGAGGATATCTCTAAGAAGCAAGAGCAACTATGAGTGAATCACATGATCATATTTTTTTTTTCCTGAATGTCATCTTTATGATCCTTATCCTTCTGCTAGTTCAATGATACCTTTGGGGTTTTGCATTTTTCTTTTGACTAATATTGCAATATTTCAATGAACAAATTCCTCTAAAAGGCAGTTGTTTTAAATATTGGAGGGAATAGCTATATACCTACTATGCCCCCTGCAAAAGGAATGGAGCGGAAGTCCTCTGACAATCTGGTCTTTCCCAGGGATGGAATGCATTTTTAAAAATCCAAGTCTTGGTTTCTGAGTCCTGTTCTTGAAAGTAAGTGTAAATGCATTCGTCTCTTTGCTTTTTTTTTTGTTAGGTTCCTGTAGTCATTATGACTTTTAGCTCTGTGTCCTTCCTGCCAAAAGAACAGACATTTTTTATACCTGCTCATATGGATTATATCACAAAGCAAAACAAGTATCTTGATTATTGAGGTTAATTCATACACCCATTTAAAAATAAACAAACAAACAAAACACTTAAAGGCTTACTCAAAAACGGAAATGTTGTGAATCTTATTTTATATGATATTGGAACAATTATGACAACATTTATGTAGTAGCTTGTTACCCAGAATACTAAAGATGACTTGGTTGAAGTACATAAATGTGGCTCTTTTCTGAGTCTAAATATTTATCATTATCACACAGCCATCAACTACATGAGCTTGATTACCACAGAGAGACAAAAAACACCGTTGAGCCTTATTTCTTCATCCTTTGTCCCAAAACAAAACAAAAAAAAAGCTGTGAAAATATATCTCTTAAAACATCTGAAATGTAGAGAGACTCTTAAAGTTACATGGTAATTGCTTGGAATTGTCAGGAAAAGAGTTTAGAAGACAAATTCAACATTAATTATTTCTTTATGTGTATTTCTTACAGCAGAAATATTCTCATGTCCCCTCTTATTTCCCTAATAATGCATTTTGTCAAGTACTTTATAATCCATGTCAATAGTCTACTCATCTCAAAACACATTAACTAATTCATTGTCCATGCAAAAGTGAACTTGATCCTAAAAATTCTGAAGCAATTACATTGAGAAATCAAATTCAACAAAGATGTACTGGACTAAATTTTAAATAAACTTATTTGAGCAAAGTACACTTTCATTAACTTCCAGATTTCTATGGGTTTGCAGAAACAAAAAGCATGCAGTAAATTCAGCTGTGTAAATGTGATTACAACAACAGTCCTTTGGGGAATTTCCAACCAAGTGTTTACCACCAGTTGGCCTCATGTTTTAAAATAAATTTTCTTCCGGTATGACAAATGGGTAGAATTCAAACAAAAGCTGGAGGGAGATTTTGTCATAGCTAACCTAAAAAACACCATAATATATTATTGTGTTCTAAGATGTCGCTCCGGGGACTGGACAAACAGATTTACAAACATAAAACTAAACTGTAACTGTGACAGAAGGAAAGAAGTCATACTAATTTCTTTAAAAGATATTTTACCTTTTCCAGAATTTTCGTTAAGGAGATAATCTTAACTTGCATATAGAATTTTGAAAATCCTGTGCCCATTTATTTCTCCTAATATGAGAAAGTATGAAGCAATGATGAGTTTTACAAACTGCTGGCATAACTTTGTGTCTGTTCTGGAAAACTTTCCCAGTCTATAATCAAAGGCAAATATGTGCTTACATATTAGCTTTCTAGAGAATGTATTTGTGCATAGTGGCAAGTAACAAAAACATACATGGGAAAAAATCCAAAACTTTCTGTTGAGAAGAATAGTGTATATAATGTTGTAGATTGACACTTCTTGTCTCAACAGTCCTTGAGTATAGCTAGATTCCACATTTCTATTTTTCAGTACTCTTGAATCTCCAGCAAGTACAATCAGAAAGCACAAACCATTCTGCATTTCACTTTTACTGAATTTAATTTGACTGTCGGATTTCTTTTTGAGTATGCATTAATTATTTTGTTAATGAAAAAAAACAGTAATAGCATAGTCACTTTTTTGCAGAATAAAATGTAAAGCATATAAAATGAAATTGCGTTGGAATTGAATATGCATTGGTTCAAAGGTTAGGAACTGTAAAGTGACTGAGAAGTAGTTGAAAAACATCCTTTTTTACTTTTCTGTTCATGATTTTCAACATAAATCTGATTAAGAAAAATGTATATTTATTTTTTTTACAGTTCCATTTTCAAGTCATATAAGTGATGAGATAATCACTTAATGATGAGATATCTGAAAACAAAAAAGTTAGGCATATGAATATCTGCATTAATCATAATAAGAAACTGAACACAAAATGTACTAATTTTGTTGTGAAAAAAAGTATGAAAAAATGATTTTATTTTTCAATAGAAAGTAAATTTTGAATTTCCCATATGCATTCTGATTTTAACCAGTTTATAATCTATTTATTTTTTAAAAGCATTTTAATATATTCAAATATTTTCAATGAAATTGTGAGAAACTAGCAAAATATTGAGAAGCAGAGGAAAAAGCAATTACATTTTCTTATGTTACTGTTTTTGCATTGCCCAATTTTGAAATGTCAGTCACTACCTTAGAAAATAAAGAAGACAACTAAGCTGATTTCAAAGAAATCAACAGTCTTTGGAGGAGGTATTTAAAAAATTTCTAGACTAGCTTGCCCTTCTTGAATGCGTTTTCATTGTAAGTGATACAAAAAGGCTAGAAAACTTATCAGAAAGTTGAAACGACATTTTACAGCTGTTGCATTTTAGTTCATGCTTCAGGGCATGGCAACAGTTGTGTATGTATCATTTGCACTTTCTTTTTTCTTATTTTCAATAAATGAAAAAAGAAAGAAAGAAATTAAAAAAGAAAGAAAGAAAGAAAAAAGAAAGAAAGAAAGAAAGAAGAAAACAATAAAAAAGAAAGAAAGAAAAAAGAAAGAAAGAAAGAAAGAGAGAAAGAAAGAAAAAAGAAAGAAAGAAAGAAAGAAGAAAGAAAGAAAGAAGAAAGAAAAAAGAAAGAAAAAGAAAGAAAGAAATTAAAAAAGAAAGAAAGAAAGAAAGAAAGAAAAAAGAAAGAAAGAAAGAAAGAAGAAAGCAATAAAAAAGAAAGAAAGAAAAAAGAAAGAAAGAAAGAAAGAGAGAAAGAAAGAAAGAAAGAAAAAAGAAAGAAAAAGAAAGAAAGAAATTAAAAAAAAGAAAGAAAGAAAGAAAGAAAAAAGAAAGAAAGAAAGAAAGAAAGAAAAAGAGAGAAAGTAGAAAAGAAAGAAAGAAATTAAGAAAGGAAGAAAGAAAGAAAAAAGAAAGAAAAAAAGAAAGAAAGAAAGAGAGAAAGTAGGAAAGAAAGAAAGAAGGGAAGAAAGAAAGTAGGAAAGAAAGATAGAAAGAAAGAAAAAAGAAAGAAAGAAAGAGAGAAAGTAGGAAAGAAAGAAAGAAACAAAGAAAGAAACAAAGAAAGAAAGTAGGAAAGAAAGAAAGAAAGAAAGAAAGAAAGAAAGAAAGAAAGAAAGAAGGAAAGAAAAAAGAAAGAAAGAAAAAAGAAAGAAAGAAAGAAAAAAGAAAGAGAAAGAAAGAAAAAAGAAAGAAAGAAAGAAAGAAAAAAGAAATTAAAAATAAGAAAGATAGAAAAAAGAAAGAAAGAAAGAAGAAAGAAAGAAAGAAAGACAAAAGAAAGAAAAAAGAAAGAAAGAAAGAAAAAAGAAAGAAAGAAAGTAGAAAAGACAGAAAGGAAGAAAGAAATAAAGTAAGAAAGAAGGAAAGAAAGAAAGAATGTAGGAAAGAATGAAAGAAAGAAAGAAAAAAAGTAAGAAAGAAAGAAGGAAAGAAAGAAAGAAAGTAGGAAAGAAAGAAAGAAAGAAAGAAACAAAGAAATTAAAAAAAAAAAGAAAGAAAGTAAGAAAGAAAGTAGGAAAGAAAGAAAGAAAGAAAAAAAGAAAGAAAAAAGAACGAAAAAAGAAAGTAAGATAGAAAGAAAGAAAATAAGAAGAAAGAAAGAAAATAGAAACAAATAAGGAAAGAAAGAAATTAAAAAAAAAGAAAGAAAGACAAAAGAAAGAAAAAAGAAAGAAAGAAAAAATAAAAAAAAGAAAGAAAGACGAAAGAAGGAAAGAAAGAAGAAAGAAAGTAAAAAGAAAGAAATAAAGAAAGAGAGAAAGAAATTAAAACAAAAGAAAGAAACAAAGATAGAAAAAAGAAAGAAAGAAGAAAGAAAAAAGAAAGAAAGAAAGAAATACAAAAGAAAGAAAAAAGAAAGAAACAAAAAGAATGAAAGAAATAAATTTAAAAAAAGAAAGAAAGAAAGAAAAAAGAAAGAAATAAAGAAGAAAGAAAGAAAGACAAAAGAAAGACAAAAGAAAGAAAAAAGAAAGAAATAAATAAATTAAAAAAAGAAAGAAAGAAAGAAGAAAGTAAAAGGAAAGAAAGAAAGAAAAAAGAAAGAAAGAAATTAAAAAAAAAGAAAGAAAGATAGAAAAAAGAAAGAAAGAAAGAAATTAAAAAAAAGAAAGACAAAAGAAAGAAAAAAGAAAGAAAGAAAGAAAGAAAGAAAGAGAGAGAGAAAGTAGAAAAGAAAGAAAGAAAGAAAGAAAGAAAGAAAGAAAGAAAATAGAAAGAAAAAGAGAAAGAAAGAAAGAGAAAGTAGGAAAGAAACAAAGAAAGAAAGGAAGAAAGAAAGTAGGAAAGAAAGAAAGAAAGAAACAAAGAAAGAAAAGGAAGAAAGAAAGGAAGAAAGGAAGAAAGAAAAAGAAAGAAAGAAAAAAGAAAGAAAGAAAAAAGAAAGAAAGAAAGTAGGAAAGACAGAAAGGAAGAAAGAAAGAAAGTAAGAAAGAAAGAAAGTAGGAAAGAAGGAAAGAAAGAAAGAATGTAGGAAAGAATGAAAGAAAGTAAGAAAGTAAGAAAGAAAGAAGGAAAGAAAGAAAGAAAGTAGGAAAGAAAGAAAGAAAGAAAGAAAGAAATTAAAAAAGAAAGAAAGAAAGTAAGTAAGAAAGTAGGAAAGAAAGAAAGAAAGAAAAAAAGAAAGAAAAAAGAACGAAAAAGGAAAGAAAGAAAGACAGAAAGAAAGAAAATAAGAAGAAAGAATGAAAATAGAAAGAAACAAATAAGGAAAGAAAGAAATTAAAAAAAAGAAAGACGAAAGAAAGAAAGAAAGAAGAAAGAAAGTAAAAAGAAAGAAAGAAATAAAGAAAGAGAGAAAGAAATTAAAAAAAAGCAAGAAACAAAGATAGAAAAAAGAAAGAAAAAAAGAAGAAAGAAAAAAGAAATAAAGAAAGAAGGAAAAAAGAAAGAAAGAAAAAAGAAAGAAAGAAAGAAAAAAGAAAGAAAGAAAGAAATACAGAAAAAAAGAAAGGAGAAAGTAAAAAGAAAGAAAGAATAAAGAAAGAAAGAAACACAAAAAAAAGAAAAAAGAGAGAAAGAAAAAGAAAGAAGGAAAGAAATTAAAAAAAAGAAAGAAAGAGAAAAAGAAAGAAAGAAAGAAAGAAAGAAGGAAAGAAAGAAAGAAAGAGAGAAAGAAAGAAAGAAAAAAGAAAGAAAGAAAGAGAAAGAGAGAAAGTAGAAAAGAGAGAAAGAAAGAAAGAAAGAAATTAGGAAAGAAAGAAAGAAAAAAAAAGAAAAAAAGAAAGAAAGAGAGAAAGTAGGAAAGAAAGAAAGAAAGAAGGGAAGAAAGAAAGTAGGAAAGAAAGAAAGAAAGGAAGAAAGAAATAAAGTAAGAAAGAAAGTAGGAAAGAAAGAAAGAATGTAGGAAAGAATGAAAGAAAGAAAGTAAGAAAGAAGGAAAGAAAGTAGGAAATTAAGAAAGAAAGAAAAAAAGAAAGAAAAAAGGAAGAAAAAGGAAAGAAAGAAAGTAAGAAAGAAGGAAAGAAAGTAGGAAATTAAGAAAGAAAGAAAAAAGAAAGAAAAAAGAAAGAAAAAAAGAAAGAAAGAAAGATAGAACGAAAAAAAGAAAGAAAGTAAATAGAGAGAAATAAAGAAAGAAAGAAAGAAAGAAATTAAAAAAAAAGAAAGAAAGACAAAAGAAAGAAAAAGGAAAGAAAGGAAAAAGAAATTAAGAAAGAAAGAAAAAAGAAAGAATGAAAAAAAGATAAAAGAAAGAAAAAAGGAAAAAAGAAAGTAGGAAAGAAAGAAAGTAGGAAAGAAAGAAAGAAAGAACGAAAGAAAGAAAGAAAGAAAGAAAAAAGAAAAAATAAATAAGAAAGAAAGAGAGAAAGAAACAGGAAAGAAAGAAGAAAGAAAGAAAGAAAGAAAGAAAGAAAGAAAGAAAGAAAGAAAGAAAGAAAGAAAGAAAGAAAGAAAGAAAGAAAGAAAGAAAGAAAGAAAGATAGAAAAAAGAAAGAAAGAAAAAAGAAAAAAGAATGAAAGAAAGAAAAAAGAAAGAAAGAAAGAAAGAAAGAAAGAAAGAAAAAAGAAAAAAATAAAGAAGAAAGAAGGAAAGAAAGAAAAAAGAAAGAAACAATAAAAAAACAAAGAAAGAAAGAAAAAAGAAATAAAGAGAGAAAGAAAAAAGAAATAAAGAAAGATAGAAAAAAGAAAGAAAGATAGAAAAAAGAAAGAAAGAAAGAAAAAAGAAAGAAAGAAAGCAAGAAAAAATTACAGAAAGAAAAGAATAAAAAAAGAAAGAAAGAAAGAAAAAAGAAAGAAAAAAGAAAGAAAAAAGAAAGAAAAAAGAAAGAAAAAAGAAAGAAAAAAGAAAGAAGGAAAGAAAGAGAGTAGGAAAGAAAGAAGGAAAGAAAGAAAAAAGTAAGAAAGAAAGAAAGTAGGAAAGAAAGAAAGAAAGAAAGAAAGAAAGAAAGAAAGAAAGAAAGAGAAAGTAGGAAAGGAAGAAAGAAAGGCAGAAAGTAGGAAGGAAAGAAAGTAGGAAAGAAAGAAGGAAAGAAAGAAAAAAGTAAGAAAGAAAGAAAGTAGGAAACAAAGAAAGAAAGAAAGAAAGAAAGAAAGAAAGATAGAAAGTAGGAAAGGAAGAAAGAAAGAAAGGAAGAAAGTAAGAAAGAAAGTAGGAAGGATGAACGAAAGAAAGAAAGAAAAAATAAATAAATAAATAAATTCAAAAAAAAAAAGAAATATAGAAAGACTAAAGAAAGAAAGATGAAAGAAAAAGAAAAAAAGAAATACTAATAAAAGAAAGAAAGAAAGAAAGAAAGAAAGAAAGAAAGAAAGAAAGAAAGAAAAAAGAAAAAAATAAAGAAGAAAGAAGGAAAGAAAGAAAGAGGAAAGAAAGAAAAAGGAAAGAAATAAAGAAAGAATTTAGGAAAGAAAGAAATTAGGAAAGAAAGAAAGAAAGAAAGAAAGAAAGAAAGAGAAAGAAAGAAAGAAAGAAAGAAAGAAAGAAAGAAAGGAAGAAAGAAAGAAAGAATAAAAAAAAGAAAGAAAGAAAGAAAAAAGAAAGAAAGAAAGAAAAAAGGAAAGAAAGAAAGAAAGAAGAAAGAAAGAAAAAAGAAAGAAAGAAGAAAGAAAGAAAAAAGAAAGAAAGAAAGAAAAAAGGAAAGAAAGAAAGAAAAAAGAAAGAAAAAAGAAAGAAATAAAGAATGAAAGAAAGAAAGAATGAAAGAAAGAAAGAAGAAAGAATAAGGAAAGAGGAAAGAAAGAAAAAAGAAAGAAAGAAGAAAGATAGAAAGAAAAAAGAAAGAAAGAAAGAAAGAAGAAAGAAAGAAAGTAAGAAAGAAAGTGGGAAGAAAGAAAGAAAGAAAGAAAGAAAGAAAGAAAATAGGAAAGAAAGAGAGAATGAAAAAAAGAAAGAAAGAAAAAAGAAAGAAAGAAAGAAAGAGAAAGAAAGAAAGAAGAAAGTAAAAAGAAAGAAAGAAGAAAGAAAGAAACACAAAAGAAAGAAAAAAGAGAGAAAGAAAAAGAAAGAAAGAAAGAAATTAAATAAAAAGAAAGAAAGAGAAAAACAAAGAAAGAAAGAGAAAGAGAGAAAGTAGTAAAGAGAGAAAGAAAGAAACAAAGTAGGAAAGAAAGAAAGAAAAAAAAAAGAAAAAAAGAAAGAAAGAAAGAGAGAAAGCAGGAAAGAAAGAAAGAAAGAAAGAAAGAAGGGAAAAAAGAAAGTGGGAAGGAAAGAAAGAAAGGAAGAAAGAAATAAAGTAAGAAAGAAAGTAGGAAAGAAAGAAAGAATGTAGGAAAGAATGAAAGAAAGAAAGTAAGAAAGAAAGAAGGAAAGAAAGAAAGAAAGAAAGTAAGAGAGAAAGAAAGAAAGAAAGAAAGAAAGAAAGGAAAATAAGAAAGAAAGAAAAAAAGAAAGAAAAAAGAAAGAAAAAGGAAAGAAAGAAAGTAAGAAAGAAATTAGGAGAGAAAGAAAGAAAAAAGAAAGAAAAAAGAAAGAAAGAAAGAAGAAAGAAAGAAAGAAAAAAGAAATCAAGAAAGAAAGAAAAAGAAAGAAAGAAAGAAAAAAGAAAAAAATAAAGAAGAAAGAAGGAGAGAAAGAAAGAGGAAAGAAAGAAAAAATAAAGAAAGAATGAAATTAGGAAAGAAAAAAGAAAGAAAGAAAGAAAGAATAAAAAAAAGAAAGAAAGAAAGTAAAAAGAAATAAAGAAAGAAAGAAAAAAGAAAGAAAGAAAGATAGAAAAAAGAAAGAAAGAAAAAAAAAGAATGAAAGAAAGAAAAGAAAGAAAAAAGGAAGAAAAAAGAAAAAAAGAAAGAAAAAAGAAAGAAAAAAGGAAAAAAGAAAGTAGGAAAGAAAGAAAGTAGGAAAGAAAGAAAGAAAGAAAGCATGAAAGAAAGAAAGAAGAAAGAAAGAAAGAAAGAGAAAGTAGGAAAGAAAGAAAGATAGAAAGAAAGAAAGTAGGAAAGAGAGAAAGAAAGAAAAAAAGAAAAAAGAAAGAAAGACAGAAGGAAAAAAAAAAGAGAAGTAAAAAAGAAAGAAAAAAACAAAGAAAAAGGAAAGAAAGAAGAAAAAAGAAATTAAAAATGAAAGAAAGAAAGAAAGAAAGAAGAAAGAAAAAAGAAAGAGAAAAGAAAGAAAAAAGAAAGAAAGACAGAAAGAAAGAACGAAGAAAGAAATAAAAAAGAAAGAAAGAAAAAAAAAGAAATTATAAAAAAAGAAAGAAAGAAAGAAAGAAAGAAAAATGAAAGAAAGAAACAAAGACAGAAAAAGAAAAAGAAAGAAAGTAGAAAGAAAGGAAGTAAGAAAGAAAGTGGGAAAGAAAGAAAGAAAGAAAGTAGGAAAGAAAGAAAGAAAAAAGAAAGAAAGAAAGAAAGAGAAAAGAAAAAAGAAAGATAGATAATAGAAAGAAAGAAGAAAGAAAGAAAAAAGAAGGAAAGAAGAAAGTAATAAAGAAAAATAGAAAGAATGAAAAAAAAGAAAGAAAAAGAAAGAAAAAGAAAGAAGAAAGAAAAAAGAAAGAGGAAAGAAAGAAAAAGAAAGAAAGAAAGAAAAAATAAAGAAAGAAAGAAAGAAGGTACGAAAGAAAGTGGGAAAGAAAGAAAGAAAGAAAGAAAGATAGAAAGAAAGTAGGAAAGAAAGAAAAAAGAAAGATAAAAGAAAGAAAGAAAGAAAGAAAAAAGAAAGAAAGAAAGATGAAAGAAAAAAAAATAAAGAAGAAAGAAAGAAAGAAAGAAAGAAAGAAAGAAAGAAAGAAAGAAAGAAAGAAAGAAAGAAAGAAAGAAGAAAGAAAAAAGAAAGAAAAAAGAAAGAAAAATTAAAGAAAAAAGAAAGAAATAAAGTAGGAAAGAAAGAAAGTAGGAAAGAAAGAAAGAAAGATAGAAAGAAAGAAAGTAGGAAAGAAAGGAAGGAGGACATAAAGAAAGAAAGAAAGAAAGAAAAAAAGAAAGAAAGAAAAAAAAGAAATAAAAGAAAGAACGAAAGAAAGAAAAAAACAAAGAAAAATGAAAGAAAAAAGAAAGAAAGAAATTATAAATGAAAAAAGAAAGAAAGAAGAAAGAAAAAAGAAAGAGGAAAGAAAGAAAAAAGAAAGAAAGAAAAAGAAAGAAAGAAAGAAAGAAAGAAAGAAAGAAAGAAAGAAAGAAAGAAAGAAAGAAAGAAAGAAAGAAAGAAGAAAGAAATAAAAAAGAAAGAAAGAAAAAAGACAGAAAGAAATTAAAAAAAAAGATAGAAAGAAAGAAAGAAAGAAAGAAAGAAAGAAAGAACGAAAGAAGAAAGAAATAAAAAAGAAAGAAAGAAAAAAGACAGAAAGAAATTAAAAAAAAAGATAGAAAGAAAGAAAGAAAAAAGAAAGAAAGAAAGAAAAAAGAAAGAAAGAAAGACAGAAAAAAGAAAGAAAGAAAGAATGAAGAAAGAAAAAAGAAAGAAAGAAGAAAGAAATAAAGAAAAAAGAAAGAAAGAATGAAAGAAAGAAAGAAGAAGGAAAAAAGAAAGAGGAAAGAAAGAAAAAAGAAAGAAAGAAAGAAAGAAGAAAGAAAGTAAGAGAGAAAGTGGGAAAGAAAGAAAGTGGGAAAGAAAGAAAGAAAGAAAGAAAGAAAGAAAGAAAGAAAGAAAGAAAGAAAGAAAGAAAGAGAGAAAAAGAAAGAGAAATAAATAAATAAAGAAAGAAAGACAGAAAGAAAGTAGGAAAGAAAGAAAGAAAGAAAAAAGAAAGAAATAAGAAAGAAAGAAAGAAAGAAAAAAGAAAGAAGAAAGAAATAAAGAAAAAAAGAAAGAAAGAAAGAAAAATAAAGAAGAAAGAAAAAAGAAAGAGGAAGGAAAGAAAAAGAAAGAAAGAAAGAAAGAAAGAAAAAAGAAAGAAAGAAGAAAGAAAGAAGGTAAGAAAGAAAGAAGGTAGGAAAGAAAGAATGCAAGAAAAAAGAAAGAAACTAAAAAGAAAGAAAGAAAGAAAAAAGAAAGAAAGAAAGATAGACAGAAAAAAGGAAAGAAAGAAGAAAGAAAGAAGAAATAAATAAATAAATAAAGAAAGAAAGAAAGAAAGAAAGAAAAAATTAAAAAAAAGAAAGAAAGATAGAAAAAAGAAAGAAAGAAAGACAAAAGAAATAAAAAAGAAAGAATGAAAGAAATTAAAAAAAAGAAAGAAAGAGAGAGAGAAAGTAGGAAAGGAAGAAAGAAAGGGAGAAAGTAGGAAGGAAAGAAAGTAGCAAAGAAAGAAGGAAAGAAAGAAAATAGTAAGAAAGAAAGAAAGTAGGAATCAAAGAAAGAAAGAAAGAAAGTAGGAAAGAAAGAAAGAAAGAAAAAAAGAAAGAAAAAAGAAAGTAGGAAAGAAAGAAGGAATGAAAGAAAAAATTAAGAAAGTAAGAAAGTAGGAAACAAAGAAAGAAAGAAAGAACGAAAGACAAAAGAAAGAAAAAAGAAAGAAAGAAAAAAGAAATAGAAAGAAAGAAGAAAGAAAGAAAAAAGAAAGAAAAAAGAAAGAAAGAAATTAAAAAAGAAAGAAAAAAAGAAAGAAAAAAGAAAGAAAAAAGTAAGAAAAAGGAAAGAAAGAAAGAAAGAAAGAAAGGAAGAAAGAAAGAAAGAAAGAAGGAAAGAAAGAAGTAAGAAAAAAGAAAGAAAGAAAGAAAAAAGTAAGAAAAAAGAATGAAAAAATAATGTATCATAGCTAAGTGCATATTGTGAGTTTTGTACAGACAGTACTAATTTTCCTTTTGGACTTAATGTTTCCTTATTTTAAAATAAGAAAATAAACTGTTAAGCATGCATGTCAAAGAAGTTCAGTATGAATACAAAAACTTTTTTTTTGCATAATTTTATAATTTGTATTTAAATATATTTGCCTTACAGAACTGGAAATAAGTGAATATTTGGAGGAGATTTATTTAGAAGTATCTTTTAAAGACCAATTATAATTAAATTGGGAAGACTTTCTGTATTATTATATAGTTCTGAATGTCTTCCTTGCCCATTTTTTTTCATTTTCAGTTTTGTTGTCTCTTTTGCATTTGGCATGTTAAACCCTTTGTCTTTAAGATGTTAACCCTTCATCTAATCCTACTAAGTTACCAAGTGTTTACCAGAGAATTATCTGCTTTTTCATATACTTTTGTGTTTGAACATTATCAGCTATTCTTTGAAATAAACTATAGGCAGGCAACTTTCATTTTATACAAGCTTTTCTGTTTTATTTATTTGTTTGCTTGTTTGTTTGTTTGTTTACCAAATCCAACAATTTTGCCCTTTCTAAAATTGATAACACACAGAATACAAGAAGTCTGAAATTCTGACATAGAATTTGGCGTAAATTAAGTTAGAAAAATTGAGACTAAGTATCACCAATACTGATACTTCTACTCCTTTTAGAATCAGTTGCAGTTCACATCGGATGAAAATAATTTCCAGCCAAAATTGATTCTCTGAATTAGATGTGATACACCCCATTTATTCAGAACAAGATGTACAAATAGCTTCACTGCTGATCAGGTACACCTAGAATCTATTGCCATGTTCTGTTTTTTCCCCTTTCTTAATCTCCATCAGATATCAACCACTTTGCGTACCACAAAACTAGACAAAACTGTGTCTTGTTTTGATCTCATACGAGAAATGCAAAACCTGTCTAATAATAGATCAATGTTAACCATTTAATAGACAAATGTCAATCGTTGTTTTTTTCTTTCTGTCTTGGATAAATAGGAGTCATAGTTAATTATAAAATTTAAATGTGTTTTAGGTAAAAGTATCTATTGTGAATATTTCAAATACAGTTTTTAATTTCTGCATGTCTGCTTTTGCATCCAAAAGAAGAATTGACCTTTTGGAAAATAAAGATGAGTACTGACTAATTTTCATTGGAAACCAGTTGTTAATCCACAGAGTATCTTTTTCCAAAAGTCCTATAAAGCAGTAGAAATACCAGAATCCAAACTCAAAATACCATATTTACAGCCAGGAAAGGACAAAATTTAAAACTCGATAGGGAGATAAAGGTATGTAAAGATTAACTGGAGAAGCAATGACCAAGCGTTAAACTCAAATAAAGACTTAAATCTGGCAATCTGCTGCTAGTTGCAGAGGTATTAATATTTTGTGATATTTTTAAACCCAAGACCTGATTACCAGAAGTGCTGAGTAAAAACATTTAGAGATGCAAATATTTTTTACCTGTAGAGATAAGTCCTCTGGGAGCATATTTACCAAAGGTCTTTAAAAAGTAGTGTTTTGCTGAACCTTAAATACATCACAGGGATGTTACAGTTAGAGACTGTTGAAGATATTTTGGGTCCATTTGTAGGGTCTGAGTGATGAATAGAGATAAGATAGACTTATGAAAAGGATGCTAGGAAAAATTTTGGAAGACAGTTCTCATATTTTATTCTGATTAAAGCAGATTAATGTGCCCTAGAAACCTAGGTGTCTGATAATCCCAGATCTATCATGCAGAGAGAAGCTTCATTCTGAGCAAAAGAATGAAAATGCCACAACTGAAAGCACACTGATAGATTCTGGGGATATGGTCGCTTTTTCTCCAGAAATTTACTACCTTCTCTCCTTCATTCCCTCCTTCCCCCTCTATTTTTTCCACTGTCTCTGTCTCTCTTCTCTTTTAGATAGCTTTTGGAGTAGCTTTGAACAGTATTCTAACAAACCTAACAAGGCTTCAGATGTAGAACCTACTTCAAGTATCTACCCCAATCAAATGTTTATAACTGCATTTACTAACTGTACTGACCTGGAAATAAGTGCAAGTAACATTGTTACCAAAAAGTAAAGATTAGGCGGTCTGTGAGGAAAGGGGTATGATTGAAAGGAAAGCAGAATGCATTGGATTATTGCAATATTTATTAATTTTCTAAGATCCTAAATTAAGTATGACTTCAGCCATAAGGAATATAGTAAAATAGGAGTTTCATAGAGATGTATCCCTATAGCTGAATTTTCTAAGGTGATTAGATACTTACAAATAAAAAAAAGAAATTAGATTGCCAAACACAGTAGTTTGGGTATGTGATTAACATGTCACAGTGAGAGGGGTGGGGTGGAGTTGCTGTTCCTAATCAACTTGCTGTGCTACAGGACTGTAACTTACAATTTCTATAGGAATTTGAAATAACCAAGGGCTGTATTTATTCCAATGCCATTTACCACACTAGGTAAACCAGTTCTCTATGTTGCTGTATCTCTGTTTTAGTGACAGTAGCAATATGAGTCTTTCTATAATGCTACTGATCTAATATAGAAAATAATTGTCATCCAAGGCATTTGCAAAGTATTTAGTTCCATCATCTACAACCCCTTTTTCATCTTCGTATGCTCTTCTGTTGAAAACAATACTCAATATAGCATGTGCAATTTTAAGAGATCTTTATTAAATTAATTCTTCTGCCTCAGGATGGATCTAGCAGCATAGGCTTGTGTGGTGAGATGAATGAGAGGAGTTTCATGCCTACTGGTTGGGTTTAGATTCTGAATAATGACTGTGATGAGAATGCCTGGAGTGGTAAAGTGAATACAGGTTACCTTTGGAATATGTACATAAATGTAAATGTATATATGTGATTTTCTCATGTTGCTCATATTGCTTTTGCTATGCATATTCACTTTATTGGAAAGACACTGAATGTCCGGAGTATACCTTTAAGTTTTGTTTTAATATCTGTTATTTTAGTGCACATGTAAATATTTGCAATAGTTTCTGTATTCCCATTTTGAAGTTGTAGCTTGAAAATAATGTATTATAATAACATTGGCTATTGAAAGTATTAAATTTTAAAAATACATTATTAATAATATTTTATATGAGCTTCTGTGCTACATGAGCTTACATTCAAGTGTGAAAAGAATGTAACAAAGGATTTATATTTGTGTCTAGGAACGCACTTGTCAACAGTACCAAATATAAATGAGAGAGAACGTTATACTGGAGCATTGCAATTCATATTCATATGGTATAAGAAACTTAGTTGGGAACTGACAGTTTACTAGTCTTCTGCTCTGGTTTGTTTTTTGTTTGTTTTTTTTTTCCAAGTAAAGTGTTACTTAGCTAATACTAGTTTGTTAGTTAGTATTAATTAAGGAGACGATTTTTTTTGACTGCTATAACCTCAGGTTGATGACTTCTAACTGCTTTGGGTGGTACAGTAAGATAGGGATGCCTTTGAAGAATGCAGTGAGAAACTGAGAATGGACTCTGCAGAGCAGACATTTACATCTGAGCATGTTACCTGTTGTTATATTCAGTAGAGGTAAAGTCAATATAGTCAGTGGGATCCAGGAAGATATACTTTGCACCACAAACTAGTTATCCAAGAGGTACTGGATTAACCAAACTTTAAAAGCACTTTTCTTCTCCAGTGTCTTTGAAAACAATATGCAGGGACTAGTTTAGCTGCAGATATCTACATTGCACATATCTAAATTAGATTGATGAACTTGAGAGGCTTATTTTCTTGATAGAATTGCTTCATATAAGGCATCAGAATATGACTTGTGTGTGAGCTGGCACAGGCAGGTTGCCAGAATAACCACAAATCACAGATGAAACACTAACAGTAAATTTATATATGTTACCTCACTAACCAGGGGATTTCTGTAAAAAACACCAAAGCACCTGGTCAGAGGTACACAAGTGGGAATGCAGGCAATGCAGAGCTCAGTCCTTGCTAGAAGATCAATGAGACTCCTGGTTAGGCCTGTATATCAGGGATTCACATGGCCATGGTTTACCACACCGCTTTGATCTCTGCCTGCAGTAAAGCAGGAATTTCAAGGATGTTTGATAAGGTGCCTTTAATACTTTCACAGGCCTGTGTTATCTAAACACAGAGATTATACCTGTAGAAGCACACAAGGCTAAACAACAATTAGTGTGTTACATTTGTTTTTCTACACCCCAGCTCCAGTTGCTTGACTTGAGTGTATTTCCAATTTTTCTCCTCACCAATCTTCTGTTATGTTCCCACAACAGGATATTGAAGAAGAGTACACTCGACGACATTTTTCCATGTTGGAAAACTATGTCCTAATGAGTCTACACTGGCATAACACAATAATTACCAGATATTTGTTTTTGTTTTCAATGTATATAACAGACTTTAATAATATACTTTAAATGATATTATTGAAATGTGGAAGGGTTTATAGTGCAAATGTCAGATTTTTTTTTTTTTTAGATGTCAGGCATAGATTATTATCATATGAAACAATTAGTTGATATACAGTATCTTTTGTGTAATTTAATATAATTTGATTTCTCTTTAATTCTCAAACAGAAGAACAGATTTTCTGCGTTAGTTTCAATATAATCAGACTAGGATTAGGATCTTCCCAGCCATTGAACTAGCAGAAGGGATGAATGATCAATCATGTCCCATCCTAGGCATTGGCTTTGTCACTTTGTGGGAAGCAGGAATATGTGTACAGATGGGGTGAGAGCTGTGGATCGTTTCAAGACAATTTGACCATGTGAACAAATTTGCAAAAAGTTATGTGTGGATTGAGTTTTTGAAAGTCTATGGTTTCCACAGGACGGCAAAACTCCACGTCTCTGACACTAGAGACGCTCAATATCAAGCGCTCAGTCTGAAGCAGGACATGCTCCTGAACTAAATTGTTGCAAATCTTTTTGAAGTAAGCAATACCTGTTTATTTCCACATAGATTTTTCCCTTGCACACATTTTTAGAAGTGCCTCAGCTCTTTTCCTTGGGAAAATGTGATAGAACAAAAGACCCAGAGTACAATGCTACTGCACCAGAGCAATGGTCCATCTGGCCCAATAGTCTCCAAAGTGACCAGCTAACTATGTCTGCAAGAGAGCATATAAGCAGTGTTAAGTGTACTTCTGCTAGGATCCTGGGGGTACTCATAGGCCTCAAGGGCTGAAACCAGCCTCCCCTGGGACCCCAGACACACTGTCTCCGGCCAAGCCCCCAGGGGTGATGTCTCAGCTCAGCCTGGGGCCTTCGGTGTCTGCCTGAGCCATGTGGTAGGTGCGTGTGCATGTCTCTGCTTCTGTCTCCCGAATGGGCCTGGGACCTACACTGCACCCACAGGCCTGGGTCATAGTTTGTCATGGAGAATTATATGCGTAATATAGCCTAGCCCTTTCCTTCCCCTTTCCCGTCTCCTTCCACTCTCCTTTCCCCTCCCTTTCCCCTTTCCTCTGGAAGGGTCAAAATGATCTTTAAATGGATGCTGGCATGCTTTTGGAGGAAAACAGCTCTCTAGACCTGACCATTAGAACCACAATATATCTGCTTGAAGGTTACAAGCACAACTTGTGTGTTGATTTGCTTGGCACAACAAAGCCTGTGACAGATATGTGAATGGTGAAGCATGAAAATATAAAACTGTTATTGCACAAAGCTGCATAGCCATCTTTGATTTCAGGTACAACAGATTGGTTTTTTGTTTTCTTTCCTGGCAAGGAAACATATTCATTATCATAGTAGATTACTTCTCCAGACTTATTGAATTAGCCTTGCTCATATATAACTAACTGTTTACCTTTCAGAAAAAAACCTGAAGATTATGTTGGAAAAACTCAGTGTGGTCATAATAGACAACTGTCTACTGTTTCAGACAACATATAGACTGAAAATATTTCTGAAATTATTTGAGAAATTCTGATGTTCCACATGCCCTTGAGAAAGACAAGTAATGGAAAATATACATTTGTTTTTAATTATTGTAAATTTTTTTATTCTGTTTTTTTGAAAATTGAAGAACATTTCATATTTTGTCCAATATAATTAGCATTGAATGCATAATTCATGAGGCAAATGTGAACACCTTTATGTAATGAATATTCAAATTTTTAGGCCTTTTTCTCTGGGTCTCTATTACTCCACATTCCTTTAATTTTTCTGTGGAAATATCTTGTAGAATACACCATCATTCTCAGTAAGGGACTTATTTAAAATATAATCCCAAATCCATCGACAAAACTGTTTTACCTTGACCTAAATGTTTTGTGCTATTTCAAACTTGGTTGCATATTTACCCATTTGAGTGTGTGTTTATATGAAGCATACACCATACAATGAAAAGACAGGTGGGAAAGTCATGTTCAGGCTCTTCACATATGTAAGTAACGTTAATAACTCTGAATCATCAACAATCTTTCTTTCACGCAGATAGCCACTGTGTTTGACTTACATAACTACTAATGTCAATCTAGGTTTTCTCAAATGCTTCTGTTTTCTAAAATCTAAATTTGCAAGAATCTGAAGAGTCATTTTTGAAAGATTATATTTGTTGTATATTACAAATCCATTTGCTATAGAAAATGATTTGTCCATACTTAGAGAGTTTGTTCTACAAGAGGTAAGATAATGTATTGTCCTTACAGCAATGCATATGACCCAGCTGGTGGAGGTGGGTTTTTTTTTGTGTGTGTGTGTGTATGTGAGCTTGTCTTGCTATTATCTTATAAATAAGTTACCCAATCTGCTGCTTGCTTTACAATTGTATAGATTGAAGATTTGGTCCATAAGGGATGTCTGTAGCACTCACAATGTCTGAAAATTACTTTTGAAACTGCCTTTTCCCAGGATTTTTTTCTGATCTTCAAAATACTTTCTGTACCTGAAATCTTAAAACTGTTCAGTATTTCTCAACCAAGATATGTTTAAATATCTTTGCACATTGTTGTAGCAGATCAGAATGATTTATAGAAATACTTTCATCTACCTCTGCACTATTCTTACCATAGTTCAAAACTGTAGAAACACCTGATTCTGAAACAACTATAATAAAAGTCAGTGACAATATTTTCTTTGACATTAATTCAAGCAATCTGTTAGATAAAAAAAAAAAAAAAAAAAAAAAAAAATCAGTAACGCATATCTTGAATTTTGAAGTGCTGTTATTCCAGAAAGAACAGAAAATATTGGAGGGCCTCCTGGGTAAATTCCCATATACAAACTAAACAATGTTATCTCTTGTATTGTAGTTATTTTGATTGTGTATGTGAAATAGTCAAACTCATACCCAAATTTCATTTTCATTTTCATTTCATTCTTTTTTTAACTCTCTAGCTCAAGAACACCAACAGCATCCTGGATTCTATCAGGAACAGTGTGGCCAAATGGTATGACTACTAGTTGGCAGTGCTGAATTAATGTTATTGTTGCCCTTTATTTGATGACAGCAAAGAGAAAGGTTATCCCCATTGATTGTAAAAGGTATGCTTAAGTGGGCCACGTAGTTTAATTCTTTTGGAAGAACTTCTGACACCATTACCTACAGAACATCCTTGCTTGAACAAAGCTACTCATTACCCAGTCAGTGTACAAAGCAGTCAAACTGACTAGCTAACTCTGAAAGGAATTGATAATGTGTTACCTAGTCATCAGAATTCTTAGGGACTAAAGAGGACTTTTCCTGGGAGGAGCAGAAATTATCAAGACACTTGGAAATTTCTGGCCTTCCTTTCAGTAGCAGAAAGTGGAGTAGAAAAAGTGAAAGATATACATGTCACATCTTATGGGCAAAATGAGTCCCAGTAAGATCTCCTGAGATATTTCCCATCAATGCACTATGCTCATAAGTAAAAGATGCAGGCTAAAGACCATGCTTCAGCAAGAAATATTTACACAGAGATTGTTGGAAGCATTAGCCCTGAGAAAAGTATCTAGAGAATTCTTTTAGAAATACTTGATTAGGTGGGGTTTGGAAGTGGTCTTACACATATGCACTGAAAGTTACATATTACTTGCTGGGTTTAGATAGCATTCCTAATTACATAATGAATATAGGTAACTCATTTAGAGTGATGGCACTACACACGTAATCTTTTAAAGGCACTTGCAATCACAAAATCCAGAGGCCATCTTAGAAGAGACAAATATATTTTCATTCTAAAACTGCCTAGCTCAAATTTATGACTATTTGTCTAGAGCTTTTCATTTTGTGTATAAACACACAGATGTAATGTCCTTCCTTAGGTTGATATTTCTGTAAGTATAGCCATTAGTTTTAAAATTGATTATTGTGAAACCTATTGCAAGCTATTAATGCTATTGTTCAGGTTCATCAGACTCTCTCCACAATGACTTTGATCTGATGTAGGTTTTTCTCTAAGAGATTTGTTTGTTGGGTTTTGTGTTCCAGAAAGTCCTCAAAGAAATTGTGGTGAAAAATGTATCATTAACTATACTTGACATTTATAAGCATTTTATTACTGCATGGTCTTTATGATAAAAAGTTGAAATGAGTTTTGAATCTTTGAGACAGAGGTGTGTTAGTTACAGTCAGTGACATTACTTAATTTTTTGTTTCTGATGAGGCAGATACAGCTGAGCAAAAGGCTCAAAGTCCCTAAGTTATGAATTTCTTGGAATGCACAGTAGTAGGATTAAGATTAAATGAGCATTGATAAAATTAAATGAACATTGGGTGATTTTATATATGTCAGAATATATATATGTCTGCATTGTTCAGACTTCCAAACTTCTCTTTAAATATTTTGGGTTCCTTTGATATGTTGTTTGATATTGGTTTAAGCTATTTTTTTTTTTTACTTCTAACCATAAAGCAGAAACACTTTGTCTTTTTTTTCTTATATAAAAACTGATGTAATCATAGGGCTTCAGAAGGCCAGCAGAAAGAACACTAGCATAATACTTCAGGGACCAGATAATAATTTTAAGCATCATGTCAGTTTTCTTGCTCTGCAACCTCGTCTAACATTTTCTTTATATGATCTTTCTTGTAAGTAAAGATACATAAAGGATAAGGACAGATAACATATATAACAAGCTTAATTGGCTTTTGTGCTTTATCAGACTATGGTTTTATAGTTCTGTAACAGAAACTAGTACTAGACTTCAAATCAGTTTTAATTTTAATGTATTACTGTCATGCAGATTTGACTAAAGCTTCCATAAACTTCAGTATTAGCCAGATAAATGTCCTAGCTGACACCACAGATGAGTTTCATCTGGTTGTCTCTTCGTTGACACTTTAATCAGTCAGGAGTCATTATTATAATTATAGCTGAGGAATATATAAACATGAGAAAGTCTTCATTACATTTTTGTTTTATATTTTGCAGACAATGTGCTGATATTGTACAAATGTCGCTTACAAAATATCAGAAACTACTGAACACTGCTTTGTAAGCTTGTGTAGCTACTTAATGAGGAGTTGTTTGCAAAAAAAAAAATCTAGTGACAAGCCTCAGTAATTTTTAAAATACTGTTGCAGACTTGTTATTTTCAGATAATATATAAAAGAATATAACACTTCAGAAATGAAAAGAAATTTTTTTTTTGACATATTGGCTGATATTGTTCTACCTAGAATAAATGAAAATCTGAATTAGCTACAAAGAAAAGAAAATGTATCATGGTAAAAGAGAAAGCAAAGCCAGTAAGAACTGTTACTAAGAAAGTCTGCTATTTGTCGGTAGTGAAAACATTACCTTTGTGAACTTCAGAATTTGCATTTAGGAATTGCCTTTCCTTGTATTTCCACCACTCCCACAAATCATACTTGTTGAACTGTACATGACTTTTTCTTCTTTTCTTTATTTTTTTCCTTTCATTTTTTCTTTTCATTTTTTCCTCTCCTCTCCTCTCCTCTCCTCTCCTCTCCTCTCCTCTCCTCTCCTCTCCTCTCCTCTCCTCTCCTCTCCTCTCCTCTCCTCTCCTCTCCTCTCCTCTCCTCTCCTCTCCTCTCCTCTCCTCTCCTCTCCTCTCCTCTCCTCTCCTCTCCTCTCCTCTCCTCTCCTCTCCTCTCCTCTCCTCTCCTCTCCTCTCCTCTCCTCTCCTCTCCTCTCCTCTCCTCTCCTCTCCTCTCCTCTCCTCTCCTCTCCTCTCCTCTCCTCTCCTCTCCTCTCCTCTCCTCTCCTCTCCTCTCCTCTCCTCTCCTCTCCTCTCCTCTCCTCTCCTCTCCTCTCCTCTCCTCTCCTCTCCTCTCCTCTCCTCTCCTCTCCTCTCCTCTCCCTCTCCCTCTCCCTCTCCCTCTCCCTCTCCCTCTCCCTCTCCCTCTCCCTCTCCCTCTCCCTCTCCTCAGAGTGGTTTAGATATCTGTATATAGTATGAACTATTATTTTCTTAGCTTAATGTTTAGCTATTTTCTTGGCTAAATGTTACTTGTTTGGCTACAAACACAGAAAAAAATCAGTGAATTAGCTGTGGTGTTATCCTTTGGATTTGCTGCATATTATATTCACTCATGTGGCAAAAATGCTAAAATTATTTTCAGATAGGGATCTGTTACATTTTTATGCACAGATAAAAGAGAAGATAAATTCATCAGTTCTGAGAGCTTCTCTTTAAAAATTTCTGGAGATACTTAGAGGATTAATTTTTATTTTATATATATATCATAAACAGGATAATATATTTTATTTTGGGTTATGTTCATTCTACAGAAGTTACTTCTGGTACGACATATATCATGCATGGCCTTCTCTTTTGCCTTTGGCTAAACCTGAGGAAGAAGTAATTCTGGAGACAAATATCTGGCTTTGGTGAATATACTGAAGTTTTACAAAGAGAGTACATGGACATGAAGGGCAAAATAAATGACCTTTACTTTTAGCATTGTAAGACCAACGTCTGAAAAGTATCTGATCTTCCTTTTTCTATAAGCCACATGCCACTCCTACTAGTAAATGAAGTCTGAGAACATGTAAAAACACATATCCACATGATCATCTTCCTGATAAGAAAAAATAGGACAAAGGCTAGTTCAAACAAAACAAAATGTTCCTTGGATTGCCTAAAAAAAAAGAGATCACTTCACTTTTTATTTATTTGTCATCATACTACTTTTTGCAAAGCTCAAGGCAACATTCTTGTTTTAGCTACTAAGTTTATTAGTTGGATTAAAATTTTGCTTTGTTGGTAACACACAGACTGATTAAAAACGTCTCACTCTTTGAGATGGTGTTCTGTGATTCATAGTACAAATGAATGGATGCATGTTTATCAGCCTTTGTACATACCTCCTGTTTTCAATTCAAGGGACCCAATTTGTCACTTTTATCTTATATGAACAGGAAGGCCAGTAAAGGGAGGTTTCTTTCATTTCTGAATGCAAAAGTGGAACGGTGGTTGTAATTCCACCTTGAATCCCCAATTGAATGTTTCCAGTGGTGGAAAACGTGCCCTATCACTGAGCAAGGAATTAGAAATTTTTTGTTCTTACTGGTTTTTGTATTTTCAGCCATACTTGCACATAGTTTTATAAATATGCTAGATCTGTAGCCCAACTTCTGTTCCTTTCTAATTCGAAATTGGTACTTATTTAAAATAATTTGCTGTATGTACATTACTGAAACACAACAAAAAACTTATGAAAGCAAATATTACTGATACATATGTTTCTATTTATCTGAAGTTAATAGGAAATAAAATGAATTAATATCTGGCAGAAACACATCAATTAGAACATTGTCAACAGTTTTTGCAAACTACAGGGCTCTAAGCCTGTTAAAAATAGTGATGAAGGAATGGATAAAATGGAATGTAGCCAAATAAGCTCCAGCCATTACAAATAAAGGTTTAGAACAGGGCAGATAAAAATCTTTGCAAGCTTGTTAGGTTTTAATACTGATATGGTATCACTACAAGGTAGCGCTACACTTTCTTCAGCTTCTAGATTCACATGAATGTATAACACTCTCATGGAAAGACAACTTTTTCTGTAGGAATGAAACAGTGTGCCCATTGTTGAAGATTTTTTTTTTTTTTTTTTTTTACATTTGGATTAATTCATGGAAATTAATATCACATTCTCACAAAGAATATGTAAACAAAGAGTATGGGCACACAAGTTATGGCAGGGTAAACCAAAGTTTAATCACTTAAAATTATTTTGATATTTTTTTTTTTTTTTACAATTATTACTTCTCCAAAATCATGTGAAATATTTGAACTTGTATCCAGGCTGCAGGCTAGACAGTCCTACCTTATAGTATTCAGGAGGCAAACTACAGAGAAGGCCGTTTACTGGAAAAAACTATATGTAAAAGTCTATATACTGAACAAAAGAATCTGTAGTTGCTCAGGTGGGAAGAAAGGAACCCTGAAAAGACATAGATGAATTCTGGAGGGTTTCTTTTCTCCTGTAAACTCATGTATAGAATTAAAAAAATGTTTTTTGCTCCAATATTCTGTCAATTAATTTTCACCCTTCAGTTACTCCTTCATAACAGTGAAGACAGGGAATCACATATACAGCCCCAATTAAAAAAAAAAAAAAAAAGCCTACAAATATTTGAACTCAAATGAAATCAGAATTATATGTAAGAAGAAGAACTGAACATTTCATTTATTTGAATAAATTAGCACACAACAATGAGTAGTTCTTTCGAATGTGTATCACAGAACGGTATGGAGAATCAGGCTATGCAGTTTACTGTTTTTAATAACTAAACACCTTGAAAAAGGAAAAACTTAAGAAAAAATCTAAACCCTAGTCTGTTTACCTGCTTATTTATTCATCTGTTTATCCATTTTTTTGTTCCTGGCTCATTATAAGCCAAAGGAGAGTATGGAAACTGGTTTGTATTTTCTGTTTGGATGGTAGATGTTTGTATTAATTTAAAGAATTAGAGGTAACTAAGAATAACTTGAAAAATATGTAAATTAAACACATTTTATGGAACTCCTTTTTACATCCAGTTTTAGGTTATTTAAGCATTAATCTTCATTTTTGGTGACAATATTCTAATTTTAGACATAACCGTTGCAAAGTAAATATTAACAGAACCTTATCAGTCAGTGTGGTAACCAGCTGATGAATCCTTAGCAAGGCCAAGCAGTTTGTCCTGGAATTCAAACCTATCAATCGCACAAATAACGGTGTGCTTCAAGATAATGACAGTAGTTAGGTATTTGTGAAGAGTACAATAAATGCTCCAACACATGCTCAGAGGTAAAACACAGTTAATTTAAAGTGCACTGATGATGAAAATATCAGACAATGGTGAAATACGATTTTTAGTCATTATCAAGAATACTTGGCTAAACTATCAAATTTGCATGTAAAAATTACTTCTTACCGTATCCTTCCTTGCCAAAGTTTGGATAAATTATCCTGATTGAAACAAAGCATTTTGTGAGAAAATGAGAAAAATCCCATAATATCTGAAGAAATAAGCTTAAAGTGCATAATATTTTCTCCAGGAAAGGCAACCAAATGTTTCCTACTTTATTTTTTATCATCTTAGGTATCATTTACTTGAAAACATGCATAAGATCCATTGATTCTCTGTGGATGATCACCTGCATGGGTAAACCAACCAAGTTTTCCCTAACTCGATTTTTGAAATGTTTTGTACAACAAAACACAATGTTACACAGAACATTTCAAAAATCAAGTTTGATAGATATTTACTAACCTTAAGAAATGCTTTGTTCAGAGGATATTCTGAAAAATAGAAAGTATATTTAAATTGGGGAATTTGAGCAATGATAGCTCAAGATACAAACAAAATTTTATACTGTACTGTTTCATAGACTGTTGATTTATGCCATATCTTATTGCATATGTAGGAATGAGGGCCTCTGCCCACAAAATGTGGTGGAATCAACAGCCCAACTGAAATGCATCTATACCACTGCATGCAGCATGGGCAACAAACAGGAGGATCTGGAAGCCATTGTGCAGCAGAAAAACTATGATATAGCTGCCATCGGAGAGCCATAGTGGGATGACTCCCACAACTGGAGTGCTGCACTGCATGGCTAACAGCTCTTCAGAAGGGATAGACAAGGAAGGAGGTAGCCCCGTATATTAGGGAGCGGTTTGACTGTCTAGGGCTTAATGATGCTCATGATAGGGCCAAGTGTTTATGGGTAAGAATCAGAGGGAAGATATCCTAGTGGGAATTTGTTACAGACCAGCCAAACAAGATGAAGAGGCGGATGAAATATTCTGCAGGCAGCTATGAGAAGTCTCACAATTACTAGCCCTTGTTCTCATGTGGCATTTAACTTACTATATGTCTGCTGGAAATACAACACAGCAGAGAGGAAAGAGTCTAGGAGGCTCCCAGAGTGTGTGGAAGACAATTTCCTGACACACGTGGTCAGTGAGCCAACCAGGGAAGACGCCCCACTGGATGTGTTATTTGCAAAGAGAGGACTAGTGGGTGATGTGATGGTCAGATTTTATTTCCTAAAGAAGTAAAGACTGGGGGCAGCAGAACTGCTGTCTTGGATTTCTGAAGGGCAGACTTTGTCTTGTTTAGGAGGCTTGTTGGCAGAATTCCTTGGGAGAGAGTCCTGAAGGACGATGGAGACCAGGAAGGCTGGTCACTTTTCAATAAAGAAATCTTAAAGGCGCAGGAGCAGGCTGTCCGTGTCTGCCGAAAGATGAACTAGTGGAGCAGATCAGCCTGGCTGAACAGAAAACTTTGGCTGGAACTCAGGAGTAAATGAAGAATTTATACCCTTTGGAAGAAGGACTACAGGACGCAGGAAGACTGCAGGGATGTTGTGATGTTATGTGGGGAGAAAATTAGAAGGGCCAAAGCCCAACTAAAACTTGATGTGGCTACTGATGTAAAAGGCAACAAAAAATGTTTCTATAAATACATTTACAACAAAAGGAGGGCTAAGGAGTATCTCCATCCTTTAGTGGGTGCAGGGGGAACTACAGTGACAGAGGATAAGGGAAAATCTGGGGTACTTAATGCCTTCTTTGCCTCAGTCTTAAATAGTAAAACCAGTTGTTCTCCAGGTACACAGTACCCTGATCTGAAACACAGAGACAGGGAGCAGAATGAAGCCCCTATAACCCAAGGGGAAGTGGTAAGCAACCTGCTACACCACTTAGACATGTACAAGTCTATGGGGCCAGATGAAATCCACGCAAGGGTTTGGAGAGACCTGACAGAGGTCCTCACCAAGACACATGCAATTATTTATCAGCAGTCCTGGCTAACCAAGGAGGTCCTTTCAGTTGACTGGAAGTTAGCAAATGTGATATCCATGTAGAAGAAGGGCCAGAAGGAGTATCCAGAGAACTAGAGGCCTGCCAATCTCACCTTGATGCCAGGGTTGATTATGGAGCAGATCATCCCGAGTGGCACAGACAGGACAACCATGTGATCTTTCCCACTGGTTTACGAAAGCTGGGCCCTGTTTAACCAACCTGATCTTCTATGAAGAGCTGAAATGCTTAGTGGATGGGGGAAAGGCTGTGTATGTTGTCTACCTAGACTTTAGTAAATTCTTTGGCACTGTTTCCCACAGTTTCTCCTGGAGAAGCTGGTTGCTCATGGCTTGGATAGCTATACTCTTTGCTGGATAAAAAACTAGCTGAATGGCCAGGCACAAAGAATTGTGGTGGAGTCAAATCCATTGCCTGGTCCCAGTCACAAGGGGCATTCTCCAGGGCTCAGTACTGAGGCCAGTTGACTTTGAGATCTTTATCAATGATCTGGACAAGGGGATCAAGTGAACTCAGAAAGTTTGTAGATGATGCCAAACTGAGTTGTCGTGTTGATCTGTTGGAAACTAGGAAGGCTCTACAGAGGGTTCTGAAGAGGCTGGATTGATGGGCTGAGGCCAGATGTATGAGGTTCAACAAGACCAAGTGCCAGCTCCTGCAGTTGGGTCACAACAACCCCATGCAGCACTACAGCCTCAGGGAAGAGTGGTTGGAAAGGTTTCTGATGGAATAGGACCTGTAGTGTATTGGTTGACAGCCAGCTAAATATGAGCCAGCAGTATGCTCAGGTGGCCAAAAGGACAACAGCATCGTGGCTTGTATGAGAAATAGTGTGGCCAGCAGGACTGTGGAAGTGATTGTCCCTCTATACTTGACACTGGTGAGGCCGCACTTCAAATCCTATGTTCAGTTTTGGGCCCCACACTACAGGAAAGACATTGAGATGCTGCAGGCAGTTCAGAGAAGGGCAATGAAGCTGGTGAGGGGTCTGGACCGCAAGTCAGATGATTAGTGGCGGAGGGAACTGGGGCTGTTCAGCCTGGAGAAAAGGAGTCTGAGGGGAGTCCTTATTGCTGTCTACAACTACCTGAAAGAGGTTGTAGAAAGGAGCATGTCAGTCTCTTCTCCCAGGTAACAAGCACAGAAATGAGAGGAAATGTCCTCAATTTGCAGCAGGAAAGGTTTAGTTTGGATATTAGGAAAAATTTCTTCACGGAAAGAGTTGTTGGGCATTGGAACAGGATGCCCAGGGAAGTGGTTGAGTCACCATCCCTGGATGTATTTAAAAGACATGTAGATGATGTTCTTAGGGATATGGTTTAGAGGTGGACTTGGCAGTGTTAGGTTAATGGTTGGACTTGATGATCTTGAGGGTCTCTTCCAACCAAAATGATTCTCTGCTTCTATAATTCTATGTTGACTTGTTCAAATCTACCCCTGAAAATGGCATCTCTGCTGACTCTAGTGAGCAGTGGGAAGCCAAACCAAAATGAATGTGAAACTATATGTCAAAAATAACTTTAGAGGGTTCTAATTTTTTTGTTCTGTTCCAATGGGACCTGAAAACTTAAGTATTCTTAAAAAATTAAAATTATGTTTAGAAATACATAATCTCAGCTCCAGAGTTTTGGAAACACTGGCTCCTGGTTTTAGGAATTGAATTAGATTACTTATATGCCAAACTGGCAGTGACATTTTTAGCCTGAAAAATAAATCACTGTAATTGTCAGGTTTTTATTACTCTTTTTGTTTAATTACAGTCATAGTGAAATCTGATTTCAATTTAAATCCTGTGAACTAGGTCTTCAACTGGTATAAATTAGAATAGTTCCATTGACTTTTGTGGAGCTGTGCCAATATATCATCACGCAACTCTGAAAAGCTGGTGAGATTGTGACACTTTTTTTGTTCAACAACACAGTACAGCACAAACTTTGAGTGACCTTTAAGCACTTTTTAGAACAAGTGTTTAAATTACAGTGACAAGCAAGGTTTGTTAAGAAAACTTCAGTCACGATATTATAAAAGTTTCTGAAAATTAGTAGTTTTAATCAAATTTGCATTAGAATAGAGCAATGAAATTGCAATTTATTTAGATAGTTTGGGTTTTTCAACATTTTCTGTCCAAGGAAGAATAAAGCTTATTTTCCACTCATCTGCCTTGTGCTGAAATTGCTTAAATTCAAGTAATTAAAATGTCTGAAAAAGGCAGTTGTTTCTAGTGAAACAATGTTATTATCACTGGGCCAGGGTTTGTTTTTTAATGAGAATTACCAGAGAGAGCAGTCTTCACTACAAAGTTTCACTAAATGCAAGGGGAAGACTCTTTGTAGAAGCACATTATAGTACTTGGTTATGTCATACAGATGTCACAGCTCTACCAGCAAAACCTGTGCCTGCATCTTCGTTGACAGAAGCTTGTGTTTGCTGTTCGTAGACCAATGTAACTACATTGGCATTTTATTTCTCATTGTCATGTCCTGTGTGTACACTGGAGGTTTTAATTGACACAGCTGTACCAGTGTGGCTATGTCAGTGCATGTTTTGTTGCATAAACAAGGTAATAAGAGTCTTAATCCAGATATTCTTATACATACACACAGACATGTTCACATCAACATTTGAGGGTCAGTGACATGGATCATTTAAAAATTAAGTGGGTTTGAATGCTGATAGAATTTTAAACTTTGTATATATTAGTTGTAAATGGAATATCATGTTCGGTGCAGATGCTACAAATACATCCACATTAAGTTGCAAAGAAATCTGGCAAAGATCCAAGAAAGCTTCAGTTCTGCCTGCTTGAGACTCCTGGAAGGACGAAGACCATTTATGAAATAAAGTTAAAATTTCTATAAACTAGATTTTAATACGCTTTTCCTGGATATGCTGAACTGGACCATTTGTTTCAGCGATATGATGTACTGTTGTTGAAGACTGTTACATGAATGACAGGTTCATCTTTAATTCTGAATATTCTTTCTTTAAGTTGCAAATAATATTTGATAACATAAAAAGTATTTTTTTTTTAAAATGTGTTAGAATTAGAGTTACTAGGATAACATTACCTGAATTTTTTAACTCAGGAAATATTGCTTAATTTTAATCTCTTCTGCAGATCAATTTTTAAAATGTCTTATGGAAAGCCGCAAGTTTAGTTTCTTTTAAAATTTTGCCTACTTTTTCATTATCCTCCATCGTTCGTGCAAATAACAAAAAGATAGTGTATTTTTCAGATCTTTATTCATAAAGTTGAATTGATACCTTTAGAAATCCAGCGACTTTTTTTTGTACAGGTACACTGCAAGGTGCACACAGTTCTGTTATAGGGCACTTAAAGAGGGCTAAATAATGAAATATATGTTTTACGAGAAAAAAAAAGTCTTTAAAAAATTAATGCATTCAACATGCCTAGTAATTTATTGAAAGACCTAATTTATGCAAAAGCATAGTCTTCATACATTAAGGTATGTACGTATTTCATTGACATAGCATACAGATTGAGAACGATGAGGATTCAACACATTTTCTTCCAATAAGTAAAGATTCAGTTGACAGTTGTAACTTGGTAATTGTTCTCAGAAACTTTAGTGGTTTTGCATGCATGTACAATTATACATATCTCCATTATATGATAAAGCTTTAATTTGAGTTCATTGATTATCCCAGCCACAGATTTAGAGTATGCAAGACAGTAAATTTTGTAGTAGTACCTTACTGATAACAGTTTGTGTTTTAAAATGCTTTACAAAGAACCCCAATCATTTCTTCTACTTTACAGTTAAAAAGCCTAAGGAGGAAGAGTGGCTTACCTGTGGTATTCACTAGGACCAGAACTATGTTCAACAGGGAAATTGATAGTAAAATAAAATAAAGTGATCTTTATCAAAGTACTACAGCAAAAATAATATTTGATTAGGGAATTTTCTAAAATTTCAGAGTCACTTTTGAGCACAAAATTTATAAAAAGACTATACACATCTTCATCTTCCTTGTTTTGTTTTTTGTTTTTTGGTTTTTTTTTTGTAAAACCCATTCTAGAAAAAAAAAATGAACCTCAAAAACCCTCAAGTTACATATAAACATTTTCTGATATAAATAAAAAACATAGATGTGCTAAGGAATGTAATAATATTAATATTAATTTACACAGAAACAGAGGGAGTGTGTGTCTTTACTAGGTAAGATTGTAGAAGTGTTTGGTAAACTAAGACATCTCATTTTAGTATGGCTTGATAGGGTAGTGTAAACAAGCACATAACTTTAAACAGTAAGGGATCACTTAAGTGTTTTCGTTGCTAGAATAATTAGACCCTTCTAGTCTACAGGAATATGAGTTGATGACCAGCTTTAACACTTTTGTGCACAATGCAACTCTGTGAAATTATCTTGTCTTCAGTTTGTAACTTTAGAATTCTTTTAACTTTGAGAAATAATCACAGAGACAGGTTTCCCTCATTTCTTCCTCCCTATTCACTGCTGACAAACAACCTGATCCAATGAACTTGTTTAGCTGTTTAGTCCCTTCACTATTTGTTAAAAGGGTTGGTAGGTGACTGACTTCTTTAATAGAGATTGAGTCAGCTCCACATGTAGCTAATGTTAAGCTCTTTTCTGTTTGAACCAGTGGGACTAATGACCAGATGAGAACTCTTTCCAATAAAGTCTAAAAAAAGCTTGGTTTGTTTAGCGTAAGGAAGGCTGTTGCAAGCATTTATGTGCATGAGAAACAGGCCCTTGACAGTGCAAGATTTGGACACAAGTCTGCCAGTTTGGGGAGTGGCTGAACTCCTGCTGAAATTTTAGGTTCAGGAAATAATAGAGAAAAAAACAAAGCAAGGAGTGAGAAAAGCCCTGTGAAGTTTAGCTGCCAGGTGACAGAGATAGTATGTAATTGTGGCATGATAACCAGATGTTAACTCAAATAATTAACTTAATCTGGTGGGAAGGGGACAGGGGAGAAAACAGGTACTGTATATTTTGTCATGTGATGAACCATGGACCGGACATGTTAGAGTCAATTTAGTTTTGAGTAGATAAATCTCCATTGCCCAACTGCTGTGCAAAGCTCTGAATTTTGAGCACAGTATAGCTCCATCAGGGCAGTCACAAGAAGGCTATTTGGCCTTCCTTCTTACTGCAGTGTCATCCTGTATCTGACTTACTTTTACATAGTTTTCATTATTTTATCCATTTCTGAAGTGTATGAATATGCCCTTTCTTACATGAGTTATCCATTTGCTTGGGTTAGTAGAGACAAAGATAATGAGGGATATTTGAAAATAGTACCCCCAGTTAGCAATATCTATTTTTCACCAGTAGTATATTTTTTTTTTTAAAATGTGTGCTGTATAGCAGAGAGCAAAGATGTATCCCTGCTTATTTTTAAAACAAAGATAATAAGTGGGAAAATCCAGTATTCGCTTGAAATAAAACTTTAAACAGAGAGGTTATTATCATATTGACTGCTACACTCTGGATCAGGTGTGGCTCTCTGCACTGGGGCAAGACTGGGGAAATTGTACCCTTGCAGTGAGAGAAGTAAGTGCATTGTGCTGGGAAAATGGGAGGGCAGGATGGGGAAACTGAGACAGAGAAAAGCAGAAAGCATGGAAAACAAAGGGGAAACTCCTGTGTAGGGGCAGAGGAGTGTCAGGCAACAATGCCCTGGATGAGAGGGGTGAGAGTGAGTTGCACACTCCATCGAACCCATGTAGACATTGCTCTAATTTGGAAGTTAGTGGCAGTTGTTGTACTTAGTAACTGGGACAAGGATGTCCCAAGGCACAACAGACAGAAAGGAGATTTGGATCAAATCCAGCTGCAAAAAGCATATGGAGAGGTTAAAACATTTTTGGTGAAAGGAATGTGTATTTCAGGAAAGCCTGGCAGCACTGGTTCTCAGACTTATGGATTCCTAGCTCAGCTTCCCAATGTCAAGTCATACCTGGCAGACAAGTTTCTGATGGAGCTCTGCCTGGGTTTACTGGGGGTTTTGTGGAAGAGGAATGACTTCCAGGAATAATTTTTATGAATATGAGGGAAACTCCCTCTTTGTTAAAGAATTCCAATGGGCTGTGCTAGTCCATAATATGTTAAGCAGGAAATAGCTGAAATTCTGAGGCTGCTGTGTTCTGTTTCTGTTTGGAAATTTTAAAGGTTCATTTTTGAACTTTAAATTTGGTCTGAGAAAAATCTCAATCTCAACACTTATTCTTCAAGAAGCCATCTCCATATTTTTCTGGGTTTTGAGTTTACAATCACATTTGAGGTTGTTATATTTAAAAGACAAAATGAATATTTTTGCCTAAGATAACCCATAGATTCTGTTATGTGCATTTTCTTAAATGCCTTTCTTGTACGTGTATGTTTCTGTGTTTGTTTATAAATACATATGTATCATAACAACAGTTCCACACTAGACAAAAGTTATATTTAGCTTAGGATCCTATTCCTGATAGCATCCAATGCTTAGAGACAGAACATAGGAAACAGAAGTTTCACAGCTAGGTAGTGATCATAGAAACAAATCCCATCATTATAGGTTGCTATTTGTTACAATGCCATTTTTATATGCCTTCCTCAGGTGGGATGCTCAAGTATGTTCATATTAGACAGGCAAGAAATGCTCAGGAGAGATATGGTATGCAAAAGGTGACAAAACAGAAATGAAGTATTCAGTGATTCAGTGATTCAGAACACAGTATTCACTGTTTTCAGTGAAAACTCAGCCAGATATTGAAGAACAAACAAATCCTTCAATTATCGTTAATATTTTTAAAATCTTGGTCAATATTGCACAGATAACCTAAGGTCTAAAAGATAAGCAAGCAGTGTTACTGAGGGTTTTTCCTAATCTGAGGACCACAAACATGAACTTGTTTCTAAGAAAATACATTTATCTTTTTGCTCTTCATCATCTTGCTAAATACAGGGTGGGATGATATATACCATGAGAACAAACTTTTCGTCTGTACTACCACTCTCTGGCTTCTCTCCTTAAGCCAGTTTGCAACCCACCTCACTACTCTATTGTCTAGACCACACCTCCTCAACTTAGCTGTGAGGATGCTGTGGGAGACTGTGTCAAAGGCTTTACTGAAGTCAAGGTAGACCACATCCACCGCTCTGCCACCATCCATCCACCTTGTTACATTCTCATAAAAGGCTATGAGGCTGGTCAAGCATGACCTACCCTTGGTAAAGCCATGCTGACTGCCCCTAGTAACCCTCTTATCCCTGATATGCCTTGTGATGGCACCAAGGATAAGCTGTTCCATTACTTTCCCAGGGACAGAGGTGAGGCTGACCGGTCTATAATTACCTGGGTCCTTCTTCTTGCCCTTTTTGAAGACTGGAGTAACATTTGCTTGCCTCCAATCCTCAGGCACCTTTCCCATTTCCCAAGACTTGGCAAAGATGATGGACAGCGGTCCAGCAACGACCTCAGCCAGCTCCCTCGGCACCCGTGGGTGCATCCCATCTGGACCCATGGATTTATGGATGTCCAGATTGCCTAAAGGCTCCCTAACCCAGTCCTCATCAACCGAAGCAAACTCCTCCATTGTCCTGCCTTCCTCTGGGGCCTCAGTGGTACAGGGCTCCTCAGGACAGCCTCTGGCAGAGTAGACAGAGACAAAGAAGGCATTTAGTAACTCTGCCTTCTCTGTGTCTTCTGTCACCAGGGCACCCACCTTGTTCATCAGTGGGTCTGTGTTGCCTCTGGTGTTAGATTTACCTGCCACATATTTGAAAAAGCTCTTCCTGTTGTCCTCGACCCCTCTAGCCAGGTTTAATTCTAAGGAGGCCTTAGCTTTCTTAGTTGCCTCCCTACACCCTCTAACAACAGACTCACATTCTCCCCAAGTGGCCAGCCCCTCCTTCCATGATTTATAAACTCTTTTCTTCCACTTGATCTTACCCAGCAGCTCCCTGTTTAACCACACAGGTCTTCTGGCTCCCTTCCTTGACTTCCTATGTGTCAGGATGCTCTGATCTTGTGCCTGGTAGAAAGAGCCCCTGAACACAAACCAACTATCTTGGGTCCCTTTACCATCAAGCATCCTTGCCCATGGGATTTCCCTTAGCAATTGCCTGAAAAGGCCAAAGTTTACCTTGCTGAAATCCAGGGTTGCAATTCTGCTTGCTATCTTGCTCCTACCACATGAGATCCTGAACTCCACCGTCTCAATGTCGCTGCAACCAAGGCAGCCCTCAACCTTTACCACTTCAACCAGACCCTCCTTGTTAGTGAGGATGAGGTCCAGCAATGCACTTCTTCTAGTTGGCTTCTCCACCCTTCGCATCAGAAAGTTATTATCAAGGCACTGGAGGAACCTCCCAGACTGTGGCTGGCCAGGTGAGCAGTCCTTCCAACAAACATCAGGGAAGTTCAAATCCCCCACCACAACCAGGGCCTGTGATTGTGAGGCTGCTCTCGGCTGTGTGTAGAAGGCCTCATCAACTTCCTCACCCTGATCTGGTGGCTTGTAATAGATGCCCACAATAGTATCACCCTTGCCAGCCTGCCCCTTAACATTCACCCACAGACTCTCAACTCACTCCTCATCTGTGCCTGGACAATGTTCAATACATTGTAGTTGCTCTCTCACATAAAGAGCAACTCCACCACCACGCCTGGCTGGCCTGTCTTTCCTGAAAAGGACATAGCCATCCATGAGCACATTCCAGTCATGTGTACTGTCCCACCATGTCTCCATAATTGCCACTAGGTCATAATCTCCTGTCTTATCACAGGTTTCTAACTCTTCCTGCTTATTCCCCATACTGTGTGCATTGGTGTACAGGCATTTCAGAGGGTGAGCTGAGCACTCCGATTTCACCTCAGGGGTATGGGGGGCCTCTCAGCCCTCATGAACTCTAGAGTGATGCCCTACTGATGCAAGCCCAGCTACCACCCCATCCCGCTTCACGTCTAGTTTAAAGCCCAGTAGTTACAGTATTTCAGTAGTTTCCCTCTTGCTTCAACTTTCCAGTGATTTTGTTAGCAGAAGAAATTAAACCAATTGTTCCTGTTATATTTCACCCCAAAATAAAACAATTTGGAATTCTGATTTTATAAACTGATGAACAGCAGACCATATTACATATGTTCTTGCTTTTTTTTGTTTCTAAAAGAGGAAGGAATATGATGTAGAAATTCACCACTTTCTGACAATACTTTTCAGACTGTAATATCTCTTTCCATTGTCTGTATATGAATAATAAAGCTTATCTATTCCAAATATTTTTATTGTGAAAAATTTCTGGTGTTTTGAAGATACTTACTTGAACTTATGAAGAATTTCTAGAACCTTGGAGACAATTATTTATTTTTTTGGCATATTTAACAAATTATGAATTCAGCTTGTCTGAAGGCATCCTTCATTTAAAGCTGATATTTTTGACCAAACTTCTTTCCCACTCAAGAATTCTAATTTGTTGATTGAATGGTTTTCAATAAAGGGTTATATTTGAGAAAGGATATATCTTTGTTTTTTGATATATGAAAGAGACAGTGATAGAACTGAGAATGACAAATTAACAGGCTGTGGCTGGAATATTTTATAAAACCCAGACCAAGTTTCTAATCAGACCAAACCTTAAATTTTAGATGAGGTTCCTAAGTACCAAATTATAGATTCAAATTCATATAGGTCATATATACATAATAGAATTCTCTAGTACAGAAGTGTCAATCACTGTGACTTCTGAAGTATATAGTGCTAAAATCACAGCCCTGGAATAACTACGGTAATTTTCTTCTTAAAGTATGATTTTTTTCATCAGAGAAAACAGAAGAGGGGAGCACATTATTACTTCAGTAGTTTAGTTACCTCTGACAAATACTGGTTTAACTGTCTGTAGATAAACTCTGACAGATGAACTTGGATGAGATTTTGTAAAAGGTGACCTTCAATCTCAAATATTTTAACCCATATATAAAGGCTTTTTGTTATTTCCCTTGTGGAACCATGCTTCCAAATGAAGGGTGAATATCTGGCAGAACTTAAGTCAACTTGTATATAATAACCAGGCTTTTTTTTTTTTTTTTTTTTTTTTCCCTCCCATTTGGGAGTACTGAGGAAGGAAAAGAGATGTTTTCTGGTTTTGAGGAAAGGTCATCTGGAATACAAAGCTTGATGATCACTTTCCCAAAATGTAAAGTGAACAGCAGTAAATTCTGTAAGCCTATGCATCAGCATCAGAGTTGCATCATTTTTCCTCTGTCCATTTTTAAAAGTTTCTAAAGAAATACTGAGAATCGTGGCTTATGGCCATTAGCATATTCTTCATACTGCTATACTTGATAACCTCTGCTTCCATTTTCTATTTTGTACACTGAGTAGACATCCTGGACAAAATAAAAATCTAGTTAACATTTCTGTATGCACTCCAATGTTTACACAGTGTAATAGTTTTACCAATACAAGGACAGAAAACCAATTGTGTCCTAGACCCTCTGGAAAGTTAAACCTCTCTTATTTGATGCAATATGTTTCTATTATAGTTGCTGATGAGCCCTGCTTCCAGGCTTTTCTTCTAATGTCTTTTGGTGGCTCAGTCCCATTACAAAACTGAATAAGATTGTAAAGGTAACTTCCCTATGCCTTGCCTGGACTGAAAGCTCATCTTGTGTACTTTATATATGAGTTACTCAAAGAAAGCATAAATATGCTTACTCATCAGTGTTGAACCTAGATCAAGGTGTGCAATGAATTGTCTCAACTAGTTGAAAATGTCCTAACAGGGTCTAGGAATGCCCAAACACAAAGACATGAACTGACAAGCACACAGGAATCTTGCCCATAGTATTGTGATCCATCAGACATGAAGAATCTGTTCTTATGTCTGTGTCCTATTTTCCTGCTCTTTCAAGGTGCCTTTAGTGTATGAACTACAAGAGTTTTCAAAAAAATAACTGGTGCATGTGGCCAGTTTTTCACACTATGTGACTACCCAAGTGATGCAAGTAGGGCAATGTTTCTTTGCCTTTTAGGTTTTCTAACATTCTGTACAGGTCCTTCTCCCTTTGAGTATTTACTATATTACATACATATAAGCATGTATAAAATCACTGTTTGGTGTATAGGTTTCTTACAGAATATCCTTCAATTATTTTAAAATTATTTTTAATAATTTTCTGCTCTGAAATTATCTTCTTTCTGTTGTTGCAATGTTAAGTAAAAACGCTTCACCCTTATCCTCCTTCTTGTTTTTCGTGTATATTTGGAAGAAACTTGTCTGTACTCTTTCACTTGCTTTTTATGTAATTTGTTGTTTTGTCTCAGATGATAACAAGAAAGTTTAATTCTAGAAATATATAGGGACAAATCAGGGTAGGCATAGCACATATTTCAGGTAATACAAAACCCACACAAAGAATGAAAAATACTTTTTTCTCATAACCTTGGTTATATTAATAAGACTTTTCTTCATCTCTCTTCAGAGCGTTTCTATATTATCTAAATTAATTGCTCTGAGGTCATAATCTTCTCTTTGCCTTCTCTAGGCTGTAACAGCAGATATGATAGAGCAGTTGAAGCCAAGTCAGTTGAAACTGTTACTATTACTTTTTTAATCTAAAGGTCATGTAAATGGGTCAACACAATTCAGATTTCAATGTTTCTGTTGTAAATTATGTTTGGGTTTTTTTTCGTTTAGCAGCAGTTGCAATAGGGCTTTTATATGACACTGTTCTTGCCATCATGTAATGAAAAATGTGCTGTATTTAACTGTGGACATATTCAATAATGTGAATCTGAAAAGTTCAGTTCTTAAAGCCGAAAAGGTCTACTTTTAATTTGTAAGACTGTGAAGTTTGTCCCTATAGATGTAAAGAAAGGATCATATAAACACAGAGCTGTCATGCAGTCAGTGATCCATGTTACATATTGAGTCACATGATTACCACTAACAGATCTGTGGTTCCACACAAACAAGCATCCACAATGATATTATTGAACTCATATGTTTCATGTAAACCTCCATGAAGCAAATACATGGATTAAAACAACAAACAACACTATTGCCTGTGTTTCAAATTTAAACAGAAAAAAGATATAATGATGAAAAGTTTTAAGGGAAAGAGGTTTGAATAAGGAAGGAACTCAAAAAATATTTCCTGATCAGTTTCTGAGATATTCTTTTTCTTACCTCATAATTGCTGTCAGAGATTTATCTCCAACTGTCTAGAATTTTGTTCATAAATATAAACACAGACCTTGACCATTTCTCACCTTAGAGAACAGATACACAACTGTCTTTGCAGTACTACTGCAGTGCATGTGGAAAACAGATGTCTAAATGTTAGAGATTAAAATGTAAAGCAAATTACTGCATTCTGGTGCAATATTATAAATACTGAAACTGGGAGGAAAAAAACCCTACAATATAGAATCTTCCGAGGTAGTGTAGCTTTGTGTTATAAGAATCTATTTTTATGTACGTTGTCACATAGGCCTACCAGGAAATTCTGGTAACATCAGCAAATCTAGGAAATTAATCACATTTTTTTTTCAACCAGCCACTGTGCATGTCACAGGGACCAAGAATTGGTGTTATATAAGAGAGTAATTTTTAAAAGTGGGAGTTCGTATCAGATCGCAGTTGCTTCATTTTGGAAAGATTGTCTTTTTGTGCCTTATTATGGTTATTGATTTCTCCTGGTAGTCTAGACTAGTTAATCAACTTACTCATGTGGCCCTTTTGTGAATTCCACTGCGTACCTGCACCACTGAGATATAATAATCCTTGTAAACTTAATTCTCTTCTGGAAAATTCAACTGCTAGCCACTCCTTGTAGGATAAATCTTTCCAGATAGTACATACTACAAGAAGAATTAAGGCACAGTGCAAAGAAGAAAAGGGAATGTGAACCAAAGATCTGGAAGGACTATTAAAACAGTTGCTATACAACAAAAGCCCATTGCAATATTGTGGTCTGCATATATTAAAGGCATGGCTACAATGCCATTAATCTAATCCTGTAATTCAATCTGCAGTTAATCCGTGTAGCTCAATCGCGAGTGTACACTTTCCGTACTCACTACAAGTATGTGTATCTCTTTAAAAAATAATTCCGCACCGTGTTTAGGCAAGTGTGTACTTCTCCGGGACTGGGGGACAGCCCCGGCATTGTTTTGAGTGAAGCCACGTGCATGCACTCTGTGGACCGCCTGTTGTGTTAGCGGCTGCCCCTTAATAATTTTCCTCAACTGATATCCGAACCTGTATTTAAGTCACTTCTGGAGTGCTAAAACCCTGTTTCTCACTGGTTTAATAAAAGTTGTTTTTGGACCTTGTTGTCCCTTGAATTAACCTACGGGGTGCCTCCGTGATAACATGTATGAAGGCAGAGCCATTGACAGAGGTTGCAGGATAGTTCAACTTTGCACTCAATGTACTAGGCTTTGTGAATCCCATTCTCTGACTCCTAGCTGTTCTTACACATTTTGTAGAGAATCTAGACATCTGCCTTGGGTTTTCTTTTCCAGTGTAACGTATCAGTTACAGGTTAGGTATCACAATACTAAACATTATTCTTATCTTTTTGGTTTAATCCTAGATCACTGAAAACAATGTTTTCAAATATTACAGGTGCAATTTAGTGTAAGGCATAATTATTTGTACATCACCTTCCTCATGTTTACATGTTGTCGTTGAAAACACCTTGAATATATACAATTTACATATTTACAATTCGGTAGTTTCTAATACTGAAGATCTTTAATGGCAAACTAAACTAGAAATCAACATGAGTGTATTCTAATAAAAGTTGTAGAAATATTTTAAAAATACTCCTTAATACTAACCTTGAAATATTACAACACAGCCATTTTATCGATATGTGCATTTTATATGTCTATGAGACCCATTTTTTTATAAAATGGATTGCAAACTTCTTTTACGTACTAGAATATCAGTGACTTTATTAATAAAAATGTGAAGAAAGCAGATGGCAGAATTATTATAAGAATATAACCTTAGCACTTAGGTGATGACCACCCAAGTTTGGGTGCTTACAGAAAAGTTAAATGGAAGCAAAAAATCATAGATACTGATGATACCATTTTGTCTATTGTATCAATTTTTCCTGTGAAGTGGCAATTTTCAGTCTCATATGTTTTCCCTGTAATCATTGCACACCGAGGGGCATCTAAATGTATTACAAATGCAATAAACAAGATAAAAATTGTGGACTTATGCATGTTCATTCTGAGAAAGCCATATTGATAACATCTGAATTTAGGACAAGGCTTAATTTAAAATCATTTGAATACCACGATGGTAAAGTGTGACAAAGTATGCTGAGCTCTATTGGAAATGCACGTACACAAATTCTGTCTGCAGAGTTTATTGGACTTGGGAACAAGGATAATTTTTTTCTTGGAAGGCTTTGGAAAGACATCATTTAGCATGACAGCAGCTTTAATAAACCTCTGACACGTATTTTGTTTGTTTTTAAGTAGAAGTAACACAGGTTTTTGTAGGAAGTTGTACGATTTAAAGTGTTTATTCATTGATCAAAATGTATATTTAACTGATCACTTTTCTTTTTTCCCCCAGTTATGATAATGGCTCATTTAATATCTGCCTCCTATAGTGTAATATTTAGTTATCAGTCATCAGACCACCACAGATACTATCTTCATCTTGTCTGTAGGCTGCCTCATGGCTTTGGAGGTCACTGGAACTTAGGAAAGGTTTTTCTCAGACACCATCTGCTAGATTGAGTAGTAGATCTATACAAGAATTAAAGCTCTACAAATGGTTTCTTGGTGTTTTTGAAGCTCCTGTCATAAACTGGGTACCAAAGAGAATAGAAAATTCTTCTGGTTTGTCCCAAAGATCATAAATTAGTTTCGTCATTCAGGCATCACAGATGACCTTTTGGAGAAAAATACCTGCGAGTGGTCCTCCATCTCTGATATTCTCCGGTCTTTTCTTAGTCTCTGCAACTTACTAGAGCGTGGATAACTGGTAGCTTATATTAAGCTATTCTAAATACACCATAAACAATAGCAGGATTTTAAAATTTAGGTTCAATCCATGCCCATCCAAATTTCTAAGTGTCTTTGACATTAATCTCGAGAAGGAATACTAGTAAAAACAATGAAAATTATTGTGTGTGGTTTTTTTTTCTTTCCTACTGTTTTAATCCACCATCCCAGTATTACCAATCTAATGTAGCCTGATAACTATAATTTCATGTGATCTCCTAACATAATGAGAATCTAACTCTGTGTGTCTTCACTGTGTAAGTGCTGGGACACGGTAGAAGTGTAACAAAATAAAACATAATAAAAATCATTATAAGGCTTCAACATCAATGTCAAATGTTTGAGGCAGGCAGGGAATTCAAATGTTTGTAAAAGAACAGAGGAACACTCAGCATTTAAGCAAAAATATCGAGACCTTTTTTTAAGAGAAAGCAGGAATGTTTTGTTTATTTTTTTTTTTTTTTTGCCACGTTTCTTGTCTCACTAAAATGAACTGTTAGCCAATATCAGCTCTAACAGTAAATCTTGTTATGCAGATCTATACCACAAAGCTTAATCAGTTGGATTTTCATCGTGGCCGTACTATTATTTAAGCACACTTAAACATTGGAGTAGATGCTTCCACTAAGTTTAAATGGACCCATTAACATGCCACACAACCTAGGTGTGCTGTGCTTGTTAATGGCTTTCATTTGAGAAACACAGTAGCAGCACACCGTCATACTAAGTCAGCTAAGTTGGCTGAGGTAGCCTCATATTTACAAGACACATCTGTCTAGATGTATCTTCTTGTTGCTTGGATTGCTATGGTTAGCGAGTGAGAAGTCACACTAGTAATGCTTTTTTTTTTAAATAATTTTCTCCTATTCTAAATTCGTCTTCATACCTTAAAGCTTTGACTACATACAGTAATATTCAGTATATGTTTCTTCAGTAGTGTTTGCCTAGATGTGACCCTGAGGACCAGATTTGATATACTGGTTTCAGTAATGTGGTTACAGTTGTCCTTGTCTGTTATGAGATGTGACTCACAGCACTGAGAGTGTTTGCTCATGATGGTTAATCTTGATCTCATTGTAGGAGTATGCAATGTGAGCCAGACTTTGTCAAGGAGAAGCAATTATTTTTTGCAAATGAACTTGTGCCCTAATGCTTCTAGATTGTTACTGCTATCTTCTGTGTAGCACTGTGAGGTTGTGTACTTTTTCACACACACTAATTCTAAATAAAGTAAGCTAATGACATTGATTCAATGCAATTTCAGACATTCTGCATTTTTTCCAGTTGTTCTTTTGCTTCTGTCATTTTATCATTTTGTTCTGAATATGTGAATATTTGCTTGAATATTATTTAATATCTAATGTTACAGAATATGCACTTTTAAAATGCTGACATGTAATTTGGAATATATATTTGGTTCACTTTAAGACTGATGGAAAAAAATAATTCCAGATTTTTTTTCCATTAGGAAAATAGTTATCTCTATCCAGAAGTGTCTTCCTTTAGGGTCACTTTCAAAAGCTGTGTGCCTCTCTGCTGCTTCTGTCTCAGGTCTTTTGTTAGGACTATTTGCTCACTTCAGCTACAGGTTCATGATTATGGAAATCTGGCTGTCCCATCTTCTTTTGTGCACCAAAAGATAAAAGCAACCTGCAATACATTGTCTTTCCCAACAACAAAAGCAGAATTTTTGGTGCTTCATGTAAGACAATGTCTTCCAGCCTGTGGCACATAGAGAGCAGAAAGAGGGTCACCTGGCATGCAGACTACTGATTTTACAATGTGAAAAAATGCAACATTGTGGTTGAAATTTATGGTTTGAAATTGCAGGGGCTTGGTTTTTTTAATTAGAAAGTCCAAATGTGATGGTGTGATCAAAATATTATCTTCTTCATTCCTGTGATAAGACAGTTCTGAGGAAGACGAGGAATCTTGCTGAGGTGAGGCAACTACTCTGTCTGCTGATCTGATGCAGGTATGAAAGAAGGGAGAAGCAGTCTAGGAGATTTACACACATTTAAAGTTATAAGACCTGAACTATTTTTCTATTAAAAGTAATGGTTTCTTCTAGCATTTAGTGGTACAATTATAAATTTGAAAAAAAAAAAAAAGAAGTTTATTAATACAAATTAAATATTGAAGAGAAAACAATACTAGGTGGCACACAAAAATGTTGCAATTATAATAAAGTTTATACATTTTTAGATTCTGCCATCCCAATGTAAATATTTTTATATCTTATTTAGATGATTGTTGATTATCTTGATAATCTTTGTAGATCACTTCCAAATAAACAGTTTTATTCTAAACCCCACTTGGGCTATTAACTAAATATAGGATTTGTCTCACCTCAAAGTTAGTCATCTTGCCGAAGTTTGTTATGTAGACTTATCCAGGATATAGGAGAAAAAGTTAACTTTAGAGAGTGTTTTATCAGCAGGTGTTAATTATTTTTCTCAGAAGATATCTTTCCCCTTCCTTTCCCTTCCTCTCTCTTCCTCTCTCTTCCTCTCTCTTCCTCTCCCTCACTCTCATCCTCTCTCCGTTCCTTGCCTGTCTTCTCCTCATCTCTTCCTCCTCTTTTCCTTTGCTTCTTTTTCCTCTCCTACTCCACCTCCTTATGTCCCCATTCTCACCTTCTGATCTTCTCTTCACTGTCTCCAACCCTACTTGCTCTCTCTCACTGCCACTCCCCACCCTCCCTGTCCTCGTTCCTCCCTCTGTTGTCTCAAGGAAATGCAGATGAATCTCTTACAAGCTCACTTAACTTTAAAACATCCAAACTCAAATGAGATGCAGCTGGAATTATCTACTGATCAGAACAATTAAGTTTATGCTTTTACTCTCAAATAGTAAGGGGAAAGAGGAGCAGACACATAGTATGAAACGATCGGTGCCAAGGGTCAAGTATGGATTGTTTATACAAGGTTTGAGAATTTTGACTAGCTTCAGACCAGCTCTAGTTTGATCCCAGGGGCTTAACTTTCCTTAGTAGCTGCAGCATGTGATTGGGCTCTTGGATTTTTCCTGCTGGTTTTGTTTCATCCAAAGAAATTCAGTTTGCGTGCTGTGAGACTGCTCCATGATGGAAACAAGGTGCAGCAAGAGGGAACTGACCAGGGTATTAGCTTCATAAAAGCACTCCTGATCCAAACTAAAACTGTACTGTGGACACAGGTTTGAAAGGGCTACAAAAGAAATTCAGGGAATCAGAATTCAATAACTTATAAATTAGGGTAAGAGAGCTGTGCATGCTGATCATAGAACATACTGCTTCTCAGTTTAATGGCTTTGCCAATGACATGAAACTATATGAAGAAGTAAGGTCTTTGCCAGGATTTTGGTTGCTGCAAATCAGTTCTGCTCCTTTTGAAGTTAACAGGAAAAGAATCAAGGACTGACAGATTAAGTCTTCAGGTCTGTAACAGGATTCAGCATGCTTAAATATCTTTGAAGCTTCTGTGCAGTACCCTTTGCACAACCGGTCATATAAGGAGACATTAAATGACATTGCTTATCAGTTAGAGATTATCTTCTTTTCCAGTAGGAACACCAGTACAAATATCACTTTATTATAAGTAGTATTTACTGTAAGAATAGAAATAGACAAATTATCAAGAAAAATTATTAGTGTAGTAATGATTCATAATAGTCTTCCCCTAGAGATTTATGGATGCAAATATGTTGAAATATGTTTTTAAAAGAATAAAAAGTTTGCTTAGCCCTGCAAGTCACAACACGAGACATTTTAAGTGTTAAGGTTAAAGTAGTTCATGATCTGATCCTTCTGTTTGAGGCATAAGCTTGCTTCATCAATATTAAATGCTTGGTAAAATAGAGAAAGCAAAGTTATTGATGATTTAGCAGAAGCAAAGTAGTCATAAGAGCTTTAATACAGATGAAATATGTCTCCTTGCAAGTTGAGACTTATCAGGGTCTTCACATTTTGCTTTTCTTAATGAAAGTCAGGAAGGGATTTGATCATTTTCTGTATACAGGGATAACTTAGTTTGGAAGATACTACTAGAGGTCACCTATGCCAACCTCCTGCTCAAAGAAGGCCCATGTAAAGCTGTTTCAGCTTGCTCAGGGTCTTGTCTGGTTGAGTTTTGAAAATGTTCAAGGATGGAAATTCTAGAACATCTCTGAGCTTAACCACTGTCACATTGAATATATTTTTCCTTAAAGCAGGTCACAATTCCTTGCTGCAACATGTAGCACCTCTGTGTACGGTCCAGCTGTCTTCTTTCAACTTCAGCTTAGGTTATTGAAAACAGCAATTAGATACCTCTTTTGCACACCCTTCTTAGGACTGAGCAATTCCAATTGTTTCAGTCTCTCCTCATATGTTATGTACTACAGGTCCTAGCCATCTTGTTGAACTTGCTCTAGTTTTCATGGACTTCCTTGTGCTTGAGGGCCCCAAACTGGACATTGCATTCAAATAAGACTTGGTGCTAAATAAAGGGAATTAATCTATTCTCTTCATCTGATGGTTACACTCTTGTGTGATATGTATAGCCCTTGTTGCAACAGTGGTGCATTGCTTTTTATGTCCATCAGGAGTGTCCCTCAGGACAGTCAAGTACTTTTCTGCAAAATTCCTTTCTAGTTAGTCAGTTCTCTGCTGATACTGTTTCATGGCGTGTTTCTGTTGTAGGTTTAAGTCTTTGCATGCATCTTTGTTTAACTTCATTAATTTCCTTTTGGCTCAGTATGAAAGCCTGTCCTCTGGATGGCAGCCTTGCACCCTAGGATATCAATCACCTCTTCAGATTTGGTACCGTCCACAAACTTTCCAAGGATGCATTCTGTCTCATTTTCCAGGTTGCTGATGAAGACATTAAACATTATCAGCCAAAGTATGAGCCCCTGAGAAATGCCACTTGTGATAGCTGCCAGTTTGCCTTTGAACATTGACTGCTACCTGTTACAGTTTAGCCCTGGGTGGTGGACGAAGCAGTGAATAGTTGCTCTCTCTCACCTTCCCTTCCCCTGGAGAAAGGGAGGGAGGGAAGCAGGAAGGAAGAAAGGAAGGAAGGAAGGAAGGAAGGAGGGAAGGAAGGAAGGAAGGAAGGAAGGAAGGAAGGAAGGAAGGAAGGAAGGAAGGAAGGAAGGAAGGAAGAAAGGAAGGAAGGAAGGAACAATAAAAGAAGAGTGATACAAACCAATATTTAGCTGCTGGAACATACTCTCCCAGCAATGAAGGCCAGAGAGCAGACACTGTGATCACAGTGAGTCCACTAAAAAGTTGAGATCAACAGGAGATCAACAGGAGGCATAGGGAAGCCACAGGAATGAGACCCGTCATGAACAGCAGCCATCAAAGAAGGAGGGCCAACTCCAGCAACTTCCTGCTTATACATACAGCATGACATTCATGGTATGGAATACTTAATTGATCAGCCTGGGTGTAAGTCTAAGATGATGTATCATTATGTTCCCTCCGAGAGGCCATCTTGCACCTGCAGCTGGATAACAGAAATGTCCTTCAACCTCTTGTCAACAGCCAAGATATCAGTGAGTTCCTACATTCTTTTCATACCAAATCTCAAACACTGGAAAGCCACTGAAAGAAAACATTAACTGTATGCCAGGGTGCTATCTTATTATTCTTGAACTAAATCCAAAACAAAAGACCCTGCTAAGATACTAAGAAGAAAAATTACTAACTGCATGGAAAATTATCTCAATTCAGCCAAACCAGCACACTACCTTTTCAGATGAACAATCTAGTCAGCCTTACAGTCCACCAGCCTAATCTCAGCCTAGGTAGAAGGATATTTGTAGGGATATTTTGTTAAAATCCAGAGCCAAGTTCCCAGTAAATGATATTTTCTTCTCTGTTCTCATCCGTGGACCACATAGTTTCATTACAGAAAGCATTTAGCTTTGACAGGAACAATGCGTTCTTGGTAAATCTTCAGTACTATTTTCCTCTATTTAATACCTGTAGGTACGTAAGAAACTAGATGGTTGCTGTGACAATTACTAATTAAAATGCTTTGGAAACTGGACATCAGAGCAGATAATCTTAACTGTGCTGCTTCTTGGTCTTAAATTCTATCAGCCTGGCAAAAATTTAATGGAGATATTCTTGTGGATTTCAGTCAGTTTTGAATTAATCCTCTTGTGCAGGTGGTCTTGAATGCTCTTTAGAAGACACAGTAGTTAGTATAGAAGATGTAGTAGTCAGTATTTATATATAAAGTGTAACTCCTGGAGAGATTCTCTATTCATCAGCACCAATAGTTTTGATTCAATACTTTGTAGTACTTTTGGAGCCATGAGTTATGTCTAAAACTTAAAGAATGGCATCTTTCTGCAAGATGAGTGAAGACTCATCAAATAATGACTAGAGCAGAAGTAAAAATGGTTGTCTCATATCTTGGTTTCCCTGAACAAAGCTTATTCAAAAGCTAAATTCAGATAAACTCTCAATATTTTTTTCAGATGTGAAAACTTTAGTTAGTAAGGTTGTGCATGTCTCTCAGACATTGCTTTTCTGTTGGAAAACCAAAGTGAAATTGTTGACATGAGTTTGTGGTTTGTTTGCAATTTCCCACCTTTCCTGCTATAGCTTGCAAAGCTGCATGAAGTGGAAAAATAAATTGATCTAGTTTTCCTGCAGAAAGTATTTACACTTTAAGCTCAATATTTTGGCTAAAAGCAAAATATTTTATTTCACAATAGTGATATAGTGCCTTATAGACTTTATGCTCTAAGTTTTATTGCAATGGTTAGTTCATTGCTCACGTTCCATCTTCTGTACCATGCTACACAGTCAGAGACTCCAGTGGTGTGTTCATCCCACACAAGAAACCAGAAAATTTCATCTCTGTATCATCTTAGAAATGCTAGTAAGAAAACAGCAAAATTTTAATGCTTAAAAAAAATAAAATCCTTGCAACAATGCATGGCAGGTGATACATGAAACAGCTCAAAGTATTAGGTAGGCCTGTAAGACATGTAAGCTGTATCTGGACAGAAGGATGTCATATAGTAGTTACTGCATGAGGTATTTGATTAAGAACTAAAAAGGAAATATGGTAATAATCTGTGGATAGGAAAATACTCTTCCTCCAATTTGTAAGTTCCTTCACGGAAAAATATTCAATATGTAAAGTTTACCACTTTGTCATTTACATCTCTGTATTTCTTTAATAATTGATTAAATGCTTGGCAATATGGATTTCACTTTTTAAAAATTATTATTTAGTAGTGCTAGCAATTTTGCTACATACTGCTCATTGTTCACAGAATAGACTGATCGGTGCTTGAAAAACTCACAAGCTGAATGATATGCACATATGCTTGGGAGACAAAAGCATGAGTTTCACAAACAAGTTTGTATAATTATTTCCTAGAAATGCAAATACATGTTAGCCATTAGAAATATTTTCCAAAGTCCTCCTGTTACTTAGGAGTCAAAGTTTCATTTTCAGAACTAACCACAATACTTAGAATCCTTCTGAACTATGAGATTTGGGTTCTGGCAGGCAAAATCTTCAAACTTACCTTACACCTTGCATTAAGTTATGGTGACTGCTTTCTGAAACACAAGATGAGTTTCTCTGTAAAAGGAGGTCTCTTTTCACTGCGTTCTCACTCCAGAATGCAAGAGGCTGATTTTAAAATCTCAAAACTTTGTGGGTCAGGAAAGGTGTTCCTAGACCTTCTGCTGACACCTATGAATTTCACTAACCTGCTGCCCAATGTTGATGTGCACATACTCTGTCAATCACTTTTAAAATCTTTTTCTTTGGAGTAGCTCCATTTAAATTTCATTAGTAATTCAAAAATAGGAGTTTTGTCAGAACGGTCTGCTCGATAGTTCAAGTACGATAGTTAAAGGATCTGTTACTTGAGACACGACTGCAAAGATAATTTGAAATACTTGGTGTTAAATTTGGTTGATATGGAAGAGATCAGTGGAAAGGATTAGTGCAATAATTCTTGGGTGAGTATTTTTCTAAGTATTAAATCACCATTCTAGATCAAATTTAGAAGAGAAAAATAGGATATGGTCACAATAAGTGTTTGAAAGCAAACCCAAAATAAGTCCAGCTGGGATAAATGTGAAGTTTACTCCAAGGTTAAGTATATTTTGGGCTATTAGAGAAAGGTGTCATCTGTAATAATGGGTGTGTCTTCTAACTATCCTGGCCTGAAAACCAGATATTCCCAGATAGGTTTCTAGTTTTAATTTGTCTGCCTTTCCCTCCCTATATTTGACCTCTCAGAATGATCTCACTGCAGGTGGTCTCACCAACTCAAAGCAATTATTAATGGGGAAAGAAAAACCATCCTAGCTATACCAGTTACCCTAGTTTGCAGATATCTATTTTACCTGTTTTGCTAGATTACCAACTGTCTTGAGCAGTTCCTGGGCAAGCTCACAATAATGTGCTGGCTGACCATTTTGTTGACCAAAAATGAGCACTTAAAATTTTATGTACTTTATTATGAACTTTCCAATATAATATTATTATTGTGATTTATTTTTCCTGTATCTGGATAGAGGTTTCAGCTGCAATGTTTGAAGCAGAGATACGTTTAAAGATTTTTTTTTTTTTTTTTTTTTTTTTTGCTATTCATATTTGTTACGTATGTAATTTTAATCAAGCCTAAGTTGCATCATATATGACTACTGTATGTGCCTTTCAGATTATTTGCACAAGAAAATACTAGACATTCTTTCCGGCATTGTAAAAGGGGGGAAAAAAAAAACAAAAAACAAAACAGTGTAGGAATTAAGTGTGGACTTTGGCCAGCACTGCCAGCACAGGTTGTGAAAGACTGGAGGAATCCTGAGCTAGCAGATGTGCTAAACTGCCCAAATGTCTTTGGTTAAAAAGCAAAATACTTGGGAGCATTATTAACAAAGGCTGAAATGTTTAACTTACAGAGGACTGTTTACTATGAATTAGACAAACCGCCCACAGAATGTTACAAGTTGTGCCTTGAAGAAACTTAGAATCTGTTGAAAACCAGCTTCTCAAAGTGACTTCAAAAGAGAGTCTAAAAATGCTTTTCAAGTTGGCTTCTTGATAACCTTACACAGAAAGCAAGAAGAAGCATTTTACTTCCTACAGCAACTCTAATGTCTTCTCACTTGGTTTCAGACTTTTTTCTAATGTGGGAGGCAGCAGCCATTGTACTGATGGATAGCAAGCTGCTGAGACAGTTCAAATTCTGAGATTAATACCATTACATCCATCTGTAACCACTCTGCAGTCTTTGACTTTATTGACTATGATGCTGTTAATACTTCAAAGAAAAGCTGATAGCTTAATATTTGCATAGCTAAAGGCAGTTGCCTACTTTAAATAGACTCTCTTTTGAAGTAACTTTGAGAATAAATAGATAATTTAAAAAATTTATCTTTAAGACATGGCTGTACTTTTGTATCAATAGAATTATCAGAACAAATAAAGATTTATTTCAGAAGTATCCTATTTGCCCTAGAAAAAAAAAAAAAAAAGTAGTATGTAGTTCTCTTTGAAATATGCATCTAGATGACATAGATATCCAACAGCTATTATGAAATGCACATGATGTTGTAGACATGTGACCAAAAATGTATGTCTTGTTTCAAATAACAGGAGACACAGGCCAAAATTTCCATGAAAATTAAATAAAGTTCTTTTCTGAGAGCATAAGTCTTTCTCATTTGTAATATTTTCAATGCCATTGCACCTTGTTGACTTACAGAGCTGGTAAACAAAATGTGGCAAGAAAGCAAAAAAATATATATATTTTATTTGTATGTTATCCAAGAGTTTCTTTTTGTATTACTTTGTTCTGAGTTTTGTAGGAAATGGCTTGGTACAAATTCTGATTGCTAAGTTGAACAACTACTCCAATCTTTTAAAAGTTTGTCTACCACAAATTTCAAAGGAAAAAAATGTAAAAAGATCCTTGTTTTATGACTTCTTGAGAGGTATGTACATTTAAGTATGTATGTTACTTTTAAAAATATTCATTTTAATATAGCTTTCCTAACATTCATTCATGCTACTTCCATAACTTTCAGAATGGTTATTTTATTGGTGTTTTGGATTACATTAGTCAGGTACTTTTATGTTGCTCATGAATATTTTTTTCAGATTGATTGTACATAGATCTATAAGTGTGTAGACCACCAGTCAAGAAGAGGGCATTGTTAATGTGAGAATGTTGAAGATGTATGTTAAACTGAAAAAAATTGCCCATTGCTATGTTACATTTCTAAGGGGAATGGGGGAAAAGGAAGATGAAAGACCACAGTGCTTTAACTTTGTTCGGTATTCAAGATCCAACAGTTTAAAATATTTATTTCAGGAACTGGGATACTTTAACTAGGTTTATAATTAGGGTTCAGAGGCTTTTATAAGTTTTACAATAAAAAACAAGTAAGTAACAGCTACATGTAACAGCATTTTAATTCCCTCTTCAGGTTTTCTATGAATCTGTGCCTTCTACCCACGATTCTGCTATGACCAACGCATGCACCTTCTTTGAAAGAATTTCCTGCCACTAACACTAGCACTATGCCTTTGGCACACTAGCATACTAATCTCTTATGCAGGTCTCCCACCTTACCTAAGAAAATGTGCCCAGACATTAAGGAAATGTGCCTGAACACTGAAGGGTCACTATGATAAAGTGAACATAAAGGTATACCAGCCCGCTCACTTCCTAGAAGGACTTAGAAAAGTAGGAATTGAACCTACACAGAATGCTCAAGGAATTTATCTCTAGGTGTTGCAACATCCTGTAAAAAAATGAAAAAAAAAAATTATTTTTCACTTTGTTGCATTTTATACTGCTGAACAACTTAAGTAATCGCAAATATCTGATTTTAGTTCTGCACTTTCATGGAATAAATTGTAACAAAGCAGAAGCACTGTGGTAATAAATATTGTATATTAATTGTGTGATGTCAATTGGGGTAGATCCTAGTATGTTTTAGAAAATCTTTAGCAAAAAGTATTTCCATCTGATATTTGTGAAATGTGACAGCTGAAACACAAACAGAATGGGAAACTCCACTGCTTAAATTAGAACCACCTATGATGTATTACTGAGAAACAAGTAACTTTTTAAACAAAGTATCAAACATTTCCTTAGTAATTAATTTTTTCAGTCTCTGGATTACTTTTCCAATGTTCAAACTTTTCATGCAGTCATTTTACCCCAAGAGAAACTATATTTATTGGACTAGCAACTCTGTACACGTTTGTTTTTTGTATTTAGCACAGCTGCCTTGTAGAGATATGTTCAACTCTGGCAGTCTAATGTAAACTATGGAAAATGATTTGTATGTATTTGTTCTAGGATTCTTCTTGGATACTCCTATGGTATCTGCATTTGCAACATAAAATTTAGCACCATAGTTTACATAATTTATACCTTGAACAGTTTTCTGTGTCATTTCCAAAGAAAGAAGCAGTCTGTTTTAATTTATCACCATGACTTAGAATAATAAAAGGGGACTATGAGTATCTTCATTTTGGATACCTCACTTCAGCTTTCTTAAATGGGATGATTTGTATAGAAAGAGGTAATTGACCTTCTCCTAATGAAAGTTCCACTGTAAATGTTTCAAGTTGATCATCAGGATGTTAAGACATGCCACTAATCAGGTTTAAAAATCCTGATACAAGTAATTTGTTGATGATACACTTTGTTTGTTTGTTTTTGTTGTAATAATAAAACAAATCCCCCATTAATATAAGGGAAAAATAGTAAGCTATATACAACAAATGCAAACAAGAAGACAATTAGAAAGGTGAAATAAAATCTTTCATACTTCAAATGTATAAAATAAAGCATTTAAAAAAAAATCTCAGAGAGATTTGATACCCCACTAAACTAGACCCAAACACACAGTTGAACAGAGGTGATTATCAAAGCAAAGTCCAGAGAGAGAATAGTTTCTGTGTTAATGGGAAGAAAGTAAAATAATCCTAAAGGTTTCATGAGGAATTTCTATGATACTCTTATGGATTTCTGGAGCAAGAAAGAATGATTTGTGGAGTACTACTGGTATGAAGTAGACAGCTCAGATATACAGCACATACACAGTGTTCATGCTTGAGGAGAAAAGTCTGAGGAAAACATGGAGAAGAAAACAAAATAAACCAACGGAGTGCTCCGTTATAAGCTTAGCACAAAATGGTACTAAAATGTGTCAAAATTAAGATTTCAGTTTTGGATGTTTATAGAGCATATATATTGTAGTGCAAGTAAATGGCAGGTAGATATGAACAAGTCTGGAACTAATTACTGGAACTAATATGACACAGCCTTTCTACTTAGCTACAAGGCAGAATTGTGGCCCTCGAGTGGATTCCAGTTCTGCTGGAAGGCTTGCCCTGAGGGTCCTGGTGAACAGCAGCATGACCATGAGCCAGTACTGTGCCCTTGTGGCCATAAAGGCCAATGGCATCCTGGGCTGTATTAGCAGGGGGGTGGTTACTAGGTCGAAAGAGGTTCTCCTCCCGCTCTACTCTGCGCTGGTGAGACCGCATCTGGAATATTGTGTCCAGTTCTGGGCCCCTCAGTTCAAGAAGGACGGGGGACTGCTGGAGAGAGTCCAGCGCAGGCCAACAAAGATGATTAAGATAGTGGAGCATCTCCCTTATAAGGAACGGCTGTGGGAGATGGGTCTCGGCGACCTCATTAATGTTTATAAATATGTAAAGGGTGAGTGTCAGGAGGATGGAGCCAGGCTCTTCTCGGTGATAACCAATGATAAGACAAGGGGCCATGGATGCAAACTGGAACACAGGAGGTTCCACTTAAATTTGAGAAGAAACTTTTTCACAATGAGTGGACAGAACAGAACACTGGAACAGGCTGCCCAGGGAGGTTGTGGAATCTCCTTCTCTGGAGACATTCAAAACCCACCTGGACACATTCCTGTGTAACCTCATCTGGGTGTTCCTGCTCCGGCAGGGCGATTGGACTAGATGATCTTTCAAGGTCCCTTCCAATCCCTAACATTCTGTGATTCTGAATTACATTGTAGCAAAAGTGACACACTTGGCTATAACTTAGACCACAACACACTAGTACGTGCACACATTGAGCGGGGTGGCACGCACATTTTTCTAAACTGAAACCATAATCTTTGTTGACATTTTGCAAGTAAAGAGAAAGAAAAAGTTGTTTTCTGCCAGATGATTTTGGGGCTTGTTGCTTTGTTCTGAAGCGTAGGGGGAAGGACCACTAAGCTCAAATTGATTCTACTATCATATTTCGTGATAACCCACTGTGAAAAGTTGGGTAATTAAGTAAATTTAATTACAATGAGACATTTTCTTACATTTCCACCATTCCTTTTTCATTTGGATGTGTTTTATGTTTTCATTAACCCTGTTACTGCTTCATAAATATGGCAGAGTAAATAGCAAGCAAATGTGTTCAAGTACTAGTATAGGATTCTAAATAATTTTGTAGCTTGGCTATGTTTATTTATCTTTCCATTAAAACCCAGAAGGTCTAGAGAAGATCTTTAGAACCAGCTCTAGGCTCTGCTTGTTGAAGATCACAGGCATAGCTTCTAATGAGTCAAACTGTACTGGTTTTGCTTCTGCTGCTAATGAATAGATGCTCCAAAATAGCTGGTGGGATAACTCATGGAACTGACTGCTTTGCCAAAGAGAAAAAAAGGTATGTAGTTAAGTGCTTTACAAGTAGTCACAATGGCTATTGTTGCTGTACTATTGAACAATATGTTGAAATAAGCTTCATTGAATGATAATTCTGATAATTAACTTGGATTCCTTGTCAGGTTTATGTTTGAAATTTTGGGATTCGCGGAATTTTATTAGAATTGTTTTTGTTAATTTTGCTTTGCTGTTGAAGTTTCATGCACTATAAACGAATGTTTTTAGGAGAGTAACCAGAAAGCATCTTTTTCCTAGTTGTCTGTCTAAACATGAGTCACCAGCAAGGCTCAGTAAATGAACTGATTGTGTGATTTACTGAAGGCAATCATCCAACCTAATCTATGTGGCAAATTAACCAATATCAGTGCTCTTTTCTGTGCTGACACTAAATGTAACAGAGGGAGAACAATGAAACCTTACACTTTCACTCTTTGATTTGGTGGACTGTGTATTACTCAATACACTAAAATCTATGCTTATGACCTTCATGATACCAAGTGTGGTTTATTATGTCCTATGTAAACCCTCTTAGCACCAAGGAAAGCAGTACTTTATTCCTGACTGCCTTGTGGCTGCATTTTGATTTCAGAAGACTATGGAAAGGGAAGGCAGGCAGAATATTACATTGAGATTAGAAATATTTTATACACAACTCTACAAAACAGCAGTAAAATAACCACTCTTGGTGTTTAAAACTTAATCTAGCTTTTGCTTGTGCATACTAGCCCTCAGCGCAAACTATTGAAAGATTCCTTAGTTCTTGTTTGTAATAAACAGATAATTTTATGCCATCAGTACTTCAGGATTTTCCATTAATAGAGTATAGGTTGGGAAATTACATATTAGAGAGCAGTGTAGGGGAAAGGGACCTGGGGGTCCTGGTGGACAACAGGATGACCATGAGCCAGCACTGTGCCCTTGTGGCCAGGAAGGCCAATGGCATCCTGGGGTGTATTACAAGGCGGGTGATTAGTAGATCGAGAGAGGTCCTCCTTCCCCTCTACTCCACCCTGGTGAGACCACATCTGGAATATTGTGTCCAGTTCTGGGCCCCTCAGTTCCAGAAGGACAGGGATCTGCTGGAGACGGTCCAGTGTAGGGCAACGAAGATGATTAAAGGAGTGGAGCACCTCCCTTATGAAGAAGAGCTGAGGGAGCTGGCTCTCTTTAGTTTGGATAAGAGGAGACTAAGGGGGGACCTCATTAATGTTTATAAATACATAAAGGGTGAGTGCTATGAGGATGGAGCCAGGCTCTTCTCTGTGGCAAACAATGATAGGACAAGGCGTAATGGGATCAAGCTGGAACACAAGAGGTTCCGCTTAAATTTGAGAAAGAACTTCTCAGTAAAAGTGACAGAGCACTGGAACAGGCTGCCCAGGGGGGTTGTGGAGTCTCCTTCTCTGGAGACATTCAAAACCCGCCTGGACATGTTCCTGTGCGACCTCACCTAGGCGTTCCTGCTCCAGCAGGGGGATTGGACTAGATGATCTTTTGAGGTCCCTTCCAATCCCAAACATACTGTGATACTGTGATACTCCTTCGGATGCACGTGACCTTTCTCCAGAAAAATGTATAGGCTTGGGTCATAAATGGTATAATCATCAAGTACTTCATATTATCATAGAATCATACAATACCAGGTTGGAAGGGACCACAAGTATCATCTAATACAACCTTTCTTGGCAAAAGCACAGTTTAGACAAGATGGCCCAGCACACTCTCCAGCTGAATCTTAAAACTGTCCAATGTTGGGGAATGCACCACTTCCCTGAGATTACTCCAGTGGCTGATTGTTCTCATCATGAAAATTTTCCCTCTTTTGCGCAGTTGGAACATCTGCAGCTGTAACTTGAACCCATTACCCCTCATCTTTTCCATGTGACATGCTGTAAAAAAGGAGTCTCCGACTTCTTTGTAGCCACTCTTTAAATACTGGAACATGGTGATGTGATCTCCTCTAAACCACCTTTTCTCAAGGCTGAACAAGCCAGGAAGGATAAGAAGCAGCAGAGAAAACATAATAATGGCTAAAGGACTGAAGAGAGTCCTTTCCTTGTCATAGAAATAACCATGAATCTGTCAGCTATCCCAGAGGTTATAAAATCAAATTCAGAATTCCACTTTTTAAATATCTAGAAACTGCATTTTCTAAAAATGAAGCAGTTGAAAGCTACATTAAACATTGTACTTCTGCTGCATTGGTAAAACTCATCAGTGTAGAATGCAGAAACTGTCAATCAACCAACCAAATATTGTGAAAGTTCCTTCTACAGGCTTAAGGGCTGTCACATCTAAGTATATTTGAAAATTAAGGTATCTTTCTTTGAGTTCATCTTCTGTAACTGAAATAGCAACATGCTTGTATAATCTGGTTTAGTATCAGTTAAAACACTGATAATGTTTTGGTTTCTTTTTTTCATTTTTTTTCCTTATCCTTGGTTTGTTTAGCCATTTTAAGCCAAAACCTGTCATATTCACACTGAAAAATGTTGCATGTATCTGTGTTTATCTTTATACTCTTATGCGCAGAATACCTTATCTAGTTCAATGTGAACATTCATTTAGAGAAAAAACAGCAGAATCAGTTGCTGGTAGAATCATGTAGGGCAAACTTTTTACTCTTCCCATAATAAAGTACTTAGTCACTGGTTTCCTGACCCACTGCTATGATACTAGTGTTCACTATAATTAATGACATCACAATTGGGTTCTTAACATTAAATTGTTCATTAATCTCAACAATTCATTCAGCTGTTTAGATCATAGATTCTGTGAAGTGTTTAATAGAGGCCTTTTTCTACCTGGATTTTGTTGACCACTACCAGTAAATTTAACCACCAGGTGACAGTATTGTTCCACACCAATACAGAGCTGGACATTATCAGGCAGAAAAAGAACATGAACTCTCAGAGGGGGAAGCTTAAAAAAATTAAAAATTTGACTCCCACTTATTCTCTGTTTTTTTTTTTTCAGATTTTTTTTCCTGGTCCCATCCTGAGGCTCAATAAGCTTGCTGCAACAAAGATAAATAAGAGTTTTAAACTGTATCACCTAATTTTAAACCTTCAAAGCAAATCGCTAACAGTGTTCCTCTCATCTCAAAAGGAGAATCTCTCCGCAAGATGCCTTTCAGTTTTTTGTTAGGCATGATTTTTTATTGTCCAATAAGGGTTTTCTAGTGACATGCAATTTCACATATGAATGATTGTTTTAAAAATAATGTTCTTTCTCCTGGGGGAGAGGGAGAGGTGGGCAGGTAACTGACACAAAAAGATTTGTGTAATTCCCTCAAGCAAAGAGATACAAACAAGTTGTGCTGCACTGCAAGAACATACAATGTGCAAATTACAATGTCTAATTTCCCTGTGCAGAATTTTGTATATGGTAGATTCTGTAATAAATCACAGAATCATAGAACATCTCAATTTTGAAGGGACCCGTAAGGATCTTCAAGTTCAACTCTCTGCTCCTCACTGGACTACCTAAAACTAAGAGCGTTGTCCAGTTGCTTCTTGAATTCTGACAGTCTTGATGCCATGGCCACCACTTCCCCATTCTAGTGACTGACTACCGTCTCAGTCAGAATCCTTTTCCTAACGTCCAATGTGAACTTCCTTTGACACAGCTTTATTCAAATTCCTCTTGTTCTATCACTGGTCATCAGAGAGAGGATATAAGCACCTGCCCCTCCACTTCCCCCCTTGAGGAAGGCATAGACTGTGATGATGTCACCCCTCAGCCTTCTCTTCTCAAAAACCTAGTGACCTCAGCAGCTCTTTGTAAGTCTTGCTCTTGAGACCTTTCACCATCTTGGTCACTCTTCTGTGGGCATAATTTAATAGTCTGGTGTCCTTCTTACATCAAGATGCCCAAAACCGCATAAAGTACTGGATGTGGGGCCACACCAGTGCAGTGTAGAGTGGGACAGTCACCTCCCTTGACTGTCTAGCAATGCTGTGCTTGAGGCATCCTAATAATAGTATTTAAAATAGTTGCTGATGTTATTAAGCAACTTGATGGACAGCGAAACTTCTTAAAATTAGAATCACTAAACTTTTACCTAAAGATGTTACAATTAATACATTTATGTGTAATACACACTTCTACAACTCATATTGATTTGCATTGCTCCAGTGCAATGGAAATATATATACCTTGCACATACTTTATGGTGGTGACTGTTCCATACAAGGTTCTTCTGTGAGCTTCAGGATACAAGCCTGGATTGAGAGAGTTATCAGTGGTTAGCTGGATTATCCTGCTTTTCAGCTATGCATGAGAAATCTGGCTTCCACGTATATTTCACTGCATCACAGTGCCAGTAAGATATGTGGATGCAACTAATAATGGAAAGTGAGTTGCAAGAAAAACCAATGGGAACTGAATTTTGAACATGCAGTAATACATACCATTAATGCTTTGAAGAAACATAGTGCAGACATCTTAATTTGGGCATACAATTACTAGATTGTATGTATATATTTAGTCTTAATCCCTGTGCAACAGTACACTGAGAATAACAGTGCCTTCATTCACTGCAGAAGTTCAGAAGATTAATGCTAGAGAAGAATTCATCTGTTATATCAAGGCACTGTGCAAAATCTTTAAGATGAGTTCTCTTAGACTCAGAAGTTCTCCTCCAGTTCCAGTGTTTGACAAATAATATTCGGACATGTTAACTGAATAATTAAAAGGGTAAAAAGAAATATCTGCTCCCCTAAGAAGTACTAGGAAACCTTGTACCTTGAATGAGTCAAGGGTCCTTAGTGGTAAATTGTATATGATTGTACAAGTCATGATTATATCTTCCTGCAAGGGCAAATTACACTATGTAAGTCTTTTATCTTGGAGATGACTGAACCAATCTAGTTGAAAACCTTTTCCTGAGGCAAGGAAATTTCAGTCTAGGTGACAAATATTCGGAATAGATATAAAAGACTGAAAAAACAGTGATTAATGATGGAAATTTGGGAACAATAGTAACAGAAGTTGTTGACTCTATTAGATTTTATTTGCAATGCTCATCTGATGAATTTTACTTTAAAATTCTCAGAAGTAAAAAATTTAATAATTAAATGTGAAATGTTTGTTTTTTTTTGTTTCATACTGTTTATGTTACTAAATGATTTTGACATAATTCTTTAAATAACATAATTCTGAAATTTCTTATGGAAGAAAATACTTTGGAATTGACCTAAGATGCAGGAGACCCTTGTTCAGGTAAGCTAGATATTTTCTTTGTTACTTTGATGAATTCATTCTTTGATGAATGCTTTATGTATTTTTATACTATGATATTGTGTTGACAATAAGGAAGTATCAAGTTGATATACATCATAGGTTTTGGGGAGAGGTTGGTTTGATTATTTACTAAGTTCTAACAGATTCCTGTATGTAGCCAGACACAACTACATAATTTAACTTACACTTTGTTCATTATAATCATATATTGTAGAATAAACAGTAAAGGTTAGCCTTAAGTATATGCCACTAGAGGAAAAATTTAATTAGGAAAGACTGAGGTTCACCAGTAATTACAGAGGTAACAGTTCACACCTCTATAGTTAATGGCTGAGTCAGTGTTTCCAATATAAAACATTATTTTCTGGGGTTTCTACTCACTTATTCGGAAACTATGTGGTCACATCCTAAGAATATATTTTTTTATAGGCTATAGGTAAATTCCAGTTTTAGCAATGAAAAGAAATAAACATTCAACAAACAACACACTACTCTTCAGAAACTGGAAAAGACTCCTTAACTGGTTGATTTGAAAAGTTTGGGCTCAAATGCAAAAAGACGTGTTGCATGAGAAAACCTGTGCAAAGACATTACAGTATCCAAAATAAATCTGTTTAATTGATATCCTATAATGTGAGTTTTGCCGATTAGTTCCAGCTCACCTGACTGTATTGCATTACCTTTGAAGTACTAATAACATTCTGGTAGCTCCTACTCGTAAATAGATTACAACAATTAATATGCTGCATTTCATATAGTTTAAAAATATGTTCCTAACACAGCAGAATGTTTCAGAATGAAGTGACTGCCTTGATTTTAGCTAAATTATTCCATGCTAAAATCGCCTTCATAAATGATATCTTCTTTACTTGCCTATGTAATAATTTTAAAGCAGTCATAAGAAAGGCTGGCATATTTGAAATTTTACTCAGGCTCAAAAAATGGTCCAAAAGTTGGTATTTGTTTGATTTGTGTGCCTAATCTACTCCTTAAAGTATAATTGGACCAAAAATCTGACAGTACTGTGTTTTGCTTGGAAGATTTTTGCACTGAAACAACTGCAGAAAGAATCGTGTATATTCAGTGTCTTTTAGTACTAACACTTTCCTATCCTGATAGATTTATTTTTTTAATAACAAATAAAGCACTATCTTCTATGTATGTAAGATAAACAACTGGTAGAAACTAGCTCAGAGGGGATTGTGACAATAACATGAACAGACTGAAGTTGAAACCTTAGTTTATACACAGAGAAGTGGATTTTATTATTTCAAAGATTCACTGAATTTAATGGGAAGAATTAACACAAAACTTAATTAGGAAAATAATTACCAAAGTTGTTTATTGTTCACCATTTTGTGGCATTTGTCCTGTTAATTAATTTTTTAACACTTCTCAAGACTGTTGTAGGCTCTTCATGGAACACAGGGAAATATATCACCAATACCTGAACTAGCTTACCTTCTAATTTTTGACAATAAGTGATTATAATAAACTATACAGAGATGATGAAGGTGAATAGAACAAGACTTGCAGCAATATGTTCAGGCAATGATTTGGTTTTGGCATTTAGAGACACAATGACTCAATTTCAGATTGCTGGGGTGTTTATCGTTGAGTCATCTTGCACATTAATTTTAAAAGGGAGTGCTAGGAGATATTTAAATGGAAAAAAATAGATTTTGCAAGCCAAAAGTTGAAGTGAGCTGATGCATGACGATTCAAATAGAGACATGGGGAAGCTGTGGGAGACAGAGATTCAAACACTGCCGTAACAGTCAGAATAAATGAATGACAAGACACTGAAATAGATGTATATTTGTGTCTATCACTATGCCTTAAGGGCTCAAGCATGTAAAATACAGAAGAGTCTCAGCCAACTTACCAGTGCAGTTAAGCATGAGGAATTATAGGTTATTTAGCCTATGTGTTTTGATTTTGTCTTAGCAAGTATTAGCTGCTGGGTTTTCCTGTAAGTTCTAAACATGTTATTTATGTTTTATTTACTCTGGCTTTCCCTTTCTTTCCTCTTCTTTTATCTTGCTGCATTTAATTTTTTGTGACTGTAACTCTATTGTAAATTTGTTCATGAACAAGGAATATGTGAATTTTATCCAATATGCTTTTTCTATGTATGTATGTTCTTTACCTCTTTGAACTATTCTTGCTTCTGCATTAGAAATGAATACTAGGATAAGAACACTATTGTTTAATTGTCAGCTCTTCTTCTTTAACCAATTAACCAACTCTCACTTCCAATTGAGAAGGCCATAAACATGCACATACTGGCTAGTGTGGGAAATGTTCCCTTAGTAAAGCCTACAGAAATTTTGCAAGGGGTGTGTCAATGTTAACGCTCAAAGCCCCTGCAGAGCAGTTTGGGATGAGTCAGATTGTATCCACTAGTGATGTACACTCCAGAACAGTAATCTCACCACCCTTGGAGGAAAGGTGCAGCCTAGTTCCTCATCCAGGCTGTGGCAGCTGCACAGAGGAACAGGCGTTGAGGACATGGAACAACACTCATCTCACCCATTTCAAAGCCCCACAGAATGATGGAAGAAAGTGGTTTATCCATAAAGGAGTCTTACAAAAAAAAACAAAAATCTTTTATATATATAGTTTTATTGATTTAATTAAATACATGTGTGTGTATCTCTAATCCATCAATAAGAGCAGCAAAGTGTTCTGTGGGTGTTACATCCTTAATAAAAGGCAGGGAAACAAGTATGAGGATTGTAGCTGTATTGAATAACTCACCAGAAAGTCTTGGATCTACTTAGCAGCTAAGAATTGGAGTTTAAATATCTAAAAGACATTTGTAAAGGATAGGATCATAGACTAGAATTGCCCTGTATCTCTCAACTTAATGTTATACTGCACAGCCCTCAATATGTGACCAGGAAAAAGACCTCTGTCAACACTACCTGAAATATCAGATACAATTTTAAGGAGACAATCACTTTAACAAAACAAAGTTGAAAACCCTCAGAAAACAAATCTATACTGCTGCATTGGTTGCTTCAGTCTAATAAGCATGAAGGATGAATCATAGAGTCATAGAATGTCCTGAGTTGGAAGGGACCAAAAATATCATTGAGTCTAATTGCTGTCCCTGCATAGGACAACCCCAATGTTCATACCATGTGTCTGAGGGTTTTGCCCAAACGCTTCTTGAATATTGTCAGGCCTGGGGCCATGACTACCTCCCTGTGGAGCCTGCTTCAGTGCTTCACCACCCTCTGGGTGAAGAATCTTTTCCTGGTGCTACAGGCAGGGCTTTGGATTCTTTGATAACGGCTGGTTTTATAAGACACCAATCCAGATAGTGATACGCGGGAAAGGTTTATCTTACAGAGGCAAAAGAATGCTGGGGCAGGAATTAGCAGGGCTCATTTGGATAGCTTTAAACTAGATTCGAAGAGGGATGGGGTTGTAGCTGGGCTTGCACCAGTGGGGCAGCACTCTAGAATTGGTGAAGACCAGGAGGCCTCCCACCCCCCTAGGTTGAAGTTGGTGTGCTCAGCTCGCTCCCTGAAATGCCTGTACACCAATGCACACAGCATGAGGAATAAGCAGGAGGAGTTAGAAACCTATGTTTGGTCAGGAGATTATGGTCTGGTGGCAATTGCAGAGACATGGTGGCACAGCTCACATGACTGGAATGTGGTCACGGATGTCTATGTCCTTCTCAGGAAAGACAGGCCAGCAAAAGAGATGGTGGAGTTGTCCTTTACGTGATAGAGCAACTACAATGTATTGAGTACTGTCGAGGGAGTTGAGAGTCTGTGGGTGAGAATTAAGGTGCAGGCTGGCAGGGGTGATACTGTTGTGGGTGTCTATTACAGGCCACCAGATCAGGGTGAGGAAGGTGACAAGGTGTTGTACAGACAGATGAGAGCAGTCTTGCAATCACAGGCCCTGGTTGTCATGGGGAATTTTAACTTCCCTGATGTTTGCTGGAACGACTACTCAGCCAAACAGCCACAGTCCAGGAGGTTCCTCCAGTGCATTGATGATAACTTCCTGATGCAAATGGTGGATGAGCCAACTAGGAGAAGAGGGCTGCTGGATCTCATTGTCACTAACAAGGAGGGTCTGGTTGAAGGAGTAAAGGTTGAGGGCTGCCTTGGCTGCAGTGACCATGAGATGGAGGAGTTCAGGATCTCATGTGGCAGGAACAGAATACCAAACAGAATCACAACCCTGGACTTCAGTAGGGCCAACTTTGGCCTTTTCAGGCAATTGCTAGGGGAAATCCCATGGGCAAGGGTACTTGAAGGTAAAGGGGCCCAAGATAGTTGATTAGCATTCTGCTTCTTCCAAGCTCAAGATCAGAGCATCCCGACATGTAGGAAGTCAAGGAAGGGAACCAGGAGACCTGCTTGGTTAAACAGGGAACTGCTGAGCAAACTCAAGTGGAAAAGGAGAGTTTACTGATCACGGAAGAAGGGGCTGGCCACTTGGGAAGAATATAAGTCTGTTGTCAGAGGATGTAGGGAGGCAACTAGGAAAGTTAAGGCCTCCTTAGAATTAAACCTTTCGATAGGGGTCAAGGACAACAGAAAGAGGTTGGAGAAGAGGTGACTGAGGGGTGACCTCATTAATGGTTAAAAATATGTAAAGGGTGAGCGTCAGGTGGATGGAGCCAGGCTCTTCTCAGTGACAACCTATGGTAAGACAAGGGGCAGTGGGTGCAAACTGGAACACAGGAGGTTCCACTTAAATATGAGAAGAAACTTCTTCATGGTGAGGATGATGGAGCACTGGAACAGGCTGCCTAGGGAGGTTGTGGAATCTCCTTCTCTGGAGACATTCAAAACCCGCCTGGACACATTCCTGTGTAGCCTCATCTAAGTGTTCCTGCTCCAGCAGGGGGATTGGACTAGATGATCTTTTGAGATCCCTTCCAATCTCTAACATTCTGTGATTCTGTAATATCCCACCTAAATCTCCTCTGGCACACCTTCCTGCCATTCCTTCAGATCCTATCACTGTCTCCAGAGAGAAGAGTTCAGCACCTGCCCCTCTTCCTCCTCTTGAGAAGGAAGCTGTAGACCATGATGAGTTCTCCCCTCAGTCTCCTCCAGGCTGGACAAACCAAGTAACTTTAGCTGCTCCTCATATGTCTTCCTCTCCAAAACCCTTCACCAGCTTCATGGCTCTCCTCTGAATGCTCTCCAGTAGTTTTATATCCTTCTTATACTGTGGCACTCAGAACTGCACACAGTGCTCCAGGTGAAGCCGCACCAGTGCAGAGCAGAGCGGGACAATCACCTTCCTCACCCAGTTGGCAATGCTGTGCTTGATGCATCCCAGGATAGAGTTGCCCCTCTTTGACTTCCAGGGCACACTCTTGGCTCATGTTAAACTTGCTGTGAACCAGATCCCTCTCTGTGGGGCTGCTGTCCAACCTCTCGTTCCCCAGCCTCTATGTACAGGCAGGGTTGCCAAGTCCCTTGTGCAAAATCTGGCACTTGTTAAACTTCATGCAGTTGGTGATTGCCCGGTTCTCCAATTTGTCTAGATCCCTCTGGAGGGTCTCTCTGCCCTCAAGAGTATAAACAGCTCCTCCCAGTCATCAGTAAACTTAGTATTCCTTCAAGTTCTGCATACAAGTCATTTATGAAGACGTTAAAGAGTACTGACCCTAAGATGGATCCCTGTGAAACCCTACTAGTGACTGGTCACCAGCCTGAGGTAACCCCGTTTACTATGGTAAATGGATTTACTATGGAGTTACCATGTTATTATGGAGCCTGACCCGTTGGCCAATTTCTCACCCACTGCATTATGTGTTTATCCAGCTGTATGTTGGATGTGCAGTAAAGCTGGCAGGAACACTTTGTAGGCTGTAATCAGCTAAAAATTCGTAAGCAATTCAGGCACTGTAAAGAAGAGTTCCATCATCTAGCTTCACGTAATGACATGGAAGAACCAACTCTAACAAGAATATCTTTGTGTCATAAAAATGAAGCATGTTGAACAAGCAGTTGTGTGAAAGATCTTTTTTTACAACAAGAAACCCAAAATTCATCAAAAACCTCTCACATTCTATGAAAAGCAATAGCGTTATCTTGATCTGAGTCACTGGGTGGCTTCTGCCAACTCAATTGTCTCAGAAGGTATTGATACCTTGTGTTTTCACATCAAGACAATTACAACATGAAAATCTGTCAGGTTTTATTCCATAGCTCATGGCAAGAGTTTCAGATAACTGGATGAGTTTGCACAACTACTCCACTATCTTAAGTTATAGCTTTATTTTCAGGCTGATGGATCAATGCAGAAAACTGTCACTAACCAGTTTTGCTGGTGTAGAAGAGGATAAGGAAGATTATAAAGTTACATCTCAGCCTATAAAATTCACCTCATATAAATATTTCATTACTGATTTCAGTAAAAGTGAAAATTGAAGTTAAAAGATCATAGGAGCAGTGAAGCATGTATTTGTGAGTTCTGAGTATGTAAGATGAACACAATTTACTTAAAACTTGCTAAAGTCTAGATTTTACTAGTGGTTTTATAAACAAAATTTAAATGTGTTTGTTAATGACTCTGATGATTTTACTCTCCTCAATAAATCATCATAGACAAATCAGAAAACTTAGCTGAACTGATATCTTCCCAATGAACATTTAGAACAGTTCAGTTCCATTTTAGACTTTTTTCTTTCCATTGCAGTACAAGTGCATCACTTTTTTTTCAACATTAATTGAATATGTTTATAAACAGTTATGGTGTGATTCGAATTTATTGTAAGACCCCTTTAAATTAGTGGTTCTGAGTAAAATATCTTTAATTTATGTGCAAGTTGCAATTAAATTCAGAGAATGTCTTCTTCATACCAGCACTGCTTTTAAGGTGGCATTTGTATTTACAAGAGGATGGTCTGTGCTCATAAAGAATACTATATGTGAGTGCAAATTATATGATGGGAACAGAAAATTGCATACTGTTTCCTCTTTTCTTGACTTAGTTTCTCTGAGTTCAAGGACACAACTTTCTTCTTGTCCAAGAGGCTTCATTTTTCTAGGGAACTGAGTTCTAGTGGTTTGGTCAGGGCAATTAGGAGCTGATGGGTTATTGGAGAGATATAGAACCTTGGCCTGGTTAGAATGGAAGAGCTCAAAACAGTTCTTCTGTGTCTGAGAGGCTGCTTGCTGCTGGAAAAAGCCAGAGCCTTGGCTGACTTTACCACAGTGTAAACAGACTATAGTCACTGAAGGGTGTCTACATAAGCCAGTGTTTGTATGATCAGAATTTGCTTTTTGAAAATCTGAGAAATTCATGTGATTCTGTTAACATCAGATTTTTATTAACTATTAAATGCAAGGCCTTTTTCATCAAAAAGCTGCAGTAATTGTTATAAAATGATAATTGCAATGTAATATTTATAATAGAAACTTTAAGTTTTAGTAACACTTCCACTTACATCAAGCAGCACTTGGAGTTACTGAGAATTGCAATACCAAAACCTGTTTTCATAAGAGAAGACTCTCATTTTTCTCCATGTCACAAACTGCCTTTCAGACAGCCGCTACCTGGACTGTGCCTTTTTACCAGAGATGTGGGTGTTCTCAAATTCCGCCTCTGTTATACTTTATCTTTTAAAATAATGTTTGTGTAAGTAGCTCTCATAGTCTCAGGATATGAGAAAGACAGTTTTTCTAGGAAGATGTAATGTCTTCTAGTAGATATTATGATTACACCTGAAGAAACAAGCAGAACTATTTTTTGAGCCTCTCTGTTTAGTTGTTTTGTTTAGTTGGTTGTTTTTAAAAAAAAATAAATTGACAGACTGTTTCTTTAATTCAGAGGGAAGGGATCTGCACCAAGAAAAAAAAATAAATAAAGTGATGGTTCAGCTTTTAATATGAGTATGAAATATGTATTCTTCTCTTTTAATCCTTGCAACACCTTCTGTGGTATTACAAGTGGCATTCACAGAATGCTCTTTGTGTTCCTTTTGAGTTTCCTCCTCGAGATCCACTCTAACTATAACTTGCAGCTGACACTAGTAAGGTGATGATATTAAGCTGGTAGAGAAAAGGGGAGGCTCATGCTTTTTTATCTATCTGTATGCTTGCATAAGATATAAATCTGACATATGGGTTGTATGTAACATGAACCCCATATGACTGTATGCATATTCTCTGATTTTTTTCTTGCTTTGCTTTTCAGACTGCCACATATAAGACAGGATGCCTGGGCTAGAACATCGGCTGGACTTCCCTTGTTTCTTTCTCAATTCTGTTTCATTCCAATATTACTTTGTATATGAATTGCAGTCTCCAATCTCTACAAAGAGAATAACAGAATCATAGAACAGTGGGGTTGGAATGGACCTCTGGAGATCATCTAGATCATCCTGCTAAAGCAGGAACACCTAGAGCAGACCACACAGGAATATATCCAGGCGGGTTTTGAATGTCTTCAGAGAAGGTGTCACGGAGAATCCTCGCAGGTTAATTTAAGGGGCAACAGAGTCCAAAACAACTTTTATTAGACCGGCGAGGAACAGGGTTTTAGCACTCCAAAGTGACTTAAAGGTTCGGATATCAGCTGAGGAAAATTATTTGAGGGGCAGCAACTGATACAACCAACAGGTGGTCCACAGCGTGCATACACGTGGCTTCACTCAAAAAAATTACGGAGCTGGCCCTGAGTCCCGGAGAAGTACACACTTGCCTAACACGGTGCGGGATTATTTTTAAAGAGATACATGCACTTGTAGTGAGTACGGGAAGTGTACACTCGCGATTCCGCAAGGGTAAATTTATAATACACCCGCAATCCTGCGAGAGTTAATTTACTTAAACGTGCAAGTGTGCACGGAATCCTACATGTGCTTATGTGGAAGCACGGGAGGAAAATACACTCGCGATTGTGCGAGGGGCTCTCGGCGGCCACTCGCGATTGTGCGAGGATTAATTTTACACGCGCTCATATGGAGCGTGGAAAGTTATACTTGCATATGTGCACGAAAAGTATAAATATGCTCGCAATCCTGCGAAAAGTTTTACTTACACCCGTGGCGGCAAGGCAAGCGGAGTCTCCATCCAGGGGAGGGGGGGGCTCTCCTGGAGGCAAGTGGCTAAGCTCGTACTCCGAGAGACCCACACACTAAATGGGCGGAGTCTCGACGAGAATCCCGTTTTTGTTATCTGATCAGACCTGACTGTAGGCATTGTAGAAGCTTCTCTGCACCCCCCACACTGAGTGTGGGTGCCCCTGAAGCCTTCAAACAAGATCCCTTCTCAGTCTTCTCCAGGCTGAACAGACCCAGCTCTCTCAGTCTCTCCTCATAAAAAAGATGCACCAGGACCCTAATAATCTTCATAGTCTGGTGCTGGACTCCCTCCAGTAATTCCTTGTCCTTCTTAAACTGGCGGGCCCAGAACTGGACGCAGTACTCCAACATCATTTTTGTTTGTGAAGAATCTTCTGGCATAACCTAGACTGTAGGGAGGTCTGCTATTTATACCATAAATATAGTATTTAATGGGTATAGGAGAATAAGAAGTGCCACAAATAAAATCTGTATTCACACTGACATAGAGTTTACTACAAAATTAATTGTAATGAACTACAGTTTTACAATATCATAAAAAAGACAAATTACAAATCTAGTGAACAATATAAACTCATAGATGCATGCACTGAGCATCATGAAGTGCAAGCCAAGAAGGCATGCAAATGTTTGGTTCACTGCTGTGACACAGAGCAGAAGGCAGACTTCAAAGACATCATACACGCTGTTGAAATTGGTTCCCTGCTGACTTTCTTAAAAGTGACTCATCCAGAAATGGAACAAAAATCTTTCATGTATAACAAAGAACACACATCAGGAACAGGCTGTCCTTTCTTCACCACATGACTAGCAAATACAGTTTGGAAGAGTTTATGAGTGACAATATCCATAAATCCCAGACATGGCCAATAGCCTCTTTACCTGTGAAAATCGGTATTGGTATAGAAAACATTTCAGTCTTTGCTGATGTAGAAAAGTTGATTACTTCCTTTACTTCTCAAATGAGGTCAGGTGGAGCTGGAGAGGGAGAATACTTTGGGAACTCAACTTTAAAAAAAAATAAAATTGTACATTAAGATTTGATTGCCTGGATGAACTGATTTAGAAGTTAGAGGACATGTTACGATTTTTCAAATACTGATTTGCTCTATGTATCATATTCATATTTCACAGGCTTTCAAATCTACAGGACAGATGAAGTTTTCAAAAAATTGTTTATCTAGCTGCTCTCTTTTAGGCATATAAATTGCATGGCTGAATTTTCACAGCTCTCAATTGGGTGAGAATCAAGAGCAGCTCACATTTTCATTGTGAGATGCAGGGTGCTGAACCCGTCTAAAGACTTTCATTTGTGTTCCTAAAAGGAATCTGGACTCATGAAAATCTGTGTGTAGAGTATTTTCTTTTTAATTTTGTCCTTCTTTGTCACAGGAAAACAAATCTTTCTGACAAAATTGGATGGCTTTCATTCTCTAATGACAACCTGTACAATGCAGGTTCATCATTAACTTTCAGAAGAGTTAAATTCATCATGTAACTCTTCTGAGAAAGATTTCAAAAGATGCAAATCAATAAGGTACTTAACTCATACTGAGTTGGGAGGAAATCATAACCACAGGGCTCAACTAGGAGGCTTGTTTAATTATTCCAGATTACATTTAGATCTTAAGATGAAAGATACTGTAGTATACATGTTAACAAATTGACTGATTTCCATCGCCCAAGAGAAATTCTTACATTTTGTTTCTTTGTTTACATGATTTGAGTAAATGTAACTAATACACAGGCAATACTTATGTTGAATCTTGTTACCTGTTGTCACGGAGGCACTCTGTAGGTTAATTTAAGGGACAACAAGGTCCAAAACCAACTTTTATTAAACCAGTGAGAAACAGGGTTTTAGCACTCCAAAAGTGACTTAAATACAGGTTCGGATATCAGTTGAGGAAAATTATTAAGGGGCAGCAGCTAACACAACAGGCGGTCCACAGAGTGCATGCACGTGGCTTCACTCAAAACAATGCCGGGGCTGTCCCCCAGTCCCGGAGAAGTACACACTTGCCTAAACACGGTGCGTAATTATTTTTTAAAGAGATACACATACTTGTAGTGAGTACGGAAAGTGTACACTCGTGATTCCACGAGGGTAAATTTATAATACACTCGCAATCCTGTGAGGGTTAATTTACTTACATGTGCAAATGTGCACAGAATATTACACGTGCTTACGTGGAAGCACGGGAGGAAAATACACTCGCGATTCTGCGAGGAAATAATTTAAAGTACGCGTGCAAATGTGCACGGAAAGTTATATGTGCATATGTGCACGGAAGGAAAATACACCTGCGATTCTGCGAGGATTAATTTTACACGCGCTCATATGGAGCACGGAAAGTTATACGTGCATATGTGCACAAAAAGTATAAATATACTCGCAATCTTGAGAGAAGTTTTACTCACAGCCGTGGTGGCAAGGCAAGCGCAGTCTCCATCCCGGGGAGGGGGGCTCTCGGCGGCAGCATTTTGCTCGTGCTCCGAGAGAGTCTCGACGGAGTCTCAACTAGAGTCCCGTTTTTATACTGGCTGATCAGATCTGACTGTAGGCATTCTAGAAGCTTTTCTGCACCCCCACACTGTCTGTGGGTGCCCCTGAAGCCTCCAAACATCCCCCACACTGGGCGCGGCTCAGTGTGCCTTGGCACTCCCTTCTCCTAATGGCCCTGGCCAGGGTGCTCTGGGGCCAAACAAAAGAAGCTGTTAGCCTCAAGTAGCAGAGAGAGAGGGAGATGTGCCTACTCCTTCCATACTGAAGGAGGGAGGGGGAGAGAGGGGGGTTTGCATTCTGCCACACCTGTGAAAAAGACTTCTGTTATAGAATAAATATTTACATTGGTTGTCTGCTGTTTATTGTTTGTTGCTATTTTATTTACTTTGATTGAGGTTTTTAATGCAATATTTTGACCTGGAAGTCCATCCTTATTCAAGAATATGCCATAGTTTGAAAGATTTGTTGATACCTTGGCAGGATGTTTCATACAGGTGTGAAAGTGCTGTATTCAGGGACAGTTTTCAGCACGCTCTTTACAGTTCTTTCTGCATGCCAGCACCAGTCTACGTAGGAGATTTTAAAGTATTTACAAAAAAACAAAACAAAACAAAACAAAACAATAAAAAAGAACCCCACACAAAACAAAACAAAAAAAGAACAGAATCGTCTAAGAACCGCACATGACCTCAATGTGATTGAGAGTAAAAATGTTATTATACCTCAGACCTCTTCTTGACATCAATTTCTTTTTTTCTAAAGGACTTGAAGCAAGTACCTAACATGATTTGTATTTTATGGCTCATAAAGTTATAGCATCAGACCCTATGGTTTAAACATTAGAATGCATGACATCCTGAAAGCAGTCATAGCCTAATAAGAACAAAAGCAACCATGTCAGAACAAAATAATCACGTGGAAGCACACTCAAGGGTGGACTTCATAGGTTTTAGTTTTCACCTACCTATATCCCTTTCTGTGCAGACCCTCTGTTACTTAGAGAAGTTGTTGTATACCTCTGTTGTGGTTTAACCCGAGCTAGCAATACAACCATGAGAGCCCCTCACTCACCCACCTCCCCACCCTTCAAATGGGGAGAAAATTGAAAGGGAAGGGAGAAACTTGGATTGAGATAAACACAGTTTAATAAAATTAGAAAATACTAATGCACTACAAGTAAATATGTATAAAAATAGAAATAGAATATAAAATAAAAGATACACAAAGCAATTCCCCATGAACTCCATCCACACCAAGCAGCCAGTCCCAGGAAGCAGCACCTTGGTCCCGAACAGCCCATCCTGTTAGAGAGAAAAAAGGAAAAATGCAGTAAGGCCCAGAGGCCTCTGCAAAATGTCAGGATAACAAAAGGCCAAATTAAATGTCCTGAACAGAACTCCCCTTAGCAGTCCCAGGTCCGACAAAGAGAGTGAAGAAGCGAAAGAAGTGAGAGAGAGCTCAGGAGATCCCGACTCTCATTGAATATGAAGCATAATGCTAATATGATGGAATACTCTTATTGATCAGTCTGGATATCAGTCAAGGTCTGCCACATCTGTGCCCCACTTCCTCAATGCCTCACACCTGTGGGCAGAGTGCTCAGAACATCTGTGGCCCTCAGATCAGAGCAATTAAAAACATTAACTCTGTCCTGGAGTGTTATTTATTTTTCTCAAACTAAGTCCAAATGACCATGCTAGCTATGAAAAAGAAAGGTTTCTAATTGCATGAAGAAAATTTACTAATTTTCAGTCAAACCAGCACAACATCCCACGCATTAGGAGATTAGAAGCTCAGCTCCTTAAGGAAATTCGGTTATTCTCATCTCCTGGACTTTTAAAGACTCAGATACTAAGACTTGGTTCAGAGTACCAAGCTTTATTGTGGCACTATGCCTTTTTTTCTGCTATTATACCATCATCAAAACCATAAGTAAATATATGAAGTCGTTATTTAAATGAGAAGTGTAATGAAGGGAGTGGTGGCCATTAGCAGGCTTATTTTGCTTGCTCATATATGTAATCTTTTTTCTGTGCTTAAAGAATTTTCAGAAAGGTTCCCCATGCACAATTTGTTGAATAGGAACAGGAGACAGTAGTTTAAAGACCATGTCTGCTTGTTGACAAGGGATGTAACCTTCCAGATGAGACAGTAGAATCACAACACACAGACAAACAGGAATCAAGATTATATACTTCTATATGAAGTTGTATATGTACTTTAGTAATAATCAACAGTTCCCACAGCTACACTTAGAGATATTTTAAACCAGAAAACATGTTAACTCTGCTAGTCTCAAATAATTCAAATGCTTACAGGCTCCAAAATCCCATTCAGTTATTTTGTGGAGGTAGGTATGAATGGCGCACAACAATCCTCTAGGCTTGCCTTTAAAAAATATTTGCAGGTTACTCAATAATACAATAAACAGTCCCTGGGAATATTCCTCCCTTAGCTGGTGATTTTTTTGCTTTAGAAAACATAGAGTTTGGGTTGTAACCAAATAACCTGTTTTATGCCATTTTTATTTAGTAGTAAAACGTTTTCAAGTTTGCTTTCCTGTTTGACTATTTGACACTATGGCATGCTTCTAGACACTAACAAGTGGCAGTTCTATCCATTTGTGTGGATTTGTGTTGCTGAGGGGAGCCTCCCTGGAGCTGATCTAGTCTGCAACGGAGAAGCAGGTCTTGATGCACTGAGGGTTTTTCTGGGGCAGGGGAATACCATGGCAGTGGAGATACCCACCAGGAGCCAGGAGCTCTCTCTTCTGTAAGACACTGTCAAGACTTGGCTGTTGCCAGGGCAACAGTGACCACCCCCCATGCCCATAAAAAGCAGCCCAGGAAGCGCCAGCAACCAGGACAGGCAAATGGCATGGTGTGTCAGCTAGGGCATGGCACAGCAGTTTGCACTACAGTTTGTATAGCAGGGCATGCAGAGAGGGTGGAGAAGCTCTGCTAGCTTGACCAGGGAACAGTGGTATCCAACCTGACAGAAAGCCACCCCGCCACAACTGATGCAGCTTCCCAGGGCAAGATCTGGTGGGAGGATGCTGCCACCCAGATGTCAGGCTGCAGGGTGTGCCCTGCTCTTACACCAATATGAGATGGCAGCAGTGAACACAGTTGTGGGAGGGGTGGCCAGGTAGAGGAACTCCTCTTAGTGACAGAGCTCCAGGAGGAGGTGAGTAGGTTGAGGAGTATTAGGGAGTGTGAGGGAGAGATAGACAGCTGGAGTCACACCCTGCCTTCCCTGAGGAAGGCCCAGCAGATAGACGGGGCACATGGTACAGAGGGCTCCCTACCCTCTGTCTGCATGGTGGAATACAGTGACTCAAGCAACAGGGGCCAATGGCAGCATGTTCCTACCTGGCACAGAAGGACAGTTTCTACTGTGACTACACCATTTTCACAGGTTTCCTTGCCCAACAGATATGAGGCCCTGCAAGTGGAACCAAACAATCTTGAGGATGATGGTTCAGCTAAGTTGGAGGTACCACGCAGCTCGAGTCAGTCGGTGCCCTCTGTCAAAACTGTTACTATGGAGAAAAAAAAGGCAAGTCATTGTCATAGAAGACACCCTTCTGAAGGGAACAGAAGGCCCAATATGCAAAGCAGACCCATTTCTTAGGGAAGTCTGCTGCCACCCTGAAGTCTGGGTTAAAGATGCGAAAATAAAACCTCCTGCCCTGGTATGGCCCTCAGATTATTATCTGTTATTGTTTATTCAGGTAGGCAGCAATGATTTTGCAATGAGAAATCTAAGGGCAATCACGAGGAACTTCATGGCCTTGGAATGACTCACTAAAGGACAAGAAGCACAAATAGTCTTCTCCTCTGTCCCCAGAGCTGCAGGGAATTATGAGGGAAGATACAGGAAGACCCGGAAGACCAATGCCTGGCTGCAGGACTGGTGTCACAGTCAGAATCCTGGGCTTTTTGATCATGGGTCTGTTTACATGACACCAGGCCTTCTGATGACAAATGGGGTGCATGTGTCTCAAAGGGAGAAAAGGATCCTTGGACAGGACTTAGCAGGGTTTATTGAAAGAGCTTTAAGCTAGATTTGAAGGGGGACAAGGAGAAAACCAGGATAACCAGAGATAAACCTGGGGGTGGCATGCCAATATCTGGGGGACAAGGTCATGGACAAGGACAGGGATGTTGTGATGTTATGTGGGGAGAAAGTTAGAAGGGCCAAAGCCCAACTAAAACTTGATGTGGCTACTGATGTAAAAGGCAACAAAAAATGTTTCTATAAATACATTCACAACAAAAGGAGGGCTAAAGAGAATCTCCACCCTTTAGTGGGTGCAGGGGGAACTACAGTGACAGAGGATAAGGGAAAATCTGGGGTAGTTAATGCCTTCTTTGCCTCAGTCTTAAATAGTAAAACCAGTTGTTCTCCAGGTACACAGTACCCTGATCTGAAACACAGAGACGGGGAGCATAATGAAGCCCCTATAACCCAAGGGGGTATAGATCCAGATGAGATCCATCCAAGGGTTTGGAGAGACCTGACAGATGGCCTCACCAAGACACACACAATTATTTATCAGCAGCCCTGTCTAACCGGGGCATTCCCCCAGCTGACTGGAGGTTAACAAATGTGATGCCCATCTACAAGAAGAGCCAGAAGGAGGACCTGGGGAATTACAGGTCTGCCAGTCTGACCTCAGTGTTGGGCAAGATTATGAAGCAGATTGTCTTGAGTGACATCATGTGGCACAAACAGGACAACCAAGCAATCAGGCCCACTCAACATGCATTTATGAAAGTCAAGTCTGGTTTGACTAACCTGATTTCCTTCTATCACAAGATGACCTGCTTAGTGGATAAGAGAAAGGCTGTGGACGTTTTCTACCCAGACTTTTATGAAAGTCTTTGACACTGTTTCCCACGGTATTGTCCTGGAGAAACTGGCTGCTCATGGCTTGGACAGCTTCACTGGATGACTGAGCCCAAAGAGTTGTGGTGAATGGAGCGAAATTCATTTGGTGGCCAGTCACAAGTGGTGTTCTCCAGGGCTCAGTATTGAGGCCAGCTCTGTCTGAGATCTTTATGAATGACCTGGATGAGAGGATCAAGTGCACCCACAGTAAATTTGCAAATGACAGTAAGCTGGGTGGTAGTGTCAACCTCCTTGAGGGTAGAAAGGCATCTGGAGAGCCTGGATCCATAGGCTTAGGCCGATTGAAGGAGATTCGACAAGGCCATGTGCTGGGTCCTATACTTGGGTCACAACAACCCCATGCAACACTATAGGCTCGGGGAAGAGTTGGTGGAAATCTGCCCAGCAGAAAAGGATCTGGAGGTATTGGTTGACAGCTAGCTGAACATGAGCCAGCAGCGTGCTCAGGTGGCCAAAAAGGCCAACAGCATCCTGGGTTGTATAAAAAATGGTGTGGCCAGCATGGCTAGGGAAATGATTGTCCCCCTGTACTCAATGCTGGTGAGGTCCTGCCTCAAATACTGTGTTCAGTTTTGGGTCCCTCACTACAAGAAAGACTTGGAGGTAATGGAGCTATTTCAGAAAAGGTCAACAAAGCTCATGAAGGGTCTGGAGCACAAGTCTGATGAGGAGCAGCTGAGGGAACTGGGATTGTTTAGCCCGGAGAAAAGGAGGCTTAGGGGAGACTTTGTTGCTCTGTACAAGTACCTGGAAGGAGGTTGTAGCATAGAGGGTGCTGGTCTCTTCTCCCAAGTTGCAAGCTATAGGATGAAAGGAAATGGCCTCAAGTTGCACCAGGGAAGGTTCAGATTGGATCTTAGGGAAAATTTCTTCATGGAAAAGGTTGTTGGGCATTGGAACAGGCTGCCCAGGGAAGTGGTTGAGTCACCATTGCTAGAGGAGTTTAAAGAACAGGTATATGAGTTTCTTCAGGACATGATTTAGAGTTGGTCTTGGCAGTTTTATGTTAATGGTTGGACTCTATGATCTTAAAGGTCTTTTCCAACCAAAATTATTATAGGATTCTGTTCTGTGACTTACACATTTTGAATCTCCTGCTGACACAGTTGTCTTTCTTGTAGTAAGCAAAACTACCTAAGCCAAAAATCCTTCCAAGCAGTTTATTGGCATATCATAATTTATGATGATTCATTATGCACTAAGTGCAGCATTTTCCAGCCTTTTGGGCATATGGTGTGGCAGAGTCAAGTACAAACAACATTATCATTCTTTTGTCATTAAAGATCTGGCAAGATATTTGAGCTGCTTGATATTTTGCTTATTAGCTAGATAGTGCCATAGGGCACCTTGCACTTTATAGTCATTAGTTACTAAAGATGTGATGGGAAGACAGAAATATTGTTAGCTATGTTTCTTACAGCAGAAAAATTTTCATAACTTATTCAGTAATGAGCTAAAGGAACATAACACAAAACCATCAGGAATACAATTAGTCACATAGTACTGGGACTGCCTCTGAAATCCTCTGGAAGAATAATGACCGAGGTAAATTGATTTTTTTCAACCTTCAGGTTCATAGCAAGAACTTCAGACCGTAAGAAACATTCAAAATGCTTAGTAGAGTTCTATATGATTCACCTGTCTTACTAGAAAACACATAAATAACTGTAACAGTTCTTGTTTGAAAAACACAGTGGCTAATTTTCAGAGGATAGATTATTCAGATTAGCCAAGGGTAGAGAAAAGAAGGAATCCATTTGAATCTAATCAAATGCATAACATTATTGTCTGTTTTGACAAGAGTAAGCTAAACCTTTATGCATCTGTATATCTTTTTAAATGCCACCCATTGAGTGAAATATGCTCTATCCAACAAATTACCTGATTGCCTTTGCAGCTAGAAGCTATATCTTAAGATGCTGGCATATTAGAAGCTTAAATAGAAGGTATTGTGGAAAATAATGAAGTAGTTTTAGATCATAAATACTTTTGGGATTCACACCATTTTTATGTATATGTATACATATACGTATACGTATATGTACACCTTAGTATTAGTAGTAATACTATTTATCTAACATTCTGGTGTCCCAAGTTACTTGCCCTCTAGGCATTGGACAGTAATTTGTCGCCAGGAATCCTAAGGCTGAATCCCCACCAGTCTTTTACTATGTGATAGAAAACACCTCCTGTGAAAGTTATAAATAAATGTGACTCTTTTGCCATGGAAATGTGTGTTAATTTTTGTTTTAAAGAGAGCAGTAAATAGGAAAGTGCTAAAAGGGTGATAAATTTCCTCGATTCAAATTCAAGTGAGCACCTGAAGACAGTGTATTTCACTGAAGTTTTTTCATCCTATTACATACAGCAGAGCCAGTCCAGACTAGAAAGCTCAGACATAGATGGACATCTCTAGCTTTAGCAGAGTTTTGCAAACACTTTCTTAGCTTTGAAAATACACACGTGGAAGACCTGAGATGCTTAGCCATCATGTTCCTCTGCATTTTGAATTTAAAATGAAACTTGAGGCACTGCAAGTTTAGAGTAGCTTGGGGGATTTCACAAATCGATTTTTCACACAGCATCAGTAATGGCAAAATGAAGTGACTCGTAGTTTTTCACTTAGACCCAGGCTTGCATCATTTTCTCTGTTGCATATTTCCTTTCTTTTCAAGTATGTTCTTTGGGACTAGTTTATTGTTGACTAGGAAGTGGAGTTGTTCTCAATGCATTCCTAAGGAAACATCCTGCACAGGAAGAGAGATTTGTTTTATTTTACATACAGCTGCCAATATCCTTTAAAGAGGATGGTCTCCTCAGGGCTTTTTATTTTTTTCTTTCTCTCCTAACCTAAATTGAAGTTTTATGCCAGTTTGTAAGCAAGGCCTGCTTGAAGAAGGCCAGCTGAAGTTCACAGAAATTACTGCAAGTACAAAGATTATTAAGACTTCTTTAAGACTTCTTAATAAGGAGGTTTAAGGCCTCAATTTATTGACCCTTATGAAGCTGAAATGTATTAAGGCTCTCAATACAAAGTAATTGTGCTCTTCCTGTCTTGGTTATATGAACAGCTACTTTGCTGCATAAGAAATAACTGTGCATTTTAAAAGGTGACTTCACAGCTCCCACGAGATTAGAACTCCTGTTTCCAGAGATGTCACAGACAAGAGTTGCTATTGACAAAGCATAGAACTCACAAATGTGTCATAATACTGTTACTAGACTGCTGATGTTTCAAAGAGGATACTTAAAATCTCTGTCTCCTCACAGCTGTTAAGGTTCTTGAATGTCAATATGTGATTATTTTCTTGCCATTCATGAGAGGGCAGTAAACTGAGGTTTATTTATCTTAAAACATGGTGAAAAAGAAATAAGTATGAGATTACTGATGCCTTACATGCTGTACCTAAAAAGTTTAGCAGAAAATCTTTTGCTATTGCTGATATATTGTCTCCAAATAAATTAGTCTTATATTGAGGAATACTGATTATTCAGGATTATTCACAGGTCATTTAAAATTTAAGTGTGAATTTTCTAAAGAGCCAATTTTTGAGGCAGAACAGGTACACCTCATCAGCAACTATGCAATATGCCCAGTGTTGCCCCAGTACAGAAACTGTTTGTGAGAGTGGGGTTTGAATTCAAAGAATTTCCTGGACCTGTTCGATCTTGTACACTTTCCTGAAACTGTGAACAAGAATGCTGGTTGACAGGTTTTGTTTGGTTGTTGTTTTTCTTTTTCTGGCTTGAATATGTATTCAGTGGGAACTGGAGCGGAGACCACACAAATTAGTAGCAATCAGCTACTAGTCCCCAGGGTTTGATTTGGAATATTAATACCTGAAGAACTGTTCTTACTCTTGTAACCGGTGCTTATATTTCTCAGTATTCCTTAGGCATATCATTATTTTTAATCAGCTGACACTGTTTATACGAAAAGTCCCTCTTTAAAGTATGAATGTTGCACCTGGCTTAAGTTAAATAGGAATACTGAGTTGAAAAAAATATTGGAAAAATATTTTTTATGTTCATCTGTTCAGTTCTTTCGGCATTTTGCAGTTTTCTGTATCTTTTTCCAGATTCTTCTTCGTTCTTCTTTTAGTCTGGTAGACTTTTCTGCCAAAAAAAAAAAAATGCTACTGTCTTCTGAAAATAATCTTTAAAAGTACATAGTGAGCTATATTGCATTTCCATGAAGCTTGCAAAAACCAGTTTTTAAATCTATGCAAAATGCTAAGCACAGCTTCTCTTTTCTTAGGGCATTTTTCTGGGCACAGTACATTTTCTTTCTATAAAAAACAGGTCATCTAATTGTCAAATTATATGTATTAGAAAACAGAAGAAAAGGAGTTTGTAAGTATTTCTTTCCAGATAATCTTGTATACATTTTAAGGAATTAAATACTCCCTGCAAAGTAGGTAGAAAATTAAGTGTCACAAGGAAAGCTACAGAGTTTGCTGTAAATTGGCAGGCATATGCTGTGATTGTTGTTTGGGTTGTTTTGTTTTTTTTTTAATTGCATGAGCTCAGTTCAGTTATCATAACACAGTTGAAAAGCTCTATTAACATACATGCCAAAACGTGTGGCTGTTAACTCTCTTGCTAAAGTTTTGACTCCCTTTAGGCTATATGCACCCTGTAAGCAGGACTTCAGTTGGCCCATGCAAATTCATTGTAGCTTTTCGCAGCCAAATAACATGGATGATCTGAAGTATTTTTGGGGAAAATAGCTGGTTGCCTGTGAGAAAAACTAAATAATTCACATGTATCCCCTCCCTAATTAAGTATTCTGAGAGCCTCAAACTCTAAAAATTTCACAGTGATTTACTGTGATATTGCACATGCACAGAAGCTAAGAGGTTTGTTCAAGGTCAAAATGTCATTTAGTACTAGGAATAGATATTGAATTATTTAGGAATGCCTAAACATCATCACTAACCACTACTTTGTATTTGTTAATTATATCATTAAAACTTTTTCCTCACTGCAGTATGAATAGTATCTCTCACACAAGAATTAAAAGAGGTGTTTTGCACTGTATTGTTTATGGCTTGGGTCAGGTAGACCCTTATAAGTATTGCTGGTTTTCTTCAAATAAATTAAAAAATGCATTATGTTTCACCATTAAAATAAGTGTAAATTGCAGTAACTTGTTTGCAAATATAATCATCCATGTCATCATCTTTCAATATAATTTTTGAGGTTTTTTTACAATGCTTGTTGAGAAAGTATTATGCAGTGAAGAATATCAGAAACTGGATTACTCAGGTTCAAAGATGTCTGCCACTCACCATTGTTCTTGAATCATGTAGTCAATAGCTAAATACCTTTAATGTCACTCTGGCTTCAAAAGAAAGAGATAATTAGGTTTAATTACTTGTTTAATCCAAAACTCAAATTATTTTATTGTTAATTGATCTATTTATAGCATGAAGTACAAATCAAAACTTATTTGTCTTCTTGTGTATCTCAGTGGTGATTTATCAGTGAATTGTAATAAAGTTTTGTGCTGAAAGTTGAGGAGCAATCCAAATTAAACTTGGGCTGTCTCATATATTTTCTCCAAACTTGAGTCAGATATGGACGAAATGCTTGAAAACTCTGCTTAAACATGAGATGCGCCTGTGAAAAATATGGCCAGTTTTGCTCTGCCAGAAGATAGAAAGGGGTGCTTTTTAATGTCCCAGGACACGTTAATTCCCATTCATCATTCCCAGCTTGTGGCTGGGAATGTGGGCCTTTAAGCAAAACTCTCAAAATATCCTAAAATACCTGCCTCTGCTCCTGAGATATTTTTGGCTTAATGGGAAGCAGAAAATACTGTCATACTAGTACCTCATGTGGCTCCTTACCTCCTTAAGATCCATAAATTGGCTTGACTTGCATTCATTTGTACAACGGGTCAGTGGATAAATGCCATGACTTCTTTCACAATCTTGAAGGAAAAGTTCATTCTTTTCAGATAAACGTGCAAACTTTGAGCATTGTTGTATTTAACCAGCCACTGTTGTAAATTTATCCTCCTCTCCTTTTGTTTTTACTTTTCTTAACTCCATTGGGGGGGGGGGCTGGAGGGGGAAGAAAAACAGAACAAAACAAAGCAAAACAAAACACTTCAGCAACATGCATATTACTGGAAAACTGATGATGTTTTCAGTGAACTTCTTGCTGAAATTAATGAACTGCAAAGTACTGCCCGTCAGGTAAGGCCTGTCACCACACAGCACACTCCTCACCTCAAGCCATGTGTTTCTCCTTCCTTTCAAAGTACCGTTCCAATACACACTGGTGGAACACAAGAACATGCCCTGTCATTGTTTTAGAGGTAGTATTATTGGCTTGAATTGCTTTTGTGGTAGTATTATGAGTGTATGGGATGTGTGCCTATTATTAAGTCTCTGACAATCCTGTGTGATGTAAACAGCTGATGCTATTACTGTTGCCAGCTGTCTGCCTTAGCCACTTCTGGACATTGCCATTCCTGAACCAGGTATGTCAGATCTCATCATGAAGCATAGTACACCAGGCTGAGAAGTGCAGCAGCTAAGGATCAGATATCCAAGCCTCAGAGGAAGCCACCTCTCTGAGGGGGAGGGTCAGTGGCTGGGAGCTGTAAGTGTTTCAGACTGCCGTTCTTATCTGTCACAGTCTGTGTGACAAGCTCCTTGAAGTATCATAGCAGATATTTGCTTCAGTGCAAGAAAATCAAAGTCTTTAGTAAACTAAAATGTTTTGACGTCCTGACCAGTAACATGCTACCAATTAACTGGTGAGATAGTGTATGACTGTATTGTTCATAATGCATTATTTAAAGTTTTGTTTGTTCTTTTAATTTGCATTGTACAAGAAAGGAGTTCTTTGCATAGCTGGGATTCTCCAACATCACAAGAATTCATAAGTTATCTTTCCTGAATACTATCTACAACTCCCTACAGTTTCCAATTAACATACTTATCTTTGATGAATTGTGGTTTAATTTTCTTTACCAATGTTAGTCTAGAATGGAACAATACAACATTCTTGCTATCTATTTTAAGAATCTTTCCTATGGTAGTGATACAAGAAGGACTTCATGAAGTCAGTGCATATAAAAAGCAAACAGTCAACTTGGTTTATGATGCTTCCCTGTGATAAGTATTCTTCTGTTTCTTGATAGAGGGAGAAATACAAACCATCAAAATCAGTCATTATAGAAAACAAAAACAAAAACAAAAACAAAGCGACAGAACCATTGAAAGAGTATTACCAGGACTGAGAGAAAATTTCTTCACAAAATGAAAACACTCAGTACTCACTTGGATTCAGATTTAATTTTAAAATTGGGAATTACAAGGGTTGGTGTGTTGCAGGGTTTTTTTACTTTTACCTAGCTCTGGTTCACATAATTAAACTATGAAGACTTGAATCACAAGTACTTTGGTCATGAAACAGAATGGTGTTTTTCAGTATTGTTTCTATGCTTATGCAGTAAGCTTTGAAGTAACCTTAAGACTTCAATTGTTTTCTTGGAAATGTGAATACCCTGCCTGGCAAAGGAGAAAAAGATTGTTCCTGTCCCCTAATTGGAAGAATTTATTTTTATACACTCAATAGCAAATTATAAGCAAAACAGTAGAGCATCCTTTGACCAGACAGTATTCAGTCTTCTACAAAAATCAAAGGTGGCTTTTACAGGAATCTCTAAAACTCACATAGAATCTTTGTCTTTTACCCCCAAACCAAAATGGACAAATAACAAAGCTGGTAATGAGTATGACTGATATACAAGAGATTAAGTTTTTGTTGAAACCAGTAAAAGAGGAGTGTGAGAAGGGGAGATAGAAAAAAGACTGTCATTTCAGAGGTTTTCCTCAGATTAGAACTCCTCATAGTACAGTTTTGTCAGTTTGACTTGATCTTCCTATGCAATGGAAAAGAGTTTGTGGCTAAGTACATTACACCTTCTAGGTTTTATTCCATTAAATTTCTATTACTGTGAAGTAAAAGATTTAGCTATCATACAGAGTTATCACGAAGCTTGATCTCTGAATGCTCATCAGTCCTCAAAGATGTATTAGAAGCATACTTCATTTACTTCTTATCTATTTGTCGAATTTACTCACTGTTTCTACAAGCTTCATTTAATTTATGTCAGGGGTGTCAAATTCTTTTTCACCAGGGGCCACATCAGCCTCGGGGTTGCCTTCAAAGGGCCAAACTACTCCTACCTTTATACAGTTCTAAAATTACATTTGGTCATTTGAAGGCAACCCCGAGGTTTATGTGGCCCCTGGTGAAAATGAGTTTAACACCCATAATCTAAGTAATCAGTATTGAAACTGATCTACTGACCTGATGTATTATTGTTGCTAACAGGCTTTCTCCATTTTTTGCATTGGAGGAGTAGGTAGTAAGATAATAGGAATTTTGCTTTTGACTAGCTACCAGGATTTTTTTTTCTGTTTTATATTTATATGTCCTGAAGGGCAATTTTGATTAATGTGTATGTATTAAACACCCACTCGGTAAATATTTTAGCATTACACAATGAGCTAATTTGTTGATTTTTGTTATTTGCCTCTTTTCGTTACAGGCAATTTAAGTTAAGAAAATACTTAAACGTGATCTTATCATGCAGTAAAGAATTTGTAAAGAGTATCTATAAGTAATTAGACTCGAACTCACAAATTGCTACATATATATACTCCCACATATGCAATTTATATAACAGGTTTAGCTGCCTGATGCTTCAATTGCATCATTGTTTCTTATTTTAATATTTATGTGTTTGATGTTGTCCAATTTGTGGAGAAGAAGCTGATTGTGCTGTATATTCAAATAAGTTTTCTCAAGATCTGCTGCAAATTACATTACTAAGCCAGTCTTTACATCATAACTTTAAAAACAAGGAGTCTGTACAGTTACTTGATGGATTAAATATGGCTTCCCACACGGAACATCTCAAAGTTTTTGCTAGACAGATTATCTGAGTGGTTGAAAATTACACTTACAATATGAAAATAAGGTTAATAGCCTTTCACATACTCATAGCTTTGATTCTATATCCATGTTACAGTATTTATATTTAGAGAGCATGTATATTTAGAGGGAGTATGTAGGTGAAGAGTATTTATATTGCATAGGCGAAGAGCATATTTATGGATTAAATCCTGGGCCTTAGAAATCAGAAGCAAAAATTCTACAGTATGAGAAGGATCATGACTTTTTGAGTGCATATTTTAATATTTGCAAAGACTCAATATAGTTATTAAAAGTTTTGTTTCATTTTTTATTTATTTACATTTACAAGAGATTTTCTTTCATTATGGTAATATTATGTTATTTCATTTTAAAAACATCTTTGTAAAGAAAACATCCCCTCAATATGTGATACTTCACCTACTGTATTGAATTGTTCTGGTGCTATTTCAGTTCAAAAGCTAAAGTAATGCATATATGGCCTTTATAGTTCAGGTCTGTATGTAGTCAAGCAGAAGCCCAGCAAAAAATTTTCCTCTCACCCATGTCTACAATGATGTAATGTTTTTTTTTTATTTCAAGAAGATTAGGTGGATACCATCTTCTAGTCTTTATTTTCATCTTTTTGTTCCTTCTCCTAACACAAAACTGTGAAATCTTTTCACATGCAAAATGTCTTATCAAAACTGGCAATTGCTGAGAACACATAGTATAAGCAAAGTAATCTCTGGGAAATAATCCAAAGACTTACTTTTCCACTTCTTTTCCCGAATGTAGATCAGGGTCAGCTTCATTTAAATAGATACAAAGTTGAAAGGGTGAAACTCTAAGATTGAAAGTGTGTGGAAATAATTGAATGATTTTATCAAACAGAGCTACAATGGGGATTTCATCAGAAGAAAGAACAAAAAGGAAGTAGAAGTGTTCTAAATAAATGACATCTTCTAAGTAAACTAAGCTGCTTTCACTCCTCTCTTTCGATAAATCAATTTCTCCTATGGACATGTGAGTTATATTGACAAACCAATCTTAGCCTTGAGTTTGGAAGTAGAGTGTACTGAATTCAGAAAGGGAATAATTCAGAAATCTGGTCTTTCTCTTTTGCTGCTATATTGCATGTTCCAATTACAGTTTAAGAAGGTGGGTTGTACTAAATGCCTTTTGATGGAAATGCATTGTTCTTTTGGCTGAGGAACTTTTATCCTATAGTAAATATAATAGATGTAAGAATCTCAGATTAATTTAAAATGGGTTCTCTGAAACTTACTTTTTATATTTCCTGAGTTTAGGTCATAAACTGAAAGTCTTTACTTCCAAGTTCCTTTATGTAGAAGTTGTTTTGTTTGCAAAAGCATTTTTGGAAAACAGTTATTCAATGAGCAAAATTATACAATGAATGGATAAGAAGACATCTGTGAAAAGGGTGATAGTTTCACATGATGTCGTGTCAGTGAAACACATCCTTATCAAATTTTGATGCAATGTTTTTCTAACCTCTATAATATTTAGAGTAGATTATCTTTAATGTTGGTTTACTCTTGGCATATTGAAAACTGTATTTTTTGTCATACATTATACTTCAGTAGCAATATTTTTTCTCTCCTTAAAATTGTCCTAACAAAACCTTGTTTAATTTGTTCTGACACATTTTTAAATGTTGTAATTCTCTGATGAAGCATGACAAATATTTAACCCTCCTAGTATTGATGTGGATGCACTTAAAAAGGTTGAAAAGTCTTGTTAATTTCACCTCTCTAATTTCCATCTATTTTGTATGAAATAGAAATCAAGCAAAAAGAAAACCTAAAATTATAACTACCAAATTAACAAGAAAGAAGGAATCAAACTGGCATCCAATTTACAAACTGATGACAGTGTGTTTATCACATAGTCTGGCTTAGTCTGCAGAACAAGCAGATGTGAACCAGTGTGATTTTGTCTGCTATATTTTAGGACTGATATTGAGCTTTTTCCTTCTAAGTCTAACCAGAGCAGTAACAACTTAGCTGATTTGGATCTTCCATTTTTGCCAAATTTCCACAACTTGTGAACTTGTGTAGCCACTCCTTTTAAATAACGCTAAAATCAGTTTAAATTAGGACTTTTCAACACTGGGGCTTTCCTACTAAAATGTACCACAGATGATTTAATAAGCTAAAATTGAACAATCAAACACAAATTCTTTAAAAATTTCGACATATATCACCTTCAACAAATGAAGCTAAACCATGCAATACACTCAGCATATAGATTTTGTTCAGCCAGATTTTTGCTGGAGGTTAATGTCTCTTCAGTAAGGTGTTAGCTAGCAAAGCCAAAATTACCCAGTTTTCTTTTTTTTTTTTTTCATTTTTAATTTTTTTGAATTTCTGAGTTTGTTATTGTTTGTTTTGTTTTTATCCAGTTCTCTGCTCCTGTAAAGTCACTTTTACCTTTTCTATTCTGCAGATTAATTTCTGAATGGAAGTGGGTTTACTTTAGTACAGTGTGTTTCACCAAGAGTTGCTAGCTCCAGCTATATTCTTTATAGACCTTACCTGCAGCTTTTCTTTATCTGCCCATGGATCTTGATAAACACTTAAAGAAGAGGTTTTATACTGTCTGGCTTGGAAAACAGAACTGTATTTTGTAGTGACTGGATTTTCATTCAACAGAAGCTTCTGACATTTTAGCATCAATTTTGATTGTGAAATTGGGTTAGACACTGAACTTTGAAAGGAGTGATTCTGTCATATTGTTTGCATTTGTAGTAACTTGATTTATGTAGTGATATAAAGTACCATTCTGTAAAGAAAAAGCTCATCAAAATAAAAAAACATTCCAAACATGCCAAATGGCATTTTATCATCTTTTTTTCTCAAAATAAATAATGTTGCTTCAAAGAAACTGTTGAGGAAATGTCTTCTTGTTATTTAAAAGCACTTAATGAATTTGACAAATACTCAGTTGACACAGAAAGTTCTCATGGAAAACAGTTCATACTTTTACAGTCTTGAAAAACATTGAAACATTGAAAAATGTTCTAACAAAAGGTATCGACCTGCTATTGTTATAATTTTCAAAACAAGTCTGAAGGATTAAACCAACTATGGTTAAGTCAGCCTTAAATATCAGCCACAATAAGTCCCCAAGAACTGTCATAGCTGCTGCCTCCTTAGTCTGAATTCCTCCTTCGGCATTTCTAGCACCAATGTATTTACGCTAAAAAAGAATGCAAGAATCATAGAATTGTTTGGGTTGGAAAGGATCTCCGAAGGTCATCTAGTCCAATGCCCCTGCAATGAGCAGGGACATCTTCAACTATATTAGGTTACTCAGCACCCTGTCCAGCCTGACCTTGAATGTTTCCAGAGATAGGGTATCTACCATCTCTCTGGGCAGTATTTTACAACCCTAATTCTAAAAAATGTATTCCTCATGTCTAGTCTGAATCTCCCCTCTTCTAGTTTAAAATGATTGCCCCTTGTTCTTTTGTAACAGGACCTGCTATAAAGTCTGTCCCCTTCTTTCTTATAGGCCCCTTTTAAGTACAGAAAAGCCACAGTAAGGTCTCCCTGGAGCCTTCACTTCTCCAGGCTGAACAACCCCAACTCTCTCAGCTGTTCCTCATAGGAGAGATGTTCCATCTGTCTAATAATTTTCATGGCCCCACTCTGGACCCTCTCGAAAAGGTCCATGTCAGTCTTGCACTGAGGGCTCCAGAGCTGGATGCAGTACCCCAGCTGGGGACTCACCAGAGCAGGGTAGAGGGGTGGAACCACCTTTCTCAACCTGCTAGCCATGCTCTTTTTAATGCAGCCCAAGAAAGAATTGGCCTTCTGGGCTGCAAGTGCACATTGCCTGCTGATCTCCAATCTTTCATTCACCAGTACCCTCAAATCCTTCCCCACAGGGCTGCTCTCAATCCCTTCATCCCCCAGCCTGTATTGATACTAGGGGTTGCCTCAACCCAGGTGCAGGACCTTGCACTTGGCCTTGTTGAGCCTCCTGAGGTTCACATGGGACCACTTGTCTGGGTCCCATCCCTCAGGCATGTCAACTGCACTGCTTAGTGTGGTGTCATCTGCAAACTTCCTGAGGGTGCACTCAATCCCACTGTCTGTGTCATTGATGAAGATATTAAACAGTACTGGTCACAGTATGGACCCTTGAGGGGCACCATTTGTTACTGGTGTCCATGCAGACATTGTACCATTGACCACTATTTTCTGGGTGTGGCTATCCAGCCAATTCATCATCCACTAGACAGTCCACCCATCAAATCCATATATCTCCAGTTTAGAGAGAAGGCTGCTGTGCAGGACCATGTCAAAGGCTTTACAGATGTCTAGATAGATGACATCCCTAGCCCTTCCTTTTTCCACTGATGTAGTTACTTCACTGTAGAAGCCCACTTGGTTGGTCAGGCAGGGCTTGCCCCTTCTGAAGCCACACTGGCTGCCCTCCATGTGCCTTAGCATAGCTTCTAGGAGGATCTGTTCTGTAGTCTTCCTGGGCACAGATGTGAGGCTGACAGGTTGGTAGCTCCTGGGGTCCTCCGGAGAGCGAGGATCTGTGTGCTGGGGAACACCTTTGCTGAAAGGGATCTAGAATTCCTGGTGGACAACAAGCTGAGCATGAGTCAGCAATGCACTGCTGCAGCAATGAAGGCAAATTGGATCCTTGGCTGTATCTACAGGCACATTACTAGAAGAAACAGAGATGTGATCATTCTACTCTATAGAATGCTTGTCATGCCACACCTGGAGTATTGCATTCAGTTCTGGTCACCACTCTTCAGAAAAGTCACAGTCAGACTTGAATGAGTCCAGAGGAGGGCCATGAACATGATCAAAAGGGTGGACAACTTGTCCTGTGAGAAAAGACTGAAGGACTTGGTCTTTTACCCTTGGATTAACATCATAGTTTTCCAGTATGTAAAGGGCATCCACAAAGAGGACAGAGGCTCTCTCTTCACAAGGAGCCACATGAAGAGAATGAGGGGTATAAATTGTTCCAGGAGAGGTTTCATCTTGATATAAAAAGAAATACTTTAGAGTTAGAAAAACCAGTCACTAGAACAACCTCCCCAGGGACATGATGGAGACCCCTCACTGATGATTTTTAAGATGCAACTGGACAAAGTTCTAGATAATCTCATGTAGGTTCCCTTTTCCATGAAAGGTTGGACCAGATGATCATTTTAGATCCCTTCCAGCTTGGGATGTTCTATGATTCTGTGATTTGTGGAGTACCAATTACAACAGCTGCCTGTGACTACATTAAAAATTACCAAATGTATACTTCTTATCCTACTGCATGTTTGCTTTTAACATATACTAGTGTTTACCTAGGTTAACTATTTAATTTAGTGGCCTCAGTCATATCTTCAAACCAGTATTTAAAATCCAGAAGTGTCTTTATATTTGCACCTAATGTTTTTCCTCCAAGTTTTCATATATGATTTGTACATGCATGTAGTACATAGGTGCTGCATATATGTACAAGTTCCATACATAAGATAACAATAAAGGATCTAATTTAAGACGTTAGTTGACCCAAGAGGTGAATATATTGTCTGTTGTAAGATTGCTATGAATTTTAGCTTGGACTTAAGTCATAGATTCCTGGTTTTGGAACTCTTCAGCTATGGAAGTACACTCCTACAACATTAATATAATGTTTTTTTATTTTTTTTTTATTTATTTTTTTTAAAATTATGTACTTATGTATTTGTCTAAAAGAACTGAACTGTTTTGGTAACCAGTATCCAAAGCACCATGTTTCAACATGGGAAAATACTGTGTTTAGGAGGTCTATAATGAGCAATTCAATAGAGTCTAGAAGTTTCCTGAGCCACAATGGAATATAAGCTGAGTAAGGCTTTGAAGGTTCTATTTGGAAAGCTTTCTTTATCATCATTCTTGTTTTTTCATAGAACTATTTATAATGCAAGAATGAGACTAGGTGTGTCAAAATGTAGTAAGCTTCACCACTTTAAAAGGAAATAAAGAATGGTAAAAGACATGCATGACTCATGATTATTAACTATCATTCCAATAAGAGTCTATGTCTACAAAATTGCAGTATCTGAAAAAGTTAGTATTTTAAATGAAGCCAATTTTAATACTGAGAATTAGCTTATGAGTAAACTAATGGTTTCTTATTGGATTTTTAAAAATTCTCAGTAGTACATATAATTCTGCCTTAAAATATTTCTTTTAAAATTCAATTCTACAAAATCAAACAAAAAGATGAAATATGCACAAGGTAGCATAACATTTACATCAGCATTATGATCTCCCAGAATTTTTATACACAATCCAGTTTATCAAAACTCAACTTAGCCGGTTCTAAAGCAATATTATGACATGTCTAAAAGAGAAGGGAAAAAACGCAAATAAGTACAAAAGCATAGTTGTCAATGAGAATATTTTGTATACGCTGGATCATTCTCTGGTTGACTGTTAGAGTATAGCAAGAAAGGATACAGAAAAGAACACTTTGATCACTGAAAATTCAGCTTCTTCTCTTAATCACAAACATGACTAAAATTACATTCTCCAGCTACTTCTCCACCATTTAAATATTTACACTTAAAAATAACCTTTGTTTTTTAATTCAAACTGTTCCAGAAGAAACATTTATCTTTATATTATACAGAGTGAAAGTAAGCAAGAACTTTACAGCTGCAATGGCAGTGGCATATTTTTACATTATATTGTATCAGAAGATGCTTGGACTCAGGCTCAGGAGACACTGATTCTCTTCACGGAGCTACCACTGAGCAATATGATTGTGGTCAAAAAAATCCTGCTATTCAACACTTATATTTTACGTTCATTCTTCTTTCAATTATGTTAATTTTTTCTTCATCACCTTTAAGTTCTTCAAGATTCTTATTGTGTATCTTGAAAAGCCTATCTTACATGGAAACACAACTGTAATGAGATTTTACTTCCTTACAACTATTTATTGAAAAATATGTGTTTGGCTTTTTAGCAAATTTCTGTGAGTTTGATGAGTAAGAGAAATGGGAAAATGAAGATATCTGACAATTTAGTGGAAATATTGTGAATTTGGCAAAATTCAGAGAGAATTGCAGGGAGAAAATTAGAAGGATGAAAGCCCAAATAGAGCTGAGCCTAGATATGGCTGTAAAAGGCAATGAGAAATATTTCTTTAAATATTTCAGCAACAAAAGGAGGGCTAACGAGAATCTCCATCCCCTGGTTGATGCAGGGGGAAAGATAGTGAGAGAGGATGATAAAAACCCTGAGGTACTAAATGTCTTCTTTGCTTCAGCCTTTGATAGTAAGACCAGTTGTGCTCCACGTACACAGCCCTGAGCTGGAAGACAGGGATAGGGAGCAGAATGAACCATCAATAATCCAAGGAGAAACGTTTAGTGACCTGCTACACTACTTAGACATCCACAAATCTATGGGGCCAGATGGTACACATCCAAGGGTGCCGAGGGAGCTGGTGGAGGTGATTACTAAGCCACTTTCCATTATCAGCAGTCCGGGCTAACTGGGGAGGTCCCAGTTGACTGGAAGTTGGCAAACGTGACACCCATCTACAAGAAGGGCCTCAAGGAGGATCCAGAGAATTATAGATCTGTCAGTCTGACCTCCATGCCAAGGAAGGTTGTAGAGCAGATTATCCAGTGTGCCATCACATGGCACATAGAAGACAATCAAGTGATCAGGCCCAGTCAGCATGGGTTTGTGAAAGACAGGTCCTGCTTGACCAACCTGATCTCCTTCTATGACAAGGTGATCCACTTAGTACATGAGGAAAAGGCTGTGGATGTTGTGTACTTAGACTTCAGTAAAGCTTTTGATACTGTATTTCACAGCATACTCCTGGCGAAGTTGGCAGCTCATGGCTTGACTGGTTGTACTCTACAATGGATAAAGAACAGGCTGGTTAGCTGGGCCCAAAGAGTTGTGGAAAATGGAGCCAAATCCAGCTGGCAGCCAGTCATGAGTGCTGTTCCCTAGGTCTCAGTATTAGGGTCAGTTCTGTTTAATATCTTTTTCAATTATCTGGATGAGGGGATTGAGTGAACCCTCAGAAAGTGTGCGGTTGACACCAAGCTGGGTGGGAGTGTTGATCTGCTTGAGAGTAGAGAAGCTCTACAGAGGGATCTGGACCACCTGGATCGTTGGGCTGAGGCCAGTTGTATGAGGTTCAACAAGGCCAGTTCCAGGTCCTGCATTTGGGTTACAACAACCCCATACAATGCTACAGACTTGGGGAAGAGTGGCTGGAAAGATGCCCAGCAGAAAAGGACCTGGGGGTGTTGGTCAGCAGTTGGCTGAGCATGAGCCAGCAGTGTGCCCAGGTGTCCAAAAGGGCCAACAGCATCTTGGCTTCTATCAGAAACAGTGTGGCCAGCAGCAGTAGAGAAACATTCCACTGTACTCAGTGCTGGTGAAGCCCCACCTTGAATTTTGTGTTCAGCTTTAGGCCACTCACCAGAGGAAAGACATGGAGGTGCTGGAGAGAGTTCAGAGAAGGGCAACAAAGCTGGTGAGGGGCCTGGAGCACAAGTCTGATGAGGAGTGTCTGAGGGAACTGTGGCTGAGGGGAGACCCTATTGCTGACTGCAAGTACCTGAAAAGAGGTTGTAGTATGGAGGGTGTTGGTCTCTTCTCCCAAGTAGCAGGTGATAGGACAAGAGGAAATGGCCTCAAGTTGTACCAGGGGATGTTCAGATTGGATATTAGGAAAAATTTCTTCATGGCATTGGAACAGGCTGCCCAGGGAAGTAGTTGTGTCACCATCCCTGGAGGTATTTAAAAGCTCATAGATGAGGTTCTTTGGGACATGGTTTAGAGGTGGACTTGGCGGTATTACATTAGTGATTGGACTTGATGATCTTAAAGATCTCTACCAACCAAAATTATTCTATGATTCTATGAATATAGGTTAGATTCAAATGAAGTTTTGACTTGGAACAATTGACAGCATGAGCATTGACAAGTAGGACCCATGCAGCACTGAATGTATTTTTCATATTTAGTAGTCTCTGTCATAGTCAATGTGTTTACATGTTCAATTTCCAATAAAATTTAAAATAAATTGAAAAAAAATATTAAATAATAGGAAAAGGTGTAAAGCTAACACCGTGATAGTATTAATCTACCATTAGGATCAAACACTTCCTGCAAATGAGGCCTCTAAAGTGAAGAAGAGTTGCATTTTCTGTCTAACATCAGAGGTAAAGATACTTTGAATTTCCTTTCTTTAGAAGGAAATGTCCAAATGAATATTAGATTTACCAAAAGAGAAATCAAAACGCTCTACTCAGGTTGAAGTAATACTTTTTAAATGTAAAAATGATAGGCGTATTGTACACAAGTATTTTATTTTATAGGATTAACAGCTGCACCTGCTTCTAAGATACTGTAAAGCAAGAAGCACTTCATTATGGTAAAAAGTCCTTATTGCAGTTTTTAATCTTAGGAAGAGGAATCCAAATTCTTCTGAAGCTTATGTTAATGCACTGAGTTTCATTTCTGTAAAGAAAATATGTTTTGTATAATGCTGCTTGTTAAGGTGAACTGCAGATATTCATTTCTAAGGAAACACTATAGAAAATATGCACTCAAGACATTGCATTTAAGGATGACAGAAACTAGTATTTTCTGATGGCTTAATGGAATTAAAAATAGTCATCATGCAGTCAATATTTAAAACAAAAAAAACAAGCAAAGTATGTCTGCCTGAAACAAAATAACTTAATGCCTTTTTTTCCCCAATAATCTAAAACATTAATTGCAAACACCAGTTTTGATCAAATGAAAAATGCAGTCTAGCCCTGAGAGAAAAAATATTTCATATGCAGGAGTGAATCTTTCAATACTTTTAATTAATTACTACTTCCTTAATGTTGGAAAAAAAAATCAACAAAAGTTATTTGGAATAAAGAAATGAGAATGTTTTCCTTAAAATTCAAATCAAAATTGTTAACTTTGTTGGAAGCAGGATCTTTTTCCCGCCAGTAAAAACAATTAACTTAAAATTCAATTGAAGTGAAGGACAGAGAGAGTTCATAGGATATTAAATGTTAATCAATTTAATTTGATTCATGCAAAAAATATTGAAAAAATAATCAGATGACTCTGTCACTACTTGACAGAAAACAAGGAAGATGCACAGCCAAAATTATATCAAGTCTGATTTTCATCTTGAATAGAATGGTAGGCTTGTAGGTGAAGCAGAAGTAGGAGATATGCTCTATCTTGTCTTTTTTAAGAGTTTTTTTTGCCTTTATTTTAAATGTTACTTGTTTTTATATATCACCTCCATAAAATTCCTGTGTAAGGTACATATAAATATTATTGTTGAACAATTACATGTGAGTAGTTAGCAATTGCTTATATCCACATGGTTCTGTCCTGGGTCCACACTATTCGATGATTAGCAGCTGGACATTGAAATAGAGAGTAAGTTTACAAAAATTGTATCTGATATTTGTTCATGAGAGAAACTGCAGAGATAGTCAAGGACAAGAAAGTCTCAAAATTAAACTCCCCCACACTGGAGTAACAGAGAAAATAAGATTCAATTCAACATGTAAAAGTGCAACACACTTAGGGCACATGGCCTTTGTTGCATTTCAAAGGCCATCTTTGGCAGCACACTTCCAGGAAAATGTGCACCCGGCCAAGAAAAATTAGAAAAATGATACCAAAAAAGAAAAACAAACAAACAAACACCAAGAACAAAAACAAAACCAAACAAACAAACAAACCAACCCCACCAAAGAGAAGCAACTGAAGACATAAAGTATGATCTACAAGAAAGTACCAAATAAAAGAAGCGTTGCAGGTTAAGTTGGAAAAAAACTAAAAATATGCAAATTCGCAATTAGAAGAGATGATTTGACAGTTAAGGATCAGTTTTGTGAAGACAAAAGATAGGAATACATTGCTTGAAATAGCTCTGGCACCTCTGTCATTGAAGATCTGTAACAACAGGCCAAGGAAACTTCTGTCAAGGGTAACACACATGCAGGTGATCTGTCTCCTGACAAAGAAGTTATTTCTTACGGTGCAGTAAAGTCCTAATTCTTTGTATGTTATGAAGTTTGCAGAAGCCTTTTATTTCACTCTGTATTTATCTCAAAGTCTTTTGCCTGCAATTTTCACCTGGCTTTAGCTCTAAAGATTACCCTTGGTGACTCTATCCACTCTTCAGTTAACTGCTAACACAATGGCTATCATGTTCTCCTGCTCCTATGACCTCGATGAAGATAATTCCCTCTTGTATTAATAGCTGATGTAGTATCATCCTTATGATGCACAAACTAGACCACTTATGACAGGATCTTCCTTGTGAGCAAATACCTAGGGGACAGCCTTTCTGAGACTCTTCCCACAGCCAAAGGAGGCATTAGGAAAGGCCACAATGTGATTCATATTAGAATATCTTAATCCTTCCACCTACTCAGGCTCATGAAGGACCGTTACTGCATTTGGAAATGGTGAAAACAAAAATTATTTTCAGTCTGTTTTTTGTTGTTGTGCTGGTGGTTTTTTTTGGTTGGTTTTTATGTTGTTGTTTTTGGGTTTTGTGGGGTTTTGCTTGTTTTCTTTTTTTTTTTTTTTTTCCCCACAGTCAACATTATACTTAATGAGAATCTTGAAGAGTTGCTTCATAGGTCAGCTATTAAGTTCAGCCCTTGCTGTTTCAAATGCTTGTCCTAACGTTGCAGTACTCTTAATGAGCTACCTAGAAGAGTATACATTTTTGTCTTTTTCAGTTTGGCCTTGGTGGGCAAGCAACTTTCTTAGTACAGACATGAGCTGTATGACAGATGGTATAAAAACAGACCTTCAGCTTGGCAAGAGGAGAGAGGCAGACAATTCACTTAAATAATCCTAGACTTCTCTTTCAGCATTGCAAATTGCTAAGAAATGTAATAAAGTTAACCTTGTGAAACAGTTGTGTCTACATTTTTTTCTCAAAAACAATAAAAAATATTTGTATCCTGTGTTTAAATTATTTTAGATCTGGAGTGGAGAAGAATCTCATTTTCACTGACCATAAACAGTTCCTTATTAATGTCTGGTTTTATGTAACTCTTATTTATGTGTTTAGTTAGTATGCCTATTTGTACCAATTTTATAGAAAATATAATCAGCCATGTGTTCCCTCCAACTGTCCTACACAGTGGTCTATTTTTGCATATACTTTGAAAACCAGTTGTTCAATATGTAGTGTTTCTGGAATCACATACTTGAATCCCTTCAAAGCAGACTCAGGTTTTAACATAGTTCAAAAACAAAAAAAAAAAAAAAGAAAGAAAGAAAAGAAATTAGTATCACCCAGTATGCTATGTCTTTCATATGACACTTTTAAAACTAAGGATTAGAAAAACTTTCCACCATTTTATGTAAAATCGAGTGTTTTATAGTCTGATTTGTATGTATACATATTTTTGTTGTTGCTCAATGTATTATCAGTTCTGGAAGTACATGAAAAAGTAAAAAGAACAACCTAGGACTAATTCTGTAGAATTACCTCTCTTGAAATTATAGCTTCAGCCAATTACAGTCAAATACTGGGAGTAGGATCTAACTTACGAACTTTAAAGAAAATAATAAAATGCACATGTAAAGCTGAGTATATGTTAACTGCTTGTGGGGTTGGCACCTTCATTACGGGCGTTCCTTGACTTTTCAAGCAGAGATGGTGAATTAATCTTAAAGACCAGTTACTGATATATTACCAAATCAGTATTCTAGTTTGGAAACTTTTACAAGTTACTTTTGATATTCATTGTTCATAAGCATTTGGGTGGTTCACATTATTCATGAATTATTTAGAAATCCTGGAAAATCCTTAAATGTTTAGGATGAATAATCTCTGACATTGAGATGAAAGGTTCCAGTTTTTTCCCTTTGGGGTCTAAACTGGTTTTTGGTCTAACCAGTTGCCTCTTTACTCAAGGAAAATTCCGTCTGCGTCAGTGGAAATTTTGATTTCTGAGTGAAGTTAGACTTGACACATTGGAATTAAATAATTGTCTTTCTTGTTTTGCTCTGGCTAGAGGAATACCCTTGCTTATGATAACTTACGCATTGTTTATCCCCATCAACTTCAGAAGGGTCATTTATTGAGTTGAAGTTTGTGTTTGCCAAGAGCATGAGTAACCAGACATAGTCTTATGTAAGAGGTAACTGCTGTGCCTAGTCATCACATCTCCTTTTATATCTCAATTAAAAACAGTTACAAATTGAATACAGAATTAAGTTGTTTTTAAAGGTATACTAAGTGTGTCACTACATCGTATTTGTTTAGGTGTCTTTTCTACAACATCTTTATCTTGTTGGGTAGTTGCTAATTTCTTTGTGTGACTAATTCGACTACTTTGTCCAAGTTTCACTGGTAGAGTGAACTGGAATCTGTTGTGGAGAGGTCTGCAGCACATTTGGATACCAGCCATTAAGAGTTGGCACTAAAATTGTCACTAAGAAATTGTACACATAAAAAGAGTAGGATAAAAGCTAGTTTTACAGTTACTACTACAGTGCATCTAGAAGCAAGGGTCAGCCCTAGAGCCCTTAGTCATACAAAACCACACTCTGATTTTACCTCGCAGTGAAGGCCTGTAGGAATTATGGTGGGAGTTATTCCTGAGGACCAGTTTTACAAGAGAGACTATTTCTATGGTAGTGTTCATGTGGCCTACCCACTTTCATCTTCCAGTGTAGAAACAGGTTAATTTATTAACCTTGTACAGACCTGCTGAAAACAATTTGGATTCCACTGGTTGAATGCTGAATCAGTGCCTCAGTGTAATAGAAATCTTGGCTACTAGGCAACACTTACCTGTTCTAGATGTGTATCTCCTATAACAGATAAATATTTTTTAGACACATCTAACAACTATTTTTTGACAGTGCTGCAGACCAAATATTGCTGTTTGGCTTATAGTTTTACTCACAAATCACAGAATACTGTATTTATAAAACAACCTGTACTTCACACAATCATTGTTCACAATAGTAGGATAAATTAACTACTAATCCATATTCAATGCATTTTAAAGATTTTTATGCTCATACTGAAAATTTCTCAATGCTTTCCATAGCCACCAAGTATCTATTGACATGGTATATGGCAAATGTGAAGGGGACATATAAAGGTTTTAGAACATAAAGCCATGTATAATTATATATGCAGATTTATTTTCTTTTTTTCTTTTTTTTTTCAGAACTATTAGTTGTGACTCTTATCCAGTTTGTAATGCGATTTGTCCTTAAAAAGATTTTCTCCAACAAAGCTTTGCCAGTTCACAGAAGCTGATGATCCAGCCTATTATGTGATACATTATGTTCTAGATGTTTAAAAATTCTTTTGAGATCTAAATTTGAAAGAGTTTTGGAGGTGTTCTAGTTCATGAAAATCCAGTGGCTGGGATGATACTGAGCCTTAGTCTAGAATTTTTGTTCTTATATTTCATAAAGATACATTTTACCTGTCCATGTAACAGTACCTCACCTTCCCACTGGCCAGCTCATTTTACTTCTAATTGGTACTGTGTGCCAAACAACTTCATGTGTTCTATGCTTAAAATGTCATGCTGAGTTGCAATGGTTATTTATAGATTACGCTGGGATTCTTGAAGGTGAATGTGCTCAACAGTCTGTAGATGTTCACAAGCAGAAGGAAACCAAGGAACAATGTTTAGCGCATATCTTTGGCAAACTATTATCAGAATAAGGTCTCAAACGATGCCTTTTTTATTCATAAGCTTGCTCGTTGTTGTAATTTGCTACTGTGCATTTATTTCCAAGTAACTTCCCCAATAAATAAAAAATAGCTCCACACAAATCAGTGAATAATATACTTCAGTCTACTTGCACTTGTATCAGTGGACCTAGACTACTGCAAATAGAGTTGTAGAGAGAAAGAACTATAATGGACAGATATGTTAATAGATTGATAAAATGATTGTGTGGTGGGCAAGACACACCAAAGTAGCAAATAGTGTGGCTCTTCATATTACACAGAATCACAGAATCACAGAATGTTAGGGATTGGAAGGGACCTCGAAAGATCATCTAGTCCAATCCCCCTGCCGGAGCAGGAACACCTAGATGGGGCTACACAGGAATGTGTCCAGGTGGGTTTTGAATGTCTCCAGAGAAGGAAATTCCACAACCTGCCTGGGCAGCCTGTTCCAGTGTTCTGTTACCCTCACTGAGAAGAAGTTTCTTCTCAAATTTAAGTGGAACCTCTTGTGATTCAGGTTGAACCCATTACTCCTTGTCTTACCATTGGTTGTCACTGAGAAGAGCCTGGCTCCATCCTCGTACACTCACCCTTTATGTATCTGTAAACATTGATGAGCCTTCCTGTGTAACCTCATCTAAGTGTTCCTGCTCCAGCAGGGGGATTGGACTAGATGATCTTTTGAGGTCCCTTCCAATCCCTAACATTCTATGATTCTGTGATTCTGCGATTCTGTGCTACAAGCTTTTTTAGGTTATGAAATTCTGCCACAAATGTTTATCCTTCTTCAGATATGTTGTCCAAGACATATTGCTTAGTCTAAATATCCTTCTAATGTTTCTGGGATGAAAACTTGAGCACATGAAAATCAGAAAGAGCCTATTTTCTTAACTTCTGTGAAGGGAACAAAGTTTTCCTGTAATCTTGACCTAAGAATGGTCAATATGTATTAAGGTTACTTTATATAATAAAAGGTACTTAAACCACACAAGAGTAGGAGTAACTACAACTCAGAGTCATGCAGTCATAGTTCTTTCCCTGTAATTTTGTTAACCTGCATTTGGAAGGGTGGACATGGTGGCATTTTCTGGCTGTCCTATGCAAGCAGTAAATCTGTCACATTGCTGACTGGTAGACTGTAAGAAGACATGAGTAGTAATTAGTAAGTAAATAATAAAAGCAACCTAAATAGTGATTTTCATCATGAAAGAGCTCAAATCTTTTCAAATGTATGAGAAAATTTACAAAATACTTCTGATAGTAATAATATAGAAAGACAGATGCTGTCATTAGGAGAGTCTCATAAATTACATGTGTTACTACAATCGATAAATATACATGCAGAAATTTTAGTAGTGTTGTTAAACTTTATACTAGTTTACTACAATGCAATATTTAATGGATACATGTTCTGGATCTTCTACTCTGTCTTTTGTCTTTCTGTGGCTGCAAGTGCAACAGTTTAGGAAAAGAAGCAAACTAAGATTTGCAGAAATTTGGAATTGTCCATACCACGTAACACACGGCTGGAGACACTAAGACAGTTAAGAAGGTGAGTAGCAACACAGGTTCACTGACAAAAGGAGAGAAGGGTCTTCTTGACTATTGTTGAGTTTATCTGGAGGAACATTAGTGGAAGGAAAATTATGTGGAAAATGCCAGGATGGCTCTCAGCTCTCCCTTTTCTTATACACACCAGGAGTTGTATCCAAACAGGGATTTGACCCTAGAAGCCTTAATACAAGTTCTCTACTTGAAGAAGATATGGCCTGCATTAACCATGAAAGGTAGAGAGGATTACTCTAGGAAAAAAAATAATTGATGATACTGGTCAGAAAAGCGTTTCCTAGATAAGGAAATAAGTGAAACTATTCTATCGGGAGAATTGTCTTATTGGGAAAAGACTGCCTTGAGGTGAAATTCAAAATATTACTAAAGAGTTCTATTCATATCTATCACAAGTGCCTATAATAACTTTAGGAAAGGACTGGAATCTGGACAATACCAAAAAAGCCGTTCTTTAAGCCAATGAACCCTTAGTTTACCTTTCTGTTAGGACAGAGCACATTCTTCAGTGATGTGCATCATGATCATCATTATTTTTGTCCACACATCTTGAGGCCTTTTTGTGAATGCTGGCTGCATATTGACACAGGCAAGGGCGTATCACAATCAACACAGATTTAAAAATGGAAATAATTTCTGAGTTATGCTCCTGCGGAGAACTGCAGGTGGTGCAATGTGTTTGACACCAGTAAGGGTTGCAGTGGTTAGTAATATAAGGGTATGTGGAAGGTGAGATAATCTGCTTTATTGAGGTTACCCAGTCAAGCACTTTTTCAATGCAGAGGGTATAATAAGGGGAAAGTGATAAACAAGAATACACAGGAACCAAAAGACAATGTCAAAGACTAGATGTGTCTGCTTATTGCCTGATGGACCATTAAGAAACTCCAGCTACAGCTTTGGAGAAGGTCATCTGGACTGTCGAACTGATGAGAGTTGGGAAACAAGAGAAACATGAGGATTTGGGTCATTAGAGGGGAAATCTGTGGGACTATGCAAAGCTTATGAAGCAATGTTTAAGGGAAGGGGATTGGTAAGGAACAAAGGGGGCAGGAAGAATCCTCACACTCCCCAGCTGCTGGGGACAGTGAACACTTACAGCTTCCCCTATCATGTAATAGTGTTGATATGGTGCACATGATTCTTTTTAATACACATTAATATGATCTCCATGTGACAAACTATGCAGAACTATGCACAGTAATCTGCAGTCACTGGCTAAATGGTAAGTGAAGGTCTTCCAGGTTTGTTTCATGGTCAGCAGGTAACTACAAAATTTCTGAATTTTAACAAGTTGTTGTTGTTGTTTTGGGTTTGTTTTGTTTTTGTTTTTGTGGGTTTTTTTTTGTTTGTTTTTGTTTTTTTTTTCCCAGGTGTTTCTGACAGTGAAAGGTTAGAAAAAGTTCATATTGAAAAGTAAATTGGCTAGTAATTATCAAAATAATGATAACACAACCTTGCTACCCTTGTTAAGAAAGGAACAAGAAGAATCTCAGAATAACAACCTCGGAAAATCTGGTTTAAAACAACTGGAGGAGATAATATAAGAGTTAGGGGAAGGGTATCTATCAGGCCTCTGAGCACACTAATAAGCCTTAATGACCCTGATCAACCTCACCTTGGGTCTCCATCCACATCCATGGGCCCAGGACCACTATTTAAACTCAGTCTGAGGCCTTCAATCACTCTTTGAACTATGTGTGGAGGCTGGGACCAGGACTTAGGGCAGGACTACCGGTCGACAGACCAAACATGCCCCTGTTTAGGTATGGTGCCTCTTGATCCAGCTCTCAACAAGTGAGTATGTGTTCTGGCTTGACCTCAGCCCTGTCTCCGGACATGTCTCATCACTGTGATATTGCCTTACAACCTATCCTCTTGGTTGAACCTGGCCACTACCTCCTGCTGACTTCAGTGATCCTGCTGACTTCAGTGATCCTGCTGACTTCAGCGATCCTGCTGACTGTGCTATTGTTTTAGTGATGTTCAATCACAGAACCAGAGGCAGTGGACACAAGCTGAAATAAAGAAGGTTCCCTATGAACATAAGGAAACAGTTTTGTTTGTTTTTTTTCTGTGAGGGTGACCAAACACGGGCACAGGTTGTGCGGGAAGGTTAAATATCCTTGGAGATTTTTACAAGTCATCTGGACGTGGTCATGGACTATTAGCTTCAGGTGGTCCTGTTTGAGCAAGGAGGTTGGACAAGATGGTGTCCAGAGGTCACTTCCAACTTCAAATGTTCTGTGAATGTACCCCGACTGCACCCTGACAATGCCGTTACTTCTCACTGTTCTCCAACACTATGAATCACTGGACAACCATAATGGCAATCTATTATAATGCTGAGAAAGGATATATGGCATACTGTTGGAAAGCTTTTATCATGGAGTTCAATATGTCAATTAATCTTGAAAAGCTGACTATTTGTGAGTGTGAAGAAATAGCACAATTAAAATGAGAAAGAAAAAGATACTGAATTTAATTGGAAAAGGCAACTAACAAAAGTTTTGTAACTTCACTAGTAGACAAAATGTATTTAGACCCATTATTCCATAGCAAAGAAAATAAAATAATGAACAATATACAGAAGGTAAATGTGACCCGTTGTCTTTTTATTTTTTTCCCCTTTTGAATTAGCACACTAAAAAGATACAGATATATAGACCCCTAACAATCCCCAGAGTAAACCTCTGAAGCATGCTTTATAGTTTCTTTATAGTTTGGAAACATTTGTAAATTCCTTTGGTGCCTAACAGAGAATTAATGTAGTCGCAGATAATCGTTAAAAGCAAATATAATATTTAAAAAAAGTGTGAGAAAGAATTAAAAGAAGCCAAGGAATAATAACTCAGGCAGACTGATTTTGAGAAAAGATACTAGAGCAAATGGTTAAATGATCAACTTAAAATTGTTCAAAAGACATGGAGAAACATGTCTAAGATGGTAAAGAGAAAATCAGGTCAAATCATTACAGATATATACATGTGTGTGTGTGTTTGTTTTCTTTTTTTGTAGATTTACTAGACTTGGGAGTGAAAGATATATAAATGTGACATACTGCAACTTTAATAATACACTGAGTTTTTACTTATAATTTCTAGTACATCCGACTTACCCAAAACTGGGCTACTGGACTGCATTAGTTCTCCTCATACATTTACTGTTATGAATGTATTTATGCTGCTCACTTTAATTACATGTTCAATCTTATGCAGTCAATGATGTCTTAATCCTAGGGATTAATCAACATTCTTTTTCTTCAGATTGCGACAGACTAGGAGAGGACACAGCCATCTTCATTTTCTCAGATAAGAAATGGTGTTTTTCAAGAAATCACTGCACTACTAAGTGCAGTATTACTAGAATTCTCTGCACTCTTTGATTTAAAAGGTGACCTAACTAGTGATTCATACCCATCACAGAATTTAAGATATGATGAGTTTAGAGGCCAGGTAACGTAGCACTAACCAGCAGGTTTTCCAAATGCCAAGTGGATGTGCACTGAAAAGCCCTCTTTTAGGCAGATGCAAACAGAAGACCATTATTTTGAGAGACATCTATTTTGGCATTGCTGGATGGAACTCTCTGACTTCAGACAGAACTTTTTGTTTTGGTTTTGCTTGTGAGGGAAGTGAAAACAGAAAGAGAACCTCTATTAAACATGAAAGTACCATTAAATTGCATTGCAAGACTGGTCTACTTATCCTCAGGCATGGCATACCCTGCCTAGCTGGGCTATAAGGAAAAATCTAACTTAGAAGTTATAAGGCAAACTTTTAAGAATATAAAAATACCTGTCAAGTGGCCAAATATGTTTCTTTTGTCCACTGCTTTGTAAAATGAGAGTTGTTTCCTATAGCTATGGGTTTATAGCCTTGCATTGGAGTGACATCTTCCACTACTAAATGATTCAGAGACATTCTCATCAACAGTGGCTGAAATATAGTTGTTACTCTATAAATACAAAATGGAACAAAGAGGGCTGCACATCAGCAACTCTGTTTTGTCCACAGTAGAAGTATACAATGTAATTTCTTGATAGGAAAACTGTGCCTAGAAATATGTAAAATGCAACACATAAGAATATTTCCTGAGAAATTAATTTATGTCATGCTGAGTTTTGGTCTTAACAAGACTGAGTTAACTAAATAGGTGTACAGAATACCACATCAAAGGCAGACAGGTAAGAAAGATGAAAAAGAATCAGACAGACTGTTTCAGTATAAAAAATCTAATTTTCGAAAAGTTTTTATCACATTCAGAGTGTGATGTGCTGATATTATCACATTCACAGTTAATGCTGATATTAAGTTAGGACACAATACCCAAACAGTACAAATGTGATAAATTTGCCTTCTTCATCGTTGCATCAGGCTAGCTGAATGCTCTTATAGTTCAATCATACCTGCCATTACATCAGTCTGTTTGGTGTAGCATTACTTTCTAGTGACATGGTTGGGAAAAGCAAACCTAATAGAAGAAAAATAGAATATAGGCCTTTGACAAATTTCTTAAAGGTCATATAAAACCATTTTGATGTAATTATAGTTCTGGATACTGGGAAGATTTTTTTTTTTTTTTTTTTTTGTAAGTACTCCCAAGGCTCCATGTAAATATTTTTATGACGATTTTTTAGTATGTACAGTGCAAGAAGAAAATTAAAAGTATAATTAGGGTAGTTCAGTGCCTATGAGTAAATTTGCAGTCAGAAAACACATATGCCATAGTTGCTATGTAAGAACCCAATAGTTAATTGCAAAAGAGTTTGAGAAGCAACAATGATGTGATATCTAAATATGCACTACGGCATGGCTGGGAAAAAGTATCAGTTGCATTTCATCATTGCTTCCCATATCCCACTTTCACAGACTGTTTGGCTGGGATGGTGGATTCAAATATGAATTCCCTGTTTGGGTTGAATCTTAATTTTGATAACTTTGGGTGATACATAATCCAGTCTAACATACTTCTTAGCATGTACCCAAATTGTGTTTTGATTCTGAGTTTCATGTTAAGTTACTGTTAAATTTCAACTTCACTCTGTCCTTGCCAGTCTTCCAGACTCCTTTCTAAACAACGAATGACCTTATGGTCTTCCTGGCTGTCATGTTTCTTTATATCTGGAGTGACTCCTGGACTTCAATCATCTTTACTCCATGCTGTGCTTGATAAAGGGGGCTGAAACATTCATTCTTGTATGCTGCTAGGAAGGCAACATGTAGTTCTTATCAAGCATTTGGCTGTATCTGTGAGATGTACACTGTCATTATTTTGTTGAAAGAATCACTAGATACGTCCTATTCAGTGAATAAAATTTTAACCTAACAGATCTGTAAAAACAGTGGTGCCCATATGAAGCAAGTGAACTCAGTGTGGTTTCAACTGGTGGTAAGCAGTGACAATTGTAGCATGTGGCAGGGAGGTTATATTTTCCTGTAATACATCTTTTATGAAAGGCAATGCAAGTGAATCTCTCCAAAAGTGTGCATGGGGGGGAGGCAAAGATTTTTAAAAGAAGGAAATTTCTTCTAGATTGGGTGGTACTGTGCTTGTTGTTAGCCGTACCTAGCAGAAAAATAGCTTTGTTCAGCAGAATATCTCTGGGAAAGCAAAATGATTATCCATATTTCACAGGTGGGAAGCCATGGAAGAGAAATGAAATGGCTCAACAAATGTATCAGAGAAAATCTGTGGCAAAAGTAGAAATTAAAGCTAGGCTTGTCAGGTCCTGGTCTAACTGTGTATCAGTGAGTTCCTTCTTCCTCTATGTGATTCTCATCTCCGCAAAATACTATCCTAACCTTATGGAAGGCACTGACAAAGTGAAAGACAGGAAAAGAAAGAGACATGACTAGGAGAAAAGAAGGAATGTTCTTTGTGGTACGTTTTGGGAAAGCAGTCCAAGAAGGACAACTATAAACAGTCATTTAAAAAGCCTGCTTTTTTTTGCTTTGTTCTGATTCCTCCCACTCATCAGTAAAATGAAAATATTATACAAAAAATTCCAGGAAAGTCATTTCAAGGAAAAAAAAGAACTAGTTGGCAACTTCTTTAAACGGGCCTTTTTATTTCTTTCAGCTTTTCTGCTTTGTGGTCAATGTTCTCACCCATGAAACAGGTTTGTTTTCCCCATACAGTCTGCTTTAAGTATATTAAAATAAATATTCCAAGGCAGATTGTTTAAGGACCTCACTGTGTTTAAAGTTTGCCTACAGTTTCATTGACACCGATGTAGATAATTTCTATCTAAATCAGGCTTACTATTTAGGCAAATGATGGAAAGCAACTGTTAACAGCAGCTTGATGGAGTGCCGCTTGCTGGCAAAGTGTCTGTAGGATCTGAGGACTGTGACCACTGTGCCCTGAAGCAAACAGCTGCTGGTTGAAGATGTGAATGACCTCAGCTGTCTGGCCCTACTGCCAGACTCTACTGCTGTCCTGGTAGAGCTGGTGGGAGGTGATGTTCACTTCCTCTCACTCCTTCCTGGGTCAGACACTACTCTTCAGCACCCGGTTTCCCTGGCAGTTTGTGTGAATGCAGCAGAATGTGAAAGGGTGTAGCTAAAGTGCGCTGCAGATTCCCCACCGCTGCTCTTATACCTTGGATGTGATCCATAGCAGAGGTTCAGACAAGCAGCCTTGGGAACTCGTACCTTTAGCCATTGGAGTCGGACTGAGCATAGCACACCTAGGAGAACTCTTGGCCCAGGTCAGTTATGAATGTAAAGAAAAAAAGACAGACATTTGCTTTTATTTTTCCTTCATAAACCAAAACAGGGTTGCTGCTTTATGAATTGCAATAAAATGGAGGTAAATATGTATACAGAAATCCAAATTCCTGCATTCCATAAGATGCTATTGTTACTTTAAAAAAATCCTAGTAAATATGACACTAAATTGCTTAGTTTATCCTAGGGCTGAAGCTTATTGTAATTTATACATTTTATTTAAATTGCAAAAAACATTCAGGTGGTGTCATGGAGACACCCCAAAAGTCAGTTTTAGACAGACAACAAGTTCCAAAACAGACTTTATTCTAGCTGGCGGATAAGGAATATTTGTTGCTACTTTGACTGGTTTGGCATGTTCCCCAGCTGGACGTGATTGTGTGAGCATCACCACTTTGGATGCCATCCCCAAGCTCATCAGTTTAGAGCCTGCTTCACCTTGCCTCTCTGTGCTTTCTATCGCATCCCGCAGCATGTCACAGGTAAGCCTGATTACATCCCCCTCTCCCATCATATCTAGTTTAAAGCCCTGTCAATGAGCCCTGCCAGCTTGTGTGCAAAAGACCCTCTTCCCCTTATGTGAAAGGTGAACTCCATCCGATGCCAGTAAACCCAGTGCTGTGTAGGCCATTCCACTATCAAAAAAGACAAAAATTGTGGCAGTGACACCAACCGCTGAGCCACGTGTTAATAGAGTGCACTTATCCGTTTCTCTTAATGTCAGTGCCCATGACTGGAAGAAGAGAGTAAAAAATAACCTGAGCACCTGATTCCCTCACCAACCATCCCAAGGCCCTGAAATTTCTTCTAATTGCCCTTGGACTATGGGTTGCAATTTCATCACAGTAACGGGTAGTAGTCTGAGGGCCACCCCAGCCTAGGAAGTTTCCTGGTGATGTCCCTAATCCAGGCCACAGACCTTTCAAAACACATTCCACTTATATTTGGTAATCTACAGATTACTTCTACAAAGCTTCAATGATAACGAGGAAAACAAAACATTAGTAGACTTAAATTTGCCTTTTAGGAATCTATACTTGTGGAGAATTTGAAATCATGTGACTGGTTGACTAAGGACTGAAACCAAGTCTCTGGGACTGATGCTGTGGAATTAAAACATTGCTCTGAGAGAGCTGGTAGAGAGATATGAGAGTTTTTGGAGGTGCACATAAGACCTGAAGGGAAACTCATAGCTGATTCTTGATGACATTTCATTTTGGAATCGGGATAGTGTTACTGAATTTGAAGATGGTACTGCAATTTTTACTGCCAAAAGTAGACTAGTCCTGATTTTCATCTGACATGCATTACATTACCAGTCTAATTCCATGAAGTACCACATTTGCTTCTTGTTTACATGACTGTAGGTGAGGCAGAACTTTAGCACCCTCAATGAAAGGGATTCTGGCTGTACAATTCTAATAATTTTAATTTTTTTTTTTTTTTGTGTTGTATATTCTGTGCTATTTTGGCTCATGACTTTAAATTATTTGGCAGAAGGAATTGTTGTCCCACCTGATCATAAATACTGCCAATGGAGACTCTGCACCTGCTCCAGGAAATCCTTTTCAGTGTTTCACCATATTTTCTGCTATGCACTTTGCCCTTACATATCTTCTTAATCTACTTTGCCATAATTAAGCTTATATCTTTGCTTATACACCAGCTATGAAAAACAGATTATCGATTCATTTTTGTAACAGCATGTTATCACTTTATCAATTTCCACTTCCTTCAATTAACCAGCCACAATTTTATACATATTTCCTGGTGAATAATTTTCCTAAATTAACAAATTTTGCCACTTTCCCCTGGATTCTCTCAATTTTTCTTAAAAGTGTACTGTCAAAACATGAGTTCTGCACTCTCACTGAGATCACAACATTTCTGCACAAACAGATAATTTTGCATTCTGTCTTAATATGTATATAACCATGTATGGGTTTGAGGACAATAGTGTAGTATTTTTCACTCCTATTTACTTTCTAATTGTGCACAATAACACAGCAGGAATGCTATCTAATGTCCTGGTTTGTGTTCTGTATTTGTGCAGGTACTGTCACAACATCACAGCAAGCTGACTCTAAATTGCCTAAAAGTAGGTTATTTTTCCTAAAAATGTGAAAGACTGTGTTATTGCAGTTCAACTTTGTATCAGTAATTGACTGAAATTTGATATATTTCTCGCTGTAATAAAAATGTACAGATAATCTCATTATCTACACCCAATATGAACAACACTTGTGAAACAGAGCAGAATTAAGAAAATAATTTAAATTAGATTTGTTTAAAAAAACATTTTAAATTTTGATAGAAATATTAAAGAAAATGAATAAATCTCAGACTTTCTCTCCATGACTTTAAGAAAGAAGTGCTCCTAAATATAGTTAAGGTAATGCTACAGATTATTTGTCTTCCTGGTTAGGAGACATTCTCCTAGTAATGAGAGGCATTTCAGACTCTCCTAAATATCAGCTCTGGGGTTGTTTTATCACTTTCTGAGGAAGAGCTGCCAGATAGACCTTGCCATGAAAAAAACACTTAGGTCTTCCACTTCCTTTCAGCAGGTTCCATAAAGATCTCAAGGGAAGCCCTTTTTTTCTCCCTTCCCTTTTCCTTTGCATAAATTCTAAGACAGATATATTCAGTACTTTCCTCTGCTTCCCTGCAGCTTTGTAACTAGATGAGAAAACCAGACTCAGTTGATCTTTTGATCTTTTCCCAAGGTGGAGGGAAGAAAAGAAAAAACTACTTCGGCTCCTAAGGGAACAGAAGTGACTGTTAATGGATGGAAGTGAACCGAAAGCCAAAACAGTACATAAATGTGTGATGTTGAAGTTGAACTCAAGTAAGTCCTGGCTTCATTTGAGAGCTGAATGATGAAGTGACTTCCTGAGCTGAGGAATGGATAGCCAGAATGGCTGGGTACATACAACCTTTTACTTAGGTAGACTACTGAACTGCTAGACCTTCAGAAATGTATTTTTACGTATTTAAGATTTGAAAGACTTCAAATTACAATTTTTGACAGCCTGTAAGTATCTGTGAAAAATAGGCTGTTCTACTGATTTCAATGTAAATTTCAATAAAGATGTAATTTGAAAATCAACAAAAAATGACTTCATCTTTTCAATGGCAGTTCTAGTTTATTCTGAAGGATTACTTAGAATTTGGGAAATATACTAGTGTTTATTTCAGGGAAAGCAGCTGAACTGAAAAAACCTGTAATATGATTATTGTTTTTTTGGTGAATGTTTCTTTCCTCTGTGAATGTGAATGTTAACATCACTGTGTGATGTGAACATTCACCTGAAACTTTTCATAATGTATATGGTTTCAGTTTAACAAATAAATATACAAAATAGGCAAAGTTCCCAAATTTTGATTGTACTTGACGATTTTTTACCCTAAACAATATGTTCATAATGCCTGATATGTTGTAGTTATGAATTATTGTGTTTATCACAGCTTGGTCAAGACCATACATACAGTAAGAGATGTCAATGAAAAACAAATATTTTAACTTAGTAAGACTTGTACTCATCTGCCTAATATTAGGCATCTTTAGAAATCTTGCTGTAAACAGCTCTTGTCAATGGAAAGACATTGCCATCCATCTCAGGAATGAAGCTACTTTTGAAAGTGCCTGTTTTTTCTTACTGACTATAGAAGGAGTTTAGCGTAATAAGAATCGTATCTTGGATATCTCAGCTGAAGTTTTAGATTCAAATGAATCTGGACATCAGAATTTTACTTCTCAGTGAACTATCCTGATACACTGACATTGCAAGTTATGCTTCTTCCTATTAATTCCATTGTCTTATTTAGGAATCCCTTTGGAAACAGAAAGGTGCAAACCTCACTGTTTCACAAACAAAAGTGCCTGTATTTCACTCAAACTTAATTCATGTCACACAACTTCCAGGAGGGTCCTTATACTATATTCCTACTTTTTCATTGATTATGCCTGTTGAGGTTGCAGAACATACAAATTGATGTACAACGAGTTACGAGAACTAACCTGTAGAGGTATCTCACTTCTTGCAAAGCTAGGTAGAGGAGAAAAAAATAATCTTTTGGTGCTCTAATATGCAGAGGAATTAAATTTCCTAGTGTAGTGAATAAAAACCCAGCAGCACTCACCAAGCATTTTGCTTGCAGAGTAATGTCAGAAAAATACAATGCCTTTTTTACTTCAGGTGCCTTGCTTTGCAAGACTGGCATAGCTGAACCATCTGAGAATGACCACTGGAGGAGTACACCCTTGGCATAAAAATAAATGATCTTTCAAAACAAAATATCCAGATACACCAAAGATGTTTATCCTCAGAAATGGTGTTTTGCATTCTGGCCACAGGCAAAAGGCCCATTTAGGTTGCAAGCAGAAAGCTGTATAGGGAGCATGATTAGACAGCCAAAAACTCCTTCTGGTTGGAAGTTATTACAGGCCGGTCTGTAGGTCTTTCAGCCCATTGAACACCCTGGGCCAATCCACTACTCCAGGAAGAAAAGCCGTACAGGTGAACCTTGCAGAAACACCTTTTCAGTTCAGTGAGAAGTAGGTTTTCCTTTCCGGGGAACAAGTAACAAGTTCCAGGCAAGATTCCATGAAGAGCTGAGGTCACCCTTGTGGAGTGTGACAGCAAGTTGTCCGTTCCCTTTGTTCTCTCGTAACCTACCTGTAATACAGCTTTATTCATAGAGTACAAGAATTCAGAGCTACCTCTTCTAAAGACCACTGACATCTTGGCTATTCAGATAAGCAAAGATTCTTCAGTTTCATTTACCCAGCTTCTCTGTTCAGTCTCAGTTTTTGGCTGAGGACATACTTTCTAGCTGTAGATTTAATGTTGTGGTAAGATTCTTGAAACTTTTTGAATGTTCTGCACAAACAATATATGATTGTGAATTTTTTTTCCATTAATTGTACTTTAGGATGTTGGTTTTAATTGGTGATGGGATAATAACTTTTATATTACAACTTGATTTTGTACAGGGTATTTGCAGTAGATAAATGAAACATGTTTACTGAGCATGAAGGAACAGAAATTGCTATGGTATTTTTGAGAGAAAAGCATCTCTTTTCAGAGGAAGAAAATGAAGAGAATCACAAAGGCTCTCAAGAACAAATTATTCTGACACAACACAAAAACCACATTTAAAAGTCAGAGGTGGCAGACACAGTACTAACAGGAGAGGGAAAAGTTTCAGAGAATCATTTTTGAGAAAAGTGCAACAAAAGCTTTAAGTGAAGTGGATTTGTTCTGGAAGTTTAGCTCCAGTTTGAAATCTCTGATGTCTAAATGTAAGTTTTGAGCTCCTGAGAGTTGCCCACTCAGTGTGGGCACTGGAAGGGTCACTGTCAGACAGAAAACTGTTTTCATGTAATCTGAAGGAATACAGTATTTTGCAGATTCTCATATTCCCAGTCAAATCTATCTGATTTTGGTCCAGTGGTTAAACATGTTAAGAACAGCCTGATTTTCACACAGAAGGGAAAAATGTGTGATCACATTAAGACACATTTCATTAATAAGCCAAGCTAAAAATAGGTGAGAAAACTTTAACACCTAAATTGTGAACTAATCATGTTTTACACCTTGTAGACAGGTTTGAAGAGACAGTGACACAAGAAAGAAAGACAAAGTCATAACTTCTTTAAGGCTACAAACTTCTACGACAAGGTAAAAAAACAAAAACAAATGAAAAAAAAATAAGTCAGCTTTCAGGAATATTTTTTGAGGTACAAGTAAGTATACTGCTTTGGTATATTAGAATTTCTTCAGATTTGCTGTATCACTTATCCCCAGTTTGGTGAGAAGAGTGCATGTACTATAAAGTAGATTTGCAATCTAGTCATCTAGTCATCACTGTGAAATGAGAACTGGGCAGATACCCTGAAATTGAAGGAACTACTGTGAAAAGCAGCATGAAGAGAGAAGGAGAGAGAAATTGTTTACAGCTACTGGAAAATTATTTTGGTTGGAAAAGACTTTTTGAGGTCATCAAGTCCAACCATTAACGTAGCAGTGCCAAGTCCACCTCTAAATCATGTCCCTAAGCATCACATCTATACATCTTTTAAATACATCCAGGGATGGTGACTCAACCACTTCCCTGGGCAGCCCTGCAAGTTTCCCTGAAGTGAATGAAGTGTTCAGTACTTTAGAAACTGCTTAGCATGACACATAAATATGTTATCTGAAAGTATATATGGAAGCACAACTTAGGGATAAATATCTGATTAGCATATTCTAGCGTTTAGATTTTTCCTAGTATTTTGAAGACACTATTCTAGGAATAGAAGAAAATGCTGGTTTGGAGACATCAAAATAATATATAAAAAGAGATCAACTGTACAAAATCATAAAGAAAAAAAAGGATCCATTCTTTAAAAATAATTTTTGAAAGGATTTGTAATGAGTAGAGGAGCTTGGTTAAAACCTTTTATTAAGTTCAAGATGTTGCATTTGCAGAGCACTGCTGAATACACAAAGATACACAAAATGCAAATTAATCTATAAAGTAGTTAAAAATATGACAACCAATATTGTCACATCTAGATCTGTCAGCCATGGTAAGAAAAGACAAAGAACTTAAAAGGATAGTACATTTAAGTAATTTAAAAAAATGTTATGATGGCACTGATATGGACATATGGTGACACAGACAAGAAAGAAGCTGAAATAGAAGATAGAAGAATTTGACCAAAGAATTACTTTTAACAAGTAGATGTGAGTTGAAGCCAATGCATATTAAAGAATATTTATCCAAGATAAATGTGCAATTTGGCAAGCCTGATGTAATTTATTCCTGAGTTCTTAAAGAAGTAGGTAAAGTAATCTTTGAAACTCATAGTGATTGTACTTCAGACTTGTGAAAAATGAAAACAGGAGATGATAAAAGAGGAGCATATATATATATATATATGTTGTTTTTTTTTAGGAAAATAAAGAATGTTAGGGATTGTGTTTCAGACATATTAACACTTTTACATTCTCCTAAACAACTTCAGGATATACCATCTAATTGTCACTGTCAGAAATAATGTAGAAGTTGTTTAAAATTACTTTGACGGAACAAGCAGGCTCAAAGGACATCTGAAGGTGTAATATACCCTTAATTCAGCCAAATGTCTATAGTCTGGCAAATGATTTTATACTACTGTATGACAGCATACAATTGTGAATACATGAATGTGAATACTTGTAAGGGGAAAGGTCAATCCAACATCCTATCTCCAACAGCTATTGGCCTAGTAAGAACAATGCATATGTGTACAAAAACGTTCTGTAATATTGTCCCAGCCTCCAAATATTTTGAGTACAGGGATTTCCTTAGCTTAATCTGGCCTCTGCATGTTTAGATGAACTGTAAAAATTTTCTTTTTCTCAAGCTTCCCATTTTGGCCCATGTAAATTTCTAGGATCCACAGCTTGCTTTTGCAAAAATTTCTGCAGCTCTGTATGCTGTGTCAAGAGCTACTTTCTTCTGTTTGAATTTGGCTCTTCCTGGCTTTATGTGATGTTCCTGAAGTGTCAGAGGAGAAGCTCTGATCTTTTTACTGCACCAAATATAATTGCTTTAGGTGGCAAACCAGAAATGCTCTGCAGAAATATCTAGAGAAAAATAGTTCATATCTCATGAAGTTTACTGTCCAAATCAAATCAAATCAAAATAAGTCTATCTTTATAGGGTTTTATGTGTGTATCATCATAGTAAGGATTACTTATAGTAAATACTGCATAAATCTTACACTTGAAAAAAGCAGAGAATAAAGTAAATATTTCAACTGCTGCTTTGTAACCATGATTCTTGGCTGACATGTCCTGGGATCTTTCAACTTACTTTTTTTGGTCTATTTCACTGGAAATATAGTTATTTTAAAATCTAATCCTCCATTTGGAAAAGCAGCCACACTTTGAAAACTTTTAAGAACACAGTATATTTAAACATGTGCTGTAGCTATTCTTAATCTCATATACAGGATTCCACTGAATCAGGGCCTTCTGCATCTGTCAAAATGCTTCATTAAACAAAGTCTAGTGCTCCCACTGAACTCAGATCTGATGACTATTGTACTTACGTGAGGTTTCTGGAGCAGACACTCAGGATTTAGGAAATTCAGTGCAAAACAACTAAGATAATAGCCACCAATATAACTAAATTAAAGTCTTGGTATATTTTTATTGCATCTTTGTGGTTAATAGTTTGCAGCCTTCCATTTTCAGCTGTTAACTCTTGTTACAAACATTCATTTTTGCTTCTGGCAGAACATCAGTCCCTCTTTTTTCTTTCTCCCCTAATACCTACGTTTTAGGCTCTACAGCATAGTTACACCTTCCCACGTGAAAATGTTGCAAAGCACCACCTATGTTACAACACTTGCAAAAAAACTTAAAAGGCAGAGGCAATCCATTCTGATTTTGATAGGGTTTTTTGCCGTTAAATAATGATTGCCCCTTTTTGTATAGTCATTACAGAACAAAATAACAACTTAAAAATCTGCTACCTTATCTGGATATAGGTAGCAGTAAATAAACAGATATGTTCACTAATTCAAAAAAATGAAAGGCAGTTGTTATTTAAACAGAAAGTCCTCTCTGGAGATCTGGCATAGTTATATGTTTTCTCTCTACTTAAAACTGATAGTAATTGTTCCATGAGATTAATGCTTAGCAAATACTAATCTTAGATTTTTTTTTTTTTTTTTTGCTCTGTGGTATTTGTATATGGAAAGTTCTGATTTTTACCATTGAATATTACCTTCCCTGAAAGCCTCTTTTCCTGTATATTTTCCATGGGACTAGTCCTCATATTGACTTTAGATCTAAATATTCTCACTTTAAGGGACCAGCACCTCTAGTACAATGACAGACACAAGTAGTTAAATTTATCCATCGTACTTTCTATACCTGTTGTCATAGGCGACAAAGACTTCTGGAACCTTTGCTGGAATGTGTGCCTCTCTATTCAACTTGCATCACACAGATTTCTTTCTAATTGTTAAGTTTCATGAGCAAGAGTCCATTCCTGTAAGTGTCTGGATCCTACCTATCTAAAATCTCCTTTTTCCATGTCAAATTCCTACCTCTTTCCCTTCATTTTGGCTGATTCTTTGATTATTAATTATTTCTTTCACCTGGATTATTAGTATGATGGTTATGCAAGGAAATGACTCAATTTTCTTTGTTTTCCTAAGCATAGTTCCTCAGTCCTCCTGGAGCAATAAACAGCAGAATATTACAGGTGCAGAGCAGTGAACAACACACTGCTTCTTCTTCAGCATTCTGAGTCAACTGAACCATTCTTCACCCTTAGGCTAACCAGTTTATATGAAAACTTTGAATAATTACTGTAGGTATGTTGTAACTCCAGTCTGTAGTGCCAAACATAATTTTATTATTCAAGGCATAACTGTAGATGCTTTTGAACATAGTGGATACTGACATGTTCCCTCCAATATGTCCTGATTGAGTAAAGACTTGAAATTCTGCACTGAAGTAAGGAGAATTTGAACAACAAGTTTAATTGTTTTGCTAAATTAAAGTAACTGATCTACATTTTTTTTTAATTGCTCAGAGCCTGGTCCAATGTAAATTCCTGCTCTAAGAAAGTATCAATACAATATTGTATCAATATAGGTGAATAATATTTATTTAGTAAAATTGTGTAATCCATAAAGTATGTCTATTGTTAGTTTTTCCTCATGTATGCACAGTAACAATTCTCAATTTTCTGACAACTATCACCATAAGCCCATAAAACCTTTGCTAGATTCCATACACAGTCTAGTTCCTCTCTGTCCCTTTTCTCCTCTTAGACCCTAGTACAGGAACACCTAACCATACTCACTACCACTTTCTGACATGAGTAATGCCACCAATTTAAGTGCTGATTAACAATAATAAGAGTTTTGTATTGGCACACATTGATTTTAATTAAAGAAACCATCCCTCTTCAAAAGCAGTTAGAAACACAATGAAAATGCCCAAATCTTTTATTTATGAATACATTTTTGTGTTGTTTTGTTTTGTTTTGGTTTTTTCTGTACCTGGAATTATATCATAAAGAATCAAAGGGTAAAGTCTTGTTCTCTTAGTAAAAAAACTCCTAATGACTCAACAGGACCATAATTTTATAGCTGAATGAACCATCTCTATTGGTACTGGTATTAAAGGCTGATATATTCATGCTTTCAATGGTTTGTACTTTTTTCAATCACTTTGTTACCTTCACTTTTGATATTAGCATTGTCCTAAAACTGGATTATACACAAGTATGTGTGTGTGTGTGTGTGTGTGTGTGTGTGTGTTTGTGTGTGTGTGTGTGTGTGTGTGTGTATGTGTGTGTTAAAGGCCATAGCCTAATCCCTAATCTCGTGTGCAAATGAATTCTTGTGTATGTGTTTGGTATCTAGGCAACAGCTGAGAAACAGATGTCTTCAATCAGTCATTAACAAAACTATACCTTTTATGATACATCTCTACATGTACACCAGATATAGCTAACATATGTACTTTTTTAAGCAAGGAGCTAATTTTGCCAATATCCGAAGTGGAGCAGCTATAGAAATAAGTACATGTTATACCACATTTCTGCTTTCACACTAATTCACCACTGCTAACCACCATAAATCATACGTTTGATCTCTATTCTGAATGTGATTAGGAAAGTTAAAACTAGAGCAGATATGGCACCAGACATATTGGTAAGCAGTTCAGGCTTTCTTCTTACCACTTCCACAGACTTCCTTCACGCCGCTGTACAAATCAGTGATTTTCTCCAGGTCTCTATTTTCCTTCCTACTCACTCTTCTATTCTATTTTATGCCATGAAATCTTTACAGATCAGCTCTTATTATGTTTGTGTAGTGAAAAAACAAGTGTGGTTCTGATTTTAAAATCATCCTTAAACATAATTCTTCCAGAATTGCTCCTCCTATAAAATTTGTAATAATCTGCATTTGTGATGATGCTGACTCCTAAAGATTTTGTAGAATAGGATTAAGTTGTTCTCCGTTCCTCAATCAATTTGTCAGTTTGACACGTTCACACAGAAATAATTTTTTTTCTGCATTTTTATAAAACACAATTTCATCATGACGTTTAGAAACTTAGTTTCATTAATTTCTCTGAGACAGCTTCTCAAGCTAATAGTTTCAGACATTTTATAGAAGACTAATTCTAGATTTTTCTTGTCCTTATTAGGAAGATATTGCATTATCTTTCCCTGTTAATTTTTCCCTGTTAATTTCCCTGTTAATCAGTTGTTGAAATCAATGAACAAAAAGTTGATTTTCCACTCTTTTAAAACTAAACTCCCTTTTTTTTTACCCAGCATTTGCCCCTGGCAGATTTTATTTTAACAAGTGTGCTGCAGCCATCATTCACATCTGTTCTAGGTTTAAAATATTGCTTACTGTTAGACAAGTTTGCAGCATGTATCCATTTCTCATCTTTGGCCTTTATCTGAGCTAATGTTATTTAATGCTATTATTTAATGTTATTATTTAATGTTATTTAATGTTATTTAGTAAGTTATTTAGTATATAATAACTGTTCTGGTGCCATTAGAAATTTTCAATTTTCCTTCTTTGGAAAATACAAGTCACGAAAATACTGACAAAAAATCCTTACAACTCTTCCATCACTGAGTTTTTATTTCCTATCATATGCCCTGATTTTTTTCAGATGAACACATAGGGCTTCTGTAAAAGGTCAGTACAGCAGCTCAGATGCAGACTTTCATTTTCTAGCAGATGTACTGAGCTTTTACCAGTTTCCAGGAAATTATCTACTGTTTCTTTTCTCTTTGTCTCTTGGGAATTATGGACATAATCCAAAGTACATTGGAAGTCAATGCCTCCTCTGTGAGGCAATTGCAAGGAATGAATCCAGTGATCTGATAGATCTTTTCCATCTCTAATTACCACTCTCCTATGAACTCCAGTCCCATGACAAGGTCTACCAGGTAATCTCTAACTAGCCTAAATAGCTGTAAGCTAATATTTTTCTTGAAAAAAAGAGCCTGGGACATTTAAACTCACAGCAGTATATTACTATGACAACAATGGTGTGTTATCTCCACTGTATCTAAGCATCAGTGAAATAAATAGATCAGAAAATGGCACTGATTTATTTGCTTAATTAGTCAGTGCTACATTATCATGACCTGTACTGAGATGCTCCTGCATACTCTATTAATCTCAAATGGATGGGCTTTTGTCTGTATGTCAGTTGTGTACCTTTCATCCTCCCAGCAGGATCAGCATTTGATGAGAAAAGTGCTTCAGTGTTTTCTGAAAGGCTAGGAAAGGTATTTCGAAAGCTGCCTGTTTGCTCTTGCCAGTATATAAATTAGTTCACAGTGCACAAGAGTCTTAACAATCCCTACTGGGTATTCAGAGATCCTTTGTATAAACAATTAATTTTTCCTTAACCCTTTGTCCTCTCTGTAATAAGAACAAGTAAGGACAATGCAATGACAACTAAAATTTGCTGATGTTGCTCTGTAGTGAAGAAGCCAAACAATTTTCTTCTCTTGAGTCTGAAGAATTAAGAGTAGATAACTGAAAACCAAATGTTCTTTACTTCAGGCCTTACAAATTACAACTTAAGTAAAGTGAGGGAATTCTGTGTATTACAATATTGGTACATTAATAACATGATTGGAACTTTTACGTATAAAGTTTATTATTATCCTTGGACTATCAAAAGTAAATTATACTACCAGTCCAAGCAAGAGAGCTATGACTAACATACATTGTAGTATCATTATTTTTCCTTTAACTACAAGGGTATTCACAGTGTGCTTGATATTTTTGGATGCTGAAAGACTTTTGTCCCTTGCTCCTGCTCTAGGGAGTAAAATGCTCAAGGCTATACAGTCAGTACTGAGAAAAAAAAACATAATTTCTGTTCTATTCAACCAGTTTTATTAATAGATATCTGTCAAATAAAAATATTTAAAATTATAACATATTTTTATGGATTCATAAAAACTAGCTCATCACAATATAAAAATAATTCTTTGTGCAGATGAGACGCACTTGAACCAGAGAAGGAATCTGAATCTGTTGATCAAGTTGTGATTATGTATGAATCTGTTAATTGAGCTCCATATAAAATTACTCTGTGTAAAATTATATAGCCTTCTTGAGGTGATTTGGTGGTCTAGAGAGGGATGTAGGTTATGCTATCTATTTACAATGCCTTGCCATTCTAGAACACACGAGCAAAAAGACCCTGTATCTTTTACTCTTTTTTTTTTTTTTTTTTTTTTTTTTTTAATTACTATAATAGATCAGGGGGAAGTTTTCCCAATACAGACTGTTTACTGCCACAAGCTAACTAACAGTTAAATGTCTAGGGATAGATCCTGTCAGATGCAGATGCACAAGTCCTGTTAAACTAGGGTCCTAGGCAGAACAGTTCAGACTGAAGAACTGTAAATAGTCATGGGCAAGAGTAGTGCCTTTTCTCATCCTTCATGAGTGAATCACCAAAGCTGATGCATTTGCACTTGGGAAACAGGTGGACCATGATATGTTCCACATTCTGGTCCTTGAGTTATCCACACTGCAACTGTGTTTAATGTTGCTTCTCCATTGGATATATGCAGTTATTCCGGTTTATTTCCTTTTCCCTGTCACAAACAAATGAAGCACAATGCAATTCCTATTTTGATGCTAGCAGGTCTTTGATGGTTACAGAAGAACTACACGTAGCAGAGATGAAACTTGAGTCACTTGCCATTGTTGTAAATATTCCACAACTCAAAATAACACTTTTTCACCAATACTCATTTGGTACTGGTGACTGTACATTACAACCTGCTCTCACCATAATTTATGAATCATGCATAAATTACATAATAATTGAAAAATACAAAGGAAATTATACATTTTACATTTTTACTTCCACATTTTTTGAATAGATGAATTTAATATAATAAGGCAAGATATGGAAGAACAGATACTGGCCATATGGATGCTGATGGACAATCAGACTACTGAGTTCTATAAAATGGTACACCAAATTTGATTTTTCTTTATAATTTGACATCTCATTGCAGATATCTGAATATTGTGGCAGGGCCTGGAACATGGCACCTTTTGTTCTTATTAGAAAAATGTGGTGAACCTGGGAAGATTTAATTCCAGTTACTTAGTGACTGCACAAGGTCTTAGTGGAGATTATTAGTACATACTAATGAAGTGGTTCTACAAAAAAATTCCTAACCTTGTGAGGAAGGTCCTGCACAAGATGGTTACTTAGGGCACTAGGCTTTGAGAAACAAATTTGTATTAAATATTGCAGTCTAAGTTATACACTCTTTCTATACGTTCTTGTGTGAGGAGTTGTTTTGCTCTTGGGGAAAATAGCCTTTTGTTGATGCTTGGCACACCTTTGTTATACATCAGCTAGCAGAATGCCACTGATTGTATGCAAGGGATAGTTTGACTTACTCATTGCCAAGTGAATAGCTTCACAGAAAGTTCAAAAGAGCAAGCAGTTGCTGGAGAAAAAGCATGAAGTGCTTGTAGCTGAGGCTGGTTGCTGCTAGGATTGCAAATTGAAGAATTGTAAGCTTTACCCTTGGCCCTGCAGTGGCTTAAGTGGGAAATTACCCATTTAACTTCAAATGTGTTTCACACTTTACATAGCACGAACTTACCAAGTAACTTTCAATGGAAAAAAATATGTTCTGTTTTCCTAGAATGGCAAAGACTTCCTGGAATGCAGGAAGAACTGGAAGAACTCTTTATAGATCTGTTACCACCATCAAAAAGCAGAAAAGCTATATGAAGTATATGGTTGGTTTTCATACTATCTGTATAAAAGAATCCATTGTGAATGACTCTGGAATGTCTTAAATGTTCAATAACAATGGAAACAGCCAAGTTGGATCCCCCTTGAAATAAATCTAAGTCCCTTCTCAAATATAAAAATATTCTTGGAGAAAATTGTCATGCATTCCTTCCAAAACAGAACTTCAAGGGTAAAACATATTCAGTCCAAGTGCCATTCCAACTACTTTTTTAGACTGTTTTGTTGCAGTATCCAAGGAAAAGGAAAGAAAGATACGGTACTATTTTACCACCTAATATCCTGCAATTTATTCAATCTGAGCATAAACATTTGCTCTGGACTGATGTCCTGGCAACATTTCTGACTGGCCCAAATAAGACGTGCTGTCTAATGGTTCAGAGTCAGGTTATTCATTCCACTTTAGGGTGGCTCTTTTACACCAGGGAATGATAGTTAAGCACCAACACCTGCTGTAGCACCAACACCTGCTGTCTCCTATGAGCCAATAAATCAATACTGTCCCACCACCACTTTTTTTTTTCGTTTATTTTTCTCTTATTTCTTTTAACTTCTATCCCAAAATAGATAGCTAAGCAGTTCCCTTTCACAGAGTAGACTCACATACCAAAACAGCTTGCAAGATGTGGAATTCATTTCAGCAGAAGCTGGCACTTGTAACACAACAAAATGAGTTTTGTTCTTATTCATATGGATGGGAGACAGTACTGTGTTGAATCATAAGCACCTCCTCTCAGGAAAGTTGAGAGTGCTTACCTCTTTGCCTTTAAAAAATCCTTAAGGGATTCCATTAGCTTCAATCAGGTTGTTCTATTTATGTCAGTGTAATAAACAAGAATCAATAAGGCTCCAGTCCAAAGTCCATTTAAGTAATTGTTAGTGTTAACACTGAATTTAATTGGATTCGGACTGATGCCTAAGAGAGGAATCCACAGAAATATGTTAATTTAAATGTATTTTCCAGCTGTCCATTTTCATTTTATCCTCAGTTCATATGTCGAAAGTTTAGCCCTTAAACTGTGTGTTTTTAGAAATGGTCCGTTATAACTTAATCAGTTGTTTACAGGTGGTTTTGCACTCATTTTTATTGTCTCAGTGGACCAAATTGTGTATGTTACTTGGCTTGAGTATTTGATCCAGCGAGATTGAGTGACCATGCTTCATTTTGTTCATGGTTATCTATCAGTAGGAAGGTAAAAAACATGTTATCTTAAACTTTATAGTTTTGTGCTTATAGCTTTCCTCAAGTACTGTACTCAGTCCCATATTTTGTAAAGTAGTTTAACTGGTAGAGTTGGAAACACCAGCAGCTAAGATGTTATCTCTACACAAGTTTCTATTAAGATTTGCCTTACTTAATTAAAAACTTTAAAATTCCTAGGCTCCTTGGTCACAATTTAGATGCTGGTAAGGTAGTATGGGACTAGAATGCTTCTCTAGAGTATTGTTAGATGCTAGTGGAAGTTTTAGACTTGATCTTAGGAATAAGGATAGTAGGATAAATGCCAGCTAGAAATGAAACCTTAGTATGTACCTGAAACCAGATATGCCTAGTCTTTTTACCTGTTTCAGTTCTGCTTAGAAGTTTATACGGATGAGATTTTTTTTATTTGTTTTCTGGTTTACGGTGCATTATAGTCTACTGGAGAACTATTAAAACTTTGACTTATCTCGCCCAAATCTGATGCAATATTTATGTAATCTTTCCTGTAAAACTGCTGTATATTTTGCAAAATCTGTGATCTACATAAGCCCTGTAATTCTGCTGCAGCAGCAAAAGCAATTAACAATCCTGTTCTTGCAAAAGAGTCTTCCTAAACAGTGTCAGTACTCAGTTTGTGAATTTAGCTGCTAGATTACATCTTAGGGCATCCTTCTACTATTTTTAAATCCCAGAAATTCTCCTAACAGGACTATGCAAGATCAAGACCCTTAAAAGTAAGCATCCCACATAATCTATAAAAAAGATCACAGCTCTCTTCTGTTCACCCTACCTTTTCCACAGAAACAGGTGCAAGGGAGATTTTTTGAAGCATTCGTGGATTCAGGAATGAAAATTAATATGACCTCTTTTCAAATATGTCGGTAATACATTAGTTGTCTAAAGAATTGAGGTTGTTAGAACTGGTTTATTAAATATAAAGAAATATAATGATCAACTGTTTTTGTAGAGCTGTTTCTCTTCTGAGAACACAAAATCTCAAAGTGTTGGGTGGCTTATTTATTAGGGTTGTTTTGAGAGAAAGAAAGATAAATTCTGCTTGGGAGAATTCTGTGGTGTACTCCGTTATGAGACACGGAAAAAGCAATTGGGAGTGAAAAGACTGTGTCATCTAAGATAAATGATGAAACCTTCTATGGATTTTTTTTCACTTTTAGGGCTGTGTCTAGCATGAACATACATGCCTGTAAGGGATAGAGTTGAGAATAGGTGTTGAAATAGCATTAAGCTGCAAACAGCTGACACCAAACAGCAGATACACTCCCTCTGCCCTCCCTGACTGAGTCCATTTGTCAGTTCTGCTTTGCATTGCTCCTTTGCAATGTTTCACACATCACCTGAATAAACAATGTTGCCACTTTCATCTTGGCATATCCACGGGGGCCTACTTACCCATCCTGGTCCCAGACTTCAAGGTTTTGTCATTTTACCCAATAGCTTTGCTGCTGTTAAAAAACACCCAACACCCAGAGCAGAAGAAGGCACTAGCTTTCTAGATAGACTAGCTGGCATGCTGGTATTTCCCTCCCTGATCCCACTGAGCAGTCTGTGTGTACCTTTGTAGTATGAACAAAACCAACTTTTCTCTTTGTTTGAGAGTAATCCCCTGCTTCACCTATTTGAACTCCCCTTCACTATGACATTTCAGGTGCTTATGCACAGCAGTTGCTGAGTAGCTCTGGCTTGTCCTCTTCGTGTGTCTCAGTTAGGGTGACAGGTTCTGTGTGGTACACCTGTGGGGAGAAAAAAGTAATGCAATAAAGAGTTAGCCTTTGTATGTTATTACTGTAAAATATGCTTCTGGACATCAAAATTGAGGCCCAAGAGGTTTTTGCTCCCATTCTGATTCCTCTTTCTGAGTAGTCTGGCTTACATAACCCAAGGCAGAAAATAGAGTGCATTTTCCTCATGATTCACTCTAATTTCATATCAGCTCTAATGCCAAGTTTGGGGGAAAAAAGAAAAAAAAAGGATAAAAACAAACACCTACACCTGTCTAAAAACAGACACCTACAGCAAAACTCTTCTGGAAAAAAAAGAAAGTGATGCATATAAGAGATCTTACATCTTTCCCTTGTTCTGTAGCTGTTGCTGACAGGTGACAACCACTGAAAAGGAGTTCTCAATAAATCCACTTATTTTGAAGAATCAGCTGCATTTTAGCTTCAGACAGGAGCTTCCACCTCAGTTATTAAAATGTTGGCTATATTATTAAGCCAAGACATTTAATGTGCCAGTAGTAGCGTCCTGTAGATTTCAAACAGCTGAAGGACTTGAAACCTAAAATTATTTAAAAAACAATTAGTAAGAAAAACAGAGGTTTTGATAAGCTACTTTCAACCAGCACTAGTTACAAGAAGTAAAGTTTAGTCAATAACTAAAAATTAGCAGAACCAAATAAATAAAATAACTTAATTGTTTTTTGTCAGGAAATCATGCTCTATCAAAGTCAGATTCCCAAACTAAAAAATAAAAATTATTACTTTTGCAGTGCTGAAATTCAGTATTTCTTCCAGTTATTAGAAGCTGAAATTTGAAATACAGTCTTTCAAATGCATAGAAAAAAAAAAGATATTTGAACTGGTCCCAGTTCACATATGTACATATTTTTGAAGCAGTTGGGTTTTTTTTAACTATTTGCAATTCCTTTTGAAAACAAAAGACAAACTACAGATTTTTCCACCTTCCTATTATCATGTATGTTAATTGAAATGCAGATGCTACAGTATTAATATGTGAAATTTATTTCGGAAACTAAACCAACTGTTTTGATATAGGTTAAATAGGTCCAAAAGACAAGACAGGTTCAAGAAGGACAGAGAGATCTTCAGACAATAATTCTGTAATTTATGGTTTGATTGAGGAATTAAGCAAATCTGGTATTTTTTGCAAGATTCAGTACATGAATATTATTCATACAGAAATATCTAAGTGAAATGCAAATGAAAAGTGAAAAATGAAATCATGAAGTTGATTCACCAATGACCACTGTAGTCCATTTAAGTTTCAACCTGTTGAATTGTGCTGGACATCTACACAGCTGTATCAGATGTTAGATTCTGCAGCACCTATTTAATAGCATAATTCAAAATGTTTGTTACGTTGTGACATACTAACCAAAATGCTCTTCAGGCTGAGGGAACAAAGTCTAAAAAAAATGATTGCAAGAATTGCACATTTAACAGGTGATAAAATAACAGGGGAGGAAGCAGTGTATTTTTAATAGGGCTCGAAAGCTACTTTGTTCTATATAGAACTGTATTGTGCTTGTATATCACAGCCTGAGAGCAAACTCAGTAACTTGAGTGGTTTTTGAGTGTGGGAAAAAAAAAAAAAAAAGGTGGAAGAAAGTGCACTCTGGATTTATGATACATACTCTGCCACTAGAACTTTCCAACTGTTACCCATTTACAGTAAGGTCTTTTTAGTCTCTGTGCTCATCTTTGGTGATGTGGAACTTATCTCTTGCATCTTAAAGAATTCATGTTTGCTCAGATTTCCATTGGTAGATACACAAGTATTTCCATTGGCTCTCTTTTTCCTATTTTATTTTTTCCCATGAAGCATATTAAAATTAAATCAACTTTTCTCAGGAGATAGTATGCCCACTTTTATTAGGAGATGTATACATTTGCTACTTCAGTAGAATAAATAGTTTACTTATTACTGAGAAGAACACACTCTAAATGGATTGACCTTTTACATACAAAGTAATTCACCAAATAGGCCCCAAATAGCTTTTTTATGTAGGTGCAAATCTAGTGCTCAAAGTTGCAGAGAGTCTTCTTTTCAATGTACTTTTCACTGGGATATCTATTAAGCTGGGCGATAACTCTAAATAACACTGCAAATTTTTGGGGCTTTTTCTTGCAGCTGAGTCTGAAATGTATCCAGTCTTGTACAATTTCTTCTTACTGTTGTTACACGCTAAATAGTCAGTACCAATAAAGTATGACTGTTTGGGGTTTTTTAAACTTCTTTTCTTTTCTTTTTCTTTCCTTTTTTTTTTTTTTTTTTTTTTTTTTTTTTTTTTTTTGTAAGGTACTTATCCCATTCATCTTTCTCTTGTCCTTCCCCTCCACTGTTCTCCAGTAAAGTATATCTTCATCCCTTTAATTTTACCTTTGCAGAACCAACCATTTAGGTGGTTCCACACTAACAGAAGAAGAGGAGAAAACAAGGATAATGTTACTTACAAACCAAAACTAACAATTTCCAAACTTATTTACTGATCATTCTGTTGATATGCATGATGAGTGACTGCATGCTGGTAAAATTCTTTACCCACAGAACTATTAATAAAGCACAAAAGAGAAAATTTAGCAATTTGCTCAGCCAGTTCACATCTTAGATGGCTTTAATTTTCTTTAAAATTCACTAAAATGTTGAAGTTCTTCTCTATTTTAATCAATACTTCACTACTGGTTGTTCTATGTAATATTTGTATTTAACAGTTTAGTTCACTATAGCTATAAAGACAAAGCTCCAGAATAAATTCATGAAATTAGTTTAGTTTAGGGTTGTTTAAAATTCAGATCTAGTTGTTCCTAATCTGAAGTCTGAATTGGCACAAAAAAAAAAAGTCACTCTTCCAAGTTGTAGACGTGTTGTGATAAGTCCTGATAGAATCTTATGTCCATACAGACATTTATAAGACTTTGTTCCTCAAATGATGATTGACCTTGATTGATAAACATCTTCAAAATTCCTTCTGAAGATGATAAAATCTCATTAAGCTCTTGAAGGATCCATAACTCTATACCAAGTCATGAGTAAATTCCTGTAACCTGCCTTTCCAGATGCCCATTTGTACTGTGCTTTGTACTGCCTTTTTTCTCCCCAGTTCTGACCAGACTGGAAAATTGGTGTTAAAATATTGAAAAATAACCTGTTTCTAAGGCATTTGAAGCTCAAGAAGAACAAGATGTACAGGACATTTTCTGGAAAATCGACAGATTTAATCAAATCACAGTAGTCACCTAAACAGCTCCAGCTGCACTGCCTTTTATTATGACAACAGTACACAGGTGCCACAGCTGGTAGGTGTTCCATATTTGAATTGTTCTATGTGCAAAAATAAAGTCAGTGTCCCTAACAGTTTGGTCCAAGATAAATATCACATGAAAAAAAAAAAGTATGCAGTGTCCAAAAAAAAGGAAGTTAAAGAAATATACACTATGCTTGTATGATTGTTCATAAGGTATTTCTATTATTTCTTATAGAGTGGCATTTGTCTACCTTAACTCAGCTTTATCACACTCTCAAGTGTTCTTCCATCCATGTAGTCTTGAGATACAATTGGAAAGGAAAGGAAAGGAAAGGAAAGGAAAGGAAAGGAAAGGAAAGGAAAGGAAAGGAAAGGAAAGGAAAGGAAAGGAAAGGAAAGGAAAGGAAAGGAAAGGAAAGGAAAGGAAAGGAAAGGAAAGGAAAGGAAAGGAAAGGAAAGGGAAGGAAAGGGAAGGAAAGGAAAGGGAAGGAAAGGGAAGGAAAGGGAAGGAAAGGAAGGGAAGGAAAGGGAAGGAAAGGGAAGGAAAGGGAAGGAAAGGGAAGGAAAGGGAAGGAAAGGGAAGGAAAGGGAAGGAAAGGGAAGGAAAGGGAAGGAAAGGAAAGGAAAGGAAAGGAAAGGAAAGGAAAGGAAAGGAAAGGAAAGGAAAGGAAAGGAAAGGAAAGGAAAGGAAAGGAAAGGAAAGGAAAGGAAAGGAAAGGAAAGGAAAGGAAAGGAAAGGAAAGGAAAGGAAAGGAAAGGAAAGGAAAGGAAAGGAAAGGAAAGGAAAGGAAAGGAAAGGAAAGGAAAGGAAAGGAAAGGAAAGGAAAGGAAAGGAAAGGAAAGGAAAGGAAAGGAAAGGAAAGGAAAAAAGTATCTTCCAGATCATTTTAAGGAATGTGCTTAACTTCAAAATAGTATAAATAGGCAAATAAACTGCATATTTAAATATGAGGGCACATGTATGGGGGCGTGCCTGTCTTTGCTGGCATCAGGTAACCAGGTCAGATAGCTGTTGGTTCTTTAATATGTATTAACTAATTTTGATACTTCACATGCAAAAACACATGTACATATCTATATTCTGTGTATCAAATGCATATTCAAAAAAAAGCTCTTATCACTGTAGAATGCTAATATGAGCATTAAAGGATGTCTAGGCAAATGTAATGGATACTTTTTCTGTTTGTGCTTTTGTGCACAGTGTTATGATCAAATCTTGAACTGCTCTTTTACAGATTAGGGATTTCCGCATGACCTCTCACTTAATCATTAACTGTTAAGATTTTGTTTTTTCTCCTTCACCACTGCACTCTCATCATGCCCCACTTTTGTGAAGGAGTTATTAGTTTACAGACAGGCTTTGCTATGGCACCCATCATTGTTAGTATGCTAGTGCTTCACATCTATTCCTTTGTTATGATTCCTCAAAGTAAGGCAGTAGTAATATCCCCCACTTAGAAACAGAAAGCCGTGCCAGAAAGATATTATGTTCAAAATTATTCATTAGTTCTGGGTGTCTAAATGAAATGTGAAGAACCTTAGCCTTTAAAGCTATTGTTGCATAGCTCATATATTGAAGAATATCTTCAGTTGCAAATATGACAACATATCACTTCTGAAAATAATTCTGCAAACATCAAGGAAAAGTTGCTTAATTAATGGCTACCTGTAAAATGTTTGGTTTACATTAGAATTCTGAGAAAAGATAAACAGTGAATACAGAGCTCCAGGTTTTCGTTGTTGTATTAACCAGGAACCCATGTTTTCCTTCCTTTACAAATAGTTACTGTTCCTGTAGAAATCAGTTTTCTATTTCACACAACCAATATTTATTCCTGCAACAAATATATCCTGTGACTGGAAAGATGTACAGCATCCATGGAGAGAATTAATGGTCATTGCAGAAAAATGAAAATAAATACTCAGAAGAAGAATTAATTAGGAATATAAAGACAACCTTAGTATTGACATCCTCTGAATGATGTGTGCATGACTTAGAAAATTTATGTTAACAAAATGCTACTATAAAGATGATTTCCTAGTAAACTCAGAGGACTCAGCAAGGCTGTGGTGTGGCAGCATCTTTATGCCCATATTGATCATCCATGACATTAGGACCTTAGGACACCATCGGTCACACAGGACCGTCTCACTTGAATAAGGTGTGTGAGGCTCACCTGAATAAGGAATGGTCATCTCCTATGTGCAATGCTAGAAAAGGATGAGAAACTTTGCTTTCAGTTTTGACAGATATTGAGTGACAACAGAATTGTGAGCTTTCAAGCCTGGAGTTTAAATCCAAAGCTTAAGAGTAGTGTTCACTTTAGTGATTTAGCCTATTCCCTTCACTTTTTTCCAAGAAAGATTTTATCTGTCCTAGCCAGTTTGCTCATGATGTTCCCTCACCTCTATTTCTGATCTCTGTCCAACTGTTTTTCAATCTACACCATCTCAATCTCCATTGTTTACTGAGTGTACTTTCTGTCTTCTTGCTTGTCAGGTCCTAGTCTCATCTTTCCACTCTCCCTGTTACATTTTCCTGTGCTTTACATACAACCCCAGAAGAATGTGTGATATGTTAAGGAGTTTTCTTTCAGTCTTTGTTTTTCCCTTTCATCTCCAGTGGTTCACAGAGTCCTGTTTTCCCTTTCCTCAGATTTTGCCAAATGCATTCTACTCTTCCCCTCTCCCTTGCTGCTTCTATTCCTGACAAATGCGTCTTTGGGCCAAACAATGTCTGCAAAGACTGCTTCTGCCTCCTAGTTGCTTGAACTACAGTACTGTCGAGGTTTTGATTGAGGGGTGACAGTAAAACCATGGCAGATGTATTGTTAACCCCCTCTTCCCCCTCTTCTCCCTTTAGCCCCACTCTCTCCCCCCTCCCCACTAAGGACAGGTGATCAGGAGGGAAAGAAAGACAGAGAGAAGAGAGTTGGAAAAATTAAAAATGTTTTACTAATGCTACTGATTAGAATAGAGAAAATAATACAAAATATACAATACCGATCTTGAAAGTCCCAGCAACTGCAGAGCCAGCACCCGAAGTACTGGATTGGACCCTGCAGCCAACCGGAGATGGATTCAGTCTGTCAGTAGGCCTCAGTTCGCAAGGTCCTCTCCTAATGTTGGCCATAAGAAAAAAGTGACAAGATCCTCGTGATCTCCCACTTTTATATGAAGTATTCACATGAATGGAATGTTATACACAGTTGGTCAGTTTCTTGGTCACCTGTTTCTCGTCCCTCTCGCGAGATGTCCATCCATGCTTATCAATAACTTATCAATAACACATTCCATTGCTATGTTTACCAAAACATGTATCTGGTTTTCCAGGAAGATGCAGCTAATATGAAAGCTTTAGCTGACAGGCAAATTAACTAAAAGAGAAACTTGATTTTAACAAAACCAGGACAAGTACAAAGAAAAGGCTTGCCTTTAAGCAAGACTCAGCTCCACCCAGTCAGAGATAACGTAATAACGCTCCAGAGATAAAACTGCGAGAACAGATTCTGAGGACATCAGTCCACAATGTTTTGTAGACAAAATTCATTTGAGAAATGTAACAGCATTACTTGTTTTTCTGGGTTTAACTTTCTGCTCCCTGCACATCAGAACTGTTGTCTTGTTCTCCTGCTTGCCTGGAGTCCTGGCTGCATAAAATCCAACCCCGTGAGCCAGATCTAGTGTGAGTAGGTAGAGCTGAGGCAAATGAGGCCTAACTGTGACAGGAACCATTCAGCTGAGGCACAACCCATTCAAATCTAACTTTCTGGAATCACTCTCTGTCCCCTCACAGGTTTGAGAAAATATAAAAGGCAATTCTTCAAAGGTTTAGAGCCTGCAGAAACGTGGGTAAGTTTGCTAGTTTTCAAAAGGAACAAGTTAAATTCTTGGCCTACAAGCCATCGTTCTGTAGCATGTCAAAACCCTGATGCAAAGAATGAGGACTCTAACAAAATAAATGTTACCAGACTTTTCACACATGGACAAGAACTTACATTTGTCACTGGTCTCATTCTTGGAAACGGGTGAGACGCTTCTGCTGAAATTTTCCAAAAAAGGTCATCCCAAGGCTAAAGCTCAGCATGGAAAATTTCATTTCAACAGAAAAAAGTTTTTCCAAGTTATTAACAACTGAAAAGTCAGACTTACAATATGAAGTACCAGGGAATTCTAACATATAATATATTACTAATTATTAATGTACATGTTTTTCACATGCAGATGGAACCCCTGGAAAGTGCTGGGTTACTGTCCCTCAGTGAAACCAATTGAAGTAGTAAATTCAAATTAGCAGAGCTTGCTTAAGCAACGGCTAAGCAATTGAGAACTCCTCAATGTATACAATACTTGCCAACGCTTTTCAGTACTTTTTGATGCAAAATGTTTTTTGTTTAAAGAAGTATACTTATTTCTTTCAACTAGACTCATGGCTAATTTATTGAATATTACTGTCACAGTTTAGGTGGGGATATTTTTTTATTTGAGTTTTTAGACATGTAGTTGGAGAGTAGGTGAATATGTCTACAGAACTGTGACAAGCAATTAATTGTGCAGTACTTACTTGCATTCCTTCAGATAATAGTCTGTTTCAGGCTGGGAAAGATGCTTTGGAGAGCTGATCAGGAACATCCTAAAGCACAGCAGAGTGATTTACTAGATACGCTATCTGGCAAAATTTACTGTGAAAGGATGGTTAGGCTATCTTTCTATTAGAAAAGATAAAGGCACTTTTAATTAGATCTGCTTTCCTTCTATATCACTTTAGCATATGTAGCCTCACATCTCATTAATAAAGGTTCTGCATATAGTAAAGCAAGCTATGGGAGCAATCTAATGTAATCCATCTTTCTCAACATGGTTTACAGAGTGCCACTCAGCTGTGCTCATTGCTACCAGAAATGATGCCTTGTATATATGCATTTTTTCCCAATATAAGTAAAGAGAACCTTGGGAGTGGAAAAGGTTTTTCACAAGAAAGGTAAATTACAGTGTAAAACATTCATGTCTACATCAGTCAGTGAAGAAGAGAAAATCTTCATAACCCCATGTTTTTCCTCATTTATAATAACTTAAGATGACCTGATTTTTCTTTTTTTCTCTTTTTTCCATGTGCCCTAAAGAAGCATATACAAAAATCCTACCATTTATATTCACAATTACATGTCTTTGGTAGAAATTAGAAGAGAAAAATAATTATGTAATTACGTAAATGTCATATAATGAAGGAAGAATTAGCAATTTTTCAGCATTCTTACATTCAGGTAATCAGTAATTAATCTTAAAAACCTTCAATAGTCATCTCAATTTTAACCACTTTAGTTCTGCCCATTATTTTCCTGTGTTTGCAAACCAGGGAACTCACCAACCACAAAATGCTTTAAACATTTCCACTTTTGTGCTATGATAGCAGCCATAATACTGCTGAAATGGTGGAATATTTGAACTTTATTTTCCTAGGCTTTCATCCTGCAAAGGGTCCTACTAGTTCAGTGCTTAAAGGACATGCTTTGCTTTCATTTGTGAGTAGTCCCATTACACACATTCCCACGAGAGTAGGGTCTGAAGCAGTAAAACATACATACCTTTGTAGTTGCTAATTAGCCCAGTTTGAATTTTGATTTAAACTAGATATGAAGCTTGCTCATGAAGGCATGAACAGCAATAATTAAATTAAATACTCAGTAATACAAAATACTTTAGTTCAATTTTTAACTTGCAGGTTTACTAGATGTGGTATAAAATGAGAGACAGCAGGAAAAAAATGGAGCTTGAAATCAGGGAGCTCAAAAACCAGAATAATTGTCATACATTTTATTTGTTTGAAAAACTTCTGGGTGGTGCATAATAAAAACCAGTATGGTCACAATACATCCAACTAAGGAACTTAAAATGTTTAGTTTTAGCTGTGTTATAATTGATCTTAATCAGCATGATGCAGCAGTAAATTGGCAGTGCAAATATCATAGACCATTCACGTATCAGGGTTCTGTAAAAGTCTCTTCTGTGTAAATATTTGGATAACATGCTATACTTTACTCCCTGCTAAACAAATGGAGAAATTTCAAACAAGAACAAGCTACAAATTCTATGGCTTAAGCATTTTATATAAGGAGGAGAGGAGGTTGAAAAAGTGCTGTCTAATAAACAAAATGAAGCATTTTAATTATTGATACAAAAAAAAGGAACAGAAGGACCAACTACAGAGAATACTGTAATTTTAAAGCATATCTCAATTTCACAGTAGTAAGGGAGAAAGGGCAAAGTTTTAGTCTTCTCTCAGATTTTGTGAACACAAACAGGTTTACTGTCTCAAAAGACTGAAACTAAATTTATTTTGAACTGAAAAAAAACTTTTATAGCCATTGTAGTTGTATTTCTAGGGCTGAAGCTATGGGGAGCTTGAGCACCTACACGCTGCAATATTCAGTTTCCAGACACCCCATTCACTAAGGAAGTCTGCTGTGCAGGGTAATGTGTTCTGGCTCATGCATGTAATACACAAGATGAGCAAATACAGATTGCCTGCAAGCACCTCCATCAAAATAATCCATGAAAATGTTTTCACCCCATGGAATACGTGAGGTACACAAGTAGCTTGCACATGAGAGGAAAAATGCTTAAGTTGTACTAATTTGAGAAATTTCTGTAAAGCGGGTCTTACATGATGGTTTGGTTTGAGGACTAGCATGCCTAGGGGTCCAGGAATCTATGGGGAGCTCCCTAGATGTGGTTCTGGCTTTCATTCAGCCTCTCAGGAAAATGCTCTGATCACTAGCTTATGGCAGAGCTGAGTAGTAGCTCTCAAACTGCTGTTGGATCTACTGCACTGAACAAAAATCTAAATATTCAGTGGACCAGATACTTGTTCAAATAACTGCTGTGTAAGGTCACTCTCTAACTGTGAGACAGTAGCTGCATTTTTCATAAAACTGTTTCAGTGGCCTTTGTCCGGTCTCTCAATTTCTCTCCATAGTTGTGTCCTGAAGTAAAATACTTCCACTGACAAAAATAGCAAAAGATTCTTTATGATTGATCGTTGTCTTTATTTAGCTGAGCTTTGCATCTCTTCAACAACTTTCAGAGTGTAGTTTGTGTATATATATTTATTTTTTTTTAATCACACTGACTCTAACCCATGAGCCTGGGCACATGTGTCTGCCCAAAAAAAGTCAGTGGAAGATTTTCCATGAAGTTCACTGTGCAACACTTTGGATATGTTTCTGGAATTCAGATAATCTATTTACTACCTCTGTCTACATTTTCCCTTCCAACATGAATGTGTTTTGTCTTATATTAGGCCCTTGGTGTGAAAAACAGTAGTTATATGCCCAGTTGTTTGCAGGATCAAAATTCAATTTATGCAAGATGAAACAAGTAAGAATGATAAGACTCACAGAATAAGCAGGGAAAAATGAGGTATTTGATAAATGATTTTAAAAGTACCTCTGTATTGTCTTAAGCCTAAATATACAAAGTAACTTGTAATATAGAATATAAAAGAGATTGAATATTAAGTATAGAATATAGATCTTTTTTCATGAGCAAAAGGGTTATAAATCTCTATTGAGCATCTATTTACATTTTAATCAAACATGTAAACTATTATACTACCTAGGATACCATTAAATACTTTCAGCAGTTGGAATTCTTCCATTATACATGTCAATGTAGTTTCAATTCTACCTATCTATAGAAATTGTTAATACAATTTATTCATTATATTAATTTGCTTTAGAAGTGCCGTACACATAACAGTGAGAACTTAGCTTCTATAGTTCTCCATGGGATCTTTCTACAGTATTTCTTACTCTGTTAACTCTAACCTATCTAGGTAGAGGTGCTGGAATATGGTTTACTAAAATCAAAGACCTTTGGGGAAGTCTTGCTGGTTTTCAGGTTTCTGTGATGCAGAAACTAAAACTGAAATTTCTCTCTATATTTTATTTTATTTCAGACCATGGTTAAGTAAGTCTGACCTCCATCTTATTTTCAAACTTTTATCAAGAAGCAAAGTTGTTGTTTGGTTTTGTTTTTTTCTCATTTGTATATCTGGTCCTTAAAACTCAAAACATGTAAGAAGCTGATCTGGCAGTATGCTTAAACAGTATTTAATTCAGTGAAAATTAGCAGTGCTTTCTACGGCAATGTGTTTGAGATGTTGGATGTTTCAAAGACTTCTCATTGGAGCCCCTCAGTGCAAGATCACTTTCATCCAGAAACCTTAAGGTGGTACTTTCCATTTGTGGAAGACTTGTGGCACCTTCCGTGCCTCAGCTAGTGCGAAAATCAGATTAGCTTTAAATTTCTGAATAGCTAATTCTGCTTCCATAATCCATAATAACATTTCTCTCTTCTGCATAAAATCTTTCTGTTGCTTATTGCCACCCTTCCTACAGTAAGACTTGGAGAAGTGCAAATAGGTTTTTTGGTTTTGAGGACCTCTATCAGTGAGCAAACCAGTGCTCATATTGAGACCTCCATATCTGAAGTTTAAATTTAATTACAGTTCTCTGGAGAGATATACACTGTAAAAGACAAAAATGGTATAAAATGGTTGATACATTGAAAATACAAGTGATACATGATAATCTTACATTAGCAACCAGAAAATATGCTTCCTAAATAAAGATTCTTCAGAAACTCTCCTTAGTAAAATATCTCAACCTCTACTTCTAAGTGGAAGCCAGATACTACACATATACAGTGTTAATATCTCTGTATCTCATTCATTTTGATATTTTTCTAAAGTGACTTGCTATTTATTTTAAAGTACAAGAAGATGCTTTTTTTATTTTGCAGTTTATTCAAATGGAGGACATATTTGTACCTCTGTATCTGTGCAAAAATCTACATGTTTTTTCTACTGGTAGCCGGCTGTTGGCAGATGAGGGGGCAGATCTTTGCAGTAAGAAAAAAGAGTAACACCACTGAGTTTGGTGGAACAAGAGTATCAGTACAGACCTTGGCTTTCAGTCTTCTTCCAGTCTCGTAAACTTGAGATGACTGAACACACACACATACATACATTTTTCTGAAGCTATCAGTACTGCCAAATTCCAGCCTCTTCGTTGTGAAACTAGATACCTTGTAGCTCCAGTATTTCAGAATGAAAAAAGTATATCTCCAGTTCTCGAAAACCTGTACTCTTTAAAGTAGACAGGGTTTTTTGACAGCATTCACACCTGAGGCATGTAGCTAACACAACCAAGCAGCACAGCTGGGAGAAAAAATTTATTCCAAAACATCACTGTATACAGCACAACTTCAGTTAAAAGATTTTAACTTTTAGTATACAATTATGATGTTTCCAGGTTTCTTCTTTGAAGAAAATTCTTTCATTATTTCAGCTCATTGCATGGATTGCATACCTCAACTACTGTAGAAGTTCCAGCATGAGGTCAGCCTACATTCATGGTTGATAAGAGAATGGGTACAGTTGCTGCTGTATTTATATATGTGTATAAAATGCATGCAAGTAGGTCTCAAATACTGTTAAGAATGCAGTAAGTACTGAATCCACTTCTTCTACAAGTAGACCTATGCATAAAAATATCTTTGCCTGGTTTTACTAGACTATCCAGTGTTCTGATATATTGCTTTTTAATGTTTATGTGCTCTTAAGTAACACTACTGCACTAAGCTAGGGCATAAATCCTTGAAGAGGCTGGATCAAGTTGACAGCTTGATTTCTAAAAGTGTCTGGGGTTTTCTAAATGGTCTAGTGCTAGAGCACTAGAGACAACACATTGTTAGAATCAGCTGGTGATGACCAGATAATCAAACACCAAAGTTGCTTGAATTTTACACTAAAAAATTATTTTAGCATTCAGGTGAGCCTAAGCCAACTCTTGGAACTCCAGAAAACCACAACTTCACATTGCTGTGGGAAATTATCCTACTGAAAAACGGTTTTGTATCTTCGGTAAAATGGGACAGGTTTTTTCTTGAAACATTTTTTAACTATCACATGGGTCTCATATGACCAGCTGAGGAGAGAATGAAGAAAGGTCTTAGTAATCCACAGAAGAAGAACATTAAGTGAAATGCTGGGTGTTTACTGCTTAACGGCAATTTGTATATGTGGAAGATGGCCACTGCCACTCTAAGTATATGCTGACAAAAAGTAATGTTCCACCAAGGTGAGAGAGAATTGGAGGGCAGGAGTTATTCTGCATGAATGTTCAGAAAGAAGGCCATCAAATAAGGTCTGCCTTTTTCTTTTTTGCACTAGAATAGACTCAGATGAGACTTTCATAGTTCAGTTGTCCCTCCACTGTCCCTTATTCATACCTGCAGCAATTACTTCTGATTACAAAAATAAAAGGGTTTTTTTTCCACATTCATTCAGTACTTGATTAAATTTCCAGGTGTGCCTGAAAAACAAGAAATTCCAGACAGGTAGGACAGAGTACCTTTGATATCTACTTTCTTCTTGAAATCTGTGGTGGAACTCATACCTAACTTCAAATATTCCATTGTGCTGCTTTGAGAAAGGACCAATTTGTTGGTCTTTTGACCCTCACAAAAGTTAAACCACTGGCCTCCCTTGGGAATGTTTGTAATGTACATACTGAAATGTGTATATCTTGACAAGAGTGTTGTTGAACACCATAAATTACATTAAACCAATGAGAAGAGAAAGATAACAATCAGACTACTGCATTGTCACAAAACATGATGTAATAACCCTGTCTAAAGAATGCAGAATTGGAGCATTTGTGCCCTATATATTTTGGAAAAAAAAATCTTTTCCTATTGTAGTATTTTTTCCTTTGAATGCTTTGTTTACATTGTTGTTCAGTCTTAATCTCTCTTGTTTACAACAACAGTATTCAGTAAGAAAAATGCAGAGCAGCCAACAAATAGTAATAAGAAATATAAAAATTAAAAGCTGAGTTTTGTAAATTTTATCTTATGGTCTTTTGTAAGGTATATAGAACTTCTATATCTCAGTGCCTTATTCCCTTGAAGGCAATTTATAGCAAGGCTATGAATTCAACATTTTTGTTTCATTTTTAAATGTGCAACAGAACTATTCACTAATTATTCCTCACTATACATATTTAAATTGGTTTGTCTGGAGGGAAGAAAAGGGGAAATCATAACTACATGTGGTGTAAACTCATTAGATCCACAACTCAACCTTTAATGTCTGCAGTCCCATTATTTCATCAAAGTATCATTTTGACTTTCATCATACTATAATGAGGCCTGCTTTGCCACCTCTGCCTTTCCCAGTTAGGGGACATGAATCCCTGAAGTGTGGATTTTGGACAGCATGAGGTGCAAGCAGAGTTTAAGATCACCCGTAGCCACTTTAGAGGTGGGCATAATGAGCAATTTCAGACAGAAAGGGAAAGTATTTTGCTTGAGTTTGTGCCACAGATGGAATGAAAACTTAAAAAGTCCTCATTTCCAGACTCTAATTGGTACATCCAGATTGCATCTCCTTAGATGGAATGGTAGATTACTGTGGAAAAATTTCAAGAAGGATAAGAAATGAGACAGAGAGAAAAAAAAAGTCAGAAATCTACATTTTCCTGATGCTCAGCACAAATAAAAATGCAAGAGTGATCAGCAGTGTTGACAGTCAGACATTTTGGGGCCTCTATGTTGATTTTAAGCAGCTCTCTTGTCCTTTTTGTTTTCATATAGAGTAGACAGATGAACAAATAAATACTCATTAAGACTATCCACCCTCTTAACTTCTTTGTAGTGTGCTCTGCTGCCAGTGTTTTAAGGCAGGACTTCTCCACAATGTTTTCCTCTTACCAGATGTACATGTCATTGCAAAAAGAAAAGGCAAGAGACTGGGTTTCCATTCCTTTCTGGTCATATTAAAAAAACCCACTGTATTTATCATCCTTGAAATCAAAATCACTAGGCAAGTAAACAGAGCTACATTGTGTTGGAAATGTTAGTCTGTATCTGATAAACTGATTGATACCAACTACACTGATGACAATATGTGATACCACCGTATAAACCTAGACAGGGAAAAACCCTATAAAAGGTGGAGAAGCTACTCATCATTGAGAAATATTTTGAAGACGATTATTAGGAAAACCCTGGTCTCCAAAATCAAGCTTCTTCACATTCAAGTGGTGTTCCCCAGGGCACAGTATTTGGGCCAGTTCTGTTTAATCTCTTTATCAGTGCTCTGGATGAGGGGATCAAGTGCACCCTCAGTAAGTTTGCAGACAACATCAAGTTGGATGGGAGTATTGATCTCTTTGAAGGTAGGAGGGGTCTACAGGGGGATCTGGCCTGGCTGGATCATTGGGCTGAGGCCAAGTGTATGAGGTTCAACAAGGACAAGTACTGGGTCCTGCAGCTGGGTCACAACAACCCCAGGCAGTGCTACAGGCTTGGGAAAGAGTGGCTGGAAAGCTGCCTGTTGGAAAAGGATCTGGGGGTGTTGATCAACAGGCAGCTAAACACGTGCCAGCAGTGTGCCCAGGTGGCCAAAAAGGCCAACAGCGTCTTGGCTTGTATCAGAAATCGTGTGGCCAGTAGGACTAGGAAAGTGGTTGTTCCCCTGTTCTTGGCACTGGTGAGGCCCTACCTCAAATACAGTGTTCAATTTTGGGCCTCTCACTACAAGAAAGACATTGAGGTGCTGGAGTAATTTCAGAGAAGGGCAACGAAGCTGGTGAGGGGTCAGGACCACAAGTCTGATGATGAATGGCTGAAGGAACTGGGGTAGTTTAGCCTGGAGGAAAGGAGGTTGAGGGGAGACCTTATCACTCTCTACAGCTACCTGAAAGGAGGTGGTAGCATGGAAGGTGTTGGTCTCTTCTCCCAGTCTGCAAGCAATGAGAGGAATTGGCCTCAGGTTGCTTCAGGTGGGGTTTAGATTGGATATTAGGAAAAAATTATTCATGGAAATGGTTGTCAGGCATTGGAACAGGCTGACTAGGGAAGTGTTTGAGCCACCATACCTGGAGGTGTTTTAAAAGACACATAGATGAGATTCTTAAGTACACGGTTTAGAGGTGGACTTGACAGTGTGAGGTTAACAGTTGGACTTGATCTTAAAGGTCTTTTCCAACCAACATGATTCTATGATTCAACACCAGATCTTCACTTTCATAATGTCACTAAATTCAATGAAGTTACTGTTACTGCAGTCATTGATTTTCATATTTTGTCTTATGCAAGCCAAATTCAACTCCTGAGTCTGGGGACAATTGTCAAGTTTTGATCCAGAGTGCTGCAGTATGGCACTCATGATGTAGTAAACTAGAACACAATACACAGCAAAGATTCTATCCAAACAGATCCATCATGACATTAACCACACAGTGAATGAACTTAATGCAGGATGCTTAGAGTTAGATTTAATTTGAGAGGCAGACAAATTTTAGGTTGGTTCTTATTTTATCTGAACCAAACCCCTGAAGAAACCCAGAAACTTTGAAGACTATTTATTCTCTCATCAGAAAGAAATAACAAAAGAGAATAAAAATTACATTAGTTCCCAAAGCAACATTTTTATAGCACTTTTAAAGGGCTTGAGACCTTGGTTACAAAACAATTGTAAGGAGACTGAGAACTTTCTAGTGCTTGAAGCACCAAGATGTTTTATCACAAACACATGTACACAATATCATCTGCTTTAAAGTTGAAATATTTCCCTGAGATGATGATTTATGACTGGGTGCATTCACGACTCAACAATTTCTTTTCATATGTGTTTTGCTTGAGAGATAACAGTTCTGAAGCCTGAGTGTTTCAGGCTTTCTAGTGGATTTGCTCCTTTGTCTTCTTATAACACACCGATTCATATAAAAACAGCTGCCTGACCTTGCTACTATCTGGGTTACTCAGTTCTCTTGCATTATTTATTCTTCAGTACTCTGCCCAGATGTTATAGGCTTCACAGATAAAATTGCAAGAACACCTACACTAAGTATGCAGCAAGAGAATTTAAATTCTTTATTGAAACTCATATAATTTTTCTTATCTCTTGCATAACTATTTGTATTGCCTTTTCACAGATCAAAAAACAGAGAAAAAAGAAGTTTTTGTCAGCAGTGGCTAACTCATACCAAGTATGTGCGTTATTTATAAGTCACATTATGAAGCCTACCTTTGACAAAGGAGTTTCTTTTTCTCAAATAAATAAATTCAATTTTGTATTACAGTGTTCTTCAATCCTTTCACCTTTGGCATCCCCTGTCATACATTCTGTCTTTTCTCCTAGTGTAAATGAAGCAAAAGCAAGTCCTCCTGACAACCCAGATTATTATCCCAAACAAAGGAAAAAACCTTCAAATCTGTGTCATAACTCATAACCCTCAGGATATATACAGGCATTGAATTATATACATATTACTTTAAGAACAATTAATTTTACTATACAGAATTCTTGAACAGCACTTTAACTAAAACCTTCTCCAGCAAGACCCACTGGTGTTGAAATAAAGTGTATGCTGCTAGACATCCATAAGCTAATGACTTCAGAGGGTGTGCTGTGCTGTGCTGTGCTGTTTTAGGAGGCTGACCACTGTAGAGTCATTGTAATTACAAATATTTTCCATGCAGCACCTGAAATTATCTCCAACTTCACTTTTTTGTCACTATTGTTCACATTCCCTCACATAAAGACCTCCAAGATGTCACTGTATTCTGAAGTTAATATCATGCAGCACAAATTTCCCTAAAAATATTTCTTAAAAGCATTTTTTTTCCTGGACAGCTATTTGCACATTGTCTAAAGAAACCTTATTTACAAAATCTAGAGTAGAATGAGAAAATAAAGTTTGGAAAATGAAGACCTTGGAGTGTTTTGGTTTTTTTCTTAGCTACACCAAATTAGACTCTGTCACTGTTCTGTATAGCTCTATTAGGATATGTTTGTCATATAATTATAAAACGATCTAATTCTTTCATATTATTGTCATTTGGTATTTCCAATTCAAGATATTGTGCAACAAAACCATGAGAGTTTGTCTTTTTGTTATTGACTGATAGAGGATTATACAAGAATTTTTCACTGGATTTGGGGGATTTTTTTGCAAATACCACAGTTGATTTAATCAGTACTTGAATGATGTATTGATATCACACCTGTATAGTTATACATGAGTGTAAATAGCATGCAAGCTTTCTTATTGGGTGTTTGTTCTTCAAAATAATTGTATATGTTAAAAAATATCATCAGGTTAAGCGGGAGGAGTTCCACCCTTTATAGTCAAATCCTGATATGTGCTCATTACATTAATAAAGATTTTGCCTTCTAAGATCAAGAGTTATTGACAGAAAGAAATAATCACCCTGCTCAGGTGTTTCCTAGTTTTTGGAATATGTGAATCATTGCTGCCTTGCCGAAGGGGAAAAAAAAAAAAAAAAAAAAAAAAAAAGAAAAGAAAAAGGTAGATATTTATTTGCTTATATAATATCTAGGAAAATCATTGAGTGGGAAAGGAAAATCCCAGAGGATAGGGCTACATTGCTGACAAACACTACAGATAATTTTCATTTGCCTTAGTGTTAACTATGCATCCTGTGATCCATTCTGTGCTTCTAAACATGGTGTCAGAGTACTCACATGTGTAACATTAAAATACCGTTTACCGTTGCAATCTCCTTACTTGCTTTCCCTCTCTTAGATCATGATGATGATTTTTGGCAAGTATCCAGTCTATCTAGCTGCTGTTCTCTGCAATATAAAAGAGAACATTACTGAGGTCTTTGATGCTATTTCATAAGATAGGAATTTATTTAGCCATCTCAGATTATGAGGAACATATCAACAGTGATATCTACAGCAGAGGTTATGCAAAAGCATGGTAAACATTGCCACTTAAAAGTGATCTGGTCTCAAACTTGATAAAGCAGTGGTCTGGGAAATAATGCTTTCTAAAAATTATTTTTAAAAATTTGAGTCATACTCGTTCCTTAGGTGCTGCACTCAGTACAGGAAAGACATGGACCCATTGGAGAGGGTCCAGAGGAAGATCATGAAAATGGTCAGAGGGATGGAACACCTCTCCTGTGAGGAAAGGTTGAGAGTTGGGCTTGTTCAACCTGGAGAAGAGAAGGCTCTGAGGAGACCTTATTGTGGCCTTTCAGTACTTAAAAGGGACCTATCAGAAAGATAGGGCCAGGCTTTTTAGCAGGGGCTGTTGTGACAGAACAAGGACTAATGGTTTTAAATGGAAGAAGGAGAGATTTGGGCTAGACATGAGGAATATTTTTTTACAATGAGGGTGGGGAAACACTGGCACAAGTTGTCCAGAGAGGTGGTAGATGCCCCATCTACCAGGAAACGTTCAAGGCCAGGCTGGACAGGACTCTGAGCAACTGGTCTAGTTGAAGATGCCCTGCTCATTGCACGAGGGTTGGACTAGATTACCTTTGAAGGTCCCTTCCAACCCAAGCTGTTCAACAACTCTATGATTCTATGTTGCCATTGCCCCGTATCCCTTGAGTCACTACATTCCACCATGTAGACTGTGGGGAGTCCTCTGTACTATGCTTCCTGTCTACCTGCTGGTCCTGCCTCAGGGAAGGCAGAGTGTGACTCCAGCTGTCTGTATCCCTCTCACACTCCCTGATATTCCTCAACCTACTCACCTCCTCCTGGAGCTAAGAGGAGGGGTTTCTCTACCTGGCCACCCCTCCCACAGCTGTGCTCACTGATGCCGTCTGATATTGATGTAAGAGCAGGACACACCCTGCAGACTGACACGCAGGGGCACCGTCTTGACTGGAAGCAGAAAGTCTATGCTTCAGTATGGTAACAGAACATGCAAAGATCTGAAGTTGATATATTAGCTACACCTGGATAGATACCACTGGACGTGTGGTAGATTTTCTCCTAGAACTGTCAAAAATTATGCCCTGAACACATCCCATTTATCCCAGAGGCCTCATCAGTAGTTTTCCAGGAGTTCTGTGGGGTTTTTTTCTTTTAATTCTATCATTCATCTCACTCACCTTGTCTTTTGACAGAGAAGAACGTAGCTGTTTTGTAAAGAGGTAGAAGTTGTCATTTTGGGGCATTTGCTGGCATGACAGAGCCTTCAGAATCCCTGCAAAATGTACACAGGCTTCTCCAAAATGGGTGGTTTTGCTGACAGAGGCAGTGAATCAGTTATGATTAATGGACATTGTATTTTTATTATTATGTCAATGGAATAACATGTCCCTTTGGGCTTCTGTGCTTGAGTCTGGTGGTCACAATGAGAAAGATTTTTATGGGCTGGTAACAAATACAAACAGTGCTCTTTACAGGTCTGTTTTACAAATACTGAGTTGGCTCTTAACTTCTCTAGGCTGCTCACATGTGGCAATAATCAAACCCACATACAGCCCAGAAGCATCTTGGTTATCTGTAAGACAATCTCACTATAAAATAATTTTGCTCAAACTAGCTAGATAGCAGCAAACTGACAGGAATCCAGAGTTAAAGATATCTGTGTTTATCTTATTTTGCATGGCTTCTTTTAGAAAAATAAAGAAGAAAGTTACCTTGGGTGTGCAGCTCTCTCACTCTTTGCTTAATAAACAGGTTCTATTTTCATGAATCATGATGACGTAGGCTAAGAAATGTTGTGGAGTAAAATCAAAAGACACTCCTGCACCAAAAGATTGGATTTGAGAAGAAAAGGAAGCAATCACTTGGAACAAATATCTTCAGCTGGACCCTGATTACTCAGAAAAAGCACATCTCTTTTTTTGTTTCTGTGCTCTAGACCAGACCACTTAAGTAGATTTCAGTTACCCATTACTTACACTCACTGGAGACCTCCCAGTATGTGTATAGATTCACCACTTTGTTCATTAGCAAGAGTATATGAGCATCTTGTTCACTAGGAATAACTGAAGAACTGTAAGACTTTGTGGCAGTATTCAGTAAGGACTTCATGCTGTAAGTTTAGTATGGAAAACTAGATGTTTTCTTCCCGCACAAAAAGGAACAGAGGTCTTTTAGCACCGGCCTCATTCCTACTTGTGTCTGACTCTATTCTTATTTAAATGGGAACAAAATCTGACCATTACAGCAATCTGTCATGATTTAAATGTTTGACAAGTTAAGAGATGAAGCAGATGTACCAAAACAACACATACTAGCCTCTGCTGATGACCCAGATTTATTTCTTGCCCTGTATTTCTTGACACTATTCACAGTATGAATTGCTCTACAGGATACCCTTTCTGAGTACATTTAGTTCAAAAAAGTCCTCTTGCTGGGTAACATGTGCACACAATAAACCCAGCTGCCAAATGTAAATTTTCTAGGAAATCTGTTGTTTTTCTTTTCTCTATGGAAATGTTCTGTTAACTTTTTTTTAAATTATTATTATTATTTTTAATTCAATGCATCTTTCAGTACATTGCTCATTGTTTCTTCTTTAAGTTTCCCTAAGATTTCACAAAGCAGGTTTGATATCAAATGTTCCACTGCAAAATCATTGTATATTTTGATTTACTTTGTATTCTGTATGACTGATGAGTTTTGCACAATCAAGTAAAATAAGAAGGAGAAAGTCAGTTGGGATTTGGAAAAAAAAAGAGACTGTTTCAGTGCAATATTATGCATGCAATCATGATTTCTGTCAAACATATGGAACACTTATACTACAAAAAAAGATAAGCCTTAAGTACTGTAATGATTTGTATCTACTGTCCAAAGTTGGAATAGTTAGAAAAACAAATGAACAAACAAACGATTCATTAAACTTTTGTCCAATATGATTACTTTAGCTAGTTTTGCACTAAGTTCCAGTTTAGAAACTTAAAGCACCTAGGGAGATGTATGATTTTGATACAATTTACCGGGTCTTTTAAGTTCAATAATTAGGACTCTAATTAATTATAGTGTGCTTTCTTCTTACAATGCCTGTCATCACGCATGTATGACTGAATGTATTCCCTCAGCTTTACCTAAATCATTTGCAACTTGAGATTTTATCCTGAGAATAGAGTAATAGACAATACACGTCCAGTTTGTGAATTAGCTTATTTAAGAAAAACTACTAGAATGTAGTATATTTGAATAGTGAGGTTTTGATACTGAGCATTCCAGAATAGGAAAATTCTAAGAATTAATTTTTCTTCACTAGTGCTAACTCAGTCATATTACATATAGTTTATTGTCTATGGGAAAAAATGTGTAAAAATTAATATTTAATAAAATGGAAAGGTAAAAAAGTAGGCTGTGAGCCTGCTATACAAAAAAAACCAACTTCCTTATTTATACATACTCTGAAGAAGGTTGTTCAGTTTTAAAAAAGCTATTTTTTTCTCAGAAGTCATTCCTAGAACTTACATTTGAGTAGTTATGATGCACTTGGTAATTGCTTCTTCCTGATAAAGACAAAAAGGATCAAGGACTTCATATATATCTCTTGTTTCTTTGATACTGTGTACTGACAATGAGTAAAGTAGCCAAGGTACCTTCTTGCTTCAGAATTTCTAGGATTTTGAGCACTTAATGTCATAATAGTCATAGTAGGACTTTGTATATATTTCTCAGGATTGAGCCTGGGGAATCTCTTTATATTTACTTTAGAAAAGGGGGGAAAGAGAGGATAAATTATTAAAAAACACCTGGTTTTCACAGAATCACAGAATGTTAGGGATTGGAAGGGACCTTGAAAGATCATCTAGTCCAATCCCCCTGCCAGAGCAGGAACACCTAGATGTGGTTACACAGGAAGGCGTCCAGGCGGGTTTTGAATGTCTCCAGAGAAGGAGACTCCACAACCTCCCTGGGCAGCCTGTTCCAGTGTTCTGTCACCCTCACTGAGAAGTTTCTTCTCACATTTAAGCGGAACTTCCTGTGTTTCAGTTTATACCCATTGCACCTTGTACTATCATTGGTTGTCACCGAGACGAGCCTGGCTCTGTTCTCATGACACTCACCCTTTACATATTTATAGACATTGATGAGGTCACCCCTCAGTCTCCTCCAAGCGAAATAGACACAGCTCCCTCAGCCTTTCCTCATAAAGGAGATGCTCTACTTTTCAATTAACTTATAAAAGCTGTAGATTAAATCAACATCTATGTTTCTTAATTTCTGCAAAATTTTCTTCTGAAACAGATTAAAACTCTAATTGGCTCCTTTTTTTCCTTTTTTTTTTTTTTATTGGGATGAGTATTCATTTGTTTTCTGATTTTGATTCATGTATAATCAATCCTCACAGTTTCTGCCTGAGTTTTGGAATCTTGTGAATGAAGGATGAACTTCAAATATTACATTAGGTCTTACCTTCTTGCCAAAATTCCCTTCCTTTGACCCTCAAGCTTTTATCAACCTTGAAAGGAAAGATTGATTTAATCTCTAATATTTCTACATTGCTCAAGATGGGATGGGCCCATCTTCGTTTTTAGTGATGTATCCAAAATTTTCCACAAACTAGCAATTCTGTTGCTTCCAGGAGTGGCAGAAATAGCTGGAAGCTTTTATTTTTAAGATGGTGACATACACTTGGGTCACAACAACCCCATGCAATGCTACAGGTTTGGGGAAGAGTGGCTGGAAAGCTGCCTGGCAGAGAGGAATCTGGGGGTCTTGATTGACAGCCGGCTGAACATGAGCCAGCGGTGTGCCCAGGTGGTCAAAAAGGCCAACAGCATCCTGGCTTGTATCAGAAATAGTGCAGCCAGCAGAACTAGGGAAGTGATTGTTCCACTGTACTCAGTGCTGGTGAGGTCCCACCTTGAATATGGTGTTCAGTTTTGGGCTCCTCACTACAAGAAAGACATTGAGGTGCTGGAACAATTTCAGAGAAGGACAATGAAGCTGGTGAGGGGTCTGGATCACAAGTCTGATGAGGAGTGGCTGAAGGAACTGGAGGAAAGAAGACTGAGGGGAGACCTTATTGCTGTCTACAACTACTTGAAAGAAGGTTGTAGCATGGAGGGCATTGGTCTCTTCTGCCAAGTAGCAAGCAACAGGATGAGAAGAAATGGGCTAAAGTTGCACCAGGGAAGGTTCAGATTGGATATCAGCAAAAATTCATTCACAGAAAAGGTTGTTGGGCATTGGAACAGGCTGCCCAGGGAAGTGGTGGAGTCTTCATCCCTGAAGGTGTTTAAAAGACATATCTATTAGAGTCTTAGGGATGCGGTTTAGTGCTAGATTTAGGTTATGGTTGGACTCAATGATCTCAGAGGTCTCTTCCAAACAAAATGATTCTATGTTTCTCAGCTGTCACCAAGAAGGGCAAACAATGATAGGACAAGGGGTAATGGGATCAAGCTGGAACACAAGAGGTTCCACTTAAATTTGAGAAAAAACTTCTTCTCAGTAAGGGTGACAGAGCACTGGAACAGGCTGCCCAGGGAGGTTGTGGAGTGTCCTTCTCTGCAGACATTCAAAACCCTCCTGGACATGTTCCTGTGCAACCTCACCTAGGCGTTCCTGCTCCAGCAGGGGGATTGGACTAGATGATCTTTTGAGGTCCCTTCCAATCCCAAACATACTGTGATACTGTGATACTGTGATAGTTCTTCTAAAATAAAGCTGTCCTTACATTCTTGGAGGATCCAATAGGACAGAGAAGTCTCTCAGTGGACTACTTGCAAACAGGAGATATATACTGAGTTACTCAGCCTGCAACAGTTCCTAGTACCATCAGAAGCAGAAAACTTCAGAAACTTTAAGTCCAACAAGGTGGTACATAGGAAATGTACCTACCACTAGGGTGATGTAACAGCTGGGCAGTTCTGACTGCTCTGGAAGTGAGACACCTAGATTCTCTGTTAAATTCAGCCACAAGACCACATTCTGTGTGTCCTGTTTCAATATCCTAACCAGAAATCTATCTTTTCTGATTAAAAATAATCTTTGAACTGATTATCACTGTCTCATAGGGGACTTAAAAATATTTACCAGACTAGGATTTGTAAATGCTTAAGTGTTTCATACTTTAATATTTTGCCTATATTTAAAAACATGGTTTGCTATTTGTAGCATTATTTGGGCTGAGAGCTAGATCAATATTTTTCTCTTTTATAACTTCTTCATTATAGTTTTAGCTGCTAAGGTTTGGAAATAAAAAAATGCAAAAAATTTTGTTTAGAAAAAGAAAACTATTTAATACAAATCCTAATAGTTCTATGGAAATTTAAATAGCAAAGGTACTGATGTGACAATATTCATAAATCTTACAATTGACATACTCAAAAAAGTGAGTTATTCTCAGATTTTGAGCATTTACCTTTCTAGGAATAATTGGGAATAAAATATTACCAATTTTGATCTATTAGCGAGTTAAAGTTGTACTAGCTAATTTAACAAACGTATTAAATGCATATTAATGGACATTATAGCTTGTGTTTGAAATCCTTAGGAAATAAATTAAATACTGTATCAAATTCATCCTCTTCTAATACCTAGTTTGGTGAATAATAGATGGAACATCAATAAGGAGATCACAATGAAGCAATGGTCTCTACTATTCTTTTTTACCATGTAAAAATTGCAAAAAATGTAGATTTATCAATTAGAAGAAAACATAAGCTTTATGTTTAAAGATGTCACCATTTATTTTGCAAAGAACATGCCAACTGTCAAGAGATCTATTATTCATACAGTAATAAGCTTTCTTAGAATTTGAAAAATATCCTTTGAAGGAATCTTTAAGTATTTCGACTCTGAAAAAGCAGATTGTTTGAAAAAGAAGTCAGAATTCCCAAGGCTTGAATATGGCCTTCATATATAGGCATGGCACCTAGAAATTAACACTGAAGACAAACATGCTTATCTAGTATTTCTGTGATAACAGTTGGCAAACTTTAGTATTTAAGGCTCTTCTGTGGTTTATTACTCTGCCTTACCTGGAAACAAGATATATATAACATTTTTAGTTACTCATTCAAAGCCAGGACAGAAGTTTGCTCCCTGATATAGAATCATTTCAGTTGGAAAACACCTTTAAGATTGTCAAGAACAACCAGAAACCTAACACTGCCACCAATAAATCATGTCCCTAACTGCCACATATATACATCTTCTAAATAACTCCAGGGTTGGTGACCCAACCACTTGCCTGGACAGCCTGTTCCAATGTTTGATGACACTTTCCATGAAGAAATTTTTCCTGATATCCAATCTAACCTTTCCCTGATGCAACTTGAACCCATTTCTTGTCATCCTGTTGCTTGTTACTTGGGAGAAGATACCAGCACCCTCTATGCTACTACCTTCTTTCAGGTAGCTGTAGAGAGCAATTAAGTCTCCCCTTGGCTTCCTTTCCTCCAGGCTAAACTACTCCTGTTCCCTCAGCCACTCCTCATCAGACTTGTGGTCCAGACCCCTCACCAGCTTCATTGCCCTTCTCTGAACTCACTCCAGCACTTCAATGTCTTTCTTGTAGTAAGGGACTCAAAACTGAACACCATATTCAAGGTGCGGCCTCACCAGTGCCAAGAACGGAGACAATCACTTCCCTAATCCTGCTGGCTGCACTATTTCTGATACAAGCCAGGATGCTGTTGGCCTTTTTGGCCACCTGGGCACACCGTTGGCTCATGTTCAGCCGGCTGTCAATCAAGACCCCCACATCCTTCTCTGCCAGGCAGCTTTCCAGCCACTCTTCCCCAAACCTGTAGCACTGCACGGGGTTGTTGTGATCCAACTGCAGGACCTAGCACTTGGCCTTCTTGAACCTCATACAACTGGCTTCAGATCCTTGATCAAGCCTGTCCAGATCCCTCTGTAGAGCCTTCATACCTTCAAGCAGATCAACACTCCCACCCAACTTTGTGTTATCTGCAAACTTACTGAAGGTGCATTTGATCCCCTCATCCAGAGCATTGATAAAGAGATTAAACAGAGCTGGCCCAATGACTGAGTTCTGGGGAACACCACTTTTGAGTCACCAACAACTGGATTTGACTCCATTCACCACAACTCTTTGACCTGGCCATCCAGACAGTTTTTTACCCAGTGAAGGATACAGCTGTTCAAGAAATGAGCTGCCAGCTTCTCCAGGACAATGCTGTGGGAAACAGTGTCAAAGGCTTTGCTGAAGTCTAGGTAGACAACATCCACAGCCCTTCCCTCATCCACTAAGCATGTCACCCTATGATAGAAGGAGATCAGGTTAGTCCGGCAGGACCTGCCTTTCATAAACCTGTGCTTCCTGGACCTGATCACTTGGTTGTCTTGTACGTGCCATGTGATGGAAGTCAAGATGATCTTCATGCTCCACTCTACATAACAATTTGGCCATTCAGGTAACTGAAGTGCCCATTCATGTTGTATAAGGACTTGACAGCAGACTATAGTGAGATTCTGGAGGCAAAATTAACAGTTCCGTACATTGAATTTAAAAAGTATTATTGATGAGGTGTGGAAGGAAACTCTATGTGAAGATCCATGTAATCTCTCCAGTTTAGTATTAATAAGATATTGATACATTAAGAACAAGCATATCATTTGGCATGCTAGAACGTAGACTCACTAGGCACCTGAGTTATTATCCATCTGTAGTAACAGGAGCTATGAGCATTTCTGACATTAAAATTTTATGTATTCAGCTATTACTGAAATTATGGGAAATTTTTATTACAAAACATCGAGAATATTGGTGAAATCCTTAAAAAAACTCAAAAAAAATCCTAAAATGATGAGTGTGCATCACTTCAGCAAGAAAAGAAAACTTTTTTTAAAGGATTAACTTTTAAAAGTATGCTTGTCCCAGGCAATGGAACTAAACACAGTGTCCACCTCATGGAGTTTTCCAGTTGGCTTTTCCACTGGAAATGATAAAATGTTAAAGCAGAGGAAAAAAAATATTTTGAAAAGGGTGTGAGTGGAAAATGTATGTATCTCCTGTAACCAAGCTGGTTTGTCATTGTTCATTGTGTTTGACACGCACATAACTAGATCTTGCACTTAATTTTTAAAAGGATAATGGAGTTATGCTGTGCAAGTATACCACAATAACCACCTACTTGTTTTCAACTAAAATACCACAATAAAGCAGCCTTTGGCAACCTTTCCACTTAAATACCACAGAAATGCTCCTCCCTGTTGCATTTTGGTTTCTGTACATGTGGAGTAGCCAGAGGTGTCCTACTTTTGGAGGAAGAATGATTTTTCCATTCATTCTGATAAGTCACTAGAGGCTATTGCAGTAGGTAGCATAAGTTCTGATTTTGCTTTAGAGTTGAAACTTCCCTTTTTCTGTGTGATCCGTGTACATGGCAGTTCTACTACAGAGGATATGCCATAAGGAATTGTATAATATATATGTCACATGTCTGTAAGTTGTGGTGAATCCATTGAAAAATCTGAGGCCAAACAATCCCTAAATTAGTTAGGAAGCAAAAAGGTTTTTGTTGTTTTGTTTGTTAGGTTTTTAATTACTTCTTGCAATCCCATCATTAATGCTCAACAGTCTTTATTTTCTTGAAACAATTAAAAAAAATGGACCATAGCTGTGTGTACTCTTTGCAACACAAGAAAACATGTCAGTATCTGCGCCTGGTAGTGTAGATGAGGCAATTAAGTGTTGACAGTTATATAGATGCCCACCTACTGGGAAAAGGATGCCAGAATTTGCAGCTGAACTCTACTATATCACAAAAGCGATATTTCCATGTGCTTCGTCACCTCTAGCATTCATAAAAAATCTAAACCTTGCTGACCCAAGATGAGATTTTACTTTTGCCTTTAGATACTTTGACATCCTGGAAGGATGGAAAGTCAGGAGAAATACATGCATTAAAATATTACTTCAATAGAGGAATAATAAAGTCTATGTTTATATATTATCAATCATACAGAGGGTCTTGTCCTAGTCAGTATTTTTGATTACTGCATCGAAGATTAAGGCTTAGCATTGCTAATAGAATGAAGGGGAGGATTCTGGAGACTTTGGGAAAATTTTAAACATTGAAAAAGAGACAGTTGGGAAGGGCATAGAAAAAGGTTTGCAAGATATAAACAAATTAGTGTCATTCATGTGAGACATTTCGGAATTTAGCTGAATCAAGACTCTAAGCCTTTTCAAAACTTAAAAGGTAATATAAAAACATGTAGAACTAAAAATCTGACACACTAACACTTAAACTGAGATTGCCACTGCATTGGTGTGGGAGAAGAAAACTGCAAAAGAGCTTCTCCTCATCTTCTAATCCTTCCCAGACCCTGGAAATAATCCATGAGGATAGACAGCCTTCAAACTACAGAGGGAAACTTGCTGGAGAGGACGCTCAAGCTGGTGGTCTCCACACACAATTGAGCAGGCTGGTGTGGACAGGGAAAGATGCTTCTAACAGCTCCCCATAAATGATTACCAGACATGTGTTAGATATTTTTTATATTAGAAATACTGCCTTATTAATTCATTTTTTAATAAGAACTGGCAAAAGGTATTGTAATTTCAGGCACATGTCTACTGTTTTTCCAGATAGTTGTATTTTATTCATTACAGATAAGGTGCTACAAAGAACTTACCTCTGCTTGTCTGGCTTTTTCTGTGAAATTTATTTGTGTGGTCTCTTTGCTACTTGCCTACAGTACCTACATACCTAGCTATCAACAAAACATCTGGTAATCATCGGAACACTTACATCATTCAATTTTCCATCAAAGCAACTGCTACGAATTTGTATTGGAAGATGCCCAATGTCTAATTTAAAACAGACATCTGTAGCAAAAAGAGTGCCAAACTGTGTTGTAATTGAATTAACATTTTTACTCACCCAATTTTGAATATGCTTTGATGTTCTTTCATTTCTAATAGATACTTTTCAAATGGACTGTATTGATGTATTTGAGAAATTATAATAAGCAGACATCATAGCTAAAAATTCAGGTTTTTGCAACACAAAAAAACTTCTCATCTCTGCTACTACAAGACTATCTCTTTACAACAGACTAAGGCAAGTCAATGCCTCCTGAATAGTATATCATGGAACAGAGGAGGGGAAGGTTACAGAAATTGTAATGATTATTTGATTAAAACTAATAAGTGAAATAGATCACTCCAAGGTGGGGCTGGAAAGGTTGTTAAATTCTTTTTGAGATGCCACATAAAAAAGGAAAACTTCGGTTCATCCAACTCTGAGAATGATGCTTACAAGTTTCAATTGTTAAGTACTGCATAGCAAGCCACAGTTCTTGAGCATTCTGGATAGAAGTGAACCGGGCATTTTCTTCAGAATATTTGGTCAGTATATGCACTTTGTTAAAATTCTTCATGGGAAGAATCGTCTCAACAACAAAACATCAGACTTTGCCAAGTATTCTTTTTTATTCTTTTACATGTTTTCACTTTTCATTCCACATGACATTCTTCACCAAAAGAAAAAAAAAAAAAAAAAACTTATACTATATACTAAAATAAATTTAAAAAAAGAAAATATTTGATCTGGTTTAGAATTTTTTCCAGATGAGATGTTTGCAACACTATCAGGTTATCTTTTCCATTTCTCTCTAGCTTCTGTATAAACTCTGGATTAAGATAACTGTGAAGCAAGTTCTGCTTTCAGATGCATGCAAAGGTTTTCAGTGAACTTTCGCATCACCTTGTGAGTTCAGCCAGCTGTAGAGAAACTTTGCCACTCATCTATTTTTTTTTTTCTTTTATTTTGGAGTATCTTCTTTGTATAAATCATCAAACACTCAAGATGATAATGCAAGTCAGATTAACAGTCAAGCACTGGGAGAACATTTCAGATACAAAGAACATAATAGAAACTCCTGTAAAACCAGGATAGAAGTTACTATAAGGTTAGTGTTAACATGTTGGTTTTATGTATCAGCGAAAAAAAAAACCTTTTTATTCCGTAGGACGTGATAAATGCTTATATGTAAAAACATAGGAAACCACAAAGTACATAAATATCTTTATCTGAATTTACAGTTTGAAGCTTTCAAGACCTCATCCTCTTCCAGATTAACTTCTGAAATTACTTGATTTTCCACCAGCACTATTCCACAGCTGGATAGTCAAGAATTACAGCTGCCTGGCCTCATGGGGATTTTCAGAGGAGTCTGAAAGTCTCAAGTGAGTCATTTAGCATGGTAAATTCTCATTTTATAGTCCTTTTAAAGATCCAGAATTCTTTTGACTGAAAACATAATGTATGTTTTTCATTTAAGCAACAGATTATCAAAGTACCTTCAAGATCAATTTTCTCTCAACTGGAAATGTAACATATCTGTGAAAAAGTTTACAAAAGCATTCCTATGCTATTCTAAAGAATTTAATAATAATAACAATAGAAATAACAATGACAAAAATAATAACAACAACACTACAAATTTTACATTGGGGCCATAAGAAGCCATAGATAGGATGTGGTAGCAGGAACACTCATCTTCCTCATGTAAGCTACATCCTTTCACATGGGCAATGTGGCTACTCTAGGGATGACATCATTCTATGATTCTGTGAAGTAGTTGCAACTGGGGGAGAGAGAGGGAAAGTATACCTAAAGAAGAATGAGTCTGACTCCATGATTAGTCCACAGGTGGAATAGCTTCTGCGAGTGTATACATGTTTTATATTAAATAGTTTGATGCAGATATTTAAATATTTGAAGTATGCTGACAGTTCTGGTTAGCTATATGTTTCAAGGCAAGTGGGAGTATACCAGCTGTGGGAGTGTATCAGCAAATATTTTCTTGTTTCTTCTCTTTCAAAGAACTGAAACAAATTTAGCTGAAAAAAAATATGAAACCATTTATAACCTGAGATATAAAATAGATAATTTTTCACAGAATGGCTAAAATCAGCCTACAAAGCTGCATACAATGATGCAATCGTAACTAACAACCAAATGCAAGTTTAAGTTTTTATTATTAGTATTCATGCACTTGTAACAGCTCTTGCCAAATCAAAATCTGGTGGAACTGGAATGTTCCAAGATATATGTACCTTAAAAATACAACAGCCCTGTAAATGACATAAAACTGCCTGGAAAAATTAATTGTGTTAGAAAGATATTGTATGGAAAATGCAGTGCCTGATATTATTTTTTAAAATTGGCATAATCTAATAACTTACTGAGTTACTACCTACTTAAAACCTCTATAATTGCAGAAGTTCAAAATGTCACAATATATTGCCAAAATCTGACAATAAGCATCCCCAACTTAGGTTACTTTTAAACATCTTTTTTGTTAGTTTGTTTGTTTTGAGCCAGATCTCTAAACAGAGACCACTTCTTCTGAATCATGACTGAGTCTTTGAACTAAATCTCTAAGCAACAAACATGACTATTAAAGAGCTTAAAGGGCAGATTCCAACACTTCTGAAAATCAGAACAAAAATCATACTGAGTTCAGGGAATCAAAATTCTCCATGTAAACTCTTTACTACCACTATGCATAGATTGGACACCATGGCACTCACCCAACTTGATACTACTTGTTGAAAAAGCACATCTTAAAGATTATAACAGGAAAGCTAGATTAATTATTTTACATTGTAGATAAGAAGAGTTGGACTCTTACTGTAGTCAGGAAACTACTTATTATTTAAGAAAGCCAGAAAATTTTCTGTGCTAGTCCTAGGCTGTTTCTCAATCGTTAAAATAGTAGCTTTCAAATCAGTTACAGTCTTGAGTCATTCCTTATTGGACAAAAACACTCAGAGACATGTGATTACAACCACTTTTGTATCAGTTTTCAGACACATGAGGACAAAATTCAGCCTAATGCAGCTACAAACTACTAATTGATCACTAAATATTGGAAGTAACAGTCAACAGTGCTGAAAATTTTTGTGAAGCCACTGTAATGCTTTGTGAATGTCTGAAAAGAATTGTCATTTTTCTTTGGAAAGCAGTGAGACGAGATTGTACAAGGTATCAAAGGTTGGAAAATGGACTTTGGAAAGACCAACTGAATGCCAAATTTGATTGACTTTTTGTTTTCTAGTGGTTGAAACAACACATTTCAGCCATTGGCAATGTCTCAATATGCTTTTGAAAGAACCACCTCCCATCTTGGAGAATTCTGCAACACAGCTTTAAGGAACAAATTACCTACATGGCATTTTCTGTGAGAACGACACTTCTCTGTGTCATCTATTTCCAGTGCAACTTAGTCCTGTGTAATACAGTCCTGTCATCTAAGATGGAGTACTCCAAAAGACACAGTTCATCTGTGGATGCTAACTAATGACTGTTATGTACAATCTACAGAGATGAGCAATATGTTCCATCTGAATGATTGAGAACAAAGGAGACATGTGACTACACAGATGTAGTTTTACAAGAACTCTTGTGTACACACTAATGGTATTTTGTAGAGAATTTAAATTTGTGTTATAGTTTTGCATTTTTTCTTGCCATCTTTTTGTAAGTGCTGTGTGTATAACCTCACTTAGAGTTAGAATCCTATGTTCAGTCGGGAGATTATGATCTCATGCCAATTACAGAAACATGGTGGGACAGTTCACATGACTGGAATGTGGTCATGGATGGCTATGTCCTTTTCAGGAAAGACAGGCCAGCCAGACGTGGTGGTGGAGTTGCTCTCTATGTGAGAGAGCAACTACAATGTACTAAATTCTGCCCAGGAGTGGATGAGGAGCAAGTTGAGAGTGTATGGGTCAGAATTAAGGGGCAGGCTGGCAGGGGTGACACTGTTGTGGGCGTCTGTTACAGGCCACCAGATCAGGCTGAGGAAGTTGATGAGGCCTTCTATGGGCAGTTGAGAGTGGCCTCACAGTCACAGGCCCTGGTTGTTGTGGGTGATTTTAACTTCCCTGATGTTTGCTGGAAGGACCACTCAGCCAGCCAGCCACAGTCCAGGAGGTTCCTCCAGTGCATTGATGATAACTTCCTCATGCAGATGGTGGAGGAGCCGACCAGGAGAGGTGCACTGCTGGATCTCATCCTCACTAACAAGGAGGGTCTGGTCGAAGCAGTAAAGGTTGAGGGCTGCCTGGGTTGCAGTGACCACGAGATGGTGGAGTTCAGCATCTTGTGTGGCAGGAACAGAATAGCAAGTAGAATTGCAACCCTGGACTTTAGCAGGGCTAACTTTGGCCTTTTCAAGCAATTGCTAGGGGAAATCCCATGTGCAAGGCTGCTTGAAGGTAAAGGGGACCAAGATAGCTGGATTGCATTCAGAGATTGCTTCTTCCATGCTCAGGATCAGAGCATCCCCACACGTAGGAAGTCAAGGAAGGGAGCCAAGAGGCCTGTGTGGTTGAATAGGGATCTGTTGGGTATGCGCAAGCAGAAGAGGAGAGTTTACAGATCGTGGAAGCAGGGGCTGGCCACTTGGGAGGAATATAAGGCTGCTGTTAGAGGATTTAGGAAGGCAGCTAGGATAGCCAAGGCCTCCTTAGAATTACAGCTGGCGAGAGGGGTCAAGGACTGCAAAAAGAACTTTTTCAAATACATAGCAGATAAAACTAATACCAGAGGCAACGTAGGCCCACTGATGAATGGGGTGGGTGCCCTGGTGGCAGAAGATACAGAGAAGGCAGAATTACTGAATGCCTTCTTTATCTCTGTCTACTCTGCTGGAGGCTGTCCTGGAGAGCCCTGTACCTCTGAGACTCCGTATGAAGCCAGGTCAGTGGAGGAGTTTGCTTTAGTCGATGAGTACTGGGTTAGGGAGCAATTAAATAGTCTGGACATCCATAAATCCGTGGGTCCAGATGGGATACATCCGCGGGTGCTGAGGGAGCTGGCTGAAGTCATTGCTAGACTGCTCTCCATCATCTTTGCCAAGTCTTTGGAAATGGGAGAGGTGCCTGAGGATTGGAGGAAAGCAAATGTCACTCCAGTCTTCAAAAAGGGCAAGAAGGAGGACCCGGGTAATTATAGACTGGTCAGCCTCACCTCTGTGCTTGGGAAAGTAATGGAACAGCTTAGCCTTGGTGCCATCTCAAGGCATATCAAGGATGAGAGGGTTGTTAGGGGCAGTCAGCATGGCTTTACCAAGGGAAAGTCATGCTTGACCAACCTCATAGCCTTTTATGAGAATGTAACAAGGTGGATGGATGGTGGCAGAGCGGTGGATGGATGGTGGCAGAGCGGTGGATGTGGTCTACCTCGACTTCAGTAAAGCCTTTGACACAGTCTCCCACAGCATCCTCACAGCTAAGTTGAGGAGGTGTGGTCTAGACAATATAGTGAGGTGGGTTGCAAACTGGCTTAAAGAGAGAAGCCAGAGAGTGGTAGTCAATGGTGCGGAGTCTAGTTGGAGGCCCGTATCTAGTGGAGTGCCTCAGGGGTCAGTACTGGGGCCAATATTGTTCAATATATTCTTTAACGATTTGGACGAGGGAAGAGAGTGTACTATCAGCAAGTTTGCTGATGACACTAAGATGGGAGGAGTGGCTGACATGCCAGAAGGCTGTGCTGCCATCCAGCGGGACCTGGACAGGCTGGAGAGTTGGGCGGGGAATAACCTGATGAAATTTAACAAGGGAAAGTGTAGAGTCCTGCGTCTGGGCACGAACAGCCCCAGGTTCCAGTATAGGTTGGGAAATTACATATTAGAGAGCAGTGTAGGGGAAAGGGCCCTAGGAGTCCTGGTAGACAACAGGATGACCATGAGCCAGCACTGTGCCCTTGTGGCCAGGAAGGCCAATGGCATCCTGGGTGTATTAGAAGTGGGGTGGTTAGTAGACAGAGAGAGGTCCTCCTTCCCCTCTACTCCGCCCTGGTGAGACCACATCTGGAATATTGTGTCCAGTTCTGGGCCACTCAGTTCAAGAAGTACAGGGAACTGCTGGAGAGGGTCCAGCGTAGGTTGTGGAGTCTCCTTCTCTGCAGACATTCAAAACCCACCTGGACATGTTCCTGTGCGACCTCACTTAGGCGTTCCTGCTCCAGCAGGGGGATTGGACTAGATGGTCTTTTGAGGTCCCTTCCAATCCCAAACATACTGTGATACTGTGATACTGTGATACTGTGATACTGTGAAAATCATGCATCTACTTTGGCACCAAGCTTTAACTAACATACCTATTGGAGCTTAGATTTTTTGCTCAATATTCGCACTTATTAGTCATTCCTGGGTAAAGCTTGAGAGATTGACATATCTGTCTGGAATCAGTATCTCTCACCAAATAGTTGGATGTTGTGAAAACCTAGACATAAACAGATCCACCTCTGCTGTCCATACCCAATAGCTGCAATGTTGCTCAAAAATGATGGAAATTTGCCAGCTTCTGGACTTCATACTGGATAATGAGACTACAATATCTGTCCTGTAATGCAGTACTGTCCAAAATTGTTTATTTGTATTTTGAAATCTGACCTGAAATTAAACCTTACTATGCTAGACATATAATAGTAACAAATCAATAGTCAGAATAGTATGGGCATACAGGCTATGTACATTACCTCTAGTGTACAACTTCAGCAACATAGAAGCTCATGGTGGAACTCAAGTTCCTGACCTCATTTCCACTCCCTATTTCTCTTACGATATCCAGTCATTCAGACAAATGTCCGAATACCTCTAGACACCAGATAAGAGCTAGTTTTGTGGCCTTCACTATTATTAATGGAATTTCACTAGGGCTGCTGGGGAAATCTCTCTAATTTGCAAAACTGTATGGTGATTTTTCTTAATGTTTCTCCTTTTCCACTATTTTTTATCCTTTGATGACTCAGATTTTTTGCATGTCAGTGACTTTTGGAGGTTCCTTTTGGTGCTGCCAAAATAAACTATATTCATTTCAAAGTTTCATCATGTACAATTTGGGCAGTGGAGTCACACTGTGAAAATCCTTCATGTCATTGTTTTTAAACATACAAAAAGGCTTAAAAATTGATACCACTCTTTTGCCTGCACACTAGCTTCCAATCATCTGGAAGCATACTATGAAAAGAAAGAAGCAATTTACAAAGACGTGCACTCTTCTAGGACAGAACATACGGTCCTCCAACCAGCACTGCTGTGACCACCGGGGCTCATGTGTGTCCCTCCCCAGAAATCTAGCACCACTATTTATCACATTTCCTGTATTGCATCCATAGATGCAGACATCTCTGCCATCAGCCAGACCACATACGTACAGTAAAGAGGATATAAGTCAACTCTATTATGAGGTTGGTGCAAAAGGAATTGCAGTTTCTGCATTTTTTAAATTTGCCTCTTGATATTGGAATACATTTCTTAAATAAAGGTGGCCCAGGAACTGCTAATGAATGCACAGTGCAGTGGTGGTTCAAGAAGCTCCAGTCAGCAAGGCACACAGTGGCGGCGGCAGTTAGTTCTCACAGCTGAGCACCAGATAAAGCTAGTTCCCGTGTCTGAGCAGTAGATTGGGGCAGACAGTGAGGTTCCTGGAGACAGGGAAACGCAAGGAAGAGGTGGCTTGTGTCATTAGCACCTGGAAGCAGCAGATATCGCAAGAGAGGCTGACTCAGAGGGGGCATTGCCAGGAGATTTAAACAGCCCCTAGGGAGTGCAGGTGACCAGGAGTGCAGCAAATAGGTCCAGCAAACAGGGGTGAGGCAGTACAGCAGTTTGTGCAGGCAGGCTGAGCAGGAAGGGCAAGGAAGCTCTGCCAGCTCAAGAGATTAGTTCACTTAGTGGTAATCACCCCTGCAGGAGGAGCCTATCTATGGTAGCCACCCAGACTAAAGGTGAGTCCCCTGTATTTGCCAGGAAGGAGGCAGCAACCCAGACAGAGCTGCCATGGAAACACACTGCCGTCCAGATCTCATGTTCCACAGAATGACAGTGTCTCTCACTGGTATGGGATGGTAGGAGAGAGAAGAGCTGTGTGAAGTATAACCAGGTAGATGACCTGCTCAGCCTGGTGGTAGAGCTAATAAAAGAGGTAGAAAGGTTGAGAAGCATCAGGGAGGTGGAGAAGTAAATAGACTGTTGGGATCAAGCTCTGGCCTCCCTGAGACATGAAAGGCCACCACCAAGTAACCAAGATCAATACTTTACCTCCCTCCACCTGACCGAAGACAGTAAAACAAGGGAAAGGGGTGAATGGAAATAACTCCACACCCAAGGTAGCAGCCGAAACATCCCCTTGCCCACCCCACCCTCCCAGGTGCCTCTATAAAACATGTACGAGGCTCTGGAAGTGTAAGGCCAGTCAATGGCTGACGAAAACAAGGACCACCCACAGGTGCTCACAGGATCTGAAAGTCCTACCCCCCATATTACAACCACCTCTATAAGAAAGAAAAGAAATGTTACAGTTGTAGGTGAATCCCTTCTGGGATGTACGAAGGGACCAACATGCCAGACAGACCCTCCTCTTAGGGATGTCTGCTGCCTTCCTGGACATCACCAGGAGACTTCCAAGCCTGGTAAGGCCCACAGGGTACTACCTATTACTGGTCTTCCATGTGGGTGATAATGAAGTTGCAACCCATAGTCCATGAGCAATTGAAAGAGAGTTCATACCTCGGGGTGCTTGGTGAGGGAATCAGAAGCACAAGTTATTTTCTCCTCTCTTCTTCCAGTTGCAGGCAGTGAGTGCACCTTACTAATACATGGCTCCATGGCTGGTGTCACCACCACAATTTTGGCTTTTATTGATAATGGGGTGGCCTACATGGCACTGAGTTTGCTGGCGTCACATGGACTTCAGCTTACACATAGGGGGAAGAGGGTCTTTGTACACAAGTTAGCAGGGCTCACTGACAGGGCTTTAAACTAGATATGATGAGGGAGGGGGATGTAATCAGGCTCACCTGTGACATGCTGTGGGGATGAGACACCAAGTATAAAGGGGCAAGGTTTAAACTGAGGAGCTTGAGGGGTGGGGTCCAAAATGGAAATGTTGACATCATCACATCCAACTGGGGAGTATGCGAAACCAACCAGAGCAACAAATATTCCTTATCTGCCTCCCAAGATGAGAACCAGAAGGCCAGACACCTTAAGGGTACACATGGCTGAAGGGGATCTTTCTGCAACCCTCATGAGAAACCCACATGCTTGAGTAGTACTTTGAAGTGTCTATACACCAGCATGCGTAGCACAGGGAATAAACAGGAAGAATTAGAGACCTATGTGTATTGACAGGGCCATGATCTCATTGCTACTATGGAGATGTGGTGGGGCAGTTCACATGACTGGAATATTGTCATGGAAGGATCTTTTCAGAAAAAAAGAGGCCAGCAGGGCAAGGTGGAAGAGTTGTATTTTATGTGAAAGAGTAACTTGAATGTCTTGAACTCTGCCTAGGGGGATGATGAGGGAATTGAGTCCTTATGGATAAAAATTAAGGGACAAGCTAACAAGGGGGACACTGTTGTGGATGTTTACTACAGGCCAAGAAGGAAGAGGAAGTTTATGAAGCTTTCTATGGGCAGCTGGAAGTAGTCTCATGATCACATCACCCTGACATCTGCTGGGTGGGCAACACAGCTAAGCACACACAGTCCAGGAGGCTCCTACAGATCATTGATGACAACTTTTAGATACAGATGGTGGAGGAGACAACAAGGATAGGCGTGCTGATGGACCTTGTCCTAACAAACCAAGAACTAGTTGGAGATGTCATGGTTGGGGGAAGCCTCAGCTTCAGCCACCATGAGATGATGGAGTTCAGGATGCTACACGGAGGAAGCAGGACAATATTCAAACATTGCTTCCTCCAAGCTCAAGACCGATGCACGCCTATGAGGAAGAAATCAAGTAAAGGGAGTAAGAGGCCAGCACGGATGAGTAAGGAACTCCAGTCAAAACTCAGGTGGAAAAATGATGTTTATGTAATATGGGAAAAGGGACAGACCACCTGGGAGGAATATGAGGAGGCTACTAGAGTATGCAGGGACGCGGTGAGGAAGGCAATGCTCCACTTGGAAGTAAACCTGGCCAAGGATGTCAAAGACAACAAGAAGGGCTTCTTCAAATACATCAGAAGCAAAATGAAGGTTAGGGATAATGTAGGTCCACTGCCAAATGAGGAGATTGCCCTGGTGACAGATGATAGAAAGAAGGCAAAGTTACTGAATGCCTTCTTCGCTTCCATCTTTACTGCTAAGACTGATCCTCGGGAATCCTAGACCCTAGAAATAGGAGAGAAAGTCTGCAAAAGGAAGACTTTTCCTTGATCAAGGAAGAAGAGGTTAGAGTTTGTTTAGACAAAGTGAACATCCACAAATCCATGGGCCTGATGGGATGCACCAATGAGTGTTGAGAGAGTTGGCAGACATTATTCCTAAGCTGCTCTCCATCATCTTTGAAATGTCTTGGAAAACAGGAGAGGTGCCTGAAGACTGGAAGGAAGCCAACGTCACTCCAGATGGATGACCCAGGAAACTACAGACCAGTCAGCCTCACCTCCATCCCTGGAAAGGTGATGGAACAACTTATTATGGACATCATCTCCAAGCATGTGGAGGAAAAGAAGGTTATCAGAAGTAGTCAGCATGGGTTTGCAAAGCAGAAATCATGTTGGACCAACCTGATAGCCTCCTATGATGGTATGACTGGCTGGGTAGATGAGGGAAGAGCAGTGAATGTTGTCTACCTTGATTTCAGCCAGGCTTTTGACACCGTCTCTCACAACATCCTCATAGGCAAGCTCAGGAAGTGTGGGCTGGATGAATGCACAGTGAGATGGACCCTGAACTGGCTGGGCAGCAGCGTTCAGAGGGTTGTGATCAACAGTGCAGAGTCTGGTTGGAGGCCTGTAGTTAGCAGGGTTCCCCAGGGGTCAGTATTGTGTTCAGTCCTGTTCAACTTGTTCATCAATGACGTGGATAAAGAGACTGAGTGCACCCTCAGCATGTTTGCTGATGATACCAAACTGGGAGGAAGGGTTGACACACCAGAATGTTGTACTGCCATTCAGCGAGACCTGGACAGGCTGGAGGACTAAGCAGAGAACAACCTAATGAAGTTCAACAAAGGCTAGTATAGCATCCTTCACCTGGGTAGGAAAACCCCAGGCACCAGTACAGCTTAGGGGCAGACCTGCTGGAAAGCAACATTGCAGAGAAGGACTTGGGAGTTCAGGTCGACAACAGGTTGACCACAAGTCAACAATGTGCCCTTGTGGCCAAGAAGTCCAACGGTATCCTGGGGTGCATTAGGAAAAGTATGATGAACAGGTCAAGGAAGATTATCTTCCCCCTCTATTCTGCCCTCATGAGGCCACATCTGGAGTACTGCCTCCCGTTCTGGGACTCCCAGGGCAGGAAACTACTTGAGGGAGTGCATTAGTGGGCCACAAAGATGATAAGGGGCCTGGTGCATCTTTCTTACGGAAAGAGACTGAGAGAGAGCTGGGTCTGTTCATCCTGGAGAAGCAAAGGCTGAGAGAGGATCTTATCAGTGCTTATAAATATCTAAAGGGTAGATGTCAAGAGGATAGGACCAGAGTTCTTTCAGTAGTGCCCAACAATAGATGAGGGGCAACAGACACAGAAGACTGAAGCATATGAGGTTATATCTGAATATGAGGAGCATCTTCATTACTTTGAGGGTAACAGAGCACTGGAACAAGCTGCCCAGAGAGCCTGTGAAGTCTCCTTCTCTGGAGACATTCAAAGCCCACCTGGATACATGCCTGTGTGATCTGCTCTAGGTGAAGCTGCTTTAGTAGGTGAGTAGGACTAGATGATCTCCAGAGGTCCCTTCCTACCCTAACCATTCTGCGTGATTCTGTGTAACAGTTGGAAAGAAAGCACTAGGCTCATTTATTTGCTATAAAGCTGGCTTCTGCTGCTGAAAATAGAATCTGCTATCTAGGTGAGGGCCTAACGCCTCCATAAAAAAAGGCAAAATTTGACAGTGTATCACTAACAACCTTCCTAGATTAAGCAGAACTGATGACACCCTAACTTTATTTTTCACATACCTTAAATCTTTTCTCTGTAATCCCAGTAACTCTGTAGTGAATCCCTTTGCAGAGCCTGCTTCTTTGCCTCTCCTTTACCTGCAACCTCTTCTTTACTTATGTCCTTTCATTCCTTCATAACAGCTGTCATAGCTACCAGCTTCTAGCTGAGCACACAGTCTTAGTCAAAAGCTATAAAGTGACCCTGCAGTCATGAAATGTGTTCAGTTTTTGTCAAGCTGTCATTGATGTAATTTTGCCACACTGGAACAGGTTGCTCTGAGGTCATAGATGCACCACCTCTGGAGACACTCAAGACCAGGCTGAATGGGGCTCTGAGTAACCTGATGTAGTTGAAGATGTCCCTGCTCATTGCAGGGGGGTTGGATCATATGACCTTTGAAGGTCCCTTTCAACTAAAACTATTCCGTGTTTCTATGATCATTTATCAGTATAATACTAATAAATGAAACCTTACAATAAAGTTTGTGTGGACACTGTCTCAGGTCAGGGAAATCCATAATGAGGAGGGGGAAATCCATAGTGAGGAAAGGAAGTCGATTTTGTGGTCACCAAACTATTTTTAGAGAACCAGCCCTCTCAAAATAACCAACACTTCAAGAGCAAATTGTTATTTTTAGATGCTTACAGACAGCATCTTCCTATTTTCGCTATTCTCACAATTCTTGATATTGCAAGCCTCCTTCCTATTTTCCACAAATAATTTACTAAAATTTAAGGAAACACCTTACTGATACCTCTTTCCTTTCACATACTTGCTTACTGATTTGACATCTGCCATGTTGGTGTTCTGGAAGGAACCCTCAGGTGGATATTGTCATACACAGTCCTGCAACATTCAAGGGCATGCAACATAGGATGTTTGTAGGTAGTTAAACCAAACATCTGCAGAACTTTTCTCCTTTCATCTCAATAACTTGTTTTGCTCTCTGGGGAGCAAAAATTTGTTTGGTCTGAGATTCCTGAAGAAGGTTTATCTGTGCAATTTGTGACCAGCTCTGTTCAAGAGTTTCTGAATGCAGTATAAATAAACAAGTTACATCAGTCATGTTGTACTTCACAAACATTTATCTTTCACCAGATGCTCTGTTCTGAGCAGCTGGAAAGGAGCCAAATCTCACAATGATTCACTGGTCTAATACTGGTAACCTGGCAACATTCCCTCACTTCCTTCTTCTTATCAGGTTGAGACATAGGGACAGATAGAGTAAGTCTTGCTGAGTGTTTGCAACCATAGCTGCACTATGCTTGAGGATTTTCGGTTATCATCTGACATGTTCAAGACTCAAAATTAATATTCTAACCCAAAAGAGAATTACTGAGAAAGGCATATGTACTTTATTGACCAAAGTCTGGTAGTGAAGATCACTGATTTTCAGGTGTGCTTTGGTTTTGGTTTTGTGGTCTGTCTGTTAAAAAAAAAAAAAAAAAAAAAAAGAGGGAGGAAGTAACTCTATTAAATATTAGCAAAATATGGTTTGAAGTGATTGCCAACCTGCAGGTTAGATGAAGATGAAGATGAAGAAAAATAAAAGGAGCTAGGCTGGTGGCTGGTATTTAACCAAAGATTTTTTTTTTTCCCCAAGAATTGGGCTGGATGAAAAAAGCCAAAAATTTAAATTTTATTTTAGTCCATGATATTTCATTTGGCCTAACATGTGAGATTTCATTTTCAAATTTCAAAGAGCTTTTCTACCCCTCGTATTTCTTCTTCTTAAATTTTACCTAATTTTCAAAAATAAAACTCTTTAATTTGATTCAGTAGTCAAAAAGGTATGATTAAAAACCCCTCAACATTTTTACTTTTGGAAAATTGCTATATTGCAACAATTTTTCAAAGCTTTCTTTTCTTCACTTTTATGTTATACTTCTCTTATTTTCACAACTGAACTACTGCTAAACTCACTCCAGATTCATTTTGATTCCTTTGATTCCTTTTGCTGTGTTCTACATTTTACAATATTACACCAAATTACAATATATTCTCAATTTATTGTTACTATAACTTCATGGCAATGACTACTACTACCAAAAATCAATTCCAAAAGCCTCTACATACACTTATCCAAAATTTCATTAGCTAGGTAAAGATTACTTATAGATTACTCAATTTTCAGCTAGCAATAGAGAAATATATTAGCAATATAAAGTGGCTAGCACTGGGGAAGGCTAGCCAAGTAAAAATGATCAATGCTTTCTTGAATCCTGTAATATCCAAGTTACTAACTACCTAAGGTGTGATTCTTTGGATGTTTTACATTGTTGAATAATAAAGAAAATTTTTGTTGGCTCGAATTTCACCTTAATCAGATTGTACTTTTACTAAAAGTTGTATGAGAAAAGGCATATTTTAATTCCACAATAAACACAATGTATTTAAAAATTGTACTCTCCCAACTTCACCTTGCAATAAATATGCAAAGAATTTAGACACCTCAAAAGCATTTTTATCAACTGCAGTAAACCATGATCAGATTTTCTTTAATTCACAGCTAGAGGCTTTTCAGATTTGCTGCTGAAGCAGGCAGGAAACTTCAAGAGCTCACTGTTATTCAGAACACAATGCTCTTTACTAGGACCACTATGTTTTGAAAAGCAGAATAACGTTAACTGACTTGGCATTCAGACAACTGTAGATTTTGTGTCTTGGACTCAGCAGGATTTAAAAGTAATACCACCAGCATTTTCTGTTCCCTTGGAACTTTTTATTACTTCGCCTCTTAAGAAAACAACTTTTAATTCGTAACTGCAAATTGACACGTGAACACACACACACAGGTACATGTGCTGTGAAATGCTAAGTAGGGCTTACAGCTGAAATCTATAGCAATATCTGCGTACATTAAAATTTTATCTCTGTCTCTTAGGCACTCATATGACATCCATTCTTTTGGTATTTGATCACCTGGCAAATTTAATGTGTATATGCTTGTAGGTAAGCACTTTAATCCCCATGTTACAACTCAAAAGCTAAGACACAGAGAGGTTAAGCGACTTGTGCATATGTTACAGACTTAAATTAATTATGAGCTCCTTAAATCAAGATAAAATTGCACAGCTAAACACACTAATAATGTATTTAATCCCTAACACATTGCTGTGATCCAGAACTCACAAGATATTTTTAGCTGTGCAGTGTCTGTTCCATATGGAATTTGGCAGAAGGCTGTCAATGTGGAAAGCTGATTAAGATCAGGATAGGACATGCTGCTGTCACTTGAAAAGTGCGGCAGTTTGCCATGGAATAACTTGACATATAGAATTTTTCAGACTTACAAGAAAACCGGTACTTAAAACGGTAATGTTAGTTTCAAGTGTAACTTAACTGCTTTCTAAACCTCCTTCTCCTGTTTTGGAGGGGAAAAGGGAGGCAGGGAGGCTAGGTTTGCCCTTGGGCCCTCAGCTTGTTTAACAAAACCTTTTACAGCCACGGCCCTGGTATCCATGTCAGAAGGGAATGTGGTGCCATTTCAGTTTCAAATGAAACTATCATCTGTATATCTTTTGTTATTTATCCATCTCTCAGCTGAGCCTTTTAAACACTGGTTAGAAGATAAGATTATTGTACACCTGACCAAACCTGTGGGACTCCAAAATAATGCAGCATGTTTGTAGCATGCTTAAAGCAACCCACTTTGACTCACCCCAGGGGTAGATCTTTCCATCAGTTTGAAGTGACTGTTATTTTGTGCTTTTCACCATGGGTAAATCTTATTTTCCACAGTAGAGCTACCAAGGTAGAAACAAAGTGGTTGGAAATCTGAAAGGCAACTGAAGTTAAATGACTGTCACTAGTTTCTGCAGTTGAAGTACTCATTGAAAATACAATTGAAGGAACAGAAGCTTGAAGATCTCAATTCATTTGCTGGAACTTCATTGTCCAGGGCTGCTAGAGAATTCCTCAGATATCCAAGCTGTCTCCAAAAGGGCTGTGGAAAGACAATAAGCATATTTGTCCTCAAGTAACACAGGAAAGTAATTGTTGAGGAGGAAGGTGCTAATTGTACTCACATATTATCAGCTCTCTAACTCTCAGCACGTTTAGATTATTTTTAAAGGAAAACTTAACATTCAAGAAGGAAATTCTCCTTTCATGGTCACATCAGGATTAAGTCTGTTTGGTGTTTAATTAATATGGGAAAAGCCAAAAGCTGAAACAGGTGGTCATAGCTTTCTATTATGGGGCAGAGACAATAGGAACCAATATGCCTTTAGACATTTTTTCAATGAGCTTATTTCCAGTGCTTGCAGAAGAATTTGCTCTTTTAAATCAAAAGTAAAAGTTCAGGATATAAACTGAAGAGCTATAAATGTAAAACAAATTTCCTGAGAGAAAAAGAATTTTTTTAAAGGCTAAAAAACCCCATGCAAACAAACAAAACAAAACAAAACAAAATAAACAAAACAAAACCAAAATAAACAAAACTGAAAGACACCACCACAGCCAAACCTAACAATTGCTCCTCAAAATCTACTGTAAATGAAGAACCCTAGCAAACAGAAAGCATATGCTACTAAGTAGCCTCTTTCCCTCAAGGTGCTTCATGGAGTTTCGCATATATGTGTTAAAGGATACTACAGTTTTAGTTTAGATAAAACTGATGGCAGCAAGAGAGAAGCCCAGTTCCTTAGAGACCCACTGAACAATGGGGCCAAAATTTCTGTGTCACTCCATAAATAGCAAGATAGTCAAGGATAATACAGTAGGTGAGTAAGCAACTTTAAAATAAAAGTGTAGTGATCCAACCTTGCAAGATGTTCAAATGTCTAAGGAGCTGAAACTGCTTAGCAGTTCTCTAAGCCCCCAAATTTAATGGAAAGTGGCAAACTATCAAGAGTCTTTCATAAATTACTCTGTCCTTCTGTCTCTTTTGCTGCTGTATAGACTTACTTTCTGCCTTATCCATTTTAGTGGGCAGCAATGATTAGAAGACTGCTGAGCTGTAAGTTTTTTTCGTGTTGTTTTTTTTTTTTGTGAGAGACTGAAAGTTTTGGTTTATCCTTAACATGGGAAAAAATAGAAGTAACATGGAGACCACATGAACCACTTAAAAATTTAACACAGTCAGTGCTGAAGAATGTCTCAGTCTAATGGGCTAAGAAGCGTAGATGAGGTTCTTAGGGACATGATTTAGAGGTGGACTTGGCAGTGCTAGGTTAATGGTTGGAGCTGATGATCTTAAAAGTCTTCTCCAACAGAAACAACTATATGACTCTAGGACAGTCACACCAGCAAGGCCTTTAGAATCTCATCCCCCTTGGGGTAGACTATCATTGAGCATACCTCTTGGAAATGGTTAGATCTTTCAGTCCGACACTCGTTCTTCTCGTATGTGGGTGGATACTTTCCACATTCATGCTACATGTATAAATTGGATAGCTTATCACATACACTGTGATATTTCACTGACCATAGAATAAATGCTGAGCTGCAATACTTTTGTTTATCTCTATCCTTATGGAAGTCACTGAATTCCGATCATATCAATGCAGATCATTATTTCCAGAATAACTAGTTCTGGAATTACAGTGAAAGGAAGGAAGAAAAGTGGTCCATGGAAGGTAAGGAAGAAGCAAAAGGGACTTAAAACTCACACACACACAAAAATATGATGAGAGGGAAAAATGAAACACAGAGAAATTTTCAACACAATATGGGCTAGGTAGCTTCACATTTTTTACTGAGGATTTGCTGAAAGGTACTATACAAAGAAGATAAACTTGCTTAAACTGTTTCCATCCTGAATGTATTTTGGGCAGCTGAAGACTATGCTTATTCACAGCATCTAATCTGGTTCCCTGAAAAATATATTTCATGTTTATCTGCCTGTTATTTAAGCCCATGGCAAGACCATCAGACAGATTCTCATTTTCCTGTGTAATCCAAATTAGATCAGAAGACCAGTATTATAAGCCATAAATGCCCAAAACTTGGGTGGTCAACTAAAAAAATTATTGTACACACCACGTACTTGCTATATTCACAATGTCACAGAACCTGAGGAGTTTATCCTGCAGCTTTGTTTTCATCTCTCTTTCAGAGAAACTGAAAGTCTTTAGAGATTTTTAATAATGCTTAAAATCATATGGCTGTCAGAATCTTCTCTGAAGAGCAAAAAAGGAAAAAAAAACATTATTATTTCATCACTCTTTTTATTCTATGACCTCAAAATTCAGTCACTGGAGCATATGGCCAGTTGATTCTAGTCTTGTCATTATAGGTCACTTCCTCCGCTGGTGAAAGCTGGAAAAACCTCTCTGAATTAATAGATCTTCCTAAATGTGTAGCAGCTGAGGATCTTATTGTTGCATATTTTTATCCAAATATAATTTTTCCTTTTTCTTTTTCTTTTTTTTTCTTTCTTTTCTTAACTCAGTATATCATTGAATTATTGCCTGGAAGCATACTTCTTCATGAAGGCTGCATCTGTCACTTACTTGCTGGAAAACACTGCTCCTGATATGTCAGCACAGATAAGCTTGCTTCTTAAAATCAAGACTTCTTTGTAACTTTTCCAGTTTAGCAACTTTTCCTTCCACTTCTATGCAGTTCTGCATTTTTTAAATGGTAACAATCCCCTTCTGCAGTCTAGGGGTGTCATTATTCTACCTCATTTTCTTCCAAATCTCTAATATTTAAACAAAAGAAACATGAAACCCCAAGCCATTATTTTAGGCTCCTTACATGCTATTTGGATTTTCTGAATATTTGTATTGACAGGATTAACTCCCTCCTGACTTTAAAATACTAATACTTCTTATTTTAAAAACTTTGTTTAGGACCATTTTGAATAAGGACATGCATGTTCTGCTTACAGTTTCGTCTATATTACAGTACTGCTGGGTGATGAAACAGTCCTAAGAAACCAACTCTTGAGATAACAGTTTGTCCATGAGTTGGGTAAGATGATTTATCAGTCCTAACCTGTCTGGCTCTGTGCATCTTGTGTATCTTGCTACACTGGTAAACCTGTTGATTTCAAAATCAAAGAAGCCATTTTCTGTGCAGGTCAAATAAGGGATGATACATAGCTAAGGCATTTTTTTCTGAAAATATGTATTCTTTTGTTTGGAACAGGACACTATTATTTAATGGTATTCAGCTCCTGACTTTTCTCAATCTAAAGTAACCTCTCTCTAGTGGAGAATTATGTCAGAGAATCATAGAATGTGCTGAGTTGGAAGAGATCCACAAGGATTATCTGATACCTAAAATCAGCAATTAGTAGCAAAATAAGTTAGTAAGAGTCATAGATTTTAGGCACTAAGTTAGTAAGAATAAGGTTCACAGATGTTAGGTGTTAGGCACTTATTAGGCATTAAGTCACAAGAATGGTATTTGTTAAGTATTTGTTATTTGTGATTGTCTGGTATTTGTTATTTGCACTGAGGGAGCTGGTGGAGGCAATCACTGAGCCACTTTTCATTATCTACCAGCAATCTTGGCTAACTGGGGAGGTCCCAGTTGACTGGAAGTTGACTAACGTGACACCCATCTACAAGAAGGGCCAGAAGGAAGATCTGGGGAACTACAGACCTGTCAGTCTAACCCCTGTGCTGGGCAAGGTCATGGAGCAGATGATCTTGAGTAACATCACACAGCACTTACAAGAGAACCATATGATCAGTCCCAGTCAACATTGGTTTATGCAAGGCAGGTCCTGTTTGACCAACCTGATCTCCTTCTATGACAAGGTGACCCACCTAGTAGATGAGGGAAAGGCTGTGCACATTGTGTACTTAGACTTCAGTAAAGCCTTTGACACCGTATCCCACAGCATTCTCCAGGAGAAGTTGGCAGCTCATGGCTTGACTGGTTGTACTCTACAATGGATAAAGAACAGGCTGGTTAGCTGGGCCCAAAGAGTTGTGGCAAATGGAGCCAAATCCAGCTGGCAGCCAGTCATGTGTGCTGTTCCTCAGGTCTCAGTGTTAGGGTCAGTTCTGTTTAATATTTTTTTCAATTATCTGGATGAGGGGATTGAGTGAACCCTCAGAAAGTGTGCAGATGATACCAAGTTGGGTGGGAGTGTTGATCCACTTTGAGGGTAAAAAGGCCACACAAAGGGATCTGGACCTGCTGGATCGTTGTGCTGAGGCCAATTATATGGCATTCAGTAAGGCCAATTGCTGGGTCCTGCAGTTGGATCACAACAACCACATGCAATGCTACAGGCTTGGGGAAGAGTGACTGGAAAGCCGCCTGACAGAGAGGAATCTGGGGGTGTTGATTGACAGCCAGCTGAACATGAGCCAGCAGTTTGCCCAGGTGATCAAAAAGGCCAACAGTATCCTGGCTTGTGACAGGAATAGTGCAACCAGCAGGACTAGGGAAGTGATTGTCCTACTGTGCTCGGCACTGATGAGGCTCCACCTTGAATACTGTGTTCGGTTTTGGGCCCCTCATCATAAGAAGGACATTTCCTCCAGACACAGAGCTTGTCTCAAAAAGACTGCAGCAACTCAGACCGATGGCCTGTCCCGAACCGTGGCTGTTCAGGTTTCCAGCTGCAGGGAGTGCTAGAGGCTGCTGGTGCCGGGGGAGGGAGGAAGCATTCCACCTGCATGAGGTGTAAGCAGCTGCAAGATCTGCTCAGCATGGTCGCGAAACTTAAAGAGGAGGTTGAGACACTGAGGTCCATCGGGGAGTGTGAAAAGGAAGTTGACTGGTGGAGTAACTCCCTGGTGTGCCACTCAGAGAGGCTCCAGGGGGATACCCCCCAAAAGGTGATGGACCCTCTGCCCTGTCAGGCAGAGGGGGGAAGACCTGAGACAGCCCCTGCCCTGTCACTGTCAGGCAGAAGTAGGGGACCAAGAAGATTACAAGAGTTGGAAGCAAGTTCCAGTTCGGCGCCATGGGAAAACCCCCTCTCTACCTGCTTTGTTTCCCCAGGTGCCCCTCCATAATAAGCTTGAGGCCCTGGATCTTGAAGAAGAGGTAGGTGAGGATGTGGTGCAAGACCCGCCTACAAAGTCACATAGAAAGAGGCAGTTGACTCCACATCTCAAGACCGCCTCAGATAAGAAAGAAAGAAGGGTGATTGTAGTAGGCAATTCCCTTCTGAGAGGGACAGAGGGCTCAATATGCAGAGTTGACCCTCATCATCGGGAAGTGTACTGTCTACCCACAGCCTGGATCAGGGACATCACCAGGATGTCCCCCAACCTGGTACACCCAACAGACTGCTACTCACTGCTGATCTTCCAGACAGATGGGGAGGAAGCTGCATCTCACAGTCTGAGGGGAATGAAGAAAGATTTCAAGGCCTTGGGACGGATGGTAAAAGAGTCTGAGGCTCAAGTGATTTTCTCTTCCCTCCTTCCAGTTTTGGGTGATGACACAGGATGGAATAGCAAAATTCAGTCCATAAAAATTGGCTACAAGACTGGTGCTCCAGGCAGGGCTTTGGGTTCTTTGATAATGGCTGGTTTTACAAGACACCAGTCCGAACCATGATATGTGGGAAAGGTTTACCTCGCAGGGGCAAAAGGATGCTGGGACAGGAATTAGCAAAGCTCATTTGCAGAGCTTTAAACTAGACTCGAAGGGGGAAGGGGTTGTAGCTGGGCTTGCACCAGTGGGGCAGCACCCTAGAGTTGATGAAGGCTGGGAGGCCTCCCATAGCCCTACGGTGAAATCGGTGTGCTCAGCTCGCTCCCTGAAATGCCTGTACACCAATGCACGCAGCATGGGGAATAAGCAGGAGGAGTTAGAAACCTGTGTTCAGGCAGGAGATTATGACCTGGTGGCAATTACAGAGACATGGTGGGACAGCTCACGTGACTGGAATGTGGTTGTGGATGCCTGCGTCCTTCTCAGGAAAGAAAGGCCAGCCAGGTGTAGTGGTGGAGTTGCTCTTTACTTGAAAGAGCAACTACAGTGTATTGTATTGAGTATCCAGGCACAGATGAGGAGCGAGTTGAGAGTCTATAGGTGAGAATTAAGAGGCAGGCTGGCAGGGTGATACTGTTGTGGGTGTCTATTACAGGCTACCAAATCAGGGTGAGGAAGTTGATGAAGCCTTCTACAGGCAGCTGAGAGCAGCCTCACAGTTACAGGCCCTGGTTGCTGGGGGGGGATTTTAACTTCCCTGATGTTTGTTGGAAGGACTACTCAGCCAGCCAGCCACAGTCTAGGAAGTTCCTCCAGTGCCTTGACAATAACTTTCTAATACAAATGGTGGAGAATCTGACTAGGAGAGGTGCACTGCTGGACCTCATCCTCAGTAATAAGGATGGTCTGGTGGAAGCAGTAAAGGTTGAGGGCTGCCTTGGTTGCAGCGACCATGAAATGGTGGAGTTCAGGATCTTGTGTGGCAGGAACAGAATAGCAAGCAGAATTGTAACCCTGGACTTCAGCAGGGCAAACTTCGGCCTTTTCAAGCAATTGCTAGGGGAAATCCCATGAAGGTAAAGGGGAACAAGATTATTGGTTAGCATCCAAGGACTGCTTCTACCAGGCACAAGATCAGAGCATCCCGACATGTAGGAAGTCAAGGAAGGGAGCCAGGAGACCTGCATGGTTAAACAGGGACCTGCTGAGTAAGCTCAAGTGGAAGAGTAGAGTCTACAGATTATGGAAGTAGGGGCTGACCACTTGGGAAGAATATAAGGCTGTTGTCAGAGGATGTAGGGAGGCAACTAGGAAAGCTAAGGCCTCCTTAGAATTAAACCTGGTGATCAAGGACAACAGAAAGAACTTTTTCAAATACATGGCAGGTAAAACAAACAGCAGAGGCAATGTAGGCCCCCTGATGAATGAGGTTGGTGCCCTGGTGACAGAAGATACAGAGAAGGCAGAGTTACTGAATGCCTCTGATTGTCTCTGTCTATTCTGCCAGAGGCTGTCCTGAGGATCCTCGTACCCCTGAGGCCCCAAAGGAGGTCAGGATAATGAAGGAGTTTGCCTCATTTGATGAGAACTGGGTCAGGGACCAATTAGGCAATCTGGACATCCATAAATCCGTGGGTCCAGGTGGGTGCTGAGGGAGCTGGCTGAGGTCATTGCTGGACCACTCTCCATCATCTTTGCCAAGTCTTGGGAAATGGGAGAGGTACCTGGGGACTGGAGGAAAGCAAATGTCACTCCAGTCTTCAGAGAGGGCAAGAAGGAGGACCCGAGCAACTATAGACTGGTTAGCCTCACTTCCATCCCTGGGAAAGTGATGGAACAACTTATCCTTGGCACCATCTCAAGGCATATCAAGGATAAGAGGGTCATTAGGAGCAGTCAGCATGGCTTTACCAAGGGAAAGTCATGCTTGACCAACCTTGTTGCCTTTTATGAGGAAAAAACAAGGTGGATAGATGATGGCAGAGTGGAGGATGTGGTCTACCTAGACTTCAGTAACGCATTTGACACAGTCTCCCACAGCATCCTCATAGCTAAGCTTAGGGAGTGCGACCTGGATCATTGTGTAGTGAGGTGCACTGTGAACTGGCTGAAGGAAAGAAGCCAGAGAGTTGTGGTCGATGAGGCAGAGTCTAGTTGGAGGCCAGTATCTAGAGGAGGGCCTCAAGGGTCAGTGCTAGGGCTGGTATTATTCAATATATTCATCAATTATTTGGATGAGGGAATAGAGTGTACTATCAGCAAGTTTGCTGATGACACGAAACGGGGAGGAGTGGCTGAGGCTGACATGTCAGAAGGCTGTGCTGCCATCCAGTGAGACCTGGACAGACTGGAGAGTTGGGCAGGGAAAAATTTAATGAAATTTAACAAGGGCAAGTGTAGAGTCTTGCATCTGGGTAGGAAGAACCCCAGGTTCCAGTATAAGTTGGGGAATGACTTATTAGAGAGCAGATTAGGGGAAAGGGACCTTGGGGTCCTGATGGACAGCAGGATGACCATGAGCCAGCACTGTGCCCTCGTGGCCAAGAAGGCCAATGGCATCCTGGGGTGTATTAGAAGTGGGGTGGTTAGTAGGTCCAGAGAGGTTCTCCTTTCCCTCTACTCCGCCCTGGTGAGACCCCATCTGGAATATTGTTTCCAGTTCTGGGCCCCTCAATTCAAGAAGGACAGGGAACTTCTGGAGAGAGTCCAGCGCAGGGCAACAAGGACGATTAAGGGAGTGGAGCTTCTCCCTTATGAGGAAAGGCTAAGGGAGCTGGGTCTCTTTAGTTTGGAGAAGAAGAGACTGAGGAGTGACCTCATTAATGTTTATAAATATATGAAGGGTGAGTGCCACGAGGATGGAGCCAGGCTCTTCTCAGTGACAACCAATGTTAGGACAAGGGGTAATGGGATCAAGCTGGAACACAAGAGGTTCCACTTAAATTTGAGAAGGAACTTCTTCCCAGCAAGGGTAACAGAACACTGGAACAGGCTGCCCAGGGGGGTTGTGGAATCACCATTCCTGGAAGTGTTTAAAAGGCATTTAGATGAAGTTCTTAGGGACATGGTTTAGTGCTAGAGTTAAGTTATGGCTGGACTCAACAATTCTGAGGGTTTCTTCCAACCCAGCTGTTTGCTGCACATTTTGTCCAGGAAGATATTGTTAGAGACGGTATCAAAGGCTTTACTGAAATCCAAAAAGATCATGTCATCTGGCTTCCTGTGGTCAACTAGATGGATAACCTTATTATAGAATCCATGCCCTCAGTTGTCCATGCCAGCTGGGACCAATGACTGTGCTGTCTTTCCTGTCATGAATAAAAGGCGAGGCGGGGGGAGGGAAATCATGTTTGTAATACATATATATATTTCAGTTAACTTTGGCTCTTGAGCCTTTTGTGCCTATTGAAAGTTAGGTGTCTGCAATTTTCTTTGGAAAATATAACACGGAAAGTTTGGATATTTGTGTTCCTGTGCAATGCTTTTTGTTAAAACTTGGTAGAAAATGTTGCTGGTAAGTTTACCTTCTTACTTGGCATGACATGTATAATAGCTTTAAAATGTTCTTATTTCAATGATTTCAGTTGTCAGAAATTACAGAACACGGAAAAGAAATGGAATTTTTTATAGTAAAACAGTTAGTGTTTACGAGTAATATTTTGTATTTCAGTGTTTCTTTCCATTCAGGCAAGGCGAATAAGTCATTCAAAGATTTTATTTGGTTTTCAAAAAGAAAATAGGACAAGTGAACTGGCCAGATTTAGAGTGTAAGTCAGTGTTTGAATCAGGGATACAATCAGTGTCTCCTGAGTCACATATTTGTGCTTGATAACCTGATTCTTCATTGACCATGGCTGTGACACTGTAGAGACTCCAACTGTACTATAAAAAATTAATTAAGATCTGTATCTGTGTAAATCAAAGAATAATTTATTTGTTATGAAGGCAGAAGTAGGCTATGGTTATTAAAGTTTGGTTAAATTTATTCTCAGAGACAGTCTGATGCCACTTCTTTTGACACAGAAGTTTTCACATACTCTCCCATTGGTAAGGTATAGGGCCTGCAATTCACAGTGGAATCAAAATTCATCAAAATTCAATTTGAATATGGGTTCATCAGTATATCTTCTGATTCTTTAATGTTGAGGATTTGCTATCAACATTCAGATCAAAATAGTTCTGTTACTTTGGGGCTAAATCTTGAATGGTGATTTAGGTACAATGAAGCCAAGGGAATTATTTCTCCTGTATTGGACACAACAGCTATGAGATACCACAGTCACACAATATGAGAGGAATATCAAGTAGTCTAAAAATAGGTTTAAAAAATAGGTTTAACAAAGTCTAACACACTAAGCAAGGAGACATGAAGAAGGAAGGAGAAAGAAATAGGAGGTCGGCAATTTATATCCACCAAATATAGTTAGACATCCAATACTGTTCTGCCATGACCAGCTTCTAGAGTCCTACAGCTCTTCTCCTAGGATGTGGGAGGATGTGTGTTTGATGTAGAGGAAGGAAAAGAAGTTTCTACATCTTGGGTAAAGGCTATAATTTTGGGATTTGTAAAGCAATAACTGTTGGCTACTCTTCAGCTGCTTTTCTAAGAAGTCAGATCCAGGCTCATATGCTCTGAGAAGAGTCTGGTGAGGTGAATGAGAGAATAGTTCATCTGAAGAACCACACATTGGTGTAATAAGTCAGTGGGTTTTAGTGTGTCTCATAGCAGAAATGAGGAGGCTGAGAGAGCAGACACCTATTTGGATTAGGTTTCGAGATTCAGAGCAGGGCACCATTTGAGTCACAATACAAGCATCTGAAGGTTATGCTCCAGTCTCTCAGGTGTAATTCAGTGCATGAATATATCCCTTCCAATATTTCAGTCCTGTTCCTTCTTAAACACTCCACTATCGTCAGTAGTGAAATCCATGGTAATCATCTAAACTTTAGCACATATGTCATGCTTCTAGTTTCAACATAAATGCATGCTGTAGCAGAAGATTAGTGTTAGAACAAATATGAAATTTATTGGATTTAAATTGAGCCATTCCCTTTATGTATTTCTCAAAGCTTCATAGTTCACATAATTGAGAGCAGTTGGCAAACATTAGAGTAGAGCCCAAAGAAACGAAAGAAACATGCCCAAATGTCCTTCACCAAAAAAATGTTTGGATTGTAGCCTTCCAGTAGATCCATAGGATCTGAAATTGTCTCATGGCCCTTTTTCCATTCTTCCCTATGAATACATACTGGCAATAAATTCATGGCTAAAATACAGCTTGCTGGTGAAAATACATGTATCTATCCTCTTTGTACCACAAGGATTCTACGCTGTTTGAAATTTCCTGCTGCTGAGCAGAATACTATTTAAAAAACATGTCTCCCACATAGCAGGGTAGCTGCCTAGATCCAGAGTTCAGAACTAATCACATCTTAGGAAGACAGTCTTATTCTGCACAAAACCAGGGGGGCTGCTTCTCATCATGCTGCCAGATTAGGAACTCACACCCACACTTCATGCTGTGCAAAGCTTAATCATCATGGCTGAATAGGAAACAACAGGTGTCGGCTGATAAAGCCAGACTTTTACTGTGAGAAAGTTAGAAAGCTGTACAGGAAGCTCCTGTTCTGTTTCCTTCAATAAGATGATCAAATACCAGATTTTTTTTTTTCCTTTAAATACATAGCATGTTTAGGAATTTTGTATTTAATTTTATGTTATTAACATGTTATTGTAACACATTGTGAAAGTGGAGGGAAACTGTCTATAATAAATGTATTTGATCTAGTTATTTGGTCTGCTGATTTTTCTGGCTTTCCCCTCAGAAGTTTTTAAGGGAGATACAGCATTCTAAGACACAAAGGCAAGCTTAATAAGCCATTTACTATGACTTGGTTAAGTGTCTGTTATTCCTTCAGCTTTCTGTTTCTTTGCACATCAGCACAGCTCTCTGTCCCATAAATTTCTTGTATTCCACACGTCCATGTTCTTTGCGTGTATTACCATTTCTCCATTTTACTTCACTTCTCTGTGCACTATCATCAGGTTTTTGTGATTTTTTTTTTTTCTCTCCTGTTCCTGACCTAATGGGTGATCCCCATTCTTTCCTTTTCCTTGGGACAATTACCCTGACTCTCTGTGCCCCCTTTTCTCACCATGCCAGATTATTTTTCTTCTTTCTTCATTGTTGAGGGTGTTGGTAGGAGGATAGGCAAAGAGGAAAGGCAGTTTTATTCAACAAGATGATGTTAGTTTGTGTGCCTATGTGAAAATGAGTACCTAGAGGTGACTAACACCATAACACTTACAGCTGTTATGAGTTATTCCTCCAGTCTGGTTTCCTCCAATAATCAACTGTTTATACCCACTGGCTCCTAAAGTATTCCTTTACGTTTCAGAAATGAACAAACAAAACACCCAAATCCCAGAGGTGGTATTTTGGTATTTTTACATCATATCTGAATTGCCAGACAAAAACATTTAAGTGGAATATAAGATTGTTCAGAATCCTTCCCTCCCCCCCAAAAAAATACAGTTACATTTGTATATGCTTACAGGGTCTAAATTTACTGTGCATTTAATGTTAGAAAAAGTAATTACAACAGCTGAAATTACTGAAATATTAGCCAATATAAGGAAAGAGAGACTTGTGGCTAAATTAATGCAATGACCCTCTCATAAGAAGCCATGAAGCACAAATAATTTCTTCTCTGTACTACCCTTGTCTAAAAATACAGTTATTCTGCTTGCTAACCTGAGAAAAATTACACTGTTACAGTCACTAATACCAATCTACTGATTCTACTGATTCGTAGTTCATAATCAAGACTAAGTAAATGTGTGAAGATTAAATCCTCTGTTATTGATTACCAGCCTGGTCTTTTTTAGAGACGCCAGTATTGTAAACAAAACACATCATCTATGAAAATCTTTAGTTTAGCTTAATAATATTGTTATTTGTGAAATTACCAACAGTTTGCTTGACACATGCTGCCTGGAAAAACTCACAGTACAAACAAGATTTTCTCTTGAGCTTGGTAAAATGGTTATGAATTATATAGGAGTTGCCTCACTCTTGGTTATGATAGTTTTAAGTTATTTACCACTTTTACTCACCAAATGTCATCTCAAGCAAGATACCAGGTATTTGTGAGTTACAGGTAACAGAAAGTCCCACTCTATAGCATTCTTTGAAAGTCTTTACATTGGTTTCAGAGTGACATTTTGGAATTTGCTTAATCTTGCATTTCTATCTCTCCTGAGAAAGAAGATTATGATAAGAAAATCATAAGTGGATTTCCTATTGCACAAAGCACTGGACTGGGTCACTGCTGTCTTTTTTTTTCAAGTAAAATGGAAAAATGATGTGGTTTTCTTCTTTCTTTCACTTTTTCTCCCGCTTTCTTAAACTCCGTATTTTTCTCTTTTTCAATGGTTGAAGCAGGTTAGCATTTCCTTTCCCTTGCTCTAGCACTCAGCACTATCTGTTCATTGGTCAGAGGAAACTAAGCCCCTTCTGGCTACAAGCCAAGTTAATCATTGCAAAACCTATCAATGTCAGAGTTTGCACGCTCACTTTAACTACTATTTTACACCAGCAGTTCCTTCTATTCTCTTTCCCTTTCAGTTACCCTGGTGATTTTGTATGTTGTGTTATATATTGGTGCATGGAAATGTCATCCTTAATGAAGTCAGGTTCCAAATGGGAGGGGGGGAAAAAGATGGATGACATGCCAAGTTTTTAGTACCTTAGCATTTAGAGAAACATATGAGCTTAATTCAGATAAAGGACATGTAAAACATGTTATTTTCTTGCATTTAAGAGTAGCAAGTTTTCTTCTAGTTCTAATACTTAAACACTATGAAGGTGATAAGGTAGCAGGAATGGAGTAAGATGAAAATGAAAAAATTAAGTTGTTGGGCTTGAAACATCAAAGAGCATTCTCAAGATTTTTCTTCTTTTTTCTCCTTCAATTATTTTGTGTGTGTGCTTGTATGTTTTTATTGTTACTATGAAAACTCCAGTACCTAAAGAATGGCCATTCAATAACCTCAGAGCAAGCATTTTCTAAAGCATTTTCAGAAGAAAATAAAATAGAAAAAAATCGAAAGAGAGGACTCAAATCTGTCAGATAGAATAATTCTAGTTGTCATGGTTCCCTTTTTACATGAGCAGCAGGTCCACCATTAATAGCTGGTACAAACTGGTATCCCATTATATTATTTACAGAATACCAATAAACTCTGATTGTTAATTGTTATATACAGACAGAATACAAAGTTGATGGAAACTGGAGTAGATCTATGATAAAAATGGAGTCTTCCAAGCCTTGAGGCTGTATTCACTTGTTATGGATGCATTTAACAAGGTGCCTAGATATGTATTTTTTTTAACAAAAGATACCTGTAAACTGCACTAGGTTTTAATAACTCAGCAGTTCTAAAAGCAGGCAGTATGTTTAGATGTCTTAAACTTGTATTTGAAGAACGTACTTTTAGGTTGCAAGCTTGAAAATTCTGACTATGAACAATGCAAGATCTGTAATTTTATTAGGTTACACAATGAACTCAATGGATTAAAAAAGGAAACATGCTTACTTATGTCAAATTGCTATCTAAACATGGCTATCCTCAGTTTATGAGGCAGCCAACACCTTATTATTTTAACAAACAGAGGCAAGACTGATTGGAGCCTTCAATACACAAATACATAATGAAGGGATTAGTAGACTTAACCTATGATGCAATGTAGAACATGCACTGGATTAGGTGCAGGAGATTTTAGACTCCCTGGCAAACAGTATCTGAAGATGAATGTATCCAGTTTGTTGTATGTTAAATTTTACTGTGTTTTAGCTGGAAAAAACTCTTCTGACTGTGCATTCCTGACAGGGCTCACGTGATCCATGATGTTTCTTCCCATTTTTGCCAAGCACACAGAACATTACCCCTGGGAAGAACCAGGGAAATGTAGGTCAGCTAGTGGTTTATCTTGCCCTATCACTGAGGGAAAACTCTGAAAAGGTATGGGAGTGGCATGGGAAGGATACAACAGGAGCACAGAATCTGAGGGTCAGTTTTCTAGCCTTGTCTGTGAAAGCAGCATGGAGAATGTCTCTCCACTACCAATGCAGAATGTGTTTTGGAAAGTTCCCTGCAGGCAAGAGCTTGACCAAAGAACATTTCAGTGAAAGTTAATCTTCACAGAGTTCAGATGCAAATGTCTTTCAGCAAGCCTCATCACAACAACTCACTTGTTTTGAAAAATTGGAAGAGAGGCAAATAGGCAGGATAGAAATTAAGAGGCAAATCTTCACATGCAAAATTAACAAATAAATAAAGTTTTTAAATGGAAATATTTAGCGTAAGAGGGTTTTTTTGTAAATGCCTGCCTTTAACAAACTCAGAGCATCTTCTTGTGCATCAATAGTTCCGGTCCTCCCATACAACAGAAATGAGAATAGCAATGTTTCAAACAGTTTGCACCCCTGAGCTTGGAGCACTCTCACTGAAAGTGCTACACACAGATTGAGTTGCTTCTTATATTATACTAGTCTGTTAAGAAGAATCACCTCTACTCTCTTGACCTGCAACTGAATGGTGAAAGCTATTATTAGCATCAGTCTTAGTACGGGAAAAGTTGACTTTGATTCCCTTCCTTTGAACACTTCTTCTCATTCTTTTTGCATCACTTTTCTAATGCATTTAAAAAATTATTAACTGTCTTCACTGTTATGTGCTCTGTGTCAGGAAAGGCTCCTAAACTGTTTCTAGTGCTAGGCACCTGTAGATAAGAAATGCCTATTCTTTATCTTGGAAAGCTTATATTGAAGAGTTGGATACAAGGGTGTTTAGATACATGGAGGAACATAAAGTTACTTTTATGAAACCTATTAGGTAGGGAGATCTAAATGTCTCATTGATAACATCAAGGAAAACTTTGCCAGATGGACTTTTTGAATTGGTCACCATAAGAGTAATATTAAGATTGTTCTTCTCTCAACTCCTCTCTCATCCTGCTTCTATATAAAATAAATAATGAGTCTTCTCATCAGTTTTTATGCCAAAATAAACTACCTAAAATTAATGCAGCTAATCAGTTCAGAAGCTAAAATAAACGAAAAATCTGTTTGCTGAATACAATCAGCTACCATATATGTTACACTAAATATTGCTCAGTGAATATGCTCCATGGATAATTAGAGAGACTAAAGACAGCAATGCACAAAAATCTTAATGGCCTTCTGAGGTAACCATTTTATAGTATTTCTCATTTGCAGAAATGTGCTTGAAAAAGGACCTTTGCACTTCATAGCCAAAGAAAACAGTAGACAGCCTCATCATTGCAGAATACTCTAAGAAAATTTTTGTTTACATGAAAAAAAAGAATTCTGAAAAGACAACAAGAATGAACACAGGATCTGTAAAGCATGCCTTGTAGTGATAAACTAAAGTAACTCAGTCTCCTGGATTAGCCAAGAAATTCAGAAAAATAATTTTCTTGGTTACAGTTTTGAAGTGTGTACATGTGAAAGAATTTCTGATAGAAAAACACACTTTATTTTACCATAAAAAGACATAACAAGAGCAATGTTTGAAGATACATTCAGAGAAGAAATAAGGTGTCAGTTTTAGATAGTGTGAGTAATTTAACTATGGGAATAACAGAACTAGAATTGGTATCTTTCCAAATAGACACTACTTGTCTATTATTCAAACAGAGAAACAATTAAGAAAATACTGATCTACATGTACCATGACACAGGAAGTTCTAATTGTCTTTTGGACTAAAAAATTATTTATTTCTCCTCTCTATCCATCCCATCTCACTGCATTTCCCTGCAGTGGAACCTCCCCAAAGTGACTGAACTGTAGGCTAGAGTCTAAGTGTTCAGTGTCATCTTTCTAAAATGCCAGAATTAAGGGGTGTGTTTACTGTCTAATTACAAGGTTAAGCTGTGAGCCTCTCCTTGTAGGAGGTCTAAGACCTTTTCTTATATCAGGTATGAAGTGCTATCTGAAGAAGACTTATATTTCAGAATAAGTTTTTTTCCCCTATTTTTCCAGTTTTTTAAGCATTAGATGTCCTATCCAAGAGCAGTTACAGTTTTCTTTTTATGCCTCCAGTGAAATGGTATTTGATTTCTGTGTCAATATACTAAAGCTGTGTTTACATTACAAGGTGAAGAGTTGGGTCAGGCTTTGTATTCTGTAATTTCTGTGCCTCCAAGCAAGTTATACTTGAGCTTTTGAGGGCAACTATGCTGCTTAAAAAGAGCTGAGTTTGGCTGCTTGCATCTGGCAGTGATGAGCACAACCCCATGCAAACCTATTCCAAACAGAGAGCATTCAACGTACCACCACCACAGTTCCTTCTGCATTTATCTAGAGAATAAAGTTTATTTCTCAGATTTTGCTAACAGTAAGACTTTATCTAAAAAAATAAAAGCAGCAGAAATAACAAAAGTAACTGGGGTCTCTTCATTCAAACACACTCATTGTGAATAAAGAACTTATTTTGGTTGCTTACTTTTTAAATAAATTATGTTGAAAGAAACACTTCATCCTGGCTTTGTTAAAAACCAGACCAGTTCTCCTTTAGTGACTTTTTCTTTCAGCTAAGTTCTTCTAGGTGGCTGTACTTTTCTGAGACTTTGCCTGCAATTTTTTCCTCAGATGCTGTACTCAGTGCTGATAAGAAGACCAACGGAATGCTGAAGAAGCTCATGTTTAGATTTATTGCTATGGTAGCCAAGAAAGATTGATAAGATTTCCCACGTTCTGTCATGAGAAGGGCGTGTTTGAGGAGCAGTGGATAGAATAGGTGACTGAAACTGACCAACGGAGTATTCCATCCCATAATCGTCATAGCCCCTATATAAGAGGGTGATCATGAGTGTCTGTCTCTCTTTGACCGTGGCCTGCATCTAGAGAGGACCTTGTCTGTCTTCCTGAGATCTGGAAGGTCTCAGGTCCTGCACTCCAGAAATCCAGTTTCCAGTTTGCTGTGAAGTCCCGCCCGTGGCTTCCACATGCTTGCTCTGCAGCTGCTGGAGCCACACCAGCTCTGCGCACCCAGCTCCGCTGCCGTTGGAGTGATGCCAGCTCCATATCGAGCATTCAAGATTGGTTTTGTATATTTTGTACATATATTCTCTATTTATTAGTAGCATTAGTAAAACCCTTTAAAATCTTCAAACTTGAAGTCCAAGTCTATCTTTCTTGCTTCTTATCTTCCTATCATCTTTCCAGTCTAAAGGAAGGGGTGGTGGGAGGTAAGGGGGTAACAGGGATCATCTGCCATGGTTTATTGCCGCCTTGCCTTGTATTGGGGAAAAAAAAAAAAAAAAAAAGGAAAGAGAAAAAGGAAAAAAAAAAAGATAAAGCATTAGAAATCCAATGAATTTCAGCCAGGGCTGCATCCTGATGCTTTCTGTTTAAAATTTGTTGTACATAACCAACCAAAAACAACACACAAAGTTGAAATGGTCACAGAAATTTATCTTGCTAAATTTTAACATGGAAGGTCATCCATGTGTAGAGAAAATAAAAATATATGATGCATTGTAAAATAATATTTTCAGACTACTATATGGGGACTTGTAACTAGGGATTGTATTATTTTATAGGGTTGTTTTAAACATCATGAGTAACCTTAAATGGACATCTTTTTTCTACTTGCTGGGCTGTCTTAATGGATATAGGCCAGAAGAGCTGATGCATGCTAGTAGGAGAAGAAATATTGATTTCTTTTTTTGGCCACAGGTTTGCCTATTGCTGTGGAAACATTACCAATGAACTCAGTAGAATGAAAGCATGACCAGAAAAAGGCCTACAACTGAACTAACTTAATCTGAGAAACATGAGGCACTTGGAACTTCAGCAGCTGTACAGGTAAGAACAAGAGGAAAGGTGTGAAAGCGAAACACAGAAGGAAAGTGGAAGGACTGAATTTGAGCACATGTAAAAGGCATGCAGGGAGTCAACAGGTCAAAGTGTAGGAAGGTAGTTGGCCAATACTGTTTGGTTTTGGGTTTTCTGTTGGGGGTAGTAGGGGGTGGGGTTGACCCCTTTCAGAGATTTTCCCTTACTTTGCACCCTCTTCATCTTGGCACAAAAAGAAGAAACTGTTTTTATAGTCCTTCTGTACACAGATGGCAAAATGCCTGACAGCTAATAATTAATTTGACCTCACAACAACCCTGTGAAAAAGAGAAGCATTATTTACAGATGAGGTTCAGAGAGATTAAATGTCTTGTTCAAGATCACAAGGACATCTGTGGCAGAGCTGGGAATTGTACCCAAGGCTCCTGACCCTGTGTCTCAGCCCCAATTCCTTCTTCTCTTCCATGCATTACGTATCTTGTATTACGTGCATTGCCACTTCACCCTGACAGACATATGAACAGCAGCATGATGTGATGTCTGTAGATGCTTCTATGTGACTTTTAATTCAGAGTAATTTGTGAAAACACATGTTGGAGTTTGAAGAGCTAAATAAGTTAAAGAGGCCCCCCAAAAAGTACATGCCCTTTAACCGCTCATTTAAATGCATCCAAAGTACATTGTTATACATGCCAAAATTCCAAGGATGCCACAGTTTTTGCATTTTTGAACCTTCTCACTTTTGCTCCCAAGGAATGTGCTGGCCAAAATATAGGAATGTGAAATTCTTCCATCCTCTTTTTTTTTCTCTTGGTTATTCTTGTGTGAGGTAGACATCAAAAGCAAAAAAGGAGGATGAGGAGGTTAAATTCAACCTTCCAAGGCCCTGAATATTTGTCCAGATTTTATTTTCAAGTTAGCCAGTCTCCCCATTATTTAAAAATATCTGCATTGGAAATCCCATGAGAAAAAAGTTACTTGTAAAAACACTTATCCAGTCTTCTTCCATTCCCACAGGAAATATTATTAATGCTGTCTTAGTCATAGCATTTTTGCACTGTATCTTCTGGTCTCAGACTGAGGAAATAGTGCAGATATGCATGAAACTGAATAAAAAATGAAATTATCTGTGTGCATTCAGTTATAAAATCTCCATCTGCTTTTTTAGTGAAGGCTTGGGCTGATCCTTATATTATCTTAACTGTCTCATCCATCTCTACTATTTGCCCACATTGTTGAGGTCTGTCTCTCATTTGGATGCTGGTAAAACTTGAAGCTTTAAATCCTTTGTGGACTAACGAAAATGAAGAAAACCTCTGTAAAACAGGGTTGATTGATTGACTAGACTTGATTTTGGCTTCCGTATCAAACTAGAATTTCCACATAAAAGGATTTAAATGTCTTTTATACTTTTGTGAGTTTATGTGCTTTTAACACTAAGTACTCCCCACCATTTTTAACATATTTCTCTTAATCTTTTGATACAAATGATACATCTCCTACTGTTCCTCTCTGTAGACACTTTAATAGGGCTTAAGTTTGCACTAAAAAAACCCTTACACAAAAAGGCCAAAACACAGCAATTCAAAAGGTCTTTAAGTTCATAGTAGATTGCATCTCAGTCTCAGCAGAATGTGATTTTGCAAGCCCATGTGCCATGTCCAAAGCACAACTGTCTGGGGAGAGTCACTAGACATGATGACTGTTTTACTCCACTCCTGGACATGGCCCTTCTAAGAACCAAATAGTGACAGTCAGTAATGTTGCTCAGTTGACACCAGCAGTCTAGGGCGTGAGCTTTCTTGTCCAACAACTTACTGTCCTGGCACCAGTTATGTAGCAGAAAGCTACAGGAAGAGAATGCAGGCTTTTAGCCTGGCCTGTTTTTTAGAACACACATTTTTGTCCATTTTCTAGATTAACTAAGACAATGTCACAAATAGGACTACTTATGTTGCTGAAGGAAATGTGGCTATAGTAATGCCCTGAATACTGAAACCTGGGAAAGACTGAGTCAGCAATAGTTGTTTCTGAATGTGTCAGTTTTCTACTCAGACTATATAATTTGGTTTCACTCTTTTCTGACATCCCATTCATTTTTTTCATCTTTGTTTTCAAGTCTTTACAAAGCCTTCTTCTTACCTGTCAGCAAGGAGCAAGCAACGAGCACAGCAGCAGATACGGTAAGTTCTGCTGCAGAGCACAGATCAAGGAGACAAGAGGGGCAGACTGGGTGCCAGGCAAATCCACAGACGGGCAGAGGCACCTCCCAGAAATGGGCTGATGTCACATGAGAGACTGACGCGGGGTTGCCAGGATATTTAATCGCCCCCTAGGGAGGGGCTGCTCAGAGAAATACTTAGTAAGATTCTCTGTAAAGAAGCTTTTGAAGATGTTGGGGTCCATCAGTGTTGGTTGGTTTTTAAGTACCACCTACTAAGATCACAGGACCAGGCCATTCCAAAAGGCCAGTAATCTAGCAGGTGAGGTAAAAAGCCAGATCCCTTGAGCCGGGATCTTCTTGAAATACAGCGAAAAATGAAATTACATGTTCAGTGAAAGCAAGATCAGGCAATGTGGGAGGACTACAGAGATGCTGCTCGCCATTGTAGGGAGGAAATTCATGCTGCCAAAGCTCAATTAGAATTGAAGCTGGCCAATACTGTGAAGGACAATGAAAAAGGCTTTAAAAAATATTTTAATGGCAAAAGGCAAGCTAGAAATAACATTGGTCCATTAACTGACAAGCATGGTCACCTTATTAACAGGACCATAGACAAAGCTGAGACATTTAATGCTTGCTTTGCCTCAGTCTTCAACACTGATGATGAACTTCGGGGCCCCCATAACTGTTGGCTGGAAAACCATGGCTGCAGGTATGATAAACTCTCAGTCAATCCGGAACTTGTATGGGATCTGCTACTCCAGCTAGATCCCTATTAATAAATGGGGCCTGATGGGATTAATCCAAGGGTGCTTAAAGAGCTGGCTGACATCATAGCAAGAACTGTCTCTGTGATTTTTCAATGCTGTCGGGAATCTGGAGAGGTCTCAAAAGATTGGAAGCTGGCAAACGCCCCAATCTACAAGAAGGGCAACAGGGATGACCCTGGCAACTACAGGCCTGTCAGCCTTAGTTCTATACCTGGCAAAATCATGGAGAAGATTGTTCTGGGAATTATTAAAAAATATCTGAATGTCATTGGTCCCAGCCAGCCCAGGTTCATGAAGGGAAATTCTTGCTTGATCAACTTAATTTCATTCTATGACAACGTTACACACCTAGTCAACCAAGGGAAGCCTGTCAACGTTTTCTTGTTGGATTTCAGTAAAGCCTTTGATTCTGTCTCTCACAGTATTCTCCTGGACAAGATGTCCAGCATACAGCTGGATAAACACATAATGCAGTGGATGAGCAATTCACTGAGGCGCTGGGCCCAAAGGGTTCTAGTAAATGTGACTATGTCAGGCTGGCAACCAGTCACTAGTGGGTTCTGCAAAGATCTGGCACTCTTCAATATCTTTATAAATGACTTAGACTCAGGACTTGAGGGATTGCTTAGTAAGTTTGCTGATGACACAAAACTGGGGTGAGCTGGTGACACCCTTGAGGGTGGAGAGGCCCTACAGAGGGATCTCTGGAGAACTGGGCAACCGCCAACTACATGAAGTTCAACAAGAGCAAGTGCCAGATTTTGCACTTGGGACACGGGAACCCTGACTGCACATACCGACTAGGGGACGAGGTGCTGGAAAGCAGCTCCATGGAGAAGGATCTGGGGGTTCTGGTCCATGGCAAGTTGAACATGAGTCAACAGTGTGCCCTGGCAGCCAAGAGGGCCAACCATGTCCTGGGTGCATCAAGCACAGCATTGCCAGCTAGGTGAGGGAGGTGACTGTCCTGCTCTGCAATGGTGCGGCCTCACCTGGAGCACTATATGCAGTTCTGGGTGCCACAATGTAAAAAAAGATATTAAGCTGCCAGAGAGTATCCAGAAGAGGGCTACAAAAGTTAGTGAAGGAATTGGAGAGGAAGCCATGTGGGGAGCAGCTAAAGTCACTGGGTTCATTCATCTTGGAGGAGACTAAGAGGAGACCTCATCACAGTCTACAGCTTCCTCACAATGGTAGGAGGAAGAGTAGAAGCTGAAGTCTTCTCTTTAGTGACCAATGACAGAAACTGAGGGAATGGCAGAAAGACGTGCCAGAGGAGGTTTAGGTTGGACATTAGGAAAAGGTTCTTCACTCAGAGGGTGGTGGAGCACTGGAACAGGCTTCCTAGGGAAGTGTCACAGCCCCAAGCCTGGCAGTGTTCAAGAAGAGACTGGACAATGCCCTCAGACACATGGTGTGTACTGTGGGGTTGTCATATGCAGGGACAGGAGTTGGACTCCATGATCCTTGTGGGTCCCTTCCAACTCAGGACATTCTATGATTATACCTGTGGTGACTTCTAGGTTTATTTGACTGGGCTTAAAATGTCCTTAACTGCCCACTCTGGTCTCTATATGTAGAGAGCTACCCTTCATCATACATCTGATTTCATAGATATATAGTTTCTTTCTCACATGGATTCTACCAGCTATAAAAGATTTATATCTTTAGATATTAGATATTAATATCTTTAGATATTAGATATTTAGTTTAGTATCTTTTCCTCCATCAAATACCTTTATCAGGAATATTCTGTTATTGAACTTTAAATGCTTTCCTTTGTATCTTTTACAGTGTTTTATAATTTCACATGTTTAAAATGCTGCTGTAGTAATTAAGTCTGCATACTCTGAAACCCGAAATCAAAGAAACACCCAAGGCTCTTCTTAAGCACATGTGAACAAAGGTGGAGATGAATTTACATTTATTCTAAGATAGCATCAGAACATAGACATTTCTCAAATGTTAGTATATAAAACTTTGAAGATCTTAACCAGATTTTCATTTCTCTGAGGCAGCAACTTTTTTCTTCATTTGAGTCTCTAAAATGGTATATGCATTTATATTAAGAAGATAACTCAGAACAATTGAATCCAACCTTCCCAGTGTAGTTTTTGCATTTCAATTATTCTTCATATACAAATGAGGAATAGAATAATTTTTGTCTCTGTTTGAAATCAACTAAATTAGAGAACTGTTAATTGTTCTAGTGGCTCATAATCATTCATTTAGAACCCTAAAAAAAGAACATGTTGTTGAAGATTACTTAATATTTCATGAGATATACAATAGCACATGAGAAAAAAAAAATACAAGGAAAACAATTAATAAATTGACTTATCACTTAGTTTAACTGTAGGTAACTGTGTCCAGTGATTATGTTGTTGCTTAAGGTCTGACTAAAGCTGAGTGAAGCCTTTGCATCAACCTTAATAGGTTTGGGTTGGGCTGAAAGTTTAAATTCTGGATCCATTTGTTAATGAATGAAGTATTGACTGACAATAACAAAGCAGGTAAAGTCTCAGTTTTACTGGCCTACACAAGTTCATTATATATTCCATTTCAATATTTTGACTCACATATGGATATATTATTTTTCTTTTTGGGATCTTTTGTGTGGCTGGATAGGTGCATTGACTTCAGTGCTTTCACCAAAGTCCAAAATATGCAGCTGTTCACTGGCATCTAGTCAAGCTCTGGCTGACACTGTACTTGGCTATGGATTTCAAACGTGGCCTAGTGCCTGGGGTATTTTTAACCATGTAAGGGAACGGCATAAACCAGAGCATAGACTTGATGCTTTCTGCTCTAGCCATCCACTAAGAAACAGAAGAAACATTAGTTCCCTGCCTTGGTTACAAACCTGCCTGCGAGGTCTGCCACTCAAAAGCTGACATGAAAGGACTGCTTCTGACATCTGTGATGCTGCTTAACAGACCATCACTTGTAGACCATGTTCACATTCCCAGCTTCAGAAGCAAAATGGAGGGACTTTGTTCTCAGTTGGCCAAATGGACCCTTGAATACTGAAAGCTGTCTTTAGGCACAGAAACTTTAAAGAAAAAATAGGAACAATATTTCAGTTTATGGCAAGTGAACAGAATAGTGTGTCATCAAAACTGAAAGCAGGACTTCAGTTTGTTCTGTCTGTATTAAATATGGTGGTCTTAAAAAACATAACAAGATAGGAATAAATTATGATGAAAAACACACATACACGTAAGAGACTGGTGAAATAATTCAAAGACAGCTCATCTTCGGTGAGATATTTGTGTCATCGTGTTAATGTAGTCGTTACATCACCATAGGCAATGGACCATGACCTAACAATACCAGAGCAGGCAGTCTGTTTGTAGAAAGAGTTTCTTTCAGGTTGGGAGTTGACAGAATTATCTCTCAACACCTTTTGGTGATGCAAACTTGCAGCTAATTCGGTTGCTTCTGCTTCTGCTGCTTTGTAAGGGAGATAGCTTTGGGAGGTGGGCATCCATATTCACAGACTCAGTGGTCAGCTATATTCCTGTACCAGTTTTGTTGGGTTTTTGTTCAAATCAAGGTCCAATATATCCCTGCTCCAATAAGTGTTTTTTCCTTCCTACAATGCAGCATTCATTATATTCTCAGTTTTCCCTTGAAACAGATGTTTGGATGAATCGATATAGGAGAGTGATATTTTCAAAATTAAGAACTGACTGATTGAAAACAAGTAAAATCCTGAGTGAAAAAAAAAAAGGCAAACCCCCAACTATATGTCAAAAATTAATATGTCTGCATGAAGTGATTTACTTGCAATTTGTTGAAGCAGAGGTATTAAGAAATCAATGCTTTACCTTTAAAATTAAAAAATAAAATCAATTTTAGTAATAATAGCAATTTTTTAAAAAAACACAAACAAACAAAAAACCCCACACCTGCACATAATCACTTTTCTTTAAAAACACAGCCTCAGTCTTTGGTGTCAAATTATGAGACTGAAAGGAAAGTTTGTAATATCTTCAACACACGTGTTCTGATGTAAGGCCTAGCAGGCCTAGCAGGCTTTTGTTTTAAAAAAAAATCTTGTCCATAGTACACAGGGACTTAGCAGGATAAGCATGCAAGGAAAGCTAATGTTGAAATAAGCATAAACATGGTGAAACATATTGAAATATAGCAGTCTTATTCTTACTGGCTGTTGTAATAGATGAAAAATATTGTTTTTATTTAAATTTAAATGAGTGACACAAAACTAAAATAAAATAATTTTATGCAGAAATATAAAGGATGACAGCCATGAAGTAAAGTGGGTGGCTAGGAAGCTATTATATGAAGGAGATTAAGACTATGTAACAAGATGGAGTCCTGGATGTAGTCTAACCAAGGTGCCAACCTGGGGAAGTCAGTGGTAGGATCAGGAGACACACTAGTGGATAAAGCAAAAGGAAATAGCTCCTACTTTAGTTTCTAGCACACACAGATGCCCTGTAGATTTGTAGAACTGATGATGAAACAAGGAGCTGTAGCTGCATAAGACAGGAATGAATTTTAAGCTTTTCCCAAGTTGTTTCCAAGATAAAAGTCTAGTTACCTTGTAGTAGTTAAGGAACAGTGAAAAAATGAGATGTTCATGAGATGCCTGTACAGAGAGTTAGAAAAAAGTCGTGTTTCTTTTTTTTTTTTTTTTTCTTTCCCTCATCACCATTATTCTCCTTATTATGAACCTCCACAGAGTGTTAAAACTGGGGGAAGACCAAGTGATTATTGAGAAAGTGAAATATCATTTACACTGCCTTTAACCAGTCAAAAGTATCTGGGTCTTGTTTCATTATTTGCACATTTATAAGTACTTACATTTTTTTCAGGACTATTCAGATTGCATAACATTTCTTCATGAATACAAAGTGACAGGATAAAAGTAGGAACAAAAAAAAAAGGGTTCTGGTATTCATATAGTTTTACAAAGCAGGACATTTAGATTTTTGATACAATGCAACCTACCCATCGCTCTTTACCCCACCTCTTTCATTTAAGTAATAACTATTCACTTATGAAACATCTCATTATGGCTTTGTAGGAATTACCTAAGATATGAGGCAGCAATGTTCACTGTGCCCCAGGGAATTAATTGGTCATGAGTATCTCCTAAGTGCTGTTGTACTCTAAACACTACACCTTACGAGCAGAAGATTTATATGCTTTTTTCTATCACACACACCTTTGAAAAGATGACTCAGGTTACTCACGCTTTGTATTGCTTTGTTTAATATTAATTCTTCCTCTTCTTATCTATCAGCTTCATTATTGTTCTTATCATATAACATACATTATAGTAAAGCTCACGTACCCAGATCAAGATCAGGGCCTTATTATGATGACCATGAGGCAAATACAGTTTTAGAATGGATACATCCCTGAAGGGCTAAGGTGATAAATATCCTACAATGGACAAAAGCTGAGAAGAAAACATACATATAATAGATAATTGATGCACAAATTAGCATGTTTCCCTCCTTGATTTTCTGAATCACAAGTGCTCAAAGGTCAGCTTTACACAATGCCCTTAAAACTGTTATTATTCTGTCTTCCAAAGCAGAAACAGATATGATCTGAACTTTTATTTCTGGAAGAAAGTTCCAACCCAAAGAGAATGCAATTAATATATTAATAATCTGAACAGCAGGCTGCAAGTAATGTTTGAAAAGCATAGATCTGCCAGCGGCAGGGAGCCAGATAATGTTGTCCTGCTTTGCTCACTGAAGTCCTTGTTGCTGAGGTTTTTTGGTTTTGTTTCGCTTGTGAGTTGTGGGTTGGGTTTTTTACCTTCTCACTGCTTATTTGATTTCAGAAAATGTTTTCATGAATTTTTATTGGTTCTCACGTCTGTTGGTATGTATGCCAATGTATCTCTATATCTAACATTTTGGGATTGTTTTCTTCACAGTATCACAGTATCACAGTATGTTTGGGATTGGAAGAGACCTCAAAAGATCATCTAGTCCAATCCCCCTGCTGGAGCAGGAACGCCTAGGTGAGGTCGCACAGGAACATGTCCAGGTGGGTTTTGAATGTCTGCAGAGAAGGAGACTCCACAACCTCCCTGGGCAGCCGGTTCCAGTGCTCTGTTACCCTCACTGAGAAGAAGTTTTTTCTCAAATTTAAGCGGAACCTCTTGTGTTCCAGCTTGATCCCATTACCCCTTGTCCTATCATTTTTGGCCACCGAGAAGAGCCTGGCTCCATCCTCATGGCACTCACCCTTTATATATTTATAAACATTAATGAGGTCCCCCCTTAGTCTCCTCTTCTCCAAACTAAAGAGCCCCAGCTCCCTCAGCCTTTCTTCATAAGGGAGGTGCTCCACTCCCTTAATCATCTTGGTTGCCCTATGCTGGACCCTCTCCAGCAGTTCCCTGTCCTTCTTGAACTGAGGGGCCCAGAACTGGACACAATATTCCAGATGTGGTGGGTTTTGGTTGTTTTTTTTGGTTTTGTGTTTGTTGGGTTTTTTTTGTTAAATTCTTGGTTTGATTCTTCTTTTTACAATAGCAGTTCAACCATGCTCTTCAGAATTCAAAGGCCAGCTTGTGCAGTCTGAGTAAAAGATGCTCTGACACCTTTTCAGAAATATCATTATCTACTTCTGCAAAACTAATTGGTGATGTTGGGCAGACAGGTTCAAATAAGCAGTAGCACTCTACTGAGATTGCAAATCTTATTCTTTCTCAGGAGAATATGCTGAGTGTAATATCTTATTTGGGGCAGCAAAGGAGCAATAAAGACCCACTCAGGAAATCAGTCTGAATTGTGTGAAAACCCATTAAAAGCCCATCTAGACTAAGAAGTTCTTACAAAGGAACTCACATGCCATGGAAAGGAAGAAACATGGGTATGCATATTGAACCAAATATGTCTGAGTAGAGATTTCAATAAAAGTGGAAAGGAAGGTGATGATTCCTGCTTGTATACTTACTCCTCTTTAATTCTGAAATACTGACTTCAAAAAGTGAAGAGGAGATATAAAAGCCCATGGATCTTTCATGTATTCTTCCTGTGACTTGATCTGAAAACTTTATCTGGTCAAGCTGATTTTTTCACTCTAAATACTACCTGACTGTTCTCCTGAAATGATCTGTTAGAAATATATTGTACCTATAACTAACAGTTCTTAAGAGCTGCTGTGTATCTGAATGTGAGGACTGCATGACCGGGACCAACACGTAAGAAATCACTAGGTCACTGAGATATATGTAACCCAGACAGGTAGAGCACTTATACAAAAGAATTTCATTGGAAGGCAATGCAGAGAATGTAATATGGGAAAATACTGTGAGCAGTTATGAGGCTGAAAGGAAAGAAATTAGAGCTTATGGTTCTTTGCAAGAACAGAAAAAAACTGATGATTAAACAAATATGGCAATTTATCTTTTTTCTTGCATTTTTTGGCTATTCAAGGTAGAAGCCAGAAACTGTAATGGAGTGTTGTTGGCAAAAATGTACTGATGCAAAAGATTAAAATATTGTAGTCAAGTTATACAGAGAATCACAATCCCTGATTAGATTGTAGATATATGTGCAGCATTCACTGGAACAATTAACTGGTACAAATGTAAGATAAGATGCATCAGCTCTCAACATGTGTTCAGTTGAGAGCCAGAAAAAACATGTTCATGCCAATATGAACCATAGTTCAAAGAGCTGAAAAATACAAAATACTTTGCTTTAAAGTTTCCGATATTGTTTTTGCTAAAAATACTTTTATTTAAACTAGGAGTATACCTTATTTTAAGGTACACCATTTCTTTCTTTCTTTCTTTTGATTTATGAAAACAGATTTAAATGTCATATTCTTCTGCACAACATTAACATGCAGTAAAAATATCCAGTTAAATAAAAGACCATATTTGAAATAAATCTTTCCTCTTGAGGTTACTAGTCTATCTTCAAACCATTAAACCATATCTCAGCTATGGAAGTTAAATAGAAGAGCAACATGATTTCTAAATTAGCAAGAGCTTTTGCTTTATTTTCAGAGAGGCTAAAAAACAGGTAAAATTGATTTCCCCCATGGCCATAATTGAAGAAATAGTGCTGAATTTTTGTGTTAAACTGCATGGCTCTTGCTAAAGGCCATTGGTATCTTAGTGGTAAAAAAGATTTTTTTTTTTTTCAAATGTTTTCCTCAGCATATTCTCCAGTTATACTACAAATGCAACTGAAAGGCATGAACCTTTAGCTCTCATTATTTTTTACACACTATTGTGTACTGAGTTGTTTTTTTTTAATATCCAAATTTGTAGGAAATAGTCCAGATAAACAAAGTACTCTCTGTGTTTTCAAATACCGTCTTCCATGGACATCAGAAATTGAACAGTTTGTTTAATACAGGTTAACATTCAGTGCACTCCACATGCGTATGAATAGACTTAAAAGAAGTCATTCTCAACAAAGGTGGAGATACTTCTATGCATAGATATTTTTTTTTTTCCCCTATTGTCCCTTATTGTCACGCTCTTTTTTTTATTGCCTGTTTTGGAAATTTTTCATCTCACATTAGTGGCCTGAGTTGAGAGAGCTTTAATTCTGGAAAAGGCAGTTCCTGCAGATGACAGTGCATATAAGACAGGGGAGAAAACTCTGTGGAAAGACATTAAAAAGAAGACAATTCCAAATTATTGTGATTTTAGCTCCTTGCAAGGGTACAAAACAAATGTAACTGTAGGGAATTTAGGGAATACTTAAGAAGCTAGGGAAACTTGGAAGAAAAGTACCTGAATAGCAAGTAAAATAAAATATATATATCTTTTATCCCACACACTCATTCTTTGCGTAACTGCATATGTGTGTCCATCCTTTTTTGCACACCTACTTTTGTCTAGCTCTCTATCAAAAGTAGGTTTTGGAATGAGTAACTCCTGTGGAACTTTTTTTTTTTTTTTTTTTTTTTTTAATTTTTGAATAACTTGTTTACCTCACTTTATTATGAAATTGTCTGAGAGTCAAACTCATTGTTTGGAAATTAATTTAAATACTGATCCAGGGTAACTGATTCAAACACCTAGAAAATGTGGAAAGGCCATTTTATTTTAAATTTATTTTAGGATAAAGTTAGGAATAAACATTCATCTATGAAAAATAAAAAGTTTTAAGTAAAACCAGATGCAATTAACTTCTATAAACACCATAAAACAGGATCTAAAACTTTAAACTGTAAATCGCTAAATAACAAGCTTTGTTCCAAGCTGAGTAAACACAGAAATATTTGAATTTCATTCTTTCCGAATTTCCTTTCACTCCAAGCTCCAAATGGAATTTGAATCTTAAAAAACAGAAAATCTTTTACAGCATTTTGTTGTTGGAAGGTGATCAAGAGGATGTAGCCTAGCCTTAACAGGCTATGACTGGCACCTGAGGTTAAACCTTCAAAGAACAAACTGTTGGCAATGACAGCAAGAACACAAAAGTGAAATGTCTAGTGTACAGGCTTTGGATTATAATTATTTCATAAGTATTTTATGTCCAAAAGGAAACAGAAGGAAAATTGAAAATGTACTTAGTGGGCACTTTCACATGCATGTTATTTCCACTCAAAGTCTGTATTTGCTTTCTGTCTCTTTTATTTTTATTTAAAAAAAAAAAAAAAACTTAAAATATTAGAGATGTTTCCAAACTTGGAAGTTTAATTAATTGCATGTTTTCTTGCTTTTGCATGTTTACTGAAGTGCTTATTTGCTTCTTCTCTATATATGAGATTGAAACTCTGTTTCAGACACAAATTTGAAGAATTATGTTCTTGTTTTACATAACTAGAATACATGTTCAGCAATGTACTAAGTGTAGTTTGGCCAAGATCTACTGAAGACATCAGTAACTCTCTTCTTTTAACTATTAGTGCATTATTTATGGTTCTCATACATTTTCTGCTGACATTTCAGGGATATGGTCAAGGTATACCACTACTGTGTGCTGTATCACATCCACTTTGGTCATTTAGCTACTCTTCATCTTGTTTTTGTCATTTCTGCAAAGTTTTTGGTGCAAGGATGGCATGTGAGTTTGGTCTCTGAGGATGTTCCTGAAACAATATTCTCCTGCAACAGCGAGGATCCTCCTCTGGGTGAAATGCAGTGACAATCCGGAATATAGCAACTGTTTTAGTTTGAAAGGAGGGAGCTCTCATTCTGCTCTAGTCCATAAAGAGATAGAGATGGAGACAGTTTTGCATCAAAAAGGTGAATTACAGTAGTCTTAAGTGGATGATTTGGCCCTTGCCTTAGCAGTCACACTTTTTTCCAGCATCTCAGGTGGGCAGCCTCAAGGGTGGAATGTGGATGGTTGATGCCTTTTGATTGCAAGGGCTGAAGGTGCAGAACAAAAGCCACCACCTTTGCTTGTTGTTTCCAGAAGAAAATATACTGTCAAAGTCAAGCTGAAAACTTGCAGCATACAGAGATAATGGGAAGACACAGTCTTGTGAGATTTGAAATTTATGCATGTGCCTTTCTTTCCACAGGAACATACTCCACATGGTGATCAAAGTTCTCCCTGGATCCATGGGACTGTCACCTGTTGAGTATTAGTTTTATGAAGCTGCTTTAACTGCAGCTAATGCTGGTGTATTGTCAAAAGAGTGGTGGCAGGGAAAAGAAAAGGACCAAGTGTTAGAAGAAAGAAGGGAGAATAGTCAGCTGTTGTAGATATAAATCTCATGTTACACGCAGGACTCACTTCTGAACATCATCTAATCTAGAGGCTACTCTATTTCACATGTACTCACAACTTCCAAATGACTAGGAGCTTTGTGGGGATCTTTGCTTGCTTCAGCCGTAACTCGTCAAACTTTTAACACAGAGCAGTATAACACCCTCTGAGCTGTCTAAGGTGCCCAGTTGACTGAGTCTACACTGCAGATAGAGGTTCAATCCCTCCTCTTCTGTCGCTTATGGCAGGGACTGTGCAGTAAGAAATAGCTGAAAGACAGGAACATCTGAAACCACTCCAGCTGTTTTCAAAGTGACTGTGTGCCCATGTCCTGAGTGATATGAATGTGTGATGGCATTAGGATGCTACAGCTGTGTGTGGTGGAATTCCAAGATCGTAACAACATGTGGCTAGCTTCCTTGGCTATCTCTGGTAATTCTACTGACTTGTAAAAAAGGGGGTACTTGTGGAGATTCACCATCTTCTAGAAACTGCTTCTAGCTCTTAAAGCTCACAATAGTAAAAATTAACATTAAGTTCATCACATCCATGAAGACTTCTTTGGATGCTTGCTGCTATGTCTAATTTACTTCTGGGACAGGGAGGAGAAACTCTTTCCACTCTAAATAATGTAAGGAATCTGATCAGAGAGGATATCCCTATGTACTCAAATGTCTGTGCAGCAAGCTAATCTTTGAAAAAATTTTGAATATATTTCATTTTAAATCTTATCTGTGATAATTTCAGTGGTGCTTCTCAGTTCTCAGGGCAAGTGTTATGAGAAATTATGAAAAATCACTACCTAAATCACCTCCTCCATCATGTGTACTAGCTTACTTTGTCCGCCCTGAGGAGTCCTAGACAATCTAGTCTCACTTAACAGAGTAGCCATTCTTTACACCTCATAATAATCATCATCTTGCTCTCTATCCTTTATCCTATAGTTCTACTGTATGGAACAGTTCACCTCTTTAGGGTAGAATGAGCAACACTGCAGGGAACTTTTAACAAAAAAATAAAATGCTATAAAAATTTTAAGTTAAATAGTGGCACATCATTCCAACTCACTCCAACTCATTCTTATTTGTCTATAGGATGTCTTCATCTGTAAACCACTTAAGCAAAAAGTTGGGAAGAAAATAATCTTGTTGCATGCCTCCAAATTCAACACATTCAACATCAAGATGACTTTCAAAGATCAGCCATGGAGATTCTTTGCAGCTAGCCTCCTGTAACTCTGTGGGTGGGCTTTTAAACTGTAGATTCCCTGTCAGGTGCAAGTATATCTGTATTGCCTAAATACAAAGGCAGTGTCACATTTTCTCATGTAGCAAACTTTTTAGAATTTTATGAGTTAAAAACTTGAAGTTCTGCCTAGTTACCTAAAAGTCAACTGCAGAGTTTTAATTATCAAAATTATTCCATCATATTGTTAGTTGTAGAACAAATGGAAGAAGCATAAATTTGAGGTAGCAAAAAAGAAGATAAGAAGAAACACCTTAATTTACAAAAGAATCTGAGGATTCTGAAAGATTGTAGAATTTCTAAATCTGAGTAACAAGTAGCAGGTAAAAATAAAGGGGCTGATCTGTAACATTTCTGCTTGTTGCTGCCTCCAAACTGATAATATTGCTTCCATCATGCCTAAATAAGCTCTACCCAGCTAGTTTTGATCTGAGACTTGATATTCCACAAATCAGTCTATTGCAGCAAGAGACCTGATTAAGGCCATAGCACACATGAAAATGAATTGTTTTATTTCATTCTAATTAATTCTACAATATTATCAGCTCCTGTAAGTACAAATCTTCCCAACAGGCAGTTGGATCATTCAGAATGGAGGAATAGGAGCTCCTGGTTAGAATTTTTCTAAACTCTTGCACAGACACAAATATCATCTGTAAGATACACAGATTTCCTGGCCCAAGGAACAAGTAGTTCCTTGAGAATTGTCACTAAGGAAACTGAGTAATGCTTCTCCCATTTCCAAGGTTTCTCTCAAGTGTATATTCTCTAGTGCCTAGTAAAGGAGATGGACCTATGTTTGCAGTACTTAATAAGATTCTCCCCCTCATGCCTTATTTCAGTCTTTTCCAGAGTTACAGAACAACCAGTCTTGCTGCTATCTGCCAGTTCACTTACGGGCCAGCAACTTTAAGAGTTTCATTCTCTTCAAGGTTTCCACCATCACCATTCTAATTTGGCTTTAAAATTGCTTAATATATTTGATTTTTTTTATTTTTTTAAGTTTTGAAAGGCAAAACAAGTGATCATACATGACTTGTTTCCACAAAAGAACAGGATTAGCTTTCCTTTAAATTTTAATTTGTGTCTTATGAGAACAAGTCCTGGCTGATAGTTACACAAAATAATTTCCAAACAAGGACGAGCATCTAGCTTTCTATCCAGTGAGACCTGGACAGGCTGGAGAGTTGGGTGGGGAAAAATTTAATGAAATATGACAAAGGAGAGTGTAGTCTTGCATCTGGGCAAGAACAACCCCAGGTTCCAGTATAAGTTGGGGAATGACCTGTTGGAGAACACTGTAGGGGAAAGGGACCTGGGGATCCTGGTGGACAGCAGCATGACCATGAGCCAGCACTGTGCCCTTGTGGCCAAGAAGGCCAATGGCATCCTGGGCTGTATTAGAAGCGGGGTGGTTAGTAGGTCGAGAGAGGTTCTCTTCTCCCTCTACTCTGCCCTGGTGAGACCACATCTGGAATATTGCTTCCAGTTCTGGGCCCCTCAGTTCAAGAACAACAGCTAACTGCTGGAGAGAGTCCAGCACAGAGTCATGAAGGTGATTAAGGGAGTGGAACATCTCCCTTATGAGGAAAGGCTGAGGGAGCTGGGTGTCTTTAGCTTGGAGAAGAGGACATTGAGAGGTGACCTCATTAATGGTTATAAATATGTAAAGGGTGAGTGTCACTAGGATGGAGCCAGGCTCTTCTCAGTGACAACCAATGGTAAGACAAGGGGCAATGGGTATAAACTGGAACACAGGAGGTTCCACTTAAATTTGAGAAAAAACTTCTTCTCAGTGAGGGTGACAGAACACTGGGAGAGGCTGCCCAGGGGGGTTGTGAAGTCTCCTTCTCTGGAGTCATTCAAAACCCACCTGGACACATTCCTGTGTAGCCTCATCTAGGTGTCTCTGCTCCAGCAGGGGGATTGGACTAGATAATCTTTTGAAGTCCCTTTCAATCCCTAACATTCTGTGATTCTGTGAAGCACTCTGCTAGAGATTCTAGAATAAGTCAACAGCACATGGAAAAGTGTGATTTCAAAAACCTTTGAAAAAATCCTTCACTAAAGGCAGTTAAAAGAAACTGAATTACCACAGAATAGTATTTTCTTGTGGATTAACAACAGGAGAAAACAGGAAATAAAGGGTAGGGTTAGAAAGGTCAGGTTTTACAATGAAAAAAGAGATATCTGTGATATCTCCCAGGAGTCACTTGAATTATACATACACAATCTGAAATAGTGAGGTGATGAAACTTCCAAGTCGTGCAAATTATTCAGACTTGTTAAACAAACTGATCTGAACTATCTCACAATAATGAATGACCCGGCAAAGGAATGGTAGGTACAATCTGATGGTGTTGTAAAATAGGATCATAATCCTAATTATGTATTTCCAATGACAGGCTCTGTATTACTTAATACCACTCAGGAAAGAGATATGATGTAACAACAATGTTCTGCCCACTTATTAAATATTGCATGCAATGTTGCTCACTTTATGTCAAAGAACTTTTCTTTATAGAAGAAGGACAAAGGATGCAGAGAAAAGATATTGACTTGACTACACACACTCAAAAGAAATATGGAGATATTCATGTTATTATTATACCTTTGCTGCTTGTCATGTCACTAGAACTCCTTAGAAGATTGCATGCCGAATTTCAGACAACCCCATTTTCATTTTTAAAGCCAGATAAATGTTTCTCTTTCCTCTTGGTAGCTTCTTACCACACCAAAAGCCACATTGGGCTGAGAGAATATTCTGTTCCTCACCACAATCTAAGTATTATGCTTAATGACTCTCAAATCTAGAATAGGAGGCTTTCTCAAGGTGAGAAATTTTGCACCTTGCTTTAATACACTTTATGATAGTTGACCATAAAATGGATTACAAATTTGAGTTACATGTTTGGTATATAAGTGAATTGTATTTGGAATGACAGATTTACCTGTACCAGAAAGCTATAAGTAGTATATTCAATACCTTTTTTTTTCTCTTATGAAAAGAAGACAGGGTGATATACAAGAGCAAGGAATAATCATATCAATAAACTATTTAAAACCCTAAACTTCCCTACGTGTTTTCTCGAAAATTGATACAGTTCTTTCAGAAAAGTAAGATTTTGTGTTTGTGGTCCATATTTTGAAGTTTTACACCCTGCCTTTCCCCACTGTGTTACTGAGAATTTTATACAAAAGTAGAGGGATAATTCATTCTTTAGGCAACAATCAAATGTTACTTTGATCTTTAGGGGTAGGCTTCTCAGATAATTTTACATGTCTGAGCATGATATATTCTATAGCTCAAAGTTTGGTACAAAGTTAGACACACTGTAAAAAGTTTTATGTGGCCTGTTTTAGTTGTCTGCTTTCAGATGACAGGATGCTTCCTGGAAGCCTACCTTTCTCTCCGGTGACTGTGAAGGGATGACTAATTCATAACTTACCATAACCAGTGCAGTTTTCTACATCTGGCCAGAGGAATACCGTCTTTATTGCCACAATCCTAGTCACTAAGTGAAAAAAGGCAATTCCCTTTTAAGTCCCTATTTGTTTTGAACTTTCCTTCCTTCCTTCCTTCCTTCCTTTCTCCCTTCCTTATTTTCTCCCTCCCTCCCTCCTTCCCTCCCTCCCTTCCTTCCTTCCTTCCTTCCTTTCTTTTTTCCTTTTTTTCTTTCTTCTCCTCCATTTTCCTTCTTGTTTGTCTCATATCTGATGTGCCATGTCATCAGTGAATACTGTAGTCCTATTTGAATGGGAATAGCAAAAGAATGGTGAGGAGGAGAATTGTAAACACACTCAAGCAACTGCAGCTGGAGTGTAGAAAAACACATATATCACAGTTTTACTGACCTTGTGTTCTTGACAAGTAGAACCTTCGTATTAGATAACACAGACCTGGGAGAAACTCTAAGGCACCTTATCATTATACCTGAGATTCCTGCTTTGTTGTGAGAAAGAGCGGAGCGCAGTGGAGGACTGCACCCGCTTGAAGCCTTGAAATACAGGCAAACACAGCAGACCTAGTGATCTTCTACCAGGACTGAATTCTGCAGGACCTGCATCTCCGTTTGTGTCACTTCTGCCGGCACTGTTTCGGAGATTGCCCAGTAGCAAGGTGACTAAAATAAATTTGCTCTTTGCAATTGCATTCATGGCCTCTGGTTATTCTTGCAACCTGCCTGTACCAGTTCACACACTATTAAATAATAATTACAACTGTTTTCAGTCACCCTTCTCCTTCTCCTAATAATGTTACGTGGTGGTCTAGAGCAAATCCGTTTTCTTAAATGAATATTCTTCTCAAATAAGATGCTAACCAGAGTCTCATTTCTGGAACATGGCAGCTCTATCTCAGCCAGAGAGTCTATTATGTCGTTAGGCACTTAGAGAGTTAAATGAGTGTAAATCAGTGAACTTTCTTCTTTACAGGATATCATGAATCCTTTCCCTTTTGATCCAGTAGCATCCTCTCCTCCCTCCACTGCAAGGGAGAAACGACAGGGCCTGGCCTTTCATTCATAATTAAAGTATTCTCTAATACAGCTGAGCCAAAAATGCTACCTTACCCTAACTCTAGTACTTTGTGTAAAATGTGCACAGTTTGTGGTTTAAGCTTTATAAACAATTTAATTGTGCTGACTGGTTGGCCAAAAACTGGTCCATTGGATCTTGAATAATGTGCTCTGGTAAAGCATGCTTGATATGACCATTCTTTACTGAGATTTACCAGATATCAAGGGTAAGCAATATTTCTTTGGAAAAGAGAAAGCTGAAATATTTGATAGACCTCACTTGAAATCATAAAAATGTAATTACTTTTCTATATTCCTAAATGAAAGTATTTACTCACTTAAGGTTGACTCGCTATTCACCATTTCACTTGCTATTTGTCTGTATTCCTCACCCTATAATTTAAAGGGAGCATTACAACATCTAATTTTCAATGTCATTTTTGGAGCAATTTGCCCTATTGCTCAACATTTCCTGTTATTACTACAGAAACTAGTTCTTGGCTCTAAGTACAGTACAAACACAAGAGTTTTCCTGTTTTCTCTGCTGTGTCCATTGATCAGTGACAATATCCTTATTCCCAAGCCTTATGTGTAATGCTCAGTACCTTAAGAAGAAGTAGCAAATATCTTATTGAAGCATGTATTCATAATGTGTAAGAATCGCTACATCCTGACATCTCCATATCCTTAGTAGTACAGCTCTTCCATTATTCTTACAATTTATATATGTGAATTTGCTGTTGGGGTATTAAAGAAGTTTACTGAGGAAGAATATGAGGAGACTGAATATGGACACCAAATATAGTTTCTGACATTCTGGGACAGCTGTATGGAAAAATAGGAAGAATGCATATACATCTAAGAATGGCTGGGTGGTGATGAGGTTCAGAGATTTTGACAAGTATGTCAAAATTCCCAACCTCACCTGCAGGGCCTTGCTTTGCAAGTCAAGATTCAAGATACTGCAGGAAGAACATCCCTGACAGATGATTAAGGGTTAATTAACTCACATAATAACAATTATAGTATTATCATGCTTTCAGTTATCAGCTTTCTAAAAAAAAATCCAGCCCACATTCCCATTTGAATTTTGCATGATGTTTTGGCTACAATTTACAACCTTGCTTAGTTGAAGAGGGTATCATAATTCAAGAAGAGTTTGGACAGAATCAAGGTGCAAGGTAACCTAAACCTGGCTTCTTCCAAAACCTGTAATGTTCACCTAAAACATCCAAATGCTTTAAATTTTGCAAGTAGGTTTTCAGCCAAGGCCTGAGAACTTATGTGTCAGCCTGTGTACAGAGCCTAAATATTCAGCCATGAAGAACTGCTTAAGTTATCCAACCAACTACATCATCTAGCAGCAGGGAGCTTGTTGTTTTTTTTTTTTTCCCCACAGAGCCACATAGTAAGTTGGATAGAGTCTGATTGGATCTTCTCCAGCTTGAAGGAAGTAGGGTGAGCCTGGGGACTTTTTCCAGAGAAAATAATAATTATTTGGGTTATATACTGCATTAAAAGAAGAGGTTGATGGGAAATTTAGGCTATTCCACCCTCATGAGGATACAGCCTGCTCTCAGGGTTCCCATTCAGCTGGATTGTTTTGTAGACAGTAGTTAATTTGGCAAACTGCCAAAGGTTTTGCTCATTATGCAAATACCAGGAAGGAAACTAAGATTTTCAGAGGGAGATGAGGATTTTTAAAATAAAATGTGTATTCTTCCCTCTCATCTAAATTCAGGTATTATTCTGTGGGACAAAAAGGAGGAACACTTCTTTCTATCTGCCAGATTCTAAGGTTTCTCTACACAAGGAGTAACAGGGTTTGTTAAATAAGGTCTAATGGGATCTTATAGTCGGTTGTGGTAGAAAAACTAAATAATCAGCAGCTCTTTGTATGTATAAGAGGCTGTATTCAAGAGGATCAAATCAGCAATAACTGTGGACAGTTTAGAAGCACTGCCAACTGTTGTGATAAAATTCTTGTGATATATGTTGTTTCTTCTTGTGTCTCATTGCTTGAACTCATCCTATTATGTGAGAATGTCAGCCTTTGTTTAAAACCATATATGTCTTGTCCTTGTAGCTAAAGACATTAAGTAAAAAAAATGACATTCAAAAGGTCAACAAGAACAATAACAAACAAGGCAAATTAAAGGCAAACATTTTTATATTCACTGAAACCCCATGATTATGAGGAAATAGGCTGAATCACTATTTTTCAGTACTTAAACTTGACCATCCTGTTCTGACACAACACATTACACATGTTCAAATACAGTGTACAGGGTGGAAAGTTCAGTGCCTTTGCCTTTTGCTGGAAAGCGCCCATATGGATCAGAATATTGTGCTTTATATATTTCCCTTCCACCAAAACCAGGGAAACAGGTAATATGACCTTGTTGTTTTTCTTCTTTTTTACCCAGTTTTTTCCAACTCCAGTGACATTTAATTGGAAAACCGGCTTTGAGACTTGGTTTAGTTTACAGATCAAGAAAGTGTTAAAATTATTGTTTAAAACTCAGGGCTGAAATGCATTGTTATATAGACAGCAAACAAAAAGGCTTGTGAATTACTTGTGTAGGACCTTGTGCAGGTGATATCCTAATGAAAATGTTCGAAAGAAAAGGGATTGTAAAAGCTTCCTATGTTTAATGCAATTCAAAAATTCAATTCAAAAAGTGTGTTTCTTAGTGACATTAGAAGAGGCAGTTTTCAGGGAAGCACTGGTTCAAAAAGTTTTGCTACATATTATGAGGTGAAGTGAGAGATTTGCCATTGGTTTTGGAGGGACAGAATTTAGGGTCACTGGGCTTTCTCCACTTTTGCCAGTAGAAAAGCTTTCTGTGTTGCAGTTGGGCAGTAGGAATCTGGTGGTGGGTTTTTCCTCTTTACACAATAGAAACAGTACACAGAAGTCAACAGGTTCAGAAACTGGGTCCCCAGTAATCCACCCCCCATCTTTACTAAGACTACATAAATGTTTCTGATTTTCTTAAGGTTAGCAGTTTCCAATGATAAAAATTAATAGTGACAAAACATCAGAGATATTAGGACTACTAGAAGGACTATAGGATTGTTCTTTTGCACCAATATTAAAGGTTCATGTCTAGAAGGAGGGTTAAGGACAAGCTGGTATTCATTTTATACTAGCTCTTCTAATCCATCAATTATCCAGTTAAGAAATTGCAGTAAAATATGTACTTTATATATTGCCATTGGGCATCTGCCAGTTAACATGGACCGTCTGAGTAATAGTTCTAAGAATCGCATGAAAAAAATCAGTAGGGGCCAAAATGTTGAAACTTTAATAATACTTTGGCATCAGAACTGCCTTTGGCCTAACGTCATGCACTGTATATTTCTTTTGAGAATTCAACATATTTTAATGACCAAATTAATATTAATTTTCCTTGTTGTACCAGCAAAACATGGGGACCTTCTGCTCCCAAGTGTAGGCAGCTCTTTTGGTTTCCAGCAGTGTCTTATTACAGTCACAGGGCTAGGTTTTGAGTAGTGATTAGAGGTAAGCACCTGAGTCCCCTGAGGGGTAGTCCAGCAGCTGCACCTGCATTAAGCCTGTCTGCAATACTACAGCAGCTGAATTAGACGTCTTAGAATGGGGTCCAAAAATCACTGGGAACCTGCCAGGAAGAATCAGCACTTTGAGCCATGGATGGCTAGCCAGTAAGAAATACTGAAGACAGAGGTGGAAAGGCAACTCAGGATCCACAGCCTGAAGCAGGCAAGACCCCAGTACTCACCTGGGAAGAGGGAATCTCAAATTGCAGTCCCAGGTCCAAGGACTGCTCAAGTATTTTATTCAATGTCTGTTTTATTTAAAGCACAAAAAGAGTTGTAAGCTCCTCCCTCACCAGACACCTTACTGACCCAAGCCACCTTAACTTATTTTTTGCAAAGCAGAAAAGCTTCCAAAGATATAATTGAAGAATATTCCATTTATTTTACCTCTCTTCTCCACAGGATCACACCAAGCACATAGATGGTTAGGACTCTCCAGAGTGTAGTGCAGGAGCAATGATCATCATATCCTCCTTGTTATGTTCTTCTTGTTGTATCTTACTTGAGATATACATGCAGGCTCACTGCTGCAAAAGGACAGCAGAAGTCCCTACCCCTGTAATTCTCAGCCACTTTAAGTTGCTGTGCTCTTTTTTGAAGCTATTGTCCCTGTTTCAAGCCTCCTTGCTGACACTCAGTATGGAGGCCTGATTTTTGGAAAGGAGTGGTAAGGGAGCAGGTAGCAAAAAAACTTAAGAAGAATGTCAGTCCTGGCATCATATCTTCTCTCAGTTGCTTCTGGCCACCTAGTGAACATGATTGTCCTTCATTTCCCGTGGCTTCCCATCTTCAGCATGCCTCAGTATATGACTCCTGTATACTTCTATTCCCCATTTTCCATGAATTCTTTCTTACCTGCTCTCCTGTCCACTTTACAAACTCATGTCACATTTTCAAAGTGATCTGTACTGAAGTCCTTTTTCAATACACTTTCCAGAAGTGTATTCTCCGGAGAGAACAGCCTTACAGGCCAACCATTTGCTGGCCGTTCAAGTCAGGAACCAGCTATGAGGATGGCAGAACTAGTGGTGCTTCAGGTCTGCAACCATTTTCATTTGAAAGTTTATGACCAAGGACTGGTTACAAAGAAAAACTATGAAAGATTTTTCAAAACTATTCTACCCTCCCAAAAGTGAACCAAAATGATCCCCAGAAGTTAAATGGAGATCCAGCTAATACTGAGAAAAAGAAATACAATGTTCCCTCACTAGCTACCAGCCAATATACATCCTACAGGCCTCTCATCTCTGACATGAAGCAACTAAAATTGAGTCAGTGCAGGCACATAGATGCAGCATCACCTGCCTTTCCCATGTTAGCCATCAGCCTAATATCTTGCACTGAGATATCTAAAAAGCAGCTGTTCAGGCCTCTCAGAAGCTGCTTAGCTGCCATTTGTGCAAGCTGCTGCATACTTTAGCTTTGCTAGCAACAATTAAACTTAAAGGCCTTCTACCACTGCTATAGGAAAAAAAGTTCAATTTTTCAACACCTACGGTTTTCCTTTCCTACTTTTGCATTCTACTCACTTTAAATACTAGGCAATCAGAGATTTTTAGTGGCAATTTGTATCAAATCACATAACTTCTACCAATGACAATCAGTTTTAACAGTCTCAGCTTTTGTTTCTAGTGAAGTTCACTTTCTTATTCCAGAGTTGAAACTTTTGGAATGCAAAAGCTGAAAGGGAATGATCAAATTCGAAGAACTGTTTTTCTTGGATTCATAATAGCTACAGGAAACTAAAGTTTCCTACTGAAGCAGTGACAAGATGTCACTAAATATAAGGCCTAAGCTACCTGACAACAGCCTTTGAAGTAAACTATTTTCTGTATAAACAAAACAACAATGGCATAAAATACAAAAATTCCCTCTGAGTTTCCATAACTGTTCATTCCTTTCTATTTTTAATAAATAATCCCTTGTATCTTATTACAGAAAATTTGAACCTACATTATGGTTGTGGGAAGAAATCTGACTAGGGAGTCTTCAATGCAATTTTTCCAGCATGCCAGGTCTTCACTGTATCAATTTTTCAACATATCAGTGATTCAAGAGGAACATTTTATTAAACTCTAGCAGAGAGTGAAGCTGATTAATAACTGCAGGTAAAAATTCAACTGTCCTTTTAAATATGGCAGCAAAACAACAGAAGCAAAAGAAGAAACTGCTGGACAATAGATGGTAAAGTGCACCTTCTCCTGGCAACCAGTTTTGCCCACTTCTCCTTGGGAAGAGCAGATAGATACTTTTCAGGAACAGCTGCTGAAGCCTTGTAAATGACCTGCATAGTTTGGCACAACTGGCAGTTGTCACTGAGGATGAGGCAAGACTGGAATAACAAAGCTGTTGCAAAGGAAGTGCACTGGCAGAGGATGTGTGCAGAAACTAGAATAGTGGCAGGCTATGTTATACCCAACTATAACTAATACACCATTTTTTGCTATAATTTCTAGATGTACTTTTTTAAAAAATCAATTTATTTAAATGGGAGCATAGCATTTCTTGTGTCAACAAAAAGTTTCTATACAAAAGGCTGAGGTGTATTTGATTTAATGTCCTTCAAAAAATTCAAATGAGGAAATATTTTTACATGTGTTCACTAGTCTTCAAACATTTTTCCTGAAGCAAACAGTATACATTATTCATTAAAGTACTTTTTTTTAAATATTAAGGTTCTCTGGTAATCTTTACCTACTCCTCATACACGAACATTTGTATTCATCCTTGCCTAGGGCTTAGAAAAAACTTACATTTCTTCTACAATTAACCTGAATAATTACCACAGGAAAAGGGCTAGTCTGAGCTTTTGGACAGAAAAACTATATTGTGCTTCCAGAGTTCCCACCTGTGGCAGACACTTGCTGAGCATCACTTCTGCTACCAGCTGCATAAGCCCTTCTCCTTGGCTTCACCATAGGGAGAGTATGAGGGAGAGGAGACCCAAGGTGTACTAGCTAATTCCTAAAGATCAACAGCAGGCAGTATATAACCACATGCCAGCACACTTAGCTCAGGTACCAAGTTGCAAGCTCTCTGACTAGGATTTCTGGGCCCCAGTCAAAAGAGCTTGGTGATCCACATATCTTCAATGCTCCCTTTCTAGTGACTCTCATTTACCTATACATAAATGCACATGCACTTTTTTTTCTCATAGAAACAGAACCTGAAAGGACACAGTATATAAGGATTATGACTGTTGTCACAAGCATGTCACAAGCATGGGTCAGATCTAGTCCTCCACTATGTACTATGTCACATATTTCTTCCATGAGCCTCTGTACGCCCCAGGGCAGCTGTGGTCTGTAGGGTTTTGACAAGTTTAAAGAAGTGCAAACGATTTGGAACTCCTGAGAGAAAACTGGAGTGAAATCTTTGTATTTCCAATGAGCTTTAGGAGCTTTTTGGTTTTCACTGTTACTTTTCTACCTTTCCACTGCTGGTAGCCTGATTTTTTCTTAGTTTTCACAGTACTTTAAGGTAGAACTGACTGGGGACTTTTCCCAGAAGCACACCTTTAGAAATAATCAGCTATTGTAGCCAAACTGTTTTAATCATTCAAGTGCTATAGAAAAAGTTGAAACAACTCATTTTGTACTAAAAAATTAAATTCAAGTTTCTTCTCTTCATGTCTGCTCTCAAACATCAGGATACAAGTGCTCTTTGGGACTTTAAAAGGTTCAGACAAGTTCTGTCATTTTATACCAACTTTAAATTCATCCATCTAAAAGGCTGAATAGATTTACACCATTTCTACAACTTGAAATACTTGAATCTACTATTTGATTTTGAGAAAACATTATTGAATGAGGAGAGGAGAGGAGAGGAGAGGAGAGGAGAGGAGAGGAGAGGAGAGGAGAGGAGAGGAGAGGAGAGGAGAGGAGAGGAGAGGAGAGGAGAGGAGAGGAGAGGAGAGGAGAGGAGAGGAGAGGAGAGGAGAGGAGAGGAGAGGAGAGGAGAGGAGAGGAGAGGAGAGGAGAGGAGAGGAGAGGAGAGGAGAGGAGAGGAGAGGAGAGGGAAAGCTATTTTCTTCTTATCTTAAAATAAATCTCACTATTAAAAACTGCAATATCCAAATTCTCAGCTGACTATCCCTCTGCACTTGGTCATGCTCCCAGGAACACAGTGTGGTTCAGAAAATGTACAGGATCCTAGAACCACAACCAGCGTGCTGCACATGCCTTGTACAGGAGCATGAAACCAGGTAGTTTGGACCACTTGCAGCTGTGGTTGAGAAGTTTGGACCACTTGCAGCCGTGGTTGAGACTCCAGTGCATAGCACCAGCACTGTGTCCTTCAGCAGCAGCTTTAAGGCTCAGATTTTCATTACAATGCAACAGAAGCTGTCCCACAATAATTTCCATAGAAACGTAAAGCAAATTCTTTCTCTGGAATAATACCTTCTGGAGATTCATTGGTTGCAGTTGTTTTCTGAGCCTTCTGAAATTCTGCTGAAAGGTTTCCCTCAGTTTGCAGAGGGAAGTCTTCTTGTCCTCAGACATCGTCACTGGCCAAGGGGCCATGCAGTGAGATTGAGGGTGGTCATGGCACTGCTGGCCTGGTAGGGTTTATTTGTTTCACCAACTCTCTCTACTGCATTTTATCCAAGCGCTGCAATCTTGTTTTCCTTTGGATAGATTTTTCCCCCACCCTTGCTACTTTATTTGTGATGTGACTTCAGTAGCAGTAGATGAGTGACTTGACCCCACCAATTAGGTTTATTAGAATTATTTCATGTTTCTAAAGAAGTGATTCAAAACTAATTTTGCACTTTTAAAATGCTGTGAGGTATTAACGTTACAAGAACACTATGGTCTTGTCACTTGCAAGAAGAGACATGAACTCAGAGTGGTAAGTGCAGAATTACTGGTATCTGAGCACTTCATAACTGATGAGCTATGTTAACAGGGGGCCAAATTTTCTGCTCAGCAGTCACAATGGGCTTTACAAGCCTGCAAGAAGCCACTGATGTCAATGTAGTGACTGTGGTACCACTAAGAATGGTATTCAGTGATGAAAGTAAATATTGAATTGATTGAAGTCAGACATAGTGTGCCCAACATAGAAATAGTGTTTGTCACTATTTCTTTACAATATGTGATTGGTGCTAGATGTCTCAATTAACAGTTGGGAGGGGGTTCTGCTCTAAGACAAAATTTATCATAATTTTTAACAGCTGCACAGAGGTGAAATTCAGGCCAAGAAATTAGCTGTGTAGATTTAGCATTTCTTTGACTTATATTTGGCAAAAGAAAATGTTTAACAACTCCTTACTTGTTCAACAAATTCTCAGGAGCTGAGTAACAGAAATCTCCTCTTGCTTTTCTTTGTTGTTGTTGTTGTTGTTCCCCAGTGATCACAAATGCCTTTCCTTCCCTGCTATGCAATCTCACTGAGGGCCCTGCAGGGAAGAACAATCCTGCATACAGTTGAAAAAAAAAAAAAAATCCAAAGCTTTCTGAGTATTAGAAAACTTTCTGTAACTCTGACATGTCCTTCCCATAGAGACTGGCTGATTATAAAAGCCTACCCTTCTTGATTTATGCTGTCTCTTCACCTTTACCTTGCTTCAATTTATACTTGTCTCATTAGTTCCTTGTCTTCTGCCTTGTTCTGCCTTTAACATTGCTTATACTTTTGTTTTTCAATTCTAAGTTTCCATATAATTCACTCGGGTTTTGCACTACAAGCTTTTCTCTTACCTTGTCCCAGTACCAGCTATTTAGACCACAAACACCTTAAAACAGATCTGCTCTGGGACTTTGTCATGCTATGAGCAGTGCAAGCACATTGAGGGCAGATGTTAAGGCACTAAAACAAAAACTGATCATTTTTTAAATAATAAATCTGTCATTTGATACTTTGAAAGCTATGATGAATAATAACTACAGGAAAAAAAAAAAATATTTGGAGCTCTCTGGAACATGTATCTTTTTAACTGTCTGCAGAGCTCCTGCTTGAACCTCAAAACATTTTAGCCAATCCATACATTTTGGAGAATGTGTACTCCTGCCATTCTTTTCTTTCTCCTCCCTCATAGACCTGGGAAAAACTGTGAACCTAAGGTTAGTAACTGAAACTGGATGGAAAAATTTTTGAAGGTATTTTGAAGGAATTTTTGAAGGAATTCACAATTATTTTGATGAAACTTCATATATAGATTTGATAACTACAGACCAGTAACTATAGACCAATCAGCCTCACCTCCATCCCTGGGAAAGTGATGGAACAACTTATCCTTGGTGCCTTCTCAAAGGATATCAAGGATAAGAGGGTCATTAGGGGCAGTCAACATGGCTTCACCAAGGGGAAGTTGTGCTTGACCAACCTCATTGCCTTTTATGAGGACATAATGAGGTGGATAGATGACGCCAGAGCAGTGGATGCAGTCTACCTTGACTTCAGTGAAGTATTTGACACAGTCTCCCACAGCATCCTTACAGCTAAACTGAGGGAGTGCGGCCTGGAAGATCGGGTAGTGAGGTGGACTGCGAACCGGCTGAAGGAAAGAAGCCAGAGAGTCCGTGATCAATGAGGCAGAGTCTAGTTGGAGGCCAGTATCTAGTGGAGTTCCTCAAGGGTCAGTACTGGGGCCAGTATAATTCAATATATTCATCAATGACTTGGATGAGTGAATAGAGGGCACTGTCAGCAGCTCTGCTGATGACACAAAACTGGGAGGAGTGTCTGACACACCAGAAGGCTGTGCTGCCATCCAGCGAGACCTGGACAGGCTGGAGAGTTGGGCGGGGAATAACCTGATGAAATTTAACAAGGGAAAGTGTAGAGTCCTGATTTAATTGAATGCTTCTCACAAAGGCAATTCAGATGCTTTGTGGAATCTCTCTCCTAAGTTATGCATACGTCCACAGGTTTATGTCTAGAAACAGCAGTCTGTCCCTGTGCATTATACTCTGCATGCTACTGAGAAGTTTACCTGTATTAATTCCATCTTCATTTTTCCTTTCCATGTCTCTGAATGGATCTGTTTTCATAGCATTACATTGGCTTGTGTTGTTATATGGACTACAAGTAGTTTTATTTCCCTGGAGGTTTTAGAATATCCTTATCACAACAACCAGAAAAGCCTCCTCCCATCCTTTTGGCTATATCTATATTACAGTTCCCAACCTTTGAGTCACCATCAGAATTACTTACCTTTTCTTTCTGGCAACTGCCTTCCACTTCTCAGCTCATACATGTAATTGAGCTGATGGCCTACTTTGCTCTCCTCAGGGTTTTGTATTATTTTTTCCTATTGTGTCTTGTCAAAGTAGAGTTTAATTGTAGTGGATTGTAATTGCTGTCCGTCTTTTGTTCTTCCTACACCTCTTTACCATCCTTGGAGCCACATGCATTCGTGTGTAATTAATGTTTCACTGTGGTTTTATTTGCTGTGTCTTTCCCAAGGCTCATTTCCTTGTCTAAGCTTCCTGGTAGAACAGAAAGTAAATGCTCTGTCCATATAATTTTTCCTCAAATCTTTTAGAAATAACAGACACTGTCAGCTTTGTATTTTTTATAATCTTAGAGTCTGCAGAGGTACAGGAGAGTTCTCAATCACTGAGCCCTTAAAGATTTTTTTAAGTTTTAAAATTTTTTCTTTATCACTTAATAAATGCTACCCCCAAGAAATATACAATCCACACATCTTAACCAACTTCTCTATCAAAGAGACTCATAGTTGAACTAGTTCAGAATATCACATGGGCAAGTTACATGTAACTAAAATGCATTTTTTTGTGCCTTGAGGACCATGTTGAATGAATGCCTAATGTGGCCCATGAATACCAAGAACTAAAGGCTATAAAAAAGCAGCTTCTAGAAAGTTCTGCACTGACAGGCTGTGTCCCTCTGAGATGCAAATATAAATTTGTGGCTGCTTTCAAGGTTTCCCAGTGTTTCTACTCTGTGCTGGAAGAGAAACATAATGCTTGAACACTTTGACAAAAATTATATTGTGAAGTTGGCCATTTTCAGCACAAAAATTTTAATTTTGTAAAATTTGAAAGTTCATAATTCTGAATTTCTAAGTAAGAAACCTTCAGAAGTACACAGGAAGACAAAAAGGAGGCATTATTTTGTATAACAAAGCTTTTTTAATAGAGCTAACATGTTTTACCTATGACTACATGCCATACCAGCAAAAATATAACAAAATTTAGTATTGGCATGTGATTTGCATACCTGTGCTGATCTTCCTCCAAAGATCGCTATTGACTATGAAGAAGTAATTTTGCCTTTATTTGGAAGACAAAATGTCAAAGCCTTCATAATCCCTGAAGGAAAGTACTTGGACTGATAGTTTTGAACTTGTCGTCCATACATCCTAACCATTATGGGCTCATATTCAGGCAGTTCTGAATATCCAGTTTGGACGTGTTATTTTAAAATACGTGCCTTTATTTTTCTTTTTGCTATGTAACTCCCATACAAATAAATTGGTTTTGATGTCTGCCTGAGTTTTAGATAAGAAAAGAATATTAACTAGCTAAATTCTGAATGCTATGCCCAGAACTGATGGTAATCCCTGGATTATAAATATTGGGAGCTGTTTTTTTAAAAAAAAATGTTGATCTCTACAAACTCCAGTATTGCCTTTGGAAAATATATCAACTTGGCCAGATGTGGAAGGAACATGGCTTGCCATAACTCTTGTTTGAAAGATTTTTGTTTGTTATATAAAAAAGGTATTGTTTCAAATGAATTGTTTTATAAATACATGACATCACATAGAAGTGCTTAATTGACCTAAATAGATGTCATGTATCTTTTTTTTATTCCTAAAAAGACAGTATGTAGTCTCCTGCAATAGTATATAAGATATATGGTTATGTTCTATTACTGATTCTTAGTTAGCAGAAATTGAGTTACAAAAGATTATAAACAAATCAGCACTGCAGACTATGTTTTTTTCAATGAAAACCTAGCTATCTATTGGAGATAATTTTTTTCTCATATTCTGCTATGCCTTTTGAAGATAGAAAGAAATTAACTATCAGCCTGTGTTTCAGTATTACAGCTATAAGTACAGAGCACAGAAAACTAGGAATTGCATTACTAGTCACATTGTATAGTATTTGTGGGCTACTTTCCTTTTAAGTCATTAGGAACACATTTCCCCACAAAAATTATGTATTATCTTTATTGTAGCTTAAGATATAATCATAAAGTTATTCTCAAACGAAGGATTAAACCCAGGGAATTCAGACTTAAATATCCATGAAATTGCAATATACAAAGAATTGCAATCTATATTCTACCTTGAAGAAACATAATAAAATAAACACATTATTATGAAAGCTTTTTCTTATTTATGGTTCTGGAAGAAATGTGATTTCTAAAATAATTTTAGTAGAGACTATAATATATATTTTCTTCCTCTTTTTATTCTTGAAATAGAATCCTTTCAAATATGGAAGCTTACTTCCTTAAATATTCCCCATAAAACAATATTTCCTGTGTCTTTAGCTGTACTTTTTAAACGTACAGTAGATCTGTTGAGTTTTGTAACTAATAGCTACGCAAGTAATAGCTAATAGCTAATTTTGTAACTAATAGCTAAGTAATTTTGGAGACATATGCTCCTTTGCTCTTATAAACCAATGTGAAAAACCTTGTATTTTATCTGCTGAGCCCACTGATGCTTTTATAGTTAATAATGACCACAATTCTGTACCAAGGCATTTGCGAGCAGTGATTTGCCTTCATATTCACTCCATATATATTAATGGGCTTCCCAGAAGCAAAAGGGCACAGTGTCTATCTGGGTGAGACTGTAAAACAGGGCCAGCATGCATAACATGGGCAAGGTGTTATTGCACCAAGAACTTTAACTAGTTTTAACTTACCTGGGGCATCAAAGATGAGCAATATGCTTGTTTCAGTTCCAAGGCTTTGCACAACTGTGCCTTTTGTTTACATTTCTTTCTCTCATATTGCCCAGGGTGCCAACACCTCTCCCACCTGACTCAGAAGTCTGTTCTTTATCTGCTCTTTTTTCACCCTTCACACACACTCCAAAGCTTGTCTCTTGTTCTGTGTTGCCCAGTTGGCTTGGGAGAGGGCAAACAACAATAACAACAAGAAAAAAAAAAAAGCCTCTAAAAAAATCTTCCATCAGTCCCTTCTCCCCACTCATTTTCAATCTCCAAGAGGCCCAACTGTTCCACACATCATTTCAGCTTTCAACATCCACACCTCCCCAGCCCTGTGCTCACCCCACTCGGCTCTGCTGGCACTGGGTTGACTGGCAGGCTCCACTGCTCATGGTGGGGATATGGTTATCTCTTTGTCAAAGATACCCTGTGCTCACGCTTCCTATGATGTCGAACCACAAAATTACTGATACTAAGAGGCTCAGATGGCAAGTAGTTTCTCTGATGCTTTCCAGGGGAGAAAAGGAATGTCACATCTTCTGATTTCTCCTTAGCTGAAGGTAAAGTATGTAGCAGTTTCAGGGAATGCCTGTTTAGAACCCATTACTATCTCCCCAGTTTGCCTTGGCATGAAAATGCATAGTGGAAATTCTTTATTTTTTTTACAAGGTGAAGATTTTATTTTGGTTCACAGGCCTGAATTTGGACATTATTTTATGGGCTCTTGAGGTATGGGTATTGAAGAGGAAACACTGAAAATGGTTGCCTAACTTAACTCTAAGTATTCATGGTAATCCAACCTTATTGTAGTGTTTTGTAGGAAAAGACCACAGAGGCTTTCTAAAAATCCTTCTAAATGATTTTTGGAGGCCTACACTGCTTTGAATTGCATAGAAAACATCAGTAACTAGGACGCACAAACTCATTTTTCTGCTTTTCAGCTTCTGATAAAACCTTACTTAAAATGAGCCGTTTCTTACCTCTCAAACCTCTCTACCTGTCCAGATAAAGAATTCCTACAACCTAAGGAACCCTATCATGAAGGCATACCTGTCCCCAAATAGCTGTTCTCTACTGAAAAGACATTCTCTATCTGGCATGGAGAAGTGCTATTTTTACCCACACAAAATTACTTAAAAGCATTTAGGAGTGCCTAAACTCTGTTGAGAGGACCCATGGAAAGCTCAGGAGGATTTTATGAGGACGATTCTCTTATGGTCTTCTTAGGGACCTTACAGAGCCTCCTTTGACCAAGTCTGTGCCACACCTTGGCAGTCACCTCTTGCTCAAGCTCTTTGCTGCTGTTGGCTCTACTTAAGTACAGGGAGAGGGAGAAAGACAAGAGAATATAGGAAGACATGGGAGAGATGGCTGTAGAAAGGGGAGAACTGCCAGGAAGCAGGAGTGGTAGGGTCTGGATATTTTATTTGGTCTGGTAGCAAATAGGTTTTGAAGGCTTTGTCCATAGCTACCTGAATATCACTGACTTACTGAAGTTCCCAACTTTCAATGATTCTCTTTCATATAAACTCCTTTTTGATATACAGGTGAATATAATAATTTTACCCTCTGAGAAGAGTGAATTTGAAATACTAGACTAAAATCTACCTATTCAGCTCTTATATAGTTTTGAATAAAGTGTTCCTGCAAAACAAATACATATATGATGCTTTTCTATCATGCAACTAGTTAAAATACTCTGCCTAGGTATACTGACCTAGCGTACAATACACTTAACAATTTGGTTCATTTAATTCCATATCAAGAATAATGCAAAAGAGTATTGCCACCAACTTAGAAGCTTTAGGTGCCTATTTGTCAAAAAGAGAGGAAAACCTTTTACATTGTTTTCTCCAGTATGACGAATTTTGTTTACTCTTGGAAACTGTATTATTTATATACCAGGTGAGCACCATTGGCACAACTTCAGCTATCAGATATGCTGTAAATACTGCAGATCCTTCAGGACAGTATCTTTAAGATCTTTCTGCTAGCAACAATGAGCATGTGAAGACACGCTTTCATGTGCTGGTTTGTCTGTATTTCTGCTGTATATGTGAACTCATAGTCATTCTTTTAAAAAATGTCTGAGTTTTAAACTTTTTTTTTTTTTTTGGCTTGCTACATGAAGGCACCTGTTTCCTTCCAAAGATTTCCACTTTTCCAATGAAGAGATGACAATGAGACTGTGGCCTCACAATCTTTAATACTGAAGCAAAGTATTCCTGCCATTTGTGGCAATGCGAGTTTGACCAAGATTTCACGTGAACCCCCCATCACACCCCATCCAAATTAGCATGACAATTCCTGTGCGAATCAGCATTCAACAAGGGACTAATGCCCCATATCCCAGCATGTATTGTGTCCACTTTAGTTCGTTTATTTTGTTTGTTACTTATGTTTATTCAGGAGAACGTTAACTGCTGCATTGTGGGGATGATTCCCAAGGAAGATGGCTTTCTGATTTTAAAATCATACTCGGAGCCACCGCTGTGCCTGGGGAATAAGAATTTCCAATGTGGAGAAGTCAGGTGACCGGAGATGACAGAATGTGTAGACACACTCCTCAGGATGGCAAGCAGACCCACTGAAGATGATAATTCCTTGCAGATGATATTCCACTGGGCAGTGAGAAATCAATCCATTTTATTGTCAGTCAGCAAAATTTCCCTTCAAGCCAAGAGACCCCCAAACACACACAGTCTGATGTTTTTATTGTACGTTATATTTGCAGATGCAGTGTAGTCACAGACTTGTGCAGTTACAACATGAAGAGGGTGCTATTTCCCTGGCTCATGCCTGTTTTTTTAATCCCTAATGCTACAGGTGAGATTAGAAGCATGATTACCTGTTTTCTGGAAGCTGCCAGGAAGATGGATAAAAGCCATTGCTCTTTTCATTAAAATCTCTTTGGAGTAACAAATGCCTGATTCATTGTCAGTGTCAGCATCTGCATTCTGAAGATTGCTACCATCTTGCTCAGGCCTACTGGCATGATGAGGTTGGCCATATGTTTCATGGTCATTTTGAGAGGCATAGATCCATAAAGTGGGAGTAGTTTCCCACAGTTCAAGAATTCTGTGTTTCTAGAAAATTACTTTCTGACTCTGGCCCACTCAGATACAGTTGTCTGACCATTGTGCTCATGCTTTCCGCTTTCTTAAGAGGGGTGTATTCTCATTACACAAAACACAGTCCCAGATTCTCAGATTCTCAGACCTCAGATTCTCAACTCTTCTCTCTGTGCGTGCTAATGTGTCTGTGATAGATGGGATGTCTTCTTTTCACTGAGGACCCTTGCACAGATGCTTTCTCCAGAATCTGACCAGGTCATAGAATCACAGATCACAGAACGGTTAAGGTGGGAAGAGACCACTGAAGATCATCTAGTCCTACCCACCTGCTAAAGCCAGTATACCTGGAGTAGATTGCAAAGGAATGTGTCCAGGTGGGTTTTGAATGTCTCCAGAGAAGGACACTTCACAGCCTCTCTGGGCAGCCTGTTCCAGTGCTCTGTCACTCTCAAAGTAACTAAGTTTCTCCTTATATTCAGATGGAACCTCCTGTGCTTCAGGTCAACCTGTTGTCGACCTGAACTCCCAACTCCTTCTCTGCAATGTTGCTTTCCAGCAGGTCTGCCCCTAAGCTGTACTGGTGCCTGGGTTTTTCCTACCCAGGTGAAGGACCCTACACTTGCCCTTGTTGAACTTCATTAGGTTCTTCTCCGCTTAGTCCTCCAGCCTGTCCAGGTCTTGCTGAATGGCAGTGTGACCTTCCAGTGTGTCAACCCTTCCTCCCAATTTTGTATCATTAGCAAACTTGCTGAGGGTGCACTCACTCTCTTCATCCAGATCATTGATGAACAGGTTGAACAGGACTGGACCCAGTACTGACCCTTGGTGAACCCCACTAGCTACAAGCCTCAAACCAGACTCTGCACCATTGACCACAACCCTCTGAGCTCTGCCATCCAGCCAGTTCAGGGTCCATCTCACTGTACATTCATTCAGCTCACACTTCCTGAGCTTGCCTATGAGAATGTTGTCAGAGACAGCGTCAAAAGCCTTGCTGAAATCAAGGTAGACAACATTCACTGCTCTTCCCTCATCTACCCAGCCAGTCATACCATCATAGAAGGCGACCAGGTTGGTCCAACATGATTTCTGCTTGGCAAACCCACGCTGTTCACTCCTGATAATCTACTTTTCCTCCACGTGCTTGGAGATGATGTCCATAATAAGTTGTTCCATCACCTTTCCAGGGATGGAGGTGAGGCTGACTGGCTTGTAGTTTCCTGGGTCATCCTTCTCGCCCTTTTTGAAGACTGAAGTGACGTTGGCTTCCTTCCAGTCTTCAGGCACCTCTCCTGTTCTCCAAGACATTTCAAAAATGATGGAGAGTGGCTTAGCAATAACATCTGCCAACTCTCTCAGCACTCATGGGTGCATTCCATCAGGGCCCATGAATTTGTGGATGTTCACTTTGTCTAAACAATCTCTAACCTCTTCTTCCTCAATCAAGGGAAAGTCTTCCTTTTGCCAGACTTTATCTCCTATTTCTAGGCTCTGGGACATCTGAGGGCTGGTCTTAGCAGTAAAGATGGAAGAAAGAAGGCATTCAGTAACTCTGCCTTCTTTGTATCATCTGTCACCAGGGCACTCTCCTCATTCAGCAGTGGACCTACATTTTCCCTAACGTTCCTTTTGCTGCTGATATACTTGAAGAAGCCCTTCTTATCGTCCTTGATACCCCTGGCCGGATTTGCTTCCAAGCAGAGCTTGGCCTTCCTCACCACATCCTTGCATACTCTAACAGGCTCCTTATATCCCTCCCATGTGGTCTCTCCCTGTTTCCACATTACATAAACATCCTTCTTCCACCTGAGTTCCTTACTCATCCATGCTGGCCTCTCAACCCCTTTACTTGATTTCTTCCTCATAGGGTCCAATGCCTCTGTGCAGACCAGTTGAGATCATGGCAAACAGTGCCTGAAGAAAATAGTACAAAATCACTTTGGGGCCAGTTCTGACTGATCAGTGATGCTGTGCTGTAGTTTAACATAGATGAGACAATCTGCCACAGTTTGTGGAGATCTGCGTGCAGGGAAAGAAACATTCAAGGTGAAAGAGTGACTGGATGAAACAGAAAGTATATTATCTCTAGCCTGTACATCAGGGAAGGCAGTGACATGTAAGGACAGTGATCTCATAGCAGTAAGACTAAAAGGGCTTAGAACACCTTGAAAATCTTGAGACAAATGTGCACTCATAGAGCAATACAGAAATGCAATGCCCACTCAAAAATAAATTCTGCTGGACTCAGCAGCACATTCAGAATTTTTAAATAACTTTAAACTATGACTGTGGCCCTGTTTTATTTTCTGTTTGCATTACATGCAACAGAATCCAACAAAAGGATGTCTCAAAATTACTTCATCAGTAATTCACCATAGCCTAAAAAAAGTTAAGTTCCCACACATACCAGTATCAAGGTGGGTGAAACTGTTGTGAATTGCTAAAATCATTGCATTTTCCTTGTAGGCACCATAGGAAATGCTTTGCAACTAGTACTAGTACCCAAAGGACTTCAAGGGAGACATTCTGTACCATTACCCAGAAACTGATGCCCAAAAAAGTGAGTTCTTGTCTCAAAGGGACTGGTCCTCCATCACTGAAGTGAGTGTTCACATCAAGACTTCAATATATAAAATATATGAAAAAAATATATGAAATGTATGTTTGATGTCTTCCAAATTAAGAAGGTATGAACTGTGCCCTAAGACGACCACAATCCTGTATCTTGTTAAATTAAAATCACTAGTATGAATTTTAGCCTCACTGTTTTAATTGAGAACTGGTATCAGTGCAGCACAAATTGAAGAGCAGCTTGAAGGCTTAGCAAGGGCACATATTAAGACATGTAGAGTACCACTGGATTTCCTTGTTAGCCAGGTCACAGAAGGTACATCATGACACAAGGAGTCAGAGATTGAATCCCAAGCTGTGTTTAAGGGTAACTTCTCTAGCAAACCTATTTTGCCTTCTGCACAGCTGAAAAGCACCTGGTAAGCAGTGAGAAAGGCAGTTTCAAGCAACTCAAGTCCATTCTTCTGATCCTGGGCCATCTGAGGACTGTTTAGCCCTCTGTATAATTCAAATAAGCCTTAGGCTGTGCTTTCTGCCCTGTGCTGACATGTCTTCAGAAAAGGTGGAGAGAGCAGGTGGTAGAGAGTAGGCATAGCCCTGCTTGGATTCTCCTCTGTTTGGAACAGCAGAGCTGAAGGGCAGCTCCCCGCCTGCTTTTGTGCTGTTGAGGCAAATGTTACAGTAAGTGTTGAGTCTGCTTTGCATGGAGTAATCAGTTAACTTCAGAGATCTATTTATTTATTTTAGCATAAAAGACTTTTGAGAGCTTCTGATCTAGATGGGTCATGAGTCAACAAATGCTTTATTTATTCCAGTGTCATACCATGTTGCTGCCCTGGGCTTCTTTCTGATCTTAGGCACTTTAAGGGAAGTTTTGATAGATGGGCAGCTTTCAAGATTGGCAACTCACACAAAAGAAGAAAACTAATGAAGGCACAGCATACTCATTCAGGATAATTGACATCTGTAGCAGTTAACTGCTGGAGATGAGAAGTAAATAAATCTCTGTTTTATGACTACACAGAGACTAGCAGCATTACAAAGCAGGGTCTGTTTCACATAATGGCCAAGGAACAGGCACAAATTGATTTTCATTTGCATTGTAAATAATTTTGCACTGCTTTCCATAGCTCTTGTAAGACAAGGAGCTGGGCTTGGTCCAAGATGCTTTCAACTTTTCTTTCTCCAATTACGTAGGTTTAAAGTGCAAAGAATGACTAACCCATCAAAAGGACTTTGCTTTAGTCTCTGACCAGAGACTCAACTCTGACCAACCGTAGTAACAAAGTTTATTTATAAAATACATTTTGTTGGAGAAGTTCAGCAACGTCTTAGTAAATCAAGCAGAAAAGGCTTGCAATATGTTAACAGGCCCTTGCAGGAAGGAGAGAGCTAAGACAGTTGATTTTTCCTCTGCTATTTTTAAAGCATCAGTTGCACAAACAAAAAAACTGTGTACTTTTTACTTAGGCTGAACTTCACTTCCATTAGTATTGTAAAGTCAGTCATCCTACTGGTGCTGAAATGGAGGCACCTCAGCCATTGAAATCAATGGGAATCTGTTCATGTACACAAGTAGACTTGAGGTTGAAGAAGAATCAGGCACCATATGTCTCATCTATTATTCTCACTCTCTAAATATAGCCCATGCTATTGCTCAGAAGCTATGTGATGGGCTTATGCAAGTTGGGCACCCTTCCAATCTGATGTTATCACATGGGACATCCTGCCTGTCACAGTGAAGGCCTTGTCCAGCCAGCTCCCCCTGCCATTCCCCTGCAAGTGTATCCTCCTGGAATTGAGGGCCAGCTTTTGCTACCATACTCAGGATCTCTTCTCATGGTTCTGCTTTGCCTTCCTGAAACATGAATGTTCTGAGGGACTTTGGAGTGTACTGAAAACCACTAGAATTGCTGGGAACAAAGGCAGCTTGTTAGCTTCCCTCAGCCCAGATGTCAGGATGAGTTCATTATAAACTCCTTGCCCCCCTCACAGAAATTCCTGTCAGGAAGAGAAGTTGGAAAGGGGCCCAAGTAGCTCCTCCAAAGACTCTTCACAGATTGGCAGCCCCAAGTGTTCACTACTTATAAATTAAGCCTATGAATCCATGTAGTTACTACCAATAATCCATCTGGGTGTCTTTCTATTTGTCTTTCATTTTGAGGGGCATGACAGGTATGTGTCATGCCATAATTTTTTGGCCAAGCAGTCTTTCTTTTCAAGACAATGTAATATGAGTTCTCTGCATAATAACTTGACTCCAGAAGCTGGAATGCTAGAGAACAAAACCACTCCACTTAGGATTCTCCTGCATCTGTGAAAATTGATTACCATAGTCATGGCTAGTGCTTCAGTACAGTCTCCTGTTGCCAGGCAATCAACTTGTAACTAATTGTGCTAATCAGAAGAACGGCAGTAGAAAGTGGCTGGCTGCCCTTTGTTAGCTAAAGGCTTGCATATTTGAGAGTAGGAGACATACTTAAATCATCACTAAATAGCTCAGCTTTTTACTTTTCAATCCAATGAGAAGCCTACAATATAAGATTCAAAAAGCCATCTGGAGAAGTATCTTGTGGAGACATTGTCTGACATGAGACACAATCTCATGTATAGAGTATGTGTATTTGGTCTCATGTAAAATTGTTAATTTACATAACATTACTTTTTAAAATTTAGAAATACCCTTTCTTTCTGGCAGTATAATTAAAATACGTATTTTAAAACAAAGCAACCAACTATTCTTAAATCAGAAATGTCCATGTCTGGCAAAGTGTAAATAGCTCTTGATGAAATCCTTGATCCTGCATTTATCCTTAATTTCCTGTATTTTAGATATGCTGTATTTATCATAGATGTCTTTTACACACTGGAACAGCATCTTTTGTTGTACTTTTAGTTAAAAGTTGGGGAGTAAGAGAATTCTGAGAATGAATTGTCTAGTTCTAGTTTAGTTATGTTTGGAGTAGGAGGAATTTCCCTACCATGACTTCAATGCATCTATCATGTTTCACTTGAGAAAACTCCATGAACAAACACAGGCTTTAGCAACCTCTAGTGTTTCAAGTGTAGTGCTGTGATCTCAGTTTGCTCCAGAAGGATATTGTGGCTGCAGTGAAACCCTGTAGGCAATCATATGAGCCACCAAAAAAAGCAGAAAAATGAGAACGGAATAGTAAAATTGTGGGGAATATGCCCTTGCACTATAGAAGGAGTTGTGTAATTTATATTGAAAAGAAGCAAAAAACTGAAGGAACTAGAGGTGACATTATGTTTTAAGATGTGAAGACTTGCAAAATCAATACATTCTTAAAAATGTGTGGCTAAAGATCAGCATATTTTCAGAATAAATACGTTTAAAAATAGGTCTTAATAGTTCTCACTGCAGCATGGCTAAGGAAAAGGGAGAGAAAACTAGTGTGAAGTGTGGGGTCTTTACTGAAAGAGAATTAGTGGCCCAGGATAAGAAAGAGAAAAAAAAAAGTGGAAATGAATGCACATACTTGCCACTTTCATCCAGGACCGCACTGAGGACAAGAAACTCTCAATATTGCAAATGTCCTTAGAGGCGATGGGTTTTGGTCTGATAGAGTGCCACAAAGCAAATAATGACTTTAAAAGAACTCTCCAAAGGGTAGACTCTACTTTGATGCATCATCAATATAATATATGCAGTATATTGACTGATTTTACTGTGTATACACCACCAGCACCACCAGTAGTGAGAGAGCTCATTATCAAGGAATCTGAGAATGTTCTACTCTGACATATACTGTGATACTCTTACCTGTTCCCTCTAAGCCTCCCTTCTATTCTATGAGCACTAACCCTTCAGCATGTGGCATTGTTGCCATCCCATTGCATTTTCATAAGCACAACAAAGGGCAGGAATGCTTTTCATGCAGAGTACAAGACAGCTTTCAGAGTTTTTCATTCTCACTTTCATGCCTGCCAGCACTTTTCTTCTTTTTTTCTTTTTTCCCCCTCACTCTTTTCCTGTCGTTCCTTTTTCTTTTTCTTTTTTTTTTTTTTTTTTTTTTTCCACACAGCCTGTGTGCACTATTCATTGTACACAGGAAGTCTGGGAGACTGCAAGTGGATCACTCAGGTGAGCACAGCCAATCATTACCTGAACACTTTGTCTGAGAGTGTCTTGACATCCTTGTAAATTAAAAGCAGGATCCACCCTGTTACAGTTTGAAGAGTTATGTGTGACAATAATCACTACATAGAATGTACACACCTAATCAATCAATCCCTCAGCTTGTTGACAAAAATGGTAGGTATGGTAATTTACTACTTAAATATTCTGAAATGAGCTGGTGGTTTCAGCAGCTCCTAGTCAGCAGGTCTTATATCACACACATGAATAAAATGTCACAATTGCTTCTAATTGGCAACCTTGTTGACAATCTCAGCAAAGGCTCTAGGTAACATGGATTGTTCACTTATCACAAGAATGTGATATCTTGGTAGAGATATATGGAAAGCTGTCAGTGCCATCATTCATGCTAGTCTTCACCTGTGCTTAAAAACCTTCAACTTCCAAACTGATTAGTGGGTCTAGAATCAGTGAGGGGAGGTGACAAGAGAGGAGAAAAATGTTTAAATGAGTTACTGTGCATATAAATTGTATGTGTAAAGTTCATTAATATACTTGAGCATTGCCTGTTTTTAGTAGAACACAGTATGCAGTGTGAATGAAATTTTAAGCTTGAACACTAAGCTGGAATAGCCTACACATGTGTATATATATATATATATATATGTACACAGCTACACAGTCACTAAGTGTTTAGGGGCAATGAGTGCTGCACAATTCTAGAAGTCAAGCTATTTACTTGACCACATCTGAAAATATCAACCAGGAATGACAGCATACCAGTTTTGGCAGCTAACCATACCACTAGATTCAGGTGGGAATCCAAGATCTGTTTCAAAGGTCTTTGAATCTTGGATCAGGCCTCAGTCCCAGGGAAACTAACTTGGTATAGCACCTTCTTCTGCTATACTCAGCATTTAAATTAAACTAGCTTAAACTTGCTTGGGCTTGGTAAGAATCCACTCAGTGATCCAGATCTTGCATCTTGCAGTTACTGATCTTGCAGTTACTGATACAGATCTTGCATCCACTTATACGCTACCTCTCAATTTGGCCATTGAGTCAAAAGTAGATGCTATCTTTTTTTTACTTTTCTACCTTCTGGGATACAGAAAAGACTCCAACAGAAATGCAATATAAGCATGTAAGTTAAAGCATGTAAGTTAAACTAGCAGGTAACTCTCAAAGATCCAAAGCAGACAAACTTGTCTTTCCGGAAAGTGCAGCCTTTTTCTCTTTTTTGTTTTCTTTTATTTTGTTTAAGCATAACATCTCATCAGATTGGAAGCAGGGAAGACTGATGACAACTTTTGAATAGCTTAGGAAATGTCTGGTGATGCTATCAGTAAGCTTTTGCGACTGGTATACAGCAAGACCGAAATTATTGCATTGATTCTACACATTTTGTGTAACATGCTGAAATAGTTTTCATTTCCTGTCAGCATGAGGAAGGGAATGTGGGGGGAAAGGAGAGGAGGGAATGCTGACTCAGTGCTGTTTGCTCCAGCAGTAGAACATGACTCTCTGAAGATTTAGTTTAATATGCTCCCATGGCATAGAAGGCTCTTTGTTTATTGTTCCATTTGCCTGTGGATTACCCTAGAAGCAAAGTATTAATATATGACACCACAAAAATCATAGCTAAGAAACTTTAAAAGAGTTATAATTTATTTTCAAAACGCACAGCAACATGCTGAGTTATTTATTCACACATATTGTCTATTATTTTATTACATTGTGATGTGCTCTGAAGTGAGGAGATATTTATCTAGTGGTGGAGCAAACAGTTAACTCATCATAATTCTACTTCTGAACAGGCTGTGGATCAAGTGTGATATCTAGACTTTTCTTGAACGTAATAAATTCTCTCTCTGAGACTTGTGTGAAGTCATCTGGCCTTCTCCCTCTTTGAATTCTGTATTCCAGAGACCGAAAGATTGGTGAAATTGGTAGCTTTGTGGTATCTTAACCACTTTAAAGCAATAATATCACTGTTTTTGTTCATTTCGACATTTAGGCTTATTGCTAAAATTAGAGAACTTTAATTCAAAACAAATGGCTGTCATCTATGATGGATTATACCTTCTTTTCACTGTTCCTGTAAGTGAAACAGTGCTGGCATGAAGTTCAAAGACAAAGTTCAAGTGGCAAGTTACAGTTACAAGACTGGAGTCTGTTTCTTAAAAATTAGAAGCAAAAAAAACCCCAACAAAACAACACCTCAAAACACAAAATACAATACAACTTACAAGATAAACAGCCCTACCATGAAGTTAATTGAGAGTACCTGGCAACTATTTTTCTTAATTTTAAGACAGGTGCTTCAGGATAGGATAATAATTTGTCACAGTAATGGAGTCACACAGACTATCTCCTCCTTCTCTTATATACAGTAACGACTTTCACATATTGTATTTATTGGAGAGGTCTACTTCAAAATTAATGGCAGGACAGGACCTGACATCTCTGTGGCAGTAGTCAAGAAGATCAGTCTCTTAATATCCAGACTCAGATTATGGTTCTGGAAAACAAGAAGTTCCTAAAGCAAGTAAAAGAAATATCATTACAAGTAAGCAGCACCACACTTTAGGAATGTATAACTCATTGAATCAAATTATCTTTATTTTTCCACTATATCCATAGCACAAATGTCTCTGCTGGTGGACATTATCAAATTAATATGACCTGAATGAATATTATAACTAAAATAAAATTAATATTATTACTATGAAATAAAATATTATCAGTGTGTGCTTAGAAAAGGAGATCCATAGCTATAATTCAAAATGCACATATTTAACCAAATGGTCACCAAATTAGGGCCAAGTTGTAACACTCCACCTTATGCAGAACAGTAATGAATCCCAAAGGAGTCTTGTCGAGAGGAGTGGGGCGATTTGAAGTAAGAGAAATGTGATTCAAGACATGAGCATCATTAAGACTCAGTGCAACTAAGGACAACAGAACACAGAACTCCCACTATCAGATGTCTTAAGATTGATTTTTATTTTTATTTTTTACCACAAACATATGACAGCATTGTACCATTTGCCTTTATACCATCTGCATTTGCTGTTTTGAACTCTGCGTCTATATAGTATTATTTATTCTACAGGAACAGCTAAACAAAACTGAATATGCGTCACTGCTCTTTGGTTTCATTGCTGCTGAGGATGTTCAAAACTCAACTAAGTCTGTGTGCATGGGTGAGCGCATGTGACAGAGATAGAAGGATGCCATGAAGATTTGGAAAAATTCCACATTATTTTCAGTGAGATCTTAAAAAATGCTGAAGTATATTAACTTTACAAATAATGACAGAATTTAGTGACTATGTACATGAAGGCTACTGATTCATTCATACTAGTATTACAAACCCATCTCTTTAACTATTAGCAGAATTATTCAGACTGAAAAGCTGTAGCACATTTTCTTGGTCCTACACAATTCAGGAACATGTACAGGGCCATGAATAGTAGGGAAACACACAGAAATTTATGGATAATTCTGAGTGTCCAAACTGACACAGATAACCTCGGCTTTCAAGATGTGAGTAAAGTCCTTAATAAAAGAAGCACAACATAATTTATCACAAAGGGAAACAAGATAAAAACTTCTAACAAGATGAAACTTTTATGAATCAGCATACACAATGCTGGTTTACAGAAATATAAAGCAAAAGAACAAATTAATTTTAAATTATGGTGCAAAATTAGTGACATGCCCTGTCCTTCTTAGCTATGAAGAGTTAAGTTTCTTAACATAGCTGTCACTAGCAAGTTTGCCATTATAGATAAATATCCTCCTTATCCCTTTTAATACCAAAATAATACTGACAACTTGTTGGTCTGAGACTTAAATATTCATTTGAGAGAATGGAAGATAATAAAGATCTTTTCTGCTCTTAGCACAGTGTTGCAAAGCACATTTTCCTTAGCAAAAAAAAAAAAGCAGTAGTCATCATAATCATAGTTATGTCCAACCCTACTACACCTACACTAGTTGAAGAATCAAAGGAAGAAGCTGCTGTCCAACAGAATAGCCTTGTACAGATTGCAATGTGCTCCAAGGAATGTCAATAAAAGAAAATAAAATCTGAGATTATGTGGGGCCAAATTAACCCCCATGCAATGTCATATGTCTGAAATCCAAGGACCCAAACCACGATGAGATGGGTTTGAAAACTGACATATTAAAAACTCTCCAAGAATTAATTTTTAACATTTGCCTTGGGATTTGAGGCATTTAGGGTTTTACTTGTCTGTATGTTAATTTATCATTCCTAAAGAATATATAATTTACAAAACCAGAATCCATGAGTATCACATAAAGGACAGATCTGGGATATAGAAATTCTGAAAAAATATGAACATGCTAGGATCACAAATGGTTCCAGCTGGGATGGAGCTAGTTTTCTTCATAACAGTCCATATAGTGCTGTGTTTTGGCTTTGTGTTTAAACCAACATTGGTAACACACCAGTGCTTGGCTATTGCTGAGCAGTGCTTACATAGCATCAAGGTTTTGTTTTTCCTGCTCTGCACCCCAAAGCGAGTAGGGCAAGAGCTGGGAGAGGCTATGAGGGGACACAGCCAGCACATGTGACTCAAAATGACCAAAGGGATATTCCATACTGTATAATGTTGAGTGGGTGGATGCTTAGCTGCTGGCTGGGGTCAACCCATCACAATGAGCTAACAGACTTTGATACTGAACTTAATTTTGGAAAGCAATAAGTACCTTATAAGAGACTTGGTTGTAGGAGATAACACTGGACTGAAGTGACTGAATCAGATCACTTTGGATTATGTGACATAAAAAACAAATTTTCAGTTTTATAGGAAGCATTTTTGAGCAACTGGGCACAAATTGGTGAGACTGAGTAGGAAAAGCAGTAGGAACAAGCAGAATCACATGAGGTCTGAGCGGCCCTGCTACACAGAAACAGACTTCCAAGCAAGGAGAAAAAGATTGCTAGGAATGGGCTACAGAGCTACTAAAATGAATAAATATATCAGACAGGATGTTAAGACAACAAACAGAACAGGAGCACAAGAAGAGTGTGATAAGCTAAGAGGGCTCTATCTTGAAAGTTAAGAAAAAAAAAAAAAGAAATGTAGTTAAAAGGCTAATTAAGTTTTACCTTTGAAGGATAACAAAAACAAATGCTAATGATGTCTTCAGCAGTTATGCAAGAGAGAAACAAGGAGAGAAAGACAGGCTGAGAAAGATGATTAAAGATGAATAAGGGAATGTTCTGTGTACTAAATTAACACTTCAGTTTTCAGTAGGAACAAAGATTATAAGGGTAATGACAGGGTCCCTAACCAGGAATGAGAGCAGGAATGGTAATTTAATTACTACATTCAAAGTAAAAGCAGACTTTGGGCTACTGACTGTGGTGAAATGAAGGAAGCCAGAAAGGGAGGGGAAAAGGGACCAGCTAAAAGGACCAGCTAAAACAGTAAAAGAAGCACACATGAAATTGCAAGTTCAGTAGCACGCTTTTCTAATTACTCTATCAGTTTGTGAATGTGTGATGTGAAGATGAGAGAAGCTGCCCTCTGACTGGAGATAGAACATCTAATTACAGAAAGATTTTGGGGAAGGAATGGGTGAAGTGATATAGATGGCTGCATTTCCATCAGTTTAGTCACCTCTACAGGAGGCAAAAACTAAGGAGAAGGCTAAGCAGGCATATATTGCAAAGGAAGTCTCCAAGACAAAATTATCACCAGTGGCATTGCATACCTACCAGTATTAGGACTGACCCTGCACAGTGTTGCCATTAGTGAGAGAATACGGTGTATGTCCATGAGATGCTAGCTGACTGTCAAATGAAGATACTGCTGAGAACTAAGTTACTACACAGAAAGCATGACCTCTAAGACCTCTAAGACAGAGCAGCAACAACAGGCTCACATAGTACAAAGCACACAGGCATCCCCTTAGTGCTGACAAAAGCATTTTCTAAAAACTGGATGTTTATCAGCTGGAGGTGAAAGAGAAGCATAAGAAATTAGATAAAACAGTCAACCAAGGGATGATGGGGTGCTTGACAGTGTGACATGGCTGTAGAGAGAAACAAATCCTGACTATCATTTTCACTGAATATGAGGCCATACTTGCTGCGTTCTCCATTATACAAGGCATTGGTATGAACTGGCATAGAATTTTTTATATACTTCTAGTCATTTGTATTTACAGAAATGTATTTTAAACCAGACTGGAGACAGAAAAGGGCTATTGGAATGATATGGATAATGAAGAATCCATCTTACGGGAGGCACAGAAACCTTGCAAAGGGCTATTTCAAACAGACAGACAGACAGACAGACAGACAGATAGATAGATAGATGAATAAAAGCTAGAATACTTATCTAAGTTTCTAATCACAAGTGCTGTGAAGTTATTTTTCAAACAATAGGGATGAGAAAAGAAGATCCAGATAGACTATGGAAACTTATTGAAGAGCTTTGTGTGACAGTAAAGGACGAATTTAGACATATAGAAATTCCATTAGTCAAGTTAGTATCTTCCTACCAAGTTCTTGATAGACAAAGGCAAAATTGCCTTATTTTTGAAGAGGAGACATATACCATCCTTTTGCAATAGTACCCCTAAGTTATCAAAAGCTCTAGTACTTCAGGGCATTTGAGCACTGTGCCAAGATAATACAGTTAAACTGCATCTTGATCCACACTGGTTCACATTCAGTCAATGTCAACACTTCTCCAATGTACTTTCCCACTTCAAATTTGGGGCTAGGACAGGCAGAGAGAACATAGGTGCATCCATACGACCCCTGGGAGTGACACACCATCTGTGGGACATGGAGGAAAGATAAAAGGGATCAACCTGAGCTGTGAAGTCAATACACACAACTGAATTTGTGTTCAGCCACTATATAGACACACTAACTCAGAAAGCGTCTTAATCTGAGGTAATTTAATTCATCACTAGATTTGAAAGCACTTTAAACACACCAACCTCATATGCTTTGCTATTTATCTTTGCTTTTCTGAGCATCTTTGCATCCCGTGTATGACAAACATTCCTTGGGCTTCCAGGAACATCTCTGTGACCACCTGAAAAATATGCATCTTTCTTCCCACTCTGTATCAGCTGTGTTCTGTCTGCCCACTTTTTGATACGGCAGAGCAAGAGGTCTTAGATCTCCCCCAGATGTCTTTCAGCAGAAGGAGAAACAGGCATGGTTTTCCTGCTCTTCATCCTGCCTTTACATTCAAGACACATTGCAGGGAGTTTTTCTGTGGCTGCCACAGTGGAAAGAGTATGTCACCAAATACTTTTCTGTCACAGTCTCTTGATAAGTATTACAACTTGGCTGTCTTTTGATTCACTTGCCTAAGCAGACAGCCTCCAGGGGAGCAAAGCAAAGCCATCTGTACACCCTTTTCCTTCCTACCTTGGCGGCTGACTGAAGGCTACATAAGGGGATTGAGGGTAGCCAGTTTTGAGCTTGCACACTCTAAAGCTATTCTGCTCATCTGTGATTTCAACTACTACTTCTGTGGGTTGGTATCACTATGGACAAGCAGCGCACATTTCCCTTTAATGGCAACCTCTTGTAAAGGCAAGGTAAAGAAGGGAGATAGACATTTATCCTCCACTGTGTAGGCAAAGCTTTTTATTTTTTCATTGATGGAAATTCATCCCGCTTTGAAAGTATTTATGGTGCTATGCATATATTGGGATTATTTTTCCAGCATAAATGAAACTTGCCTCAGTCTCTGAACTAGGTTCCCCATGAGACAAACGTTGTAACACTATCCAAACCAAGTCTCTAAAATTCTTGTACCTTTTCACAGAGACCTGAAGCAGATTTTATTTTAAAACTGTAAAATCAATAAATTGGGTATTCCATTTGTTGATGAACAGTGGCATTGATACAGACTGAGAAATATGGTATCAGCTGAATATGGAGCTATAGCTTTCTTCTGTTAAAACACATAAAACACATTTTACATTCAAATATTTCTATTGCCTACTGAATCTGTTTGGCAAAGATATATGAAATCTATCAACAACAAATTGGTGTAAAACTACAGCATCTGAACCCAATTTTGTATACACGATCACTGAGGATCAAGTGAGTGCCCTATCACTAGTTCCTTTCATTCTCCTTTGTGAATTGGCCTATCAGTTGATAACGGATAATGAGTATTCTGATGTGGCTATATCTGCCAGTAACTGGATAAAGGCCAGTCTCGCCCAAGTCACCTTAGTATTCCTTTTGGGTAATAACTTCTGATTTGAGCAAGTCTGAAATTAGATAGTAGTTAAAGTAGTTAAAGGATACCAGATCAGGACACTTATTCAGACATATGCATTCTTTTAAGCAGGAATTTTTTAGAATTAATTCTGTCTACAGAATATCATCTTAAAAGCACATTTGCTGTGAAAAATAAAGAGACATCTTTGTAGTTAAATTTGGGATAGCAGATTAAATATTTTGCTTACTGTTTTATTCGCTATTAAAAAGAGGGTAGCTAAAAGCTACAATCATCTGTCCAACAAATTCCCTCAAATAATTTTTACAACAAATGCAAAATGGTAATAATGGATATTTTCCACCCAATTTGAAAGTAAGGTAGCTCTTCAAAAGAAAAAAAAAAAAAAAAAAAAAAAGAAAAGAAAAGAAAAAAAAAAAAGTTTCAGTGTCTGCAGTGGAAAAAAGGTGAAATTCAGCCATAACAAAGTACTTGACAGTAGCTGTTAATCAGCATATATGAACAATATGACCTGTCCAGCCAATCCATATGAGTGACTAGCTAAAGAATGAATGATGACTCTTGAAACATATGAAAACACTGGTTTTATTGCTACACTTGCAGGAAGCGTAGAGTTTTAGTGAGCCAAAATACAAATCTGTGAAGAAAAAAAAAATGGTTTAGTTATCAAAGAGTAAATTCTCCTGTTTTGCTAATACAAATGGTTTAAATCTTAAAGGTACTCTGTGGGATTTTTTTCCACAAAAAAAACCCTCTGCAGAATGATTTTCAGTGACCATATTAACTGGTTTCAGTTTTCTTGAGAACCAATATGGCTGTAAGATTGATCTTTGATAGGTCAGTAATATGTTTTTAACTATGTAGTTGAGTTACCTTGATAATTATTATATTCAGTTAAATTCCTGGACTTAGTTCTATTTCAGTATTATCCAACAAAGGTAGAGAAAAATAGTTTAATACTGTTTAGGTATCCTTATGCAAGTATCCATCTTTCTCTCTGTGTCATTCTCAGATTTTAATGGTTGAATTTTCAGAATTAGGAGCAAAGGTTAATTAAAACAAATTTATAATGCCAAAACTGAAATATAGGGAAGCAAAAGTATTATCAAGTTTTAGAAATGCACATTGGCTTTGCGTGACTTCAGCAAATAAACACTTAGGAACTTAAAAAGAAGTTTTCACAAAATTATAATGTTAATTCATGCTAAATGTCTAGGAAGCTGTTTTCTTTCCCTTGGAAAACAAATATAGTGTTTTAAGCACCTATGACTAATAAGGCTCATTTACATTTGTTTCTAAGTTTTTGGTTATTGAATTGCAAATGCTTTGGGGATTTGTAAGAACAGGGAATCAACTGTAAAACCTACTGCTTCACAGATTAAGATGGGAGGGATTTAAGCTTTGCCATCTAATGCCTCCAGGTAGAAGAAGAGCAACTGTTACTCACCAACCATTGACCAACAGGTTTAGCATCACGTGGGTGGGGATCGGCTGGAATCCCACCAGCCCGTGGGAGGATGGGCAACAATGGCAGAACGTTCAGGTCTACATTTGCAGAAGATTGCCTAAGAAAGTATAGGATGTCTGAAAGAGATAAGAGGAAAAAACTAACTAGAGACAGCTAGACATTCCCATTTTTGACTCTTTACCCAACAAAACGGCTGCATAAGTTCTACTGTCCATTTTCAATACAGTAAACAATTTGTTTATTTGAGAGAAGACAAAAACATTCCTATTCTAGCCCCAGTTTGACTCTAAATGTTCCCTAAATTTACAGCCAAGGAACATATTTTTTAAAATTCTCCTTATGTTTATGTGTGGTTTACATTACAATTTGTAAAATACATTACATCATGCTACTTGCTTTATTTTGAAATTTCAAGACCTTTCTGTGGCTTTTCCACACCCTAGAAATTTCACATATAAATCATAGGAAAAAAAGCCTATCTTCTCCTTTTCCTTTTTAGTGTTCCAAAGAAAACAGTAAGGAAGAAAGTTGCCAATCGCTAATGTAAACTTCCACATCAGCTCATCCTAATTAACTCAGCTGGTAGACCTGTACCCAAAAATGGCAAATAACTTGCCAACTGAATATACAATTTGGCTAAAATGTTTTAACTTGTGGAAGGTTAGGTGCCATGGGAATCTTATTTGAATTACAATAAAGTTCCCATGCCTAGTTTTCCCTGTTGGTTAGATCTTTGCGGCTCTCAGCTTTGACTCTGAATTGATTATTGAAAGCCTTCAAAACAGGTGTGCTTTCTGTCTTTGTTCTCTTTTTTGAAGGAGCAAAAGCAATGTGTCTCTTCATTGGGTCTAATGATACGGCACATGTAAGATCAGAGAGCTGTAGTTCGGAAAGGGAACAGGAAACCCTGTATCTCAGATTAAAATATGGAGTGATACTGCACCTCAAAAGAACACAGTTGCTACACTGGTATTCAGGACTTTGCAATCCACCCAGGATGTGGGGATCATCCTGCTCCAGAGGAACCTTGCTCCATCCACTGATTATGTGCAGGACTTAAGGGCATGCCTGGCACATGAATATGACACACAATTAGAATTTTTACAAACATTTAGATTTGGACAGTCCACTGTAAAAATTCACAAGCCTCCTATCTGTACCTTTATATGCCTGAATATTTTCAAAACTCTGAATCTGAATGCCAAATTAAATTACCTACATTACTTAAAAGCCTGACTTTCATATTTGCCAGCTAATAGGAGGTGGGCACTTTTTAAAATGTGGCTTTTTTCTCAGGGACTTGAATTTAAGCTTAACTATCTGACTTTGCAAATATTGCAGTCTGGTCTGTAGACATACGTACACATTCACACATGCTCATCAGGGAACATGCTTTTGTTTAGGGTGTAGATATGGTGCAGTGTCATATTATGTAAAATTTGCCTTACTGGCTTGTCTACAGACAAAGCTTGTGATGATCACACAGATTTTTTTCTGCTTTAAACAATCATAGCACATTCAATGAAGTATTAAAAGTACAGCACAATAAAAGTGAAAACAAATTACAGTAATAGTGTTAATGTAATACCTCGGTTTTATTGCCATAATTAAAATCCCTTTAGAACATGCCTGTTCCTTAAACATTTCTATTTCTGTTCTCCTCATATTAGTGTAATTTCAGGGAGACAAGTCATGAATCTTAGGGGAACGATTTGTCACCTCCACTGTGAAGCTGAGCATGGTGAGTGGTGATTGCTGCAGAAGAGTCAAGGGACTGTATGGGGGAGCAGACAGCCAGCTTTTTGAAAAGTCTCACTTACGGCCATGGGCAGCTGCACTGGATGCTACGGTGGTATTGGTAGATGAGGTTACTTCCAGTAATTTCTCTCCAGCTGCTTTTAAGTGGTGTTTTCTTGTAGTTTACTAATTTCCCAGCCCCTGGAGGAGGAACACATAAGTGTTCCTTAGTCCACTTGTGCCAAAATGAGTCCAGTATAACTCGTATGTTACACATTTTTGCTCTGGCTTACGTTGACTAGAATGAATTACTCTTAGTAAGTGCAGTTCCCCTAACTGATGTAAGAGTTAGTGTTTTCAGTCACAAGCACCTACTGTAGGAAGAAGCTATGTCTTGAACAGGACACAAAGAGACAGTCTGTGTGTTTACTTAATATTATCATTTATTAGTTAAAAAATGCTATTAGTTCAGAATTTAGAGAGAAAAAGGCAAATGAGCACCACATTTATTGTCATAAATCAAATATTTCGAATGGAACTTGGGATTGTATTTAATACTGCTTTTTTTTCTCCTAAGAAAAACACCTCTACATCTATCCTCTCTAAATACAGCATTTGAGTTCGTGGAGTTATTGCCATATAAAAATGGTGCAATATCAGAACACTGCTAATATAATCCCTCTACCACTATAGTAATGTTTCAACTAATGCTTAAACACCTACTAGAAAACCAAGAGCTAGCTATTTATTTAAAGACTGCTTATAGCAAGTGCCTTAGTATTATCTACCAGTTGGACTGGGTATGTCACTAATGAAATAGAGTAAAGAGAATAATTTCTTTTTTTGTTTTAATTATAATCAATAAATCTGCATTCTTCTGCCAGCTACAGAGCAGATAAAAAATTAGACATTCCCTTCACACCCTATTACACTCCTAAAAGATATGGAAATATTCCTCCTCTTTCAGTAATTTTAAATTCAATTCAAAATTCAATTCAGTTCAATACCTTCACATAAAGAATGCGGAATGTAGGTTGGAGATAGTAATATATATACATGTACATCTTTCAATCAGATTATCTTGGCATATTATCTTTTAATTGGTTGGTTAACTCCTTGAATATCTCTCTGCTTTGCATACCTCCTGGGCTGTCAGAGCTAATATGTATCTATAATACTTTACCTGTTTACACTCTCTCCTCAAAGTAGCTTCTGAGGCTTGGTATGTATCTGTTCCATTTTATTTAATGTTTTGAAAACCATACATTTCATATATGACTCAAAGATGAGTTAAATGTCTTGCCTTCCAAATTAATAAAGGTGATTTGTAATTTGTTGTTCTCTGTAGACATTAAATAGTGGTCTGGCCCATGGAAGTACTATGCTTTCTTTGATTCAGTCTGACAGATGAGAATAGTCACTTGCAGCTGGCAGTCTTTAGTTTTGATGAAAGTGTCACACATGGGTTAAAGATATGCTGGAATCAATTTACTTAGATTAGATTTAACAAAGGAAACAGGTATGGTATGGAGTAAAGCATATACCTTTCATGTATAGGCCAGAAGGGTTCTGTGCAGGATAAGAGAGGAATTACGTGAATACTTTGGTCCAGATGGCACTGGAATTAAGGAAGTGTGAAGGGAAGACAATGAAAAACTGTTGATAATTTGTCATAGAATGAATGTTCAGAAGAAAAAAAAATGCTACTGACCATTACTAACCATGGAAAGTAATACAGTTAGAATTTTGTTTTCAGAGGGAGAATATAAAGGCTAACAGTTCATATGGAAAATATCTGTTTTCAGAAGACATCTGCCCCTAGTGTTGACCAGGAAGTTCAGAGAAGTCACAGAATAGCAGAGGTTGGAAGGAACCTCTAGAGGTCATTTGATTCAAGCTTCCTGCTCAAGCAGGACCACCTAGAGCTTGTTGCCCAGGACGATGTCCACATGGCTTTTTAATATTTCACAGAATCACAGAATGTTAGGGATTAGAAGGGACCTCTAAAGATCATCTAGTCCAATCCCCCTGACGGAGCAGGAACACCTAGATGAGGCTACAAATCTCTCTTCTTTCCAAGAAGAGAGATTCCATAACCTTCTGGGCAACCTGTGCCAGTGTTCAGTCACCCTTGCAGCAAAAATATGTTTCCTGACACTCAGAGGAAACCTCCTGTGTTTCAGTTAGTGCCCATTGCCTCTGGTTCTGCCACTGGGCACCACTGAGCCTGGTTTCTTGGAGTCTTTCTCCAATCTCTTTGCACTGTCACTTCAGATATTTATATACATGGATAAGATTCCCTCCGAACCTTCTGTTCTCCAGGTTGAACAGTCCCAGCTCTCTCAGCCTTTCCTCATAGGAGAGATGCTCCAGTTCCTTCATCATCTTACCTTCAGAGCTTTTTTTTGAAACTCTACCACCATTCTTCCAGATGCTGCATTAATGTCATTCTCTGAAACCTAAGCAGCAGCTCCAGACGAGTGTCCAAAACCCAGCGTACACAGTCCAAATTGATCTCTTGCAAGTACTTTGTTATTAGTTTTATTACTCCCATCCCCAGGGGCGAATGGCTTTGTGGGACATATTTCAGGCTAGAAGCATGTTGAGCCTCTGGACACACAGCTTCCAGGCAGCATGACATAGTCAGACCTTCAGCTTCCTGTGGTCAATTGAGTGACTATCATTCACTTAATTTTGTGTCCAGGTAAGCACTAACATACAAAGGACAAGTATTGATATACCTTCTAGGACTGCTCATTTGCACATTGATATTTACTTTGTATCAAGATTAACAGTGACTTGAAGAACAAAACTGTTTTTAGATTTTCCCACAAAACCTCAGCTTTTTTTTTTTTTTTTTTTGCCATTCATAAATAGCTCACTGGTCTCAGAGAAAAAATAAAAATAAAAAGGGAATGCTTTGTGAAGCCTGCAGGTGAACGCACACTGCACCTACAGGACCACCAGAATGACTGCTGAAAGGCAGTGTGCAGCCTTGCTCTTCTTCATCCAAGGTCAGGTTATAAATCAAGAGTAGCTCCATTTAGAGTAAAAGGCTTCCAGTGGCCCAAAGGGAAGATAAATCAGGGCTTTTCAGGCTAAAAAATACATCCAGAAAAATCACGTGCCTTGGCATGAAAGTCACACCACAGCTCAAAATACGGCCAGGTGCAGCACCAATTTCAGGAAGAAAGCTGCTCCCTTCCATGTCACAACTGCAAAGTGGATTAAAGTAAGTTGTGCATGTGGCAAGACACACGCTGGCTGGTCTCTGCTGGATCAAATTAATTAACAATCACCTCAGTGAAGGGGCCACTAGGTTTATGGGTGAACTGTGGAGAGGGGCAGAGATGAACCACAGGGGACACCAGCGAGCATGGTGGTGGCCGCAGGGCGGTGGCGGCTGCCCCCTGTGTCCCTCTGCCCGGGCCATCCCCCCGGCTCCCCCGGCGCCGCCCTGCCCCGGGATGGGGGCGGTTGCGGCGCCGTGGGGGCAGGTCAGTCTTACTTCGGGCTGACCCGGGTGGATGGCGCCGCTCCCAGCCGCCTCCCGAGAGCGGAACAAAGGGACAAAAGGGGAAGGTCAGGCCCCTGGTGTGCCGGCGCCGAGCCGATGGGATCGGGCCGGGCCGGACCCGCACCGTTCCCGCCCGTTCCCGCTCTGCCGTGGCGTACCCAAAGGCCTTCTGTGTCACACTGTCACTTCAGAGACAGAAAGCACCAGGAGCCTGGCAATACCGCTGCTGTTCTTTACCCTGGGATTAATTTTACCTCTTCAGGGAGAAAGGAGCTCTGAAAACTCCTATGCACTACCAAAGCAGGAAAGGTGCACAAATCTTGTGTTATTATATAGCCAGTTATTGGATTTTAATTTGGGAAATGACTGGAATAATAACATTTTGACAAGAGTAAATTAAACCGCTAAAAAATCATATTTTTCAAGTGGATTCTCATTTTTCCACTCACTCCACTTTCATATTATGTTTTCCAGTGCTGCCAAAGCATTTAAGTCCCTGTCTTTTCTTAATCTCAAGTTATTTTATCAGGCATTTTGAAAATGAAAGCTTTTATTGCAAGCAAGTAAAACACTGATATACTCTCTACCTAATAAATGTGTAGGAAACTCAGGCTCAAATTTTGGACACCTCGCTGCAGTTGAGTATAAAGTTCCCTGCTCTGGTCATCTCCTGAGACCACTGCTGGAGATGGCTTTCCTGCCATTCCATGGTATCCTCAGAGAGGAGGAGGAGGAGGTCTTAAAAAAAAAAAAAAAATAGATAGCAAAAGCACACACATAGAATCTCTCAGTCAATTGAGTTCACTGCTGCACTCACAGCTTCTGTGACTCCTGAGAGCATGAGAATATCTTTAGCCGTGTGGACCAAAGGTCCGTCTATCTGGTTTCTAAAACCAACCATTGAGCTGATTCCCATGAAAAAGCAAGAACAGGATGACCATGTATGACACATAGAACAGTCTCTCCTAATATTTGGCTGGTTTTAGCTCAGAGGATTTTCTGTAGCTGATGTGGTTTGGCTATTTAGCAGCTCTCAGCAGACCTATCTTCCAAGTACTTGTCCAATCTGCCCTTGAACCCATGTAACCCTTTTGAATGCAGAAGACTCAAGTCTGTGTTTATACTGTTAAACTAAACAGAGACAGTTCACAAGTAGAAGCCTTGTCCTGCAGTGTTTGATACTGCCAAATTGTTAGTAAGGGCTGTGGCACAAGCTGATTGTCATTCCCCCCAAAGCAAGCCTGGGCAGCCTGAAACACCCACACACAAAGCACTTGCTGGTCTCCCTCCTGTCTGGGGCAGTGAGGCAATTGTCCACTGGGACCATCCCTGAAACTAATCCCAGTAAGGCTCTGTGGTTGTGCAGTGGCCTGAAGGAGACCTATTGGGCAGCCTGGATGTCGCTACTCTGTTTTAAGAGATAGGAGAGCTTAGCACTGCAAATTTAAGTCTTGTCATAGTAGTTAGTGTCAAGGCCAGAAAATGGTTCTAGGCCTGTTTTACTTACTAGCACACCTGTAGCTAAGAGACTGAATCACCTTTTGTGACACAAAGATGCTGGGAAACTCTCTTTCTCTAGGGACAGGTGCAGGATATTTATTTTTGAAAGAGCACAGGTATTACAGACATCCTAGGAGTTTTCACTTCATGCCAGAGGCCAGTTCTCTTTATTCTTTAAGGTCAGTAACAATTGTTTTTGAACCTCAGTAACAAGCCCTTCCTGTTAAGTAGTGAAGTGAGACCGTCACTGACTGTAGCACAAGGAAGGGGTGTGGTATCCTGCGCAGCCTTATTGGTGCTCTTCTTTTTTGTCTTTCATATTGCTTAGCACCTCAGCTCCCAAGGAGGCACAAGCCCTGTAACCCCACTGTTGCAGTCCTCTGTGTGGTTCCAGGAATAATGGTGCTACAGAAGCAATTGCTCTAGTTTTGCTGGTGTTGTTTGTTTGTTTGTTTGTTTGTTTGTTGTTATTTTATTATGTTAATAAAGTACATACGCCCTACTTCATAAGTTGAAATGTTTGAGACTATTGGTGGAGACTCTTGCCTTTAGAAAAGGGACTACCACCGCACCCATGCCTGGGTGAGACAGGAAGGATCTGGTAGAAAGTTGGGATATTGGTAGTACAGGGCAAGTACAACATATGGCAGGAGCTCTGCACTACTAAATGGCCTTGTCTTTAACATGAAATGACAGCAAGAGTGAGAAAAAACTTACTGTATGCATGCAGTGTTTGTTCAGTGCTATGATATGCCAACAAAGATGCCAGTCAGCTTTTCGCTACATAGATGCTTTTTAACTAAAATCTGAACCTTGTTGACCAGCAACTTGTTCCCCGTATGGCTCCATGATGCCATCAAATGATATAGGTTTATGCCTGTCAAAGCAAACAGAAGTTAGCCTACGACACTGTGCTAGTGTAAGAAGACACTATTTTTGTTGAACGGAAAAATTTCACACATCATGGCTGACACAGTTTTGTTAAGGAGAACCCCTGGTCTCGTCACAGCCATGCTGACAGAAGGCAGCTTTTGTCAATTCAGGTTAAGTCTTTGAGAGAGCTAGTGTAACCACACTAGCAGAAAAATTCTTTTCTGTGTGTTTTTTTGTTTGTTGTTTTGCATTTTTGTTTGGGTTTGTTGTTTGTTTGGGTTTTTAATATATATACACATACATATACATATATATACACATACATATACATATATATATATTCTATATCTGCAAACTGAAGGTGCAGTTTAATATTGCAGCTCTTCTGGCAGCAAAGCCTCTTTATTAAGTTCCTACTCCAGCACCCCGAGCACCACAGTTTTCTTCCCCCACAGCTGTGCTTCTGGAAGCAATTGCAGACCACCCTGTAAATGGGATAGCTGCTTTGCCTGAAGTTGATTGACTAGATAGTCTGATGGCCCCTATTTAATTGAGCACAATCATTTCACTGATCCATTTTGCAGTGTGAACAGTTGCATTTGTGCTTCTGAGCAGCTGACAAACTGCTCTGTATGCATAGGAACAAGGTTTTGCCAAGGAATAAGTGAATGTTTTATATAGGTAAAAAAATCTTCGTACAACTGTACGTAAAATCTACGCTCTGATTTGGAGTTTGAGGGACTCTAAATCAGAATGCAGTGTACCTCAGGCAACCTCTTTCATTCTGTTCTTTCTGTTACTTGTAGGATGCCCATGGCAAGGACCCGCTTTTCTTATTTTTGTACATGTAGCCACACAACCAGGATGCGTGATCCTACTTCAAAACTTTCTGTTATTGTTATAGAAATAATAATGATAGCAGTATTAACATATTGTCTAACTAGGATGTTAAGATTAGATTGAATGAAATGCTCTGCTTTTAAATCTCTCTTGCCAATATGGAAGTCATGATAGACTCTTCTGAAAATAATCCTATGCTTAAAATTATACAACTGTAAATAAAATATATGATGGTCCAAATTTTGGTGCAAGTACCATAGCAACGTGTGTGGAGTGAATTGTCTTTTTGTAAAGATGTTTGTGGGCAGGAGCTGTGGAGCTCATGATGACAGCAACAATACAGCAAAAATAAGAGAATTTTGCAAGTGCCATTTTACACTTCCTATTGAAAAGAACACATGGACAAAGAAACTGTGACAGTTTCATCTTTATCATAGAATCAGAACAGTTTGGGTTGCAAGGGACCTTCAAAAGTCATCTAGTCTAACTCCGCTGCAATGATCAGGGACATCTTCAACTAGAACAGGTTGTTCAGAGCTCCATCCAGCCTGACCTTGAATGTCTCCAAGGATGGGACATCTACCACCACTCTGGGCAACCTTTTTTCAGTGCTGTACTGCCTTCATTGTATAAAATTTCTTCCTCATGTCTAGCCTGAATCTCTCCTCTTTTAGTTGAAGACCGTTACCCCTTGTCCTATCGCAACAGGCCCTGCTAGTTTTTTGTTTTTTTTTACTTTTGTCTGTCCCCATCTTTCTTATAGGCTCCTTCTAAATACTGAAAGGCTGCAATATGGTCTCCCTGGAGCCTTCTGCAGGCTGAGCAACCTCAACTCTTTCAGCCTTTCCTCACAGAAGAGGTGTCCCATCCCTCCGATCCTAACTACATTGTTTACAAATAATCTGGCATAAACAGTACATGCTGGGTTTTCACTGTTTTTCATTTGTAGGATAGTACTTCCAAACATACTGTAGGTGGTGAGGGTGACTAGCTAATTTCATCTGCACATATAGCTGTAAGTCCAAGGTTTCTTAACAAACAATTATAATTCTTTCCAGAAGTGCCACTTGCAGTCATATCCAAAGTCTAACAGCCATTATCAGATTCAAAATGTATCACACAAGTGGCATTAACATTTAAGAATTTCCAAATAATTCAGTGCTTTGCCAGCTATTGATACATTTAGGCAGCAGAGAGATTGTTTAAAATTGAATCTTACTTGGCCAACTCAAGGTGAAAGATCCTCATGTAACTTGGCCATAAAACTGTTCAATCACCTCAATTTATTACATATTCTTCTTTCAATACTTAGTCTAAAACCACTAACTTGCTTGAACTTCAGAGCAGTGTAGATTTGATCTGAAATCTTTTCTAAGTATCATTATATCTTTAGAAACCTTGATGTGCTGCCATAGGCTCAAAATGATCTACTTTCATTGGCTAAGTAGAAAAGGGAAAGGAACAGCTTAGCCCTAACCAAGCCAAGTCTGATCCTCAATCAAATAAATGTTTGAGCACTGATGCTTTGTGGGGGCTGACTTCATAAATGTTTAACAGATTAATGGATGAACTATAAAAAATTGTAATTAATTATCAGTAATTGATAAAAGGTAGCTGAACTCCTATGGAGATCCCTTAAAAATGCCCTGGCTCTGGGGAAGAAAAAAAAAAAAAAAGCATACTGTCTTTAAGACATGAAAAACACTGAGCTGGCTGGCTGATGATTCTTACTTCCAAGGCCCATCAAACTATGTATTTTACTATTTTGGATTTTTACATTCACTCCTGAAAAGAAGCAGAAAAGATAATTTTTAATTACTCTGTCCTTCCATTGACCTTAATGGCCATTTTTCACTGTATCTAGAGCATTTCCCCTAGCTGTCTCTGGTACTTTCCTGTTCTTTCTGTGGCTTTCACGCTGCTTGTTTCTCTTCTGAGCACACGCACAACCCAACTCCAGCAATGCCCAACCCCTGTTTTTGCGTTCAGCTCCCAGAGAAATCCCTCCACCCACACAGCTAAGCATCTGACCAGCCATGCATGTGGCCTGTGTCTTGGGCGGTGGCTCCTTATTGCTTCAACAGTTTAGTTGAATAAGGAAATTTAACTACTCCTAATGACTACTCCTAATGTGTACCCAAAGAAGGGTAACTGCTATGCTCAGCAGTTTCAGCTGTGTTTCATTCAGTGTTAACAGTATTTTCCATTGCGAGTAATGCAATGATTATTTTCTTTCTTATGCTTCAGCTTGCTGTTGGTCTTTTATAACAATGGAATTAAATTATATGCAAAGTTCAAAACAGCTCCCATTTCCTTGGAGTGCCATAAGCCTCTCCCTAGTTTGGACTGAACTATGACAGTGTATGAACAGTATTTCTGGGAGTTGATCTTTGCTATTTAAAGGTGAATGTTATTTAGATGCATATAATACAATAAATGAGAGTAGGCACAGTTACCATAGCAATCAGTATTACAGTATATCATAACAGCATGAAAGGTATTGCAGCATATGGAAATACTGTCTCCAAAAGTCATAAAACACTGCCTTCATCTTACTACTACCAACAAACTTTTAATGCATCGTTGAAAATCATGGTGCTATTGCTTTTGAAAGTGCAAAATTCACAGTTTAACAAATTAATTCCAAATGTAGGTTTCTTCTAAGAACTTAGTGTTTTTATATCATCTGTTATTGCCACATCTTGCAGATCCCACAACATAGGACAGCAGATGACTTAGTTCAAATGATTCTCCATTGTTTTTAATATTTTTAACATCCTGAAGAAGGGGGGCGGGGAAGAGGGGAGCTATTTATATCTTTAATAATTTCCAGATTTTTGAGCTTCTAGTCTGTTCAGTTGTCTGGAGAAATCTGATGGTTATTATTCATCTTTGTTGGTCAAAGATACTTTTGGACCACTGATTGGATTATTAAAGCAAAACTGCTAGTTTTGTTAAGGCGTATTTTCACTTTTTGTTTATATCTAGTTGAGAACAATTAAAAATACAGGTTTTAAAAGCATTCCATTGAGTTCCTTCTTTTGGGCACACATACAGATGTGGGAATAACTGCATGACCCACATTTTTTGACAGCAAATTTAATATAGTTATATATGTCTATATACACATACATTTATCCATATAGGTATTTTTATTAGATAAAATTATTATTTTACTATATATAGTAGCATGCTATTTCTGTAAGAATATTTTGGGTTCAGATCCTTAGATTAATATAGAGTTTGCCTAGCTTAGAAAATATGACCCAGTCTCTCTCTAAAGTGGCTTTCAAGTAATCCAGTCTCATCTGAGCAAAATCTCAGTGTAGACTGTTATAAGGCAAGTTAGTTCTTAAGCGGATTTAACTTAAAATGCTAAATAACAAAAACTTCAATAGTAAAGAAGAAAAATAGTTTAAAATCATGCACTACACTAAGGTAAGCTGACTTTTTGCAGTGCTAAGAATATAAATGAACAATGAAGATTTTATGGGAGAGTATATACTAAAAGAAACTGGCAGTATTAGTGAAAGTCTTACAGTATGTTGGTACATGTTATCAACAGCAAGACTGTGATAGGCTTTTTCTTGAACTCACTGTTCTCGTAGTTTGGGGTTTGAGAATTTCTGATGCAGTGTCATCTGTCAGTAGACCAATTATCATTTGTATTAATTATAAAATGCTGCTATGGCTTATTCCTTTCAAAACCACATTGGGCATCTTTTTATTCAAATGACTATGGATAAAATATGCAGTGGTACATGTAGTCCATGGAAGAAAGTGACTGTAATTGTCATGCTGATGTTTTCCTTAGAGATGCATTTATGAACTAGAAGCAATTTAAGGCAATTAATAGGTTGGTTAAAATGAAGAGTACACTTTTTAATGGGAACATGGAAAGAGACAGTGCTTATCTTTGGCTGCTGCCTGGAAAAAATAAGAACTCTTGCTAGGAAGTTTATTTTGGATGGGCCCAGAACTCTAAGGAAGCATCTGCTTGAAATCACTTTTCTAGTAGACTGAAAACAGTTGTACATTGTACAAAATGCATATAGGAAGGACACAGATGCAGAAATAGGACTATTACCCTTGTCAGTACAACACTTTCCATGTCCTCCTATGATAATAAATCTATATGTGAATATTTAAAACTATATGTATCTCAGTAAAAATTGCAATAACCATACTTCTGACCAATCTGGCTGAAATAAACAAAGATTCTTAAGGCTGAAATAGTCTGAAGAAGACAATAAGATATAGAAGCCAGTAAGGACAGGGGCAGACATGTTTCTGCAAGTCTGGGAGATTTTTCTTGTTTGCAGGGGAGAAACTGCTGGGCAATGTGAGAAGTTACATCAGAGTCTGTCAGTTTTCCTCCATCATTTATTAGTTTTCTAATGGAAGCTTCTAAGACACCTTCCTTCAGAGTTAAATTCTGGATTCAAACCCACCATCCCATACATAACACTTTCTTCAATAGGTCGTACTTGGAATACCAACGTTTAATAATAATGCTTAGTGTCCTTTACATTTTCTAGCTAGTGAGGGGAGAGACGTATTCATTCTCTTAATCAACTTGTGAAGTGTTATTTTCTCAAATTTACTTCCAAGTGAGCTCTGGTACTCATTCTCTTTCCCCTCCTGCCAATTTTTCCCTGGTTTAACTTCATTAATACCAGTGGAGTTATTCTTAATTCTTAGCAATGTTATGAAAGAACAATTAAACCAGTGAGAGCACAGGGTGAAATGGATTCCACAAATTATGTGACTCCCATAGAGTGTCTTCCTAAAACTAACTGCTTGTGAGTGATTATTTTCTTTAACTGCCAGCTAGTAGTGTTTCATTTGTAGAGACATGCTCCACAATGACATCTCTTTAAAGATCATAGAACCATTTAGGTTGGAAAAGACCTTTGAGATCATAGAATCCAACCATAAACCTAACACTACCAAGTCCACCACTAAACCATGTCCTTAAGTGTCTAAACATCTTTTAAACACCTCCAGGGATGGTGCCTCAACCACTTCCCTGGGCAGCCTGTTCCAATGCTTGGTCTTTCAGTGAATGAATTTTTCATAATATCCCATCTAAACCTCCCCTGGCAAAATCTGGGGTCATTTTCTGTCATCCTGAAAGTCAGCAGGTGAGCCTCAAGTGCCCACAATTTCAAGGTATTTTAAATATAATGTTCAATAATATACAGACCACAGTCCTTTTCCTCTAAGAGACAACAGAAAATTTACAATGGATTGTGCTGTAACTGCAAGTGCCTATAAATATCTACATGAATAAATATTTAATTGCAGTGTTACCAGATCAGTAAGTTGAAACAGTGAGTACAGAAGCTCCTATTTCTTCACTGGGTGAACTTTGGGCCTGTATTTTGGACTAGTCTGGTAGGCTTAATGACTATTTATGCACATGGATCAAAGGGCCACTCATTAGTTCAGATCCAAATATCCCCAGTTCGTCAGGAATTTTGACAATTACTTCAGCAGCAGGAACAGGATTTGATTTAGCCCCCTTGTTTTCTGGTCACACCTGCATATATACAGGAGATGTACATATATTTCCAGCATCACTTGTGACGTTTATCCTTCTGAGAAACTACTGTACACAGAAGAAGCAGAATGTTTGTTTGAATGCTGTGATTTGACTTTCCAGATTCTAAGAACTGACAGAGTTTGTGGCTCAGAGCCAAAACCAAGACATACAACACTCCTGTGAATTGCAGAGATAGGCTTTGTGTAAAGATAACTATGTTGAAATTTGGAACCAGCGTTTTACAATATTTTTTTAAAAACATCGATAATTTTCTGACTAACGCTCAGGAGATGGAATTTTGAAAAACAGAACAACAACAACAACAACAAGCATCAGACACCATGAGATACTAAGCATGTGTCATCAAATACGTAATATGTATTTCTGTTCTCTTTCTAGGTATGGCTTCCCAGACTAGAGAATGTGAATATATTAAAAACAAACAAACAAACAAAATACAAACAATTGTTTTTCTGTTGTGTTCCTGGGAAATTCTTCCTTTCAGTCTGTAGCAGATCTGAGGATCCATTTCTGCAGTTTCCACATCCAGTGGCCAAATTTATGCACAAAGCTGTACTTCAGCTAAAGACTCTAACTAATGGCTCCTAAAAATGACAGAGATTCCTATTATACTTGATGGATTTGGAATCTGATCACTCATAGTGATACTACTGCACTGTGCCAGTCTTCTGACATCAAGAGATACTTCATTGTTGTGGAGCCATTCAAATTTTCCTGCAAGTATTAAACTCAGCCATACTTTGTTTTTTTAATTCCTGTTCTGCTTTGGGAAAAGGCTGAAATGCCCACTGACAACATATTTGCAATCAACAAAGCATCTACCAAACAAATCTTGCCTGTGAAACAAGCAGTTAAGCACCTCTTACCCTTAAGACACTCTCTTACATTTTAAAGTATCTAGAATAATCCTAATAAGTATAGCAAACCTATTTTTTCTACAGGAAGTTACAATTTTTGGACCGTGATTTTGCTCCTTTATAATTCTGTGAATGGTCCTGCACTACTCTTGTCGCATACCATTGTAAAGAAAATAGGTTTCAGACTGAAAAGCTAACAGGCCTGTTAGGCGTGTATTGTTCAATAAGCACTATGAAGTGCTTAAAGCTTCATAATCTACAAACTGGTATCTTTTATTGAAAGCCTGCCCTGCATGTCTGATAAAATGATATTACTCATGAAGTCTTCTCAAAAATATAAGTTTACATTGAAAAAAAAAAGAAGACTGGTGATTTGGAATTGGTATTTCAGATAGTTTAAAAGGGATCTGCTTACCAGAAATTACTTATTACTTGCTCTCTATCAGCATTGTCATGGTGGACACCAAAATCATTTCATTAATAATTAATTTCATTAAGGTACTCAAAATTATGTATTACCTAGGAAACTGGAAGTATGAACACTTCTGTCTTCCAAGAGATTAAAATCTTAGTTAAAGAAATGCAATAGGTGTGTAAGCTGAAGTAGAGTGGGAGCAGATGGTAATTAATGAGTCTTTTTCCTGATTTTATTTGCATACCTGAGTTACTGGTAAAAATTATGTGTTTAATAATTGGTTATTATAAGATCGTAGCCTATCACTTCCTTAGTCATTAGCACCCAGACGGTTGAGATCCATAACAGCAGAGATTCATATAGACCTGAAGGCTAGCCAGTGTGATCAACAGAAGAAAGGACCTTAACTCCTGTGATGCTAAAGAGGCTTAGGGTATCCCATGCTGCCACACGTTGGACTAAGATGCATAATCGGAGATCCAAGACAAAGCAAAACAAAAAAAAGTAGAGTTGCAAGGAGAGAAGGTAAGACAAATTTTTCCAATTAATAATCAATGGTTCAGTAGCTAGGGCTATACATAAGATGTTAGACATGTCATTCTCAGCTGCAATTGGTTGAGACGTGTCATTTTAACTTGGGTAATTTAAAAAATGGATTTACAACTATCTATCTTCTTTCGCACACAGACTGCCCCAGAAAACTTCATGCTTTTGGTAAGGGGAAACTTCTCAACAGAACTCACAGCATATGCTTTTAGCTTTAACATCAGTCTGTGACAGACAATTTGACAACTTGGTGAGAGAGCAACTACAATGTATTGAGTACTGTTCAGGCACAGATGAGGAGTGAGTTGAGAGTCTATGGGTGAGAATTAAGGGGCAGGCTGGCAGGGGTGATACTGTTGTGGGTGTCTATTACAGGCCACCAGATCAGGGTGAGGAAGTAGATGAAGCCTTCTACAGGCAGCTGAGAGCAACCTCACAGTCACAGGCCCTCGTTGTCATGGCGGGTTTTAACTTCCCTGATGTTTGCTGGAAGGACTACTCAGCCAGCCAGCCACAGTCTAGGAGGTTCCTCCAGTGCATTGATGATAACTTTCTAATGCAAATGGTGGAGGAGCTGACTAGGAGAGGTGCACTCCTGGATATCATCCTCACTAACACGGAGGATCTGGTTGAAGCAGTAAAGGTTGAGGGCTCTCTTGGTTGCAGTGACCATGAGATGGTGGGGTTCAGGATCTCATGTGGCAGGAACAGAATAGCAAGCAGAATTGTAACCCTAGACTTCAGCAGGGCAAACTTCGGCCTTTTCAAACAATTGCAAGGGGAAATCCAATGGGCAAGGCTGCTTGAAGGTAAAGGGGCCCAAGATAGCTGGTTAGCATTCAGGGACTGCTTCTTCCAAGCTCAAGATCAGAGCATCCCAACACTTAGGAAGTCAATGAAAGGAGCCAGGAGACCTGCTTGATTGAAGAGGCCCCAGAGGAAGTCAGGATAATGGAGGAGTCAGCCTCAATTGATGAGGACTGGGTTAGGGAGCAATTAAGCAATCTGGACATCCATAAATTCATGGGTCCAGATGGGATGCACCTGCAGGTACTGAGGGAGCTGGCTGAGGTTATTGCTAGGCTACTCTCCATCACCTTTGCCAAGTCTTGGGAAATGGGAGAGGTGCCTGAGGACTGGAGGAAAGTGTATGTCACTCCAGTCTTCAGAGAGGGCAAGAAGGAGGACGCGGGCAACTACAGACTGGTCAGCCTCACCTCCATCCCTGAGAAAGTGATGGAACAACTTATCCTTGGTGCCATCTCAAGGCATATCAAGGATAAGAGGGTCATTAGGGGCAGTCAACATGGCTTCACCAAGGGGAAGTTGTGCTTGACCAACATGATCGCCTTTTATGAAGACATAACGAAGTGGATAGATGATGGCAGAGTGGCAGATATGGTCTACCTTGAATTCAGTACAGCATTTGACACAGTCTCCCACAGCATCCTTACAGCTAAACTGAGGGAGTGCAGTCTGGAAGATCAGGTAGTGAGGTGGACTGCGAACTGGCTGAAGGGAAGAAGCCAGAGAGTCGTGGTCAATGGGGCAGAGTCTAGTTGGAGGCCAGTATCTAGTGGAGTTCCTCAAGGGTCAGTACTGGGGCTGGTATAATTCAGTATATTCATCGATGACTTGGATTAGTGAATAGAGTGCACTGTCAGCAACTTTGCTGATGACACAAAACTGGGAGGAGTGGCTGACACACCAGAAGGCTGTGCTGCCATCCAGCGAGACCTGGACAGGCTGGAGAGTTGTGTGGGGAAAAATTTAATGAAATATAACAAGGGCAAATGTAGAGTCTTGCATCTGGGCAGGAATAACCCCAGGTACCAGTATAAGTTGGGGAATGACCTGTGAGAGAGCAGTGTAGGGGAAAGGGACCTGGGGATCCTGGTGGACAGCAGCATGACCATGAGCCAGCACTGTGCCCTTGTGGCCAAGAAGGCCAATGGCATCCTGGGGTGTTTTAGAAGGGGGGTGGTTAGTAGATCGAGAGAGGTCGTCCTTCCCCTCTACTCTGCCCTGGTGAGACCACATCTGGAATATTGTGTCCAGTTCTCGGCCCCTCAGTTCAAGAAGGACAGGGAACTGCTGGAGAGAGTTCAGTGCAGGGCAACAAAGATGATGAAGGGAGTGGAACATCTCCCTTATGAGGAAAGGCTGAAGGAGCTGGGTCTCTTTAGTTTGAAGAGGAAACTGAGGGGTGACCTCATTAATGTTTATAAATATGTAAAGGGTGAGTGCCATGAGGATGGAGCCAGGCTCTTCTCGGTGACAGCCAATGGTAAGACAAGGGGTAATGGGTTCAAACTGGAACACAAGAGGTTCCACTTAAATTTGAGAAGAAACTTCTTCTCAGTGAGGGTAACAGAACACTGGAACAGAATGCCCAGGGTGGTTGTGGAGTCTCCCTCTATGGAGACATTCAAAACCCGCCTGGATGCCTTCCTGTGTAACATCATGTTGGTGTTCCTGCTCCGGTGAGGGGATTGGACTAGATGGTCTTTTGAGGTTCCTTCCAATCCCTAACATTCTGTGATTCTGTGAACATGTAGACTGCTAAGTTTTTAAGAGTGTCTTTTCTTTGTGACTTTTTCTGAAGGCCACATGGTAATAAGGCATCTAGATTTGCAAGCATTGAAATTACTTCCTTTTTTTCTATAATATATGTAATATAGATGATACTTTATAAATATAGTGAGATATTATAATACATAATGTCAGGAAGGGGTGGAATTGGTGAATAGGATTAGCTCATGTTAAATAAATTTCCTACATATTTTCTTATACTTTTTGCCTTCCAACCCTAATTGTATGTAAATCCACCTCAACATGAGATATGTTAATGACCCAGTACTTTACAGAGTGACCTGAAACTTAATATATTCGTTCAAAATCAAATACACATAAAGTCAGTTCTCCATGCACTACAGTCTCAGCTGCAGTCTGCTTCCAGTAATACAAAATCACTTATATTTCTACTTCAAAACTTTACTGAAATTTTAAGGTAGAATATGATTTTTTTTAACTTGCAGACAGAAGTTTAAGTGTGTCAGTAAATCTAGCCCCAGCAGCCTTTACACTTTTGAGGCAGCAGCATTTCTTCTTTTACCTCTTATGACACGTGCATTTTGGAACTTGCACAATACCCAGATTGCTGGCTGTGGTTTGAGTGTGAAGAATACCTGGTCCACCAGCAATCTCTTTATCTTCTTATGAAAAAGTCGTGAGCCCTAGAATTTTTTCTTCATTTCCTCCTCCCTCTAATCCCTCTGTTCTCTTTAAATTCCGTACGATTTTTATTGCCATGACACACTATATAATATCTAACTAGTATATAAAAGAGATTAAGATCTCTCTGAATAAGCTTTGTAATACGAGATCTATCAGCTACCTTCCCTTCTGTTTTGCTTAACAAGATGTCTCAATTAGTAAAGGGAATTTTTTGGTAACTATTTCTGTAACACCACCAATATATGTCCTTTCATTATGTATGCCTCTGGTAGCAAAGAAAGGGACAAATCCTGAAAAGTCTTTGCTCATGTGCAAAATGTCTCAATTCAGTTGGCTTCCCAACAAAGGACCTGTTATTTCTCTTTTGGTTTCCTAATTTTATCTGCTTCTAAATTCAGTTCTCGTTTGTTCTGTCACGCTGAATTCAGATTGTCGTCTTCAGACAAGCAGTACAGTGTGGCATTTGTGAGGAATCCAGCACAGTTTTCTACTTTATAAGCCTGCATGCTTGAATTAAGAAGGGGAGCCAGAAAACACCTGAGATGTTCATGTCTAGCCCCCAAAACAGGAGCAAGTCTGCAGGAAATTTTCATTAAAATATATTTTTACAGACAGCTAACAAATAATGATGAGGTCTTAATCTGTGCCTTTGTGAAAACAGTGATCTAGAAAGTGTATTTAAGTTTAAAGTACACGTATCAACTGACTTCATTGTAAAACTGAGTATTCTTCCTCTGCAAAATAAGAACATATTGTAGAAATCCTACTTTCTGCTGACTTCAGAAATTTATTGAACATAAAACTCCAAAGTCTGCAAAAAGAAGATCAGAGAGATCCAAATTAAAGGATGCTTGGCAAATGTGGATTTAGCCCTGAACCCAAGATGAGATATATATCTCTAGATTTCTGTGAAGGGCTTTTTTGATATAAAAAAGGTAAAGAGCTGCAAAATTACACAGGTATTAAAATGGCATTATATGAGGAAGCTCACATTCTTGAGAGTTCAATATTAGGCAGTATAACCATACGCAGTAAAAAGGGAGTACACTAGAATGTCTGGATTGCTCCAAAATGTAATGTGACCGTGTAGTGGAAAGTAGAGCTACCTTAACACTAGTTTCCATGTCTTGTCCCTGTAGCAAACACAGCCACCAATGAACAAGTACACAAAAGGTATGAGTTTGGCTAATGCACCAGAGAAGAGAGAGAGCACTGATTATGAAAGAGGCGGGAGGATAAAGTGGAAGGGGAAAAAAAGTACATCCTATTTGTTCTTCCACAAAATTACACTTCCATTCTCTAGAGTAACGGGAGGAGGATGTGAGACTCTCTGAAGCACAGAGCTTTTCAGTTGTTCCTCTTCTGCTCTCCATCATCTAGAACTGAATGTAGAGGTTCATTATGACCGTACATAACTTTCATCTCTCCCTCTACTCCCAATAAAGCTGAATAAGCAGGAAAATAAATTGCAAACCATCTGGAATAAACAGTAAATGTGAATGTGGAAGTTCACATTTGGTACAGTTTTATAAATATTGTATTTTGCATATTTAGCCCTTGACCTTGTCCACGTAGAAGAGTTCCATCGATATTACTACGTTTTGGTCTGTAAGCATAATGCAGCTGTTAGCTATAGATGTGGGGGTTTTTAATATTTTTCTTTAAAAATTTCTTACCCGGCTTTCCATATATCCATATATGGTATCCGTCTTCTGATTGCCAAGCAGGGCATTGAACCAAATTCTTTCATTCATATAAATGCATTGTAACGCAGTGCCCATTGGTTAAGACAGTACAAATAGCTAATTGTTTAGAAAAAGCTGTTAGGCCAACCTGATCTTTGACACATCATTGGCTTTGTACTCATTTATTGCAAAGGTGATATAGCCACATCTTTGGCAGTGTTAATTTTCCATTTGGACTGCTTTTTCTTCAAAGTAGCTTGATTTAAAAATATATACCAAGTTCACCAATTGTGTATTTAAAACAAATTAAAAAAAAAGTGGACCACTTTTATTTCGTGATGTTGCAAATATCAGACTTCAAAATGATGCACAACTGAGTTTGTGGAATGTTATAAAAGAATGAAGAGAAGGAAAAAGAAGTCTTTCTGATGGTGGGAATAAAATTTCAGCTCGATGAAAACATACATGCTACAGTTTGAAATACAAGTCACACTGGTATTAGTATGTAAGAGGTATACAACTGTAGTGAAGGAAAAGGTTGCTCTCTTTCATTCCTTCTGTCCCCTAATTCCCTTTGCCCCATTTTATTTATCTTCTCTCAGCATTTCCCCTGCTTTATTTTTGCAGTTTTGAAAGCAGCATGCTGTAAAAGCTCACCCCAACCAAAAAGATACATATATATATACAGTGTACAGTGATACCCTACCATGTCACTGCTAGAGCAGAAAGGAAGGCCTCTGTCTGGTAGACCTAATCTGAGTTCTCCTGATACATCCTGCCAGACAATTCCAAAGATTTTCAGACTTCGTCACCTATAAAGTTATTAAAACCAAAGTAAAATAAAAAGGTAACAGCAAGCTTTCCTGCCACAGTCTCAAAACAACAACAACCCCACAATCCTGAAATCAAACATGCAGTATATTGTGCATATCAATTCCTCTTTTGTAGATGAGCTCTCATAGATCTAGTGAATCTCTAATTCAATCCTTGACAACCTGCGACCTCTTTTGGTCAATTAACAAAATGAGCAAGAGGACAAAAGAAGGCTGAAAAGCCTTGGTACAGTCACCCATCAGAGCATTAAGCACAGGTAATCTCTCTTCCATCACATCTTTTATTTAATTTTCTGAGGAAAAGTCTCTATATACTCTTACACCATATTTCTCATACATCAAATAAGATATTTTTATCCTGCTATGTATGGTCCCCCTTTCAAGATGATATCTGAAGCATATCATTACTAAATAAAGAACAGAGAAAACAAACTGAATAATTTATTTGAATTATCTAAAAAGATTTGTAAAAAGTGCAGTTTTCAAGATTCACAGTATCATGGCCAGTACCTTGAGCAATAATGTATATATTCCACTCTTCCAATTGCATTTAGACACATGAACAGCTGATGAACTATGGGAAGGTGAGCTTCAGTGTCAATGATGAAGGAGTTGAAAACAGAGCAGTTGTCCATTCCTATGGCAGAATATATTTGTATAAGCCAGTATCTGCAAGCATTCTTGATTTTATTTTGCACAAGGAGCAGGCTCCTATGAACAAAACACCATATATATGTCTACATATACACCTCACCATTGCTTTCTGGATGAGCTCGTAGGAGAGCTTCAAAAGTGATGGTCACGTATTTTGGCATTGCTAATTCAGATTTTCTCAATCAAAGTTAAGCCAAGTTAACAGGGGCAATGAAATAAGCCAAGCAGAACAGGGGCAGAATTTGCAGTGGCAGAATACAGACACATGCATTGTGCAAAATCCACATAAGGTTTCGCTGTGGGGTTTTGTTTGTTTTTCTTTTTTTCTCCCTAGATTTGTAAGGATATTGCAATGGAAACTGTTCTTACGGAGGGAGGGAAAAGTTTAAGAGTTCAGAAAACACTTTAAAAAAGATATAGTTGTGGAAGGCACATCCACGAGGCTGGGGCACCACATGGACCGAGTCCTGTGCCAGAGAGCAACATCTGGCGGGGGGGGGGGGGAAAGAGCGCGAGAGAGCGATAGCTGGCGCGAGCGTGTGCGTGTGCCCATACACATTTCCCCCCATCTTCTTAGGAAATGCAGCTGTCATGTGAGTTGTAAGCTGGTCCCGAGGCATGCCCTGAACCTGCCTGCGTGCGTGTGTGTGCGTGTGTAAGCAAAGGCAACGCCTCCTCAATGGTCGGGGCTTTCAGTCAGACCTAAAGCAGACAGGATTGTAGACGGGAGTCCTAAAAAGGACACTCTCCGCGAGCTTTGCCCGTGTCTCCGCTCCCGGTGCCAAGGCAACCCCCCCCCCCCCCCCCCCTTTCTTGAAACAAAAGGCAGCTCTCACAGAGCCGTAGCCCTTACAGCTGATTTCTAAGAGGTGCCTGTAAACCCTCGGCACGGCCGCACCTCCCGGCATCGCCGCGCCCCCCAGCCCCCCGCACCGCCCGCCCAGGCTTCCGTGACCGAAACCTGGATTTGGCGAGGGCCGGCGCTCCCCGCCGCTCCGCGCCGCTCGTTATTCATGGCGCGGGGCGGGCCGGCAGCCGCGGCGCTATATAGGGCGGGGCCGGGCGGTACTGCGGGACAGATGGGTGCAGAGTGGCGGGCAATGGTGGTGGGTAGCAGACGGCAACGAGAATAAAACGAAGGGAATATTGCTTTCTTAATTTATTTTTTTTCCTTTCTCTATTTTTTCCTATTCACCTGCACTCTTTCTCTGTCTTTGCTGAAGCCTTTTTGGACCAAGTTTTCTTCAGACCGTCTGGGCTTGGCTTGTTTTTGTGTTGGTTTGTGGGTTTTTTTTGGTTTCCTTTTACAAGGCTTTTTTTTTTTTTCTTTCCCCTGAGTGTTGTGTGTGGTCAAAAAAAGTTAGCGTCAAGCCAACTGATAGAGGCGAGGGGAAAAAGAAGGAAAAAGTTGTCTTTGTTGCTAGCGGGCTCTTACTACCTTTATGTGATTAAGGGTAGGCGGCTGAAGAAAGGGTAGACGTGCGTGTGCCGGCAACGCAGCTCTCCTGCCTGCCTGCGCTTGTAGGGCTACGAGTGACTGGTGGCTCCTCTCCCCGCAGCCCCATCAGAGGCGGCGCGGACTGTGCGCGGGCTCCGCTGCCCTCCGCTCGCGACGGCCGCGCTCCTGCGGGCGAGCGGCGGCGTGTGCGTGCCCGCGCGGTGCTCTGCCCGTCCCGCTCCCCGGCCGGGGGTGCGCGGGGGCGCCTCCCGGCGGCCCCCCCCCTCTGCTGGTTGCCATGGTGCCGCGGCCCGGCGTGCTGTGGGCAGTGGCGGCGGCGACGCTGGCGCTGCTGGTCCGGCGGGCGGCGGCGGCGCTGGCGGGGCCGGTGGTCCGCTGCGAGCCCTGCGACGCGCGGGCGCTGCAGCAATGCAAGCCCCTGCAGCCCGACTGCGCCGAGCGGGTGCGGGAGCCGGGCTGTGGCTGCTGCCTCACCTGCGCCTTGCGCCCGGGACAGCCCTGCGGCATTTACACCGAGCGCTGCGGCGCCGGCCTCAGCTGCCAGCCGCGGCGGGAGGAGACTCGGCCACTGCAGGCGCTGCTGGAGGGCCGCGGGCTCTGCACCAACATCACGGCGGGCAGCAAGCTGCGGGCCTTCCTCCTGCCGGGACCGCACGCTGCAGGTAAGGAGGCTGCGTGTCGGGGTGGGAGGTGAAGAAGCATGACGAGATCGCAAGCATGTGTGCTGCTTTCTTTTCTTTTCTTGTTCGCTGCTTCCTTGCCTTTTTTTTTTTTTTTAAAGTTAAAAAGTTGTACGCAGCAGGCCGGGAGTGGAGGCGCCGGCCGGCTTGCAGCAGACCTGTTCCTCCGGAAAGGCCCCTCGCTCGCTGCCTGGCGGCTGCTGGTCCGCGGGGGGTCCTAGAGCAGCCACGTAGCCGAAATGGTTTTGAAGGCGGGGTGCTTTTGCCAGAGGAAAGGAAGATTTACGTCATATACATTTGTTTATGTATGTGTTTTCTTTTAAGACCGATACTAAGAAGTAGCTCCTCGCAAAAGACGCAGAGTTGCTAGCTTTAAAAAAAAAAAAAAATTGGGGGGACGGGGAGAGATTGCATGTTGCTCTTGCGGGTGCGTGGAGCTGCCAGGCAGCACAGCCTGGATGGAGAGAGCGTGAAACCGTCGCGATCTGCCCACAGTGTTCCTGGAAAGAGGCTGCTAGAAAACTTCAGAGTGTGGCCTAACTTCTGTGCTGCAGCATGGCTAAGTCAGAGGAATGCTAAGCACAGAGGGAAAAAAAAAAAAAAAAGAAAAAACAAAAGTAAAATATTTCCTTGGCCTGGGAAGGTGGTTATTCAGAACAAAGCATTTGCACAGTCGTATTTAAGAGGACATTGGTTTTTTGCCTGCACTGCAAATAAATCTTTGGTCACATGAGACTTTCCCTTACCTTTTACATGTCTTGTAAATGAGATGTTCACAGAGTGGGTTTTGTTTTGTTTGAAGAGGAAGGGATGGTTGGAAAAAGTTCTGTTAGGCACGCACATTTGGAAACTTGAGAGGGAAACTTGGGATTCAGATCAAGAAGGCACAGTCCCTCTGTGCAAACATTTCATTGAACTATTTGCCAACCAACAGCAAGTATGTTAACATTTATTTAATAAAAAAGTGTGTCAAAAGGCATTCCACTGCTAGCATCTTTAAAAAGCCAGGAGTCTTTTTGCTTGGTTACAGTGACTCTTTGGCTGGCCCCTCCTTAGCTGAGGAAGAACCAGTGCTCTGGCTAACTCGCTGCTGTGAGAGTAGGAGATGCCTTATAATAATTACTTCTGCTGCTCCTTAACTGTGACAGTTTGAATGGCAGAGAGTTCAGAGGTTCTCACTGAAGTTTTATATCTCAGTGGAACATGGAGCAGCTTCCTTCATCATATGAATTTGGCTCCACATATTCATCTTTTACATGAATTGGAAACAAGGGGCGTCCTCTCCATACTTGAGAGTCGGTGCTTTTTAATGGAGGAGTACTGCTGGAGAAAGAGGAGGGTGAAGGTGGAGCTGCACTGTGCTGAAAATCTTTGTTTTCAGCCTAAATAGTCAAAATGCCAAATTTGTGTTTTTGCATTCTTGGCTGAGGGAGAACTTGGATTTCGAAATCAGTAGGAGGTTTGGTTTCTTAAAAAGTGCAAAATAGGACTCTTGCAGTTCACATTCAAGGAGTGAAGGTTGCAAACCTGGGGTGCAAGAAGGAATAAGTATGCTGAACCTGTGTGACATGTAATGCCCTCTCTCATGAGGACCACTCCACTTGGAGCTCTAAATCCAACACTCCCTGGTACATGCCCCCGCCCCTCCCTCCCCAGCAGCCTCACATGATCTCCCTTGCACACAGCGGGGTCCTGCAGGACATGTTACACATTGGGTATGTTCCTTGTTCACAGAAATTGCTAGAAGTTGGTATGGGGTGGCGTACATTACAGTAGCTTCTTAACAGTAACTGTAGTAGGCCACTGACTTTCCATTTTTTTGGGGCACTGAAGTGTTAAGCAGTAGTGTGCGTGTGCAACGTTTCTAATCTGGTTTTTAAAAGAACAAGTAAATCTCATAGCAATTTTGTTTCTCTTACAAGGGTGTAAAGCTAACATATAGCACCAAGTTTTGTGAAGCTGAGTTAATGAAATATGGTTTATAGTTTAAAATGTGGCATTGTGACCATTGCAAATGGAAGTGTATGAAGTGCTTTTGAAACGCGATGGTCTACCTAAACTGAAATGACCAGCGTTGTAGTTATTTAATGGATATTAAGAATATTTTCTACTTGTTTTTAGTAGAGGAGGCAGTCTCATGAACTGGATTGACTGCAGAAAATGTAGTAGGCATAGTATTTATATTTAGGAGATTCGGGTTTATAACATTGTGTTCATTTCTTGCAGACTTCATTGAGTATGTTGAAAAAAAAAAAAAAACACCACTGTTAAAAAACGGGACATCAAACCACCAAAAAGATGTACAAATACCACTGAGAGACTGAGTTAAACCCACAAAAGCCAGGAAATTTAGACTTAAGTCTTAAACTTCCTTAATCCATTTGCACTGGGAGTTGGTCAATTATGTCCATTGCCAGCAGTGGCTACACAGAAACCACCAGTACCAAGATGTTAACTCGGGTTATTCTTCCTCCTTCCCTGTTCATTGGCAGTGCCACTGTACTGCCTCTGAACTATTTAGAGTCGATGGGCTATCTGAACATGGGCTTTCAGGTTTAGCACAGGATTTCTTGGCTTTTGTGGTTTTTCAATGAGCCATCAAGTACAATTTTAATACAGATTTCCAGGATGTTCTGTGCATGTCAGTTATCACTGTGCACTCCCAATATGGTTTCCTTAAAAAAAAAAAAGTGGCCAGCAGCCAAGGCAGCATCTAGTGGGAGTTAGCTGCTTAGCTGATAGGAATATCCAAACTTGAAAAATTCCATGGAGGAAATGCAGCCAGTTACAGTTATACTGCGGGAGTCTATGTAAGAGGGAGAAATGCAGTGTGGACAAATACCTCAGAAGGTGCAAGAACACTGGGCTTATGCAGTATTTCAGAAAAAATGTGCTTCTTCTGTATTTTTGTGAATGGTAGTTTAAAGAGAAAATATTTTTGAACCTCATAATGAAAGCAGATATTTGTCCTCTGACAAAGTTACAGAATGAATGGCATTTTTTGTCCAGTAGCTTTAAAATGTACTTTGTACACCTAGAAATGTTTCTGATTTTAATAGCAGAAGAATGAAAATGTGCTTTTTACTTTCCCATTCTGTATGTTGAATAAAATTAAGAAAGTATTAAAAGTAACTATCTAGAACCATGAAACTCAATGTGGTTAAACTTTTTGTATTAAATCCTCTTTAAAAATAAATAAATAAATAAATAAATACCATCCTGGGGAAGGCAGAGACAGACTTACTACAGTTGATGAGTTACCCAAGCGAGCTGCGTTTCACTGAAGTTGATTAGATCAGCTGTGGGTCAGCAGTTGCAAAGGGAAAGGCTCAGTGCTCCTGGCAGAGCTGCTGCAGGCTCTCACTGCGCCACCCCACACACCTGCCCCCTCCTGCCGGCAGGCTAACCTGCAGCAGACACCCAGGGGCAAGAAACCGGGGCAGTGGTGGCTTGCAGCAAAGTAGAGTTAGCCAGCTTTCAGGTGTTGGGCAGTCACCACGGGTGGTGCAATGATGTACCTTGTGAGGCTGCCAGAAACAAGGGGATGCTTCAGTTACAAGAGTTATTGCTTGGCAACGAAAGTGCTGAGGCGTGCAGAATGCTAAGTTGTTAATCTTTTTATATATTGCCATTTTGTAAAGGAAAATTAAACATGTAGACTGATCTAGTGGCTTGTTGCCCTCCCAGATGCAGCTGGCAGTTGATTAACATTGTTTCTTCACTGTATTTATTTTTCTTGAAGGAAATTCCAGTGATTCAGAAGAAGATGACCGGAGTACCAGCAGCCTAGAAAATCAGGCCGTCCCAAACTCTCATAGGGTGCCAGATTCCAAATCTCATCCTCCACACATCAAAATAGATATCATCAGGAAAGTGCAAGCCAAAAATACGCAGCGCTATAAAGTGGAATATGATTCACAGAGTACAGATACACTTAATTTCTCTTCTGAATCCAAACAAGAGACTGAATACGTAAGTACTTTTGTAAATTGAAAGGCATTTCCCAGCATGTGAGTGTGAATGCCTATGCATGTTGTGCATAGGACAAGATAAATTAACTAAATAACTAAGTGGCGGTAATTTTAGCCATTTAGGGTATTCTGGCTGTTTAACCAGTAAAACTATTGGATCCACAAATGGAGACAATCAGCAGACGAAGCAGATCATATTCAGAAAATATGGAGGCCTAATGCAATAATGTTTACATTGATACGAGTATGATTTTCACTAAGTCATTTCTTAGAGAGGGAAAGTTCTTGTTCATCCTGTAATTAAACCTGTCCCAACTCCACTCACACAAATGTGTGTTAATAGTGTCATAATTAAATTTGGTTGCAAACAGCATAATTGTATTGCAATAATGGAAAAAAAGATGTTTCATATTAAGTGTAGTGGCATTGTGTTCACACTCCATGGCACAGATCACAGGAGATAAACTGGGGTTGAGGATTAGGATTTTGACTGATCAGCCATTGTTTGCATGATGTGCTTAACACCACTACCACTTGCAGTCATCATTTGGTGCCATTGCCTATATGCAAAGGCTCACCACAGGAGCTCACGAGCTGCTGTTGCTTCCTGTCAACTGTGCCCAGTGGATTTGCAGGGTAACTGAAGTGTGGTGAACCTGAGGGGAGAATAATTCTTGTTCCTGGACATCCTGGCTGATAACCTGGTGGTTATCCTTATGCCTGTGCCAGATGGCCTAAAAAAATACGTCTGTATATACTCTGACTTTTCATCAAAACAGTCATGATGAAACCAGACATGGCTTCTGATCTGAAAAAGGTGGTTTTGGAACCTGTATGAGGAGGAAAGCTGTGTCTGAAGAGAATGTGGCCTCCAAGTTAACACAGCAAGGGTGGTGAAGCTGCATGTTTTGTTTCTCGCTGGTGTCCAGCCACCTAGTAAAAACACTTCAGTATCTGCCTTCCAGCATGTCCTCCTCCCAAAAATGTGAAGTAAACTGCCTACAGTAAAAGAATGAATTTTGGTAGCTCTGAGGGAACAGGGTCCTGGTCTTAGCTAGGATGAACATATCTTATATGTGGTAGGTGGGCCTAATGAGAAAAGGTGCACTGTCTTACCAAGGCTGCTGGTGTCTGTAAGAACCAAAAATAAGTCCACTGAGGAAAGGAGCCTTTGTCAGCAAATGTCCTTATAGCTGTGTCTGCGTGTTGGCTCTTGATACTGATATCTCTTACTTTGGAAGCATGCTTCAAAATAATAATTAAAAACCTGCTGATCTTTTTGTAGGCCTAATTTGGGACTATGTCTTTGAATGTGTGTGATTTGCAGTCAGCATGTCTGAGCAGTTTCATTTTTTTTTAAGGAACCACCAATAAGAGCAGCAATTTAAAGTGCATATTTAGACCTTGTGAGATTGATACTGAAAGAAAACATATGAAAGCAACAAGGAATGTCTTTGCTAACCAGGAAAATAAATTTTAAACTCCAGTAGAGCTGTGGAGTCTGTATGCTTTCAGACACTCACATGAAAGGCACTTTACATGAGCAAACTATTAATATTACCACTTGAAAGTATAAATGTCATTACTTCACTAATTAAAAATTGCACCAGATGAGTCTTTATGTTGATACAGCAACTTAAACATTTTAAATCCATGCAACTGTGCAAAGAAGTTTTTTCAGGTCTCCGCTGAAGAAGCGGGCTGGTGGGCTGAGTCAGTAATGTGCCCAGACAGGAGTGTGGCTAAGCACAGAGTTTGTAGGCTTTGACTATTGAATCCAAATCCCACTGCTGACACTGACTGCCTTCTTGGCCTCTGGCAAAATGTGAACTTTTCCACTTCTGGTTTTCTGACTGCAAAGTGGGGCTTGTAACACTTCTTACCCTGAAATGCTGCATTGAGAAATAATTAGTTGGTGCTTGAGACATGTTCTTAGAACTGCTTCTGGAAGTTCTTTTTGGCTCATTGTCCTAGAGTTGATGCTCTCTACATTGTTGTCAGCCTTTTGCAGATGGAGAAAGTGAGGCAAAAAGTGGCATACTCATCTAATGAGAGTCTTGTGTGCAACTATTCCTTTGCATGGCAGCATGTGTTTGGTCCAGCTGAAACTGAGAATTGCTGTCCGAAGTTCTAATATTTTTATATATGTGGATACGATATGCCAAGCAACTTGTTTTCAATTAAATCAATTTCATTTAAGCTTTCAAATCCAGCAGAATCATAAAAATCAAATGGCATTAGGGAAAATCTACCAAGTGGTGTATTTCCAGTTGCGTACCTTCATGTTTTCCCACTTGGTGCAAGGCTAGCTTTTCCAAACCTAACTTATGTTATATATGATTGATTTATGTACTGGTTAAGCCTTCTTGTAGATATATGCAGGCGTGATTTGAACTGGAAATGCCAGTCTGTGCTTCAGCATAGTGTAGGGCCTTCAGTGTTTAGAAATTGGTTTATCCTGAATAAAGCAGAAAGCCAGAATTTTATCTGTGAATGGTCTGCCTTTTGACATATCCAGCCACCCCTTTGTTCTAATAGATTTGTTTATGTTTCGGATTCTTGCCCTTTCAAGATTTATTAACTCTTGTGTAAAAGACAATGTTTGGGAATAAGCCTTCATCTGTTTTCTAAAACATGCTTGTTAACAGGGTCCCTGTCGTAGAGAAATGGAAGACACTTTAAACCACCTAAAAATCCTGAATGTCTTGAGTCCCAGGGGTTTTCATATTCCAAATTGTGACAAGAAGGGGTTCTACAAGAAAAAGCAAGTAAGTACAGTCTTTATCATGTCAATGAATGCACTTCACCTTTTTAGCATCTTTGCTGAAGGATCTTGCCAGCAAGGTGCATTATGTATCATTTTACAGAGAAACTAGTTCCTTTCCAGCTTTGGGACCTGATCTGATAGTGCTGAACCTTGTCAAGTGGGGACAGTGTTTTTATTTTGTGTTGGTCATGACAACAGATTCATTTAAGAAACTTCATACCTAATCACACATGGGTTGGCCGGTGTCCTAGATACTAATGCCCTTTGGTTTAAAAAAAGCAGTGCCTCAATAATAACTCACAGAGCTAAATGCTGCAGTCACCATATGACTGCAATAGATCAATGCTTTGAATTGTAAATAGCGGCTTGAGTGTTCCTAGAAGAACTTCACTGGGTCATATTACAAAAAGCAACTTGAGAAAGGTGTATATCTGTCCTTTATGTGCTACACAGATCGCTTCCAAAATCCAGGTCATGTTATCATGAAAGTGATACATCTAGTAGTTACTCTGTGGTAAGGATGGCTTCTCACCCCTCTGGGGTTCTAGGGTTATGACCTTTATTGACAAACGTAGAACTAAACTGCAGGTATTCATGCTTTCTTTGTGTTGGGTTGAGCTATGGCAGCATTCTCCATTCAGTGCTGCCCTTGAAGCCCATTCAGGAACTTGGAAAAGAGCAAGACCTGCCAGGTTCTTTGCTTAGCGTGCACATGACATCTAATGCCAGTGTTTAAGTTAGTGACCTGCTTCCAAATGTGTTTCTTGGTATAATTCCAAAATTTTCTGAATTCAAAAGTTTCAAGATTTTCCTCCAGGCAAACTCTCAGTAAGGACGGATTTTGTTTGTGAACCATCTTGTCTCTTCCATTTGGATTTATACAAATCAGCCTCTCTGGGAACCAAAGGAGAGGCTGGCTTTGTGTTACTAGCTAATGCAGTTCATTGGTTTGAAGTGAGAGGTCAACCTCCAGCCATGCAACCTGATTTTAGGAATGGTGTCTCTCTTTTTTTTGGCTTCCAGCATTCTTAGAAACAGTCTTTCCCTTTCAGGTATTCCCTGGAGGTCTGCATTAAGCTGTCAGTGTCAGGTGGAGCATTTGCAGTAGGGGTGAATATTCCAGCCTTTCCTTCTGCCATAAGTCTAGCATTGGCTACACTGTTTGACCTCCTTCAGTCCATGCTGCTGAGCTTGTCTGTGTTCCCCAGCTTTTTACCCAGGTGGTGGCAACTCCCAAGCAAGGACAGAGTTTCTTTCTGTTGTCTGAAGTTTTGAAAAACCCATGTCATTCATGTCCCACTGTATGTAAGCCAGCAGAAAGCAATGGTCACATCTCATTCTGCATTTGTTCAGAAAAAGATGTCAGACTGCTATGTAGTGTGATACTGGGATCATGTTTTGTGCCTGTGCCATGAAAGTATTTGCTTAGCTGCTTTACAACAGCTCATCATTTAACTGCATTCAAGGCACACAAGCATACTGTAGCCCTTTTAATTCTCTAGGTGTTACAGAAAATCACAGATTGGTATTTACTTTGTTCAGTAGAACTTATCTTCATTGGTCATCAAACTCTGAGGTTTTTGCATTGTTAGCAAAAAGGTGATGGTTTGCATGCAGTCTCTGGCATGTCTGTGTAGTAAATCTGATCCACAGTAAGCATGTATTAAAGTGCCTTACTTTAAAGGATGACTGTACATTGATGTGCAGTCATAGATCTGCCAGTGAGGCAGAAAAAAAGGAAATACAGATGGAAAAAAAATAGGAAAGACAGATAATATGCTTACCTAGTCTTTGTTCCTAGAAGCTGATTTATGAGAATAGGGTGTTGATGTGGAACAAAGACATACTTCTGCCCTCTGTGGTATCTGTGCTGCCTGGAGACTTTCAAACTGATCTAGGAAAGTTTCATGTACTATGTGCAAGAGCCCATCCAGTCAGCGAACATAGAAGATTAAGGGGCAATTTCATATCTGGCCAGCCTTGTCAAGTTCTGTGACAATTTAGACAGGTCCAGTGGTTTTAATGGTAGTTCGAGACAACTTGGGATCTTGTAGGAAATGCCCACAAATGGAGCCCACGTCACTATATATATGTTAACGTGTAACACAGTTGGAGTGCTTCTCCGAAAAATGAGCCTAAATCAACCCTGGGAACAGGCCTTCACAGGCAGGGCTTACAGAGGCAGGCTGTTTCTCACACGAACAAAGTACAAACACAAAATAATGTATTTTACTTGCTCTTATAAAATTAACTCTTAGAAAATAACATCAGTTTGAGAAGTCAGTGAGTCCTGCCAAAAGGCAATGCAACAATTGTGTTTGTTAGGTTTCTGTTTTGGAGCATCAGCATGTAGGCACTTTACGTGCTGTGACTAGGTGTCTAATGCCATTAGCAGAATGTATTTATTTCCTTCATTACTATTATTGGCAGCATTCAATCTGTAATTCAGTTATATTCTATTGTGACAACAAAATTCAGAACAATATGTTACAAAATAGTAAATCGATCAAAAAATGAGCATGAGGTAGGAATTTTAAATTCTGGAAATGGCTGCCAAAACCACTGCCTAGGATGATAATATAGATATATGTGTGTCACAGTTTAACCCCAGCTAGCAATCACAACCACAATAGCTGCTTGCTCACTCCCCTCACCCAAATAGGGGAGAGAATCAAAAGAGAAGGGAGAAGCTTGTGGATTGAGATAAACAGAGTTTAATAAAATAACAATATAGTACTAATATACCACTACTACTTATACATATTTAATGGAAAATAGAAAATAAAATAAAAGATACTCAATGCAATGCCTCATGAACTCTGTCTGCACTGAGCAGCCAGTCCTGGGAAGTGAGCACCCTGGTCCCGAACAGCTGACCCTGAGAGGAGAGAAAAAGCCAGAAAGGCCTACAGGTCCACTGCAAAACAGCAGGATGGCAAAAGGCTGAACTTAAACTCCTCAATGGAAGTCAACTGGAGCAGAGCAGGACTGGAATGGGTCTCCATTTCCTTTTCCCCAGCTGGAAAACCTGACTCAAATATAAACCATGATGCTAATGGCAGAAATATTCTTATTGATCAGTCTGGATGTCAGTCAAGGTCTGCCCCATACACCCCTTCCCAGCTGCCTCACACCTGGAGGCAGAGAACTCAGAAAGACCTTGGCTTCCAGGCAACAACTAAGATAACAAGTAGCACTTACATTCTTTTTGCTCCAACTCAAAGACATTGGAAAGTTACCTGAGAAAGAACATTAATTCTGTATCGAGCTGTCATGTCCTTCTTCTCAAACCAAATCCAAACAATGACTGTAGTAGCTATGCACAAGAAAGTTTTCTAACTGCATGAAGAAAGTTAATTTGCTTTCAGTCAAACCAGCACAGTGTGTGATGGTAGGAACCTGATAAATTATCATCACCCTGGAAAACTTACTCAGGAGGCACTTCACATGTTAGTATATTCTGCCTTCCTGTCAAGTTGAAAGCAGTTATTTTTCAAGACATTTGTGGATATCTAGAAATTGACTTTTCAGGAACAACCATATGGAGTAATTTGCATATGTGAAACAAGGATGTAAATTATTCAGGGTATAATGTGAAAAATATATAACACCTTGTGTTTATATATGAGCTTTTAAAAACTCAAACCTATTAAAATTCACAATTATTTGTCTTAAGAAATCATACATGTACGGTTGTACTATTCAACTGGGGTATATAGGTATATTTTTATGGAATAAGTTGATACAGGCATGTTTCTGCCTCAAGCATGGAAAAAAAAAGGTTTTGATGAAGTTAGAATTATTATATGGGGCAATTAATAGAATTGCCCCGTATTTGTGTACTGGAGCCAGATACTCACTTAAATGTGCGATGGCATTGTTCCACTGAAAACAGAGGTGGGCTTAGCGGGAGCCAGAATGGCCTGAGGTATATGTCAGTGCTGTCTGCAGTCTGTTCTGGGAGACCACAGTTGTAGCTCCATGGAGATTTCTGGGCTGACCAGGAATTCAATGGGATACCATATGCTTTGCTGTGCCCCACGAATGCCTCTGTGGCACTTTGTGGAAGCGAGAGGGGCAGGTGGAATGGAAGCTGGCAGCTGGTGTTTCTTATCAGATGTTATTACTGACTCCACTGCTTGGGCAGTTTTCCAGCTTTCTGGACTTGTGAAGTCATACAGAAGAGCTGGGCAGAGCCTTGAAATATGTCTGAAGTACAAAATTCAGATGCATAGATATTTTTTTTTTCTATATGAACTGTGCGCTGCTTCTGTAAGGCATGCTAGCTAGCTGCTCTGTCATAAAAGCATCACTTTTGAATCAGAAATGCTTTGCTGTTGAGCAGATAGTAAAAAGTTGCATATTGAGAAACGTAAATTGTTTCCTCACAGAGTGTTACTTCAGCTGTAGAGCAATCTAGGGGTTTTGTTTTCCAAATGGGTTGTCTAGAAGAGATAAAAAAATATTAGTAGTAGGAAACATGTTCCTTGCAGACTAACTTTGTATTGCAGTTAATTCTGAAAATTGATTATACAACTGTAAAAAGCAATCAAAACCTCCAACAAAATGAGATAACTTTAATTGATCTTTTGTTTTAAGGTGATGCAAGCCTATGAATCAGTATGTTGTGTAACATGCTTCATATAGTACTTCTAAAAGGGGAGGCTGTGTTACTATTATTAGCAGAAGTGTAGTTTCATTGCCAGAGCACCAGGCTGGCAGCCAGAAGTCCTGTGCTCTAATTCAGGCTCCATCTGTGACTACTCTCTTGGGCAAAACAACTCAAAAACTGCTGCCTCACTTTCCTTTTCTGTAGAATTTAAATTGTGCAAAGGCTGTTGTTTGTGAATTCCTCAGTTTTGGGCCTGAAGAATTTAAGTCACTAAATGTTAATACCACTTAAGCTAGAGTCCAGTCCAGTTGCCACCAAAATTGGAGGAAAATTTCCCGTTGACAACAGTGACCTTCATTCAGTCATTCATGAAAATGCTGGAGAACACATGCAAGCTGTAGTCAGGCTTGTGAGACAATAAACATAAGTTGTAAAACTTATGTTTAAAGACTTAGTGCAGAAAACCAGCTGAACAGGTAACTAGAACTCAAATGCAGCTAACTACGTAGTTTAGCAAATTACTAATGTAGCTATTCTCTCAGTAGATTTGAACTTCTTCACCCCCTCCTAAAATAGGATGGTATGATAAGCTTGATCTTGTTATCCTGCTGCCATGCATTTGCATAGGGCTAATGCAGAAGGCGCACAAGTTCAAAGAGAAGGTATTGTATTATTTCTGCATTGGGTTTGTTACACAAAAATATATCACAAGAGTAGATTAACGAACACTTACAGTGATTAACGTTACCTCATTTGCTCATAAATAAACAAGATGGAAACTTGTTCAGAAATTCGTGTCTAATGTGTGATCTGCTCCCATCTCACAAGTGTCTAGTCAAGACTGTCCACCCTCTTCCATGCTGCCACAATTTAATTGGCTCGGGGGCCAGTGTGCTGGTGCAGGCTGTCCCAAGAGTGACCCATATTTGCAGTTCTGTCTGAAATACCACCATTTTCACCTGGGTCCTAAACTAGACACAGAAAGGGTCAGGTACTTTGGGCAGCATGTGAAGCCCAACACTTGATTTATGGTTCCTTGTGTACCTGCACATGGAAGAGGCAGTTGTGGAAGCCACTGCCATATCCACATGGGAGACACCTATGAGACTCTGAAGAACAAACAGTTGTGTGGTAGTGGCAATGTTTACCTGACTTGTACCAGCCTGAACCTCTGAAATACTTGAATTGCTGTGAGTGTGATCCTGGAGGCAGCACTTGTTCTGCTTGCGTGATAGCCTTTACGGTGTTGAGGGCCGTAAGTGGCTTCAGTCTAGCCTATCTTCCTTCATGTTGGTGATGAAACAGATGGAAACCTCAGTCTTTTAAAAGCTAGATATATTTGTGTCATTGACTCATTTGTAAGTCTGTCCTGGCTAAACACTCACTTCTGTTAGCATTTGTTGCAGCAAATCCTGTATCACCAAATCTTAAAACTTGAGCTGATGTGGAGGTTATGTCTTGGCAATGAGGTTGACCATGGCAAAGCAAGTGGGGCAATCTATGTCCTGGAGACATGTCTTTCAAGTAGGTGAAAACCTCACAGGGTCCCAGAGGTTCGCAGTATGTAACTGTGTCCAAAGTTGCATACTGAATACAACCTGCAGCACGTCATGTCCTTCAGTCTAGTTGTTACCATTCTTGGTTTACTGGGGAGAGCATTGCTTACTTAGTACATACTAGAATTTATGATGTAGTTTTACTGCATTACTGTTTCTAAAGAAGTTCAGTGTCATTGCCTGTCTAGTCATAGTTTCAGGTTAGTCAGCATTGCAGGCAAATCCACCAGACAACTTCTAAAGCTGACATAGGTTATAGAGTAGGATATAAGCAACCTTATTTGTAGGGAAATATACATGTAAATTCTAGTACACCTAGCAGTTGTTGAAGTGGTAACTCCATTACAGAAGGATTATATATCTGTTAATAAATGTCAACTACAGTATTGAAATTCTTCCAGCAAACAGATGCAAGCCAAGGGTGTTTATTGTACAATAGCTATCTTTGCCAGACCTGTGCTTTAGCACAGAACAAATCTGTTGACTTTCTTTTCCAAAGATGGGTTGCAGTTGTCAGCCTGTACTGTTGTAAGTAGTCCTGGTATTCAAAGGGGGCAACTGTGCTGCCTAATATTATAGGGAGTAGTTAATAAGGCTCTTTTCTGGTAGTTCTCAGAGCAGTTTTATTATGGAGTAATGAGACCCAAAGGGGTTGACGGGCAGTGGAGGTAAGCATTTATTCTAATACTTTGTAGTGGTAATAAGTATTCTGTTTGGTTCTGTCAGATGTAGCAAGCAAGTGGAAGTGCAGTTCTCAAATAAGCAGGAATCCCTGCTATATAACATTTAAGAGCAGAGAACACAAAAATAACACAAACTGGGTCTTTTTTCTGTTTCAGTGTCGCCCATCCAAAGGCCGAAGGAGAGGTTACTGCTGGTGCGTGGATAAATACGGACAGCCGCTTCCTGGGTACGATGGGAATGGAAAAGGAGATGTTCACTGCTATAACTTGGAAAGCAAATGAGGGCTGGATGCCAGCTCTTCTGGCATCTGTGCGTGGCCGTTGGACTTCGCAGAGACCTTGGAGGGGCTGGGCACACACTGTTGACTGAGTTGCACGTGGAGTGATGAGCTCTGCCTCCTGCAGAGAATGGGGAGTCGCAGTCCCTGTGGATGCTGCGGCAGCTGCACCCTGCCACCAACACACGTCAGGCTTCCTGTGGGACGTGTAGGGAGCTCTGAATTCCCATATAAACCTGCACTATTGATACCCAGAGAGAGAGAAAAACAAAAGGCACTTCAGAATAGAATCAGGGAGTCTCCACTGGCTTTTTAAAGTATGGCCTGTGACCAATTTGATCCCGAAAGATACTTTTTTAAAAGAATTTATAGATTGTAAGCTTGTAAAAGTATTAAAGCAAAACCAAATCAAACAAACAACAAACAAAAAACTCAACAGTAACTGAAAAAAGCAAGGATTTAAAGGTTAAACTTTTTGTACAGGTCTGACGGGAAACTTATCTTCACGGGTAAAAAGTTTTATAAAAATCTCAAATTTTTTAAGAAATGTACTTCTAAAAGAAAGACATGGCTATTTTTTCTGTAAAAGTTAGTATGAATATTCTGTTAGTCTGTATTTAATATAATTTTTGTAAAAATAAACTTTATTTAAATGTAACATGAATACCAAATACTACACAATAATTCTAGTGTATACTTCTGTATACAAAGAGAAAGTAAGGGTATGGAATGATTTACAAATACGTATAGATCCATATGCATACACATGGACTTACTCCAGATAATAGAATTCGTGGAGTGAAACCAATGTTTCCAGAAGAGATATGGTTTTGTTATTAGAAGTAGCTACAAATACCAAGATTTTTTTTAAATGATATTATTTTATTGGTATTTCTAGTGTACCTGTCACTGAATTATGCCACTGGAAAGGATAACAGTTGCACTGAAGCTCTTGGTAAAGCATTCTTTAGTCTGTCCTTTGCTTCAGTTTGTGCAACAGGGCTTACATTTCCTCCATTTCCTGCTCAATATAGAATATTCATGGCCAAAACATTGCTATTACAGTAGCACCCTTTCTATTTGCTTATTTATTTTGAAAAGCTGTATCTATTCTGTGTTGTCTTGGTACACTCAGCTAAAGCACATACTCTGCCTGAGGAACTCCTGTTCAAAACAATACTGACAAGATGGGGGGATTGTGGACTTGGGTGTTGAGACCCACGTGCTTCATTTATGCTACACAGAATTGCTGCTTGCTTTCACTTTGGTAGAAATGATTTGCCTGCATCTAAGTATATAATAAGAACCATTGTGTTTAAATATTTAAACCAACTGTCTGCCATGATGTTATATGTTCTTTTAATCAGAAGAGAAGTGATTTGATTTTGTTCTGGTATGTGATGCTTTCAGATGAGGAAGACTTTGGCAACATTTTTTTTTGAGGCTGATTGTTTACTGAACTTCATGACAAATTCTGTGTGACAATGAAATCTGGATAAGGAAAAGTGGCCTGTGAAATGTAACATCTCTTTGGAAAGTTATGCCATATTTTGTATATGTATTTATTTATATATTTTATATAAATATTTTATATATTTATATAAATATATAATATATTCTTATATATGTCGCTATAAATGTTTGATGTCACTGTAGAAAAAAGGAACCATCAACACTGTAATTTCCTGGTGGGTTGGGAACTCTATGACTAAGGGGAGAGGGTTTCCAGCTGATGGGGCCAGGGGTTGTGCTGATGGAGGAGAGGTTGTGGGGCTGAGGAGCTCATTCCTTTCCTGCCCCAAGAATTAGAACCACTCTTCCTGCCAGCAATGGCAAATGTCTTGAAACTCTGACATGGTAAAGTTTGGCCATGCAGCTTGCCAGGATCAAGACAGTCAATCACCATAAGTCAGGCGTTTAATGCCTTACCCTGAAATGTATTAGCTGGACAGCCCTGTGTGTGTTGTGCATATCTTCTCAATTTCTATCTAATTAATTGAGTTTGCATCATTGTCAAAATTGAAAATTTTTTACCTTAGAGTAAGGAAAAAAAGTATATGTGATACTTACTCCAGGCTAATAGAGATTTCCTGACAGATGGTTACAGAAAGCTTTGTGAGGGGAAGATTTGTTGCAATATTTTTACTGCTAATGCAAATGTAATGCCTGCAAAGATTTGTTGGCAAAAAATAAATGCTGGGCCCTTTTTTTTTTCTTTTTTTTTTCAAAGCTGTAAACCAGTTCCTTTCAAATAATTTCACAGAGGGAAGAAAGTTATATATACACCAATATTTGGGCATGTAATCATAGATATGAAAATAAGAGTTGGATTCGTGAAAGTGAGTTAGTATTTTGTGAGAGTTTTTTTAGTTTCTATTTCATGAGCCTTCTGAAAAAGAAAAGCAGCTTCTCACTAAAAAAGCTGCCTTGCAAGTTACATTTTGCTAGCATGCAAGAAATGTTTTAACAGCCTGCAGCAGTATTTCTGATTGGTGTATTTCGTCGAGTTTTAAAGAGTTTTATCTTTTGACCTACCATTAAAAAGAAATAAACATAGAAGTTAGCTAGTAAAGGTCCTTAAGTGATATTAAATTCTCAAATACGTGCAGAGCACCAAACGTCTTTTTTTAAAAAAATACATCTCAAGGAATTCAAACAGACTCAAGCAAGCAATCTGTCACATGAATTACGTAAGAAATTGTATTCTGCTCCTTTAGTGGTACTAATGGTGTTCAGTATGTAATACAAAATATGCAGCCATAAGGAGGGGGAATAAGAAGGGGAGGGCATGGTTGTGCAAGTTGGTTTGGTTATTTTGCTTCCAACAGATGTCTTTAAGACAAAGACTGTATAAAAAGTAGCTAAAAAAACCCCACAAAACCCTCACTCGTAATTTAAAGCTTCCCCTTTTTACTCGGTTGCCGTTTAGACATTTTTTTGTGAGCACAGTTGCTTGCATTGTTGTCTTATCTGATGTTCTTGGCACCTGGCATTCTTGGCATAAAATGCAAAGTAACATCATTTACCCCCAAAAAATTCACTCCTTAATCAGCGGTGGCTTTTTTTTTGTTTGGTTGGATTTTTTTTAAACATTCCTATTTCTGTGAAGACGGGTTCAACTCAATGGACAAGTTATTTGCCATTCAAAGGTTTTCCTCATGGCTATGGGGTCTAGGCTGCAATTCAAACAAGTATTTGTGATCTACAGCCAAGCAGCAGAATGTGGGGAACAGGAAGCAAATGCATGGCTCAGTATCAGTTCAGGGGATGATTTCCGTGTATGCACTGCTGAGAAATGTTTCCTGTGAAGAGCTGCAATGAGTGCAGCACTTTGGTTTTGGTGACAGAAATGGAACCAATGCATTAGAAAAACACCTTCCTGTTTTGGTGCCTTCGCTGCCTTCAGCTCAGATGGTCTGTGGTGGTGGGTTTTTTTTTTTTTGAGTGAATATTTGGCAGCTTTTTTCTTATTTATAACGAGCTCTTTCAAGGATCTCAGGTGAAACATTATGAAGTCAGAAAAATCCTTGAAACTGCTAACATTATTTACACATCAAATATTTGCATAGGAAGGCGATACAAAAGCTTAATGTATGTACCGCAAAAGTTGCTCATTTCATTTTATGTATATTTTGTCTCCAGATGCTACATGGGTGCCATATGTAGCTCAGATTGATGTGGTAACTATTTATTTTAGCCACTGTAATAAATAGTTGCATAAATCCCTATAATTGACCAGTGTGCAAGTTAAAACTGCCTTCAGGCAGCTCTATTATCTTTCGAACTATTTGAGAGAAGTTCCTTTTTTTTAATAGACCTGCTGTGCTATAGTCTTTTGAGCTCAGAATATCCTTTTTGACCTTTTTGGCATGCATGCCCTTCAGGGCATAATGTTAGCTATTTGTGCACAGGAGAAGGAGGCTTCAATGAATACCAAAACCACAGAATTAATTAGTTTTTAGTACAGTCTGAACTTTTTATGACTGAATTCTCTAGAAACCTTAACACAGCATAATTATTGAACTGAGCCCTAAATTTAAGGAATGGTTTTACAAACCTTTTGGGAAATCATATTTTTTTGTATCTCTAGTCACTCTCTAAAACACTGTAAGCAAGGATAGCTCCTCAGAGATTTTACATATTAGCAATAGGAATTATATTTAAAGTATGAAATGCTGAGCAATTTTCCTGGATGCCAAAGCATATTAGTATTCAAAATGAAATGTTTATATAGGTAGCTGTTTTATATGTGGTCCTGCTGTGCCGTTAGGAGCTCTTCACATCTATTTATTTCAGAAGAAAGAAATGCTTCCTGCATTAGAAAGGACATATTTTTCTTCCCCTACTCCCTTGTTTTTTTCTGAGGCATCAAAAAATGAGATCCAAAAAGGATATCAGAGAATTCCAAGGCCAAACTTTTTATGATGTCAGTAATGCCTTCATCCACAAGTGTGCAAAATTCATTTTGTTAAAGCCTATTAGAAGTCTTTTGGTATGTCTGGTGGACCTGGGTATCTTCTTCCAACTGGAAAGTATTTAACCTTCACTTGATTTTGGACTCTTCATCCTTGGAGACAGTCAGAAGCCATCTGGATATGGTCCTGGGCAACTGGCTCTAGATGGCCCTGCTTGAGCAGTGGGGCTGGACCAGGTGACTTCTAGAGATCCCTTCCAACCTCAACCATCCTGTGATCCTGTGAACCTGTCAGAATGTGGTAGCTTGCTGTCTGGAGTTCCAGTGCATGAGATTGTCTACATTATACAGTACATTGATTGAGATGATGTTACATTTTTTTTTCTGCTAAAAAGGAAATTTCCTGATAAAATACATGTAGTACAAATTTGTTGTTCATCAGAAGTTCTAGGTTTAAAACCCTTCCAATTTTGCAGCTGTAGAAGCATATACACCAGCCTTAGAGAAAATCCTGTTGTAAAAAAACTTTGCTTTTGCCCTGTACATGTAATTAAAACATGCAAATGATTTCAAGGCTGAAAGTTGCAGCTGAAAAAAACCTGGAGACCAGGTATTAGCAGAAGCAAAGGGTAATGCTGCAAATCTCAGTTTATCCTTGCAGAATGCATGTCCTGCTGCAGTATGTATCCTGGCTTTCCACTTCTGCTGACCTATCCAAATTCCTTAAGAGCCTTTCTGTCATGGCTAATTTCATCCCATTGGTCTCTCCATGAGTGAGGATAGAAAGAAAGACAGCAAAGTTATTGCTGCAGAGAGCAGCTGAGATTTCCTCCAGAAAAATCTGTGAAGCTGAATAAAATACTATTGAGAAGGACTGCTTCCCACAGCCACATGTGGTAAGACCTTCCAAAAGTGGGGTAGCTAAGGGACTTGCTTATGAGAGCTAGGCTGAGTGTGCTATTGCCTCACTCCCTGCAACTGGGGAACAGAGGCTATTTTTGCCTGCTTATGCCACACAAAGAATATCCAAGGTCAGACTTGTTTCCTACGTCTGCTACATATCATGTAACTTGCACCCAGTAAAAAAGACCTGACTGAGCTTGAAGAGTTGATTATTACTTTATCACTGGGGTGCCACAAGCAACCATCAGCCCTCAGATCCTTCCATATACTTCCACAGCTGCTGTTACCCTGCTACCAGTGACATGTTGCTGCTCTTCTTTTCTTGTTCCCTTCCTGAGGCTAAATGGTGAGAGCTCAGCTGCCAAAGCAGTGATAAAAAGAAGCCAGAGGCAAAAAGAAAATATGGAAGAAGAAGATGATACAGCCAGCATTTGCTGTAGGTCTCCAGAGACATCCCACACCAAGATGCTTTTCTAAGGAACCTCAGCATCAACACATCAGCTCATTGAACTAGAAAGCACCATCAGTGACAGAGACAAAAAAAGCACGTAATCACTGGCATAATTAAGCAATTTAAAACCTCAGTGTAGACACGAATGGCCTGCTCTTTGTTAGCAGTTGGAGGAGACTGAGAGCAGGAGGAAGTCTGCCTGTGCTGTGTTCTACACGGTGGAACTGCAGCAGGGAGGCTCTGCTGGAGTAGCTGTGCCTGCTGGCCAGGCACTGTCCCTGTTAGGAAAGGTAAGAAAGCAGCAGTGAGCCAAGCACGTGTGCAGCTCTGCTTTCCCCTGTGTGCCCTTGTCTCTGCTGGTCTGCCCATGCTGCCACTCAGAGGTGATAATCCAGCACAGAGTCTGAAAAGGTGAGCAGAAACTTTTGCAAAATGAAACAACCAGGATCTAGAATGCCCTAAGTATGGATTTGTTTGGTTCACCTTACTTCAACCTTCACAAGCACCCTTGATCCCACATCTCTCCCACGAGGTTGCCCCTCTCCCTGAGCCCTCACAGTATCTTACTAGCAGGTGAACTTTGCACCCTAGGGGAGGAACTGGGTCAAAGGAGGAGGAGAGGAGGGAAAATAAAATAAAGCCCTTGTTTGTTGACAGAGCTGTTGTCAGAGCTGTTTTCATTACTCAGAGTGCAAGTGTTGGTATATTTGGGTTCCACTGTTGGTTTTGGTCCTTTCTGGTAATACAGAACTAACCAGCTGTGGTCCCAGCAGGTCCCAGCCTTCTGTGCCTTTACCTAAATGTGACAAGGTGATATAGGGTGATACGCCAGTAGTAAGAGAAGTCCTCCACCTGCCCGAACTCTGATGCTGGTGTTCACCATGTATCACTTACCCAAGCCTTAAAGAAGGCAAATGTGCCAAACATATTTAGGTGCTTGTTAGGATGCTCATACCCCACTTTCCTGTGTGGTCTGAATCCCTGCCCGATTCTCAATGAAATGTACAAGTACATAAAATAGTTGGTCCATAAATATGAAATGTGTTGGCAAATAGAAAGCCTGGGACCTGTCATCAGTGTGCCAGGAGAGGCTGTTTAGGCTACTGGTTTATCAGTTAAGTGATAGCTGAGGAAAATAGACCCACTCCGAAGGTAGGGTCTAAAGATAGGGATAGGACTTGTCCATTTGATGTGCAAGCATGGGCTGAGAGTCTACTTTGGAATGAGTCACTTGGATCTTTTTTTTTTTTTTTTTTTACAGATATTTTTAATTATTATAGGTGGGTTTGATTTAGACACTGGAGTTGTTCTGCAGTAACAAGGCAGTGATGGGAATAGAAAAATAACATTTCTAATTCTGCAAAGTCAGTGCTCATAGACTGCTGGTAAAGCACAAACATCTTTAGTTCTGACTTTGCAGAAAAAAACTATGTCATTTTATTAATAGTAGTTTGTTGGGGTTCCCATGTAGTGTCTGATGCTATGGATCCTGTGCACTTCCTAGGAATGCAGTAAGTTCTGTGTCAAGCCTCTGCTTTGTGCCATTCTTTTCTAAACCACTTTTCTTCCCCTTGAGGAAAGAAAGCTATATGTGACACATTTTCTGTTTCCTTTTTTATTTTGTGATGTGTTTAGGATTCTCATTAGGAAGTGCAAGGTCAAAGGAATATATTTGTTTTGCAAAGGAAAAGCCTAAATCTTGATGTGTTTAATATCTGACCATGTTTTGGGCTGGGTCTATAGAAAGCCGTTCCCTACATAAGTTTTACCTTTGCAAAGCATGTATCCTTATGGTAGAGAAGTAACAGAGATGCTGATGAGCTTTCAGTATTAGTGCTGGCTGCCCTTCACCCCCATTGTTTTTCTCTCCTTCCTTCTCTCCCCTCACCTCCTGCCAGCGCTAGCCAACACCAATGTGTCTCCAGGGTACCCCAAAGCAATGAGCAGAACTGACTCTGTATGAGTGGAGCCCAGTAACAGGCGACTGAAGGTTGTCTTGGACAGCTTTAGTGGAAAAGCAAGGTAGAAAATACAGTGCAGAGGGCAGTGACCTCATTTGTGTGCTATGAACATTTTGCATCTGGCAGTAGGCCAGGGGCAGGAGGAGGCATGGCTGGAACGTTTGTTCTGCTGCAGAAGACCTGGCAGGGTTTTGGCAGGAAGGAGCACAAACTGGGTAAGTAGGGTTCTCAGATAACATGAACCAAACACTACAGATGCTCACCTAAGACCTTCCCACCAATTAATTTTTTTAGGTGGGGTGGGAGGAATGCAAGAGGGTGTGAAGGGAGGGAGCAGAAATAACGAGGAACAGTACATCATCTTTACAAATCCAGCTGCACGCTAGGAGATCTGAGCGGCTAAGAGCACTCTGTTGTACTTTCCCCATTTCCCCCCTCATTCCCACCAGGCTTGGCTTGCCAGTGCAGGTGGGACCACTTCAACAGGCATACACTGAGGCCAGGATTGCCAGATGGCACATGTCAAAAAAGAAAAAAAAAAAAAAAGCCCAACAAACAGAAAAAATATAACTAAAACAAAGGAAAACTACAAACCTTTGATTTTTCCCCCTGTTACTGAGGGTGATCATAAAAATCAGGACAAATCACAACCACGTGGCATCTATGGCTCAAATGTAGTCCGACATCCTGGCAGCACAGTGATAGGGAAATAAAATTTGCCTTCCTTGCCTCCTTGCATTAGTTCTAATCCTAGTATACAGAAGAGTCTGGCCCAAGTCAGACAGTCCATCCCAGAGCAGCTCAGCAGAAGTCTATCCTGGTGAGTCCTGGCAAGATGTCACACAAGGCCAGATTGCAGATAAGAAGGCACCCATCCCCTGTTGCTTTCAGTAGGAGGTTAGGAGCTAAACCGCTCTAAGAAATTGGCCTGTCATGCCCGAATGCTGTATAAAGCAACTTCTGCTCCTGGTACTTAACATTTAAAGGAAAAAGTTTCCCTAAACCTCTGTCCCTGTTAAAAACTCTGATTTCTTGCAGCTAGGATGGGAAACTGCCACCCTGCAAAATATTGACAGTAGCTTTCCACTGAATTGCTGTACTGCAAATTAATGTGATGAACATTTCCCCTGTATATATAATGATCACAAGAAAAATAACCTATTTCTGTTCGTTGGAGATCAACCTTTACACAAGGGCAATGGGGTGAGAGCAGTCAGAGTGCTCTTAAGTATGTGCTGTAGCTGTGAGTTTATGATTTCCCCTCCTTTCTTCACCATTTTCCCTTGGCAATGCTGCATGACAGCTGTTCAGTGCTGGGTAGACTCCATGAAAGGACTCTAAGGTTCTGCCCAAATTTGCTGCTTCTTCATTATTCTGACACAATGATTGCCAAAATATTTTGACACCATGAATGCAATGTTATAACACAGTTGTATGCAGGTCTCACTGTAGCTCATTACAGGGAGGTTAGACTTTAATTACTTATAATGCCAATGCTATTAACTGCTTTGCAGTGCTTTCCTTGGGAAGATCTCAAAACACTTCACAAAGAAGCTCAGTAGTATACTCATACTTTTAAATCTGGAACAGTTTGTTAGACTGACACTGACATCCAAGTAACACCACCACATTCAGTGAGCACAACATGCGACGCCACAGAACCATAATACAGAGAGCAGAGATCTCCATGCTTTGGCTTTCCAGTTTCTACAAGCTGCTTCCCACTCCTATTTAAAATCCAAAGCTTGTGCCACCAAATGGCAGAAGGATTTTATGCCGTTTCCCTCCTGCCAGGCTCTTAGAAAATGTTATTAGTCTCCTCTCAGGCTGTTTTCTCAGGCAGGGTTGGTGCAGTCTATTCCCACCTCTGCGACTTGCTAACTCCCACACTAATTTCTCCATGGACAAAACCAGCTGGAAAACAGCAGGGCTCTCACTTGCTTTCTCCCTTTTTATCTGCAACCACTAAGTCAAAGGAACGTTCTGGAGATGAAAAGGGACCACATCTCAAGCCAAGGGGACCTTTTTCTCTGCTTTCAGAAAAAAAAAAAAAAAAAAGGCCTGGCTTTTTAACAGGTTCCTTTTTATAACCTCTGACTTTCTGTGCAGGACAGGAAACGGCTCTTTCTAGTCTCAACGTTATCTTTTAAATGCATTAATACTGCTGCCTTGGGCTTTTCAGTGGAGAAAGGCTTTTCTACCCAGAAAACTTTTCAGTAACTTCTCTTGGAGGCTGCTGCTTTGCCCAAGGCAAAGGCTTGCAGAGCGCAGATGGGATTGAAGAGGATGGGAGAAGGGGAATTAGGGTAAGGAGAGTGAAAGAAGAAAACTCATTGCAGGAAAATAGAGCTAAGCGTTCAGGAGGCAGAAGTGCAAGAAGTGTGTTTTCCCCTACGCTCCCACCCACCACTGTGCTGTCCTGCTGAGGTCAGACAACTTAACAGGAACATGCAGAAAGCAAGAGACCAGGAGAGTGTAGAAGACATTATTTAATAACTCATCTTAAATAACACGACAATGTCAACATGTGAACGATTTACACCTGTCAAAGGTGGTACAGAATATCCTCTTGTGTTTTCCCATTTATCTGGTGCATATGTTTGGAAAATAGAAAAAAAATACTGCTCCCATCAGGAGCTTCAGTGTATGATCAAGGTTTAGACACCCCTTTTTAAGACACAGCTTGACATTGAAACAGAGGTGCAAAAGCAACATGATATATAAACAAGACAGGTTTTAAATAAGTTTCTGAGCAAGTTCTCTAGTGAAAGCTATTTTTTTAAATGCAGTTTTAAGTCTATAAATACATAGTACAAAAATGCGAGTTTACAAGCCATTTTTCCCAATAGAGTTATGCCATTTGAGTTTTAAGTAGCATCATTCCTCCAACATAAGAAGCATACATTAAGAACAATAATATTAAGTATTTACATATAAAGTTATTAAGTGTTTGAGGATATAAATTAGTAACAACACACAAAAATAGACATACTGTGAAATAAATAATTAAACAGCTTTACATACGAGGGTATCTATGATATTATACAAACAAAATATACAAGAGTGTAGGACTTCATCTTGCACTTGCTCATATTCTCAAGCATCTGAGTAACCCCAGGACAGTAATAAAGCTGCTTATGGGGTTACTCAGATGCTGAAAATCAGGTGCACAAAACTACCCTACAAAAACAGCTCCTCACTGAAATGTCTCCTGACTACATCAGGCCCTGTAGAAAACTTGGTGTGAATGAATATGTTTAGTTTTATTCTTGCGAGCTGAGATATTGTTGGCATTCGGGGTCTCCTTCCATATCTGGAGACACAGGAATTCTTCTTCCATTTTTTGGATAGACACACCAGCATCCAGCAGGCTCTCCATCCAGTGAAGTTTCACACTAGAACATTATTAGCAAAAAAAAACCCACAATAAGTAACTGTAAGCAGAAGATTACATGTGAGATACTGCAATTAGAGGTCTTGGACAGAACTAGGATCAGAAGGTTGCGACCTGCCATGCAGACTTGTTTTGCATGTGGTGGTCCCTGCCCTGACAGAGCCTCTGACCAATACACTTGGTTAGGGAGCCATGACCCAAGCTCAGCAACCACAGTAGCAGCTTCAGATTTAAAAGTTTGTCCACTCCATGGTAAACAGCAGTATAAAAAAGCAAAATCTTCCAGCATGAGAAACCAGAAGAAGGCAGAATATACAAGCTGGTAGGGCAAGAGCAATGACTGGCTCGTCCGGCTCTTCTTGCAAGAAGGCAAATATGGTGGGTTTTTTTCTTGGGGAGGGGTTTCAACAGATTTCTGTTTGTGCCTGATTAGATCCCAGGTCACAATGTTTGTGACTCATACAGTGCTGCCATGCCCAAAAACAAGGAGTCTTGGTGATACAGATTTATGCAAACCTGCTAAATTTGTGTGCATGACCTGTGGTTACAAGGGTGTGGCTTGAAGTTTGGAGCTTTAGTTAAATTTGCAGATTACACTCAGTGTAACTTGCAATGGCTTTTTTTTGAGGCTATAATGGAAATGAGCATAGAACATCATCCATAGGCAGCACAAATCTGTATTTTTGTTCTACTTTCGGAAGGCTAATCTTACTCCACAGAGATTTTTCACTGACAATGTAACTTTTTCACTGCCCAGGAGCTGAAAGCCTCCTTTCTCCACAGCGATTCTTATACATTCAGTGGGCTTTGCAGGCAGATATAGCGGATATTATGAATTAATGTCAACTGTCAATTTGCTAACAAATTAGGTACATGGAGCTTGATTTGGCCTGGGAGCAAAAAGGGTTAAAATATTTTGGAGAAGGCCTTGCCTGCACCTGTTCTGTGAATGGAAAAAGCTCCTGCCTCTGTTGCTGTCAGCCCATAGCATGCAGCTCACTTTTAAGAGAAGAAGGACAAACCATCTGCTCCCACTACTAAGTATCCCTGTTTTCGCAACCTGCTCTTCCAGCAGCTGCAAACTTGGGAGTTTGCGAGCGGAGGACTGTGAAAGGGTTGGCTTTGACAGGCTAGTTGTACAGCTAGTGTGAATGGACAGAGGAAAAAACACGTACCTGTTTGCTGTGGTAAAACCCATTCTTGTTGCAGTTGGGCAAGTAGAATTTGTAGATCTCCCCTCCGCTTCTCTGCTGAGCCTTTGCCAATTTATACAGGGCCCTGTAGAGCTCCTTCTGACAAGGTCCCTGCAGGAATACAGTGCAAAGATCGTCAATATCAAAATTGCAAAGAAACCAGCTAAACAAGAAATTATCAGTACAAAGCTAGCAAATAGCTGAAAATACTTATTAGTCATATAATCTGCACCAGGCTGCTTTGCATTTAGTTTTTACTTGTTTCAGTAGGAGCACAGCCAGAAAACTCTGGTGTTGCATTTAGGCCTTTGTTTTTATTCTTTGAGGTATTTTCTGTCCTCAGAAACAGGAGGATTTAAGTCCTCAAATTGCCACACAAGGAAATTTAACCTGTGTTAAGTAAACACATTACTGCTCATAGGGTACAATCTCTCCTATTATGGGGAGGTGCACGTTAGAAGACTGGTGTACGTGAGACTAGCCACGTTTTCTGGGTTGCCATGGCCCTGTGCTCTGTTGATGTATGGAGAATAGGTGAAAGACGTATATAGACAGTGCAAGAACAAACATCTGAATGTTTGTTATCTTTTATACAGGACAGAGCTGTTGCCAAAGCAGAATAGAGAGCACCCCTGTGGCTCTGAGACCTAAAGCAAAAGTTCCTGGATTTAGGGATGAAGAACTGTTTGTAATACTCACTATTTTTACAATTTGCTTGCTCCTCTTTTCAAAGTCACAACTGCCATTTATTATTAGTACCTAACATGTTTAAATGAGTGAAAGGGGGGAAGTGACTGAACAAATACTTTTACTTTAGAGTGAAAATAATCACACTCTCTGCTTTTGCAAGACTTCCGTGTATCAGTCCCTCACATTAAGTGGTGCTATTTAGGTCACATGCCTTATCTGTGACTCTGGGTGACAAGAGTAGAAGTCTAAAAATCAGAACTGGAGCTCACAGTACTTATGTATAATAGTTCAGACTAAATCAGTGGTTAAGTCCTGTTCTGGATGTGCAATGAGGCTTTCTAGGTGGGCTGGTGGTTTGTAGGTTTTGGTTTTTTTTTTTTTTTTTTTTCGTTTTGTCTTTGACCATTACAAAACTGGGCTTCTGTGATGCCCCATTCTAATTCAACGCCGTGCTGCGGGTGTGCTGGCTGCCTGGGACTGGTCTAACTGTGGTACGCTGATGCCCTCCAGTGGAACACATACCTGCTTGCAAAGGCCTCACACCCCCATTACCCACGAGATTTTGCAGTGCCGAAGGTAAAAGCTAATTTAATTGTTGAGCTTTATATCTTTTTACATGCACCTGATTAACAGTGTTTCCTTGTGATCATCAAGAAACACGTTTTGGTTTGCATTGGTGTTTCACCAATAACTGTATGTAGGGACTCCTTTTTATTTCACTAAGCATTGGACCAGCAACAAATGCCTTTGATTTTTTTAATTTAAACACAAAAGCAGTTCAAGATTTTAATCTGAGCTCCTGGAAATTAAGGGCCCATGTTATAATCTGATAATAAACGTAGGGAAAGATTCAGCCTCTGCATGGAGTGTGTATAGGATATATATGATGCATACCTGTTTTTATTGCTTATGCTATTTTGCCTGTTCCTGAAGCATCTGATGAAGGCATTCCAAAAGTCTGTTTGCTGGCTACCCAAAATACTGACATGCTAGTGTTGCTGCTAAAATTTCACAGACATTTTCGTTTTTTATTCTGAATCAATAGCATCTACTGAAACGGTCTCTGAAAGGTTTGCAAATGAAACCTACCTGCTCTTTCCATTTCTTGAGTTCAGATATCCTCTTTGCTTTCATGTTTTCATATGCAGTGATGGCATTCCAGGGGATGGATTTGTCCTGGCCTATGGGAAACATCAACTGATAGCTCAACAGCTGATCCTGTGTCATTTCAGTGCTTTCCAAAGGCACATCCTCAGGGTCAATAGAGTCTGGAAAAAAATGATAGTAAGGTGAACATTTCAGCATTTATTTCTCCAAGTTAAAAAGGTAAAGAATAAGAAGAATCAACAACAGCAACAAAAAAGTAATATCTAGGACAGAACCATTACAGTAGCTCTTGCAAGTGTAATAAATTATGTATGCAACACAGCCAATTAAACTTTTGTCACAAATTCATATGAGGACACATCAGCTGTTTGCTAAAAAGTTGGTTATTTTACAATTTTTCAAAATTACTCTAATCCCAAAAAACGAAGCTGTAGCCAGTCTGTTAGAAATGAAAAAACTTTCTTGATCACAGTGCATTGCAGAGACCTTGCTAAATGAGGAAGGACTGGAGTTAAACTTTAGATTTACCTTAGATTTACTTTTGTCAGCATGATATGTGTCAGTTTTTATTCAGGAGAGGAACTGGTCCAGACCTGATCCTGTGGCATCCTGTACTTTATTATGTGGCTTGCCTCACATATAAGCAGGGGTAGAAATTCACAAGAACCAGCAGTAGCTCATGCTGGCCTGCAGCTGATCAAATAGTCAGGCAATGGCACAAACTGGATCTGCCTGATTATGGCCTGCATGCCACTGCCAAACTCAGCACGTGTGAACTCTCCCACTGGAAACAACATAAACCATTTGCAATTGCAGGGACTCATCATGGGATAAAATTTTGTCACGTGTCTAAATAACTTGTTGGATCAAGGTTATAAACACTATCCAATTGACTAAAAATCACCTGCTTTTCCCTTTGACAGTGCTTAAGAAAAACTGGAGGTGGAAAATTGAGGAGGAAAAGAAGAAAGGAGAAGAAATAAAGGAAAGAAAGAAAGAAAGAAAGAAAGAAAGAAAGAAAGGAAGGATAAGAAGGAAGGAGGGAAAGAAGGGAAAGAAGGAGGGAAGGAGGGAGGGAGGGAGGGAGGGAGGGAAGGAAGGAAGGAAGGAAGGAGGGAAGGAAGGAAGGAAGGAGGGAAGGAAGGAAGGAAGGAAGGAAGGAAGGAAGGAAGGAAGGAAGGAAGGAAGGAAGGAAGGAAGGAAGGAAGGAAGGAAGGAAGGGAGGAAGGAAGGAAGGAAAAGAAATCAAATACTAGACCTTTTAAACTGCTGGATGCTTAAACACTCAGTTTAGTCACTGTTGTCTCCCCTCCTCACCTCCTCAAGTACAAGCGAAACTTCACTTACTGCCACCAATGGCCATTGTTGAGTCAACAACGATTATTTTTGTAATGCTACTGAACTACCTTAATCACCACTGCATGAATATAGCAGTAATGATGGTGAAAATATTAACAGTAATAAATTGCAAAATAATGAAATCACACTGAAGAAGTTCCTTATCATCATATACTCTAAGATGCTTGATATGTCTTTTTGCTCAAAGATAGTTTTGGCCAGCATGACACTACTTCAGATACATTTTATTCTTGAAATTAAGCCAGGCACAAAGCATGTTTAGGTCTTTCAATTCTCTATCATGACTTTTGGAGATGGACACAAACAAAGTCTAGAAAACATTTGTCCTACTCCCCGTTTACTACTAAAGATAAACTGTCTATATCGTCCCAGAAACCTTATTCTGATTATTTTGCATTGTCCAATTAGTAGGCTTTAGGGTTTTCTTGCTGCCTGTGGGGTAACAGCCTGCTGGGAACATCTCTTGGCTCCCCACCCAGATGCCTCTCACCTGGCACAGGTCAAAGCACGTTTTCCTGGAAACCGCGGTTTGGCTTCCCTATTTTCAAACTCCTGCCTAACTTTGCTCATTTTTCTAAGCTCCTGACAGCCAGTCCCCCAGCCCCAGGCGCATCCCGCCTGCTGAGCCCCTGTTCCTCTGGGCGCGGGCTCTGCCGCAGCGCCCGGCGCGCAGCTCCCCAGCCCGGCGGCGCGACCGCGCGGTACCTGCCGGCTCCGCCATGCTCATCCCGGCCTCGCTGGCGGGCAGGCACGTCCCTTGCCCCTGCATGAGGGCGGAGAGGGGCCGCGGCTCTCCTGCGGGGACGTGGCAGCGGAGCCCCTGGCGGCAGCGGGCCGTGTAAACCCCGCACGGCTGGCCCGGCCCAAGCGCGCAGGTCTGGCAGCAGCCGCAGCCGGGCTGCCGGGCCGTCTCCGGGCAGCCGGGGGCGACGGGCGGGCAGAGGGCGAGCTTCTCCTGGGTGCACGGGGCGCAGTGCATGGGTTGCAGGGCCATCCCGGCGGTGAGGCGGCGGGCCAGGAGCGCCGACAGCAGCAGGGACGGCAGCCAGCAGCGGCCCAGCAGAGACCGCGGGCTATTCATGTCGCTGATGAGGAGGGACGACGGAGAGGGCCGTTCAGCAGGCTGAGGAGCGGGAGGCAGTTTACATACATTCAGCTCGCCCAAGCCATTTATACAGTGCTTTGCCTGGCTATTAATCTTTAACCCCGAGTTAACTATTATCTGAACAGGACGGCTAGAGAAGCATCATTTCACTGGCAGTTCAAGTCCCTGAGCACTCTTTCCCTCCCCTTTCACTTTCCTCCTTTATCTTTTTTCTTTCCTCCAGACATGCAGGAATGCTTTTATGCCCTCACCCCCACCTCTCTGTCCTGGCATAGTTAACAGGCAAAAATGTGGCTGGGGTGGAGGGGAAACAGGCAGAGGGGGATGGATGAGTGGGGGGTATCCCCTCCCCTTTTGGGGAGGTTGCTGGGGGGGCGGGGGTGAGGAGGAAAGAGGGAGATCCCGTTGAAAATGAAGCAACTGGCTTCATATTTCCACAGCAACAAATGCAACAAACCCTTGTTTAATTTTCGTCATGTGGCTGCAGGTTAGGAGGACACTGACATACCGAAGAGGGGGCCCCAGGGGTAATAAAGGCATCGGGATCCTGTAACGACTGCACATATGCACGTAGGAGTCCTTGCATTAACATCCGGAAGGGGCTGCGCAGCCGAAGCTGCAGGCATCTCTTGCGTCTGGGCTCAGTTTTGCTACTGCTGCTAGGATGAGAGAAATAACACTCCTCAAAACATCCACTTGGGGGAAACCAGTGTTTGTCAAACAGTCCTGAAATAAATGAGATAACTGCTTTTCTGTCTGTCCTGTTACTCTCTGCATCTCCTCCTGTATCACCTGGGGAAAAAAGAAAAAATCTCTTTTGCATGCAACGATTGTCACTGCAATAAAAGTGAATGTATTCAAACTTCACTGTGATGAACATATTATTTTATCCTGGCATCTGTAGCATGTACTGAGCTTGAAATAGCAAATTCCACTGTCAAGTCACCAATTGTCGCATGATTATTGTTTGATAATTTTTTTTCATTTAGTCCTCCTCTTCTGTAACGATATAAGTTGTGTGAAAGTGAAGCAGAACAGCAGAGCATTGTTTACTTTTCTATTATTCACTCCGCTTTTTCTATTATTGATGCCAAAGGTTTAATTTATAATGTAGTGAATTTTTAACCCCCTATATTCATAACTCATTTTTTAAAAGTATTCTCATTGGTTACAGACTTCTACAACTTGAGACATTTTTGCTTAACTACTTAATCTAAAGTTGTTGTTTTTTTTTTTTTTTTTACACTTCATTTTTTTTAAGGCTTGCTATCTGGTTACACAAAAGTTGACAGTCCTTAAAACTCACTAACATTTACAAGCAAAACTAATCTTATAGATTTTAAAATAATTCTGTGGACTTCACACGTCTGACTAGGAGCAAGTTTTGACTGAAAACCTAGGGTACCACAATCTCTGCAGAATATTGCAATTAGACTTTTCAAACTTAATGCTCTTTCCTTCTTTCATTTGTAGTTTTTTCACATAAATCTCTCAGAAAATCACAATTCTCTTACCATTCAATGTGAAGTGAAAAATATACAGAAGCATGTCTTCTTTCCTTCCTCAAAGAGAAAAAGAAAACAATGTAAAACAAAGTCCCTTTCATGGAGAAACATGAAAAAAATTATGAATTAAAAGTAGACCCAGTTGCAAAATGACAAAGACCCAAAGAGCTCATATACATTTGTGTATATGTATGCATGTATTCATTCACTTACCTATGTATGTCTCTCTCCTGTGTTAGGTAGCTTTCTGTGAACTGAGGATAATTTTACTACTGAACTGCTTAACAGAAGCTACTTGCACCCAAAATGACTGTAACTCCAGAGTAACTGCTACCATCCTGCCTGCACTTTTTCTGTCTATAAAAAAAAGGATGTAAACTAGAGGAAATAGTGTTTAATGGTACACATGAAATGGTTTTTAAAATTATTTTTATAACTCATCAGCATAATTTTTAAGTAACTAGATAAAGATGATGCATGCAAGAACAGAGTCCTTGTCTGACATACAGGTCTATACCATGAGACTTCCATTGTTTTCAGAATCTTGTTATTCCAAAGCATCACTATGTGTTCAGGTCCTTGGCACATTTTTCCTTGCTGACAGGCAGCTGGGAGTATCTGAACTGACCAGGCAGATCCTAACAACTGGCTGCCTTTTAGAAACCAGATTTTTTCAGTTTACCCAGTAAGATAAACAAAAGATAAATTACCACCCCCATGCCCCTCGGATTAGAAAACATTTTGAAGTTGGTTTTGTTTTGGTTTGTTTTGCAGGTCAGCTCTAACTGATGGCCAAGCCTTTTTCCCTTGCTGTCTTTTGTACAATCAAACTGAAGAAACCTAATACTGTGATAAAGCAGACTTAGTGAGCAGATGTTCTTCTGCACAAAAGGTAGACCTATAAAACTCAGTCCCTTTGTATTTTATTTATATAAACGTAATGAACATGTGTTAGAACAGGCTATTATGACTTAGGACAGTACCAGTCAACAAGGAAATGCTTTTTTATAGGCCATGGGACATCAATGAAGTAAAAGTAGTCTATATGTTTATGTAGGCTCTCTTTGACTCTTTGACATAATACTACAACTCATCTACCAACCTCCATCTCTGACCCTGACGTTGCTTTAAAGAACACAAACAGATAACAGGAGGTTAAAAACATCCATGATGTAAAGTTGTGCTTTCTGAAGACTTCTGATGGTAATTTTTAATTGTTCCAACTGTTATCCCCTAATTTGAACCGCTTGTTAAAAGATATCATATGGATCTGAGGCAAGGGTTACTTTTCTGCAAGACCCTTCCAATTGGTTTCTCAATTATTCTTAGTCAATGACCTGATTTTGCATGTTAAATGAAGTCTTGGATTTTTAATTTTTTTCTTTAAAGTCACATAGAGTGACTCATAAAACATAAAGCTTTATATAAGTTTGTCTACAAGTGATCTTTATCCTCTGATCACCCAAAATTCAAGACTTGCTATGATAGAAGTACAAAACACCTAGTCCCTCCTCTGTCATTTATCCCCCAACAATAATGCTTTATTTAAGCTCTATGGATTATTAGTAATTTTTTATCCACGTAATTGACAGTACTTAGGTTATTTATGAATGATTTGATTCAAGCATTTTTTGATTGATTGTTGTCACTTTGTGGCATATATGCTGTTTGGTATTGTTTCTGTATTTTGGTTGGGTAAGCATGACTTTTAGAGTTAGATTCTGGATGTAGATAATGTGTTGCAAGTTTGTGTTGCACTGATATTCTCTAACTTTTGCAGACAGAATTTTGCTTTTTTTTTTGTCAGCAATTCATTTTGCTAGAATATTTTAGAAATACCTAAAACTAAAACTGCAGAAACTCTAGTGAGAGAAGTGAAAGCCTGTCTCATGGCAAGTCTAGATAGGGAAGGCTATGGACTTTCTGCATCAAATCATAGGTCAACAGGTTCAAAAAAGGGTGATTTTCTTGGTGGCATCTGAAGTATTTAGGCACTGAGTAAAACACAATGTTGTGCCTGCGTGGACTAGCCAGATAATTATTTTCTAAGAACTGCTGAGTTCTTCTGGCAAGACAGGTTAAAGTCCTCCAGTCACCCTACCAGCTGCTCCATGCAGTGATGGCACAAGTGTGAGTTTGCCTAGCTGGAGAAATAAACCAGAAACACTCTGACTAGAGATAAAGCTGAAAGCATGCTGCAGAGTGTGGGTTCCTGTGTGGAGAGTCAATATAAAAAAGATTCTGCTTCACCCGTTCTGGTGTAGTCAGCATCACTAACCCCAGGTAGGGATATTCCCTTGGACCAAATATGGAAATAAAGCTTTTCAGTGCCCACCAGAATGAGCTGTAGCTTAGCAGGGGGGTTGAAGAATGTAAATGGTCCCTGTAGCACGGGCTCCAGGCACCTAGACTAGCATCAGCTGTTCAAATCTCTTTGTATTCTTCAGCCACTGTGTCTCTCTGGTCCCAAAGATGGAAGAGAACCACCAACCAAATAATGTGCTCTTTACTGCAGTCCCTGAGAGCTGTAGGGACTGATGACATGGGTCTCCAGCCTTCACCACCATTAGGTTTACTTTCTTAAGTGGTTGCTATCTTATGTTGATAACAGAAAAGGTAAATTCCCCAGAGATTAACTCTAAAAGCAATTTAAATATGGTAGGGCTTTCAAATACATATTAAGGCATCTCATATGAAGGACAGTTTGAGACAGTAATAGAAGGCTACTGCTTAATGTATGGATCTGTCACATGGGTTAAATGCCAGTATGCACATGAAACTCCCCTTTCTTCCCCAAACTAATATATGGCTTTTCAGAAACAAGCCTTTTCACATGCAGTAGGGAGAAAATTAGGCAGTACTGATGGAGAAAAAGTGAGATCCAGTCCCAAACCAGGGGTATCAGAGTTGGAGCCACTTGCACAACTTAGGGGAAAAGGGTCCATGAGAAAACAGCCAACAGTAATTCATTTATATTGCTTTATACCTCATCGAATGCAACAGATTTAATTTCACAATAGAGAGGCTGGATTTTTAAAGCAGCTACTGCTAATGCAAAAATGGAGGAGCCCTCGATGTTTCAAATTCCTGCTCTTTCCTTCTGAGGCTTCATGGAGGTTTTTCTCCTCCATGAGTATATTTGGCTGTTAGTACTAGAATTTAAAATGAGTCATATGACTCAGACCACAGTAACTTAAGAGGTCCATTTTCTCTGGTTATCCATCCTACAAAGTGGGAAGTTAAAACTGGGGGACAAGCATGTCTGATCTGTGCCTGCTATAGGAACACAGGCTGGGCTTCAGCCAGAGCAGAAGACAGCAGCTTGAAATTCTCAGCAACAGAGCAAGAGAGCTGTTACTGACAGCAAAATGATATGCTGTTAAAACAGAGAGGCACATTTTTCTGGATCATTTACATTTTTTTTCCACATTTAGGTTCTTTACTTCTGCAGTGGTTCTTAATAAAACAGTTTGACTAGTTTCTTTTGTCAAAAAAATCTGTCCCTGCCTTTAGTCCCGGCGCATTTCTGATTTCAACAATATTACTGCTGTTAATAATTATTATAATATTGTTGCCAGTAATACCAAGAGTACTTTTTTTCAGGTTTCAGAGCCTCTGTTTTTTCCCCAGAGGATGGCAGACAGGACTGTGTGACTTCAGTCAATCTACAGAGCTTGGTGCTTGCATGGAGAACTGAAACCAGGCAAGCTGCTGCTGGGATTCAGGGTAGCCTGAGCTATTTGAACATCACCACCATTGAATTAGTGCCTAATAGTTATCAAGTGTGAAAGCTTTTGATGCTCACTACAGACTTAATCTACATGTATTTACTATTACAAAGTCTTTGCAGTTGTAGGCCTGCATCTAATGGAGTGCCTCAGAGGTCAGTACTGGGGCCAGTATTATTCAATATATTCATCAATGATTTGGATGAGGGAATAGAGTGTACTATCAGCAAGTTTGCTGATGACACCAAGCTGGGAGGAGCAGCTGACACACCAGAAGGCTGTGCTGCCATCCAGCGGGACCTGGACAGGCTAGAGAGCGGGGAAAATTCAATGAAATATAACAAGGGCAAGTGTAGAGTCTTGCATCTGAACAGGAACAACCCCAGCTTGCATTATAAGTTGTGGAATGACCTATTGGAGACCAGTGTAGGAGAAAGGGACCTGGGGGTCCTGGTGGACAACAGGATGACCATGAGCCAGCCCTGTGCCCTTGTGGCCAAGAAGGCCAATGGCATCCTGGAGTGTATTAGAAGAGGGGTGGTTAGTAGATCGAGAGAGGTTCTCCTCCCCCTCTACTCTGCCCTGGTGAGACCACATCTGGAATATTGTGTCCAGTTCTGGGCCCCTCAGTTCAAGAAGGACAGGGAACTCCTGGAGAGAGTGCAGTGCAGAGCAACAAAGATGATTAAGGGAGTGGAGCATCTCCCTTGTGAGGAAAGGCTGAGGGAGCTGGCTCTCTTTAGTTTGGAGAAGAGCAGGCTGAGGGGTGACCTTATTAATGTTTACAAATATGTAAAGGGTGAGTGTCAGGAGGATGGAGCCAGGCTCTTCTTGGTGACAGCCAATGATAGGACAAGGGGTAATGGGTTCAAATTGGAACACAGGAGGTTCCACTTAAATTTGAGAACAAAGTTCTTCCCAGCAAGGGTAACAGAACACTGGAACGGGCTGCCCGGGGGGGTTGTGGGGTCTCCTACTCTGGAGACATTCAAAACCCACCTGGACACATTCCTGTGTAACCTCATTTAAGTGTTCCTGCTCCGGCAGGGGGATTGGACTAGGTGATCTTTTGAGGTCCCTTCCAATCCCTAACATTCTGTGATTCTGTGATTCTGTGTGCGAAGAGCATGAAGACAAAGTAACTGTGAGACACAACAGCCTCATTTAGGCAGGTCACTCTCTGTGACACCTACTCTTAGGCAAATACATCAAGCATTTTAGAGGAAACCAAAGCTCCTAACTCTATTTGTCAGCAGTTTTAAGGGTCCTTGAAGGAGAGCACATTTTGCAAATAGAGATGTGAAAGGGTTAATCCAACCTGTAATTATATCAAAATCACACTGGAGATAAGATTGAATGTCACGTGAATATTTGCCTGACCTACTGTATAAATAGTCTCTGCCATCAAACACAGAAATCACACACAGTTACTGGATTTAAAAAAAAAAAAAATCAATATAATTTATGTATAATGAAACAAAGCAAAAAGCCAAGATTAGATTGTCAAGACACTTCCTAACAGGTGAAAGCACAGTGCCTCTCTTTATGAATATGAATTTGACTGCATTCAGTAAATCACTGTGATTTTACCTTCTGCAGCAAAGCCACATGGAAAAGTATAAAACTTCTAGTGACCCACATCTTGGTGATGATGGGTCAGTTGTAAAAGACAGACACAGATAAGAATTATTAGATGTCTCAAAAGCTTTTCTCTCATGAAATCTGATTAACTGACCTGTTGTAGAAAAGCTTGTATGTGTAACTACAAAAGTGAGATTTTAATTTTCTTTTTGTTGTTGCTGTTGTGATTATGTGACTGGTTGACATGGTCAACACGACAAAAATAAACAACGCCCCCAACATCACCTTCTTTTTCATGTAATTTTTCTACATTTTCGCATATAGCTCTTTTCCCCCACCTCTAATTTGATAATTTTATCAGTCTCAAAGTGAAAACACATTCTGCAGACTTATTAAATATATGCATAAAAGTTCACCTTTAAAAATATCAATTCAAGTCTTATTTTTCTTTAACTCCATTGATCTTGTATTCTGAGAAACTACAAAGGCCAATTGATCTTTTAGATATCATTAATCTGCTCTTTGTTTTTGCTTGCTATGTTCATCTCTTCTCCAAACGGAGTCATCACAGTCTTTTCATTTGGCCAGTCTCATGTAAGAGCTTTGTTCTGTGTTTTGTTTTCTTTAATCAGTTGTTATCATCACCCAGTTCTGGTCAAAAAAAGTCCACCTACTACTGAATATACTAGTCAAGGTCAGGATACAATATTGATTTGTATACTTGCTGCCTAACCTTTGTAGTACAATTTCCAATCCTACAGTCCAGTGGACTTTTTCTCAGCTAGCTGGGGGCATTCAGGATGCCAAACAGCACTTATTTCTCCACTACACCAGTTCCACCCCTTCTTTCTTTCCTCTAGCAGTTACAGTTATAACACATATCCACATTAGCATATCTGTTGTTATAATTGAAGATATTTGATGGCAATTGTAAGCCTTATGTCCAATTGTAATGGCTTCCCTGTCATGGTGGCAAAGCCTGTTGCTGATGTTGAGCTATGGCTTATGTAGGTTTAGGGGCTCTTTTTTTTTTTTTTTTTTCCCCCCCAGGGAGGAGCACCAAGTGCTAAAGCGCCCATCTAATTTGTATAAATAGTCTTATGCAGCACCAATTTGATTTAATTGCATGCTGTATCATGCAATGACTTGTTTGGTGCTCTCTTGGCTGGGAAGTATACTTTGAAAGGCATCTTGTAAGTGCTTTTCTGAATCCAGGTCCTCTCCCAGTAAATTTGTCAGCAGTGCTGCCCATGCTGCCCACTCCATACTAGAAAGCTGGATTATTTCATTTCTAGAGAGCTTTTGTTTTCCTGTCCCAGAGGTATGAGATATTTCTTTCACCCTTTCATTGCTGGCATCTCCTCCTTAGGAGGAGATGTAAGATGTAAGCTTTAGGAAGGAGGCTTACGATATCTGCTAGTGAAAGAGGGGTCAAACCTACAATGACATGAAGAGCTAAAAGCAAGCCATTTAGAAGAGGACATGCAGTGCTAGGAAAGGCCAAAAGAACAAAATGGAGGACAATAAAAGGAATCAAAATGGCACGAACAGTAAGAAACAGGAATTTTTTTTTTTTTTTTTTTGATCCCTGTGAGTAATGAATGGTGTTTTTCCCCCTTCTTTTCTGCAGTTCTTCAATAAAAATGCATGAAGACAGAGGAAACCCCCACAAAACCCCCAAGAAATAAAATTCCACAAATGCAAGACTGTGTATCACTGATCAATGTGATCAATGATATCAATCATGTTCAATCTTCTTTTTTAATGAGTAATTAGGCAAAGTAGAACAACTTTGACAGGTAACTCTTAAAAGGCTTGGCTTCACATTAAGTCAAGAGAGGTGATTACTGCCTTGTGGCATACGACAGTTTCAAGGTCCTACCTCAGATGAGAAGGGGATTTGAATTGCAGTCTCTCACTTCCACTAGTTTTATCCTGTGGGCTGCTGAAACTAAAGGCAGATAGATATACCTCCTGCCTGACCGGTGTCTGCTATGCATCTCCTGTGCACAAGACCCATTTCAGGGTGGAGGGATGGATCTGGTGTAAAGTATTGTGAGATCACATGCATGGGCAGAGCCAGGAGGCTGGCAACCATGAGCTGCTGTCATGCTCTACAGAGTTTATGTGCCTGCTGCGACTGACTACACTATCAAACAAAATTTCATTGTATAGGAGCATTAGGCACCCACATTGCAGGACTGAGCAGCAGATCTGAAGAGTTTTTGGGGTGGCCCCTGCATTCTAGGTGATGTGCTACGATCTGTGCCTAGGTCTAGTTTTTAATAACATTTGAAAATGTTACAGAATAGCTTCAACTGGTCCAACTTTTCTAGCGGCTGCTAGGCTCAGTAAAAACTTCAATATGTTTATTCTTTTTCTAATATGTCAGAAGTGTTGAGAAATGAGCTGTTTTAATAGACATTGTGGACTGCAACGACAGAGGGAGCTAAGGGAGACTTTTGTACTTGTGTGTCTTATAGAACAAAACCACACTGAAGTATGGGTCATTGACACTGCTGGGCAATTTATTATTAAAGATTTTGTCTGTAGCAGGAATGTAACTATGTTGTGATCTAGAGAAAAAAAAAAAAAACACCTGCTTTTATTTGAGAGTTTTCTGCTTTTCCAAGTTATCCTAAAATTGTTCAGCTATGATCAGCAAAGAAGTAACTTGGTTATCAGTTCTCTGTTATTTAAATGTTAAATATGTTTAAAAATATGTTAAAAAATGTGTGCTAAACATTTTTCTCTTCAATCTGGCCTCCTATAGAAGCACTGCAGCTGGGCAGAGCACTCCCAGCTCTGTCAACAGGAGTGTTGCCATTGCTTCAGTGGGAACAAGGCTGAGCTCATAAATCCAGGGTGAAGACATTTCTGTCTCATCCCTCTGTTCTTGGTATTGTTTTTTTTCTTCTCCATCCAACATCATGCTTAGTCACCATCAGCAGGTAGATTGTGTAATATCCATTCAGAGACAAGGGTACTGAAAACAGTTCCCTAGGTGAAGGTCATAGCTTAGCTCCTGAGGGAAAAATACTGCCCTAAAAGAGCAGTGGGAAGTGGGAAGGCACTTCCAAACATGTTCAGTGTTGCATTTGAAAATCAGGACAAAAGCAAGGCTCAGGAACCTGTTACAATTCTGATTGGCATTCATCCATTCAGAAAAAAAAGAGTTATTTTATTTTACAAAATGTGATGCCTTGGGGGCTACATTCTCATAAGAATCTACTGTCTGTAGTCCCTAATCTTTTTCAGCCTCGGCACCTGCAATCTATACTTAAGGTCACTAATAATTAGAGACGCCTGTTTTTTAGAGGTGTTTGACTCTGTGGCTGACACAGAGTTGTTTGTTGTTGTGTTTGTTTGTTTTGTTTTTTACTCTTTGTTGCTATTGCAATATAAATATGCCTAAAGGAACTTTGCACATGAAGAGAGTTGCTAACTAAACAGTAATTTGCCATTGTTGCCACTAGCGGATGAAAGAACACTGAAACTGCATACTATTACTGCCTTTCTCAAAGCCTGTTCTGATAACTATAAAAGAAAACTAGCTGTAACATTAAACTTAGACATTAAACTCCAGTATACCCAGGAGTCTACAGAAGAAACAAATGAAAGTGAATATCCTGTGAACAAAATAAATACTATTCTTTTTCATTATGGATATACTCACATATTCCACATGAGGTGCAATACTAGCAGTGTAGTTTTGTACATGTCATTTGATACATGTAGTTTCATATTCCCTAACATCCTGGCTTTTAAAAATTAGAGAAAACCTCTCTTTAGGAACATCATTCACTAGGGGATAATGTGCAGTTTAGTGCTATATAGGTCTAGCTGAAATCCCTTAGTATTCTAACCTATAACTAATTATTAGGTTGGTGCAAAAGAAATAACGGTTTTTGCATTGTTGAAATTTGCCATGTGATATTTGAATATATCCATAAATAAATGTGGTTATGCTATACATCATTTGAATAGACTTTTTTTGCTTTATTTTTTTTTCTGCTGACTTTTTAATTGCTTTTTATTTGATATTTATTTTAGACTATGGCAATTATGTTAGACAAAAAGCAAATTTGAGCAATTTTTTAATTTGAGTTCAAAATGGGTCATAAAGCAACAGAGACAACTCAGACCATCAGTGACATATTTGGCCCAGGAACTGCTAATGAACGTACAGTACAGTGGTGGTTCAAGAAATTTTCCAAAGGAGATGAGAGCCTTGAAGATGAGAAGCATAGTGGCTGGCCATCAGAAGTTGACAACGATCAATTGAGAATAATCAGCAAAGCTGATCCTCTTACAACTACATGAGAAGTTGCTGAAGAACTCAACATTGACCATGCATGAAGCAAATTGAAAAGGTGAAAAAGCTTGGTAAGTGGGTGCTTCATAAGGTGGCTGAAAATAAAAAATAGTCATTTTAAAGTGTGGTTTTCTCTTATTCTACGAAAAAAAAAAAAACCACAAACAAACACCACATTAACCAATTCTCGATCAAATTGTGACATTGATGAAAAGTGGACTTTATATGACAACTGGTGGCCACCACCTCAGTGGTTGGACTGAGAAGAACATCTAAAGCACTTCCCAAAGCCAAACTTGGACCAAAAAAGGTCACGGTCACTGTTTGGTGGTGTGCTGCTTCTCTGATCCACTACAGCTTTCTGAATCCCAGCGAAGCCATTACATCTGAGAAGTCTGCTCAGCAAATCGATGAGATGCACTGAAAACCGCAATGCCTGCAGCTGTCATTGGTCAACAGAAAGGGCCCAGTTCTTCTCCACAACAATGCCCAACCACAAGTCACACAACCAGTGCTTCAAAAGTTGACAAAATGAAGTTTTGCCTCATCTGCCATATTCACTTGACTTCTCACCAGCCAGCTACCACTTCTTCAAGCATCTCGATCACTTTTTTGCAGGCAAAATGCTTCCACAACCAGCAGGATGCAGAAAATGCTTTCCAATAGTTTGTCATACCCTGAAGCATGGACTTTCACAGTACTGGAATAAACAAACATTTCTTGTTGGCAAAAATGTATTGACTGTAATGGTTACTACTTTGATTAATAAAGGTGTGTTTGAGCCTAATTATAATGATTTAAAATTCATTATCCAAACCCAGAAGTACTTTTGCACCAACCTAATATAATACTGTTGATGTCGTATCAGACACATTTCAGAAAACCCCTGAAGCACCAATTAATTCTATTAATATTTTCTCATGAAATGCTACCAGAGCAATATTGTGACTTTTGCAAATTCATGGGGACCTAAATTAGTGGGAGATGGATGCTATACAGTCTTCTGTATTTCTTTATAAACACTCCAAAGACAAGGAATAGAAGTGGTTTCCAAAATACTGATAGCCCTTAGTTTTGTGCATCTGTCTGCGTGATACAGCTTCATGACCTGCAAAGACCCAGTCAAAGTCAATTCTATGCTACCACTAACATCAATTTTTTTCACTCCACTGAGGAAAGGCTCTGGGATTTCATTGGAACCAACTAATACCATGAATCTGGCAGGGTGGCAGCCCTGTTTTCTGGAAAACTTTCCCACCATTTGCTGTTCTTAATCTTCGAAAGTTTGGGGATGCACTTGGCATAAACCCAAAGATTTCTTAGATTATAAGCAGCCATATTCCCCAGATTCCTCTTACATTCAATGTAGCCTGAAGCAGGTCCTGAGAAGGACTTTCCCAGCAACTACATCTATGGCCTCCTAAGGGCTGGAACTTGGCCCAGTTGGCCTTTAATAACCTTTCCATTTGGCCTAGCATCATTAACTTGGTCATACTAAGCAGACAAAGGCACTTAGGGATACAACAGCTGAGTCTGATTTTTGGCAGAAGACTGACATCAGGTATCAGAGGCTGTCAGCAAGTCTGTTGGTCATACAAAACTGGGAGGAATGGTTGATACACCAGAAGCCTGTGCTGCTATTCAGCAAGATCTAGATAGGCTAGAGTACTGGGCAGAGAAGAACCTAATTAAATTCAACAAAAGCAAATGTAGGGTTCCTGTACCTAGGAAGGAATAACCCTATGCATCAGCACAGGTTAGGGGTTGACCTGCTGGAAAGCAGCATTTCAGAGAAGGAACTGGGAGTTCTGGTGAACAACAGGTTGACTATGAGCCAGCAGTGTGCCCTTATGGCTAAGTAGGCCAATGGCATCCTGGGCTGCGTTAGGAAGCGTGACCAGGATGTTGAGGGAGGCTATCCTCCCACTCTACTCTGCTGCATCTGGAGTACTGCATCCAGTTCTGGGAGCCCCAGTTTAAGAAGGACAAGGAATTACTGGAGGGAGTCCAGAGGAGGGCTACAAAGATGATTAGGAATCTGGAGCATCTTTCTTATGAGGAAGGACTGAGACAGCTGTGTCTGTTCAGCCTGAAGAGGAGAAGGCTGAGAGAGAATCTTATAAATGTTTATAAATATCTGAAGGGTGGATGTGAAGAGGATGGGACCAGACTCTTTTCAGTGGTGCCCAACAATAGGATGAGAGGCAATGGGCACCGACTGAAACAATGGAGTTTACATCTGAATATGAAGAAAAAGTTCTTTACTTTGAGGGTGACAGAGCGCTGGAACAGGCTGCCCAGAGAGGTGGTGGAGCCTCCTTCTCTAGAGACATTCAAAACCCACCTGGACACATTCCTGTGTCATCTGCTCTAGGTGAAGCTGCTTTAACAGGTGGGTAGGACTAGATGATATCCAGAGGTCCCTTCCAATCCTAACCATTCTGTGATTCTCTATCATATGGACAAGGAATTCAGCAGTGAAGACCAGGCATGGAAGACAGAAAACTTCTATGTTTTATAAGGAAGGAAGCCACTAGAGGCCAGATTGGAGAAGACATTAGATGGAGACATTTGGAGATCAAGGAACTGGATGGGCTCAAGAAGGAGCCAAGATTGACCTTGAGAGGTGATTGGTAGAGAGAAAACCAGAAGCAGTATCAAGACTTTCTGAGACCAGGATGAGAAGCCTGAAGAAGGAACAAGAGTAACTGGCTATCTGGGAAGGTACAAATAAACAAGACAGAACTGGGTCATTTGGATTAAGCATCAGGTCATGTGGCCAGACTAATATGTACTTGTCCTAGGAGTAGAGGAGGATTTTATGCTAACCTTGCACTTGCCTGATCTTAGTTCAGCCCCTGGCACAAATCATAGATGCTGATGAAATGCCTTCAAGCTCAAGGGGAATAGCTGCACATCTGCAACCATGCCTATTTTATCTCAAAAGCAGCTTGGGATTTACATCAGCCAGGAGCTCCCTGGTTGCCAGAGGAACCTGTGAGGGCCAGACAAGCAGCCTGGGTAACACACACAAACAAATACCAGAACACTACACTAACTAAACATCAAACCATGTGAGTGTGCTTTTGCTGTTGACCTGAGAGGAGACATCACCCCACTGCCTGGCTACCGCAGAAAGCCAGGTCTGAGGACAAGGCTGTTCTACTGAGAAACTCTGAAATTTCACTTCAGGAATCATTAGCAAAATCATCCTGATTCCTTTTAAATCCTGAGAGAGTTTGTAAAACCACAACTCCATTTGCATTTTTGAGCATAACACAGCTGCTATTGGTTAGCCTGTTTCATAACATTGGCATGGACCATGCTTCGGCTTCTCTGCCATCTTGGACATGAGATATTACAAGTTCAGTGTATGAAAAGGAAATGGAAAAACTTCCCTTGCCTCTGTCCTTAATTTGCAGTTTTGTTTGAACAGGGATGCTCCCCTTTGGGGTAATTAGGTAGTGCAGAGGACAGGCTGCAAAACCAGAATGGCCGGGAAAGCACATATGCTAGAGCCACGCAAGTATAATACTACGTGTGCACATGTGGTAAATCTGTTCCGAGTGCCTGCTGCTGACATACCGAAGATCACTTTGCAAACACTAAACTCTGCCTAAAGAGTAAGTAACAGACAGTAGCAGGAACTAAGATGAGCACTATGCTTTTTGCATCACTTCTTGACTGGTGCTTCAGAAAGAGCTGCTATGAGCTGAATTGCTATTTTACTAACACAGCTGTGAAGGAGATACCCTTCTTCCCCCTGCATGCAGCAGCTCCAGAGAAAAACAGAAAACCCATACCCCCTCAAAACACACAGCTGAGCATTAGGGACCTTCAATGCATCAGAAAAGTGCATTTACCATCAGAGGCAGTGGCAAAATAATTTTGAACCAAAACTTCAAAACAAACTGTCATGAATTAGTAATCTCTAGAGGCTGGCCTCCCTCCTTGGTGCCTCTAACTATTTCCTCATCTCCTCAGCTAGCAGCAAAAACATTCCCTATTGCATCAGTTTTGATTACTCTTTAGATGAGGAGATTCTCCTTTAGCTAACCGTGATTGCACTATGTGTGGCCACTAGGACTTTGTCACTTAAGGAATGTCAGCAATCCTAGAAGATTTGAACACTACACAAAAGAGTATAGTTTGAAAGAGCTGTGGCATGATGAAGAATGATTCTTAGATAAAGTTCTCCTTCCCTTCCTTGTTCCAGGCTTTCAACTATTATAAATGAACATTGGCTCTTATGGACAGGCACTTCTTAATTTGTACCCAACTCTTCCTAGATTTAAGAGACAGAAATAATCACAAAATGAACAAACAAAAAGAACACTTTGGAATGAAAGAGTGAGTTTAACAGGCACTTTAGTTAGGTGTGCAATTTATCTGAACCAGCTGTTCCCACAAGCGGAATGTGATAGCACTAATTCCATAAGTAGTTAAATCAAGCTTCTTCAATTGTCAGTTCATGTTCAGTTGCTTCCTGAATGTTTTTAAGTTGTCGAAGAAGCCATTCTCTTTGTTTCTTCCTCTGTTATAGAAAAAAAAAAGTAGTCAACCAAATCCATTCAGGTGTCACCTGCTTAAAAAGAACCACCACCACAAAAATAACATAAAACCAAAACAATAAAACCATACAACATACACAAAAGCATTATGAACTCAACTGGATTTTGGCTGAAGTTTTCAATCTGTTTTAAGTTGAGAAGCCTTTACTCTTAGAGTAGGCAAGCTTTCCTGAACATTCACACACCTATGAACAATATGGTACAGGGGAAAAAACAAACTAGAATAGAATCTGATGGCCTCAAGCTGATGTGACAGCCTTCAGAGTCTGAATCTACTGCCTCCCTATCCTTTCTAGGGGCTTTCCACAGCCAATTATCAAAGTTCCAGGGAATTGAGCTCTTGTACTCCACTGAACAGAAAAAAGATCTGTATAAGGTCTATTAATTTAAGCTTTCCATAGGAAACCCCACACTAATCAAAGTACTGCACACAACACCCCATTAGCAATGACTGACATTCTTTTTATAAAGTAGTATGATTTGGACTGAACAAGGAAAGCAGTAGATTTGTTTCTCCAGTTTTAGTTAACTTGCCAACATTAGGAAACCTGAGAATTTAAATCACTGATTTCTTCCCATTCTTAAGTTTATCCTAAAGAAAGATATACTAAAAAAAGTGTACTTTTGCACTAGTGTACACAAGTAGTCATGCAAGTTCACAAGCTGAAGCAAATACTGGTTTGGAAAACTGCATCCCATCCACTCTATGATAAGGAATGATAACACAGAGTCTAGCAGGTTATGACTCAATTAATAAATATATGTTCTTGCTGCTGAAGTTGTGGAGATGTTCCATAACTAAAATTATCCCATATTACTAGAAAGACCTGTATATATTCAATATTTGTGGGAAATAGTATAGTTTAGCTATTTCATAACTAAAAGAAAACAATTACCACAAGAGCTTTATCAATTTTCTTCTTTCTGCTTTTTACTATTGGCAGATCTTTTATCCCTGGTATTCCAGTAACAAGCCGTGAAGGTCCACTCTTGGAAGTTACTGTAGCCTCCTCAGATGATTTGGTGGGAGCTTGAGTCTCTACATTTGCAACAACATCATCACTTGGTTCTTCATTTGATTCATCAGAGGCCAACACTGTTGAAAGCCTTCTTCTAGAAAATACAACCTGAGAGCTTTGGTTTATCTCTTTGTTCAATTCTTGTGAGTCAAACGCTGCTGAAAGCTCTTTTGGGGACATACGAGGGATGTATGCTTCAACACGTACTGATGATACTTGAGCTAATGTTCTACTTAGATTTGACTTTGGCACTGGAGATCCATAAATTCTCTTAGTGGCATCTTGGTCCTTAATTGACTGATTTGTCAGATCTGTAAGAGATGGCATTGTTCTTGAAAGCATTGAGTCCACTGGAGTGCTGTGTTTCACCATTCTCTTTTTCAGAGATCTTTTAACATTCAGAAAAGGATCTTCTTCCTCCAACATCCTGAAGTCAGGTTTATTGCTTTAAGAAAATAAGAAGAGAAAATTGTGTCATTGCTTACATAATGAGACTTGTTATGTAAGGTGTTCAGGTGCTGCAAAAGCAAATCCAAGATATTCTACTTTCATATTTGAATTCTGTCCAAAAATGGAATTTATCCTTTGTATAGATCAGTGTTCTTCAAAGGTTTGGAAGAGCCATATCGAAAACAGAACATTAGAAGACAGCTTGACACACACACACACCACTTACTCTTGCCCCAGATACTCCACATATGCTAGAATTTTTTAAGGTAGCTCATTAACTGCAACATCATTAAGACTGTGCTTTCTTCTTCAGAGTATACAAATAATATGCCTCTGGTGTTTCAACTGCTAACACTTGGTAGGTAGATGAAAACTGTTACATGCCAGAAGAATTACCATAATGTAGCAAAAATTCAAGTGCACTAGAGAGATACGTGGAAAAGTTCTGGACTCAAACAAGCATCTCTTACTCCAATTACCATTTCACTTCTCTTATTTTCTTAGAAGGGGGCTCACAAATCTATCATACCCTCCTAGTTACCTGACATTTGGCTTACTTCTGCTGATCCTAAACTTTGATCCTAAAAACATCTACGTTTTGTGCAAGTCTGTTTTCAACTCAATTTACAACAACGGCAAGGTTGTTTTTGTTAGCAGCATTTCCCCTACCCATTTGTTAACTCCCAACAAAAAGGGACTTGACTTCTTACACAAAGAGAAGCCTAAAAATAAATAAATCCACATGGAGATATATTTAAGATAAATATCTTAATTAGATGAGCAGTTAAGTATTTCTAGTAACTGTTGAACTCTTTGCTTTCATGAGGCAGTTCAGATATTTCACGCAGATTGATTTCATGAAGCTTATCAAGGGGACAATATGTTTTCAGTGCCCATATTCTAAGCCCTGTAGATAAAAGGCCTTGCCAGGGGCTGGGAGGACACTACAACCAAGCGAGGCACAGGAGTACAGGGAGATATATTTGCTGGAGTTAAAGGCATCAGTTCTCCACTCCTTGCCAATGTTTTGCACCTGTCTGAGTTTAACAGACTTTCATATCCACTTTGTGTTTCTAAAGAACAGGAGGCAAGAGATACAGCACTGATTTTTTTTTTTTTTCTCCTTTTTAGCCATAGTATTTATTGTAGAAGCTTACTGACAGTATGCTTGCATGATTAAACTTGGAGAGGGAATAAGTAGGAATTTGCAACCACCACTCCCACAAGCCCATCCTCAGCTATATATTTTGATACCTTCCTCTTACTCATTAAAATTTAAATGGTCAATTAAAACCTACTTTTAATTTAAACTTAGTTTTTAAAGAATGTTTTAACCAAAGTTTCTGAGAAAAACTACTTTTTTTTTTAAAACGTCACACTTTCTCATGCTTTAGATATATATATATATATATATATATACAAACAACAACTTTTTCTGTTCAGTTGTTTCAATAAAACCATTAAAGGGGTAGAGAAGTGTAAAAACAACAAAGACAGATAAACCATTTAAGATTGTCAGAGTCTACCATGGAGAAAGTATCTTGCAGCAACTTGCCAAATTAAAAAAAACAAACAAACAAGCAGAAAACAACCAAAAAACCACAGCCTTACCCAACCTACCAGTTTCCCTGATCTCTTCCTCTGCTCTTCATGTGATCCAGCTTCAGCTGCTCCTTCACTCTAGCTGGCTTCCCAGCATTCTATGCTGCAGAGACACATTTAGCATTTTTCAGGAGTTTCAGCTGTGCTGCTAACTGAATAAACTACTAAATAGAAATCTGGGATGAATTAATCACAGGAAAACGGGCTAGCCAGCTTATCTATGTGCTATGTTTGCTGCTATTTATACTCTGCTGCTTGCTACCTATTTCAATCACAAAAATACATCCAGTGGTTAATTGGCTTCACATGGCTGCTTAAGGCACATTGAGGATCTGTTACAAGATAAGACATATATTGATGGACGTATGTACGTTGATAGAATGTATCTATTCTCATTCTGATTTTATTTTCTCATTGCTTCTCTTGCCCAAAATATAAATGAGAAAACAAATGTTAAATTTGCCATGAAAACCTCTTCTATTAGGAAAACAGGTAGTGATAAACTGAAGTTTATTTTACTGCAGTCTGAATGTAATGGTGTTTTCAGCTAACAACTGTGGAAATACCAGCAGTTTATCTTGAAGGAAGTGGTTTAGAAATATCAGGTCTTAGATGAGAACTGTATTGGTCTGAAATGGTATGGTTCACATTAAGGACCATAATTACTGGTGACAGAGAAAAGCAACCAAAATGCACCAGCCCTGCTGAATTGCAAATCAGCTCTGTGGTGGATGGCAGTGAACAGCTGCTATCACAGCACTGTAGAGCAAGAACAGGCAAGAAGTAGCATGTGCACAAATGTTGGGGTAACCCCTTTTGACAAAGCGTTACTTGTGAACCTTTAAAATCTAAGCTGATCAGACAGACCTAATTTCAGGGCTCTATGTGGGTGACCTGAGGTTATAGGGTGCATCTAGCGCAGACAGGGGTGAAGGGCTGATCTTGCTGGGATTTGAACTTGTGGTTCCAGGCTGTCTGGGCATTTCAAGCCTAACCATAAACCATCCTTTCTTGCTGCATTAATAATTGCACTATGAATAGAGGATTGGAGCTACCAGTTCAATATTGAAGAATAACAGTCTGTCAGTATATGGGGAAAGTTGCTAGGTTTAAATTATGTGCCCCTAAGGAATTGAAAGAGAGCTTGAGAAATGGAGGCACTTTACAATCACATGGACTGCACAAGTAAACATCCTGGAAATAAATAGTCTGTCCAGGATAAGATATTTATTTCCTAAACTCCCAGGGGAAGTTCCTGCAGGAATATTTTGAGAACTAAACAAAAACTATTTTTGAGATATTTGTGGCTGGGCCAAAAAGAAAGAAAAAAATCCCAGTCCTTTATAAACATAGAAGAGGCTAGACCAACCCTTACCTCATTTTGAATATTAGTAGTTAGTTTTCAAACTAGTGAGCTTGTGGCTTGGTGAGCAAACCGACCAGGTCAGTCATACTGTAGCACCTTGCAAAGCTCAGCAAGCCAGTTCCTTATATAGCACTGGGTGAAGAGTGATGTCCTGACGTGGTGTTGCAATGTTTGCACTGCCCTGCTGTGTCAGTGGGACACAATATCGCCTCTCGCAGTGAGGCAGTGATGCAAAAAACGCTGCGTAGCTTGAACATGCATAAGAGGCTTTCTGGTGAGTCTGAGCAAAATTTACTCCTGGCCTTGTCTTCCAGCCTGTGTCTTGCCCGCCTTGCCATACTTGCCCTCACTTTATAGTGTGTTCTTTTTGTGGCATCTCACAGTCCACCAGTGCTGTCTGTAACTGCATCATCTTTATGCCTACCATCCATGGCCTTTTCCTGCAAACCTCTTCAAAAATGACCTTCCCTTATCCTGCAATGTCATTACTTGCCATTTCCTCTAGTTCCTTACCAAATGTTCTCAAGATATAAATTAGGAGATTTGGAAGTTGGTCTCACTCTTAGCCATGGTTTCTCTTGTGTCCTACAGACTTAACTTTTTTATGAAGTGGTAGCAGGATGTTACAGAGAACGGGAAGAATATAACTATGTAGAGATCAGACAGAAAAGAGTCCAAAATTAATGTAAGCATGCAGAGCTCAGCAGACCAGCTGCAGTGATGATAGTATCTTGACCTTGGTGTGTCTGTAGTGTGGACATGAAACACCCAAGCTCTGGCATGAGTAGCACCTTGAAGGCTTCTTGCATCTTTCAAAGAATGACACATAGTATGTCCTGCACTCAGGCCTATTCATTATGAACCATTCCTTCACTAAAATTATAATCCTTGGTACAACCATCTTCCTCCTCAGCATTATTGGAGCAAGAACTCCATAGGTCTAGATCCATCTGTTTGGTCTACATTTATGTATCTTCCACTTTTTTTGCTGTATGATGCAAAATGACACACAATTCTAGCAGTATTATTATGCACCTCCATATATATTATATCAAAGCTCCCACTGCCTTATGTTTATGACTTGAAGAATACTTTTGTTGATCTCATTTTAGGAGATAACTTCATCTCCCTTTCTAAATTTGTTCCAAAATTACAAAACCCACATAGGAAATGATTTAAATGTTTTTACTGCATCCCCTTGTGGGAAACTAATTCTTAATACTTTTACTTCCAAAACCAACAAAAGTGAGGACAACAGAAACAACACAGTGTTTTGTTCAAATTTCAGCCTTTTCATTCCAATTCAAATACACAAATTCAGTTCAGAGACATGAGAGTTTGAGGAGGCCTCATGTGGAAGATTACAGAACTGGAATTACTTTTCAGTTTACCAAGGAATAACATACATACAGGAACACAGAGATACTTTTTCTCTTAGTGTTCTAGTCTAGACTGAGAGAGTGTGCTTCTTCATTGCTGCTCTAGTATTCATTTCTTCATTTCTCACACTGACAATGTTGCCAAACAGTTTTCCTGAAGGGAACGAGGATGCTGAACCAGTCCTTAGCTCATATGCTTCCCTACCATATTATATTGAATTGGATATGTAATTGTAGTTTGTGAAGTCACAAACCTTGCAAAAGTGTCCAAGCAATTAGGAGCCCAGTGCAGGCTTTCTTGGGCAGAATAGTATCAGGCCTTTTCCCTACTCTTGCAAGTAGTCTGATATTTTTTTGGTGCAGAGGGTGATTCCACAAAGAAGTACACAATAGGCAGTAGGAGCTGGTAAGTGGAGCTCAGCCCTCTACTCTGTCTACCCATGGTAGGATGACCTATGTTTGGAGAATTAGAAGGGAGAAGGAAGAGTCAGAAGATGATTATATGTAGTGATGGGGAGTAAGAGGAGGGTAAAAAGAAGAAGAAGAAATGAACAGAGGCACACGAGGTGAAAATGTTTTCCTGAAGTTAGAGCCATGTGGAAAGAATAAATTAGAAGAAAGATTAAAGGAATAGGCAAGACAAAGGAAAAATAAAAAATAAGGGAAATTAAACTGTATTTCCTAATTTATTTATTAATAGAGGACTTGGGCCCCGATTATGAGTTTTTTATGGATGAAGCTCCATTAAGATGCAAATCTGAGTCAAGTTCCCACAACCTATTCTTCATGTATCTGAGTTTTGTGTATAGGCAAGTCAAACAGGTGTGGTCTAAGATTGGTGATCAGGCTGAACTCCTGGGTAAAAACATGAGTGGAACATCTCCTGTGTTGACATGAAGGCTGAAACCAGCAGGGAGCCTCATCATGAAATAACCTTTGCAGATGTAGTGCCTCCCTTGCTCTTTCCAGCATTATGGCAGAGTGGGTCATGCAAAAGGAGCAGAGCCTCTGTCCCAGTCAATCACAAGCTCCCTGTGCAGCCACAGACATTGACATGGAAACAGTCCACCACTTCCTGTGGACTTGGCCTCTTTAGGTACATAAAGCTGGAAAGAGGAACCTGGTGGGACTTTTCAAAAGCACCTCAAGCACTTTATTTCCACTTATTTCAGTGGGAATTACATGCCTGAGCACTATTGAAAATCCCAAGATTCATGATAGGGTATGCAGTGAAGGCAGTAACTTTGTATATGTGTTCTGAAGACACGAATAGGATAGATTTTTGTTTCGGTTGGAAGGGACCTACAAGGACCATTGAGTCCAACAGCCTGATGACTTCAGGGCTGACCAAAAGTTCAAGCATGGTATAATAAAGGGCATTTTCCAAAAGCCTCTTAAACACCAACAGGCTTGGGTCATCAACCACCTCTCTAGGAAGCCTGTTCCAGGGTTTGACCACCCTCTCGGTAAAAGAAATGCTTTCTAATATCCTGTGTAAACCTCCCCTGGTGCAGCTTTGAGCCACTGCCACATGTCCTGGCACTGCGTACCCAGGAGCAGAGCTCAGCACCTCCTCCTCCACTTCCCCTCCTTAGGAAGCTGGAGAGAGCACTGAGGTCGCCCCTCAGCCTCCTCTTCAAACCAGACAAACCCCAAATCCTTAGCTGCTCCTCAGAGGACATGCCTTTTAGCCCTTTCACTAGCAAAACCCTTACTGAAACCTTCAGAAACCAAGGACTATATGAATTCTTTGGGGTCTGTTAAACAAGCTTTTCAATGTTTAAGCAGCACTTACGTACATTTATGAACTTGATCTCCAGCAACTTTAAAGTTTTTGTCTCATAAGCAGCATAAGAGGAAGGCTTTAGGGAAACCTGAACAGATGGTTTGGGGGTTTCATAACCTATCAGAAAAAAATGGCTGTGTACTGGCAATACACCCATTCATAATGTGTATTTCAGGTTACATGTTTACACATTTTGAGTAGTGTACCTCTGCTGTGACTGGGTCTGTCCAGCTTGACAACAAATCTGATTTTGCACATTCAAAACCACAATCTTGATATACTGTGTTTCACAGCTGCTCAGAAAGTCAAACCCTTATTTAAATGTCTAAATCACCTTTCATATGATTAATTTCAGTGAGAGTTTGAGGAACAATGAGATTTGGCTCTTTGTCTCTGAACCATCACAAATATGCTTAAATGCTTTTAATGTAGATGTTGATGTTATATTTTCGGCTAGGTCCACCAATTGCAGGAAATTGGAAGTAGTATTCTAACTGCCATTTTTTTTTTTCTGCTTAAACATAACATTAGGACTGAGGAAACAAAAGCCTTAAGGAACACATCTTTATCCATTATAGACAAGTTCAGTGCCACATCCTCCCTCTGCATGGACCAGCTCTGCCCTAAGATGCAGTGCTTGATGCCTCTGTGAGAGGAGGATTAGGTTGTACATATTTAAAGATGCTACTATCTTAAGACCAATTATGAAACCTTAAGACATTAAAATTGTTGCCTCTCTTCGTTAAACAAGGTTATAATACACAAGCAGTGACTCTGAAACCAATGTGGGAATGCCAAATTGAGAAAAGTATCTTTTTTATCTGGTGGATTAATATTTGATTTTGAAAAGTCTAATTGCCTCAGTAGTAAGAAACTAGGTACACTTTAGTAGCAGTAGGGGTCATTGACCTTGATAAAATCAATGTGCTACCACCTGCCTTTGTAATTACGTCAACGACTCCTCTTCATTATAGGCTTACCCACTTCAGTATTACCGGAGTCCCACAATGTGTTCTACCAGCATGTTGTTTATTCACTGGACAGTGTCCTATACACTTTCTACGTGTTTCTACACACTAGAAGTCAATTCGAGTTAATATTCAACTGGGACCTTTCCTCAGTGACTTGCTGTGTGTTTTCTGATATGACTGCTCCTTTCTAATTATGTTGGCAGTGCTGCTGAGGAACACATATTATTGCCAAAGTTCAATAAACATACAGAGTAACTATAGAGTTTGGAGGAAAACAGTCAGCGGTGCTTTCATGACCTTTGGCAACAGTATGAGCACAGTTTGGCTAATGCCAAACATATGTCTAACTTCAAATCTCTCAGCAACAAGAAAATGATGGATTTGCCTTACTTCATTACATCTAACAATAAACAAACAAACAAAAAGTCATGTTTGTGCAGTGCAGTAGCGTGGTCAGACTGAGTGTAGTACTGTGCAGGAAGTCAGGCCAGATGAATATCAATAGCTCTTTCTTATCATATTGGAATCGTACAGATGACTCCCCAGATAGTCTGAGATGAGGGAATGCTAATGAAGTGATTGGAGTTCCACTGACTTAGTGAAGCAGAGCATTTGTGATAAGGAAGCTCATCTGCTTGGTCTGTGGTGCTGTAGTAATCGACACGTTTCTCTCTATGAAAGCCCTCATTGGCATCTTCAGACTATGCCTAGTAAATGGAAAGGTAAACATTCATAATAATCATGACTGCTTCATCACTAGCTCCTTCTACTTCATTGTGAGCTCACTATGGCTAAATCTAATAATAGTGGACAATGTCTGGCTAGAAGTATAGAAATAGCATAAGCCTAGGGAGGATCATATTAACATAATAGTAAAAGCCCACTTATATTCTTTGAGCCTTGAGCCTGAAAACCTATGCAAATTACTGCTGCAACTGATAGCAGAAATAATCTTCACAGGATTGGATGTTTAGGATCAGATAAGGACTCCTAAGAAGCCTGGCTGTACCTCAAGATCTCCATCCTCAAATGATTTCTCCACAGTTCAGTGGGATTTACTGAGAGCCAGAATTGTCACAGGCAATTTCCATAACATGGCTTACTTTCCAACTATGGCTTTCTTTCCATCAGAATGACCCAAATGAGAACATGGTCCATGACTGGTACCTGTATAATTGTTTCCTTCCATTGAACATCATGTTCCACCATCAGGAACAGTGCATTAGGTGACCCACTGCCCTAGGCTGCAGAACTGGTAGGCTTTGATATATATATATATATACTGTGGCAATACATCAATAATGCCTGGATAATGTACACAATGTTCTCATTTTCCATTTGACCCTTCCCACTATCTCAAATCAATAATATCCTCTGGTAACATTTTTGGACAGGAATGCCTGTTCTCTCTGAAATTTCTCATTCAGGTACTGCATTTCTATAGGATAAACCACCCACAACTGGAACTGGTGTTCTTGTAAAAAACTGTTACCAGAGAACGTAAGCAACTCACCATTGATACAACCTCATTCTTTAAGCAGAACAAATTCTCTTACTCTGTGATTATGTTGCTCAAGTGATTTGGCTGTGTAATGGGGCGTGGCAGAAAAATGTTTCCAAGTACCTGACCTGGGTCATTAATCCAGAATACACACTATCTCATTAACAAATGTGTGTGTGTGTGCATATTTTATATACAAGCATAGATAGATCTGTGTGTATATACATTAAATCCTCCAAAACCACACAGGCAGTGTTGCACATTCAGAGAAAGACTTAAAATACCTATGTGGCACAATTGGTCCAATGAAAGATGGAGGCCAGATTTTCAGTTTGTTTATGTCCTTTTGACTTTAGTGGAGCTATTCTGATTGACAGTAAGGAAGATCAGCCACAGTCTCTCAGAGGGCAAGGAGAAAACTAAAAAATGGCCTCAAACACTTCCCACTGGTGTAAGGGCAAACAAAGAATGGTTCCATCCCACTCACTGTCAACAAGATAATTCTGTATAACTCACACTATGCTCTCTAACCTGCAAGAGAAACAGCTTGGGAGTCTTAGTCTAGCACTTGGAATAGGAACCTTTGTATCTGAGCCCAGGCCATTTTTCATCACAAGGGACTCTGCATTTCCAAGTTATCTCAAGGCCTATCTGCAAGGACAGGCTTGACAGACCTGAGCACCTCTGCTTTAACTCTGAACTGTCCAGGTGGGAGTCTGCTGTGATTTGGAAGTGGTACAAACTACTTTGGTTCTGTGCCCAAACTTACAGAGTCTCTCTCGAGACATGTTACCTGATACAACTTTATCACTTTTCAAATAAATTTTAAGTTAACTTATGCAATTTTACACTTAGGTTAGTTCTGTACCTTGCACAATATAAACTGTCTACACAATCTACACCTGGCCCAAGTAGCCAATTATTCCTGGCTTGTGGAAAGGGAGATATGATCTTCCCTTCCCTGTCTTTTGGTCTACGTGGCCAGTATTTTGCCAGTATTTGCACGTTTACTTTCCGCTGCTTGCACAATTAACGGAGAGCTTGGCCCAAGCTGGCTTCCGCTGTAGTCAATGCAGAAAGTCAACAAGACTCACAAGGGACCTAAATTGTTCCCATAACGTTCTTCAGTTCAAAGCAATTGTGAAAGTACAATTGCAGGCTTTCTAGATGCATGTTCATATCCTTAAAACTGAGAAGTTGTAGTTGGACCCTTGGAAAGGCAGCTTGGTGTAGAATAATGATTTATTTGATTTACAAATAAACACCCCAAACCAAAACAACAATCCCAAACAGCTCTTTATTCAAGCAATTTTTTCCTTTATTTTTAATTTTATTTCAGAAATCATAATAGTGCAAACACTCAGTATAAAAGTTGCAATAAGAAATTTACATTCACATTTAACATTTCAGTCCATTCACTTTTTAACATAAAAATAGGACAAATATTGAATTGCTCTTCTCAATTTAACAATTCTGAAAAAGACTGGAAGATACTCTACAATATTCTATTTACATAAAAATAGACCCGTATTATTAATGCAAATCTATCATTAGAAGTTACCCAGTGTTAAGTTATTGTATTGTACTATGTATATACATACATATATATATATAGTGTATAGCTATATAGATATAAAAATTGTTTCTAGGTTCAGTGGGCTATAATAGTTGGAAAAATGACATCTTGACTTACTAGTACATTCCTGAAAGTTAGGACTATTAATTTTATTTACCTATGTAGATATTTCTACCGTGATACAGTAGGCCTCCTCCTGGTCCCTTTGAAGTCACTGACAACATGCCATTTGACATTAGTGGGAGAGGATCAGATATTAGAAGAAGGCCTGATCTAACAATCCAACAATAATTGAGATTAATACTTCCATTAATTTTACAGGGCTGTAAATCAGACTAAAAGATCTTCTGAAACCTCATATGCCAATTAAACAGAGAAAAGGATACATTTGGTTTTCCATTTGAGGAATGGTGTATCTTTACCTGATGCAAATCAGGTTTTTTTTGAAAGTCCAAGCAGAATATTCAAGTTAGTTTGGAAGCAATGGAGAATTTACTGCAAACATGTGCAGGTTAAGCAGGTGATAAATTTCCTCTAGCATGGTCTTCTTACTGGATACTTCAACTCAACCCACCTTATATTATAAACCCCTAAGACTGTCTATTTCCTTGCTCTTATTTTTTAGTAAAAAGTGGCAACCAGACACAGGCAACATGTCTGCCCTTGAAATGGGTTTGCACATGTTTAGTAAGCTGCTAGGGAACAGAAATTAGGCTACTCTACTCTAGCTTATCTGTGTCTCTTGTTTGGGGACTTGAGCAGAGACTGCCTGTCACTGGCAGGGTTAAGCCTCACTGCCCAGCTTGCTGTCAGCGGCTGGTGCCTGCACTCCCACCACAGGGTACATTTATTAGCCCTTTCAGGTTTGCTGTCACATGTACTGCTTCTTAACCAGATTATGTCACAGAATCACAGAATCAAAGCTGTTTCTTTTTCCCCAAACACCTATTATATGAAAAAACAGATTTTTGAAAACGTATTTTCTTTTTGAAAAATAGGTTGTTTAACAACCGTGTGATGGAGGACCTACAGAGGAGATGGCAAGCTGGTCTGAGTGGACAGTAACAGCCTGCAGCAAAAATGTGATGGCACTGAACAAATGAAGTCAAGTTAAGGGCAGCAGGCACACTGATTTCTAAGAAGCAGTGTTTTATGAGCTGCAGGTCACATTTTTACATCCAAACAAGTGTTGAGAGGCAGGTAGGCATGCCTAGCTCCTTTTCCTCTTAGTGCTATGGTATTTATTACATTTAAGTATTTCCAGGGCTCTTAAAATCATAGGAAAGCTTATAATGGACACTGTGCCATCATGTATAAGCAGACCAATTTTGATCGTAGAACACATGCTCCGTGTGGTTTTTTGCTTCCTACTTCAGACTGCTGAACATTTCATTATAAAAAGGAATCACACACACTTTTAAATCTTTTCAAATAACAGATCAAAAAATACTTAATATCTAATTTCCAAGCAGAACCTATTGAAGTGCAAAAATTAACCTGTCAGTGGAGAGTGCAAGGACTACTCAGCAGGATAATATCCAGACAGGTATGAGTTGCAGCACGAGTTTTAGTGGCAGAGTTTATAAGAGGTCAAATTTCAATGAATCTGGTTGAAACTCTGAAATGTGTGTATTACTACTGTTTTGCATGGTTTTCCACATTCCATTTCCATATTGTACACATTCTGTGTATAAACAGACAAATCTACACAAAAGCATATAATGGAAAAAGAACCTCCAAGAAAAGGCTTTTAACCTCTGTTGGAATTTAACTGAAAATAATCTCACTGCTCCAGAATTCTCCGTATTGAGTTAAATTATGCCAGAAATGGTAACTACTCTTGGACTCTGCTTTTTACACCAGTAACTCTGCAAGCGTTACCTTCATTCTTACAATATCTTGTGACATTTTTCAAAGCTACCTCTGTGTAATAAGCAGGTGCTTGAATGCAGAAAATAATCCATTTGGTTTGTTGAAATCCGAATTTGTACAGACAATTACACTTGTAAATAGGAGCAAGTTACACCATCACTTCTTTTTTTTTTCTTCTTAATTGAATGCTAGTAATGTGACTGTAAAAAAGCAAAAATTCTAAGTGAAGAAGGATTTCTACCGTAACAGCTTAAAAGTGTAGTTATCATGAAGCAATTTTGTGATGGCACAGGTAATTCATTTGCATCTATATTTCATTGAAAATTCTTGATTTATTGCTTGAATCACATCTGAAATGTAGGAACAGACAATCTTTCCACCCATGTGCACTAAGGCACAAAAGGCATGAGAAATCACCTAAAAAACTTCAATGTGCCAGCTCAAATTTTTCATAAATGATGCCATCATTGACAAGTCCAGGGTCAGAGCAGCAGGACAGGCACTTGAAAGTAAGACACAATAGTGTGCACGACTGCAGTAATTAAAGCACACCTTAGCCTTGCCCACAAGAGCTGCTTAGCTATTTTACCACCAGCAAGCTTATTTACATCTAACAAATCTGGCAGTGCAGTTACAAGCTGTAGGTGCGTTCTGGATGTTTTTAATCAATGTGTTGTGTAAACCTGTTCTGAAGAGGAGGGCAGCCAGCTTTTTAAAAGGAGCTCAAAACTATCTGGATAGATTTTTTGCAGAACATAGCTCACTGTCTGTGCTGAGCTGTCTTGTTCTTATACCTGTGTATGGCCCTCCCATAAACACTTGGAACACTCCTTGCACCCACATAGCTGTGCTGGAAGTAAACCCAAGTAGTAAAAAGCTTCACAGTGATGCAGCACTTTTTGTTCCCTCAGTTTTATGCAGGTGTAACATGTCAATGCCACAGAAGGCATAAAACAGGGATCCTAATATAAAAAAGCAGATCCTTCAGCATGCAGTAAGGCACGAGCAAAACCAAGTCCTTTCAGCACATAGGCTATGTATATTATTAACCAAAGCTAATTCCAATTTGAAGGTTCTTCCTCATTATGAGAAAATAGGCATTTAAGGTGACAACTCCCAACCATTTCTAAAGATTCCTTCTGAAATTCTGAAAGTAGTTCACAAAGAGATCTTGAACATTCTTGTGAATGTGAACAGACACCAAAACTCAGATATGGATTTGGCTGTGCAGTTACCACAAATATTAGCTTTGTTGCACTAGTAATCTGTTTGAATACTCTGCCAGCTCAGATGCTCAAGACCTGTCCCATGTCACTGAGAGCTTCGCCACTGACTTCGAAAGGAGTACTGGCTCTTCACCTTTTCCTTCCAGCATTTGCTACCTCACAGGATCCTATTCCTTTTGTTATTTTGTACTCCTATTAACTTAGTGCTTTTAAAAAATTATTTTCCTGTTTTTGTCTTTGCACCAATTAGATTATAAGTCACACCAGGCCACCCAAGCAGTGTGACATTTTGAAGAAAAATTATAGAGCAACAGGTAGCCCTCGTGTATTTCTTACCATTTATTTAGATTTACATATTTATTCATTATTTTGATATGGCCTGAAAACTCAGTAAGAGATGGGATTAAAAGGAATGAAGAGCTGAAAGAAGCCTTCAGAGTTCTGGAAAAAGCCAATACAGAGTTCTGGAAAAAGCCAATCATAAACACAGATGGGGTAGAGAAGCAGAGCCCAGATTGTCATTAGTTACAACAGTTATGCCACACTGACACATAAAACCCACTGAATTTGAGATAAGTTAGTTTATGACTGTTAGAAACCCTTATCTGCTGTATGAAGCTAATTATCAGTACAAGGTAGCGGTTCTTGTATGCAGGCAACTGGGATAGGTTGAATGAAACTACATCTTAACTCATGATGATAGAAGTACTTGCAGAAGCTATACTGCATAGTTAGCCTCACAGTCAGCGGGTTAAACAAACAAATTAATGGATTTCTAAGTCCTATTGTAAAACTAGATCAAATCTCTAAAATACAATAAGTCCTTATTAATCCATAGTAGAAGGTATTTACACTCCACACCCTTTTTCCTCTGCCACCAACCTCAGCTCCTACATTACTCCTCATTTATCATGCAGCAATTTTATAAGTAATTTGAGAAGTAGTCCCAAGCTGTAATGGAAGAGATAGCACAAGTTTAAAAATTATGCGTGCAAAATACCTCCAGAATTTAAAGTTTTGTTCAGCAGCAACACAGGGAAAGTCAGCTAGAGGATTGGATATTGAATTCTTATTCCTATGTCACTAACTGACATGGGCCTCAAGCTGTGGGTTAGACTGTTAAGCTTAAGGGAGGCATCCTTGTAAGCATGACTTCAGTGGGAGCAGCACGAGAATCAGCACAGAGCCCAGATGGCTCAAAGCCAGAGAACCCAGTGAACTTTCTCCTAATACTTTCTGTTAAATACTTTCTGCTTAGCAATATAAGTTATTTGGAAAAATGAATCCAAAAACCTAACAAAAATAAGGCAGCAAAATTAATTTATGTATATATACATATGTATGTATCTAGGAAAACAATCTATTTGCATTGTGTACTTTTCATATACAATAACTTATTACCACATTATAAATATACTCTGGGTAACATCAATGGGCCAGAAATTCACCTCCTTTTCCTTCATAGTGTTGCACCTGCATACAGCAATGATGGACTTGACACTTGGTCCTTCTTGATGACAATACTACATCAATGCAGTATCAGAGAATACCCACTGAATGTGAGATATTACACCATTATGAACTAGAATATCTGCTTGCTTTTTATATTACAGTAAGTTGAGTTTATTGCTTCTAATGACCAGAAGGTACCTTATGAAGACAGCACAGATGTTGATAACACTTTTCATATACTATGTTATGGATCTTTGAACACTGAGGTTGGCAGATCACAATAATTAAATTATTTTTCTTCTTTATTTGCTGTTTGCATTTTGATTTTGCTTTGCTGAACGCACATGCAACTAGTGGATTTAACTCTGTGCCAGAAGTGATATGTCAAAACCATTTAGGAAAACTTACTCTTTTGTTTCATTTTACCAAAGTCAGGCATGAGTGGCATGCAGTAGGTTGCAAGGAAAAGCAAAAGGACATCCATTTCCAAAGGATTTATAATACCCATGCACATGTAAAATGTCTCTTACAAAAATCATTAACATTTGTTAAAAGTGTGCCTTTTTACCTCTTTTTATACAAGTGTACATGCAATTACCTGTCTGACCTAAAACTATTTACAAAACTTCATAATACAATACACCTTTTAAAGTGAATAATACATGAAAGGCCAATGTTTTCTGTTGCTTTATAACATTGTACAAGATTAAAAAGTAAATAAGGCATTATAATACAGGTTTATCACAAATTAAAAAATGTCAGTTTTCACTGTAATAGAAAACTCTAACTTGAAAGAACATTATGGCTAAATAGTCCTCCTGCTTGGGGAGAATACATACTGAATCTGGACTTGCTGATGTAAAGAAAATGATTTGTTTCTGCTACAAGCAGGAATTCCACACATTTACATGATTTATGCTACTTTCTAATGTGTTCAGACTCCTCAAAGCACTGAAATGGCACAAGTCAGTTTCCCTTCAGTGACTCCAAAGTATTTTCTTTTGCCTTACAGATAAATTACAGGCAAAAGTGTGAAAGAGATTTAGGCACATGACCTACTCTTGTTTACAGTGTTGTAAAATATTCAATTCAGTACTGATGCAAGACATTGCTGTAACCCAAAGCAGAACTTGGCCTACAGAAGCTCCTGACCTTCACAAGCATGCTAAACTCCTGGTGATTTCTACAGGCCTTGTGGGTATATAGCAGATGCAGATTCGGCCCTAACAAGCTGAAGCTTTTTGGCTCTCAGCCCCGCCTGGAGAAAGGAAGGGAGAATTCGCATCTGCTTTACTGAAGACAACAGAGTGCGACTTGCCACAGTGGGAAGCAGCTACAAAAACCCATGCATTTTACAGTCTGGATTAAATAGCTTTCTAGTCAATGCAAATGGAAAACATTTGGAAACATCTAGCCAGTAATTCAAATGAATGCCAGTTTGTAATCTCAGCAGAGAATAATAATTAAAAAATCATTTAAAGATAAAGGTAGCATGGCAACACTTTGAAATTAGCTCTGAAGACAGTGAAGTCTGAAGATCTCTGATACTTATCTCCTTAAAGAAAGAAAGACTTCAGTATTACTGTTATCTGAAAGAGAAAATGTGCAAACTGATGTGAAATATTGTGCTTGCTATTGACAGATATCAATATGCCAAAATGGCACCACTTTGTTGTAGGGCTTGTATCTGTTGTTTCAAGCTGACAGCTGCACATAAACTGTGAACGGAAGAGCAGGAGGCTATTCTGCCCACAATGCAACAAGTTACTATCCTCAGTTAAACGTGAGGGACTTTGAGGTACTGTGGGACAGAACTGACTTCATGCTCGGGCTAAAGCAAGGTCATCCAGACAAAAGTTAGAGCTTGACCAGAAAACTAATAAATGCAACACAGGAAAATCAACTGCATGCATTAAGGTGGAGACAACCCCAATCTCACAGAAATGCAAGGAAACCCTTCTGATGATTTTCAGGGATATTAGAGTGGCCCATATATTATCTTCAGCCGATTGACAATAAACATTTGTTGACAAGCTTCTCTAATTTGGCAGAAAATGTGCATTTGTGGGGTTATCGGAAGTATCACTACTACCTCTTTACATTTATAAAACTTTCTGAACATGTCAAAGAATGCAGAAGAGCAGAGAGATTAAATCTATCATTTAACACTATCACACAAGAGCAGAAATAAAATGAATGTACACAGAAAAGGAAAATGGGGAAAAATTATATGAATAGGGGGGGAAGCATAAAGGCAAGAGCACAGCTTCATTATATCATGATTTCAACAGGCATTTAGTTTTCTCTGTTGGAATGGCCGTTGAACATTGCCTATCATTCTCACATGGCTTTTTACTAATTTGTGCCTTGTCTTAACCTCCTTCATGATTCTGTACTATTTACTCCAGGACTACGTGGAAAAATATAGTTTTTCCCATAGTAAAATCGGCAATAACAACTACAATAAAAATACAGAAAGTGTTAAGGGTAGGAGTCAAACCAAGTCTGGGAACTGATTCAAAATACATCATCATTGGTGCTGTAAGCTAGCACATACACACTGGACTGGCTGCAGCACCAAAAAGCCGTCCTGGTCCACTCAACCTGCTCTGGAGGCAGGTTCCTGCCAAGGGCCGAATGAGAAGCTAATGATGGATTGCGCCTGTCTGGTCCTTTCTATTCAACATTGATAAAACATTATTACAAAAGTCACACACCTCATTCGACTGTTGGCCAGGAGGACCAGGCTTAGAAGAACTTTGGAACAATTCTACTAGCACCTGCTAATCTTTGAAAATATTCAAATGAATATTCCAAATTTACCTTGCTACATGATCTTCCACTGACATTACTCCAGGACTAGGCTAGGAATGAGTCTGGGAATGAGAACAGTCCTGAAAATATTAGAACAGGGGACAACTCATTTCTGCTCACTGTCCATTTAGTGATAAAAGAAACAATGGCAATACTGTGGACCTATTATAATAAAAAAGTAACAAATAATTCCATTGTAAGCTTTTGAGGTGGGTCAATGGCTTTATTTGTCTATGTGTTCACATGCTACCAGATGTACTGGGCGATCTGAAAATGCTTTCAATAACTACACATGTAAAAAAATGTACTGGTGAAATTATACCAAATTCACTGATTCAAAAGTTGTGTAACTTGGGCTCTTTGTGAGTAGGACTGAGTGATTAATGCTATTGCACATAATGCTTTCGATTTGGTTAAATATATAATTTACTTATGTGATTATTTAATTCTTACAAACCTATTAGAAATCATAAATATGCAGTGTGCTTTACATGGATACTACTTATTCAGTTTAATTATTCTCTACATGTATTTCTTTAAATGGTTTAGAATGACTCCAAACCAGAATTAAGTTATTCTAGAAGACTACCTGTGAACTTGATAGCTGTTAGAGAGACAAAGATATGCAGTGACTTTCCACAGATCAGCCAGGGTGCATAGACCTAGTACAATTAGGAAGTAGTTATCATTTTTTAGTCATTTTAATAACAATACTAATTTTGCTAACTTTGTAATGAAGCACCCACCTGACAGGGTACATAAAAATTAAGTAAAAACCCTGCTGAACAACACTGGAGTCCCACAGCCGCCTGCTATGGCTACATGGAGTGTGGAAACTCCTGCAGCATTTCTTTAACTGTTTGCATCTGTTGACACAGTATTTGTCCATATACTTTTAACACAACAAGTGACTGCTCCAAAACAAATGCTGATTTCAGGAGAATCAGAATATTATTTCCACTGAAATCGGTAATGAAATAGGCCAACCAAAGGGAAATGTCACATCTAGTCCATGCAAGTTTTCTACTGTACTGTCTGGACAACTTCTGCAGACTTAGGTGTTTGTTTTTTTTGTTGTTTTTGTTTTTGTTTGTTTGTTTGTTTATTTGTTTGTTTTTAGGTAAAAGGAAGTTTTGAATGTTTTTATATAACATGAAGTTTTGCTTCTCTTTTGGAAAGCAGTGAGGCTGGTTAGCCTGTGCATCCCCAACAGGACAGTACGGCACCTGTCCATAGAGCACATCACTCATCAGAATGACCTCCAACTGCTCCCACAGATCAGTGTTGCAAGATGAAACTATGAACAATAGGATGTGGGCTGCACTGAAGGAAAAAGCAGTCAAAATATGTTCCCTTTTACGCCAATTAAGAGCAGGCCTCACTCTTCTGGCACGTTTACCAGTGTGCTCCTCATTTGGGCAAAGTTTGACTGTGCTTGTTTCTCAGAATTATAGTTTTCTATAACTGAACATATTTAAAGAGTGAGCCTGGATAGAATCAAGATATAATAAAACTGTGGCGTAAATTTTAAAATCAATTAAGATGTAAGACTATGTAGGCAAACATACAAATGTCACAAAGCTAGCAACAGCATGTTTTTCACCAGCACAGAACTATTATTTGAGCTGTTTTGAAAGGCAAATCTGAATTCTGGAACTAAGCCACATGACCTGTGCTGTTTGTAAACATCTGAAATAATACCATACTTCTGCTCTTCAGTAAAATCAGTACTGTACATAAAGGAATGTTTTTATATTGCATAAACATATTGCTGTGCTTGCAGGGTGGCTCCTCAGTCTTGCACAGAGTCAAATGACCTGTGAAGAGGCAGCAACTTCTAAACTCTATCACTTCTTTTTTAATGGAACGAATATATATTGTTCTTCTGCCAAACCTTTAAGTTCTGTAGTTTATATACTTCATGTCCTAGTGTTATGGTTTGAATTGGATTTTTTGGATGGTTTTAGAGCATGCAAAGAGAATTTTAAAAAATATATAGGGTTTAGCAATGAGCTAAATCCACCCTTCATTAATCTGCCATTGACAGCACAATGAACACTCTTCTCATTGCTTTAACTCATGCACTGGGAGCGCAGTTTCTCTAACTCTTGCTGTAGCCCTGGAGAGTCTTCAGCTGCCCCACAATCCATGGTTAAATGCAGCTTTGCTAATGCCTGAGCTAATAATGCTGGCTATGACAGAAAGAGAAATCTCTTTGCTATGTCATTGCACATATATGTGTAAATAAATACATATTTTTATGTTTATATCTATATCTATATCTATAAATCTCCACTAAGTCTACATAGGACTGTTTGTATATGTGCATATATAGATTAAAACATATATACACACATAAATAATTGCTTGCACATTTATCTCTTTTTTGTTTTTTTTTCATTTACCCTTTAAACATGCCAAGAAAATATTCCTCGTTTCCAGAAAACCAGGTTTTTACTTTTCCTAACAGAATTGCTAGCCCTTATATGTTCCATCTCAAGAGTTCATTACACAGTCCCCAAGTTGTCTTTGGTTGGGTTGTAGTGGTCCTTGGTTAATGCCATGGCCTATGACCTCTAATCTCTTGGTAAAAATTCAGGCAACGTTTGTTCTCCAAGTTCACTGCAAATGGCACAACCAAATCTCCTTTGCTCTATGCCTCCTTCACAGCTGGCACAGAAGGAAGATAATGCAGTGTTTGATTTGTTTGAGTGGCAGGGGCCTGGCCTGCTCCAAGCCCAGCTTTTACATTAAAGCTGGCAACTGAGGACATCGACGGACAGCTGGTGCCCAGTTTTGTTTGAATGTTTGCTCGCCCATAAGGGTACGTTTTCCGCTCTAAGTTTAAAGACCGTGTTTGTGAATTATTTCCATCAGCCTTTCCTTCCAGGAAATAGGTCAACATTTCGCCTTTTCCCTTTACACTGACTTTACCCCTGCACATGAATTCATAACTGCACCTTTTTAATATCCGCTGAACTTCTTCTGTCACCTGAAGACAGTAAAAAACAGTAATTAGTTTTTCCTGTTCATATAAGGCTGATCATTGAACTGCCCACCCCTCCTCATTTTACTTCTCTGTCACAAAATATGCATAAGCAGAATGAATTAGCACCTTCTGCTGTTCTCACGCTCAGTTAGAATTTTCTTAAGGAATTAAAAATCACTGACCAAACTGAAATCTGAGAAACAGGACTTCTGGTCTTGAGCTGAATCATTACACAGACAGATTAAGCTCTGTCCAACAAAAATGTGTAAACAAATTGTCCACTCTTGTAAGCTGGATCAGTTCCAGTGACGTTAATTTACTCCAGAAGAACTTTTGATCCCTGGAGACTAGACTGGTAGTTTGGATAAAGGGCTGCAAGAGGTCATAGAGATTTTGAGAGGTGCAGCATAGTTCATAGCCAAGCTCTAGTAGAACAACGATGTTCTTTGTCTGTGTAGCTTCTCTGATCAAAAGCATTCAAGGAATCGTTAAAGCTTCATAAGAGCCTGCAAGATGCAAATGGACATGGATTCTTTCCTTGTAGTCCTTGTTCAGGCAAAATTCCTACAGCACAAGGACTGGGCCATATAGAGTTGGCATTCCCAGGCTTGCCTCCAACTGTGTGCAATGTGACAGAGAACTCTGTTTCTTCTGGTAGGAAATGATTTATTTGTGGATTTATTTACCTCTAAGTAGTGAAGTGTACTGGAAAACAACTATACCTCTGATGCTTGAATCATCTGGAGAATGTCGCCCTTTTCATACGAACCACAAGATCAAGTGAGGCTGTGTTTTCTAAGTGGTCTTGAAAGTGTAACCACATATAAACTAGAAGGTATGTAATGTTTGCAAAATTGTCTCAGAATGAACTCACCTGAATTTTCCCTTGTACTCCTGTACTATCCATCCGGCTGGCAACATTTACAGTGTTTCCCCAGATATCATACTGTGGTCTTCTGGCTCCAATGACTCCAGCCACTACTGGCCCGACATTAATACCTAAAATCAAAACAATGAGTTTGGTTTCAAACACTACAGCATATTATCCAGGGGAAACATGAATCATGCAAAATAGATCTAACATGAGCACCTTAGAATTTTTTTGGTCATAGGACATAATATATATTAAGTTAATGCCAATTGGACTTCTGCATTTGTAAGAGGTTTAGTAACAAAATGAAGATACACACAGACATATCTTATTGGAAATGCAATATGACAGACCACATAGAAATTTGGCTCATCTGTGGATTTTCTTCTTTTGCTTGTTTTAAGAAAAGAAGGAAAAAAATGGTAGTGCAGAGTTTAGCTCTAGAACAATTCAGAATAAACAAGGATCTTCAATTGTTTGCTACAACTTCCACTATGCGTGCTCATATAAAGCTCTTAATAGAGGTTCTCCAAGTGGAACAGATAAAGTGGCATGAAAGACACAAGGAATGGGGTAAGGGAAGTGTGTCACATTAGTTGACAATACCAGATAACTCAGATCAGGGAGACACAAAGAAGACAAGAGTATGTGAAAATGGCTCAAGTGTCTTTTTTTGGAGGAAACTATGGGGCTCAATTCTACATTTCTGACTTATTTTGACATCTTGTTTAGAAGATAAATGAGGATGTTTATTCATCAACAACTTGGATGAGGGAATAGAGTGCACTGTCAGCAAGTTTGCTGATGACACAAAACTGGGAGGAGTGGCTGACACACCAGAAGGCTGTGCTGCCATCCAGTGAGACCTGAACAGGCTGGAGAGTTGGGTGGGGAAAAAAAATGATGGAATATAACAAGGGCAAGTGTAGAGTCTTGCATCTGGGCAAGAACAACTCCAGGTACCAATATAAGTTGGGGAGCGACCTGTTAGAGACCTGGGGATCCTGGTGGACAGCAGGATGACCATGAGCCAACACTGTGCCCTCGTGGCCAAGAAGGCCAATGGCATCCTGGGGTGTATTAGAAGGGCGGTGGTTAGCAGGTCGAGAGAGGTTCTCCTCCCAATCTACTCTGCCCTGGTGAGACCACATCTGGAATATTGTGTCCAGTTCTGGGCCCCTCAGTTCAAGAAGGACAGTGAACTCCTGGAGAGAGTCCAGCACAGAGCCACAAAGATGATGGAGTGGAACATCTCCCTTATGAGGAAAGGCTGAGGGAGCTGGATCTCTTTAGCTTGGAGAAGAGCAGACTGAGGGGTGACCACATTAATGGTTATAAATATGTAAAGAATGAGTGTCACGAGGATGGAGCCAGGCTCTTCTTGGTGACAACCAATGATAGGACAAGGGGTAATGGACACAAACTGGAACACAGGAGGTTCCTCTTAAATATGAGAAGAAACTTCTTCACAGTGAGTGTGACAGAACACTGGAACAGGCTACCCAGGGAGGTTGTGGAGTCTCCTCCGGAGACATTCAAAACCCACCTGGACACATTCCTGTGTAACCTCATCTAGGTGTTCCTGCTCCGGTAGGGGGATTGGACTAGGTGATCTTTCGAAGTCCCTTCCAATCCCTAACATTCTGTGATTCCGTGATTCTGTGACTGTGATTCTGTGATGTGTCTTCTTCTGAGAACTCTGAAGAGCTGCAGATGCTAAACCCTGAATGACATTCTGTACAAAGTATTTCCCAAGCAAATTATGCAGAAGAATGTGGGTTAAATATTTGTCTTTTGCCCCTTTGTAAACTTGGAAAGGCCAGTTATAACAGACCTCAAAGACTATTTGGGGTTTATAATTATTAGGACCTATAGGAGGGCAAAGATGTATTAACTCTCCGATTTCCACCCTTGATATCTTTGGTGTTTCTTGATCTTCTGCTGCCAACAACCTCACTTTTCCCATTGTCCATCCACTATTCTCATAATTCAGCCATGAAAATATATAGATAAAGAAGCTGGAGAAAACTATCTGTGTTAGACTATGCAATGAAATGAGAACAGCAGTAGAAGTACCATTGGGGAGGAGCAGGATGCTGGGAAGGAAGGGAAGAGGGGAACTTGCTATCTAAGAAGGCAGGGAGAATGGACTCTGAGATGTAAGATGTAATAACATGTAAAGGATTTCATGACAAAGTTTGTGTTGTGAAGATAAGAGGATTTGATTTGTTGGAGAAAACAGGACTGGTTGAGGTGATCTGGCATCTGTGCACAAAATCTCCCATCACACTTTTAATGCCAACAAAGCTTTTGCACATGCAACTTAAATTAATAGTTAAGTACAATCAGACTCAGTTCTCAGCAGTTTAGCAATGCAAACCAGTGTAAGGCACAAGACTGGAAACACTAATTATATTGTATAAAATTATTGCTGCAGATTCCTTTTAGGGATGCTGAGATGAAATAAACACAGTTGAACTGGACTCAACTATAATTCCTTAATACTGATGCTCATCATCCAGCCTGCTGATCTTCTACATAGATGTGACTCTCCAGCTTTTCAGCTTTTCAGTTTTAATCAGGAGTGCGGGACAGGTAATCCTTTGAAGACAGCACAGGGAAAGACAACAAACAACAATGTTCTGCTTGCGTGATAGTTGTAGAAATGTGACTTACCAACTCTTAGGACAAAGTCGTTGTAAGACTGATAGTTGATTTCATCAAGAACGTCAAACATCTCTATTGCAAAATCTGCCAGTGTACTCAGATGGGAATAAATTGATTTTTTAGCCTAGAAACAAAATAGTATTGCACATTAGATTTGTATGGTACTGAGAGGCAAATGAAATACCGAAGTGAAAAACAATGAAAAGCTCAAACTAGATGGCTTAGGAAAATCATCTCAACCATTTTGTTTGTGAAAAGAAACATTTGGTGGTGGCCACAGCACATGCATTCTTTTCTCAAGTACTGAACTCCTTTTTCTTTTTTCATTTTTTTTTTTTTTTTCTTCCCACTCTCTTTATGATTTCTGGGAAGAATAGAAAGCAAAGTTCCCGTGGTAAAGTGGTTCTGTTGCTAGAGAGCTGCAGATGTTTGTTGTGAGCATGGCAGGGAATGTAACCTGCTTTCTTACAAAACTGCTTTGCGTGATGATTATTAATAACTATAGTTTCTGCCCTCTTCTCCCTCTGGGGCTTTTGCTAGCTTCCAGCTCCATGGGGTGTATGTTGTTCCCATTGACAAAATTCCTGTTAGGTTTAATCCTGTGAGATGCAATACATCCCTCTTTTCTTTCCTTTCCAGGCAAGTTGAAGCGAGTTGTTATAAAATGTATCTAAATGAACTAGAGCAAAAGAACCAGAAGGGATTAAACGAAATGCTGAAGTTTGAACTTGTAAAGAAAACAGAAAATATAAGAAAATAGTTTTTACAACTTCAGTCTAATTAAAATGTTTAACTAATTTTCAGAGAATATTGTAGATTCCAAAAGTTAATAAGATTCAAACATAATTACTCAAACTCATAGGAGAAATATTTTCTACAAAGTAGTAAAAATATACGTTATCTGTAGCTCTAGAATTTCTTAAGCATCATATCATTAGGAAGTGGAAAAAGGAGGTTTTCATGTTTGTCCTGTAACTCATGCCCTTCCCCCAGGATGTACCATTGGCTAGTAAAAGACAGTTTACTAGAATAGACCTTTGACCTGACTCAGTCTGGTTGCTTTTATGTTGTGCTCTTATTTGAATAATAAATGTGAATTCTTGAACAGATTTGTAAAGTGAAAGTGGGCTAAAGGTAGGATATGGGGAAAGAAATGCAGGGTCAGTAGCAGTCTAGCTTCAGTGGGGTGTTGCACAACAGGGCTGTAGCAGCTGGCACGAGATGAGAGCTTGCTGAGTTTTTTTCATGATAGTGAGATTGTATAAATGAAGGACTTGACATTGCCTCAGAAACAGGTTGCTATTTGCTTTATTCAGCTCAGTTTGAAAGGTTTCCTTCACGTGGCTGAGAAATTTACAAAAATTAGAGCAAAGTGCTAACAAAAAATTATGAAAGTCGTCCTTCTGGCAGTACAAAGTTTTTGGAAGAATATTTTTATTTACCTGCCTGGCTTTCTGGCATTCTGCTTCTCGAAATGTCAGCTAGGTCTACTCATTTCCAGCCTCAACCAAGACAAAGGAAAAACAAGAATTATATCTAAAGAGCTAATGGCTACACTTCCAACAGAGAAGGAGAATAATATTGAATGTCTGGAGGAGGGATGGAGGAATGTAAAGTTTTATGTAATCCTCTAATCTTCCTTATATTCCTTATCCTTCCATTTCTTTGCTGCCTGATGAATGCTTTGGTTTCCTGCAGTGCCCCTCAGGGTTGCAGGAGAGAGAACCAGTGACAAATACTGGATGCACTGCAGGTGACAGATACCTCTCAAAAGGATTACTAGCAAACTCTTTTGAACCTGCACTGAAGAACACCACAAGGTTAGCATCCTGGTAAAGTCAGGATGATGGTGAAATCACAGATGTAATTTCAAAGGATGCCGCAAAAGATCTTCATTTGTGTGCTGGCCTGGTGGTGTAACTGGAAAGAAATTATTTATTTAAACATCAGAGGAATAGTTACTGGTAAGACTGCCCAGAGCATCACAGAAAAACCACTCTGACAGAGGCAGTGTGCATTTACTACAGTCACCTGCTGAAGTCAAGCTTCAGAAACAATAGCCCTGTAAAATATGAGATTTAAATATTTGACTTCATCAGGACGCGGCCTTCTCATGTGAGTAAGTACCCTCAGTTAAGAGCACAGTTAATCTCATCTACTGCCTTCTGCTAATGTCCAAATCCTAGAATAAAATAGGTGGCTCACAAACAGAGCCTGTGTCAGATCTGATTAATCTGGGGCACACCTAGCAGAGGAGAGAACTTGAGTGTCTCATGGCTCCCCATGGACACATATGACTTCGTAGGGCAGCCCGGGAGCTGTGTGAGGGCTGGCAGTGATCATCTGCACATGACGGACTGCCCAGGATCATCAGACTTCTAATACGTAACTGGATGCTGAAGACCTAGGGCCAAACTGCCAAAAGGATGTGAGCAATTTCTACTCATTTGCATCACATGAGGAGTGGGAAGACATCACAGAAAAGCTGAAACCTCAAGTTGAAGTAAAAAGTATTGTCTGTTTTATACAAGATCTTTAGGTTTTTTGTAATACAGAATGTTAAATAAATACTACTTGTACAGAAATATTCAAAATTTGCCCCAAGGTCTCAGAGAAAGGCAGAGGCATGACCACCTGCAGTCATTTAAAATGCATTACTATCATAAGCTCAAAGCAGTATCTTCAGTACTGGGCTAACTCAGCTGATCCTTCAGCTAGCAATTATAAAATACAAGAGATAAACACGTTTAGGTTTTGGAACATATACGGCCAAAGTTACCCAATAACACACTTGTTTTCAGCACTGTAGTTCAAAGAGCATTTATAGCAGACACACAAGTATGCCGTTGCCTGGTTGCCTGAAATCACACCGAACAAAATTTGAAGTATCATTTTTTTTCCTGTCTCAGGACCCAGGAGTCAAACATTTAGCATAAACAGAGTTTTAAAAATATCTTTTTGTAATGTGTAGATTTCTAGGAATGATACAAAGGAGAGCATCAGTTCTAAATACCCTGCAGACCAGAAAATTAGCTGCATGTGATATACTCCAACATGATCCTAAGAGTTGATTTCAAAATGGCCTTGTTTTTTATTTACTTAGCAAGGATAATCGTTGCCAGAAAGTTCACAGGCCATCTTCTGGCCCTTTTTGCTTTCGCACTCCAACTTGGTGTTACTTTATAATGCTAAATGTACAATGCATGAGTGTACCTCTACGACATAAGTAAATGCATATCAGAACAGGGGAGAGGTGTCTGAAAATTCTGGGCAGACTAGGTGCATGGATTGCTTTAATTTTAATTATATTCCTCATGTTATTAATTATATTATTTTTCGTAAATTAATTTTACTAATATTAATGTGTGTAGTACTCTGTATACAATTTATTCAGTATACTAGCTGCAGGGTTTTCTGCTTTTCCAGATGCTGAGTGCAAATCTAGGAAATCTCTGTCCCAAGACACAAACTTAAGGTAAGAAACACACTCAGGAGTAGTAAGAAAGATATAGAATAAAAACTGTGCTTCAGAAATAGTGGGTCTGAAATTACTTTGACTTTTTATTATTAAGAGGGTAAAAAGAATGCTACCATTAGAGACAAAGAAGAGCTGATTTGGAGGGACCAGGGTAAAATGCAGCAATATACCTAAGCACTATGTTGAAAGAAAAATAAAAAAAATAATAATATTAATGTGTTTGTTTTGCAGCAATTCGTTACATCTAGAGTCTCCCCTTCCCTGTATATTACAAGGTCACCTGAGATACCAGGTTTAAAACATTACCAGTCTGACTTAGTAGGTTTATATGCCAATTTGAAGAGAACCCAGAGCTGCAGACAACAAAATCCTGAATGAAGCCACATAAGCAACTGCTAGCATATTTTTATTTTCCAGGCTAAAGTTGTTCTTTTAATTTCAGATTGAAATTGTGGTAAAGTAGTAGTACACGTTATCTATAATCACATAGAGTTAGTTGTGTTTCTGATGTTCTTCTGGAAATTCATAGAATCATAGAATCATTTGAGATGGAAGAGACCCTCAGGATCATCAAGTCCAGCCATAACCTAACCTAAATTTAGCACTAAGCCATATACCTAAAATCCTTGTCTGAAGACCTTTTAAACACCTCCAGGGATGGTGACTCCACCACTTCCCTGGGCAGCCTGTTCCACTGCTTCACAACCCTTTCCATGAATAATTTTTTCCTAATATCCAATCTAAACCTCCCCTGGTGCAAACTGAGGCCATTTTCTCTTGTCCTACCACTTGTTATTTGGGAGAAGAGACCAACACCCTCCATGCTACAACCTCTTTTCAGGTAGTTGTAGACAGCAATAAAAAATGGAACGAGAATGGTTCGTTCACAGATGACTGTCATGTAAAATCATCTTACCTTAGTTCCCGAAGTAGGTACGAGTCCCACAGCTGCCATATATGTACTTCCAATTGTCTTGATTTTTTCTATGTCCTTATAATATTCTTTGTCCATAAGCTTTGTTTAAAACATAAAACTGTTAAATATTACATAATATTTTAGACAAGCAACCATAGTTACCAGATAATATGTGCAAGTTGATTAAAACATATTATTTTTGGTAAGTTGAGGCTTGCCCACTTTGAAGTAATTGAAAAAAATGACCATTAACTCACATTTTAATACACTACCTATATTAGAGGAATTTGAGGTCAGACTCACTTGCCTAAAAATACAAACTAGGCACTTAGGAGAAGCCCAGTGGACACCAGCTACAATTAAACAGGAAGTTTACAGCACTGTTTGATTAGGCAGTGCAAGATAGGCTGAGTTGCTACAGATAATCTCTGTTGATAGCAATTAGGTAGAACTGAAATGGTCAAAAGACAAAGTGTTTAGACCTTACCTCATCAAAATCAGCAATGATTTCATTTAAAAGGCGTAAACATTCCACTCCCATATTATTGCCGTCCAATTCGATGTAAAAATCATTGAAATTTGGGATGGAAGCAAACATCACTCCCACTTGTGAATATGACTGGTAATAAAGGTCCTGCAGTTCATGAGCAGATACATTTTTTATTTTAAAAGATTAATCAAACCAGACATCATTATTATTATCTCTATTCTACTACTAAGCAATAGAACCATGGAATCATAGAATCATTTCAGTTGGAAGAGACCCTCAGGATCATTGAGTCCAATCACAACCTAACTCTAGCACGAAACCATGTCCCTAAGAACCTTGTTTAAACACCTTTCAAACACCTCCACAGGTGGCGACTGCACTGCTTCACTGGGCAGCCTGTTCCAACGCCTGACAATCCTTTCTGTGAAGAATTTTTTTCATAATATCCAATCTGAACCTTCCCTGGTGCAACTTGAGGACATTTCCTCTTGTCCCATCACTTGCTACTTGGGAGAAGAGACCAACACCCTCCATGCTACAACTTCCTTTCAGGTAGCTGTAGACAGCAATAAGGTTTCCCCTCAGCCTCCTTTTCTCCAGGCTAAACAGTCCCAGTTCCTTCAGCTGCTCCTCATAAGACTTCTGCTCCAGGCCCCTCACCAGCTTTGTCACCCTCCTTTGCACTCTCTCTAGTAGGAGAGTAGCTAGGACAAAAGCCATATTTTTTGGCAAAGACAAAGACAGGCTTATTAAAAAAGTGTTGAAAGATCTCTCTACTCAAAAACACTAAAGAAAATTAACACTCAGCTATTAAACCCTTTTAAAACATCTTAGTATTTTTCTCTGTTTAGGCAGGGAAGTAGTGAGTAAAAATTCTGTAGGAAGTCTTAACAGTTGTAGAACTTTTGTTATATGAGAAATATAATTGCATTTTCTCAGCTTCATTTTATAACTAAGATAGGAGACATAACAATTTTACCCAGCAGCACAAAACCAGCCTCACTCCTTCATGTCATTCCCTGAATTGCAGAGTCCTGTATTCAACACTAACAATACAATGCTGTTATGTACAGTAAGGTTTCTGCTTAAGAATTTGGAGGGCTCATGGAAAGTAAACCCACTCTTCTGTGGTTCAAATACATTGACCAAACTCTCAAGAGCAGTATCATGGCCATTACAACTACTCCAGTGCTGCAGGTATTGCAGCTACACCAGGACTCTGGGAAAGGGCTTCCCGAACCACTTACACTGCAGCCATTGATGTTAACAGCTACTCTGTCTTTCTTGGGTGTGTACAAGTCTCTGTTTTTAACTTTAAATGGATGGGTTTGAAAATGGCAGCATATTTCCAGAACTAGAGTGGTTCATATGAAAGTATCTGGCAGTTAATACACTACTTCACCATTCAGAACCAAACTGACCTCATGAAATACTATGATAAATTCCAATATTCAAAACTGATTGAAAAAAAAAAAAATTGTGATTTGCACGCAGACACTTGACTGCATTAATATGGAATGACACAACATTCCCTTATCCTGCTTTTTATGAAAATTCTTCAGAAAATGAGGACACTATAGTGAAAGAAATAATCCAAATCTAGTTATTGAATGCAAGTTTTTACAAAACTATCCCTTTTAACACAAAAACATACAGTTGAAATGTGATGCAAGCTACAACATCACCATGTATTTAAATTTTATCTTGGTTTACCATATTTCTTGGATTAGACATAAGAAAGTGCTGTGCAACATGTGCTGGCAACAGGTTGAAGAGAATTCTTTTATTATCCAGCTTGACTCTCTCCATATCGTCTCTCTCTTCTTCTGCCTGTGGGGACAGAGAAAAAGAAAAACCTTTCCAAAAAGCAAAAATGTATAGAATCATCAAATCATAGAATGTCCTCAGTTGGAACGGACCCACAAGGATCATTGAGTCCAACTCCTGTCTCTGCATAGAACAACTCCTTAGTTCACACCATGTGTCTGAGGGCATTGTCCAGTCTCTTCCTGAACACTGTCAGGCTTGGGGCCGTGACACCTCCCTGGGGAGCCTGTTCCAGTGCTCCACCACCCTCTGGGGGAAGAACCTTTTACTAATATCCAACCAAACCTCCCCTGTCACATCTTCCTGCCGTTCCCTCGGGTTCTGTCATTTGTCACCAGAGAGAAGAGATCAGCGCCTGCCCCTCCTCCTCCCCTTGGAACCCCTCAGTCTCCTCTTCTCCAGGTTGAACAAACCCAGTGACTTTAGCTGCTCCTCATACAGCTTCCCCTCCAAATGACATGCCATTAAAAAAAAAAAAAAGAAAAAAAAAAGAAAAAAAAAGAAAAAAAAGAAAAAAAAAGAAAAAAAAGGCATTTCTAGAGGTGTTTTAATTACTCTGGTATTTGGCACAGAAATTTCCATGCACAACAGCAACAGAAATTCTATCATTCATGTGAATGTGAGCATTCAGAAAGAGTCCATAGGACTTAACACATCTGAAGTCCTTAATTCAAGATAGTGGTATCTTATTGCAAGTGCCTTGACTCACAGGAGTTAGTGGGAGTCATGCCTTAGGAAACAATTCTAAAAATCAGATACCTCTTATTGGAAAAATACTGAATATCTAGGGATCTCATTTGGGATTCCTAGATTTGCAAATTCCAGCCTAGTCCTTAGCAGACTCTCTGCAAAATTACTTCTCTGGAATTTGGTCCTTGTTGTGCCTTTTGGCCCCACATTCTGATTTAAATTAGAAAACATTTGATCAGTACCATATAATTCTTCTTATATAAATCACAGCTTATTCTTTGCTCTTCCATCACACTTACAGAACTATAACACAAATCTGCTGTGATGCCTGTATGATTTTGTTTACCTTGTTACAGACTGGAAGGCCAAATCTCAGGCATTGTTGAGAAACTACAATCATGTAAACCAGTGAAGAAAACCAGTGAAGAATCTGCTATAAGCTTTGTTAGTGCCCCTTTTGTATCTAGAATTTTCTATCCTGATCTGTTACAAAGTCCACATACTTTTCTCACTATACATTTCTGTCTAAGTAGGCCGAAACCAGTCACCTCTTGCCTTTGTATAGTCCTAATATAGTATTTATCATTTTTTTTGTTCCCCCCTCCCCCCCCCGGGAGCTAATTTTTGCTTTCTATGACAAAACTTAGGAAACAGCCTTTTTACTCAAATCACACAGTCCACTTTGACTTGCAGTTTACTTCTGTATTACTAAATTTTTTTACAAGTGGAAAGAACGCTATAACAGAATTGGTTTTGTAAACATAACTTCTTCAGGAATCATTTCCTTTTGAAATACATTCTTAGCTCCTCCTCTAATTTGTGCAATGAGAATCAGAATTTACTCCAGGGGTGAAATATCAGTAAACATTAAGTAGTAGTTAAGCTTTGTAAGAAATAAGCTGAAATTTTTATTCTAAGTAAATACCTATTTCTTGTTTGTGTCCTGTTTTTCTGACACTTTTTTTTGCTGTTTAAATTCCATATCCTGTTTTCTTAAAATATTCTTCCCCTATTTTGGTGGTATAATTCCATTTCTGACTTATTGTTGTCAATAAACGTGATAATGGCCTCTTGTGTTTATTCTGATTGTTGGAATTTCAGTATTCTAATGGCAAAAATAAAAAGCTTTTTCCAGCTGAAAATCCAAACTAAGCTTAGAACTCCATTTTTACATCATACTGGAATATGGAAACTTTGATGACAGCAAAAAGATTTGCAAACTGAATCCATGCTCTGTGTAAAAAAATCCACTTTGGGCTTGCTTATCCATTCCTCTATTCTTTGAATAAGAAACTTCTTTGTTACTTTCTTCCTAGGAATGTTTAAGGTTCTCAGTTACACCCCCAATACAATATGGGGCAGAATAGCAGCCTAAAGAACAACACACCTTTGGGCCAGGGTGCAGAGATTTCTGGACAAGTCAAAATAATCAAGTAGGAGTAGGTAAATGGAGTAACCAGTTTGATGCATTGCATGGATAGTGCTGTTGCTCAATCACTGGCAGCTGCTGTTAATTTCTGATCTGAAAATGTGTGATCAGATTCCTCTGCCTTGCCCAGTAGTGGACCAATGCATTTATTTTGGAAGAAATTATTGAGAAGGTTCTTCAGCAATTCGTAATGTTTCTTATCATTGTGTATGATTCACAACGAAGGCTTTAGAGCAAGCCATAGCACAAGGACAAACCTGCCAGCACTGAAACAGACCTTTGTGACCATGGTCATGTTGCTGAAGTTCTGTCCAGCCTTTGATGCACAGAAATAAAAGACAATTCTAATACACCAACATAAAATGAGAAAGGACACTCTAGCCTGCTGGTTTTCTTGTTGCTTCCCTCTGATGGCAATTTAAGGCATGTGATGGCTTTTTTCCTTCTTTCTGTCTTGCTTCACTACAGTCATGAAACTACTGGGAAAGAAATGCCAGTGACATCACTGTGTGCATGCAGGTATGGGTGTGACAATGTTCACAATGATGGGATCACAGCTGTGACTAAGAGGCTGAGAATTGAGCTCTGCAGTGAAGAGCTAGTGGCTCAAACCAAACCACAAAAGTCATGACTGAAGTGGTGGCAAAATCCTCTAAGAACAGTAGAATGCTACATTTCAAACGCACCTAGCAAGTGCCTCTTCCTCTCTTTGGGTGCAAAGCTGTTAACTACAATTTTGACTCAGAAGGTTCAGTTGCCAGAAATGAGATGAAAGCCACTAAGGTCATGGTAGGCCCTTGAATAATACCATGGTGAGTAACTGTAGCAAACACTAAATACAGACATAGTATGCAAACAGCAGAACAAAGGGAAGGTAGGTCAAGTGCTCTTAGCTTTTTGTGCCCTGGCCTATTTCATGTCAGGCACTTCCTAGTGAACAGGGAGAGAGGAGTGCAGTCTCTCCCTGTGGTTCAGGGAGACATTTGCACTGGCAATGGCTATGTGGGGCAATGAAGAATAAGCTGTGTTAGCTCTGCCTGACCTAGGCCCACACATAGAAGCAGAATGTTCACGTAATTAGCATAGCACTCCTTCTGAACTACTTAGTCATGTTGAAAAGCAAGGTACAATAGCCTAGACCACACACTGGGTTAATACTGTGTACTGGTTTTGTTAAAAAACAAGTTTCTCTTTTAGTGAATTTGCCTGTCAGCTAAAGCTTCATATTAGCTGCATTTTCCTGGAGAGCCAGATAAATGTTTTGGTAAAGATAGCAATGGAATACGAAGTTATTGATAAGCACGGATGGACATCTCGTGAGAGGGGCGACGAGAAACTGGTGACCAAGAAACTGACCAACTGTGTATAACATTCCATTGATGCGAATACTTCATATAAAAGTGGGAGATCACGAGGATCTCGTCCCTTTTTCCTTATGGCCGACATTAGGAGAGGACCTTGCTAGTCGCCCCTGCAAACTGAGGCCTAGTGAGAGACTGAATCCAGCTCCGGTTGGCTGCAGAGTCCAGTCCAGGACTTTGGTTGCCAGCTCTGCAGCTGCTGAGACTTTCAAGATTGGTTTTGTATATTTTGTATTATTTTCTCTATTCTTATTAGTAGCATTAGTAAAACATCTTTAATTTTTTCCAACTCTCTTCTCTCTGTCCTTCTTTCCCTCCCGATTGTCTGTCCTTAGTGGGAAGGGGGGAGAGGGAGGGGCAAACGGGGGAAGTGAGGGGGAGAGGAGGTTAACAGTACATCTGCCAGGGTTTTATTGTCACCCCGCAAACTAAACACTCGACATACTGCTATATTATTGCTGGTACCCCAGCCAGAGTTTCTGCATGGACTGCACTTCTACTATCAAGACATACCAAATGTCTTAACATCCTGCCTTTCTTACAGTGATATCTAGGCATGTTAACTCAAATGTACCTTCGCTCGGTAGGGCTTGTTGCAATAGGACAAGGGGAAGTTCTTTTTAACTAAAAAAGGGTGGATTCAGGCTAGACATGAGAAAGAAATTGTTTACAATGAGGGTAGTGAAACACTGGCACAGGTTGCCCAGAGAGGTGGTAGATGTCCCATGCCTGGAGACATTCAAGGCCAGGCTGGATGGGGCTCTGAGCAACCTGATCTGGTTGAAGATGTCCCTGCTCATTGCAGGGGGGTTGGACTAGATGAGTTTTGATGGTCCCTTCCAACCCAAACTATTCAATGATTCTCTGCTACTAGTGCATAGAGTTCGAGTACCCATTCTCTTAACCTGTACTGCCTAAGACAGCTCTCATTTATGCAGTTCTTCAGAGAAAGACCTGGGAAAAGAAGAAAGATCTCCCTGTGTCTCTTGCAAGGGAAGATAAGGAGTGAAGGCGAGGTAAAAAAAGACTTGATCATGCTCGGCAGTGAGGACTCTCAAAGTATTCCATCACATGGCTCGAAGGGAAGTAAACCGATTATTGATATTTTCTGGACCTTTTTCCAGCGTCCTGCTTTCTGCCCTTAGGGGGAATACAATGAATACTGTCCTTCTTGTGACTCATGAACTCCTAAGAGTGCCTACTCTTTGACCATCTAAGATAAAAGGAAATGTATGCATCACCCTTTCACAGGCAAAACAGACACTTGAGTGTCTTGGGGCTGGAGAAAGAAGATTAAAATAGCACAGGGAGAAACAAGGCTAAAATAACACATATCACAGGTATTTACATTCCTGGTGGAAATATTATCCAGACAGCTAAATAGCATCCAAAGCTTCATCTATTTGCTCCTATTCCAATTTGTTAAAGAAAGATGCCAGCATGATATTTATGCAATACCTGCTGGATCAAAAAACAAGGCAGATTATTGTGAAAATAAACAAGAAAGAAAATACATAGGCACGAGTAACATAATTTTTTATATTTTGCTTTTTGCTTATGCCTATTTGGTATTTGTGGCAGGTATGTAATTTTGCAGAACTTAACTGTATTTGCAGAGCTGCAGTATTTAAAAGCAGGCTTTGTTTTTGCTTTGGATCTGGTGACAAAATTTAAAATGTTCTTTGGTACTATGGCTTTTGACATCAATGTAATTTACAGCTATTGCATTTTACAAAGTTTCATGGCATCCCAGAATTTGCACTATGTTGGTTACTGGTTACACATTCTCTCTTCAGGAAGTGGTTTGAGCTGTTGTATCACCTGAGGTATCAGGTGACTGTTTAGTAAGCAGAAAAATGCTGTATCAATGCCACTGACTGAAGTTACCCCATGAAAATACACTTTCTCAAGATACAGCTAAGCAGGGCACCAGCACCACAGAAACAAAATCTCTGTACCTGAAGGTGGCACTAAAACCACGGGGAAGAGACTCATCACGCTGTTTCTAGAGGGCCAGATTTTTAAGAGGAAGTGTAAGCAAACCTGGCCAGTCTTGCCTGCTGAGTGTAAAATACATATTTCTTGCAAGTGTCATGGATTAGAAAAGACAGCTGAATGATATTCTAGTATTCCCTAAAGAATGCAACAATCAGTCATATCATTGTATTATTCTTATTTTCCTCCCCTGACAAATCCTGGGTGAGTGAGCAACTCAGCGGTTTTTGGAGGTTTTAGCTTCTTCATACATTTATTGCTTGTATTTATTTGTTCGGGTTTTTTTTCAGTTTTGTTGAAGAATTTGCATAAGCAAAAGTGATTATCAGTCACCAATAAGTAAAATATGAAATATGAAATATAAAATATGAAACATGTTAAGCAGAATTAGGTGAGAGTTGCTTGGTGTCTTCAGCAAATCTACTGATAGTACACTCTATTCCCTCATTCAAGTCACTGATGAATATACTGAATAGTGCTGGTCCCAGTACCAATCCTTGAGGCACTCCACTAGATACAGGCCTCCAACTAGACTCTCTCCCATTGACCACGACACTCTGGTTTCTTTCCTTCAGCCAGTTCACAGTACACATCACTACCCAGTCGTCCAGACCACACTTCCTCAGTTCAGCTGTGAGAATGCTGTGGGAGACTGTGTCAAATCCTTTACTGAAATCAAGATAGAACACATCCACTGCTTTTCCATCATCTATCCACCTGGTTATGTCCTCATAAAAGACTATGAGGTTGGTTATGTATGACTTCCCCTTGCTGAAGCCATGCTGACTGCCCCTAATGACCCTCTTATCATTGATATGCCTTGAGATGGAGCCAATGATTAGTTGTTCTATCACCTTTCCAGGGATGGAGGTGAGGCTGACTGGTCTCTAGTTACTCTTGTCCTCCTTCTTGCCCTTCTTGAAGACTGGAGTGACATTTACTTTCCTCCAGTCCTCAGGCACCTCTCCCATTTTGCATGACTTGGCAAAGATGATGGAGAGTGGCCTAGCAATGGTTTCAGCCAGCTCCCTCAGCACCTGCAGGTGCATCCCATCTGGACCCATTTATGGATGTCCAGATTGCTTAACTGGTCCTTAACCCAGTCCTCATCAACCAAGGAAAACTCCTCCATTGTCCTGACTTCCTGTGAGGCTTCAGTAGTACGGGGCTCCTCAGGACAGCTTCTGGCAGAGTAGACAGAGACAAAGAAGGCATCCAGTAACTCTGCCTTCTCTGTATCTTCTGTCACCAGGGCACCCACCTCATTGATCAGTGGGCCTACACTGCCTCTGGTGTTAGTTTTATCTGCAATGTATTTGGAAAAGCTCTTTCTGTTGTCCTTGACCCCTCTTGCAAGTTTTAATTCTAAGAAGGCCTTAGCTTTCCTAGTTGCCCCCCTACATCTTCTGACAACAGCCTTATATTCTTCCCAAGTGGCCAGCCTCTCCTTCCATGATCTCTAGACTCTCCTTTTCCACTTGAGTTTGCCCAGCAGTTCCCTCTTCAAACAAGCAGGTCTCCTGGCTCCCTTTCTTGACTTCCTATGTGTTGGGATGCTCTGATCTTGAGCTTGGAAGAAGCAGTCCCTGAATGCTAACCAAGTATCTTGGGAACCTTTAACTTCAGGAACCCTGTCCCATGGGATTTCCCCTAGCAATTGCTTGAAAATGCCAACATTGGCCCTACTGAAGTCCAGGGTTGCAATTTTGCTCTGTATTCTGTTCCTGCCACATGAGATCCTGAACTCCGCCATCTCATGGTCGCTGCAGCCAAGGCAGCCCTTAACCTTTATGGCTTCAACTAGACCCTTCTTGTTAGTGAGGATGAGATCCAGCAGTGCTCCTCTTCAAGTTGGCTCATCCACCATCAATGCACTGGAGGAACCTCCTGGATTGTAGATGGCTGGCTGAGTAGTCCTTCCAGCAAACGTCAGGGTAATTAAAATCCCCCATGACAACCAGGGCCTGTAATTGCGAGGCTGCTCTCATTAATAAATAATAATTAATAAATAATTAATAAATTAAAATTCTGTTGACTCCCAAAACAGCTGAAACAAACCTTAAGTTTGCACTAGCTCCATGAAAATGTTATAAAGAGGAGCAATTTCCTACAAAATTCATCTATGTTTCTACTGTCCATAGACAGAACAGATGATAAACTACTGTGCTTTTATGAAAGAAAAGAGATCATCAAAACTACTCCCAAATAATTGTGTAAGTTTATAAATAAAAATATGCTCTGTACCAGATACTCTGCTAATATACTATTTATGTTTCCACAAAAGCCAGCCACTCCTTCCATGATCTGTAAACTCTCCTCCTCCACTTGAGCTTACTCTGCAGTTCCCTGTTTAACCACGCAGGTCTCCTGGCTCCCTTCCTTGACTTCCTACATGCTGGGATGCTCTGATCTTGAGCTTGGTAGAAGCAGTCTCTGAATGCTAACCAACTATCTTGGGCCCCTTTACCTTCAAGCAGCCTTGCCCATGGGCAAGAAAGCAAGAGGGTCCATTCTGAACCTTGCTACTTAATGGGAGGGCCTCCCTCTACCGTTTTGCATCTCCTGTCCCCATAGAAATCACTCTAAAGCAACTCTCACCCAATTTTGCTTGACATATTTCCTCCACACAGAGGTAACCTTGCCATTGAAGTATGTTAATATTGCACATTGTTCTGAGGCAAACAGAACCCAAAATCACTCATTAGTTTCCTGTACTTGAATGTTAAAACTAATTGATTTCTAATTAAAAGCCAACTTGAAACTAAGAATCTTTAAGTGCTACATTCCTTAGGGATGCACAATTCACTGTGCAAGTCATAATAGCTGGAATGATGAAAACCATTTAAGATGCTGGAATCCACTCTTAACCTTTTGAAAAGTCACAAGAGAGTAAAATAGTATCTTCCTCCTTGCTACTCTGTTTCATGGCTAGGAATAATTTACAGAAGGTCTCGTATTCATGTATCATATGGCACCTCACCATGTGCCAACTTACATAAAGATATCCGCTATACAGCTAGTCATGTGCTGCTGTGAGTTTCGAAGTCAGGGGATATTTTTTCCACCTGAAAAGTATATTTGATGCTACAGCAAGCAGAAACTATTATAACTTTGTCCTAAACAAACTTCTGATGCTGACAGGCACAGCACCTATCAATACTGCAGGTTATAGGACAAAAATTAAACTAAGTGATCACATATTGTTGACTCTGTTAAACAGCACTACTAAACACTCTAAAAACAGCACTACTAAACAGTCTACTAAAGTTGTGGAACAAGATAAACCTAATCATAAAGGGGCTGAAAATGGTCTTGGACGTCAAGACAAACAAAAAATCCTGACAGAGCTTGTCTAACAATTGGTAGGTAGAAAAACTTTAAAAGCAGAAAGTAACAGAGCTAAGTCATTCCTGATTTCTCCATTCTAGGTAACACAGTGGAGCCAGTGATGTGTTTAACCCATGTGTTCCAGCCTTGATCTTACATGCAAAAGCAAGCACTCTGATGATTTACACAGTTCTCTTAACAACTTAGTTAACAGGGTGTAGATGAGAACAGGATGTGATCTGTGAACTAAAAGAGTGTAAATTTTATCATAAAAGCAACTTCCAAATTCCATCAAAACAAACTTACATCTTCTTCAACTTTCTCTTTCCCTCAGGGGTCAGTGTGAAACCCTTCAGAGGTGGGAACAGGACTGCAGAGAGGCATGGCAGGATGTAGACATTTCCTGATGTTCCTGCTTATGGCTAATAAAATTTCTACGGGTTTTGCTGTGATTATGATAGGAAATATATATATATATATATATATATATATATAAAAAGTCCACGCTCTTTGTATCTAAATAAATTCCTGATCTTCCTTTGGGAAAGAGTTCCAGAGTTTCATTGCATGATATGGTTATAAGTATTTCAACAGTTTTATTTCTTCTTTTCAGTTTACCTGAACATCAACTTATTTTCATCCCTTTATATATTGTAAGATGAAACAACAACATGGATTTAATATCTTTATCTCAAGTTGATATTGCTAACAGTCAGTTTCCCATGTTTGAAATTCTTACTATTCATAATGCATGTTGGATATAGATACATTACTTTATTAATAACGTATTCTTATGGAACAACTACGAACAAACAAAAGAATCACTTATCCAGAGCAAATGAGTTTTCTAGGTCTGTGGAAAGAAAGCTCTACTAATTTTTCTCTGTTAACCCCAACAGACCTGAAAATTTGAAAGTGTCTTAGTCCAACTAATTTGTTCTGAAAGTATTTGCAAGCCACTTCAAAAAGTCAGACATCATTTTGTGTGCACGGATACTAGAAAGAAAAGTCCTATGACTTACCTGCACAGCCCAGAGGTAGTCCAGACGCAGCTTCAAGTCCACCTGTCTGGAATGTAGTGCCAAAGCACAAGAAAATAGCAAAATGGCTAGTATTGGTTCATAGCCACGCATATAAAAGGAGCCACCCCTTAAAAATAAAGAGAAAGTAAATGGGTTATTCCACGTTTTCTAATACCTAGCACTCGGCATTTTTAATATCAGATCTTTAGTTTAGAACACATGGGTACCTCCTAGTCACTAGCCTCTTCTGAAAAGGCTCACATGGGCAGGGAGGAAGGTGAGAATAAACCTGATCACATCAACATTCAGCTTCTTGAGGATTTTATAATGCTATACATTATTATAATGTGTGTGCACGCTTTTAATTAGGAAATATAAAACCACTCAAAAGCTCAAAAGCTTAAATGGAAATGGAATTGGAATTGGTTAAGGGCTGCTGAAATGTGGAAGTGAAGTTTTTCACAGTGTTTTTCTATTTCATATTTTAATTAGACTGAAGTGTGTTCAGCTGAGGTATGCTGGCATAAAACTACAGAATAATGGTGCAACATTTGCTATTTCACAAAAGCTGATCTCCTGTCGATGGATATTACTAGACCCTAAAATTGTTGGGGGGGCGAAGCCTTAAGTATTTCTTGTGCTCTACTGAGTATATAGTCCTAAGCAGCACTGAGTGCTAGAGGACAGTTCATAGATGAGTAGTCAATGTTCTGACTATCCATACAGAAATATGCATAGCTTTTACTTTGCAAGATACCTACCCCACCGCTTTTCTGTAACCACTGAGTTCCAGAATAACTATGTACAAAATTGTAACAAAAAGCAGAAGAATCATTTTTGGCAAGGAAGATACTCGTAGAAATATTGCCAAGGTGAGAGTCCCCACGACACAGGAAAGGAAAGCATAGTGGGCTGTGTCACATGGAAGTTCATTCATTGTTTTATTTGTTCCACCAGAAGAAATTATAACTATTGAACTGCTGGAATTGATATTCCAAACCCAAGGCATACAGCCAACCTAGAAAAGAGAGGAGAGGTGAGAAGGGGAAAAAGTTAAATATAAAACAAAAAGAAATGGAGCTGCGATGGGGGCTGACTGTAGGTCATTTCTAATTGGGAAAATATGGCTGTGAAATCCCCATCCAGCCACTCCCCTACTAGAATCTCTCTCCTTTTCCTGTAACACTTTACTCAGTCTTAGGTGGGAGACACTCTTTATTCATTAGATGCCAGTAAGGTCGACCAATTAAGGTCTGGCCTTAGTTGAAAAGTTTCCTGCTCAGTGCTCAAAACCAAAAGATTCTCAAGCTAACATATTCCTGAAAAACTAGGGAACTTCAGTAAACACATTATGTGGTTGTGTGAGTAAGAAAGGTTCTCACACAGAGAACATGAAGAAATTTGTTTGTTTTATTGACTACGTAAATTGTAACAATTTTAGTTAATAAAATATAAATTAAAAACTAAACATAAATAATATATTTTCTCCACTTCGGAACTACTTCTGCTATCACATGTGATTCAAATACAAGGTCTCATATTTAATTATCCCTGCCATTTCAGTTACCCAAGGAGTTCCATTTCCTCCCTAAACTGGGAAGTAAAAACGTGTTTTAGTGCATTTTCTTTGGGAAATGTGAGGAAATTTAACCCGCTTCTTACAAAGGCAACATCATGTATATTAGAGCTATTACCCGAGGAAGGGAGGAATTTCTGGCAAACAGTGCAAGTCCTTAGAGCTCTGATTTGTAATTGCACTCCAATTTTCACTCCTTATGAAGGGAGAGGATAAGAGCATAAGTGCGGAGAGTGGGATGGTAGTGTGAAATCAATTTTATCAGGAACCACCACATAAGCCCTGCACTGTACTTAAGCTTCTCTTTTGAACTGTGTTATTAAACCTTTTTATTTCATCCTAACCATTGATAATGAAATTTTATAGCATGCTGTAAAATAACTGACAACCTGAAAGGCGATTAAGCAGTATATATTAAAGGGGGTTGTAGTAATTTAAAAAGATGAGACATAACAGATAAAATGTGAGTTAAACTCATAAAGGCTAACATAATGAAATAAGATGAGAAAGAGTGAAGTGAAAAATGTTTAATGTGATTTCGTTCAATATCCTAAAAATGCTGTTCAAACTAAACTCATCAGAAAACACAGGCATGCATGAGGGCTTCATAAATGATGTGCAATCCATCCAGGAAAACACTGTCTACCCTACAGCTAAAAGTGAAACCTCAACATCTAGCTCTTCCGACAGCTGAGAATTCTAGAGGTATTGCTTGGCAGGAACCAATAATTTCTACCCTAAACATTTCTCCTAAGCATTTCAATTGTTACAGGCTATTCTTGCTTCAGTAAAGGATAAAGTTATACTTGTGATCTATTCTAAGTTGCAACTGAATGATCACTGCCTTGTTGGAGGCCAGAAATTATGAATTCTAATCTGCTGCCTTCTACTGATGTTCAGCATTGCCTTAGGCCTTATGATGTCTGTTTCCCATTTTCACTGTCTTTAAGTGGCAATAATGGTGCTTGTTTCATATGGCCAAAGTAAGTGTCAGATCAATGGGGGCTGATCCAGAAAGGTTCTAGCTGTCACAATACTAATCTCAATCCCAAAGTCAGAAACAGAGCTTGCTGAGATGCTAGCTAGCCTGGAGGCACTGCACATACCTATGTGGTTTGGGTTTATATGCACATTAAGAAACATGTATATGTCTGTGTGCTATTGAGGCTGTGTGTTACTCACACAGCTGATGTTCAGGAATTCCCAGAAATGTCTGAACAACGCTAATTCTTGGTACCTCTCAGGACACTGGAATTAGTGGACAAGGGATCTTCTGCCCATTCAGTTCATGGGAATCAGCCTGGCAGATGTTCTCAGGACAGGTCCAGGGATGAAGTGAATACACAAAATAAAAAACAATGGGCTTGGCATTTCAGCACTGTGAATTACTCAGGAAATCACTGTCTTCCTATTGGTCAGAACATATTACCTAAATCCCACAGGGAGGCATGATTTGAGACATCTGCCTTCTCAGCATTTCCGATTGTGTTTATCATACTACTTTTCTGTGGATTCTTTCCTTTGGGTAACCTAACAGGTTTAATTAATTAGCATTAGCAGCCAAAATACTGGAAATAAGTGCTAGGAATTTGACAAAACAACTTAATGCCAAATACTTAAGGGAAGTTTAAATCCCATTTGACATTGAAGTCCAAGAAGTATTGAGAAAGTTCACATCATACAAGAGAAGCTTCCTAGATATTAGATGTGAAAGGATCATGTAAGTAGCACAGTGTAAGCACCTCACCTCGTTACGCAATACTGTCTATATTTTAAAATGTTGTTATCTTTTCTGATCTGCCTAGACTAAAAATATCCCTGTTACTAGACAGAAATATGTTCTATAAGTTGCCACATCATAATGTTGTTTGACATCATGCCTTGTCTGTCACAAAATTTTAGCCATTGAACTAGTAAGTAAGTTAAACATTTAAAAATTGTTTTCCCATGAAGTACACGACATCAGCAGACTATGTGATACTAAGGTTTGATATAAAAATTTCTGTAGGTCTTGACTAGGCATTATCTGTGTAATTTGCTAATAGCTTTGGCATTATTAATTCAACACCCTGACTCAGGGCAGTGAAAGTTCAATTTATTAGCAAAGGGTTTTATTTTTGAAGAAATATGATCTGCAAGTATGAATAATAAAACCAGTAGGAATTAACCAGATGAGAATATGGTATGTGTTTAACAGATCCATACCAGGTTGTTCATTAAAAAGAATGCTAAATTAAGCAATACTTGATTTAAATACTCACCACACATCCTTGAGCCACAGAGTATATTAAGATCACAATAAAAATACACAAAATGGTACGAATTTGTATTGTCAGGCACCCTGGAAAACACTAAGGAAGAAAATAAAAAGATTTATAGATAAATAAATAAATAAATATATTTTAAAGAATAGCTGTTATTTTTTAGTAGTCTATAAAAATAAGTGAATAAGGGATATGGAAATTTTGCCTGGAGTGCAAATTATGAAACAAGCATGCAGTTATTATTTTGTATATGTGTTTTAATGGTAACTGCATTTTTGGAGGAAACAAATGTAAAATTATTATTACTATACACTATTTCTCGCCAGAATTGAAACTCTTTGACAGGTTAGTGGGATGTCTGCTTATAAAGCAAATAATAAACTAGGATGGCATTTGATTTTTTTTCTCATGGGCAAATACTCAAAGCATATTTTGCCTCATAAACGATCAGATAAAATTATGAACCAAGAGAACATATTGTCATAGCACAGAATTTTGGAGTGGTATTTGTGTCTTCTGCTATGATACTCCTGTTAAATGCCAGGGTAGTTTTAATTATCAGGACTCATTTAAAATATTGAATTTGTCAGAGCAGAAAGAACAGCAGAAAACAAAATGGTCTGTTGCAATGGAGTCTTGTGAATCTCTTGCTCATCTCCATTTTTACCCTGATTCCATCACTGTGAAGTGCTTGCTGCTGTAAGCATTTATGAAGCCAGTGACAGAAGGTAAGAGAGAAAGGATAAGTTTGTCAGGTTGTGGCACTTATGGTTGTTCTAGTCATACTGATCTCTATTTTCAGGGAAACCTGCTTTCCACCTTTTTCCCTTGCATTAAGAATGTTTGGGGCCTCTATTATCAACTGGATCCACGACATGTCCTTCAGACCACAGAATTTCTTCCAGTGACTTCAAGAGACAAGAATGAACTTCAGGAAACAAACAGATTTAAAGGAGGAACAATCCTGTGTCCCTTAAAAGGAGGAGTCTCAGACTTATCAAGGCTGGATTTGACTAAATATCAAATGGAACAAGCAAACATCTAATTTTTGGATGAAAGTCTTGATCTTACATGCAAAAGCAAGCACTCTGATGATTTATACAGTTCTCTTAACAACTTAGTTAACAGGGTGTAGATGAGAACAGGATGTGATCTGTGAACTAAAAGAGTGTAAATTTTATCATAAAAGCAACTTCCAAATTCCATCAAAACAAACTTACATCTTCTTCAACTTTCTCTTTCCCTCAGGGGTCAGTGTGAAACCCTTCAGAGGTGGGAACAGGACTGCAGAGAGGCATGGCAGGATGTAGACATTTCCTGATGTTCCTGCTTATGGCTAATAAAATTTCTACGGGTTTTGCTGTGATTATGATAGGAAATATATATATATATATATATATATATATATAAAAAGTCCACGCTCTTTGTATCTAAATAAATTCCTGATCTTCCTTTGGGAAAGAGTTCCAGAGTTTCATTGCATGATATGGTTATAAGTATTTCAACAGTTTTATTTCTTCTTTTCAGTTTACCTGAACATCAACTTATTTTCATCCCTTTATATATTGTAAGATGAAACAACAACATGGATTTAATATCTTTATCTCAAGTTGATATTGCTAACAGTCAGTTTCCCATGTTTGAAATTCCTGCTTTCCACCTTTTTCCCTTGCATTAAGAATGTTTGGGGCCTCTATTATCAACTGGATCCACGACATGTCCTTCAGACCACAGAATTTCTTCCAGTGACTTCAAGAGACAAGAATGAACTTCAGGAAACAAACAGATTTAAAGGAGGAACAATCCTGTGTCCCTTAAAAGGAGGAGTCTCAGACTTATCAAGGCTGGATTTGACTAAATATCAAATGGAACAAGCAAACATCTAATTTTTGGATGAAAGTCACCAGTCCTGAAGAAAAGCTGTTTACTTCAAGGGTATTATCTACATCAAAAGCATAGCTTCCAGCAGGCAGCGAAGTACCCATACAGAGGGCCTTCTCTGGCCTTGACACAACAGAAATAATGTATTGAAAATCCTCCCCTTGCATTCACAGAGGCGGAGACTTTTCTGCTGTATGTGTGACCATGAATTAAAAGTCTGAGATAGCTATAGGTGAATCAACTTCATCTGGACTGTGAAACATGAAAATACAGCAATTACAGAAAAGATAAAAATCCATGTGTGATCTGCAAACACATTTTGGCTTCAGTGTGGATTAAGTCTATGTAAATGGAGGTGGGGAACAACCAGCGTTAACACCAATAGAAGATTTAGATAAGCATGTTATGGGCTTGAGTTAATTGGCTACACCAGAAGCCAATTCAGCTGTTAGTCAGCATTAGTCAAATATATTGGGATACCAGAGGTCTATCACCTTTAATAAAACAGTGAGCATATTGTAGAACAAAAACCTTGAATTGTAAGAATCTCACATTGAAAAGCTGTGTCTCAAGGGAGGGGATATAGCAGTGTTCAAAATTACACTGTGAAAAAAGATATAGATTATTTCTGCGTTTATTCATTGTTATCATACATTTCAGGCTGGAAGGGACCTCGAGGCACCCAAAAGTACTGTCTGCCTTGACCCTCAGAGACATTTTTTCAGATCTGATCGGTCCCCAGTCTGGTCATTGCAGAGGTTCTTCCTTCTCAGGGCTTGGACTTTGCATTTATCCATACTGTATTTTATAAAAGTCCTGATGACTCATTCTGCCAACGTATGTGAGTTCCCTTCAGTTACCCCAAAACTGGAATTATTGGAAAACCTTACATGAGTATACTCCACATCTTTCTCCAGGTCATTGAGAAAAATGTTTAACATGACAGGTCCCAGGACAAACTCCTTTGGTCCCAGGACAAACACCACTTATTACTGGCTTTCATGTATAGTATGACCATAAACTGCTATGCTCTGAATGTGATCATGCAGACATTTTTTTACCCATCGAGCTGTCCACTCAACTAGATCAAAATCTATGCACACATGAGGTGGAACATGTGTGTTTTTTAGTATATAAATAAAATACAAAACAATAATTTTGTTTGAAGGAAATATATATTCTATTAATTCTTTCTGCAACCAAATAAATTATCTAACGCTTGTTGAGGAGAGAATCCCCATAGTTCAAAGTTAATGCTGTATTGTTAACAGTGACAAAGCAAAATGCAAATTCAAAGACAATGTGTCCTGGCACATTGTGTAGACATTTTTTTTTGTCTGTAGTACGTGTATGTTTTAAATGTTGACATGCTAGGCTATTGGTTTAAAAAGGAAAACAAACCTTTAAAAGATAAGGTATGATAGGTCTGAATTAAAACTCTGACTGACATTTAAAAGAATTATACTTCTCACTTTTTATCATTCTAAGATTCTATCTCAGCTTTTATGATAGCATAGCATCTGAGGCTTAATTTTCTTTGTTTTCTTTTATTTGTGGAATTTTTATTAACTAAATAAGTACTGTCAGATCCCTGAAACACTAGATAATTGGTACAGTAAAGCAGTATATTAATGGTTTTGAGAGAGAAGTAGTGCATGCTAAAGCATGGAGAAGTTGAATCTCTTGTCCAGTGTGAAACAGCAAATGAATGCCAGAAGACGGATTAAAATCATGGAATGACCATTTTACAATTTCATATTTATTATACGTAGGATATTAATTTTATTTGACTTATTATATGAGGCAAATTTTCACCACAAAATTTCAAACTGTTGTATTCTGAGTTTTTATACTTCTTTATTTTCCTAATGCTGGATTTGATCCTGTGAGGTACTGAATCTCTACAGGAACCTGGAATCACAGAGAATCAAAGACTCAGAGACTGTTAGGGATTGGAAGGGACCTCGAAAGATTGTCTAGTCCAATCCCCCTGCCGGAACAGGAACACCCAGTTGAGGTTACACAGGAATGTGACCAGGTGGGTTTTGAATGTCTCCAGAGAAGGAGATTCCACATCATTATGAAGAAGTTTCTTCTCATATTTAAGTGGAACCTTCTGTGTTCGAGTTTGTATCCATTACCCCTTGTCCTATCACTGGTTGTCACCAAGAAGAGCCTGGCTCCATCCTCGTGACACTCATTCTTTACATATTTATAACCATTAATATGGTCACCCCTCAGTCTGCTCTTCTCCAAGCTAAAGAGAGCCAGCTCCCTCAGCCTTTCCTCATAAGGGAGATGCTCCACTCCCTTCAGCGTCTTTGTGGCTCTGCACTGGACTCTCTCAAGCAGTTCCCTGTCCTTCTTGAACTGAGGGGTCCAGAACTGGACACAATATTCCCTGGTCTCACCAGGGCAGTGTAGAAGGGGAGGAGAACCTCTCTCAACCTACTAACCACCCCCCTTCTAATACACCCCAGGATGCCATTGGCCTTCCTGGCCACAAGGGCACAGTGCTGGCTCATGGTCATCCTGCTGTCCGCCAGGATCCCCAGGTCCCTTTCCCCTACGCTGCTCTCTAACAGGTCGTTCCCCAACTTGTACCTGGAGTTGTTCTTGCCCAGATATAAGACTCTACACTTGCCGTTGTTATATTTAATTAAATTTTTCCCTGCCCAACTCTCCAGCCTATTAGGTCTTGCTGGATGGCAGCACAGCCTTCTGGTGTGTGAGCCACTCCTCCCAGTTTTGTGTCATCAGCAAAGTTGCTGACAGTGCACTCTATTCCCTCATCCAAGTCACCGATGAATATACTGAATAGTGCTGGTCCCAGTACCAATCCTTGAGGCACTCCACTAGATACAGGCCTCCAACTAGACTCTCCCCCATTGACCACGACACTCTGGTTTCTTTCCTTCAGCCAGTTCACAGTATACATCACTACCCAATCGTCCAGACCACACTTCCTCAGTTCAGCTGTGAGAATGCTGTGGGAGACTGTGTCAAATCCTTTACTGAAATCAAGATAGAACACATCCACTGCTTTTCCATCATCTATCCACCTGGTTATATCCTCATAAAAGACTATGAGGTTGGTTATGTATGACTTCCCCTTGCTGAAGCCATGTTGACTATCCCTAATGACGACCTTACCCTTTATATGCCTTGAGATGGCGCCAATGATAAGTTGTTCTATCACCTTTCCAGGGATGGAGGTGTGGCTGACTGGTCTATAGTTACCCTTGTTCTCCTTCTTGCCCTTCTTGAAGACTGGAGTGACATATACTTTCCTCCAGTCCTCAGGCACCTCTCCTGTTTTGCACAACTTAGCAAAGATGATGGAGAGTGGCCTAGCCATGGTTTCAGCCAGCTCCCTCAGCACCTGCAGGTGCATCCTATCTGGACCTATGGATTTATGGATGTCCACATTGCTTAATTGGTCCTTAACCCAGTCCTCAACAACTGAGGCAAACTCCTCCGTTGTCCTGACTTTCTCTGGGGCCTCAGGGGTACAGGGATCCTCAGGACAGCTTCTGGCAGAGTAGACAGAGACAAAGAAGGCATCCAGTAACTCTGCCTTCTCTGTATCTTCTGTCACCAGGGCACCCACCTCATTGATTAGTGGGCCTACACTGCCTCTGGTGTTAGTTTTATCTGCAATGTATTTGGAAAAGCTCTTTCTGTTGTCCTTGACCCCTCTTGCAAGTTTTAATTCTAAGAAGGCCTTAGCTTTCCTAGTTGCCCCCCTACATCTTCTGACAACAGCCTTATATTCTTCCCAAGTGGCCAGCCTCTCCTTCCATGATCTCTAGACTCTCCTTTTCCACTTGAGTTTGCCCAGCAGTTCCCTCTTCAAACAAGCAGGTCTCCTGGCTCCCTTTCTTGACTTCCTATGTGTTGGGATGCTCTGATCTTGAGCTTGGAAGAAGCAGTCCCTGAATGCTAACCAAGTATCTTGGGAACCTTTAACTTCAGGAACCCTGTCCCATGGGATTTCCCCTAGCAATTGCTTGAAAATGCCAACATTGGCCCTACTGAAGTCCAGGGTTGCAATTTTGCTCTGTATTCTGTTCCTGCCACATGAGATCCTGAACTCCACCATCTCATGGTCGCTGCAGCCAAGGCAGCCCTTAACCTTTATGGCTTCAACTAGACCCTTCTTGTTAGTGAGGATGAGATCCAGCAGTGCTCCTCTTCAAGTTGGCTCATCCACCATCAATGCACTGGAGGAACCTCCTGGATTGTAGATGGCTGGCTGAGTAGTCCTTCCAGCAAACGTCAGGGTAGTTAAAATCCCCCATGACAACCAGGGCCTGTAATTGCGAGGCTGCTCTCATTAATAAATAATAATTAATAAATAATTAATAAATTAAAATTCTGTTGACTCCCAAAACAGCTGAAACAAACCTTAAGTTTGCACTAGCTCCATGAAAATGTTATAAAGAGGAGCAATTTCCTACAAAATTCATCTATGTTTCTACTGTCCATAGACAGAACAGATGATAAACTACTGTGCTTTTATGAAAGAAAAGAGATCATCAAAACTACTCCCAAATAATTGTGTAAGTTTATAAATAAAAATATGCTCTGTACCAGATACTCTGCTAATATACTATTTATGTTTCCACAAAAGCAATTACTTTCCTCCTGTCAAGGGGCATTTTTCTTAACTAAAAATTTGTGTGTGTTAATCAGCAAAGCTGATTAAATGTGTAGGTGTTTTCTTCTGCTATTTTTTTGAAAATACAAAATTTACATTAAGCCACTACAGATTTCCTTCATCAAAAAATTAGCCTGTAGGTGCTTTATTCTGTTCTGGCAGAACTAGTTCTCTCCTACAACAACCAAATGTCCTTCTACATCATTACTGTTGTGAAAATATAATGTAGGATAATTAATCATTACTAAAGGTTTCAAAAAGACCAAGGGTTTCATGTGCAAAACACTGTGCTTCACCATCAAAATTGCTGCTGCTTTGGCAGGAAATGTTTTGAAAACAGAGGGGAAGTTTGCAGGACTTTACACCCAGATACAGTTGGAATGGGAGAACCTGTGTGCTCTCTAGTCAGAAAGGAGAAAAAGTCAGATTAAAGCAGCTGTTTATCTGAACAGTGGAATGATTCAGTAGCTAGTGGTAGGTGTTCAGGGAAGACACAGCAAAAAAAAGACAAAAAGCATATCATTAATAGCACTGAATGCTACACTGCTGTAATGAATACTCATGTAAAAAGTCTACTTTCAGGTGAACCATCTTTGGTTTTGAAGTGCCTAATATATTACTTATCAATGGACTTGAAAAACCACATAGATTTCAGATTCTATGAATCTGTGAAGAACGTGCCAATGACTTAATACTCCAAAGGACAAACAAAACATAGCCACCAAAAGCAAGAATAGCAATAAAATTTTAAATCACTTACTTGTACTTGTGTGACGTGTAGGTACATAATACAAGCCACTAGGAAGCATATGCAGAAAACCAGAAGAACGAGAACTACGGTACTCCTACAATCAAAACACAGTAGAAATAAAGCAATGCAACTCAATAGCAGATGAGAACAAACAGCACAGAGGTCCTTCTGAAGTGGTATTTTGGATGTATGGTGAAGGATCTCCCCCTCACCTTTGCTGTAGCACTAACTGTTGCAGAGGAAATTTCATAGTGAATTACATTGCTCTCAAGAATGAGAAATTGGTAAATGCTCTTGTATATGGTGCCCACTCTGACCTCAGCAAGGAGAGCAAAGTGCCTCAAAAATTCAAACTGAATGGTGTGTCAGGGGAGACACTTTCTAATTGTAGGCTAATGCAGAATATTCAGCATGATGACTCTTGTAAGTAGAGTCTGTAACCTAATTACTTGGCCTTGGCAGCTGTATAACAGTTACCAGATGCTCTTCCCTTATAATCTCCTTCTCCAAATTCAGAAATCAGAGGTCGAAGAAGCTTCAATAATTTTTAAAATTCTTAATCTTCCCTCTCCTGATCTGTCAAAATAGGCTTGTTCTTCATGAGAAGTGCAGACCAAGCACTTCCCCAGAAAGCCTGTTTTATTAGAACAGTACCTTATGGATGTGAGCAAGCTGGCAAAAATTAGTTCACCAGTGCTGCTGCTCTGATTTATGCTCAGGGTCAGCCTGGCCCCAAGCTAGTCATGGAACAAGTGCCATATGATAGCAGCATAACATGATCTTCACATCTTCTTTTCTAGTCTCATAAGAACAACCCAGACAGTCCAGAAGATGTGAACCATCTGCAGACATTTATTTATCCGTGTCCCTGACCATCACTGGAGAAAGATTGCTTATACAGAGTTTCTAAAAGCAGAAGAGTGCAATTCCTCTGCTATAGAATTTCTCAGTATTTGGCTTTGATCTCAAATTCATGTAACAATACCAACCAATACACTAACAGGGAAAATTCTGTGGTGTAGTATGTGTATCCAGAATGGGGTGTGACTGTAGATGCTGTCAGTGCGGATTCTGAATACAAGTATTAATAGATAGCAGGGTGTGTTTTTAGAGAACTGGCTTTTATTCAGGATGATAGTGTGTTAGAAAAAATGTAGAGGACATGATTGCAACAGTGTCTTTTAAGGCAGCAACAGCCAGCCAACAACCAACACTAGTGCTGAGTGGGACACTGACAGAGATTTGGGTTAACAAGGGGCTACATTGTTTTTTAAAAATAAACTCAGCATAAGACATCATCAGGACTATTAGTAGCTACACTGCATGTGTGCCTCCATAATTGGGCAGCTTAGGTTGACAGGGTCATAGCCTTACTTTCACCACTTCCAACTGGGGATGTAAAATATGTTTTTAACTGAGAAGCTGTTTTGCTCGGATCATCAAAGGAATTGTGAGAAAGTCAAGCCAATTGCTTTCTTTGTATTTATCCAGCAATTCACTTTTCTACAACATTTTATTGTCTCCAGATTTTGATCCTCGTTGGAATACTGTGATACATGTCAAACACTATTCTCATTACTTCCCCCATTATAGTAACACATTACACTTGTTCTCTTGGCTTTTGCGTTCTTTTGTTATACTTAAAACTACTTCAGCAATCTAAAGAGCAACTTAAAGCTCCAAGTTCTGTAGAGAGCGAAAACTTTCCAATACTTCCAAAATTTAAGTCTAGCTCCTTGTTGCATCTGTGTCACAGTGAGGGAAGAGCCTGAGAAGCCTAGTAATTTGGTTGCATGAAGCCACCACCACCAGACACTGGAAGACAAAACTTAAGATCATTCAGTGGGTGGCTTTTCTAACTAATCCAATGATGAACCTATTCATCTTCATGGCCTTCAGTGGTCGTGTTCTGCTGGAGCTTTTGTGTCTGTCAGATCAGAGCCTAAACTAAATCTCTGTCCAGGTGGTCTTTAAGTGACAGTATTTTTTGGAAAGGTTACAAACTACCATACTATATGACTCTTGGAAATTCATTCTAGTTAAAACTACACTAATACTCTCTTTCTCTTCGTGTTCTAAATTGCTATGTACTGAGCTTTACTTCAGAAGTAGGTGAAAGAGTTCTTAATTATGCTTTAGCTAGTCATCAGAGGCCATTAGTCTGGAAATTAGACAAGTTTTGTAAATGTCTTTGAATTCTTCAGATGAAAGGTGATATATAACAAATTTAAATGATGATAATTATTATTAAAGTTTAAAAGTTGTTTCTCAAACTTCCAGTTAGAAATAATAGACTATAGGAGTAAGTATTATTCTGGCTAGGGATTTGTGAATAGAAAAGACCAGAATTTAAAATAGGATTTTCAAAAACATTATCCTGTGGCCAGTTCTATTCCCACTGAAGTCCTAACAATTAGTAAAAATAAGAGAAGCTTATTTTGAATGTTTTGATATTCTCATCTGGAAAAACTTTTTGCTAGTATTTTTATAGCTTGAACACGATTACATCTACTTATTATAACCCCCAGATTTGAAAGGGAAGTCTAATTATTTTATTATTTAGTAAGCATCCACACAGAATTCACAAAATCTGAAGTAATCACTAAAATATATCACTCAACAATAGGCACCAGACACCCATCAAACAAATCACAAGTATTTGGTTATGTCTGCTTTAGTGCAGCCAAGGTCTGACTGCAACTCTTGTGGAAATGACGAAACTATGTACTAAGCAGTTTGTGTAGTGAGAGCACTGATACCAAAAACCTCAATGCAGCCCGTAAATTTGGGTTGAAGAGCTGGATGGATATTTCAGTACTTAGTTCCCATTAAGTTCTGTATAGTTTTATCTACATTGCTATCAATACCTGAAGTACCTTATCCAAAGCCAGCACAACTACATTTAGAAATGCTGCAGTAACACCTTTGCAGTGCAAAATGCTTTAAATAAGTTTAGCAGATTTCCGTGGTTTTGTTTTCAAAGTGCACCCTTCTGCCAAAAAAAAAACCCCAAACCAGCAAAAAACGACAAACAAACAAACAAACAAAACAAACAAACAAACAAACCAAACAAACAAACAAACCCCACCCAAACCAGATATTATTTGTTTATATATATATTTAATAATATAGCAAAATGTGGCTCGTTTGGACAAATGGAAGAGATAACAGTTAAGACTGAGAGTATACCAACAGAGATCCTCCTGTGTGAAAAGATACCGACCTGGGAGCTAATTCCCATTCCAAAGACATTAACATCTTTAACTGTGAGGGATGCTTGAAGATGTTCCACCTCGAATTATAATGGCCAAAGACAGAAACTTACTGTGGTATTATTAGAAGGTAGACAAGGCCAAATAAGGCAGCTAGAATTAGTGAGAGAACTACAGCACTGGTGAAGTACTCGTCCTGAAGCTGGTGGTACTGTTAAAGAAAGGAAGAAAGGAAGACACTGAGCATTTTATACACACCCAGCACCCATGCTTGTCCATTCTCATTAAGAAAGAACTATAGCCTAAAATAAAACAAGCCCCCATCCATTTTACAAACATACTAGTAATTATTGCTTAGTTTACATGAAAAAAAGATGAGGCAAGTCTGCACAACATTTTCCTTGACAGCCTTCCGTTCAGCTGCTCCTGTTGGCCTAGCTGCTTAGATTTCACCCTGTCAGTAGTCAAATCTGGATTAGGCTCAGACATAAGTTTATCTTTTGGAGCAAAGAGGATTCAGCTGTTTTGAACCAGAGGGAGGTGGCACTCCCTGCTCTCCACTTATTCTTCACAAAAAGAGGCCAGAACTCCCTTGGTGCTGCCTTGAAGGAGTTCTGTCATTTCATTTGCTCAGGACAGGACACTAATGGGTGGGCTGGAGGCAGCTACTACTGAGACACAGGCTCAGTTTTGAGCAGTTACTGTCCCTGATTCCACTAAGACACACAGTCCTTACAACACAATGCTTTTTAGTGTTGGAAACATGAGTGTTTTCTCAGAAAGATCAAACTTTCAATCTCATTTACACCAAAAGACTTTCTTATTTTGAAAGAAAACAGTTTAAATAACAAATCACTGTGGAAACTGGAAATCATAGTTAATGCTCAAAACCTTAAAAAAAATGAGTTCAGTGTGACACAGAGCCACAAAACAGTAGTGATGTGAAATCTTAAGGCAAAAGATTAAAATTAAGTGCAAAAGTAAACGCTACTGCCAAGTTAATCCAAAATCATATCACATTTGCTTTTTCAAACACATAAACCAAAAGCTTTTTTTATTTTTCTAATTTACAACAAAACTCCATACACGATAGGAACAAACAGCTCTACTTTGTTAACTTATATGCATGCTTGTAAGTCTGGAGTAAGTTCACTGCTTTCAGCACAGTCACACCGGCATAAGTTCACAACTTAGTCCAGAGAGTTAAGATTTTTTTTTGTATTTTCTAGGATTGATGGGATCAATACTTATCAGGCTACTTATGCAGATGGAAGCATCCTCCTGTCCTTAACACTTCTCCAGAGCAGATTAATCAGTGGGAAGCCAAATTGCCATGTGACAGCATTAAACAGGTGACACAGGTCAGGCAGTTTGGAGAAGCAAGAGGAAAGCCAAAAAAAAAGGATGTGTAACTTTATGGGGAAGGATCTTTATGAGTAGAAAGATACTGATCTTTCTTTTTGTGGTGTCCAAGAGCTTCCATAGAAGGTGGAAATAATGTCTCCCTCTTAACTGAGAGACAGTGTTTAAAGATAGTGCATAGAATTTAAATACTATCTAAAACCAAACAAAAAAAAACAATGCTAGTTGGCTCATGGTCAGAGAAATCAGTAAAAATAATTTAAAAACCCCTTACTTTATTTTCGCGCTCAGCTTGCTTATACTTCAGTGTAATGAAGTTCAAGTCAGCCATCTCAGACTCAGTTTGCCGGGCCTCTATCAAACGACTGATGTATCTGTTTACTCGAGTTCCTGGAGTGTTGTATACAACATTGGTAGAAAAAGAGGAACGATTCCTGAGTTTTTCAGAGGCTGTCCTTAATGCTCTCCTCTGTAGCACAGATGAAGAAAGAAGCACAGATTTATTAACATGGAAATTTTTTTTGTTGTTCATATTATCTCAAGCTAACAGATAGGATGAGGAATTCATTAATCAGAACAACTACAAAAGACAGAGATCTTATCTTTATCTTCTAAAACCTCCTTAGTATAAATGAGAAAACCTCCGCTGCCTTCCTGAATTTCAGTCTTTGAGGACTGATATCACTGAAGAAACCCTGCATTGCGAGACAGTGTATTTATATTAAAATCATATATCATGCTGCAAAATAAATTTTACGTATTAGGTCCAAAAGCTCAGAACAACTGGTTCAGTTAAAGATAGCTTTGTGGAACTTCACTGTGAATGTTCTGACATGAGAAAATTTTCATCAGATCCCTACAAACCCATGTCAGGATTTTCTGTGTATACTATCATATCTATACATATACATATACAAGATACATTGTAAAGTATTGCATGTGCTTCAAAAATGTGTGGGTTATTTTTTAAAAATACAAAAATAACAGTATTAATTCACAATTGGAAGGCCTTGCACATGGTCAGTTTCAAAATTAAATCTGGAATTCCTGAAAGTCTTCACTGACACTGTGTTTTCTGGAACTAATGAACTTTCCTACCCTTCTCCCACAGAAGAAACACAAATGCATTTAAAATAAAAAATATGAAAGTTAAAAAGCTTTCTGAAAGTAAGATTGAGGCTGATTCTTCAATAAAAGGACATTCTTAAAAAAAAAAAAAAATCGAGCAATCAAGCAATCAGTCAAGATGAATTCCAAGGCACACATGCCCTGCCTTGGAAAACTGGTGGAGTGATCGATATAATATTGCCACCTGCTGGCAAAAACACTGGAATGAGCAACCTTTCAAAAGTTTCTTCATAAATTTCTGGATAGATCCACCCATAGAAAAGGAAGTAAGCCAGGTTGCTGGTATGTAAAGCAATTTTGAGTTACGGCGTTACTAGTCATTCAAGAAAGTGGTATTCATATTTTTATTAGGGACTTTTGAATTTACCATTTATCTTAGGGACTAAGAGGTCATTTGGCTAATCGGTTGCCTGTCATTTTTAGAGAACCATCTAAAGATGCAAAATTATTCTGTTATTTTGCAATTGCTGCCATCAGCTACAGACTGTGATAGACTCGTGATGCAAAAGAACAGCTCTTGGTAATTGTAGAAAAAGCCTCAGAAACTCTAATTCCTGTCAAGCAAGCCCTTAATGGGAGCCACATAGGTCAACTGTGCTGGCTTGTTCAAGAGGAAATCCAAATCTGAGGCCTGTTATAATTAATTTTTGTCTTTATTTTGAGAAGGCTGTAGGCATGAGACAGTGGTAGCTCCAGCAGGAACACCAGAAACTCCTCTATCAGTTGGTCAGATCACCCCATAGGTTCTCAGAGTACATGTGCTTGATGCAGCCCTGGAACCAATACCAAAGATGCATGGATTACCTTATCATCATCCTCACACGTCATGACATTGGAGAAAGGGATCTCTGCTTTGAACATCTTACGACAGTGCATGAGCTGAACAAGCAGGTAGCAAACAGTCTTGAACTTCATTCTTTTGGCAGGCTTAATGTCTGAGAGAATCAGTCCAGGAAATATCTGTTGGTCAGAAAAATTGTATTTCTAACTGTGTCACCACATTCCCTGGCAGACATTTACACCATCTAGTGGTCAGAACAAAGTAATACTCTAATCAAGAAGTAACACATTTTGATAAACATTGTATATTAGCAGATGAAGATTACTTCACATTTTCTAACCTGAGATACAACAAATCTATCGAACAGGCAGTATTTAGACACATACATAACATTTTGGGAACTGTTTTCTATGTAGAAATGTAGACTATAAAAAGCATATTAATGAGGAAATCATAAAAGAGGCAATATTTGTATTTCTTTCACCTTAAAATAAATTCTGGAAAAATATGGGAAAAAATAAGAAGGAAATCAGCATTTTTATCAATTGATATTAAAAATATAGTTTAAATATTTTTTCTTATTTCCTCATTTTGTTACTTCAGCCACTGGTAAATGCATTAAAATCACAAGAGGGTAGCTTTTGCTTTAAAGATACACTTACATACATGCCCTAAAACGAGGATGCGAGGCACTGAGGTTATATCCTACTTCTTATTTCTTCACAGCAAGAAGTGTTATACTCAAAAGGTTGGGTATATTCTATTACTTTTACCCCAAAGCACCCAGTTCAGCAAGGACAAATATTTTCTTGGTTAACTCTCAAGCATGTGTTTAACTCCTGGTGACTTTGGTAAACCCTTAGCACATGTTCAGATGCTTTCACAGATCAGAATAAGAGTGCTTCTTTATTCTACTGTCAGTATTTATGCCAATCTGGCATGTGGAATGGGTAATGAAGTGTTCATGGGAAATGTGGAAGGACTCCATGCCACCACAGTATGGGACCTGAAGTTTGTAAATTAGTCTTTTCTGAAACAGCAAAAGAAAGAAGCACAGAGGTTTGGTCCTTAGTGTTCCTAGGTACAAAAGACAGAGCAAATCACACTGCGAATACTTTATTCAAATGCTCTAGAACCCACAAATGGCACTGAGGATTTGCTGTCCAGTCTTCAGAATACTATGTTTTACTAGAGCAGTTTACAACATTACTTGACTGACCAGGGAATGAAGAAGGAAGTGATCTGGAACCATTTGTTTAATGCATATTCTCATGGATACCTAAATTTAGAAGGACAGGACAAATGACACTGCTTATATTCTGAATAGCATTGCAGATATTGATTTGCTATGCTGTTTAAGATGTACAGTTATGTACTTGCATTTTCTGGAGAATTCAGGGTATGTCCTATTGACTGACCAATATTGTACATTTTTTATTAGTAGCTGGCTGTGTTATAAACATGTGACATGTTTCAAATGTGGAAAGGTGCCTAGGTATGCACATGTGCTTTATTGTGCAATGAAAGGCTGACTGAAGCTAGCTAGCATCACCACTACTGTACTGCATGGTCATCAGCTGGAATGTAAAAGGACACCAGTGTATATAGTGTATAATAACATGTATAAGTGACAGCTTAACAAAAATCTCCATGAAGGGATTCCCAATATGAACCCTTTCTTTTGAGGGTTTTCTGGCAGAAGACTTACCATTGTGTTGCAAGAGCCGCAGAGAAGATACTGTACCAGGATATTTACATACTAATCATCCTTTAGGTATTCCTAAGGACACCATGTAGATAGTTGCTAGGCTTGAGTATGGCAGATGTGATCAGCTTTTCAGCTACCATTCCCAACAGCTAAAATATAATTTTTGGACAGGTACTCCATGTACAAATTGTCCTAAGGTAGCCATAATTCCTCTAGAAGTACTATATATTTTACGCAGTTGCCATATCAGCATTTTGACACAAAAAAATGAGCAACTTTCTTGAAACTCCCTGCACTTTTGCATTTTTGTTCATTTATTTTTTAAGACAGAGAGACAAAAAAGGAACCAGAGTGATTAAATAAAATTAACTTTGCAGAGAAAGAAATCTCCTACAAATATAGATGAAAATTTAATTTGAATGCAAACAATAAATTTAAAATAATTAAGTAATTTTAATTAAGTAATTTAATTAAAAATAATTAAGTAATTTTAGACCTATTGTTTCACTCAGTTTAATTTTTTCTTCTGTAGCCATCTTTTTTCTTTTATTATTGTTCATATGATAATGTCAAGATGACATCTTTTAATCGTGTTGGACAAAATCCAACAATCTGCTATCAAAAATCCTAGTAACATATGGATTATATACATCAAATTGCTTCACTTTAAAAAGTAATCTGAAAGTATTATTAAGATATGACAGAACACATCTCAAGAGTGTATATGAGCCATTATACTTTTGAAATATGCTAGTTGCTAATAACGATTCACAGGTAAAAGTGATTTGCCAATAAAGTCAAAAGGTAAGCACATGTAGTTCCTATGTATTTCATTTATACAACACAATAAAGCCATCATGAATCTATGTTGTTTTCTCTGTGCTGTATTGCATAAAGTTCATTCCGTGCTAGGGAAAAAAAAATCAAATCAGCCACAGGAAAGACATAAGCAGACAAAAACCTGTTGGTTGTTGGTAGAAAGATATGGACCCTAGTATTTTACTTTAACATAGAAGGCAGATAATCTGCTTTATGCAACAAAGCCAAGCTGACTAAGAGTGAAGGAGGATATTGTACTCCAAATCAAAAAATACTGCCTTCTCAAGCAGGAGAGTGATAGAATATTTCTTTATTTTCCCGTTACCCCTTGGTAATAGGACTGCAAGGCAGGAAGTTTAAAATCACATCTGTTTATCCTAGGTGAAAAAACAACATATAAAAGTGATGTGACAGCCAGCCTTTCCCACTTTTCTTGCAGCTGCTGTCATGCCAATTAGAACAAATCTCAGATTGCTGAATTTCAGCCTCTTTGATCATGAGTCAAAGAAATAAACTGATCAACCTTTTGAGCTGTTAAATCATCTGCAGTTCACAGCAAATTATGTCACAGGTGTGTAGTGTACATAATTGCTCTAGATCTTTCTGACGGTTGCAAGCATTTTTACATTTTAAATAGTATTTTCCAAAGGATACTCCTAAGCTGTGTTTGCTTATTGGGAGGATTCTTGAACCTTCAGGCTTTTGACTGACTTTTCCTGAAATCAAAAGACTGAGAAGAGTTCTCTTCCTCAACTATTGTTTTAACTTCTCTTTTAAAATACTGCTGGTATTTTGGTTTAGGTATAATTATCTTTTGGACAAAAATAAAACTGAAATTTTATCCACCTGCATTGGAACGTTTAGGGCACGATTCAACACAGCAAACCAGGCAGGAGACAGAGGACTATTCCTGTTATAAGCATGCGCTTCCTTCCAGCTGGGTAACTAAACAAGGATTCAGAAAAAAAAACAAAACCAAAAACCAAACCCCCCAAAACATTACACACTTTTACCTGGGATTTTCAGGATGGTCTAGCATTAGTCAGAGATTGCAGATAATAAAGCAGGGCTGTTCATGCTACAGAAAGGATTTTCTGAGACTGCTTGGCATGGCTTTGTATGTATGCGGTAACGTAGGAAGAGAGATGTCAGCCTTTACAGACAAACAGCTAATTTTCAAAGGGTGAACAGATGTGATACTCACTTTCATGGGCTTTTAATGAATGTCCGTCACTGTGTGCTATTCAAATGGTAGATGCAGATATCATGTGATTTACATTGCCAGAAATAAAAGATTACTAATATAATTGTATACACATTTAACTGGTGAATAACTCATCAGCACATCAGTAGATATTTTGCAGATGGTGATTAGCAACCTATCGGAAGCTAATTATTGATTGTATTTTATATTTGAGGTATGCTGTCAGATCTATGAGATACTTATGAATATATAGGTATCATCTATAAGTTGTTTCTGTATGATTTTTATAATTTTTGTTACGCCCCTTCCTGGACACAGCTTTGTTGCTCCTGCTATTGTTCTATAGCATTATTTGTCCTCACCTTAGCTCTGGAGCCAGCTGGCAGTAAGTAATAGTGACGGCAGGCCCACTTCTGTAAATGTAAAAACTAACAGTCTAACAAATCTTTCCCCTCACAAAAACTTGACCACTTCTGCCCATTGCTTGGCTATCAGTAAAAGTACCTTAGAAGTTTTGCTTAGCTGTCTGTGCTGGGCTGTTTCTCAGCTGGTGAAATTAATGAGTCTTTTCAAAACTTGAGAAGTACCATCAGAGAGTGAATTGCTGCAACAAATACAGAGAAGTAAGGCCAAGTACAAAACCATCTGGTTATCACTGAAGTTGTGGTCAAACCTTAGGAGGTGTTATACTGCAGGAGAATTATACTTTCTAGAGAAACCATAGAAGTGAAGAAGATAGTCCAACTAAGCTCACTACCTCTTGCTGTGCTTCTGGGAGCCAGCTGTGCCAGCTATAAAACTGAGGCAAAGATACTTTGACAATGAAAGAACAAAGAATTCTGGTGAAAGCCAGATCAACTCTATTAAAAGCATATAAATTAAACGTTAAGCATACAGTTTGAAAGTCAGAACAGGATTAGTCAGGTAGATTACAAAGGAATCATGAATGGAAAAAGTTATTTAGCTAGGTATGAATTATAAAGTTCTTATAAAGGGCTCTAAGATTAATACAGAGTAATATGTACAGTACTTCAAAAAGCTAGGATATTTTGAAACTAAGAGAATGTCCATGTGTCTAAAGCGTAGAATATGGATCTTGTGAATATTTAATATATTAGAAAGACATCTGTTTTTCTAACTGGGTCAGACCCATTTTAAAAGTCCAAGATGTTCATGTATGTGATCTGATTTATGGTGAGTTAAATAAATCAAACTCTTCAAATCTTGTCTCAGTGCAATATTTTGGTCACACTACTGGAAGTTCTAGTATAAATATAAAATATATTGAAGACATAATTAAACTTTATTTAAAGGGGAAGTACTGGAATTTTTGAAACTAGAAACTTTCTCAAGACATTATAACATTTTGTATTATAATTAAAACACATATTTGCATAAGTTTTTAATTACAATAGCCAGCAAAAAAATCTAATTTAATTCAAAAAATTTCTGTATAACTTTGGAAATCAGATGAATTACTTAAATCTGTTTAGAAGCTGAATGTTGTCCAGTTAGACATGCATAATTATTGCTGAATAATAATCATAATAGACTAATATAATGTCTACCAAAATAAAACCAGCAACAAACCAAAAAAGTATTCCCCCAGTGGTGACTTAGAAGTACTCTCACACGTAGTAGCTTATACACCAAACTAACTGTCGGATAGGATCACAGAATTGTGATTGTTAGCTGATTCAATAAAAAATTAAAAAAATTTGGAATACTTTATAATTTGTTCACATCTAAAATGTAACTTGTCTTCCACTGTTATTCTCATCCTTGGCTTGGGCAATATTTGTGATGGACGATTTTCCTGTCAGACCAAATACGGAAGAATGTGGGGCATGTATCTTCTAAATAAGTAAATAAAAAATTTTTAAAAATTTAAGTGAGCCTATTTACCTTTCAAATTCAACAGATTCTTGGTCATCTGTTAATCTTAACATTGTTTTTCATTCCTGTTGGCATCATACCTGCTAAAGTAGTTTCATATTAATGTCAGAGATGATGCATGAAGAATAACAAACGTGTCTGCATTTCAGCTACTGAGGCTCTGGAGGAAGAAATACAACATTAAACCAGTTGATACCTGAATTGATCAAAAGAAAGTCCACCTTGTCTGTGCTTCATGAGTAGCTTTCAGTTTCTATGTGTCTGAAGAGTTAATGACTGAATCGGGGTAGGAGGGGAGAACACGTATTTATTTTGAAGGTAAATAATACTATTATGTGTCTCATGGTCCAATAACCAGTATGCAAGTATATGAAGACTGGAGACAGCGGTTATGTACTGTGACAAACAGTGAAGTAACATGCTGATTAATCTGTGAGCCCAGTGGAGAAGTCAGTCAATACCAGTAAAATTAATGATGTGTTTCTGTCTGCCTGTTTGGCTGACATGCTGTGGATGCATGCCATAGAGCTAATGTCATTAGCCAAGCTGTAGCACAGCATCTGCCACTTCTACAAACGCATCAGTGACACCCATGGGTAATACGGCATTTGGTATATGTAGTTGATAACAAACTGATCAGTCATTTCTCAGCAGTCACCGGTAGTTTCTCAGCAATCTTGCAAAGACAAAGAAACGTGTTCACACAGTAGCAGGCTCTCATCCTTGCACATGAAGACATGCATTGACCCGGTTTACTTTAATATGTGAATATCAAGCTTCTGTTCCTCAGTCACTGGTTTATGCAGCAGAATTGCCATAACACAGCTTCTATATGTAAGAGACATATTTATCCTGCTTTCTGTACTTGTCTCTGTAAACAAACCTACCAATAATTTCCTGAAATTCAGCTATTTAACTCCTCATTATGAAATGAAACCTGATACAAAATAACATAGGAAACAAAATTATACATAATGCTGCAGGAATGAAAACAGCAGAAAACCAAGACAAACAAATCTAGTAGCAATAAGCAACACACCTACCTTAATTGAACCCTCCCTTGTGATTTCTTCTTTATTGGGATTGACTAATTTAGAAACTAATTCTGATTTCAAGAAAGCCACCAGAATTATCTCTCACTGATTGCTAAAACAGAATCTAGTCCACTGTTTTTCCACCTGTTTTCTTTCATGCTACCTAAAAACCAATCCAATCATATATACCAGCAGAAGAACAAAATGTGAGCTTGCATGATTTTTGCAGTGGATAAGAACACTTCAACTCTCTAATAACAAAATGCTTTAGAGGAAGTACATAAAAAACATAATAGCAGTAACCTTTCTGGGATAAAACAACAAGAGTTTTCACTCCTAGAATCAAATTCCCCTGGTGACTGGACTCCCAACGTTTCCATAAAAACTTCCTGAGTCATCAAATTCAGGCAAAGAAACTGACTGCAGATGTGGAATTCAAGATGACCTGCTTTTTCCCTGTTTACATTTTTGTCAAGCATCCATTGGTTAACACCCCCAAGCATGGAGCTTTGCCATCACTTCAAAAAATCCTCTGTGTTGTTTTCACACTTACATTCAGAATCGGATAATTTTCCCTATAAAGGTCAAATCCCTCAATGAATCTTGTTTGGGCAGAGTCTCAGAAAGTAAGGCTGCAAGCATCTGTATCCTGAGTTGTCTGGCTAAGAAAAAGAGCAATAACGTTCCTCTTGGACTGTAAACATGTTATGGTGGATAACTTCTAAGATAATCTTCATTTGATGTGGAAAAGTTTGGAACAAATCGTATGTGTTTAAATGACGATTATGGACTCTCAAGGCTCCTACTGAAGTCACAATACATTTTGTAGTAGAACAAAAAGCTGCCCTAAATGCAGTAACTGGTTGAGGATGAAAGATGTGACTATAAATGAATCCATTGGGAAACCACTGTTGCCACCTTCACTGCATGCCGAGACTCAAGACATTACCATCACACTGCTGAGCCTCTGTTCTCCTTATCCTGAAAATCTGGTTAGAACAAGGAGTCACATTCATCTCCATTAGGGGTGGCTAAATCCTGAGCAACAGCTAAAAAGTAAAGTTCCTGCTCAAATATGCTAAAATATTCTCTTACTATATTCTTTCCATACTTTTCATTTTCTGTTCTCTGCCAAAAAAAAAAAAAAAAAGGAAAAGAGCAGAAAATGTTATTGTCCCTCAATAGCACTGCTGATTTCCTCCTTTTTTCCTACTACGTCTCCAGGGGTCTGACAAAAGGAAGAAGCTGAAGGTAAGGGGGAGCTTAAGAACATTTGGAGGGAAGGGCAATTAAGAAAGGGATGGCCAAAATAATTGCAGGTGTCAGAGGTGGCAGAGCAAGCAGGGAAAACATTGAATTTGTCATGAGCAGCTCAAGCTAGAAAAAACATGCATGTTTTGGACAGTGAATATTATTTGTTGCAGTAATCTTAGAAAATTTATGCAGCTCCAGCATAAATACCTGATCTGTGGTTCAGTGGTATATACATTTGAAAGCAGGATGGTTGACTTCAGCATCTTCCTCTGACCTGGATAAAGGGCTTAAGTTGTACAGCTTGGCACATGGTGGATTTTCCAAACTTCCATGTGATGTTAGTTCAGTCACTGCTGAATTAATTTCATTAACTTCTCTGCTGTGGGCATGACATGTCTGCAAATTCTACTTTTTCTGTGTCTATTCATTGGGGAATCCTCCAGGTCCAGTAAAGGAGCCACCAGTATCACAAGTTGTTGCAGAAAGTGTTAGGAGAGCATGAGTAAAATGGCATGGGTATTCCCATGGGAAAGAAAGAGTAAGGAAAACCAGAAAAAAAATAGCCAACCTGTGAGCATTAAGATTCTGAAACACCCTTTTGAAGTGAGAGGGAAGGGAAGAGTGAATTAATTTTTTGGAGGAACATATAATATAATTTCTGGTAGAATAATTACAGAATCTGAATAAAAAAACCAGTGTTGTTGGTGGTGGTTTTTTTTTTGGGGGGGGGGAATAAAGCGAATAAAAGTTTTATTTTTAAACTTCAAATGTAAATTGATCACCTTCTCTGTATAGTATTCAAGGTTAGCTATTTTAGCATACCTGTCTCAGTCAAAATCAAAATATCTAATTTCAAGAGTATTTGAAGAGCCTTTAGAAATAAGAAATACCAGTATTGCCTCTGCTTTTAGAATATCACAGAACAGCTGTTAAACTATGAAAACATATCACAGAATAAGCCAGAATTTGTGGACCTTACCTTCCTACGATGAGATGGCACAATAAAGTATGTTTCAATATTATGCTTCTTCAAGAAACTATTTCTTTCATGACCATGTCCTGGTTCTACCTCGTAGTCCCCATTTAGGCACTCTAAGGTGGTCTTTGTAATGTGAACTTTCCTGAAGAGAAAAATTGGACATTGTTGTTCAAAGCAAAGATACATTATGACCGAGTTGTTACTGAAATACACTCTTGTGCAGAAGATCATAAAGAGGCCAAATTACACGCAAAATCCTATTTTTGATGTAAAAAAAATAAATTATTTAGTCCTTCCAACTAAATAGAACATTGAAATAATCCTATTACTTGCATTTTCTAAATTTGAGCAGAGTGAATAGAAAGATAACTATTGATTGTCCAGACACCTGCAGATTTGTTGATTTGTAGAAAATGAAAGTCTATACATCATCTTCTACAATGTGTGGCTTTCTTAATTATTTACCTAACTGCCTGCTTAGAAAACCATCTTGCCGTTTGAAACCTGTGACTTCACACTCCAAATCTCTTTTGTGCATAAAGGAGAAACTTATTTTTCTGCTCCTCTTCACGTCTCTGACTTGTTTCTTTTAGCACTCTGTTTCATAGGCAGCTTTCTAATTCAATTTGTTGTGGCAGCATAGCCATCTTTGACACTATTGGTGAGTTTTCTTATCCTGAAAACTTCACTTTTTCTCCTGAAAGACCCCTTTTATCTGAAATGTCTTCACAGAAGACATCTGAAAAGATACTACTGTTTTCCTCTATTAAATATGTCTTCAGACTTTTTTCATTGGAAAGCCTTAAAGTAACGAACTTACAAAATACACTGCCAAAATTGTGTAAGGTAGACATATGTAACAAACAGAAATTCACTCATCTTAACCACAAAAATTAAGAGGGTCCATTGTCCCCCTGTTCAGCAAATCATGATCTTGTGAAAAACCAACAGAAGATGGTAGGTCCCAGTCCAAATGTGAGTTGCACACAGAAGCACACCCATGTAACTTTGCAAAAGTGACTGTATGCATTTAAGTTTGGTCTAAGGAGCACTTAGAATTCCAGGATGTGTCCCATGAAATGGCTGTAGGTTTATGTGCTACTGCATCATTTGCACACACATCATCAATATTTGAGTGCATAAGCAGGTATTTTTTCTATAGCACACTGCTAGTATTGGAAATCTTGCCATGTAAAAGGAGTAAGACACACACCCCCAATCTGTGTAGAGGTGCAAGGGTAAAAGTTTCATGAAATAATTAGAGGGTTTTACTTTTATAACATAAAATGGTGAAAACCAAGCATTCCTGCATTCCTAGCATTCCCTCATTCCTACTCTCTATATTTGGCAACCTAACCTTTTACTAACATAAATATCAAGGTAATTTAGAGAATTCCATGGGAGAGACTGTACAATACATTGCTGTTATCAAATACAACCCTTCTTATTGATAGCAATTACACTGCAAATGCCTCAAAGAAGGAAATAAATTCTTCAACCATACAGGTTTCTGGGTTTTTTTTCTATGATTCTTTCTCTGACTTACCCAGGCAGTCCTCCAGCTTCCATGACATTAGCTAAAGTCACGTCATTTGACCAGACATCATATTGCCATTTTCGGAGACCCAGGACTCCACAAAGCACCCTGCCTGTATGCAATCCAACTCTCATGTTGAGATCAACCTCTGTGGCTTCTGCAACAGACCTGGGATAGACAGCATTAGAATATTAGTCTTTAGACAATGACATTGCTCTTGATTTTATTTTTCATTCCTTCCCCAAAAATTAACATATATTTATATGTACATATATATATATATATATATATATATACACATGACTGAATAGACAGGATATTTTTAAAATCTCAGATGACGTATTGAGGTACTGTTATTTTCCTTCACTAGTTTCAAAGCCCTGATTGTAATTCCAAATAAATAGTTTTCTTGGTCATATATTAATTATTGTTAAACCAAAATCACAGTATCTGCAGCACACAGGGTTAAAAATATTTTTAAAGAAGTTATTGTCTCATGTATGTGGTCACAGTTTAGATTTCTGATGTTCTTTAAGTTCATAATTTAATAAAATTTCAGCTCAATGAAAACCTACTTGGCTAAAAATTAATATTTTTTTTCCCAATTGTCTAAGACTGTCAGTCTTCTTGGGTAAAACTTCTTTAATATTTCATGTTTTCTCTTTTTTTCAACTGATATTTTTTCCTGTTGCTACTGCTAGGAAAGTGTTGCAACTACTAATAATCACACAGAGTTGTGCTACACCTTCACAGTACACACAGCTAAGCATTATTTCCTATGGTGAAACTGAAAGGGCACAGACATATTTAAATGCTCTTACACTCTCTGCAAATAGAGAAGGCAAATGGATAAGCAACGATTCCACTCTACTATGTTCTAACTGGTTCAGTTACCCAGTTACAGGAGTATAGGACAAATAAAAGGATAAAACCAATAAATCAGTGCATGAGCAGGAGACGAAGAGTGATTAGAAACACTAATATCTTTCCAAAGCTCCTGCAACAGTGGCACAGAAATCACCTGCAACTGTGGATTTGTACCTGTAAATTAAAACTAACCTTCAGAGATTTTAATTGTGTAGCTGGAAAAGGAGGAATTAATTGGCAAAGTCATTATTAAAAGCATTTTTTATTTTGGTGCCATAGTTAGGAAGGATTCCTCATTTCTGTGAATGCAGGACATGCTATGACTTCCACTCTACGCAATTTATGAATACTGAAAAGGAGCCTTGAAGTCTTACACATTACCTGCAGAGATAACACTGCATAAATCTTTGCAGCTTTTTCTGTTACAGAGACACCTGTCATTCCCCAGTTGAGTTGTAGTCCAAAAGGACATAATATTGGTGAATAAATGAAACTTACTAATCAGCGTAAGATTTGATTTTCATCAGGTTTTTAAATTAAAAGTTTCCAATGCTTTTAATAAAAGAAGACCTTAAACTGAGGCTCTGGCTGTAATTTTCACTTGATCTCATTTGACAAATATATTTTTTAGAGTTTCATCCAGCTACACTGGATTTGGCAGAAACATCTTTAGGAAGACTTTTCAACTATTTCAGGAGCAGTCACTGTATCTCTTGTATCATTGTACTTGTTTAAATACAATTAATGGAAAGGGCATCACAGGTCAGGATGGGGAGTAAGCAGCACAAGACACTTGGCCTCAATATAAGTAAGGAACTGTGCAGCCATGAAGTGCTGAGGTATAAACCATGTCAGCCATCACTAATGTGAGTAACATGGAGATCTCTTTTCTCCCCATAGACATAGGCATACCACATTTTTCAGTTGTATTTTATACAACAGCATATAAAGGCTTATGCACAGATTTCTGAAAGATTAATTATTTCCTTGTCCTGTTTCTGCTCACTGCAAGTCAGCTTTCCTTTATTCAGTATCTGTTCTCATTAAAGCCTCAAAAAAGTCTTCAAGGAGTCATAAAAGGACTCAAATGTTACAGGACTTATTGTGTACACTGTCTGCTTGACAAAGCCTTCAGGAAATGAAAGGAACTAATAATATAAGTCACCTAATGATAACTTAACCTTTGTGCCTTCACCTGTGCATGTGTATTGTGCCATTAACAGACTGACCTTACACCAAGATCATGCCCTGCAGGCCAAAGCCCTTCAGGATTACATCTTGCTTGCCTGTCTATATTCTCCTGCAAAACTAAGTAATATTAGGTTGGTGCAAAAGTAATTGCAGTTTTGGATCGTCACTTTTAAATCATTATATCTAGTTTCAAATACATCTTCATAAATCAAAATAGGAACCATTACAATCAAGACATTTTTGACAACGAGAAATAAGTTTGTTTATTCCTGTAGAGTAAAAATCTGTGCTTCGGGATTCAACGAACTCTTGGAAAGCATTTTCTCTATCCTGTGGGTTGTGGAAGCCTTTTCCATGCAAAAAGTTGTCGAGATGCTTGAAGAAGTGGTAGTGGGTTGGCAAGAGGTCAGGTGAATGTGGTGGATGAAAAAAAACTTCATAGCCCAATTTGTTCAACTTTTTAAACATTGGTTGTGCAATGTGTGGTCGGGTGTTGTCATGGAGAAGAATCGAGCTCTTTCTGTTGACCAGTGCTAGCTGCAGGTGTTGCAATTCTCAGTGCATCTTATTGATTTGCTGAGCAGACTTCTCAGATGTAATGATTCCGCCAGGATTGAGAAAGCTGTAGTGGATAAGACTGGCAGCAGACAACCAGTGACCATGACCTTTCTTTGGTGCAAGTTTGGCTTTGGGAAGTACTTTGGAGATTCTTCTCAGTCCAACCACTGAGCTGGTGGTCACCAGTTGTCATATAAAATCCACTTTTCGTTGCACATCACAATCCATTTGAGAAATGGTTCATTGTTGTTGCATAGAATAAGAGAAGATGACACTTCAAAATGACAATGCTTTGGATTTTTGGTCAGCTCATGAGTCACCCACTTATCAAGCTTTTTCACCTTTCCAATTTGCTTCAAATACTGAATGACTGCAGAATGGTTAATGTTGAGTTCTTCAGGAGCTGCTCATGTAGTTGTAAGAGGATCAGCTTCGATGATTACTCTCAATTGGTTGTCAACTTCCGATGGTCGGCCACTACACTACTCTTCTTCAAGGCTTTTGTCTCCGTTGCGAACCATCGCTGCACTGTATGTTTGTTAGCAGTTCCTGGGCCAACTGCATTGTTGATGTTGCAAGTTGTCTTCACTGCTTTATGACCCATTTTGAACTCAAATAAGAGAATTTCTCAAATTTGCTTTTTGTCTAATATAATTTCCATAGTCTAAAGTAAATTTCAAATAAACAGCAAGTAAGAAGTCAGCATCAAAAAAAAAAAAAAAAGCAAGTGCATTCAAATTATGTACAGAATAACCACATTTGTTTAAGAATGTATTCCAATATCAAATGGCAAATTTCAACTATGTAAAAACCACAATTACTTTTGCACAAACCTAGTAGTGAATTATCTTCTTTGGAGAACATGCAAGTGCATGAGTTTCTCTGTTCACAAATTAATGTCATATTTTTCAGATTTAAAACAGTACATAAAACCTCTGGCTAAATCTAAGTGGAAAGACAGTGGAATTCAAACATTGATAAAGACCACTGTAGACCTTTGACTTTGCCTTTTCCCAACCTGCTTGAGGGGGAAATTTCATCTGCTTTTAGAAATCTGAATAGCAAAATGAGAAGTGAGCAGAGAAATACAACATGGCTGATCAGACTCCTTGTTAAACAGGCTGGACTGTATAATGTACCAACAAAACATAAAGCAGAATCTGAAAACACTTCATGTTTTGAAAAAAAGTTTTCCAGAAGTAGTCACTTAGTAAAAAATCCAAATGAGAAAGTATTTCTACATTTTCCCCAGAAACTACAGTGTTTTTCAGCGGTGCTTTCACCACTATTAAATTTGTGTAGGAAAAAAAAGCTCATGAGCAGTTCACTAAACTTTTTGAATTTACCTTTAAGATCTGTGTGCCCTTTATGCAGTTAATTTCCATAAATACACCCTACTAACCTATCAAAAATGAGGAATGTTAAGTAACAGATAAAGAATAAAGGCAATTAAGTTTTGTTGTTTGAAAACCTTTTCTGCATGCTTTCACAGTACATTGCTCATCCAGAGCATTGCAGCAGAGAGCTAGGGCAGAGACCCTGAGCTGTGGCAGTCTGATGGCTTCAGTGATCAAGAGGCTCACTTTAACAGAGGTGCAAGCTGACTAAGCTTTCATGAATGGTAGACAGATTTCTCCATTTCTGAAAAATGCAGTTGCTGGTTCTCCCAGAATTCAAGGTCAACTCACTCCTGCCAGTCCAAACTTTCTCAGGCCCCAGACCTCCAGAGGACCAGAGCAAAAGCAACAACAGTGTTGACATCAGGAAAGTTAGTGCTTCTGTCTTCTTCCTCAGATAAAAGATCATACTTGACATTTCAGCTTGGCTTCCTCAAACCGGCTGTTGTAGTTTCTCTCCCTTCTTTAGTGCCTTTGGTGAGCCAATGACCAAACCCATAGGAAGGAGACAATTCAAGCATCAACCTCCACAATGCCCATGAAACCAACCAGCAACACAATGTGCAGATGCAAAATAAGCCCAACTTCCATCTGTTACTGGAGGAATAATTCATATTAGATGGAGTCATCCGTATGAGATAAACTCACCTACGTGACACAAAGAAAAGCTGATAGACCCCATTGTGGTGCCCAGATTTCAAGAAGCACAGGTTCACGGACACTTTTCTTCAGACCTCTTCAAATCCCCCAGGGAACAGGAACATTCAATCCAGGGGTCCAGACAAGACCTTTTCTAAAGTAATCCTCTCCCTCCTCCCCCCTGTTATATGTATAGGTTAAACTGAAGTAGTCAGCTCCTGTGATCTACAAATGTGCTCCTACTGTGCCATGTTATCTGCTAACATAGACATCACTAGTGATGCGGCTATTGGTGCAATTCCCTCTGAGTCACTACTAAAATGGCATCCTAGTAAGATGTAGTAAGGAATATAATGAAAATGTACCATTTATGTGACAACATGAATGACTACAGGATCCTATTACACTTTTGATAAGTTTGTGAATGTTAACCCAAATATTTTGGTCCAGTCCCAAATCTAGTATTCATATCCTGTTCACCCAGATTCCCTCCTCATTTCCAATTGGAAACATTACAGTTCGCTTCTTGCCCTATGGCATTATTGAATGCATTTAAGTAACTCCCTCGTTTCATCCCATTTGATCTCCTACGAGGTTACATTTCTGGACTAAGCCAAAGAACTGTTTAATATAATTTATGTCAGTTGATGAAGCGCTCTGTAAAGAAAGACAAGCTATGGCTAAGAATGTGTAAAATTGCCCCTGTAACACTAGCTTAAACCTGAACTCTAGCCAATTTATGGGAGAGAGAGAGGGAAGAGCTTGGGCAGCTGGGTAAAACTTTTCTACATGGCAATTAGTTAACAAATATATCTATTTAGAAGGCAAAATACTGTAGTAAATAGAGTGGAACCTTCAAGTGTGGCAAGCAATTTAAGTAAGATGAAGACCCTGCTTGGCCTAACACATTGTTCAAAAACAAGGTGAGGACAACATCTGCCACATTAGAGTAACATCTGGCACATTAGAGACACTAATGAACATGACCATTTTTATTATATTACTAACAAAAATATGACACTTAAAACTCACCTGATGAAAGCAATATCGGTAGTATCTAATACTTTACTTCCACTTAAATATTGCCATCATGGCTTAAGTGACTCTGAAGCAGAACAAAAACCTGACCTGTACTGACACATTGACAAAAAACTCATTGGCAGCAGAATTTTTTTTTGCATAGGAAAAGAATATAACATTATCTGTTTTGTTGGGGTGTTTTTTAGAAAAAAAATCCTCCCGTAAGGGTTCTGGTCTGACTTTAACTGTGTCCTTGAAAAAAATACTTTGTAGAAGGCAGATGAAACTCTGAAAATTTTAAGTATTTTATAATGTTATTTGAAAATTACCTTGAAGATCTCAATCAAAAAGTAATGAGACAACATTCTCAGATGATACTTATATGCAGCACCATACTCTAGGATAGTTAAGTAACGGTTATATGGAATATGAAGAGCATAGAAAGCATCCATTTATATAGAATCATAGAATCACAGAATAGTTTAGGTTGGAAGGGACCTTCAAAGGTCATCTAGTCCAACCCCAGCATGAAATGTGATTCAGCTGATGGATGTCAAAGTATGCACCAAGATGTGCTTTTTCCAGGAAATCAAGAAATACAAACTTCTAGTGGCTGATTGCTGGATCTGTGATTTCACTGATTCTAATGTTATAATGAGTTTATATATTTGAGTTCAGGGCCACAAAAATTATCAGAGGGATGGAACACCTCTCCTATGAGGACTGGCTGAGAGAACTGGAGTTGTTCAGCCAGCAGAAGAGAAGGTTCTGGGGAGACCTTATTGCAGCTTTTCAGTACTTCCAGACAGACTTTTTAGCAGGGCTTGTTGCAATAAGACAAAGGACTAAAGGACTAAACTAAAAGAGGAGAGATTCAGGCTAGACATGAACAAGAATTTTTTTTACAGTGAGGGTGGGGACACTGGAACAGGTTGCCCAGAGATGTGATAGACGTCCCATCCATGGGGATTCAATAATCACATATGATTCTATAATTCTATGCATAATCATACGAATAGAAGATAAAATATTGCATTCCAACTTCACCGACATAGGCTCTTCACTTCTCCCTTTCATTTGCTCAACATATTTTCAAACAAATTAATTTGAGGAATCCACCTACTAACTTTGGTTTCTGTGAAGGAATGAACAGCTTTTTTCCTAATATTCAGCAGAATCTATTTCCTGATTTGGACATTTTTGCGCAGTTGGCACATGCTTCTGTCAACAAAAGAGCCTCACCCAGAATCCACCAATAGCTGAACAGGCGATGCTCCACTTGCAGTAAAAAAAAAATAGTACTGCCATCCACAGCTAGGGTACTTGTCATGCACCATCTTCCTGTTTCCTAACGTAAGAAGAACAGGTGCATTCATTTCACTAAAATAAACAATATGCATTGAACATGGATCTTACAGTCCTTACTCGCTCTATTAATTCCTCATGGAAAAAAAAAAAAAAAGGATTAATTAATTCTGCATATGTACAAAGGATGCAAAATAGGTCTCTAGCCATTCAACAACCCTAAATAAATCTGGCACTCTCTTACAACCTTGCGTCTTCTCCATCTTGCGCTCTCACCATGCTCTAGCCACTGACTATACTAAAGACTTACAATTTATTAATTCTTCAAAAAACAAAATGCTGAAATTGTCAGTTAGTTGTCTTCTACTACAACATCTGACTAAACATGTCTAGATAACAGACTATAGTCCATCGACTTGGAATCAGAGTTGCTGGCATTGAAAGGGGCCTCTGGGTCAGAGAAGACTTCTCTGGTCAGAGGAGAATGTTGCCCAGGACTATATCCAGCTGAGTTTTAAATCTCCCCAAAGATGCAAACTGCACAACCTTTCATTGCAACCTCTCCAGTATGGGACCATCTCCGCATAAAATAACAACAACAACAACAACAACAACTTATATTTAAATTGAATTTCTTGTATTTCAGTTTGTACCCGTTTCCTCTTGTCCTGACACTGGAAACCACTGAGAAAATTTTAGCTTTGTTTTTTTTTACACCCTCTCATCAGATATTTGTTTGCATTCATAAAATTCTCCCTGAGCTTTCTCTTCTCAAGGCTGAACAGTCCCAGTTCATTCCTTCCTTATTAATTCAACTCCTTTTTAAGTTTACATTATCACGACAGCAGCCAAAAAATGATAACATAAAAAGGGAACATGTTTAATTTCTAGTATTAATAAAATTGAAACATTCAAAAAAGGAAAATTCAGACAGTTATATCACTACCTTATTTGTGTACTTGAAACACAGCACAACATTTAAAGGTTAATGCTAGATTTAGAAGAGATTGAGAGTTTTCCAGGGAATTAGTAAAAACAAAAGACTTAGGAAAATGTGTACAAGGCCTGTATATGTAACTATGCTTCCAAAGGCCAAGGCTTCCTAATCAATGGAGTATCCATATACTGCTGGAAGAATGCACATATCTATAGTCTGCAGATTTAGGATATTCTTTCAGGATTTTATAGTATCATTTATTATAATAGATTACAAAGTCTATCTATCAATTTTACAAAGTTTACAATGATGATGAACTTGCATTGAATGACAGGGAGAATATGTATTCATTTGCCCATCTCCTTATACTTTGAGAGATTTTATAAATGAACTTGTAAATAAAAACACATGGATTGAGCTAGAAATGACAAGCAGTCTTCAATTGCTTTAAGTACTCTCATTTTTTTCTATGCTTTCAAGTCCTCTGTAAAGAAAGCTCAGTGAATCCAGGGTCAAAGAAAAGTTTAAGGTTGATATCAAACAACAAAAATGTGTGGTCATGTCCATGTTCCCCTAAGGCATTAGCAGGGTTTGAACCACTAGCCATTACTTCCACCAGAGAGATAAACCTAACTTTCTTGAGCAAACCTTACAGTGAACTCTGTGAGAGGATCAAAATACACTCTTCTACAAAAACAAGACTCTCCAGAAAAAAAGCATAAATTTGATTCGGAAAAACAACTTCTTTTTTGTATATTTGTGCATAAATACCCTCACATACAAATGGAAGACACAAAACATAAGATGTGGTAAAAACTTTATTAGGAACAAGAAAGAAGGTGAAATGTTCCAAACAAAAAATGCATAATTTGAACTTCTAAATCTTATGTTTGCTTATTTGATATATTTTTCTTTATTTAATTGTTTACTATTAATTTTAAATTTAGATTACAGTGTGGTCGATTCACCTTCACAGAGAAGGCAGGTCTTCTCTGTATACAATGCAAAACTTAGCAATTAAGTGAGGGGAAGCAGAACCTTGAGTCAACTCCATATTCCCAACAGTCCAGCTGACAACAGAGAGAAAGAATAACTGGCTCACTCTCTCACATTCACATTTTTCACCTTGATAAAATAACGATCAATGCAGAGCTCTCAAGTATAAAAAAAATATTTTGATCAGCAAAGTGAATTCCACATTACATTTCTGAAAAGTAAAATTAATTCAAGGATTAAACATGACATACAGAAATGACCACCAAAACAACCAACAAGCTATCATTTTGAGAATACAAACACATACACAAAATGCATACATCAGGACTGGCTTTGAATTGATGTACTGGTGTGCAAAACAAGTGGTGTTTATTGCTGTAAAACAAGAAATTGAACTCCTTTCTTTGTGGCAAATGGCAATACGAATATTTCATTATTTCCCAGTATATTTCTGTTCCCTAGTAAGTGCATTTATGTGACTCTGCATACTCATATTTGTGCACTTTTTCCTCACAGTGATCACATGGAGTGGAAAATTGATGTCTAGAATGACCCCTCCTAAAATCAGTATCCTGTGACCTGAATGTAGCAGTGTGAATTGCTAGGTGGGAAGTGCTAGCAGACATTGGTGTTTTTCTGAGAACACACCTCCTGAATGCCACATAGAAGATGTAGCGTTCCTGTCTGGGTTCACTGTGCACAGTACTTACGTGATGGTGTCAATCATATCTAGTCCCATTTCAACACAGCAGTGGGCATGATCTGTTTTGGGCTGGGTCAATCCTGATACACAGTAGTAACAGTCTCCTAGGATTTTTATTCTTCTGCAGTGGTTTTCCTTTAATAAAAACAGAATGGGAAAAGTTTTACAATTCAAATAAATATTACCATTGAATTTATCTCCTGTTTCATACAGTTTAATTTCTACAGCCAAAGACATCGGGATAAATCCCTCCTATTTTGAAAAACCTATGACGCCATGTCATGATTGCTACATCTATCTGAGCAGAAAGTTAATTTCTAAACAAAGGGCACATAACAAAAGGCCTTTAACAAAGCTGTGCCTTTAACTAACAAACTATGAGGAAACATGACAAGATGATAGTATTCCTCGCAGCTAGACTATGGGAACTTGTACCCATCCAGAGTATGGCACAGAAAAGTAAATAACCTGATTTAATGAATCCAACTTTAACAGCTGGGACTATATCAGTAAGAGCCATGCAAAATCAGCATTGTGAATATAATGAGACAGGATTAACAAAAATCTGATTCCTTCCCCAGCAGTGTGCTATATAGACTAAAAAAAAAAAAGAAGAGAGAGGGCTGTGGTGGGAAAATTTAAAATTTCTGCAAAAGAAATGACCTAATCATACTGGTCTTATATAGGTACATATTCTCATCCTGTCTCCTGTCTACAAGAATCAAAACCTTCCAGAGTTGACCACACTCTCCACATTATTAACCATATTCCAGCTCAGAAGTGATGGCTATGTCTACAGCAATCCCATTCTCAGACATGTCAGACACCAGCATTTGGGGCTGGTTTTTACACTCTTTTTCAGCTGTAGACATTACTACACCTGTCGTCTTTAGAACTGTTTCTGAGTATTGAACAAATATTATAAAATGAGAATTATCTCTATTCAGGCATGGAAGAAGGCATGCTAACACTGTTTGGAAAAATGGGTTTATCTATTTGTCTACTTGTTTTTATAAATTAAGCAGTAAATTCAGATCTTGAACTAAAGAACAGAACAATCCTTTTGACTATGCTTAAGTAGTAGAAAAGACTTTTCTAAGACCGACTACTGAATATATCTTCTGCAGTACAGCAGGATTTAAAATATACTGCCATTTATCATTGCTAAGATATATTTTAATCAAGCATAATTATTTTAGAAGCATTATTACCTTAAAATTATTGCCTTAAAATATTCCCACAGCCTACCGTCACAAATGCCTCACCAATTTTGCTTAGAGTTTTAATTGTGTGCTTTGAGATCCTTGGCTAAATGGTATTATATTAATAAAATCATTATTGATGTACACAAAATAATATGCAGAGCTCCAAATCTATCCTGACACAAAACACGCCTTCCAAATCAAGGTTTTTGGACAAAAACAACTAAGTTTTTTAATAGAAAGCCCCAAATTTTTTAGTAGAAGCCACTAAATTATATTGCCAAAATAAGCCATTAAAAAAAAAAAAAAAAAAGCCAAATCTTAAAGCAGTAAAGGGTACTAAGTAGTTAAAGCTGGAACTCACTTTCCAAAATGAATCCAGTTTTGACTCACACCTTACAATCCTCCATAAAGCCCTTTTCATCTTCAAATTTCATGTGCATGATCTGTGGCCAGGCAATGGCTATTTGACCCAGTTAAAAGTTATTCAGAAAAGCCTTTTCAGTAACCTGGGCTTGACAATACAACTGATCAGTGTTCCTATTCAGTGTCTACCTCCAAAATGGCTCATTTCTAACGACTTAGTTTTCTTAGAGAGCTTCCTGTGCTATAAAGCAGTGCTGCACATTTTATAACAGGATACACAAAATTACTGTCAGATTGGCACAGAAAAACTAGCAGTCTGGTAGATAGATTAAGAAAGGAAAAACAAAGAAAAACATAAAAAAGCTTGATCCATTACCACTTTTTCAAGTCAGTTTATTACTTGTGCAGGAGAAAAATAAAAGAAAATAAGGGCTACAGCATTTTCTAGAGAGAGATAATTTAAATGGAGGACATATGCCTAAACCACCTGCTGTTTTTGAAACCACCACTCTGTTCCTTATCAGATGTATCCTCACTGTCCTTATTTATAACAATCAATTAATATACAGTAATATCTAGAAAAAAATGTTTGTTTTCTTTTTCTTGACATGTGAAGCAGACTTCCAGGAAGGAGAGGCAGTGCAGCTTTGTAATAGCAATCTTTTTAAGGATTGATATGCAAATTAACAAAACAAACCCTTTCCCTCTTTTTGTTTTGTTTCCTCAGCAACTTCCAAAAAAGCCCTCGACACAGCAATATTTTTCACATTTGTGACAGTGATGAATTCAAGTGTGATAGTTACAAATTCCAGTCACAGTTTATACAAGCAATGCCTGTTTAGTAACAGCTGATTATTTGGTTTTATGAACATGATAAAAAGCACCAGAGATTGCTAGCACTGCATCAGCCAGGCAGCTTCCCCACCTGCAGTGCCTTACTGAGATTTTTCCAAGCGGATCTGCAGAATTCTCTCTGGCACAACTGTCAGTCACAGGGTTTGTCAGTGTGAAGTTGAGGCCCAGCTGGGAAAGCAGAGAATACTTCAAAGTTGCTAAGCGCTTTCTTTACACTTTCAGACAAGTACTTTATAAAGAATTTGATTCTACGTATGTGTTAGGTAGAATGGGGAGGGCCTTCTGTTTCAAACAACTCTGGGTTTTTGTTGTAGTAGGGTTTGTTTTGTTTGTTTTTTTTTTGTTGTTGTTTTTTGTTTGTTTGTTTGTTTGTTTGTGGGTTTTTTGTTTTGTTTCTTTTCTTGTTGTTTTGATTTGTTTTTGTTTTTTAAATGTATTCTGCAGATAGAGTGAAGTCTGCCAACTTAGACAGCAAAACTGGAAATTTGGACCATTATCTCCATATTATTGTACTATACAAATCAAATAATGTTTAGTATACTCAGGATGAGGGTTCTTTTTTTAATAAAAAATAAGGTGAAAATAATTTTATCAAAAAAAGTTGTCTCAAAGAAATAACAAAGTGTAAGGAGCTTGAAGACCTCTCCCAGCTAGGTGTTCTCTTGAATAGAGGGACTGTACTGCATAAATGTAAAGTCTTTTAAAGGAAGATCTTCCTCAGATGTTGGATTGCAACAATTCTTACTGTTTCTGCTGGATTTTTTTTTAATAAACTATCCAAGTTAAGTATTTGTTACATAAATAGATCCAAAGTCAGGGATGCTCAGCACCTTATTTTTGTTTCTTGTAACACTGTCTGGTAGGAGAAGAGCCTCTTTAAAGCTTTTATTTATCTTAGAGATGGCAGATGCTAATCCAGGAAAGAGTCCCTGCTCTGTCTTCTGTCATTGAAACAATCTATGTATTTCTACATACTCATGTGTCTTCATGATATGTGAGTACCTATGAAAGTGAGCCAAAAAGGAAGGTCAGACGTAAAACAATTTTAAAAGCTAAACACTGAACTTCTCTCTCTCATAAGTCCACTAACTGCAGTGGAATTACACCAAGGATGATTCTGACTCTGTTTGACTTAATTACAATATCTTTTATGTTTATTGTACACATCCATTTATTTTTCTGCAAGTCTGCTAGCAACCTGATTTGCAGGTGTTCTCTTCAGACTTTTACTATCCTACCCTCCTGGAATCACAGTCTATGAGTAGGAGGGATTTTATTTATCCATGAGTTATAAAGACACTTTTTTTACTGTTCCTACTAATAAAAACTGCATCAGCTAAGGTACATAATAAAGATTCTTTGCCATATTCAGACAATTTGGATTTAGTTATGATGTGCAGAGTAGGAGAAAATATTAATAAGGACTACAAAAAGATGCAACTTGAACCCTACCAGTCTTACACTTTTCTAGAATGCTCTTGGATGTGAGCAGTAGTAACATTTAGTTTTGTTTAGGCTAGAAAAATGTGAACAGGAGTTTGGTCACTACCTATGATGCTTACTGGTTGCAAAGTTAGACTGTAAAAAAAATAAAAAAAAAAAAAAAGAGAAAACCAAAACCTGCTTATATGTTGAGGTAAAAGGGAGGAGATTTATTAGGCCTGGACTTACACTGAAGGCTTTACTTTGTCAGGGGAAGGCTTTGGCATCCTCACCAAACCTCAGACTTCGACATTAGTGACATGTCTGGATATTGCCCCTGCACAGCTTCAAATTAGTACAAATTAGCACTGCATGAAGCAGAGGAGTGGCAGGAGGTGCACTAGCAGCACTGTGAACACAGTGAACAGCTCTTGATCTCAAAAACCCTTCATGCCCCCTTCATCCATTCACTGCCTGAAACTGTTTGAATCTGTGGAGTAGAAAACATTACCTGGCTCCCTTAAAAAAAAAAAAAAAAAAAAAAAAGTGTTAGCTCAATGTTTTCTTCACACATTGAAGAGAAGTGTTGGGTAAAGGGAAACCATCCAAATGCAAATCTCTGATGGCTCAGTTTTCACTGAGAGTAGACTTAATTCTAGGGGGACAGTGGTGAACTATGGGGGTTGAAGAAGGAGTATACAACACTCTCCTGGCCCTGTCACTGCTGTCAAGATCCTCATCACTGGAGCCAGGCAGTGCCACAGAGGGGGAATCGTTACCCTCCTTTACAGGAGTTCAATGAGACAAAAGGAAGATCACAGTGACCCTGAGGAAAGGACCCATCACAGAAATACTTTCATGTTGTTCTTCTTGTTTTCCTTTCTTGGTTTATCAGTCAGCCCCATTCCAACAGCTTCCTCTGAGCAGCCTGCTGTGCTCAGAGCTGAAATGTTTGTATCAGGCAGGCAGTTTATATTAATCAGCATGGCACCATAGGTTCAGGGGAAGTCCACTAACTTATACCAGCTGTCCCTCTAATCCTCAGGGATCCAAGCCATGATTCAGTAATCCAGGTTAATAACATGACAGTTACAGTCCTTTCTTAGTTATTACAGTATAAAATGACTATTTGGGGAAAAAATGTGATAGCAATAAAATGCATTCCTTATTTATCTCTCTTTACAAACCCAGAACTTCATTCTACTTTGTCCTGGGTTTGACTGTGATAGTTAATTTTCACAGCAAGCTGGGAGCCAGGACACAGCCAGGACAGCTGACCTAAACTAGCCAAAGGGATATTCAATACCATATAACATTATGCTCAGCATACAAACAATCTCAATAGAAAATTGGCATAGAAAGCTTTGAATCACTCTAGAAATTAATATAAATTTATCTATACTATATATGTGTACAAAGACACAAAAGAAACTGGCAGAAAGAATAGCATTTTCTACTGCATCCTCTAAAACTGAAATGATGTCTCTATCCAATTGCATTGAATTCATCCATTAGATTGGAACAGAAGTGGAAAAAACCTATCATACTGTGTAAATATATGAACCCATAGATATATACGTGCATTTACAAGATGTACAAACACACAGTTCTGAAAACTTACCTACACTGTCTTGCATATATACACGACATGTGATAAATGCAAATTTTTATAATTCATCCTCTGCACTATTGATATATTAACCAAGTTGATTTTGCCTGACAGTTATGGGTCAGATACCTGTTTTGAGCCCCCCTTTCAACACAGAAGATGCCTGGGTGTTGATGTCTGTTCCCAACATCCACTCCTTCCTTTATAGAGAGATAGAGCAAATGCCTTACTGTTCCAAGTACATTTGAAAGGGCATAATACAGTGTTCTGCTGTTAAGGAAATGGTGAAGGACAAGCCATTCTCCTTCAGGAACATAGTAGAAAAGGCAGTGAATTGGATGGAGTTAGTTGGAAAGCTGTACAGTGCAACTAAGCAATACCATATTAAGTTATTTAAGTTCAGTGCACAGTGGGAGGAACAGATCCTTTCTGAGATATCAGTTTGCATTTTGGATATTTGTATTTTCCTACTATACTTAATTTCCCTATAAAATTAGGCAAAACATAAAAGATCTTGCTATTTTTTTTTCATTCAGCTGTATTACTTTGTGCACTAAAGAGCTTTAGAGAAAAACAAAACCAAAAATATTCCATGGGAAGGACCACTCAGCGAAAGTCTCTTAGACTACCACAGTATTTACAACAGTGCAGCTAGATACAGAAAAAGATGAAAAAATGGTTTTAGATTCCCATGAAAAACACTCCTTAGAACCCTGCTTTGAAGCCCCTTTGAAAGGGCCCTTTTTCTGTGCTGATAAAATGTGAGCCTACTCAAGCTAAATTCTCACAGTTAAACTTGTGAAAATCATAAAATCACAGAATCAGGATGGTTTGGGTTGGAAAGATCATCTAGTTCAAACTCCCCTGTCATGGGTAGTGACATCTTCCACTAGATCAGGTTGCTTAAAGCTCAATCCAGCCTGACACTTCCAGGGATGAGGTATCTACAACATCCCTGAGAAACCTGTTCCAGTGTCTCATCACCCTAATCATAAATCACTTATTCCTTATATCTCCTCTAAATCTACTGTCTTTCGGTTTAAAACCTTTTTGCCTTGTCCTATCACTATAGACTCTGGAAAAAACCTCTCTCAAACTTTCTTGTAAGCCCCCTAAATAAAGGCCTAAATAACGTCTCCCTGGACCCTTCTCTTCTCCGAGTTGAATAAACCCAATTCTCTCAGCCTTTCTTCATAAGGGAGGTGTTCTCTTTGTTACTCTCTTCTGGACCCTCTCCAACAGGTCCATGGCTGTCCTGTGTTGGGGTTCCCAGAGGTGGATGCAGAATTTACCCACACCATCTGCAACTTTCATTAATGACAGACAATAATTTCACTTATCATTTTACACTGTTTTCAGTAAAACAAAAATATTTACCAGCATGGTTTCTCTGTCTAGTACTGAAATCTATTTTATAACTTGATGAATGTGGGTCAAAATGTGAGAGGTTATTTAAGCCATTTTATCAGATATACTTCATACTCCAATCCTGAGTGTAATAAAGTGACATGGAAATTACCAGCAGGTCCATTAAAGTGCAGCATGCTAATAATGATAATACACTTTTGAAAACTGTCCAGCCCCTTAGAAAATTTCATTGATTCTTGTCAATTACTGCATATACATTTTAACATTTCTTTTCACCCAGGTTTTGAACTGTCTGTTTAAAAACTGAAACAACTATTTTGATAACCTTTTAATGGAATGCCAGCAAATAGTAACTTTACTGACTTATATATGTGCATATCTGTCAGTCCCAGCATAAAAAACCTTGAGAATAGGCTAACTGCAATACTCCATAGAGTTCAATTTAGCAGGGTAATGGAGACATACTCATAGCAATAAGAACGAATATAGACTTAACAAGAAGAGCTTCTACTGAGGGGCAGAAATAATAGGAAAGGAAAACAAATCTGGTTATGACATAGGAAGTACTACAGAAAATTGCTTGATAAGCTCTGATTGAGGAAAGCTGACAATCTCCAGATGAGCATATGTAAGCTTGTAATTTAGAACTGTACTTGAGAAGTCATGACAAATTATCTGCCACCATGAGAGTCATATCATACATGAACCAATGTAAACTTAGTCAAGATAGCTATAAAAAGGAAGATATTTTTCTTCAATTTTATTGGTAATTATACTTGCAATAACCTACTGGTTCTTGGCCTACCTTTTCTGTGCATTCCCATTCCCACAATAAATTCCTTCCCTACTCCACATGGAGCATAATTTTACAAAACAAGGAGGTTAAATGTTTTTAGTACTGGAGGGTGAGAACATATTTAACAGTCATATATGTTCATTTACTTACAAATGAAAAAGGATTTTAGGAAGAATATTTTACGCAGTCATCACGACCAATATGCATGCTTGTCTCCTTTCCAGCTTTCACTAAGTATCCTTTAAGATGCCATCTTTTTATGAAGAGGAATATCCCAGGAGAAACAAGTCTAAACCAAATACACTCTAAATGTTGAAAAACTAAGCCCTATATTTCAGGAAATGGATATTTTTCCAGATTCTTCTGGAAACAACACAACAGATTTAAAATATTTAAGATTTAAAAAAAAAAACTGTCACGTTTGTGCACCAACAAAAGTATGAAATTCAGTCATTCTCCAAACAAAAAGCACGGGAAATCTTTAAGACCTAATCACTGGAAACAGGCATTCCTTTCCATTTGTCAGAATTACTGAAAAATAACAGCATGGAAAGAGCTAGCAAGATATTGTATACAGCTGGCTATAAAGAGAGTAGTTTCCAGAGAGATTTCCATAAAAGATAAAAAGCGTGGCTTGAGAAGAGCAAAGCTGACTGCTCTGAAGATAGGGCTTCTGGACTCCACTGCGGGAGACATGGTGACCTCCATGCTGAGGAGAGGTTCTAACAACTGCTCTCCTGATGTACTGCCATGCCCCGCATAATAGAACTGCACATAGGCAAAGGACTCCAGGTAGGATTGTGTATACAAAGTCCATTAGACACATCTGACTTATCAGTCAAACCGCTTCTACAATGATGAAGTGAAACAGGCACTTCTGGGGTGCAATTACACAGCCTCCTTGGATGACACATATTGGATTGAACAGGTTTACTCTTTCCTGGGTCAAAAACTGCCTGGATGGCCAGGCTGAAAGATTTATGGCAAATGGTGTTAAATGAGGTCGATGGCTGCTCGCAAGTGGTGTTCCTCAGGGCTCAGTATTGAGGCAAGTTCTCTTTAATATCTTTATCAATAATCTGGATGAGGGGTTTGAGTCCACCCTTGGTAAATTTGCAGATGACATCAAATAGTGAGAGTGTTGATCTGATGGAGGGTAGGACAGCCATACTGAGGGATCTGGACTGGCTGGATTGATGGGCTGAGGCCAACTGTATGAGTTTCAACAAGTCCAAGTGCTGGGTCCTGCACTTGGGTTCCAACAACCCCAAGCAGTGCTACAGTCTCGGCAAAGAGTTGCTGGAAAGCCGCCTGACAGAAAAGGATCTGGGGGTGTTGGTCGACAGGTGGTTGAATATGAGCCAGCAGTATGCCCAGGTGGTCAAGAAGGCCAACAGCATCCTAGTGTGTATCAAGAACAGTGTGGTCAACAGGACCAGAGAAGCGATCATCCCCCTATACTTGGTACTGGTGAGGCGCCACCTTGAATATTATGTTCAGTTTTGGGCCCTGCACTACAAGAAAGACATTGAGGTTCTAGAGAGAGTTCAGAGAAGGGTCTGGAGCTCAAGTCTTATGAGGAGCAGCTGAAGGAAATAGGGTTGTTTAGCCTGGAGAAAAGAAGGCTGAGGGGGAGAACTTTACGGATGTTGTAGCGAAGTGTTGTAACAAGGTGGGTGTTGGTCTGTTTTCCCAAGTAATAAGTGATAGGACGATAGGAAACAGTCTCAAGTTGCATCAGAGGAGGTTTAAATTGCATGTTAGGAAAAATTTCTTCGTGGAATGTGTTATCAAACATTGGAACAGGTTTCCTAGGGAAGTGGTTAGAGTCACCATCCCTGGAGGTGTTTAAAAGGTGTGTAGATGTGGCACTTAGGCACATGGTTTAGTGGTGGATTTGGCAGTGTTGGGTTTGCTGTTGGACTGGATGATCTTAAAGGTCTTTTCTAATCTAAATGATTCTATGAGCTCCAGAAATTCCTTTCTCTGTGACAACTGAATGAAGAATCAAAACAATTCGTTTCAGTGCAAATGCCCACACTGCAAACATCTGAAGCTGATCAGAATAATTCAACACAGTCCTATACAAAGATGCATATCTTGGATTTGTGGAATGCACACTCAGGAAGCATGCATGACACAGAACTGGCACACCAAGCTCTGTATCCTCCTACCTAAAAAGTACCGTAAAGGAGGTTAGGAAAGACCTAACCTCTGTAGTACCTGCCCATTTAGATATTCCTAAAATACTTAAAGCATGTGACATTGTCTTCCTCCCTCGAAAAGTGTTGCACAAACACTTACCTTAGCCATACACACATCATTAGTCCTTAATCCTATAGAGTCTCAGGCATATTCAATATGACTATTCTAATTAAAGCAAGCTTACTTCCTTAGGTCTCTCTAGAAGACCTCTCCAGACAGTTGCTCAGACTGAATTCAAGCTGACCTGCATGATCTGCCTCAGTGGCATCCCGTGTCTGCACTGGTTCTCAAGGGAACTAGGTAGACAAGTCTCCTTAAAATTAGCCTTTGTAAACATCTCCACCTAGTGCACACGAACCAATTTCCACAAAGAAGGGTTACATGCTGCAAGTTTATGTTTTCCAGCACTAAATTTCCCATCTTAACCCGCCCACAAAACTTTGTTCATTTTATATTTTAGAAATACATTTTAATTATCTTCTCATAAACTAAAAGCATTCTATATATTCAATAGAATCAATTTCTTAAAGTGTTGTTTTTTGCAGAAACAGCTAGTTTGAAGCACAGCAAAGGACTGACTGCTCTTGACACAGCTAAGAAAACAAAACAAAACAAAAACACAGAGGCTGATTAAAAATATTACTTACTGACCCTTTGCCTAAGGCTCAGCAGCAATGTACAAGACAAGCGTTTGAAAAACATTTTTTCTATAGAGGTGAATAAAAAAGAAAGGACACAATAAAAATACAAATGATTTCTACTAGGGATTAAGAAGATCAGGATTTTTCTTCCCTGAATTTTTTCTTCCCTGAACAGAATGCACAAGCAAACTTTCAAAAGAGTTGAATGACAATAAATTGAAACCTAAGGTTTGCTTTCAGAACTCCCTGTCATGAGCTGTAATTACATTGAAGATACTGTGATTTTAAAAATAAGGAGTAGCATTTCAAAAAGAGCAAAACTATTTGCCTTACCAAACAAACAAACAAAAAAAAAATAAAAGAAACAGCATAGAGAAAGAAGGAAAAACCTAATGCTAAAAAGCATAAGCCAGCTTCTAAATGTCAGAAGAACAAACTTTAGGATTACCTTGTCCTGGATCTCTCTACAAGAATTTTTTTATGCTCATCAGAAGTATCTGTTTCTGGTCAGCTTCAGAACTACACTGTCAAAAAGCAGACTCATTATTCCTACAATATGTCAATGTTCCAAAATGCCAAAGCTCTTCCTAAGTGTCCCAGCAAGTATGTTGCCTTACACTTACTAGACTTCCCACAGTAGCGACAGGGATTTTTTTTTAAGCATTATAATTTTAAGACAGGATAATTTTTTTAACATGGATTGCCATAAACTGCCCCTTTCAGTTGACCTTGCTTCCTAAGAAGCAGCAGCACACAGCATGCACACGCACACATCACACCTTAGTAGTCACAGGGAACGTAACTATTGCCACTACATTTTTCTTTAAAGTCCCTGCAGTTTGCTCCTTCATCATGCTGAATGTTAAAGCACAGCACTGTTTTAAAATCAGCCTAGTTCTCTGTTTTGACCTAATAATTAATACCTAGAAGTTGATTTAACACAGAGATCATAATCCTTCTGAAAAATTGCACTTCTCAGCACATTTCTTCCAACTGCAGGAGACACAATAACAAGCAGCCCTTTACCACAACAGAAGGTGTCAAGGAAAGCTCCTGTGTTCTGTCCTTCATCACAGCCCAATACAGCACAGTTTGAACTAGAGGGACATGTAAATAACAAATCTTCTTCACATAGCTGAAAGAAACCATGAGGTTTATTTTCAAATGTGGAAGAAGAATGTAGGAAGGCTGAACAGAAAAGCCAAGGCTTTTTAGCTCTTCTGCTGTCTCTGATATGCTTCTTTCCCTGACAAACTGACCTTGCACCAAAAGCTGGCATCTGCCTGTTACCCTGGCTTCAGGTGTCACTGAGACCTCCAGTTGATTGCACCTGGCCACTGCTAAGGGAGCAAGCACGGTGCAGTAGCCATCTCCCTGGCTTCAATGCCATGTCACATGTCACAGCCCATGTGCATTTGTGTGTGCACATGTGGCATCTCCTGTTATGTCACAGTACTTGGGTGTTATTACATTGCTTTCTGTTTCACGACAATGATGACTCCAAAAATTATAGCATTATAAGTTTTAAAAGAGCTTATTAGATGTCTGGTTGACATTTGGAGGATGAAATTCAGTAATGAAATGAAAGTAAGAAGACTATCTGAACTTTAAAAGCCATTTAAACTCTTGCCAATGATTATGGCAGTCTCTTTTATTTCTAAGGTATACATCTCTGAAGTACTCTAGTCTGGGGACCTGTACTCTCTATGAGGCACTGCCAGTAGTTCCAGTCATGAATCAATTACACAAAGTGTGTTACAAATTCACACCAAACCAGCACCTCCATTGCATCTCTATTCAGCATTTGAGTTAATCTTCTGTTTTTCATGCAAAAAGGGAACACACAATAATCCCTCTCTGTTCAGATTTGAATAGAAGATCTAGTACAAATCAGGACAAAGCACTTGATCAAACGATAACCCATTTAACTAAGAACAGGCCTTCCTCAACCCTAGCATCTTGCGGAGCAGAAGACTTATTTCTTCTTGGGGTCCTTGACAGCTGTTTATCAAGAGGGAGTGTCTTGGTTTTGGCTGGGATAGAGTTGATTTTCTTGCTAGTAGCTGGCGTGGTGCTGTGTTTTGGATTTATAATATGAATAACGTTGATCATACACTACTGATTTAGTTGTTGCTAAGCAGTCGAGGACTTTTCAGCTTCTCATACTGGCCTGCCAAAAAAAAACAGGGATTGTCCAAGAAGTTGGGAGGGCACATAGGCAGGATAGTTGACCCAAACTGAGTCCACAGACTTCAGATCTCTCATGTTGAAGACTACATCAAGGAGAAGTGAGTTTGGACTGAAAAAATGTGGATGCTGTTTATGTTTGGGACCTGAAGAAATATGTCCTCTTGGCTGCTGTGCAGAGTTTGAAGACAAGAAAGACAATGAAGAAGCATAACCTATGTGGAGGTGATAGTTCTCAGCAATGAAGGCTCCGAGGACATGGTTGGCAAACAAGATAGATTTGATGAAGTTATGCTTTGTTCAAGGGGAAAACACATTTTCAGCATATTGTTAAATGAAATTTGAAACAAGATATGTGGCTTTTTCAGGTACATCCATTCCTCTCATTTCTTGTTAAATGCTTGTGGTACCATTAGACTGCTAGGAGTTATATGCTACGAACATTTCTCTCATTTTCCTTTTCCTTGGGGAATCTGGTACAATGTAAGTGCAATGACCCAAAACATCAGCTTCAGTTATGATATCGATCCCATTTTGCCTACAATAGCCTATCTGAAAAACTAACATCATTTCTGTGACAAGGAGTACTCTCTATCAAGAACTAATTTTACTCTGTAGCTTCTTATTATCACAGACAGTAGTTTTATGTCATACTGCCAATATTCATATTTTCCATTATCCTGTTTTTTTTCCATGCAGGACAGAAATGTAAATATTGAACTATTTTCTCTCTTTTGTGCAAACAAAACCAGTGACAAACACTGATGGCCTGCAAGGAGGGGGAAGAAAAGTATATTTAAAAATAGCAACTTAAGCTTCTTTCCTAAACAATTAAAATAGACTGTTTTCTCTCCAGAATATTAATTAAGAATGGAAGCTCTAGAAATTCATGATACATGGGGCTAAATCAATCTATTACAGATTTCTGACATGTATAGCTCATTCATCATTTATCAGAAGGGAATTTAAATTAAATTGAAATAAGGATGTTATACTTACTGTAGCTAATTCATCAAATTTGCCAAAGAGCTCATTCAGCAGTTTCACCAGCTCTTGGGCAGTACATTGTGACGCCAAACTTGTGAACCCCACAATATCTGCAAACAAAATACTGTAAAGAGGAAAAAGACAAAGAGATATCAGTATCAGAAGACATTGAAATTCTCATTACTTTTATAGCATGAATGTGATGCAAAGCACAAACTCCAAACAAGCCCTTAAACACTACCAATAAAGTGCTAGTTTGAACAAAAATGGCAAATATTCAGACCAATACACATCAGTCTGGTGCTGTCAACTGTTGTAGAGAACCCTGGGACACTTTCAATGCCTATACACTTATCCAGTGTACATATGGCAAAGCACCTCATTCATGAGGTTGCCCTACCAGCACTCCAGGAGTACAGAGAACAATTGCTTTTCCTCTTTACAGCTGGGATTTTCTCAGCTGGATTGATTTCAAAGACAGTTTTTCACCAGCAGAGTTCCACTGCCAAATTGATAAACCTTGAACGAGGTTTACTAAGTACTGAAAAACAGGAATTAGTTAATAACTTGTATACAGTAGCTCTGTGATGTGGTTTTACTGCTCCTTCTGAGGAGCTAGCATCCACAGGGTAAGGCCAGGCTTCTCTGTACTGTGCTGCATGTCTTGGGGTAAGTGTCCAGCTTTCATCAGTGTTAGCAAGGTTTTAATGTCCAACAGTTTAATAACAGTTAACAGTTACTTATCATCTGTGATGATAAGGGGAGAGACCTGAAAAAGTGCATATACTATTGTGACAGAGTGAATAAAAATTATTGTGCAGATCCTGAACTCAACAGCATGGAGATATGATCCTTTTAATTATTCAGATCCCTTTATCTGTTGGCAGGGGCTCGGACACTGCTGCAGAAACCTAATGCATTTATCTCCAACACCCAGACTACAGATGTCAAACAAGTCTTTATTTATACAAATGCTAACAAACAGTCCCATGCTACATGTCTTAGGTATACTTGACACAGTGTAAAACTTAGCTTGCAAATTGTAAGTTAAATTAAACATTACCTACTCCTCTTCCTCTACACAAACTTTCACCCTATAGATAAAACAGCAGATGCTAGAAAAGCAGGACTAGTAAGTCTACTGTTTCCCATTTAACATAACCAGGTCTGAGCTCTTCCATAAAGCTACAAAAAAGAGCAAACACAACTCATGAGCCAGCCCCGTTTCTATAATTTTATTTAACCCAGTCACTAAAATCTCTTGTTAATCAGAGCAGGTTAGGTAACATATTCCAGCACAAAACCAACTCATCTGAAGTTCAACCACTTTAGTCTACGAATAAAAGCTCTAAGTTATCATATTAATCCTTGGGGTGGTCTCCCCACTCTCTTCTCCTTTGAGCATGCTTTATGACAACATTGCTCAAGATGTCCCTGGTTCAGGGGAACAATAGCTTTATGAAACACTCTGCTGTTTAAGCACAACAAAAGGGCTTCTTAAAATATTCAGAATTTAGTAAATTTTACTGATTTGTGACTCTGCTACCACGAATGTGAACAAAGCAAGTGATGATGGGTATGGCAAAAGGCATTAACAGACTGAAATAACACCAGCAAAGTTCTCTGCCCATTTGCTTCTGAGGATCTACTAATTCTCGTAAATCTGGACTCATATCCTTGTTGTTTGACAGCCCCAGGATGGTCTTTCTGGAAAACCATCAGTCAATATCAAATTACCCTCCTAAATTCCTTGAAGATTTTTCAAATGTATTTAAATGTACATCAAGGTCTTTCACATGGTTTGTTTTATAACCCATTTGCTTTATGACTAAATTCACATCAGAATTCATATAACTACAGTTGTTGCAATTCAATATGTCATATAGTTTCCAAGTTTTAGTTAGTATGGAGGGGGAATGTAAATGTTATTTTATAACAACAGCTTCTGCTAGCTGCCATTTTACATCTCATCCTTTGCACATTCTACATTTTTATTGTTTTCATTTTTCTATTTAGATTTTAAATACGGCAGTTCACATTTTTGTGTGTGTGTAACCATATTTACAGTAACAGTAATATCTCCCGCAGCATCAACAACATCCACTTGAAAAAAATTAGCTTTTATGGTTGGTTAGGCCTTTGAGGTAATAGCAATGTTTATCTGTTTACCAAGGTCTTTAACAATGAAGAACACACACAAACCAGAAATGTCCAGTGTTTGTGGATAGTATGTAACTATGTCTTAAGAGCAAACAGAGCAACCATTACACTGCTGACTTGTACACTTAAATCAAAACCTTGCAAGTAGTTAAGTACAAAGCACAGGAAATACATTCATGCACAATTATTCAGTTAAAAGTAAAGTTATTTTATATACGACTACCTTAATAAGTCAGTTTGAGATCCTTGCTAATCCTTTAAACATGTTGAAAGAGCATCTATTAATGCTTAACCCTCAGAATTTGATTCAAAAATAGGTAATTATACAAAAAAGCTAAGTCCATAAAAATACCCATGAAACATAACTCAACATGTAATTGCAACTTCAGGTAAAATACTTAATTACGGTGTTCTGAGACACAGTTGTAGTTCAGTTATGCTTGTGAATTACTTCATACAGCAGTTAACTGCATATATATATCTTAAGGCTAAAGGAATATGTTAGGTTACATAATTACTGATGCACTTTTTTAGCATAAGGATTGTTAAAAAAATTGTAATTGTTTTTTTTTTTTACAAAATTTCTAACTGCATTATTAAAATGTGCAAAGTATAACTCCCATGACTGGACATGGCACAGTAGATGCTGTGAGTACAAGCCCTGCTTTTTTTTTTTTAGAGAAATTATTTATTTCTACCACCACAAAATATTACAACCATAGCAGCTGCTGCATTTCTTTTGAAGGTAGGCTGAAATAGAAATGACCAAAACTGATTTTTCAGCAGACATTACAGGAAACAGCCTTGCAGACCCAAAGTGCAACTGGGACTGAGAACCTGCTGCTTCCGTGGTCAGTTGCCATTCAGGGGTAGCAGTCCTGAGGCGGGTGACCCCCTCTCACACACATGGAGCTCCGATATTCTAAAAATGGCATTGAAACTCATTAGCCAGTTCATTTTATTTTAGCTACTGTGCTGACCGATACTGTCTCTTGCACTTCTTTACCTCTTCGTGTCCATCTGTTGCCTCTTCCCTTACTACTTGGGCTGCAAGTGTTGTTGTGGCAGTGCCACTACTTACTCTTCATTGTATGACGTCCTAAAACAAATTTTGACAGCATCTTGGTCTGCGACACAGAGTTTTGACTATGGAGTCAAATAGCCCATCTTCACACAAAAATAATAAGACTCTTAAATGTAGGCCATGACTAATATTTATATATTTAGAAAAGCTAAGACAAAGCTACTACAAAAATTATGTCAGTTTTAAGGTGCATTAATCACTCCAGTAGATGCACCCATTCAAAAGCAAAGTAGTCTTGGTTCACAGTAACTTAATCACTAATTGCCATGGAGGTTCAACATCCTCAGAGACGATTAAAGCAGAGTAAACTAGGGCTACCTTATTTTTGCATGAGAGTCCTCGTAATGATATAGTGTAGAAAGGAACACTTCACAGTGATTGCCATTAAAAAAACCCCATGCATTAGCATATATAGAAACAGCAAGTGAGAAGCTACTCATTAACAATTGTTTCTCTTAACAACCATTCAGGGATATGACTCTATCTGCTTTAATTCCACAGAAATCTTAACAATGCCATTGGGGCACTCTGGTGAAAAACAAAACAAAACAACAATCTCAATTAAACTGCAACTATTAAAGAAAGAAGAGAAATGAAAGTGGAAAGTGAAAACAAAGGGTATTTCTGTCCAGCAGCATAGCTTGCACATGATTCAAGCACCACTCTCTGTGACAAGCGGTGTGAATGTGAGGGTTAGGAAGGTTAAGTAGTTATCTCAGTGCTAAGCCTGGTGTTGCCTCATTGCCTAGAGACTCAGTAATGCTCTTACTCCTCCGTTCCACAACTGAGCAAAAGGATCCCAAGGTTCTATCACTCTTTTTGCTTGTGGGCTACAGCAAAAATCCTGCAAGACTATGCTTTTTGAGATATTCAGCATTTCTCCTGTATTTTCAGTCATACCAAGGTTTTACCAACAAGTTCACAGGATCAGGAAGTTTGGCTAATTAGATAAAAACTTAAATCACTTCAGCTTTTAGACAGACAAGTTATTAGCATCATAAATTACAACAGCATGTCAATATTCTAATTAAATCCTAGGGGAAAAAGTATCTAGTTATTGAGCAGAGCTTTGTCAAACTTCTGCTCTGCTCTCGATTTTAAAGTCTGCTAGAGTGCTGTCCTGGGTTAGAGGTTTGCTTACTCCCAATGCTACCTGCTTGCTTACAAAAGATGAGAGGAATATATACTGGGCATTAATAAAGCACAAAATAGCAGTAGATGGAGGCTAATTTGAAATCTTTCCTTGTGATGGCTTCATTTGAGATGCAAGGAATGCTTTTGCTACTGGTTTTCTCTCTCAGGGTAACAGCTATGATTACCCCCTCCATGACTTAAAACTCCCATTGTTCCTGTAACATCTTCTGATCATAGCTAACAACTGCTTGTAGTTGCAGCTGCACCTGCATTAGCATTGCCTTACTTCTTGCAGCACTCTCAAAGCAAGGCAAAAACCCCGTTTTGATTCTAGCATTTCTGTGGCTATTTTCTGAAACTTTTGACCAGTCTTACTCTCGTTTAGTAAACCAAGCTTAAAACTACTTGTGTTTTTGTATAATAATATTTTAGTTTTAACATTTTTTAAAATGTTGATTGCTAGAGTGAAGCTTAAATACTGTACAGTGTACAGTAATTGCATCTACAATTACCAATGAACAGTTCCTGCTAGATGTTCTATATACAGACAACATGCCTCAGCTCTAAAATCCACATAAATTTGGTATAAGACTGTATGTCAGACCGCTGCAACAAAGCATATATGGTAGATACCTGTATCTTAATGTGTAAATACAGATTTGTAAGCATTGAAGAGCAGTGTTTTTCTTTCGATTATTCATTTCCCTCCTTATTTATTACTGTCATAGACAGAGGGAGGGAGTGTGCTCTTAGCAAGATTGCGGATGATGCCAAGCTGAGTGGTGCAGTTGAAACACTACAAGCAAGGAACGCCATTCAGAGGGACCTTGACACACTTGATGAGTAGACCCATGCAAATTTCATGAAGTTTAACAAGGTAAAGTGCAAGGTCCTGCACCTGGGTCAGGGCAATCCCAAACCTGGATACAGACTGAGAGATGAATAGATTGAGAGCAGCCCTGCGAGTAGGACTTGAGAGTACTGGTGGATGAAATATCAGACGAGTCAGCACTGTGCATCTGCAGCCCAGAAAGCCAATTATATCTCAAGATGTATAAGATACTTGCATACCAGCAGATTGAAGGAGATGATTTTTCCCTCTCTACTCCACTCTCATGAGTCCTCATCTGGATCACTGTATCCAGCTCTGTGGTCCTCAGCACAATAGACATGGACCTGTTAGAGTGGGTCCAGATGAGGGTCATGAAAATGATCAGAGGGCTGGAACACCTCTCCCATGAAGAAAGGCTGAGAAAGTTGGGGTCGTTCAGCCTGGAGAAAAGGTTCCAGGGAGACCTCATTGCTGCCTTTTAATACACGAAAAAGGCTTATAAGAAAGACAATGAAAGAGTTTTTACCAGAGTTTGTACTCACAGGACAAGGAGTAATGGTTTAAACTAAAAGAGGGTAGATTTAGATTAGATACAAGCAAGAAATTCTTTACTATGAGTGCAGAACAGGTTTCCCACAGAAGCTGTGGATGTCTTATCCCTGGAAGTGTTCAGGGTCAGGCAGGTCAGGGTTTTGAGCAATTTGATCTAGTAAAAGATGTCCTTGACCATGAGAGGGGGATTGGATTAGATGAACTTTAAAGGTCCCTTCCAACCCAAATCATTCTATGACTCCATGAGCCATACTTTTAATGGAGGTTTCCTAAGAATCTTTCTTAAAGTTACCTGGAGTATTTGATTTGATATGCAAACAGCTGTTTCGAATTGTTTCTGATATAAAAATTCTGAACAAAATCAAAGCAACAATACAGTGTGCAACTGCAGGAAAGAAAACATAAACAGACATTTCTCTCATCTCTGTCACAAACAAGGAGTTGAGCTGATTCAGCACAGGCATACAGGTTACATACATCATTATTTCATACTCCTTGATGATCTGGAGCACTTCTGTATTGGCAAGCACTGAGTCATCCCTCTATGACCCTCTGTATTCCTGTTTTCTCCTCTGTGATCCCTACACGCCAGCATAGCCAGCACCTGCCCGGTGACTCTGCAGCCTTCCCACAGCACTGCAGGAAGATGCTGCACCTATTTGGAAAGCCTATGGTTTGGTTTAAGAGATTTTAACTGCTTCCCAACTGCGAGTACTGATGGAGCAAGCCTTTTCTATTTTACTCTGTGGGGTGTTTACAAGCAGAATGCCTGTCAAGTTACGCAAGACATTTAAGAGCTTGTTAGGTGGTAAATGTTCACTTTTAACAGCACTCATTCATGTGCTTTATGCACTTGAATAGTCCTGCCGATTTCAATGGAGCCACTTGTATATAAACGAATACTCAGCAAAATAAGGAGGAGTTGAATGCCCTGTTTTTTCTTTCCTCTTGGGTCATTTGTTTAATTAGAGTACAACTAAAAATGATATTTTAATGGCACATGCTGCCCCAGAAAGGAACCTGTAGGAACCTGTAGGTCTTGTTTTTTGTTTTGTTTTGTTTTGTTTTGGGGTTTTTTTGTTTGGTTGGTTGGTTTTGGTTTGTTTTTTTGTTATTTTTTTTCTTAAAGATCAACCATAGGGGAAAATTATTAATAACTTTATCTATAACTCACTGTGACAATGAAGAAGCAAGTGCTCTCAAAAAATTAAAGAGAGCTATTAAAGTTAAAAACAAAGGGAGGGTTGTTTTTACAGAAAAATCATTAATGAAAACTGGTTAACTGGGAAGTCTCATGAGCTCAGAAAGACCTACATGCAAAAAAGCCTGTTCATAGGTGTCATGATCATGGCTTTTTAAAACATTGGAATAGATAAGCTAAATCCCATTTTTTTTTTTTAATCCTGATGCTTTCTAGAAGACAGGACAGATCAGAAGGATTTGTATGCATATTTGTATGTACATTTGCTGCAGACTGTGCTCTGGCCTCAGACTGGGTCAACAACCTCTAAATGGCCATGAGGAATCTTTTTAGTGGTAGCTTTGAACCAGAAAGTATGTTGCCTGAAATTAACATATCTTCTTACAAAGCAGACAGTTCTATTTCACACTTGTAAAAATTAGGCTAAATGAAATTGTTGTGACAGAGGCTTAAGAAATTGGTAGCAGTTCAGTGTTCACTTTCTATCTCTTGAACTTTTTTTGAATCATAGAATCACAGAATCATTTCAGTTGGAAGAGACACTTGCTATCATCAAGTCCAACCATAGCTTAACTCCAGCAGTAAACCATGTCTGTAAGAACCTCATCTATAGACCTTTTAAAAACCTCCAGGGATGGGGACTCAAACACTTCCCTAGGCAGCCTGTTCTAATGTCTGACAAACCTCTCCATGAATATTTTTTTCCGAATATCCAATCTGAATCTTCTCTGGCACAACTTGAGGCCATTTCCTCTTGTCCTGTCACTTGCTACTTGCGAGAAGAGACCAACACAACGCTACCACCTCCTTTCAGGTAGTTGTAGAGAGCAATAAGGTCTCCCTTCAGCCTCCTTTACTCCAGGCTAAACAGCCCCAGTTCCCTCAACTGCTCCTCATCAGTCCTGTGCTCCAGACCCCTCACCAGCTTTGTTGCCCTCTTCTGAACTCCCTCCAGCACCTCAATGTCTTTCCTATAGTGAGGGGCACAAAACTGGACACAGTATTCGAGGTGGGGTCACACCACACCAAATGCAGTAAAATGATCTCTCCTCTAGTCCTGCTGGTCACACTATTCCTGATACAAACCAGAATGCTGTTGGCCTTTTTGGCCACCTGGGCACACTGCTGGCTCATGTTCAGTCAGCTGTCCATCAACATCCCCAGATCCTTTTCCTCCAGGCAGCTTTCCAGACACTCTTCCCCAAGCCTGTAGCATTTCATGGGGTTGTTGTGACCCAAGTGCAGGACTCTGCAATTGGCCTCAGGCCAATGATCCAGCTGATCCAGATCCCTCTAAGGAACCTTTCTACCCTCCAGCAGATCAACACTCCCACCTAACTAGCTGTCATCTGCAAACTCACTGAGGGTGCACTCAACCCCCTCATCCAGGTCATTGATAAAGAACGGGCTGCAGTACTGAGCCCTGAGAAACTTCAGTCGTGACCAGCCACCAACTGGATTTGACTCTGTTCACCACAACTCTTTGTGTCCGGCCATCCCGCCAGTTCTTTATCCATAGGAGAGGACATGCATCCAAGCCATGAGCTGCCAGCTTCTCCAGGAGAATGCTGTGGGATACGGTGTCAAAAGCTTTACTGAACTCTAAGTGCACAACATCCACAGCCTTTCCCTCATCCACTAAGTGGGTCACCTTGTCATAGATGGAGGTCAGGTTGGTCAAGTAGGACTTGCCCTTCATAAACCCATGCTGAGTGGGCCTGATTGCTTGGTTGTTTTGTTTTGAGTTGCGTGATGGCACTCAAAATGGTGTGTTCCATGATCTTCCCTAGCACCGAGGTCAGACTGACAGGCCTATAATCTTCTGGATCTTCCTTCCAACCCTTCTTGTAGATGGGCATCACATTCATCAACTTCCAGTAAACTTTTCTGGACACAGGAAATAATAAAACTTCCCTGGGAAATATTTCTTGTTCCCCTTTTCTCATGCACAAATACATGGAGAGGGTTGGAATGGATAATAAAATTTTTTTGTACCATTATCTCGCTTCCAAAATAAGGTGAATTTGTGCCTACTGATCTTTCTTTTTTTTTTTTTGATATGAAACTGCTGCTAAATAGAGAGCTTTGATGTTCTTCAAAAATTAACAGTTAATGAAGGAAAAGAGCAGTTATTTCCTTATGTTTCACTTAATCTCCAAATACAGCCAAAAAAAAATTGCAGAACCACCACAAAACTGCACTAGGAGAAACCAAATAAAAGGAAGGGGAATAATGCAAATAAAGGTGATAAAAAGTTAACATAAACAAAATATTCAGAGCCATTAATTTGGAAATATAAAAGCTAAATAAAAAATAAAGAGTTACAGATCAAAGGGGCCAAACTACATTTCAGATTGTGGACTGTCAGTATTTGTTTCTGCAAAGCTAAAGCAGTAAGCATAGGCATTGTGCAAAGGATCTGCTTCTACTGGAAGTAAATTATAGAAGTTCAAGCTCTGGCATTGGAGGAACATGGAAGCTGCAATCTTTCATCTTTCCTCTGCACTTCTGGCACTTTCAGTAAAGTTATATAAAAGACTTTCCCTAAGGTACAAGCTTGCACATGTCTCTCTTAGCGGGAATTTTTCATTTGCTAAGTGTGAGCATTTTGGAGGAAAGAAGGGTTTTCCCACAAACCACTACAGTTCCCAGTGCCCTTGCAAGTTACTTTGATGACACTGTAATTTGTTGTAGTAAGCCATCTATTCAGTGCTCATTTATGGGCTATATTCATTGATGCCCTTAGAAATGTCTCAAATTGAAATATAAAGTAAGTTTTAAACTGGCACCCTCTCCACACAGAAATCTTCAATTGATATTGAAGGAGTTTAATGCTTTGTACTGCAGAAATAAAAATAAAATCCTGGATACTAAGGTGGTGGTCTGAAGTGATTTGTAACTGAAAAAAGCTATCTGTAAGCAAAATAAAATCCTCACTTTACTACAGATGTAGGAATAGCTTATTGAAGCATGACACAACACTGAGGGCTTTGACCTCAATATGGAGAGGCATGTTTGCATTCCCTTCCAGGGGTCTGGTCAGTTGCAGGCAGTCATTGAACAATTATTTGATAGTTGGTAAAATATTTATCAGCTAAATGATAAACCAGGGCTGTTACCACATGTATTTGAAATATGCCAGTATCTTTTCCCAGTCCATTATTCAATTCTTGCAGGGGTGTATATATATATAAATATATATGACTGTAATGTATCAGCCTGCGTTTTTCTGGGAGAAGGTGAGGAAGCTACCTGTGTGAATCTCTTATTTTTCACATGCAAGATCTAATACTTAAAGATTTGTTGTTGTTGCTGCTCTTTTATGGGATTTGTTTGTTTGTTTTGGGCTTTTTTTTTCCTTCATGCAGCTATTTAGAAGACTGAAACAGATGGGTTTTGTTGCTGGTGAGACTTTTCCTTTTTCTTCTTTTCCTTCTGTTCCTTCTGTTCCTTCTTTTCCTTTTCCCTTTTCCCTCCCCCCCCCCCCCCCCTTTTTTTTTTTTTCCTTTTATTTTGTTGAAAAATTGTGTAGTTTACTAACTGCATGCCTACCTCCTCCAGCCTATCCTTTCTGGAGGATAAGGCTCTGACACTTCCATATATTTGCTGGGAGAAAAAGAGAGCATTGCAATAGTAGAGTTGAAAGTGCAGCTCATTTTCTATTTTCCACTGTGTAGCTCTAGGGTTAAAAACTCCAGAAGTTTAGAACAATAGAGGGTTTTTTTGTTAGTTTGTTTTAAAAGTCACATTTTACAGAATGCTTCATGTGAAAAGGGCAGCTTGTGACAATATGGGAATGGTCTCTTAGGTCTGCCCAGCATAGCACTAAACTGCCACTACTCAGAAGAAAAAAAGTTGTTTTCATCTCCTAAAAAGGTAAAGCCCACATCTTACTATTGGCACTCACACCCAGCAGCACTTCCTGGAGGGATGCTGCAGTGCTGTCACCCACACTGGTGTCAGGGTGGCACCTGTAGGGAGTTCCCTGGCATCATTCAGATCAGAAGAGTCACACAGTCCCTATGATGAAACTGGTTTATCGGGACCTGCTAGCTACATCTTGTTGGGTATTTACTCGGACACTATGCCCCCCTTTATCTTTTTTTTTTTTTTTCTTTAATTAATACAGTAGTTGCATTACCGAAATATAATGTAATACAGTTTCTTAAAGTACAGATGGTGAGGAGACGTCTCCTGTTTTCAGTTCTCTTCCCTGAGGATCTTTCCTTTCACACTAAAATGAGACCGTCTTACTTTGCCTCCACTAGCCCCAAAAGTACCATCTTAATGTCAGAGAATGAATTCACCTCTCCAGATGGGGTATTCAGGTTCAAAATCTTTTATGAACTTCACATCAAAGCAGTCAGGAAGCCATAGCAGCCTTAGTGGTTATGTGAAACATCATTTCATGTAGAAAACAAAAAGGGTACTCCTGAGGTTACATTTCAAAAAGATCTCGGTGAGGGAGAGGTCTCAGAAGCATTATAATCAACCAGTTCAGCTGCAAAGCAATACCATTTAAGAAGACTACCCATACTGCAACCAATGCAGACCTGTGACAATCAGAAGTTATAAATGTGCTAATCAGGATATAATTATCATTGGCTTGCCTTTAATCTGAATGTAAGTGCAGCCAACAGTAGTATACATGTATTCTACAGCACCGTGACAGCATAACTAGACACAATTTTTGTAAGTATACAAGCAATGTGATCACAAAAGGGACAAAGACAGTAGAAGGCACCCAAGCAACAGAAATTTGGCAGATAGCAGACAAGATAAGCACAAGTGACTGAAAATAGACAGGACATCATCCAAAAGCAAAAGATTGGCAAGAAAAAGAAGAAAAAGAAAATGGTGTTGGAGGGGAGAACAAGATAAAAGCATGAGGCATAAACAAGAAAAACTGGAGAAGGAGGAAGACAATCCACCTTGATTTTGAATTCTGTCCTTCAGGAGCTCTCAAGTATGACTTTGGCAATTGAGAACCATCAAGGACCATAACCAATAATACTAACTTTGCAGCATGAACTCTGGGGTACTGTACACTTAGATCTAACTTCAGATTGGATTGTTAAAGATGAAATGTTTTGTATACATAGTGGTGACGATGATAAAAATTACGTAAGGTTTAACCATTAGCAAGAAGTGAGCTTCTAATGAATAAATTGAGTAAGGTTTAATTTTACAGTGTAAAACTGACCTCATTTTTCTGTTTTCCAAACACCCCCATTGCAGCCATCTCTGATTCCCTCACTGACACAAATGCCTTTAGTTGCAACAGCTTAGTCACTAAAAAGTGATCCTTGCAAATATTAGTCAGCTCAATGGTAGACTGAACTCCAAGAGAAGGAACTTAACAGTTGATGAGGGAGAGGAGGAGGTGCTAATGGAGTTTACTCCTTTGCCACATGAGTACACAGTGCAAACCAAAGTAGCTCTGCAGCACCACTTATTAAGCTTGCACCTTGCTTAGTGCTAGGGTGGCACCAAGTAAACCTCTCCGACACTGTTTTTAGTGTGGAAGCAAGGCACTTGGAGAAAAAATAACTAGAAACAGTATGATAAAACAATACCATTCAGGCAAGATTTACAAGGAATTTGGTTTGGAGGACAGAGAAGAATAGCAAATGAGAATGCACTTTAACAACAGCCAGTATAAATGAGGGCACTTGCACAACAGTCTGTTACTGAACAGAGCAAGAAGTAGAATGGAGCCTCAGCCAATAACCTCTGAGTAGAAATGGTCATATGAGGAGGACAGACACACATTTTTTTTAGTTTACATTGCACTTTCTTTACACATCTCCATGCTGTTACACAGAAAATCTATTGCATTAGAAGTAACCTATCTTACTATCAGGAAAATATAAATCTGTAAAAGTTACCATGTTAAATAAATACTCCTATTCACCCAAAACATAATACAGTGCAAAAAGCATGAGTACTCATTCGATAATTATACCTGCCTCCCAGCACTGCTATTCTAAATCATTTATTGATTCACCATTATCTTCTGAGAAGACAATTAATTATTCCTGGTGGGCCCATTCTCCTCCTCTGCATTAATGACCATTCTTCATTGTACTGCTTGTTTGTGGGTTTTAGGGGGGTTTCTGTTGTTCATTTGTTTGTGTTTTTTGTCTGTGTTTTTTTGTTTTGTTTTGTTTTTCTGTACGACCTGACTGCAATTGCATGTCACTGTATTTGTACTGAATATTCTTTTTTTAAAATTATTTCTTGGGACATATCATTCCTACCTAACGTTGTCATGCCTTTGAATGTAAATCTTGTGGAAAATCCTTTCAGGAGGCTTCAGGAAATCTTCCTTCATTTCCATTGCAACATTCCTGGGCAAAAGACTCATCAAGAGACGTTCCTAAAAGAAAACATAAACAACATCAGTTTTGTGGAGCAGTGTGTGACCATTTCCCTCCACCTTCTACAGCCTGTGTAGGAATCTTTTTTAAGTCTTATGCACTATAAATAAATAAATAAATAAAATAAAGAAACTATACAGAAAGGGAAGATACAGCTTCAAGAGCAGATAATTGTCCATAATTTTCATTAACATCACAATGCTAATAATAACAACTTACTTTATTGTTAGTAACATTTATCTGTCTGGGAAATACTGCCCAGAATCATTTGCTATCCTTTTGTGTGTCCTATTTCTGAATCTAGTGGATGTGTTACATTACAAGGACTATGACAGCTGCTTATTAAGCAGGGAGAGTGGATGACAGATCTATACACAGTCTGAATCAGCAGAACAGTAATAAGGGTGCAGTTTTAATTGCATCTTATCCAGTGTGGCAATGTCTGTTCCAGCCAGCTCAGTAATGGAATGCATCAGTACAAACCCCTGGTTTAACACATCTCTTCTTGCTATACACTCAGAGAGATTTTAGGCATGGATCACCAACCTCACAAAAAGGACCTCTGATATTTTCGATCTTGTAAGTATTGACCATAAAGGCATACATAGTTTTTCCATATATTCATGGGTATCACCTGGAAAACTTGCAGCAGGTGTTCTTAGGTGTTGTGAGGTGTCCTTAGTTACCTGCTTAAGTTTTGTTTTCACACAGAAAGCACTTGCCATTTAAAATGCAGTTCCAATCTTATCCATCAGGTCTGCTGTCCTCAGCCATGGCAACAGTCTGAATGAATTCACATATATGCATCTGATCTGATTCAGGAATCCCAAGTTCCAGAGAACATGGTAAAAGACTGGATGGAGCAAGGAAAATGTACCCTTGCTGGAAGAGGATCAAGTCAGGGAATAGTTAAGCAACCTGGATATACATAAGTCCACGGGCCATGATGGGATGCACCCAGAAGCACTGAAGGAGCTGGTAGATGTCATTGCAAGTCCAATTTCAATAATGTTTAATCAAACATGGTGACTGGGAGAAGTGCTTGAAGACTGAAGGAAAGAAAACGTCACTTTTGTCTTCAAGAATGGCAAGAAGGAGGAGCCAGGGAACTACGGATGAGTCAGTTTCACACTGAGTCCTGGAAAAGTGATGGAGCAGCTCATCTGGAAACCAGGTTGGTTGGACCAGATGATCTTCAGATTTCCCTTCCTACCTCAATTATTCTGTGATACTACTATATGATGATTGAGAGCCACCATAATGATAGCTGAGAGACATCACAGAAGTGCAGCTCCTGGCCTCACCACATCCTCTTCTTATTTAAATGACACTAAATAAACAAGGAGTAACTGAGGTTATAAAATGAACTGATCACCTATCAGACAATACAGAATACACAAAAGAGAGAAGTTTGGACTGATGGTCAAATTCTCTGGTGCTTAAGATGGCATAAACTCCAAAGGTTGATGGAAATTCAGAAGTATTTTAATGGTGCAAAAGTATTATTGAAATTTGTTGTTTGATATTGGATATATACTTAAATAAATGTGGTTATGTTATACATATTTTTTTTTTTTTTTTTGCTACTGACTAATTACTTGCTGTTTATTTGGTATTTATTTTAGACTATGGAAATTATGTTAGACAAAAAGCAAATTTGAGCAATTCTCTTGTTCGAGTTCAAAATGGGTCATAAAGCAGTAGAGACAACTTGCAACATCAACAACACAGTTGGCCCAGGAACTTCTAGTGAATGTACAGTGCAGTGATGCTTCAAGAAGTTTTGCAAAGGAGATGAGAGCCTCGAAGATGAGAAGCGTAGCGACCGGCCATCAGAAACTGACAATGACCAATTGAGAGCGATTGTCGAAGCTGATCCTCTTACAACTACACAAGAAGTTGCCAAAGAATGCAACACTGATCATTCTGCAGTCATTCAGCATTTGAAGCAAATTGGAAAGGTGAAAAAGCTCAATAAGTGGGTGCTTCATGAGCTAACCAAAAATCCAAAAATTGTCGTTTTGAAGTGTCATCTTCTTTTATCCTATGCAACAACGAACCATTTCTCAATCAGATTGTGATGTGCGATGAAAAGTGGATTTAATATGACAACCGGTGACCACCAGCTCAGTGATTGGACCTAGAAGAACATCCAAAGCATTTCCTAAAGCTAAACTTGCACCAAGGAAATGTCATGGTCACTGTTTTGTGGTCTGCTGCTGGTCTGATCCACTACAGCTTTCCGAATCCTGGCAAAACCATTACATCTGAGAAGCCTGCCCAGCAAATCGGTGAGACGCACTGAAAACTGCAATGCCTGCAGCTGGCATTGGTCAACAGAAAGGGCTCGATTCTTCTCCACGACAACACTCGACCACACATTGCACAACCAATGCTTATAATTTGAACAAACTGGGCTACAAAGTTTTGCTTCATCCACCACATTCACCTGACCTCTCACCAACCAACTACCACTTCTTCAAGCATCTTGACAACTTTTTGCATGGAAAAGGCTTCCACAACACACAGGGTGGAGAAAATGCATTCCAAGAGTTCATCAAATCCAAAAGCATGGATTTTTACGTTACAGGAATAAACAAACTTATTTCTCGTTGGCAAAAATGTCTTGCTTGTAATGGTTCCTCTAGTTATAATGATTTCCTCCTAGTTATAATGATTTCAAATTCACAGTCTGACACTGCAATTACTTTTGCACCAACCTAGTACTATCCTGCACGCCAATTTTGTGTCTTATAAGGACTCAATGTTCATTGTAGCTTCTATTTAAGTGATGACATTAACAAGATCTTCGCCATCTTGCTGAAATGGATAAATAAATTCCAAAACTTTTATGGACAAAGAGTGGGGTTTCAGCTTTCCTAGAAAATCAGACTGAAAAAACAGACAAACAACCAAATGAAAATTACACTGACAGACTCTTACAGAGACCAGTGCTGACTGAATAGTTTTTCTATGTCTGTAAACACAATTAAAATACAAGACATGAATAAAAAACTCACAGATAACTTCTGCAGTGCATGGCAAATAGCGCAGAAGCCAGGGAAGTAGTAACAATCATTATTACTATGAAGGCAGCATTGGAGAGCTGCAAGATGCAGCACTTGACAACATTGAAACCTGCAGATGTCAGGTACTACTGTATTAAGGGAGGCTACAAAAAATGGTGATTCCTGTACATGTGAGCCTGACTATTACAACACCTGAAGCGAACTTATGAAAATACTACATCAAATTGTTGTTGCTTGCTTTTTCATTAGAGATGGGGAAAAAACAAAAAAAAAGGTAGATTACTGAGGAACAAAGAGTTATAGTGTTTTTACAAAGAGGGTTAGCAACCTCAGATTCACTGAGCAAGGAAAGACTTAATTATGGCTTTCTCAAAGGCCAGCCACTGCTGACCTTTCAAGCCAAGAATGGAAGCAACATTATGGCTGTAAAGAATTGTCACTAGAAGAGAGACTGGAAAATGTAAGAAACAAGTCCACACTGGAAAGTATTGGAACACTGAAAATAAATGAAAGACAGCATCTAGCTCTCTAGAAAAAATATAAGAAAAGTCTCTTCTATTTTGGGCAAAATCTCATCTGTCAGTCAAAGCAGGATTGCCCTTCAGGTCAGCTTAAGGAATGATCAAGGACTCAGAGGCTGGAGCTGCAAGAGTATACCAAAACCGTTGGAAGGTTTGGGAAAGGCCTCTGCCTGGGTCTCTATTCAGCAAGTCCTACCATCATTGTCTGTTTTTTTCACGTGCTCCTGTATGTTTGATCTGATTATAAAAATAGTCTGAAAACCAGGTTAAAGTGAAAACTAGAGGTGCATGACTTGCATAGTGTATTGAATGGAACAAGTGACAACACCAAAGCAAGGCTGGTCACATTTGTGGTGACATTCATGCTTGAGTGGTTGTTGCCTCTGACAGGGATGGGTGATGGCAGAAGAAAATTGAATGAGTAAGACAGGGAGCACTAATCAATTGGTAACAACTCTGACTAGAATAAAACAATACTCATGGTGCAGACGTTCTTATTGGTGATAAATGGTGTACTGAGGTAGACTCAACACGTGGCAGATTCCAAAACACAGGGAGAGAAAAATGTTTCCATATTTTCACCTTTCTCACTGGTTCACAATGCTGTTTAGGCTTATTACAGCTGGTTTCTACCCAGAAAATTAAAACTTGGCCCTATGACCAACTTATGTTATTTTAGAAATCTGTACTCTCTTACTCTCCTGCTGTAAATCCTCATTCAGCATTAATGTGGTGAAAAGCGAAACCACGTGCTGAAAAAAAAGTTTAGTTTCAGAGACTGCAATTGTCTGCAAATGATTTTGCATGCCCTGCACAAATCTCACTAACAAAATGACAGATGAGTATCTGTATTTCCTTTGTTCACTGCATTTTTCATTAAATTTGTATTTTAAATTGCCAGTCCTAGCCTGGGATTTGAAATGTCAAACTGGGCTGCCTCTGCCAGCCATTTTATCCTCACTAATGAGGATTTCTGTATCATTAATGAAGACTTAGTTAATTTTGAAAAGGACACTTGAATTAGAAAAAATCCAGATTTTTTTCTCCCACAGTAATGAAGCATTGCTAGAAATAAGAGAAAGAACAAACATTCATTTGACTCCAAGGCAAGTCAAAATGTGCATACCAAGCCAGTTAGGAAGTATTCAGTGCTACCTTGGCACTATTCAAAAACTAGGACGATTATGCACATGGTAAAGAAGGAAAATATGCAAAAGCAGAGAAATTGAAATAAAACCAAATTGTTTCCCACTGTTAATGACCAAAAGGACCCTATATTACTACTTGTTCTTTGGAATGGTCTCAACCCTAATTGCAAGTACAAGCTCCTGTAATTCGATGCTCACTCCGGGTTGGACCTAGGGAAAAACTAAGTTTTGTAGTTATTCAAGACTTGGTTAGACAATGCCATAGTTGACCAGACCTGATGTTGCTGGCAGTCCTGCTTTGAGAAGGTTGTTGGACTGGATGTTCTCCAGAAGTCCCTTCTAACCATTGTGTGCCAACAAGGGGGACAACAGCACAAGGATCAGGAGTGGAGGATGCCTGTGGCTTCCTGGCTGAAGCTATCCTGCCACCTTGACACATACAAGTGTGGCTTCTAAAACAGCAGCAAAGCTCAAGGCTCAGCACCCTTTAGCAGTAGCATGATTTCTCTTTCCTGAGAGGAGAAGCAGAAAGAAGCAAGCAGACTACTGAGACTGTTGAAACAACAGTTTCCATCATCTGCACACTCTATTTTGCCCCAATGCTCTGTTCAGTTTTCACCAATTTGGAAGCTTCTCAGTACAACTCCTCCCATCCCCATTCCTGGTCTGCACAGCTTCTCCGACCTGCATCCTGACTCTGCTTTTATGCAAATGCCCAGTGCACGTTCCTAGTACATTTCTTCTGCCTGTCTCCAAATGAAGATGGCCTTCCCCTCCCATTTTGAAATATCATTGTCTGTTTTATTTTAATGCTTCTTCCAAACACTTACAACTTTCTCAAAGTACCTTTGAAATTTTCACCTTGATTTATAATATTTTATGCTGCTCACCAAACAATACTATCTAGTCCAATACCACATTGTATTCCTATTGTACAAAATTATTTATTTCGACATCCGTATGGGGAACGACTGTGAAATATTTTCAAATTCCTTCAGCAGGTTGTAAATCATTTATGAACCCACTCTCCCTTAATCAGAAAAGACTGAAATGCAGAAAAATGTCTTAATGTTTCCAGATAGCATCCTTTCCTTTCTTTCCCACTGCCTACTGTGTACTTGGATGACCCCTTACAAATTTCTGCCCATTAAATGGATGCACTTGCTGTGCTTCTCCATGCTAAATTGTATTCTTGTAGATATCATATGAGATAAATAGAAAACAAAGTGGTAATATTAGTTACAGTCAGTGCAGAGTATTTTATCAAAGGAAATAGTCGTTGACATTTTTTTCTGAGATACGGAAGAGAAGCAACCAGAGGAACTGTAGCATGCCCTCAAAGCTGCAGGCTCTCTTGTGTCCCTGGTTCTTTGAACCTCATTACTCTTTGTCTTCCCACGCTACTGTATACACACATGGAGTGAAATTCAGGACATCCTGAAGGGCCATGCAGAAAAATTTACTGCACTTCATGACTTTCAATCCCGTGAGAGCAGGACTGTAATGGAGGTAACTCAATCTCTTTTAGTCAGGTTCACTAGGTTCCTTCTGAACTGCTGCTTACAGCCAGCCTGCTGGTACTGCTGCCGTTGCCCACCAAGGAGCTTGAGCCCAACGCCTGTCTTGGCAGAGAGCTCTGCCTCTTGCAGCTTGCTCAAAATGAGACTCAGAGGATTCCCAAGCTCATGCTGGGGAAAGCAGTAACTCTGGATAGCACACCAGATCCTGGTCCTTTCTCATGCTTCCTGGCACACAACCACATTATTCAGGTTAGACTGCATGCCCATGGGCCACTGTTTTCTGCATTTTCATAAGGACTTTTAAAAAAAAGAAAAAAGGAGAGAAGGAGGGACGGAAGGAGGCAGGGAGAGAGGAAAGAAAGAGAAAGAGAGAGAGGGAAAGAGAGAGAGAGAGAAAAAGAGAGGAGGGAGAGGGAGGAGAGGGAGGGGGAGGGGGAGGGGGAAGGGGAAGGGGAAGGGGAAGGGGAAGGGGAAGGGGAAGGGGAAGGGGAAGGGGAAGGGGAAGGGGAAGGGGAAGGGGAAGGGGAAGGGGAAGGGGAAGGGGAAGGGGAAGGGGAAGGGGAAGGGGAAGGAAAGGAAAGGAAAGGAAAGGAAAGGAAAGGAAAGGAAAGGAAAGGAAAGGAAAGGAAAGGAAAGGAAAGGAAAGGAAAGGAAAGGAAAGGAAAGGAAAGGAAAGGAAAGGAAAGGAAAGGAAAGGAAAGGAAAGGAAAAGGAGGAAGTATTTAACAAAATCAAGTTTGGCACCTTTGTACCTGGCTGATAAAATATGAATATTCTCGTTGGTTATAGTAACACTCCAACAATGATGACAAATAGGAAAATGAGCTCACAAAAGAAAGGAGCATTTTGATCATCTGTTCTACAAGTTTTTTTTACAATACAAAACATGAAGTCTAACCCACCATGTTTTGCAGTCTACCACAGATCTTCTTTTGTTATTGCTATACTTAAAAGGAAAGTGCCACCATAATTAAAAAGGATTTTGTTCCTGGAGAAGACAAGCATTGGATATGCATAAAAATATTAATAAGACTGTTTCAGTGTCAACTCATCTATACAATTTTGAGATTCACTTTCTACTTTCTACATCTGTGACTCCAAAGTACATCTTAAATATTACCACCTGCTACGTAATTATACTTTGATAAGTTCATTCTTGCATAATTTTAAAATCCACAGCTTAGTAGGTTTATGGTCTCTGTCATCCTTATATTACACTGCACAGCCATTTTAAATTCCCTGTAAGGAAAATTTAAAAAATGAGAGAGAAATGAAACCTAGTGCAATGCATGGAAGAAAATCTTTGTGTAAAACTACTAGGATTCATTTATACTTCCTGTAAGCTGGGAAAAAAGAGAGCAGATTTCATTAGTGAATTATTTTAAACTATGCTATGGCCTTTCTTCCAAGTAAGCACAAAAAAAGCACTGTCAAAGATGGTGATATTAAAAGCCACAAGGTGGCAATGTTTCAGAGCATTCCTGAGATTTCTTGAAAAATTATGCTTATCAGTAAGTCATTATTACAATCATAATCATAAAAGATCATTCAAAAAGCTGCCATCTAATGCACAGGTTTTTGAGTAGGAAGAGGGTGGCTAACAACATACAGGTATGGTAGATGATCAATATACCATGTATGAACTGCACAATGGATTCAGGATGAGTTAACAGACGTGTACCAGACCAATTTGACATATTTCTATGGTTAAAATTAAATGTATCCACAAAACCATTGCATAAAACTTAACAAGAAATGCATGATAATTCTTTCAGTTAACGGAAATCTTCCTACTAGAAGTGAACTTGAGTAGGAAGCTAAATTCACAAAACCAAGCAGTGCCTTTATACTTAAATCATCTTTATTTGCCTCACTATGGTGCTGATACTGCAGGCAAGTAGCTATACAGATATGATCAGATGTGTGGTTTAGCCCCTCCTTCCTTCTTCTTCCCCTAGCTTTATATGCTGAGCATGAAATCACATGGTAAAGAATACCCCTTTGGTCAGTTGGGGTCAACTGTCCCAGCTGTGTCTCCTCCCAAATTTTTGTGTACCACCAGCTTACTCACCAGTGGGGCGATCTGCTAGGAAAACAAAACAAAACAAACAAAAAAACATCAAATGGGAGTTTTCAAATTTTCTCATATTTATTGTTAGTATAATAACTGTCCTTGTTTCTATCAAGCTCCAGCAGGATTTTAATTAACGGTATATCAATGAAAATGAAACTTTTTTTTGGCACAGAGCAGCCACTGAGCATATAATTCTAAATCTTCCTACATAGAAAGAAGACGATTTGCCCCTTCTATTGCAGAGTAAGGAAGACCAGGTTTCAGCTTTCAATAAAATTATCACCTCACAGTAGCACTGACAGCATGCATATGTTTTGAGTACATATGTTAAAAAGACATATTTAAAGCACAATGTTCAAAAATTTAATCTCTTTATGAAAACACTTTTGTGATTTAAGTAAAGAGCATCCTTAAAAATGACCAGAAAGACTACCAATCATCTGCCAATGTTGATCAGAGGGAACACAGAAGTGTTATTGCAATTCATAGGCAGGCCTGCAGCCAAGACATGTGAGCTCAGGCTTGCTGGAGGCTGAAGCACCGCACAGAGGGATCTGTTCCACCCCGAACAGGACTAGGATAACAATTCCATCATTGTATCTCACTCTCTTCTTTTCTTCTGAAGATGCTAGAAAGATGGGATCACAGGCAGCATCAGCTTCACCAACACTACTTCCTTCCAGGGTAAATGGAAGAGCAGACAGAGCTTCACTGGCTTAACCCTGCTGTACTAAGTTTGCTGTAGAGTTATACATTCACATTTTTCCAGTCCACAGCTATGTCTGGTTTGTTCCACCAGTGTAACACTGTATACTTGGGCTAGCATGTATGTATTTCTTGGGAAGTGAAAGTCACAGAGCTCAACTTTCAACAAGGCTGACACATACCCCTCTTCTGCCCTCACTAATCTTCCAGTCCCCAGCTAGTGGGATTTTTCTTGAAGAACACACTACATGTTCCAGCTCAAGATGATACTGGGACTGTGGCACCCTATGCTTTTCCTCTGCCCCATGAGATATGACTTCCTTCCTCACCCCACTCCTTCTCCAAAATCCATATATCTTCACCAGCTCCACACAGATACGTAGCAAACTTGCTGTGGTCTGCTCTGGCACCTTGCTAGGAAATGGGGCTAGCATAGAGGAGAGGGTGGAGAAAGGCCACAGACATCTCCAGTCTTCTTTCCGCGCTACTGGAGCAGACACACTGTGCAGCTGAGGGTCCAGAATGGGGGAAGAACCAGAGGAATCTTAAGGTCACACTGCTGTGCTAGTACCGGTGCTTTACAACATTCTTACTGTCTGACACAGCATATATTTAAAGCTGCACTAGCCACTCAGTATTAACACATGCCATTTCCTATTACAGATTTTTGCTGGCAGTGGAACAAGCAAGAACTCTTCAGTAAATATAAAGCTTTTGATTGCTAGTGATAGAAACATGAGCTTAGAAGCGGATGTAAGCAGACTAAGGATTTTAAAGAAACAGGAACCTCAAATCAAAAGCAATAATTTTAGAACCTAAGACATAGTAAGTGGTAAGCAGTTACCATTTCTTTTTTCAAAAACCACCGATGCCTTTGGTATAGCAATATGAAAGCAACTTATAGCAAAAACCGGTAAAACGGAACGGACACCAAAATCTCCAGGCACTAAGATAAAATACTTTGCTTTGAAAAATCCACCATTTTTCTAATCTAGATTAGAAAATTCTAAAAGCTTTTATCCTTTGCTGCTCATCCTCATTTTGTCTTCACAGAGCAGGGGAGTGAGCCTAACCTACCACCAGAAAATCACATTATCTTCCGAAGAGGAAAAAAACGAGGACCAGCCATGAACATGCTAAGGAAGCAATTAGTGTATGCACTCACTTGAACTGACAAGAGTGTTTCAGATTTAGTCCATTATTACCTTGTCAAACTGGGAAACTCCTAACCAAATGTACCTGAAGGGAAGCCAAACTCCACATAAAATCAGTTTATATTGAAGAGGTAATGAGGAACAGAAACTTTGGAAATAATTTAAATTATGTGACAGATGGAAGTTCATTCTAGAATGGCAGACCCGAAAAAAAATTACCTTAGAATGTATTTTTTTTCCAGTTAACAGGGTGTGGTCTAACTCTCTTCCTCCACAGAAGATTGACCAAAAGAAACAGGAAATACATCTATGAAAGTATGTGTGTGCAAACAGTGTATACTGTCCAACACTGGAATGAAAGCAAAGTGCTCTGCTCAGTACCCTGTTCATGGAGATAATCTGTGCTTAAGCAGTAACATAGCAACTCAGAAACCATTTGGCAAACTGCATGTGTGGCTACACCAGCTGCTGTAATGTGAAGCACCTATATGGCACAGGTGCTGGTCTATGGTAGAAGCACCTTGCATTTAAAGAGTGGCACAGCAAAAGTTGTGTCAGGCTTGTGTTAAAGCATTAGCCATCTTTTTGTTACAGTTAAGACACTTCTAGAAGTTAAAACAATTCTGTGGATTACAATAAAAACACATGTAAGGAAACTTTCCTAATGACATTTTAAAGCTCCTTATGAATTCCCTCTGTTGCGAGAAGAACATCAGGAATCAGTCCTGAGGTTGCATTACTTTATACCATGACATCCTACTAAAATACATAAAAGCATTGCATGAGTGTCCACATAGCACTGCTGTCATGGATATTTATCTAAATTTAGAAATCAGTTATAAGAAAGTGCTTTTAAAGTATCTTTCTTACTATTTAACTTGAGGATCTGATGCACTACAGCCAGAGTTCTTACCAATGACAATTTACCTTAGCAATTGTTATCCATGATGTTATCTGTTATAGCTGTATGGTAGTGTATTTTTAATCATCTAATAGCAGGTTTGTGTGCTCTTATTTTTCCCTCCTCCTCCATTCTCTCTAAGAGACAATACACAGAGTAAGCAGGAAAAAATAAACTGAAAAGTTCAGAGTTAAACACCACCAGCATATTTGACATTTCCCAATATTTATTTCAAAACTCCTAATAGCCAAAGTATTAACATGGTTTAGAATGATACAACTATTTTTTAACTTATCTATTTATGTTTGTCTACTCTACTCAATGTAAGCCAGCATCCACTACAGCATAGAAGGACTTAACATAGGTGGCATGAATATATGTCACACATAAATCTATGAGAAAAAACAAAGTGCAACAAACAGCAGTCCAAGGAATCCCCCTAGTATGAATGACTACATAGACTTATACTAAAAAGAAAAATTCACATGCCCTATTTTCTTCCTTAGAAATCTGTTCAGTTGCCATATTTCAAACCTTGTGTCCAAAAATGAAATGGTTAATGACTGATCTAATTGACATAGTAACATCAGGAAGCTTTCAGGGAGTGAAATAAAGTTAAAGCAAGTTGTTACAGTAGTCATCTGGCCTGCTGTTACAATTGTGTCTTTTTAAAGGGTTTTATTGATTTTTCTATAATATCATATGCTACATTTTGCAAATAAAATACTTGGGTAGAGTAACACAATTACAAGGAAATTGAAATACATGTACTTTGTATGATTTAGAAGTAAATGTTTTTTCTTGTGTGTTACTGAGTTTATACAGTTTGCCATTTCAAGTCCAGTTGCAAGACAACTCTCTCTTACCATTCAGCTGTGTAGCCCTAAGTTTAGGTGTCTACCTGATACCACTCCCAGGATAAAACCTCATCTCATCATCAGCAAGAATAGAAGGGATTAACTACCGTTGTTCGTGTCTATGACTACTGAGGATTACTACCTATATGTTAAAAAGTTAGACTACAAGTTTCACTTTTACTTGGTCAAATTTAGGTAAGAAGAACTCCAATGGTATCCCAAACAATGCAGCTTCTGGCACCAACTGCATTCAGATGACATGTTCTGCATAAAAAGAGGTGAAACAGAGCTGTAAAACTAGAACACATTTATTGCAACCCCACCTTGCAAGCGGTAACAAGCAGTTCCTAATGACTCCAGGTTGAAGCTGAAGCCTTCCGCCTGAAGGTTCACATTTAACCTCAGTAGCCCCAGATTTATTATTTGCTGTATTAAGGATAGACATGTGCATGACTATTGCAGGACTGGGAACTACCTGATGCTAGTCAGTGGAAAGCTTCTGGGCAATTAGTACTGTGAGGGACAGAGAAATGTGCCTCTTCACAACTCCTTTTACTTGAGAAAGGTGGAAGACAGACCTAGGTTGCCACATAGGTTCATCCCAGCTCTGTGTAAGGATCTAAGCAGCCGAAGGTTGCAAACAAAGCACAGAGTATGACAAGTTCCCATCACTGTTGCTGCGGTTATTTGGCTAAGAGGCATTGCTGGCCAGCCTGCATGAGTGGGCATGAAGCTGAGCAGTTCAAACTGAGAGCGTGGAATTGCAACATTCCTTATTTTCTCTTTTCCCTATCCTAGAAAAGAACAGATAGATTTTTGAAGGTGGACTTTCCTGTGGAAGATGTGGTTTGATGACAAAATAAATTCAATTTTAAGCATCCTCCTAACAGAACACAGTGCTAATGTGGTACAGGCTCAACCTGTTAGCTAAAATTAGTCCACCTAAATTTTTCAAAGATTGCTCTGGCTAGCTTTTGCAGAGGATCAGTTATCACCTCTCACCCTGCAATTTGTGTACAATCAGGATCACCTCCCTGTTGCACACTAGATAATTTTACAAGAACATTTTTTTGTGCCCACACATGATCCAGATGAAATGTCTGCTGCAGGGCAATTTGCTGATGCATATAGCCAGTATCAATGATTACAGACACAGGGCCTGTGTTTTAATGATAAATTTCATATTTTCTTCTCTGTGTAATATCAAGATTGTTTTGAAGGGGAATCTGAACCCAGCAGGGAATTTGAATCTAAAACACCCTAAGTGGCAGTTCAGAGTATTCTGCACTGAGACTCATGGTATCTTCTATTGAGGCTGGTTCATTTTCCATGAATAGGTATTAATCAAATCTCTGACTCTGAGATGTCCCAGTTACTATACGCAATATTAAGGATATTGCCCTAGAACGCAGCAGACACTTGGAATGCATAGACATATACATAGTATATGGGATACTAGTAAAGGGAACAGTCTTACCTCACAGCAAAACCAATCAGACTATCTGGAATGCTGAAGCACAGAGCTGGCTGCCTCAGCCCAGTGCTTCCTGACTCCCTGTAGTTTTTAGTGCTTCCTTCAGCTTCTTATGTTGAAGCCTGTAATGAACTTAAATTTCATGCATGGTAGTGGAGTACATAACTATTTCATGAAAGATAGATGCCACCACTGAATACATTTCTCCAGTCGCAGTGGTTTGAAAGGCTAAATGTGAATTCATAAATAGTTTTTAAGATAGGCAACCCCCCATTCTGGAGACTTCGTTGTTCTCCTGTTGTTTTTCCACCATCATGTTCTAATTGTGAGCAAGTACAAAAGTAACACTTAGAAGTTAAGGAAAGGTATAAGAAGTTGCTTGAAAGATGGTCTTTATTTTGCAACCATATTTGCAGGTACTTATGCAATTAAAACCCAGTGATGATATCTAAGCTGTCTTTGTGGGCTTTGGAGGTTTGAATGATGTCAAACATTTTTCCAGCTTTCCTCGTACAAAAACAACACGCACTTTTCACATCAGCCTGTGCTGCAGCAAGTGCAGCGATGGAAATTATAAAGTTTATCTCCAAATCCAATTCATGAATATGCATAAAAATATTCTTATTGTTGTGTGGGGGGAAGAAGTTGAGTAAGATTCATTACAAAGTTGGCAAGATTGGGGTAGGAAATAGCTTCCATACATTGGAGACTAAACAGGCTACAATTCTTTAGTTTGGAGAGGGAGCTGAGCAGGCCTATGAGAGAAGTCTACAGTATTGTGAATGGCATGGAGGAGGTTACTGTAGAATGACTACTCATAATTTATCACAAAATAATTGCTGGAGAGCACCCAATCAAGTCATCAGATAGTAAGCCTATGACAAATAAAAGGAAGTCATGTTTCAGAGAGTGTATAATTAAAGTCAAATTCACCATCACAAAACTGTGGTGAGGACAAACCTATACAGACACTGAAAGAGAGACTAGAAAAATGGAAGATGGTCATCTACAGGCCTGTAAACGCAGTGGTCCAGTTGCACTTCAATTTCAGATGGCCTCAGAATTGCAATGCTACCATTTCCTTGGAGCATCGCACCACTTTAAGAGTTGCCACGCTGGGAATTAATAAGTGGTGATCTACAACTTCCTTACTGGTTTCCCCTTTGAATCAGATGGCAAGCAGCCTCAATCAGCAGCAGATTACTTCTTTCTCTATGCTGAATGCATCCCTCATTCCCCATTCCTGCTCACTCCTTTCTCACTCACTTGGGAAGGGGTGAAGCACTGCCTGGAGGCCACTCTCAGAATCGGTAGAGACATCTAATGCTGGGAGTCCTCCAGGGAGCAGGGTGACAATGCCTTGCATGAAGTGGACACAGAGAAAGTGTCCAGTGGGAGTAGAGGGGAAGGGCTCAGGTGCTCTGAAGGAACAGGAACAGAACAAATGCAGTTCCAGGGAACAGGTTCCACCTCATAATATTTATTCTTAACTGCCTGTTCTGCAAAGGATGGTCTTCATGCTGAGATTTATAGACAATGAAAAACCTTATCCCAGGTGAATGATTATTATTATTTGCTCATGGTCTAAAACTCATTTGGTTCTTGGCCTTCACTCCTGGTGTTACTCTGGAACTGCAGTCTAACATTCAGCAATGTAACAAAAGTATGAAGCCACCATTGAGGCCAGTTATTTGTTGTGACCAAAGAGAACAGGTAACAGGATGAACATCAAACTGAAGTTTAAAAGAGTCCATCTGCTCCCCTTCTCCCCAGCAACGCCTCCAAAGCCTCCTTGCAAACTCCTACATGATAACTCCAAAAATGCTACATGAGATCTTTGCTTAAGCTCATAGAAATTGATTTATCAAAATCATCACATGGTGCTATTACTACAAATGCATCCCATATAAGGAGAATTGCTGTAAGTAGGACACAGGGGAAGAAACCTCAGTTATGTTTTCAGCATTAGTATCTGTGTCACAGAGTCAACACTTTAACTCCAGAAGGCTGTTTATGTTCAAAAGACAAGACCGTGTTCTTTCCTTTCCCACTAGAGACTTGCACGGAAATACCAGGGAAAGGTGTTCACATTTTGGATTACAATTGTCAGTGTAAAAGGTCGATGGTATTTAGGCCAAAGCATTTGAATAAGACATGAAAATCTAACAAAAAAATTCATTCCTTTTTATCATGTAATGTTGGTACTTCAAAGAACAAAAATACATGAATGAACACAGAAACTGAACTAGGTCAGCAGCATCGCTTTTGCTCTCAAACACTTTTGAGTGTTGCCAGCTGGAAACTTGGGCTAAGTTATGCCACAGCAACTGCAGAATAATTTTGTAGCCTGTAATCACATCTTTATTGTTACGATGATTTTAGAGGTGTTCTAATACAGTGTGAGAGCTGTCATATAAAGTATTTCGTGGTACTTTTGACAGTTAATTAGTGTATTTCACACATGTATTCAGTTTTACATCGTGTTGCATAAGGTTAATTTCATAAGTGTAGGAGAAAATTGTCTTCTCTTCACTGACCTGTATACTGCATTGGAAAAACATTTGCACGATTCTCTAAGTATACTATCAACAGTAATGGTACTTATGTATAATGTTTTTGCTTTCTTGTGTTTCTATATGCACGGATAAAATATAAAACAAGATAGATTGCTAATTTGCTAACTAGAGAAGCACAATAATCAATATTATTTTAATGTTGGATCCTAGAAGTGGGTTTTCAAAGGCACAAATGGCAGAGTTGCCTAAGTCCTATGGAAATTCACTGCTGGCACATTTATGCCTTTGAAAATCTGCAGCTTTGGATTACAAAAGACCAGACTCAAACCTAAGGGCTTTGATCCTAATACCATTTTTACACAGTGAACAGAAAAATGCGGTTGTTCAAAGAAAATGTCTACTTATTATAGAGTACCTTCAGATCATAAAAATGCATTCAGTCAGTGAACAGAAAATGCTTAATGACTTGCATTGTTTCATGCATAGGAACAGACTTGCTAGAGAAAATGCAAGTGAAGGGAAGCAAAAGTGTGTGAGGTACACAAGCTTTAAGGTCTCTGACATCTGATGAACAGACCTTATTAGGTTTAAGATTCAGATCTGTGAATAACAACACCAAGCTCCAAAATATAGCATTTTTTTGATTGCTTCCAAATCTGCTTGGAAGATTGCTTGATAAAACTGTGTGAAATAAACCATCAAACTACTAAGGTGGCTTTTGAAAAAAGGAATAGGTTGTTATTACAGTTATTGATGTATATCGGTGCAGCCCTCTCTCCTCAAAATGTTTACTTGTGTTTATAGGTCTCATGAATGCAAACAGGTTATAGCACACACAGCCAGAAGAGAGGTATTTACAGCATAACTAACACCTGCCTAAAAACATCCATGCTGAAAACAAACAATCAAACAAATAAAAAAAACCCACAACCAAACAACAGCATCTTAAGTTGCAATAGAATGTTATCTTTGCCTCAGCCCTAAAATGCAACCCCCCCTGGTACTGGAGCCGACAGCAGCTGTGGGATTAGCCTGCACCTCCTGTGTGTGATGCAGATGAAGAGTGAAGTGTGTGTTTGCAATGGGGAGGAAAAGCTGAAGCAGGCAGGGGGAAGCAGCACCCTTCCTTCACCATGGAAACACACACATACCCTATCATGCACTCAGCAGCAACGTCCTGACTTGTAGTTCACATAGCTACAGTCATCTCAGAAGAAACGGAGAAAAAGAAATAAGGCTTAGAAACTGACCTGTTTTTCATTTTCATCCTCCAGCCTCAGCCTGTCCTCAATGCAGTTCCTGGCCTGAAGGAATGCCTTCCTCTGAGCCCTTTCTGTCAAAATCCTCACAAAGACCCCATACAAATTTACACTGACAAAAAGGATTGCATTGGCCACAAGCTGTAAGAAAGAAAGAAAAGTAAATGAATATTTTAAAACACAGATTTTTATGTTACATTTCTGGTCAGCAAAATCTAAAACAAAAAAAAAGGAAATAAAAGAAAATAATTTAAAAGTGCACCATCTTTAAAAATTCTACCTTGCTAGCCATGTCACAGATATCCCTTCCCACAACCCAGCTGCAGTGAAACAATTATAGCAGCTACCACAAGTCCAGGCAAGCAAAACTGCAAAATACACAACTTTGCATCTTCTGAAGTTAATTTCTCTTATGATGATCTGTAGCTTATCACTTTTATTCAGCATAAGTTCTTTCATCAGCCCATTGGCATATCTGTCAATCTAATAAAGAAAGCAGTATCTTCAGCATTTGTTCTATTGCAAGATGCCCAGAAGACTAAAATTATTTTACTATGCCTTTGCAAAGCAGGGAGACTACTGTCCCTTTCTTTATAGTTGAGATGCAAGGCATCGACAAAATCTGTGACTAAATAAAAATGTATGCTTGGGCACTCCAAGGTTCCATAATGTGCAATTTGCACTTGGAAAATCTGCTTTGCTTCCCATATCTATACTGTTAGCAACCACACTGTATTTTTTGAGAAATCATCCAAAATATTGTTGATGCTATCCTGTAGCAGACCTCTCAGGTGCTGAGTGCTTTCAATTGATGGCTCTTGGCATAAACCAAGCCCCATCACAATAATATAAACAGGAACAATTAATTACTTTTGAACGACTTCTATGAACAGTGCTTTCATGGAGACAGAAATGACCCAACTACCCTTCTGGGTTTTTACAGTATGCGATAAAGTTGTTAACTAACCTAAATAACTCGACAGTGGCTTGCACACAACCTCCCTAAGACAATACTGCCCAAGTTTCCCACCGCATCTCTAATGTCTGTAACATGTCTTCAGATGGCAAATTCTGCAATGCAATGCAGTAGTTGATTAGAAAGGAGGCAATAAGACCTATTTACCCCATACATTTCAAGTCTCATTCTCCATATTTACTCCAGTTACTACCACAGCATCATGATAAGGGTTCATGGGACTCAAAAATTCCAATATTTCAGAAATCAGCTGGCACATGAATTGGCCATGACTGGGTATAATAAGAGCAAAGAAAGGCATTACAGCAAGTAATATAATTCATGTACAATTCCTGTTCACCTAAAATAGTTCATAAAGACCATATACCTGACATTTATTTCTTAATTCAAGGTATACATTTCAAGCTAGCACATCTCTACTGTTCTGTGATCTGCTACTGTAAATTGGAGACCACTGCCATTGTTAGCACTGCATAGTGAGTCCAGCTGTGCCAAAAACACAATAAAGTTTTAAAAAAAATAGAACCATTGACATCATTGTAGACAATGTTCACTGACTAACAGGACTAGTGCTGAAGGCTTAAATCCAGCCAAGACAGTAAGTAAAGATCCAAAATTACATCCAGAAACTCCTTGCTGATTTTGGAGAAACTTTGGGAAATGTTTCACCCTACAAAATCAAGAAGAAAGCTTCTGACGTGTATAACTAATAGCAGTATACATCTCCACTTCCTATGATCTCAGTATAGTGGGGAAAATGGAAAGATTCATTTTGGGTGGGTTCTCCTGACCTTCATGGATTCACAGCTCCTCTTTTACCTTCATACCTGGTTGATATTACTTAACAGGACATCAACAACAACTTCCCTGTAAACATTCTCACCAGCACAAAACCAAAAGATACCCTGTGACAATAAAAGGAGCTGTGCCCAGTGTTAGCATTTTCTTTCTCCTCAGATATCGAAAGAGTTATCTCACAGGAGCTAACACTAGTGAAGAATGGTGTTATGGCTTCCTGTTGAGAACTGTAAAATGTGGGTTCAGGTGTCATCAGTCAGATTAATTTCAACCTGAGGATCTCATATACCATGTCATTTCTCAGGTCTGTAGATGGTAAAAAATTGAAGATGAGCAGTACATGAGCATGTTGTTTCATGATATAGGCTGAGCACAAAGAGTGCAATTCCTATCCTGCCTTATTTTGTGTTATCACAGAGAAATGTTTGAGGTATATAAATTTTCAGCGTAAGTTAAAGCCTACTAAAATGAAATTCCTGTATAAATTCCAGTAGAATCCTATTTTTAGAGATACGAATGTGGCCACACTCACCTTTATCCCTGCATTTTATCATGCTGCAGTGTAGAGACAACAGTGTATTTTACAGCTAATTCTTAGAAGTATAATGGAATAAAAATACAAAAGGATTTGTAAAGGCCCTATTCAAAGGCAGTAGAAAGAACCCACAGAATAACCTGTTAAGACAGTTACACAGTGCAACTACTTGACTGTGTACATATACAAACCAGCTCCTAATTACACAGGGTGAAAAACTAATACTATCTTTATGTGCTGATATCACAGTGGCCCAAGACATAAATAATTACTTCCAGAGAGAACTAAAAAAAAAAAAAAAATAGTCAACTCAGTTTCTGGACTTTAACTGGAAACAGTAAAAGACCATATATTGTAACAATTTGCCAGCTGTTCTGGGACTATCATTATGATTTCACTCAAGTGATGGTGATCACCTGGACTGGGGGTAACCAGTAAGTGCATTCCTGCAATCATCCAGCTGCTTTCAGACTCAGCAGGGTAAGTAATTTTCTGACATGCTTTGAACAGTTTAAGATAAAACAGAGGCTTAGCTGTCAGCTCTGGCCTGCAGGGAATCAGGAAAAGTGATAAAGCAAGTAAAATATTCATAGATTTCAAAATGTGAGAAAAGAAAGTAGGGCACATTGTCTCCTGAGGTATGAGTTCCTTCCCTCCACAACCCATTTTCTGCTTAATTACTGTTTTTTTCCCAATTGCAAACTGCATACATCTCTCTCTTTAGGTTTCTCAAATGCATGCCATTTCCTGGTCCTTTTCATTTTAGTATGTAAATATGTAACACTATATATATACACACAGGCATACATATATAACTTAACATATATTATGTGCCATAACTCCATAAGAGGTTGGGAGACTTGCTGTTAAAACTAAGAATCATTGAAGATGTACTGAGGCCTTCAGAACTGCTGAAATATCAAGGAATTAAATTTTAAATCCTTCCTACAATATTCACTATACTACTGCTTAGTAGCAGAGAGTGCTCTTCAGGTTTCACCATTGCCTTCTATTTACAGTACTACCAAAGAAACAATTTACTTAATGCAACACAAAATGTCTCAAAGACATTTTTATGATGCAACCTCTTTCAAACACTATTACTCTCACATTCCATAATGAGACTATAGGTCAGACAGAGTAAAAAAAAAGGAATCAGGGTCATTAAAGTCTTTTAAAAAATTTATTTATTGTTGTAGCTGAATCTTTTATTGTGCATTCAGCATATGTGCTGCGCTTCCATACCAACATCCTGAGATTTAGGTTTCTCTAGTCTTTGGTTGGGTAGACTTTCTGCCACTGGATGAACTCTGGCATAGTTCCTTGTGCTGGCTCTAGAGGGTGTTACCAAAGGAGGACTTCCAACACAGAGAGCTAGTTCTTGTGGGCTGCCTAGTCAGTGAAGAGGGACTGGCAGCTCCAGCAGGTATTTTAACCAAATTTTTGTCTCTCCTGATTTTTTATCCGTTGACGTTCCCGCATCTGAGGTTAGTTTTGGTAGGGAACTCCCATCAGGGAGTGAGCAAATAATTCTGGAGGTAAGAAGCATGTAGCATTCACATGCGTACATAGGGCTTGTGGAGTTCAATCAAAGATCTCCTTTCTTTTTTTTTTTTTTAATTCCCCAGAATCATCTCCCACTTTTTGAGTGTCCCTTGGGATTAGTTGAGAGGCTCTTTGAAGAGTGTCTCAAAACTTTTCTCTCTATTCCAGATAGGATTTATTCTCCACTTCTTTTACCGTCAAAGAAGGAACCCTCATGTGTACACTCATGGCATGCGCTTGTTCTCTCAAACAAATGGTGGAAGCTCCTGTTGAGAGGCCTCTGTTTACTCAGCACACTAACTCTGCTATCAGGTAAACAGTTGCACAGTAGATGATTCAAACCTGAGGCTGATTTTCATTGTGGAATAGCTTTCTGCTTGTCTCACAAAATTGCCTCATAGGAAGATGTGGTTATTTCACAAACATGCAAATGACTTCTGGATCACTTGAAGACTACGAAGTGGCATTAATATTGATAGATATTTAAATACTCAACTGAAGTACACTAAATGAGAAATACAAATTCCCAGAAAACTTCAGGAGACTCCCTCAGAACTTCATTGTGATTTCTAAAACTTGTCACGTGAATGGGACTGAGAAGGCATTTCAATAGCTACCACGCCAAGGGTTATAATTTAGTGGCTAACATCAATATTTTATTTATTCTCAGCAGCATGAGTTCTCCCGATATCCCATGAAGTAGAGTGGAATACATAGGAAAAATGGCTGGCATTTCCAGGTGAAGGTTGAAATTTGAAGAAAAGACAAGATCAATGCAGTTCTTGTATGTCCTAAACCTCACAAAACTCATTAAGATGAGAGTTATGTAGGGCTTGGATTCTACTTCCGGTTTTCCCTGTTAATTGAATTTTACTGCAAGTAATTTCTGTGCCACTATTGTTCCTGTTATGTAGACAATGTTACATTTACTCATTCTGTCAAAATGCTTTGAGATATGGCAATGAAATGTGTTTCTGTAAAACATGAATGTCTATTGTGAGGCATGCCTTTAAGGAGTGTCATGAGCAGCTTACCAAAATGAGTCAGTGCTTCCACCATTAAAACTCTTGAAGAAGAAAGCAAGACTGTGCTATTCATGAAAACTATTGATATCATGAAGAAGACCTTTTACAAGTTTAAACAAAAATCATTTATCTTTTTCCTGTTATGGAAAATGTTACCATTAAAACAGTGTTTTATTTACAGCACAAGACTACATAAAAGAGAATGCATGATTGCCTCTTGATCCTGACGTGATTTTGTCAAGTTTAGTAATTCACTCAATCAACTCACTTTGTAACCTTTTGAGAACACTTAATTACTGTATATGCTCCCTCTGTTTGCTTCAAGTGACATAACATAGGAGCGGAACTTCTCCCTAGTTCCTCACTGCATCCCAGAAAACACATCATCCTACTAGAGAAGGCAGCCGAACAAATTTTCTCCAGATTAAATAAATGTATTCCCATTTTTAATAAATATCCTGTTTTAATTTTGTTAGTTTTTGTCCTAACTGGTTTATGCCACGTACTAAGAAAATACTGTTCTGCTGTGCTATTCTCTGTGATGTTTGTCTTCATTTGCATCCCTCCTGAATCTACAGCATATTCTCAAAGGGAATTAGTGACTAATTATTTCAGTGATAACACGTTGAATGAGAGCAGATGTCACTGCTGAGGAAAATACAGAAGCACGGGAGTGTCTATAACCATACAAGTGAAGAGAGACTTTCAGGATACCCAGGATGCTATATCTGTTAACCACAGCTAGTTTTTTTTAAATGTACAGGCACAATGTATAATTGCAGAAGTACACTCTGTGTCTCTCTCTCTCTGTTTGCATACATGTTTGACTAAAGTACAAGACATAATTTATAACCACTATTTAAAATACATGCCATAAACCTTTCTAATAAATGCCCCCTACAAAAACAAAGTCATTGAGCTCCTCAGTGTTAAAAGTTCATTTGTTGCACCTTTCTCTAAAGGCCATGTCCTTTTAACTTGGAAACATGCACTGGGAGGACCGTTAGTGCAAGGCAACAAACTCTTTCCAAAGCCAAGAGAAGTGCTGAGGCTATCACAGACAGAAGAGAATATATGAAGAATATTGCACATGAAGAAGTACAGTTTCCCAGTCATCCATACTAATCAGTCAAGTCTACGTACAAAAGAAAACTGGCTGATCTCCAGTTTTTCACTACATGAGAGGCTATGAATGCCTCTCAGATAAAATATGAGAGAGATGATATCTCAGCTATTATATTTCTTTCTTTTGCTGTTACATTATGGTACTGCACTCCAGACTGTGTAACAGGTTCACAGCAGAACATACACCTTAAATGTATTAATATAATCTCAGTCACTTCGATCTGTGGAAAGCTGACATAATGAGCTACCCAGTAAAAAGTCAAAATATTCTTATTCACTGGCTTACATGTCACATCCCACTAATTTCTTTCTGCTGAGAGAGGCAAATGGGCAAATGTCACATGTCTTTCCTGATTTATTTTTTGCATTCTTTTATGGTATATTGTAAGTCACCATCAAACAAATAAGACCTCAGTTCTTTTGTGCTTTTGGGGTGGGTTGTTATGGTTTGGAGGTTTTTGGACATTGCAATTGTTCCTAAGCATCTATCACAAAAAAACTTAGAATATTTTGCCAAAGCTATTTGAAATAATTTCTATAGAAATATTGGCCAATAGTTTTATTTATTTGTGCATGTTATTTACTTGCTTGACAGAGTCCAGGTGATCAGCCCCTGAAGATGTTCTATATCAAGCAAAAAAATACAGCTTTATCTCCTTTTCCTATTAGTTAGTATAATGGCATGTTGTGCAATTAGAGAGTAGTACAGTAATCTCTTGTCCAAAATCTGTCTGCGTTTGTTGTATGCAACACATGGTTCCTTGCCAGTACTTGTTCCCCCACAAGAACCCACCTGAACATCTTAATACATTTTATCTTTAAAGCTGCAGTAATTAAATACATAAAGACTTGTGGGGATATACTATCCAAGATAGTTTTAAAGTTTTGGTGGGACTACAGTTGCTACGTGATGGGATCTTCAGATCTTAAATGCAATTTTTCTTCATTTGAGTCCTGTATATGACTGAAAAATAACATGTAGCAGCCCCCGTCTTGTGCCTGGCTGCTGTAGACAGTAAGTGTTTCCTATCTAGTTTACAGCTCTCAGACTACAGAGACACAGGATGAGGCCATGGCTTCAGTTCAGCAAGGGGCGACAGGTTTTCAGATCGCTCCTGTAACAACCCAGGAGGAAGATTGCCCAGTCAAAGAGGGACAGCCTCCTTTTGCAGCCCACTGTGTGCCATCAGTCAAGTGAACTAACTGTTGTCTCATGGTCCTGTGGCATGATTTGGTCGTATCCATAAAACGTAGTCCACAATGTGCCTCTTATGGGACCTGGCTTACCGAAGACTGATAGCTATGCTCTGAGCGCCTGCACATTCTGGCAGCAGGAACACAATTTCAGCTTTTCCCTCAGGACCTCTTACTCATCAGCTTTAGTTGTCAAAGTGTTTTCTGTAAAAACTCAAAAGTGCTCTATAAAGCTTTGCCAATAAAGAGCGCCAGGGCAGAGGGCTCATTGGGTCAGCCAGTGATGGAGCTGCTGACTTGGTCTTCCCAAGTCCCAGCTCTGTTCTCCAAAGGTTCAAGCTGGGTCTTGTCAAGGCTAGGAACTGCTACTGGGGACAAAGTACTACCCCCAGGGCTTATTTTACATGCTGCACAGACACTGCACCATCTATTTGGTACTGAAATGGCACTCTCCTGTGCTGTACACCGGCCACTTCTTGAATTTTCCTCCTGGAAGGCTGGGTGCATAAAACCTAGGAGATCCAGCACCCATCCTTAAAACCTCTAAATGCCTTTTTTAAATTTAGCTTCAGGGGACTTTCTCAAGATATGGGAGACAGCCATGGATACAACCAGGTTCCCAAGTCAGTGTATGTCAGTTAGGTACAATCACAGGCATATAGCAGCTGAAAAAATGAAAAACAGCTCAAGCAACTGTCCAAATATTACACTGTAGTGAACTCACTATTAGGAAATCATGCTGAAATGCATTACTTAAATTTCTATATAGCAAATTCAATTTATTTTTGGTGATGCAAGCAGTGTCAGGTACACATTTTTCATATTGAGCATGGGGCCTCATATTTATTTTATGCCACTAAAAAGAGTCTGCCCCAACAATGTTAAGAAATATACAGAAGTCTTCTAGCAAGTCACCTGCAAACTATATCCAGTTACTAAACTGTGAAGCACTTGGTCTCTTTCCAGATGAATGAAGGCAGATGAAGATAAGGAGAGGAAAAAGTGTTCTGGCTACCAGTGTACTGCTAAATGAAAACATGACTGCATTAGGACTAGAGTGATCTCAGCCCATTTTCCTCTCCACCAGAAGGATTGCCTGCTAGACCTGACGAATGTCCTCTTATATCTCTTTACTCTTTTTTCGTCTCCATACACATATTTGAAGCAGTTGGTGCATGATGTCACTTCTGGTCAAATGTCTTGAAAAGATGAAAGTGTTTGCCTTGAGGAAGCTATGTTCTATTACACAGACCCCATTTACTTTTCTCCTATTGTGCTTTACAACTTGCAAGAGCTGTCACTGCAGATAATAAGATTTTCGCTCTGCAGGGTCATTTAAGCTGTGGCATCTTCTGTCAGTGTTGGCACTTGAGAGCTTTCATACTGTCAAACTTGAAAGGAACAATTTAAGCAGAAAAGATAGAGAATGATAGCCATTTTCTTGTTCAACTTTGAAAATTATTTTTGCAAAGAGAAACCAGCTATACAATATGTAACTAAGCAATTGATCAATCAAGAAATGGATGGAAGATTGAAAATAATATTTCCAGTCATAGTAGTACTTGAGAGACTTACTGGGAAAACAAGGGGATATACCTCTGCTTAATAATTCTATTTGACAATTGAATTAATCAGTCAATTATTTCAAAAGAAGACAAAGCAATTCTGAAGATTTAGGACCAAAGGACCAAACTCTGTTCATTTTCAGTTAGTGATCCTAAAATCAACTTTGTTGTTAGAATCTCTACGCTGTATGATTAAAAATAGTCTGAGTGTGCTAAAAAAAATGGAAGTGTGATTCTGTAGTTGGGAATTTGGCTAGTGTTCCAAACCGATTCATACAAACCTCATTGCTGGATCAGAACAATATGCTGATTTTATGAGCAACAGGATACTTTTAAAGACATATCATGAGAGCACATGACTAATAACTTCTCGTGTTATATGATCTTGTTGTGTGTAGGTTTTCTGTTTCTGTTTTAATGTAACATCATTTGAATGCAAAAAAAAAAAAGATTTTATAAAAAAAGTCACATTATTGTGAATGTCAAGCATTTAAAAAGAGAGTTGAACTGCAGAAATATATCAAAGTATTAAATCATTAACCTGGAGGTGTGTAAGAGACAACAGAACATAAATCAAGTGTGTTTTTGAAAGAGGAAGAATAATTGAGGGTAAAGGGAAAATTTAAAAAAAAAGAAAGAAGGAAAATAATGATAAAAAGTGGAACTGAAACATGCTTACTCTGAGCAGAAAAGAGAAAATAATAAGGCAGCTAGAATTACAGATATGATGCCAAATTTAGATAAAATTTTGCACAATTTTGAAGACTGTGCTAATGCTTTTTTCTTTTTTTTTTTTTTTTTTCCCCAATGTCACATTTTGTTCTATCTCATTAGAGGGAGGTATGCAAGGTTTTCGAAAGTTTTTTTTTTTAGTTGAATGAAAGAGATGACAGGTAAGGATCATGAACTGCTATTCTTTGAATTGTGAATGAGGTAACTTCCTGGGTTTTTTTTTGCTCCTACAGCTACCAAAACACTCAGAAACTCATCCCAACTTGCATTTAAATGATAAAAGTCCTCCTTCCTAGAAACCATCTGGTAGGTCATTTTTCTGCTTTGAATACCTTGTCAGTTCTCATTAGCTTAAGGATGTCCATCAAATTAAGAATGTGCAATGGTAAGAGAAACAGTGCTATTTCCGCTTACATATTATAAGAGATTGCAAACAGCAGAATTTTATGCCCTGAAAAAGACAAGAGTGGGATATAAATGAGTTATGGAGAATCGTGAAAATTACAGCGGAAAACTTTTGTAATTTCTTATTCGGCTTCAAAACAAATGAGACAGAGGAGACAGTATGTTAGACCCCAAAGCAAGCTGTTCACTGGTAAAAACATAATAAGAGTCAATTGCAACTACTGTAATATGTCATATTATGTCATATTACATCTTTCTTAACAAATTCCCTCTTAAGGTTTTGTGCTGACTGCACCTTTTTTTTCCTTTTCTTTTTTCTTTTTTTTTTTTTTTTTTTTTTCCACAAAGAAACAAAGCAATAGCAAGTATGGAACAGGACATGTACTCTTCAGTGCTCCTGCATTTTTGCTTTCTTCTGACGCAGGCTCTGTGTTTTCTTTAAGATGCAAGATAAATCAAGGACTGCACTTGACTACATCTCAAACAACAAGAAAAATACCTGACAGGTGTGGACTTGCAGCTGGAAAGAGATGGTGCTAAGGCTACACACAGTATGTGCATTCTGGGAGAGGTTAATATGGATCAGCTCCAGCTTGGTCTGGTGGACCAAACAATAGTTAGTCTACTTTCCACTGAAGTCTCTGTTCTTAAAGGCACAAGACACATTACCAGAATACAGACAAGAGATTGAGGCTTTTTCTTTTTTTTCCCCCAACGCAGCAAAAAATAGAGATTACTTTTTTTAAACAACCCACTATCCCATAAGTCTCAAAGGGTTTGTATCATAAAGACTGCACAGGTACAGGAAAAGATGGCCCTGACAACAGAAAAATATGTGCTGAATCATGCTAATCTTAAGAGTGTATAAAAGGGTCTCATAATAAAAGCAAATATAGCACTGTTGATTATACAATATGTATATTAGCAAGTGACAATATACACAAGTCTGGCAGATTAATAAATCCATGGCAAAGATTTGCTTACCTGCAGAAAGATTAGATTACAAATCACCTATTCAGTCAATAACTTGTAAATGATTTAAATATTTTCTAATACCTCCTGATAATAGTAGTCTTCTGAAATAAGTAGTTTCTAAATCATTACATTATTATGTCAGAAACAATCCTGGAAAATACAAGTCTATAAGAAGGGAATTAAAAATGAGATATGTGGTAAAGATAGAACCATAGAATCATTTTGGTTGGAAGAAACACTCAAGATCACCTAGTCCAACCATAACCTAAATCTACCACCAAAACATGTCCCTAGGAGCCTCATCTATAGACATTTTAAATACCTCCTGGGATGGTGTCTCCACCACTTCCATGGGGAGCCTCCTCCATTGCTTCGCAACCCTTTCCATGAAGAATTTTTTCATAATATCCAATCTGAACCTTCCCTGGCACAACTTGAGGCCATTTCCTATCACTTGCTACTCAGCAGAAGAGACCAACACCCTCCACACTCCAACCTCCTTTCAGGTGGTTGTAGAGAGCGATAAGGTCTCCCCTCAGCCTCCTTTTCTTCAGGCTGAACAGCCTCAGTTCCCTCAGCGGCTCAATGTCAGACTTGTGCTCCAGACCCCTCACCAGCCTCATTGCCCTTCTCTGAACCCTCTCTGGCACCTCAATGTCTTTCCTATAGTGAGGGGCCCAAAACTGAATACAGCATTTGAGGTGGGGCCTCACCAGTGCCAAGTGCAAGGGATTGATCACTTCCTTAGTCTTACTGGCCACACTATCCAACCCTTCTTGTAGATGGGCATCACATTTGCCAACCTGGCGTGTTTCATGTGCTATATTGCTTTGCTTTGACATGTTAAAAAACATTCTTCAAAACAGGCAGATTTTCATATTGAACAACTAAAGGCTCAATTTATATAGTCAGAATTAATTAAGCACAAGAACTGAAGCAAGAATTGAGATTAAATCTTTAGAAAGAACTCTAAATAATTTTATACATGTTAATATATGTTTGTAATTGTGTTCAGATTCTATAAACTATATACAACACTACCCTTAGAGACCTGTGCTCAAAGGGACATTGAGTGAGACAGTTTTCCAGTGAAAGGCAGAGTGTAATTAGTTCAGTGTAGGAAATATACCAAGTAATTACATTTTTGCCTGCCTAAATTACGCCTGTAGGTTCAGCTGATTATAGGAATCTGCCAGCTGTTAAGCAGCCACTGTGTTTCACCTCGAGTAGCAGCTTTTCAGCAACACAGTAGGCAAAATAACTCTTCTAAGTCTGTAAGGCATCACCATGCTTCCAAATGGGCCAATATATGTAAAAATCTTGCTTCTCATCTGTACAACTGCAGAAATAATGAAATCCAGTAATACAACAGGTTGGAGTGTTAGAGCTCACCACTGCAGTCCTTCAAGGTGCTGACAGGGAACACCACTGGTTTTCCAGGGGTTAGTGACGAGTGCATGCACAATATGGCTTTTTGAGTAATGAAGACAAGACTACTGGTAGGAGTAGGATACGAGTGTAAGTGGATCAATAATTTGATTTAGCAATGCAACTGTTTGGCAGAAGACATGGCCTAATGAGTCAGTTTATTTAGGGTGTTAGACTTCTTTTCACAGTCCAAATAGAAAGCCAGTCACCTAATACCCTTCCAAGGCATATGTCCTAAGGCTGACCAGTAATTGTATGTCTTCCGAGCACAGCACAGTGCTGCAAAGGCATCACCAGCTGAGCTCTGAAAGCTGTTTGTCCACAACAGCACAGTCTCTCTGCCAGAAAGACTCAAAACCCTCTGTTAGGAGAGTTTATCCTCCTGGGTGCAATGCTGTGCTATTGTGGCCACAATATTTCTTGTTTCAGTGCTAGAATGGAGTCTGTAAGCTCTGCATTATGCTGCAGAGCTGCATTAGTGCTGCTGCATATGCATTAAATGAGGAGTGGGAGGCAAGGAGCAGCAAGGCAGCTTGACCCAGCTGAAGAGGACACTGCTCTGATGCTACTTGCCCTTGTGCTGACTCTTGTTCTTATCCTGTGCCAGCAGTCATGTTTAACTGGCTCCAGGAACTCACCTGGCCAAAAAATAACCCACACTTCACAAATAATCTTATTTTTCAAATTGTGCCCCTTGAGAGGTTGCATGTATTTCAAGAGTAAGCAACATGAGCTGCACCACTGCATGGAAACTTGTTCCAGTTAAACAAAATTAATAAAGAAAGATGCCACAGATATATGTATTAAGTCATAAAGTATTGGCCCTGGTTACTTCCACAAGGAGGTTAGTGACAATTATGGAGGTGCTGATTTTCAAGATGCATTGTACATTTAAGTTAGTTAGAGTGGAAAAATAATCTAGAAAAGTTGAACCAAAGAAAAATATTGAGGAAGGTGGTTCAACTGAGTTGGAAGTGTCACAGAGGAGAAGTCAGGCTGTACCCTCCACAGCTGCTGTGAAAAAAAAAAAAAAAAAGAAAAAAAAAAGGGTGGGTCATGATCATAGGAGATTCCCTTCTAAAGGGAACAGAACGCTCTATATATGTAGACCAGACCCATCTATTAAGGAAGTCTGCTACCTCTTTGGGGCCAGGGTTACAGACATGAAGAGAAAATCTCCTTCCCTGGTTAGGCCCTCAGATTATTATCCTCTACTAATTTTTCAAGTATGCAGCAATGAGACTGAAAAGTGAAAAAGCGATTCAAGAGGGACTTCAGAGCCTTGGTACAACTGGTTAAGAGATCAGGAGCTCAAGTAGCATTTTCCTCTGTCATCGCAGCTGCTGGGTATGATGAGGTAAGATACAGGAAGACCCAGCAGATCAATACCTGGCTGCATGACTGGTGTCACTGGGAGAATTTTAGGTCAGTTTACACAACACCTGGCCCGCTAGTGACCAATGGGCCATGCCAGTCTCAAAGAAGGAAAAGGATCCTTGGGCAGGAGTTATCAGGACTCATTGAAAGAGATTTAAACTTGATTTGAAGGGGGAAGGAGAGAAAATCATGCGCAGCAGAGGTGAACTCAAAGGCAGCATGCCACCATTTGAGGGACGGGGTGCTAGTGAGGCCCTTTGGTCTGCCATCTCAGCAGAGATAGGGGATGAAGTGCCAAGTGGTAGAAGACACAAGGATTATACACATGCTAGAAACTGTGGAAGCACCTAAGAATGGTCACATAGGAATCAGGGCTTCCCACCAGAAAAAGGGGGCTGGATCAATAGCCCAGCGGAAGTGCATCTATACAAATGCACTGTGCAGCAGAAAAGCTATGATGTAGTTCACATCAGAGAAACATGGTGCAATGACTCCCACAACTGGAGTGCTGCAATGGATGGCTATAAATTCTTCAGAGGGGACAGGCAAGGAAGGAAAGAAGGTGTATGTTAGAGAGTGTTTTGATTGTCTGGAGCTTGATGAGGGTGATGATAGCTTTGAGTGTCTATGGGTAAGAACCAAGGGGAAGGCCAACAAGGTGGATATCCTGGTGGGAGTCTGTTACAGACCAACCAACCAAGATGAAGACACAGGTGAAGTATTCTGCAGAGAGCTGGGAGAAGTCTCATGATCGCTAGTCCTTGTGCTCATGGGGGACTTCAACTTAGCAGATGTCTGCTGGAAATACAACACAGCAGAGAAGAAACAGTCTAGGAGGCTCCTGGAGTGTATGGAAGACAACTTCCTGACAGCCAACTAGGAAGGTGCCCCTCTGCACCTATAGTTTGTTAATAGAGATGTACTCATGGGTAATGTGTCGTTTGGGGGTTGCCTTGGGCATAGCAATCATGGAATGTTCAAGTTTTCTATTCTTGAAGAAGTAAGGAGGATGATTAGCAGAACTGCTACGTTGGATTTCCGAAGGGCAGACTTCGATCTGTTTAGGAGGCTGGTTGCAGAGTCCCTTGGGAGGCAGTCCTGACAAAGGAGTCCAGGAAGGCTGGTCTTTCTTTAAGAAGGAAATCTTAGAGGTGCAGGGTCAGGCTGTCACTGTGTGCCAAAAGACAAGCCAGCAAGGAAGAAGACTGGCCTGGCTGAATAGAGAGCTTTGTCTGGAACTTGGGAACAATTTATAACCTTTGGAAGAAGGGGCAGGCTACTCAGAAGGACTGCAAGGATGCTGTGAAGTTATGCATGGAGAAAATGGAAAGGGCCAAAGCCCAACTAGAGCTGAGCCTAGCTGCTGACATAAAAAGGAACAAAGAGACAAAGCTAACATTAAGTCCACCATCTGTGGCACTAAAATTGTTGCACAAGCTATTATTTTGTCATGTGCAGTTTTAAGTAGTTGATGGGGCCTATGATGCAATATGACCAGAAACACATGCAAGAACGTTGTATTTCTGCCTTTATCCAAAACATGATTATGTATTTGAGATGGGATGAGGCAGTTTCTGCACCCTGGCTTCCAAGAAGCACAGCACTGATGACAAAACTGGCTGAATGATCTAGCAACAAAAGTGATATGTCATCCTGTTTGGTTTTATCTGTTGCACAGCCCCTCCTCAGCAGTTCTTCTGAGTGAGAGAAAACAGACTGAACCAAACAGAGCCAGGCAGAGCACCCTCCAGGCTCTCACAGGCAATGGCTGGGAATAACTGCATGCCATGTTCTGCACAATAATTAAGCTGGAAGAATAATCTGTGGAAAAATACAAGGTCTCTTCTGTTTTCTTCAGCTAAAAGAGAAGACTTTCACAGACGATGGGATATGGGAAAGAGACCTTGGCTAGTCTGGTAGTGTGGGAAGTGACTGATGCGCATCCCAGCCTGCGTGTCACTGAACAAAGCACTGCAATGGAGAAGTGTAACACTAGCTCTTGAGAAAAAACAGGTTTGGTATCACAGTGTTTTGTATAGCCACCCTGATATTTCACTGGGGAGATATTTTATTTATATAAACAAATATATGAAAGAATCACAAATCTCCACTGTGAGACACCAAATACAAAGGGCCAGGACCAAAACCAAAAATAGATCATGGAGAAATACATGAGGCTAGCCCTGCAACCCTGTCAAGGGATTCAAAATAGCACAGTAGGAACTCCATAGGAGAGCAAATCCCTTTCATCCCATACAGTTATCCCTTGTCATGTAGTTGGTTTTGGCTATCATCTCCTTTCAAGCTGTAAAGGCCTAGATACTTCTCTGCAGAAATTAAAAGTTTGCTGGATATAACATGATAATTAATAATTCTGAGTTATCTAAAATGCAAATTAGGCCACCAGATAAGTTTCATTAATGATTCTTTTAAAGTTAGAACCGCATTTTTGGAAAAAATATTTCCCCACAAATGTAGGTCAGTGACTGAATTCCATTGATCAGATAACTGGAATATCTTAACCCACTTAAAGGAAAATAAATTTAAACTTATTTCCAAAATCATCCATTGCAAAATGATACATGTATATATATGTGTGTGTGTGTGTGTGTGACATCTATATATATGTTTTATATATGTGTATGTATATATAAAAAATATGTTCGTAATTCCAGTTTAGAATGACTGAAAAGCTATCCCAAATATTATAATGAAATCAAAACATATAAAATATAAAACAGCAATTAAATAGTCCTTCATTATTTCTAATTACAGTTCAACACAAATATATATGCTGCCCTGCCATATTGTCCACTCTCACTTCTTGTAGCCAATGTTTCACAGCTTTGCAGGTGAGCAAGAAATGCTAAGGCTCTGATGTAATTCCATACAAAATTCCCCTTGACATGCTTTATTTGTTTTTCTAATTAAGTGCTTAGCCAACCCACACAGCAATATGGACACGTGTAACTCTATGAGTGTACATCATGCTCTCCACTCCTGCAAATGACTCCACCTTCCTGGAAACATGCATGCAAACCTCCTACATCCCAAATGCAGATGGCATTAATTATCAGAAAGGACTTAAATGTTTACAACAGGGATTTAACCTTTTCATCAACATGCTTCTTTACCAAGTATTGACAAAAAAAAAGGGTGGAATAAGGGCAATGTTGGCCAAACTAGAACCAGAAGTAATGGTGAATTCACAGCTTTCATGCAATTCTGCTTGAAATAGTTACTCAAAGATACACCCATTCCCAAGTGATTTATGATGTACTTATAATAAAATAAAATAAAATAAAATAAAATAAAATAAAATAAAATAAAATAAAATAATTTTTATACAGCAATTATCCACTCACTCAAATGAATCATGACTCTAAGTTCTACCCTTGCTTCTAACACTGGAAACCAGAGGACTTCTAGTCAGGGTGAAGAGCGCAACATTGCGGCATCATCTGCAGTAGACTCTCCAGTTTGAGTTTGTTGTACTTAGGTGTTGGCCCTTCCAAGGACTTGTTGTGAATTTGAACAGAATATAATACACAGCGTAAAAAAAGTGAAGTTACAGCACATCAGAAGTATGAGCCGGTTTATTAGTCCTTGAAGATGAGTCACTAACCTCCTTATGAGGGGGAACAACAACCATGGCAAACAACCCGGCACCTGGTCTGATGGTCACTCTCTGCCTCACTCTGCCCTGCTCACCTGCTGATACCAGCACCAGTGTGGCCAGTCTGCAAGCGAAATACCAGTTCATTTTAATTGCTGGACTGAATAGCCAGCTAGTGGTAACTGTGTGATGGCAAGATTATCACTAAATCAGTGATTTCTCACTATTAGATATGCAGAACTGCAACTGCATCTAATTTTTATTAACCTTATAGAACACAGTGCATGATTTCCCACAGCCTGACATAATTCAAAGGCCTGAATTAATCTTACTGAGAGATTATCCCATTCTGTGGTAGAGAAAAGGAAAATAGAGGGAAAAAAATAATGGAGAGGAAAGCAATTTCCAAAATCTGCTGCCAACAGCATAGGCATCAGTAAAATCTCTAAGACAAAACTCTACTGAGAACACCACTGCATGTGCCCCAGGCACTAGGTACAGTGAAGCAAGCGTGGAATTGTGAGTGAGTAATAGGCCATAGAATAAGAGTTTATTTTATAATTAAAGGTACCACATTCTTGACCATACTCTCCACAAAGGCAACTTTGATGTGAAAGTCTAGATATCCAGATACGTATCCAGGGAGTAGCTACATTGACATCCAAAGCACGGAGAGATTCCCCATCCGTAAGGGATGAGCAAAATGTCCCTTGGCTGTTGCACGCGGAGGTGAGCCTCACTTCATCCCAAGCAGAACAAGAACAGAGCACTAAAGTCCTCCTCTCATTCAGCTAATTTCTTGGGTGCTTCCCTTATACCACTCTCACTTGGAGCTCAGCTTTCCCTCTCTCTGCTACAATCCTTTTATACTCTATTTGGCCCCACTTTCTGTTGTATAAATCTCTGTATTTATGACAGGAGGCTGTGACCATTTTTCAAGCCAAAAACTCTTCCTGAAACAGATCAGTGCTGGAGACATACACAGCAAACCCTTCAACAGGACTAGAAGTGCTCTGCTGGAGTGCTCACTACCAAAAGCAATATCTTCGGAGTAAGGTAAGGGACATGGTGTCATGGTGGCTAGCAACAAAGGCAGAAAGTATTATTTCCAGAAGACACAGGAAGCTTTTGAACAGATGGGACAGGTCCTTACCTTCCCTGAAATCAGCTTTTTTCTAAATGTATGCAGAGGTACCCCCAACATGGATGCATTAATGACATGATTACTACAATAATTTGTTATCCTACTGCAGTGCTTTAATATTTACTGTTCAATACCAAGCACAATAAGAAGAAATTTATTTGAGAGGAGGCTGCGACCATATTTCTGCTTTGCACTAACAGAACAGGTAGTTCAACAAAACCCTGATGCATGCCTTTGCTGGGGGATTTTTTTTCTCATTTATTTTATTAAATATAGTTTTCGTAGCGCAAGTGCTAAAGCAGTATTGAAGAAAGTGGAATGGAAGGTTTTTGGGGGTTGATTTGCCTGTCTGATTAAACTCTGCCTGACCCTCTTTCCCTTTTTATTTCTCTCCATGGCATTGATTTTCACAGAGGTTAATAATACAAGGGGTGGTGCTATATACTCTGACAGTCAAGTGGGAGGTGGCTAAGGAGCAGCTTCTATTTTAAGACAACCTACATGGCATGCTGTTTTTCCTGTATCATAGCTTAAGAAACTTTCCTTTTTCTGCCTTATACAGGCCATAATACTGTTTAAGGGGAACCAAAGAAAATTCTAAGAATATTTTAAATTCTTTTTCTAAAGGGAAAATATCTTCATACTAACTTAACTCATCCAGACCTTCAGTTCCCACAGATTTGTCAGACTTCTTAGCATAAAAACTTAGCACATGCTTCTCATATGCCTTGTCTTCAGTGATTGCTAATGCTCTTGAAATCCCCAGCCCCGATGCTGTATTGCTTGTGCTCATCAGTGTGATTAAGAACAAAAATCTAAGCTGTGCAGTTACAACCATGATAGCCCAGCCATGATCCCTCCTGGTAACACAGATAGCATTTATCTGTGTGATTCTGTATGACCGTGTCTTTCTTTCTCCTCCGTGTATGATCTCATAGCAAACTATATTCCTGTTACTGAGCATATGGCCACAAGAAAAGTCTTAAAATCCGTCTTTTAAAATATTTTCAGAGTACTCATTCAGTGATGGTAAATGTATTCTGTGGTTATTTGAAAATTAGTTATAATCAAGCATAGAATTAACAAAGCAAAAAACAGGAGGTGGTAGATTTTCAGTTTATATAAGCTAAAGTCACTGGAGCTATGGTGGTAAGTATACTCTGGATCAGGCAACAAAGTTCAATTTTTAATTGTGGAATATATAAATAAACCTCTCTCTCCTGTTTGGGTAGGCTGTCATAATTAATCAAGCATGTATCACTATGTTTTTAATGACAGTGCCTGAGCAAACAGTTGCACAATTACACTGGTCCCATTTTAGTACACACTTTTGATTGTCTGTTTGGTACCAGTGGTTCTTATCTTGACCTTTGAAACACAACATGCTACTACAGTCTAATAATTAACCAAGGCCAATCACAAACTGACCAGTTGTGCAGTGCGCAGCCAGTGTTCATGTGCACATCTAGGGAATCACCAGCCTGTGGCGCTCATGGAGATGCCTGTGGGGACCACAATGTGACTCACATGGCCATGCAGCAGGAACTCAGTCCTTTGAAGCTGCCATAACTCCTGTGCAAAACAGGAGCACAGGCTTATAAAGTTCTTTCTGCACCGCTCTATCTGGTTGCAAGAACTAATGTTTGGAGTTAGAGGCTGAATTCTACCAAGATCATGGAGAGTTGCACAACTAGGTACCTTTTGGGTGTTTCAGCCCAAATTAAATTCAACAGCTAAGACATTTTCAGAATGCAATACTGCAATGTGTTCCAGCACAGCTGGAGCATTATTGTAACACAACTTCCATAGCACAAGTCATCCAGTGGTATCTACCTCAGGCCCAAGCTAGAAATCCAAGGTCTTCTGTCATGGAGCAAGGAGAATCTGACCTCCTTCTGCAGAGGAAAGGCATTTAAAATCATTTATCAGAGTTCAACCACTTTTGCTTTGCCGTGCCCAGTAAATGCCCAAAGTAATAGGGACACACTGAACCATTTCTATCTGCATTCATTTGTACTTCACAGCTTGCATGTGTCCCTCCTGATGTGGAATCTGACAAATGGCAAGCAACTCCTGAGTCAATATTCATCAAACTAAGCCCTACTGGTAAAAAGAAGTTATTTCCTGCCTATTCTTAGCACTTTCTTCCATGTGAATAAGAGCTTCCATCAGCAACCAGGGCTTTCATACTGTCTGCTAAGTAAAAGTCTGGTTGTGGAGAAATTACTAGGAGGCAGCTGAAAGCAGTCAACTATGGGTTGACTTGGGTGCAAAGATATTTGCACAGGTATTTAGGTTCCTAATTGTCTCTAAAATCAATCCAGAGACTGCAACATAAATATGTGTGAGGACCTGTGCCTCACAGTTCAAGTTTCATTGAATATATATGGATAATGTAGTATTTTATATATAATTTGGTCACCACCATGTCTTAATTTTTTTTCCAAAGTGATACTTAGCCTTTGTAACAGCAAATAGAGGATACCTTTATAGAGGATACCTTTACAAAATTTATAGATAAATGTCTTTACATTTACTGACCAGTTTGGTGATGAGACCTGAGTAGGTCACTGCTTTTCTGTGCAAAAAAAAAAAAAGAAGAAAGAATATTTTCAAGCCTCAGAAGTTAAAATGCTTTAATCCATGAAATACTACAAGCAGCCAGAAAAGCAAATCTTGAAATCTGTACTTTACTCTTCCTTAGGCCATTTTAGTCAAAATCCCCAGTGAAGTCAGACACAGAACACATTCCTACAGAAGGTCACAGGCACCTGTACACTTCTCTACAGATTTTCCAGTGTGCTTGTGTTGTGTTAATCATCATCTGAGCTGTCTGCATGAACACAGTGAAGTCAACATTTCTACCTGAGGGAATAACACAAAGGAAGAAAATACTGTTTACTTATTTTCTCCTATCACCTCACAGAGAGAGAGAGAGTGAAAGAGATAAATATGAAAAGAGAAAATGAGGGAATCAAAGTAAGAGGGAATGAAAGAAAGAGGGAACAACAGAAGCAAGCAAGAAGGAGAGAGGGAAAAGGAACAAAGGAAAAGGAAAAAAAGAGCATGAAGAAGAAAAAAAAGAACAAAAAAAGAAAGAACAAAAGAAAGAAAGAAATGGATGGACAGGCAAATAGATAAAAAATAGGAAATGATGGAGTCTCTGAACCTGTGTGAACTTCACTGGAGGTAAGATGTCTTAACAAATAGCCACAAGTTCGCATGTGACTTAACATTCATAAAAAACCTGACTAACTTTAAAATGTACTAAAACGAGTACACGTAATTAAAACAAACTTCCAATCTAGGTCATTGTTTTGTACAGTACTCAGATACGTATGAATGCATTTGGTGAAGAAATCAGGAAGGGTTATGCAAATATAGCTGATGACAAGATCTGCTTCATTTTCCAAAATTACTGTGCCTAAACCACCTCTTTAGTTTCACAAGAAAACTAAATAATGATCCCACAGTATCTACTGTGTTCTCTAAATCTCACCAGACTAATCACTCTGCATATACCGAAAATATACTACCCAAAGCACAATTAGAAAGGCATTCAAATACTTTTTTTTTTTTCTCATATTCGCTTCAGACTTTACTTTTAATCTATTGAGAAGTCATTTCAGTCCAGCCAAGTCAGTTAATTAGCTGTTCATATGCTACATTAATTACAGCAAGTAAGAAGGGTAGGGTTTACATACTGTCTGTTGGTCCTGCATTAATACTTAAATAGGACATGCAAAAGCTAAGCTTGTAATGCTGTGATCACATGAAGCAGTATATCACAAAAAAGCAGAACAACAACAACAAAGGATTTGATTCAGAGTCTAAATATGGAAAATGGTGCTGGTCATTGCAAATGACTAAATTATTCAAGGAGGATATTAGTCAAGTGGTATATGAGTGCATTTGGAGTTTCTGAAACAAGCTCGTTAACACAATCACTATTTTTCACACAAAAAGTTCACATGTTGAAGTCAATAGCAAAGTAATAAATTTTTTCATAGCTACACCCAAATATATTCTGCCAATTCAAAACATCACCCTTTCCACGACTGAACAGTAATAAAAGCCTCACCTGGGATTTAACAGTGATGTTCCAACAAACAGGAACAGCAAAGCACACCGCACTGAGAGGGGACTGCACATCAGCCCCTAGCTGGGTAGTAGAAAGGATGCTGCTGCAGCACACAGGGAAACCTGCCACGTTTCTTATATCACACTAGTTGTATTTACAGTCCAAACCTCAGCTACAAGTGCAGTTGTACAATATATTTCCATGCCTTACTTTCTAAATAGTCCAGACTCAAATGAGGATGAGAGAGCTATTTTTTCACAGGGGGAATATAATTTTAAAATTAACATGCTTAAATGTAAAATAATCCTCCAGCAGACAGACAAATACTTCTCCTTGAGAGCACAGTGTTTATGAAACAGCAAGCCCTTTAGTTTCCCTGGAAACTGTATTTGTCAAGGGCCACAATTCATATTGTCCCAGAGGCTTTTAACATTTGCAACAAAGTTTCAGAAGATGAGAACTGTCAGTGAGTATTTATCCACAAAAAAAGCTAACTTCACTTTTAGAAGGTTGACGATTGACTGTTTTTTTTTTTTTTTCCCTCGCTGATGATAAATAATCTTTCAAGAAGAAAAAAAAAAAAGAAAAAAATGTTGTAAAGTTGTACTTTTGCATTGTGTTTATGCAAAGTCAAGAGCAACACACAGGACGTTACACTTGCTGGTCAGGGTTACACAGAGAGCTTCCAAGCAAATAGGAGAGCGAAAAAAATTAAAAAAAAAGAACACCAACAGTTTAAGTACTGTAAGCATTTTCTGTTTACATCTGTCCAGTAATGACCCTGAGAAACCTCCATCAGATCATGATCTACTTTGTAATCAGAGTAAAGGAGATCTTCTTAGAAAAAATGTAAAATGTAGGAAGCTAAAATTAAGTAGGCAGAAAAACTTGAGTTTAGGTCAAATACTTAACTGACAAAATGTTCTTAATCTTAGAAGCTGAGAGAACTTTATTTTTTCCAAGAACTCAGCTACTCTCAGAGGTTCACAAATTCAAGTTGTACAAAACCCATTGCAGAAAGAGCCTATACGCTTCCTACTGTTTTCTGAACTTAGATACCAAACAACAGTCTACAGAGGAGTCTTGATGATCATACTCAAGCAAACCCACCACTGAAGTCACTGGGTGAATTGCTTACTCCGGGATGAAGCAGAACAGTCAAAAATACATCCTTTGATTTTTCTCATTTCTGCATCAATTTCTACTCTTGAAAAGTTTAAGAAATGGAAGCTGTGCCAAGGTGGATTCCTCTTCTGAGGGTTTTACACGAGCAGGAGTTGAGGAATGCAGAATTTTGTATTAATCACCTATGTAATAAAAGAAATCAGGAAATATATAAAAAACAGAGAATTCTCCTAGTCATACAGATGCTGAAGAGATGAGTTCAGGGAAAATCTTTGAGAGGTCTATGCAAGAACACTAACAAGGAAAAGAGACAGAATGAGAAATTAAGAGTCCTGTGACTCATTTCCTTTGGGAGGGGAAAACTTACTGAGAAAAGAGAAAAAATAGAAATCAGGCAGGATACGTCTTTCAATAACTTTCAGAATAAATCTGCTCTATCTTTGTGTAGGCGATTGTATACTTTAGACTAGCATTTGCAATATTCAAATGTAATATTCAAATAGCAAAAAATAACCACAGTGAAAGTTTCACAAATGCAAGCAGACAAGAGGAGGGAAATAGTAATTTTTCACAATATTTTATAAAACAAAGCCACTTACATTCCTCACACCATAAACTTTTAATCTATTCTTTCATCATTTTGAGTCGTTCTGCTAAAGTATGCTCCATTCATGTTCTGTCAAACATACAGCAATAGGTAAAATTTCATTATGTGCATAGTAAGATTTTTCTAACTCACAATATTTGTGAAGCTGCTCCTGGGAATTACCATCAGCTAGCAATGGATGCAAGACAGCTTCCCTCTTCTTTTTGTTTGACTAACTCCTGACTCCTTCAAGCTTCCTCTCAACTTGGCCAGGTACACATATCTTATTAATACATCTATGTCTTTTATGTCATGGAGCAAAAAGAAGCCAAAATCCTCTGCAGGTATACCAGTGTACTGCCTCCAAAAAGCCTGTTAATATTTCTTTAGAAATGCCAAACAGAAATTTAAAAAATCTTTGTAGATAAAAGCATTTAAGGGCCATCCATTTTTCAGATTCTACATGCTTAATGTTAGTTTATTAGCATTATTAGAATGAAAATAAAATATGCTCTGGCATAACTCCATCCATCTTTATCTCAACATTATATCTGGGATACAGAATTATAATGAATAGCCATTAAAATGTAAAAATTACACCTTGTTTCTTCTAAAATGTGATGGAAAATTATTCAAAAATATATTTGTAGCCTCACTATGCCCAAGAGAGAAAAAATGAAGTGAAACAATTCCCACTACTATTGGAAAAATATATAGATAAATAGCTATACTTTGTTGTCTACATTCATGTCATTGCTCTGGGTAAACAAAATGAACTTTTCATCTATATCTTGTGCAGTTGATAACCAAGTTACTGAGGAAAATACATCAAAAAAAACTTTAAGTGGCTCATAAACGTGCTCCAATTAACTGTAACATAAAACTTCTCACTCTTTTATGAACATCCTGCCCCAAGTCATGCAGACGAGAGGAAAAGGTTCATCTCAAATAAATTGAACAGAAGAAACCATGGCAGTATGACTTAGCCCAGAGTAATTGGAAATATGTTAAACTGTTCCTTGCGGCTTTACGATGCTTAATATGAAGTCTTTACTTTATGAAATTCTTGTGCCCAGACAAGAGTACCTGGAGTAAGGAGACTCACAATCTATTCTGATTGACCTCTGAGTTTCAGAAACTCATCTTGCTTCTCTATCTCTACTCTTTTTCTGTTTTTTGCAATGTCTTGCATAGGACAACGGATTGCCTGTTATTTGTGCACTTGTACAGCAAGCAGAGAGTTGAGAAGCTAATCAAAGTTGACACCTGTAGGCATTACCATAGCTTCAGTTGGTAAATAAGACAAGCTGAATTTCAGCCAAGGATTTGATGCATAAGGTTTGTGAGCAATCCCTTGTTTGCTTTGAGTTACTATTTTCTCAGCTGCAATGAGAAAACAGTCATTGAAAAAGAAGCATCTTAAGCAAGCAGTTCATCCCTGCGACGCTACTGCAAAGTCAGACTGGTTTCAGGACAGAGTATTTTAGAGCATTCTATCATGAATTTTCAGCAAGTAGTCTTCCGTGTTTTCCAATAATTTGCTGCAAGACATCTCTATTTGAATACATGAAACTACAGTACTATGCAAAGCCTCTTCCTGAAAGACACTGCAAAACAAATTTAAATATATTGTGAATCTCCTTCTGCTCTTGACAAGGAGAAGAGGAAGGGCAGGCACTGATCTCTTCTCTCTGGTGACCAATGACATAACCCAAGGGAATGGCAAGAAAATGTGCCAGGGAAAGTCTAGATTGGACATTAGGAAAATGTTCTCCACCCAGATGGTAGTGAAGCACTGGAACAGACTCCTCAGGGAGGTGTCACAGCCCCAAGCCAGACAGTGTTCAAGAAGAGACTGGACAATGCCCTCAGGTGTGAACTGTGGGATTGCCCTATGCGGGGACAGGAGTTGGACATGATGACTCTTGTGGATCCTTTCCAACTCCGGAGATTCCATGATCCTATGGACGTAGCAGTGCTGAAAAGTACAGATTATTACAGGGTGTCATCTTACTATCAAAAATAAGATTGCCTTTTTTTTTTTTCCAAGTGCCTGCTTTGTAACTCAGGTATTCAGATCCAAACACATCCAAAGTAATAATAGAAGATAGAAACTGCCTATTTTGTATGCAGCAAAGATAGTTTCTGTCCATTTTGAAAGAAATAACATATTCACACAAGATTTCCATGCTAGCATGCAAAGTCCATTGATTTCCCATATCAAAATCCCATATAGTATCTTCTGCATTGGGCACCAGACACATCATTACCTGCTCCAGAACTAACGGGTTCTGCAATTCACTCACTGAGTCCACCATACTGGTTATAGATAAAAAAAATTATTTATGATAATTTTTTTTCTGTGTTGGCATGAAGAGGCTGGGAATTTAAATACACTTAATGTGTCATCTTGTAGGAATTCTAAATCTTTAAAAAAATTGATTTGCTTCTAGCCATTTTAAAAAGTCACCTCCCTCTTTTGGTACCATTTAACAAACTAGTCCCTCTATATAAATGGCTTAAGTGGGGATCTTTGAATTATTTTTAAAGGGTTTTTGAAATATAAGAAAATATGATTGTTGGTCCTTAACACTAATTTATGTTTGTAAGTTGCTTATAAATGTTTGGCACCTGAAAGCTGTTCTAGGATCCATTAATTAAAAACATTGTTTTAGTGGCTATATGAAATCAAAACAACCTTTACTTATATCACCTGATTTACCTGTTTTCCAAACATCCATATCTAAACCAATGCACGTGTGATTAGCTATAAAGTTAAAAGTTTGGCTGCATTTAGAAAATATGCCATCAGGCTACTGCTGTTCCACTGAAGCTGACATAGCAGTGAAGACAACACAGCTGCTCTTACAACACAAGGATTTAAACTGACAGAATGGTAAAAACCAAACAAATAAACAAATAAAAAACACAAACAAAAAAACAACCAAACCAAAACAGAAAACCCACAACAAACACCAAAACATTTCTGCCCTTTTTTTCACACTGGTTACTCATTCATATTCCCAGCCTCTTCATGCCAGAACAGAAGCCCATGCAGGTGTTAACAGGACTAGCTGGTTCTAACTCCCCGGCTCATTTAGTGCAGGGCTTCAATTGTGTGTGAGTGGTGAAAATGGGTAAACAGGGATGCATATCCACATCGTCAGGACTACTTTTTTCAGTGGTAATAATGACTTAAAATATGGCTGAGAGTAAAACTAAGCCATTAATATCTTCTTTAGGAAACTGAGAAAGAAATAGCTGGCCTTTTAATTATTTTTCAAACCTTAATCACTCACCTATAAGATTTCCTTCCCTCTACGCTCTGGATATCTGATGTTCCTGGAGTCTGAACAAAGTCTAGGTGCTGTTTTTCAACACTAGAGATTCCTGATTCCTCTTCAGAGGGCATTACTTGAGCATCACATGTCATCACACCTGCTAATGGTTCCCAGGTTTACTATTCAGGACATAAACAGCAGATGTGATGATATCACCAGGCTTTGTTACCTCTCCTGTTATCTACCTGTGTGTTAGCACTTTTATGCCACTTTATGATTCACGCAGAGAGACATTACAGCAGAGAAGGCTGTATTGCCAAAATGAACCTGGCTGTGTGACAGAGTTTGTAGCTCACACAGCTAAGCCTAACAGACAGATTCCCAAAAGCATGCCTCAGGTGGGACAATGTGGAGCGCTACCTACTCTTACCAAAGGCACAGGCACGGCTGACCTAGTATAGAAGGAGTGACTCCATAGCACAGAAAGTGAATGCACCAAAACATGGTGCAGCAAGGTGTACCACCAAGGCCCTCCTCCTCTGAATACAAAGACTTACCTTCCAGTTTCATTGAGTCAGAGAAGAATACGTATTTGCTGGAGTTTCTGGTCTGTCTGCACACATTATACAACTGGTATAAACATGAGTTAGGGTTTGTACATGGAGCACCCCATGCTGTAACATCGTGCTTCAGACTTTAAGAGCATCATCAACAAGCTAGCGCAAAGAGCAGTTTGCTTCTTGTCTTTGATATTATATTAGAATAACACTGGCAATCTTCTGTGTCCATCAATTTTAAAAGGACTAAGTCAATCCATAAACTGAAAGGTGGAACCAGACCTCTGATGTTTATTCATTATTAAAAGGAAGTCTAGCATCTGTTTACATCTCAGTAATTTTGTCTCGAAAAAAAATTATATTCCTCCATTCTTCACTATGCCCAAGGAATTATGTGCTGGACGAGAAATTGTCCCCTGAAGAGAAGCCAGGAGAGATGTAAGACATAAAGTATTGTACCTACTGCACAAAGACTGAGAAAGGCAACTAGATCCTATTTTTCCTATGTTACTACTTTGTCACATGAAACTCCCCAATGGAACTTAATTCAGAAACTGCTCAATCTACAGACTGATAATACCAAGAAATATCTACAGTTGTTGATTATATTACATCTAGGTATATAATAAAGAGATTTTTATTACATTTAGGCCATCAGCAGACCTTTGACATCTACACTGGTCCCAAGAAGCTTTCCAACAGCAGATAGTTTAATCAACTCTGAAAACAACTGTGAGATCTCCAGATGCTAGAGAGAGAAATTTTTCTCCTGAGGATCATTCTAGTGGCTTTCCCTTCTTCAGGTATTCCAAGACAGCCTTCTGCATGCCAACTTTTGAACTGCTGTACCTGGTAGTTTCCAGGTGATTTAAGGGTTCCTTAAAGGAAAAAAAAAAACACAACCTCAGAATACTTTGCAGTACGTCACAGAATGAGCTCATGTGTAGCCAATGTCTGCTTACAATAGATGTTGCACTACTGTCATTTGCTCACAAGTCGAAGCCCTCAGTTCTCCCTTGCAACTGATTTACAGTCATTGTGACTTTTCCCACAGTAAGAATCATGGTATTTACCCAACAAGTTGTAAGTCAAACACAGCAGCAGACTCTGTAATATGCTGAGAAGAGGTTTGCCCCACATTCCTCTGTCAAACGTGTTAATACCAGCGATGCAGAGGCCCTGCGAACTTTCATTATAATTCCATGTATGACATACATATTACCTCACAAACAATCTTAGCAAAACAACACTCATGTTTGCCCAATGACTAAGAAAACAACTTACGTTTACTGGGTTTGCTGAGTTACCAACAGTGATGTTACATAAAAAAATTTGCATTTGCATCTCAGAAACTGGACTGTCAGCATCAGTCTTTCTTATACATTTTAGTAGGTCATCCAAATATCTTTAGATAGTAGAGGAAAATGAACTTTAGCAACCTAAATTTGAACTGTGACTCTAAAGAAGAAAGGACCTTTTCCTCATACAGCTCCATTCTTGAACCTCTTAATTGCAATAAGGAGAAAAACATACATAAACCTCCTTTTCAAGGTTTGTACCATTGAATAAAATCATCCACATTTGGGACTGTGCACAGTAAGATTACAATAACTCAGCAGTGTCATCTTTAGGAATACTTTTTTTTTTTTTTAATTACAACTTCAGAAAAAGGTTATCAGCTGCTTTTTACAAAGCAGTTCTAAGTCTTTGATTTTTCAGTCATGTCTTTTTTTTATGAGTGGAATGGCAGCAACTATCATACACATGGGAAAAGAAGCCAATATAGCACCTGATATCTCCCTGTAAAGAAAATTTCTTTGAGAATGTTTAGATAATGGATTATATACATGTCAAATCCTTACCTTTACAGAGGACCAGGAACTCTAAGCAAACTTCAAAATACAACTTCAGGAGCATATAACAAATTTTGTAAGAAAGACAATTTCTCTCTATTTTGGATATTATATCTTTTGCCCAAGAGAAGGAAAAATCATTGTGATCAGTAGCCAAGCTCAGTTCTTCAGTACACTATTGTGCTGGAGAAATGGGGCTCTTGCAAATGACACCATAGAGATTTGGGACTAAGGTTCATGAGTGTAGGCTCATTAACCAATGAGAAACATGAAGTCCTGGGCCTGAAAGTTGTGCACCCTCAGGGAAATTAGGAAAGATCAACCTCCTTTCCGCAGTCATCCCCATCCCAGGAGAATGTTCTCTCTTTTTTATCTGGTTGATGTTCTCTTTCGGGAGAAGTTCAGTAGAGGTCACTGCACCAAGAACTAGAACAGTCAGCACAAAACTGACAGGGACTGGTTGCACAAAAGCGGCAGAAGAAAAAGAAAAAAAGCAAATAAGCAAAACTTTTAAAAAAATTATTAGGTCCTCTGATGATAAACTAGTAATGCTACAAAAATATCCGTTAAGGATCAAGAATAAATAATTCATAGCTTTGCAAGTGGTTATTGCCCATTTCAGTACTTTTATTCATCCTAACTGCAAAATACTAACTGTAAATTTTTTCAGCCTATTCTTCTAAAACCCAAGGGTAAGAAAGGTGCATTTTTCATGTTCCTTGCCCATGGGGAAGCTAAGAAAATTCTATAGCTTACTCTATACATTGCCCACCAAATAAATACATTAACTACACATAAGATTTGCACTAAATAGTCAGCAGGTATTCAGGAACTCATTCATTATACCCTTAATGTTCCTGTCAGGCAATAAATAAGGCTTAGAAATAGTGCTATTGAATTTTTAAAAAGCCATGCCAAACAATTTTGTCAATCACATTCTTCCAGATTTCTAATTTAGCAATACCAATGGAACTGACAGTCCAGCAAATTAAGCCTACTCTCTCTTAAACATCATCATCTTTTTCAGTGAAGGATACTCCAGAATATCCTTATCAGTTTTAAGAACAGCATGCAGTCTCAATTAAAAAAGTACACTACCACTACACTACAAAGCCATTTCAGCCACTGTATTAATATTAACTGATGTTGTAAAGTGCAATTTAGAATAAGAATTCCCTCTTCAGGCTATGGTCTCTTCAAAGGAAAAAATCAGACTAATCTTTTTAACAGTGTAAGCAAGAAGTAATGGTGTATTGATAAAGCAGTTTATTTCAACTAACAGATGAAGCTGGACTGCAATCTCTTCAATCTACTGCCACCCAAAAGAGACGGCTGCATAGAGAAAGCCAAATAAGCTAACGTAAACTTTCCTTCTGAGGAGACTCAAATAGCTACCATTCCCCACTCTCATTTACATAACTGGGGATAACAAGGGGAAACACACATATTGAACATTGAGGTAACACTCAGTTTGTTTCTCTGTTTCAAAAAGCATCATTATTCCTTATATTTCAAAGCATAGATGAATGACAGAGAGAGCGCTCATTGTAGCTAATCCAACCACTGATTTAAACACCATGTTTCTTCAACTCCCACTGCCCCACTACAGCTGATTTGCATTAAAGTAGCGTGGATCAGCACAGACATCAGCATGATGGCCGCAAAGAACAGTACCAGGAATCACACAGGACATTGACGAGGGGTCATCCCTAATCTCTGGAGCATAGCATCTAAACTCTGTGGCCCATAATCCCAAATGAGGAGTTAGCATCCAAATCTGAGATACTATGACAGCAGTGACCAGGAGTCTGCAGAGTAGACTCCAGAGGCAACCTGCAACAGCGAAAATTTGATCTTAATGTAGCTTCTCTCTCTTAGGGGTCTGTTTGCCCCTAAGGAGATGTTCCTTTCCATGATCATTACTACTTTAATGTCATGAGGTAAACAAACAGATCTTGACTTGCTACAGAGTTCATATTAAATGGTGTGCCCTTTTAGTTAAATCATTCTGGGATGAAATTATTACTGGCAAGAAGAATTCCTGGCACATTGTGTAAATCTCCCCAAAGCCCTGTGAGATGATTTTTGGTGTATAAAATGAGGCTCAGGCCTATATCCTTCACCTTTGAATTAACATTGATCAATTTACCGCAAAACTTCATTTTACCACATTGTATTTCACACAGATAAACTCTGTACAGAAAAACAAACAAACAAACAACAACCAAAAAAAACATTCTTTACTTAGAAGGCATAGGCCTATTCTCAGCTTCATATGACCAAATTTAACAAGTTCTGCTCAAGCACAGTATTCTTTTTCAGGCTGTTGATACTTTAAATTAAAGATATATTTTATGTAAATCTCTTTTACAACTGAGTTTATTAGTGTATCCTAATGTTGTGTGGGTGGATAATTATTTTCATCTTCTAAGACAGAATCATAAGCAGGGTTTATGGAAATTGAAAAATATTTCTCTGCTATTGTATTGTATAAATTAGCAACCTATGAAAAAAGAAAAAATGTCAGGTTGGTTAGAAACACCCCTTAATTTTATGTGATAAGCACTGTAAGGAACAGTTAATTATGTTTACTTTTATAAAGTTGTACAGGAGGATACACAACCACTTGTTACTGTATCCAATAACATCTTGCTCCAGAACAAACATCTGAAAGTTGGTCTTATGGTGGAATATTGTTCTGTAATGTTTTTCACCTTAGCCACACTTAGATAATTTCTCACAACATGTACCTCTGAACGACAAAGGACTTCTGTGGTTCCTGAACTATAACTTAAGAAATAACTATATTTCTTACAGCTTTGTCTCACTTTATTACCTGCCTTAGAGCCACACTAGATCCACATTTCTGGGATTTTTCACTATTTCTAAATCCTGCTGGAGAAAACAGTTTTTCTGTGTATACAATGTGTTTGGTGAATTTATTTCTTTCAGGAAAGAGCTCATGTGAAAAGTTCATATAGAATATTTATTCCTGTGTTATATTTATTGTACATTTATATGAATTAAAATGTACATTGTATTAACCTGCATTGAAGGGCAGTGCTTTGCCCAGATTACACTTCAGTAAATGAAAGGTAATAGTGTTAGTTTTAATTATTCCAAACACAGAACAAACAGGTGGACAGAGTAGTTAACTACGTTGTTTCCTGAAATTCCTCCAGGTACGTATCATAAATATTTGAAGCAAAGACAATTTCTTCCATGAAAAGTTTCCGAGTGGAAGAAAGTAAGAAAGTAAATCACGTACTTCAGAAATTTATAAACAAAGCATATGGATTACGTTATACTCTTTGATGGTCTCTCAGGCTCATCCATGATAGCATCCTCCCCTTCCCAACAACAAGGGTCTTGCAGGACTTAATACTGCCTGATTTCTTCTTGTCAGCAATGTTCCAGAGTTTCAAATTACAAACATTTTAAGTCCTAGATCAAATTTTCTTGTAACATATTATGAATTAATGGGAACTTGAAACACGCACAAAACCATGCCATCCCTTTGCCACAGTCATAAAAGACTTTGTAACAGTTATCCACTATTGACACAACCAAGAGCTTAGAGACAAGGAACCATGCTGTTCTGTCTCATCTACACATGCTATCTACATTGTTATGTTTTGCACTACTTTATTCCTGTAGGGTAGACAAAAGTATATGGCCTTTTGAATCGAAGAAAGCACAAGATGATAACTAACCGTAACAAACAGAAAACATTATTTTATGCTAGGTTATATTTTCTAGCATGGCAACAGTAGAATTTAGCACGTAAGAATGCAATGCACCTAAACAGACAAGGGCCATCTATTATAGACATGAAGACATTCACGGCTGTGTTTAAAGTAGATGAAAATAAATTGAAACCTGCACTGGCTATACATTGTGTTACATCGGTTCTGTCCAGCAAGACACTGCACTGTAATAATAACTGGGGAGAACAAGGTGGTGAGAAAAAAATAGAAGTTTGAATCCAGAAGAAGAAATGGCAGATCACATCAAGGAAAAGTATTGACTATTCTCAAAATTTTCCCATATGAGTTTAGCACTGAATATACTTAAAATGCCTTCAAAGGCCCGAATGTAATTTTAGGACTGTATAAATGTAACTACTGCTACATTTATACAGTCCTAAAATTACATTCGGCCCTTTGAAGGCAACCGCAAGGCTGATGTGGCCCTCGGTGAAAATTAGTTTGACACCCCTGGTCTAGACAATAAAATTTTACCATTTTGAAATGAAGCCACCATTTAACCCACTTCGTTGGCATTAAAATGAAAACAATAAGATACATGCAGGCAGTCTAAACCACACACATATTAACAAAGACTGCAACCATATAGCCATATAATACTCTACTACTATTGCTCTTACTGTATTGCCATTGGTATATATAAAGCGATAAGCTTTGCAGAGAGTTTGCAAGACCTCTGAAGCATGTCAGTCTTGATCTGGGCTAAAAGTTTAGCATCCAAGGCTACATTTTTTGACGTTCCTGCACTTTGTTTTACTCAGTTTAGACATAACAGCATTTTTTTTCTAATTGACCCAATGTCTGTAGCTGATTTGTGTTACTTTTGCTTACCTTTATATGTTAGCACAACAGTTTTATGACTGTAACAGAATGATGTAGTGTGCAGAAATACAGGCCTATGGAAACATAGCAGAGGCCGTGCGAAGTGGAGACACAGGAGGTGGTGTAGAGGAGTACAGGCATGGAATTACAAAAGATGGAGCACAGGCTTGATAATGAAGACAAAACCCATAGTTATAAAAAGACTCACCAATGGTCAATTAAGGAAATGCGGACCTGAAGATAGACAAAACTGGGTTTAGGTGTAACAAAAAGAACAAAGAACAAGTCTCCAACATACATAAAAGAAACCATATGTAGTAAATTTAGAAGCAACATGGAGCTGTAGACCAATAAAGAACGAGGAATGCATGTTAGCAAACTTATAAATATGTCCCCAAGTGGACCCTAGTGCAAAGAAGAAGCCATTAACATGAACATCCCATTCCTTCCAGTGAAGGACTCCAGATGCTACCAACACAGGTAACACCACCAGAAGAATGAAGCCACCAACCACAAGACTTGGAGAAGCAGGGGAAGGGTGAGCATAACATCAAGGAAAGAGGGTAGAAATTAAGTGGGTGTGCAGCAATGTTAGCTGCTTTATTATCATTAAAACATTTTCTGCATAGAAGCCCCCTTTGGTAATAATGGGATCCTGTATGTTAATAATTCTTTGATTAGCTGCTTAAGAGTTCAACTGCACTAAAATAAATAAATAAATAAATAAATAAATAAATAAATAAATAAATATTTGTAGCTTTATATAAGTTGCATTTCCTCTTTGACCATAAACAACATTTCAAGTATAACAAGACTAAGTTATGTTAGCTTGACAAGTCAGTCAGAGCTTACCATTAGCAAATTCAATTTACATTTCCATTGCAATTTTTTTCCAAATGGAACAGAATGGGAGAGGAAGAGGTAGAGCCAAGGAGAAAGTCTGCCTTTCGTCATGTATTTCTTCACTGCACTAGTTAATAGGCATCTGGTCCATCACAGGGACCCACAAGTTTCATTGCAATACAAAGAGTAATACACTAGCCACAGATGTCCATACAAAGGTCATATGACAAATCATTGCAAAGAACTGCTACCAAAAAAACCTAATTCTTATAAGCCTGTGAATATGGTGACATACATTGCAGAGAAGCTGCATTCTCCCTGAGCAAAAAGGAGAAAAACAACTGAAGTTATCTAATAAATTGTTATCTATTATTTCTCCAAGTTTGTATGATTCTTGCCAGCTTCCTAAAGGCTTCTTGTTTCTCAAGCATGCAGAACCATCAGCATGCTGTTATTATTTGGAAACCCATAAAAAGTAGCAGTGTCAGCAGTTTGCAGACTCAGGAAGTCAAAAGCATATTAATCTCCACATGGAAAAAGACACTGAGCTCTATATTCCACAGAAAATCCTATACTTCAGCCCCTAGGTGAAAGCACTGTGGTCAATACCTGGCAATCCCCATGCCACAAATGAAGACTAAAATCTCACTTTAGCTAGGAAAAAAAAAAAAAGTTTTTTTCAATCTTTTAATATGGACTAAATGTCAGCTTGAAGTTAGAACTACACACAGATATTGAGAATCTCTAAGAACAGAGGTCCCAGTCTTTGTAAAGAGACAAAACCAGCAAATTCAAACAGGATATTAGTGCATAGATATGTTTGCAATACTAGAGATATTCTTGACACTCATATTTTAAAAGTACCGCAGAGAATGAACTAGTACTGTCCGTCAGCAGTACTTCATATGCATGAAGGAGAAAACCTGATCTTTGCACCGAATAATAACAACAACGTAGCTGAGCTGTCTTTGATTTGCAATCCTTTTTATGAGGCTGCTAGACCCTACCTTCTGTGTGAGACAAAGGTGTGGACATTAAGTTCTGTCAGTGATGTGTACATTAATTACATTTTATATCCTAACAGAAACAGGATTAACTTTGGCATGATAATGATAATTCCTTGTGATATTCCAGACTGCTATCACCCTAACCAAGCAAAGAGTTAAGATAAAGTTGTAAGTATTATATAAATTATTTTAAACAACTGTCACCAGCTTCCTCCACATTATCCTTTTCATAGTCTACCCCATTCTCCACTACCATTTTGGTACTTGCTGAATAAATGAAAGTACGAATCATACAAATAAATAAATAAATGCATTAAATCAGTTTAAAATATAGCTAGAAAAATACTACAACATTTATTTCAACACACTGCTGGAAAACAAAAAATCACTAATTCATGATAGCACCTTTCCTCTGCTCTTTGTTACTCATGTTGGAACTTTGGCTTTCACAGAAGATTTGCTTTTTCACAAAGATTTCTGTGATATGTAAGGGCACTTTGCTGGTGTTGCTTTTGAATTTTCTGGAAATAAGTATATATTAAAAACAAACAAACAAACAAAAAACCAAACAAACAAACAAACAAATGAAACAAAAAAACCACAAAGGGGAAAAATATTTAGAGGAACCAAAAAAGTTATTTAACAGTAAGTCGTGAAACTGTGCACATGCCACCACTGAGTAATTTCTGTGAGCAGCCTTTGCCTTCCTCACCCCATCTGGCCTTAATACCTCTAACACCCACTCACTGCATCACAACAAAAATTAGACTAAGCTCCTTGGCGCAGGGTTTTATATATCTGTAACTGCTCTGAAGCACCTAACTTCCATCTGAAAGGTGCAGAGAAGAAAAAAATACTAGAGTCCAAGCTGTCAAATCTTCATTTGTAGGTTCAGCTGCTTGCAGATACCTTGCCAAATTACATGACAAGAGCACTTTGTTCCATGACTCCAAAAGAAGTGAAAGAATCCAACTAACATGACCAATACGTTATTGCTTATATACACTGTTTATATCATTATCACAGTATAAAATATGACATACAACCAGCTGTGAAGTCAGCATGCCTTCTGCCATGAACTTATTCCAAATGGCGTGACGGTTGCCCACAAGTACTTTGCATATTTTAAAATTCCTCTTATTTATATTTACTTTTTGTCTATCACAACATTTGTCTTGAGAAATTAGCAGGGCAGATTAACAGGTTGGAATCTTTCATTTGATGAAAAAACAGATAGTGAGTGGAAAGATTAATCTTAAATTCTGCCATGTTACTTCTCCAGCTGTCTTTGCTTCCCTGCACTTGTGTTCCTCCTCTGCTCTTTCTTTTACACACACCTGAGTCTCAATCCCAATGTGACATGACATGACATGACATATGACATGACATGACATGACATGACATGACATGACATGACATGACATGACATGACATCTAATGGTGGAGAAGAGGTGGAAGAAATGAGCTTGTGATCTCCACAGACCACCCACAGATAACACGGTGCTGTCAGAAAACTATCGCTTGCAAATTAAATGTGCTTTACCATGTAGACCTCATAACAAACTTCCCTCACAATGAGCTTGTCTATTGATTTTAATATGCTGAAGTGTTTGTACATTTATATACATATACATGGAAATTCTAAGCACACCGTAGGACCCACTCAGGGTCTGATTCAGCACTATTGAAGTCAGTGAGGCTCTTGGCATTCAATGATTTGCATATGGTGAGTCCTCACATAACATGGAATGGAAGATGTGCATCCAAAAGCCTGCTTCAGAACAAAATCCTTAACTTGGCTATGCCCATTTTTGAATGGTTTGAACTTGGAACAACAAGAAGTGCTTGTTCTTACTGACAATTTAACTCGCTAGTTTAACTTCAATGGAAGTTACTAGGTCTGTGCTCTCTTGAGGCTCAGACTAAAGAAAAATAAAATTTATTCCCTGCCTGAATCATCCCAAAATCAAAGGCCTCTTTAGCAACACACTGACCTCAGTGGATGGTACAGGTGCTTCTGCATTTCTAGATACAGCAGATTTTTATTTAAAGATTTAAATTCACCCATTTGCCTGGAGTTGGGGATCAAGAGGTTGGGAGAAAGAACAGAGCCATTCATGCTACTGCAGCTCTGCATAGAGCAGTCCTGCCTCACTGGCAGGCTGACTGCTTGCTGTGTTTACAAGCACTGGGATAATCATGATAAAATTCAGTGGCTGGAAAGCAGATCCGGATTGCAAGCCAGCATCCATTCTAGCCTTTACAAAAAAAGCTGGGCTACTCTCAGGCTGCTCTCAGGCCAGGTAAATAAAATTCAGATTATGTGGCCCTTCCCTGGCTTTAAATTTATAACCATTGTGAAATTGTTCTTTAGAAAAGAAAAAAACGACTTCTGTGTAAGGGAAGAGTCCCTCCCATACACAGAGATAGTTTTCAAATCACAAGACTTATTGCTTGCAAATATGCAACAAATCAATGTGCATTTCTGTGCAACACAAGTTCACAAACCAGTTATTTTGCTTGACTCAGAGCTGGTTTCTTCCATTATCAGCAAAGCATACTGCTTTGGGGACTGCATACAAATTACTGAAATCACTTTGGTGGGGAGGAGAGGGCAATGAAGAAGAAACGTATGTGTGTTACATCAGCCCCTAGTCAACCATTTTTATGTATTTTTAAGCTAGCTTCTTGCCTACTGAATAACTGAGTTACACTAGTGTGAAGAAAGCAGATTTCCACTCTTCAAAAGGTTTCATATTCAAGCCCTTGGCTAGACAATTTAGTGAGCAGACGTTATTGTCAGCTTCTTTATGTTGTTCGTCTAGAACAGGAAGTGCTACATTGAGCTGCAACTTGGCATCAAGAAAAATCTGCCTGCGTGTCAGAACAGCCAGGATAGCCTGGACTCCCATAAGGACTAACTGGTACTCCAATAAAAACAGCTATGTTCAGCCTCACTCAAATAGAAACATTCTAGAGTTTTTAACATCCTTTTGGATACTTTTAAGGAGGGGTCCTTTCAGTGCTGCTGCATTTCAGCAGCTTTCCCTCTCATGGAAACTCTAAATCATGCATTTAAAAATAGACATCAGATTATCTGGGTAAATCATAAAGCTCAGCTTATCTCTCTCTTCCCCTTCAAAATATACAATTTATTGTCTACCAGCTAAGCAGCATGAAGCCTTGAATAATCCTGTTCATCTCAGTAACCCCACTCTTTTGATTGTCCCTGTGTATCTCCTTTATGTGCATGTATGTCATTCTGAATGTGTGTGTCTGTGCAAGAATGTAAGGAGGAAGAAAGAATTCAGAGTTCTGGGCACAAAGGTGTACAATTCTGCTTATGGCAGCGTTTATGTCCATGCCAACTGTGCGCATCCTAGCATCACAACACAGCCTTACACAGCCATGGAGATTCATGCCAGGATTAAGCAGAAGTAATGTACTAAGTACTTCAATTATGCATTAAACTGTTGTTTAACACCAATCTAGACCCCAGAACCCATGTGCTTCCCCTGAGGGCTGACATAATCAATGCAATGCGAGGGAGGACAAAAAATTTTTCCAATTTCTCTTTCCCAGTGGTTCAGACCTACCACATAACGGGGCTTTAAGCAGCAAATCCCGACTCCCAGTCCCAGCGTCTCCCATATGTCCATCTCTCCACCCTCCTCCCCCTGCCAGTGCAGCCCATCAGGCCACGGGAGCAGGAGAAAGCCCTGCAGGGCTATAAATAGCTACTCGGGGGAGGGGAGGGAGCGCAGCAGCAGAGGGAGGTTTTCCTGGATTAATTCAGAGGAGAAAGGGAACCGCTATGAAGTTCATTGACATGGCAGGTATTGCCTGTGGACGGGCAGGCAGCTGCCCTGGGGAAACTGAAATGCGCCCGCTGGAAGAACAGCGAGGTTGGTTTCCCCGTTTGAGTGTCCCACCTCCTCCAGAGGGCTCCTGCAGAGCGTCGTCATCCCCCCCCCCGTGCCTTGAGATCGGCTGTAAGCATGAAGGGTCCACAGCTGAGAGAGAGGGCGAGGATACCAATCAACTTGATCGAAGTGTTATTAGCACACACAGCTTATTATCTATGCCAAGCTGTACTCAGCCAATAGGTGTTATTTATACGCACTGAATTTGCACTGACCGTGCATGCGGTGCCCCTGAATCTGCCCCAGCATGGAAACAGTAGTGTTGGCTCCCCTACCCTGTCCCCGGTGTTCCTTCGAGAAAGAAAGCCCGTCTCCTAAGAGCCTTCCTATCCCACTCTGCCTCCCGGAAACTTCCGGGAGCTACAGACACTGCCTGAAGCACAGGTGCGTGCTCGTCCCTTCCACACCGGGAAAACACCGCCTGGCGCCGCCGCCACCCCGTCTGGCTGCTGGGGGTCGGCATGCAGCCTCTGCCGCTCCCCAGGCCGCTCTCCGCGTCCCTTCGCGCCTTTCCGCCCTTCCTCGCCCGCTCGCCGGGCACGCACCGCGCGGTTGTGCTGTGCTGCAGTGCCCGGCCCGGCCCTCTCTCACCGTCCTCCAGAGCCGCTGCCGGTTGGCACTGACGGAGGTGGCTGTGACGATAAGGTGGGAGACGGACACCACCAGCCCGAAGACGATGGCCAGCAGGGTCCGGACGGGCAGCAGCGAGTAAGAGACGAAGGTGACCAGCATGAGCTGCCACATGCCCTGCTCGGGGGCGCTGGGGGGCTCCATGCCATAGGCGCCGAGTGAGAAGGGGCAGCAGAGGAAAGAGAAGGTGAAGCTGAAGAGTAAGGTGAGCTTGACGATCTGCTGCAGCTGGGTGACCTGCAGGTACTTGACATTGGTGACGATGAAGAGGGAGAGGAAGATGATGCAGTGCACCGGGTGAGAGCCTTTGGAGATGGTCAGGCTGGGGCCAGAGAGCAACTCCACCAGGGCCAGGCTGGCGGTGAGCACGATGAGGACGGCCAGCGCCTTAAGGGTGGATGTCTGCTCCAGCTTTAGGTTGTAGCTCTGGAAGAGAGCCTCAAGCTCCTTGCAGTCAAATTCGTCCTCGCAAGCGATGGCATCCAGCAGAAGCAAGGGAGGGGGGTCCCCCAGCCCGGCTCCCGCTCCCGCCGCCGCGGCAGCCGGCGCGGAACAGCAGCAGTGGCAGCACTTCTTCCTCTTGGTCTTGACTTTCTGAAACGGTATTTCCTCCATGTCAGTGCCATTCATAAACCCCGGGGAAGAAATGCTCTTCCTGGTGTCCCGCGCTGCTGCTCCTGCGCCTCGCTGCTCATAAAAGAGATGGGGGCTGCGAGCAGGATCCGCGGCCGCACGCCCGCCGGCAGCCCCCGCCGCGGCAGCTCCGAAAACGCGGGCACCGGGTGCAGCCCGCCGGCCGCAACCCGCGGCGCCGGCAAACGCCCCGCTCCGCTGCTACCAAGGAGCCGGCGATGGCTGGGACGGCGGGAGGAGAGCCTCACTTATGTTAATATGCCAACCTTCCTGCCTGCTGTCTCTCTCTCCCCTCCACCACCCTCCTCTTCCTCCTCCTCCTCCCCCGGTGCTTCGGGGATGTTAATCTCCTAATGACACCAAAACACCATCCAAAGGTTTGAAATCAAGCGGAGGGATGGTGGGTGGAAGCGAAGGGGAGTGGGGGATAATCAACAGGCGGGTCTCCCTTCAGATACCGCTGTTTGGAGGAGCAGGAGCTACGGAGAGCGGGTGGCAAACAGCCTCTCCGGGAGTGAGCGACATTGAGACGAAAAAAAAAAAAAAAAAAAACCACGACAACAGGGAAAAAAAAATAATGAAACCCAGCCAGGGAACTGGGCTAAGACGAGCAAACGTGAGGCAGAGGGGCCGGAGACAAAGCAGGAGACAAGGAAAGGCAGGGCGATCCCCTTCTCACGTCCAAGAGCATCTCGCCGGGGCTGGGGTGTGAGAGGCGCCTGCGCGCCGCTCGCTTGGGAAGCCCGACACGTCCCCCGCCGGGGCACGGCGGCTGGGGAGCCGCTGCCGGGCCGCTCGCTCCTGCGCAGCGTCCAGCGCTCACTGCGCGGAGTCCAGCGCTCCCCGGCCGGCGCCCTCCGGCTCTTCAGGTACACGCGCCTTCGGGGTGCGCCTGCTGTTTGACAGCCTTGTGTTGCCCGCCTGCCTTACATCTATTTAAATATATATAAGTATACAAAATCTATATATAACGGCGTAGAAACACACGTAAATATACATACGTATGTAAATATACTATACATATATACATATATACACACATGTAGGTGAATCCTGCTTCCTTTGAGAAATAAAGTCTTATCTGCCTGAATAAACATGCTCATTTTACCGGTTTTCCCTCCTAGATTCTGAAACAGTTGGAAAAAAGTGCAATGGATGAGAAAATTTTCAAGAAAACATGTTTCTGTGCATGCAAAACCAAATAAAAATCAGTACAAGTCAGTCACTGACTGTGGAGAGATATTCTTGTGACAGGAGTTAATTATTATCTCACAAAAAATTGCATTTGGTCCCTGATCAAAAACTTGAGTTGGGAGTCTGTGTGTTGGTTTTGAAAAAACCTTCCCAATTCTGCCTATAGTGCTGCTACCACACACCACTATTACCAAGTTGCTACCAAAGAATACAGGACAATATTGTTTTCTGTAACCATTGCATCTAATTTGGGGGTTACGAGACTGAATCCAAACTTACCATGTACTAGAGAATGGACTCCAATGTTTCTTTTGGCTTTGTTTCAAGCATTTGTAAGAGTCAGGGCTAGGAAAATGTCAAGACAGAAGACATTAATACATTAGGAACATTTGGCTTTTCAGTAGTAGCACAGGAATACTTTCCAGAATCAAAGCAGAATCCTACTATCGTGGGTATGTTGAAGATCCAATTGTTGATTTTTGTATCAGTGTTGTCAAATTCTGGGTTTGGATTTGGGCTGGAGGGCCTTAAGATCAACAGCAGCGATTCTTTAAGATTTGTTATAGCTGTGAATGATGTTGGTACTTCACTTCTGGATAGTAATGTAGCTCTTAAAAAAAATGTCTAATATATGATCTAAAGCAACATAGTTTTTACATTATTTTAGTATTTTAAGTTAGTCTTAGTGCTCCAGACTCAGTATCAAGTAGGTCTTACAAACCCATACAGACCTCATTAGGAGAAGGGAATGAATCAACGTTGCTGGAGTTTGTGTGTTACAGATTCAAAATATTTCACACTTGACACAGTGACTGTTGCTTTGTGTTCATGTGATGCCACTCATAGTGGTTTCCTAGAGTGCAACTTAGGCTCCCAAACACTGCAGAACTGTAAAAATAGCTGGTGTTTAGATTTATTTAAATTCCTTCAGGAAGAAATTAAAGGGGTTAGATTTGCTGACCGAAATGCTGGAAACAGGAAGAGATGTTTAGCTGAAATTAAATTAAATCTAGGAAAAAAAAAAAAGCTTCCTTTGTTTTTGTAGTATCTCTAGTGTGTTTGGAAAGATAATAAAATTCATCTTCTTGTTCCTTTGGTGCGTGAATTCACTTAGGTGCATAGATTCACTTCTGTCAAACACATAGTAGACAAATACATGTTCTATTTTCACCTGTCCTCAGCTTTCTTCTGAGCTTATATACCCTGAGGGATAAATCACATCTCGCACTGCATAAGAGGTGGCACCTGGCTGCCCAGCCCTAGAAACAATCCACTGAAAGAGTTGTCATGCTAGCAGTTATCATTTCTTTTTTCTGGCTCTCTGCTTGCTGCTGGGAAAATGGAAGGCGAGTTACTCCCTACAAGGCACCCTGTGGTTTAGATTATTTTCATGCTTCTTAACAACCTCGGGTTGGGTTAGTTAGTACATACATAGAGCAGAGAAGGCCCATTTGTATGAGACATACACATCTCCATTCTTATTAGGTCAAGGGAAAGCAGTGAACTGCGGAAGCTTCATCTTCCTTAGACATTGTAGGAATATGGAAGTACCACACAGTGATTAATGAAACTCTTCCATCCTTTATGCACTGTTACACAACACGAGGCAAATACCTCACCTTACCCTGCATAGTGAAGAGCTCAGTTTTTACCATGGCAAATATAAAGAAGGAACCTCAGAACCTTTGTCTGAAAACAGGCATCTTATTCAAGTAAATAATCGGCTTTAAAACTGCTGGGATGCACTGACACAGTGCTGTGTTTTCTGACCAAACTTATCTGCTGCAGATGACAAAAGCCTTGTTGGGGTTTTATGAACTGTGAACAGCACTTTGTGGTCTGTAGTGCACTTCAGGTTCATTTCTAAGGAAGATACGTGGTTGCTTTTGATATACAATACCCTCAAAGTTCTGAATGTTGACCAGATCCAAGCCACCTCTTCCTGTTGAATGCCCTTGTGTTTGTAACCTGAGACTGCTCTGGGAATAAATGTAGTATTGGCAGGAAAGGGCAATTAGGGACCAGGTTTATCACCTTTTGCATTGCAAAACCTATCTGTTTTTTCAGATTTTTCCTAAGATGCAAGCTGACGTGGTTGGTTGAGTCACTGGAAGTGTAAAACATTTCTTTATGGAGAGTAGGGCAGTATATGGATCAGAGTTACACTAAGCAGAAGTCTCTGTACCTTTAATCAGACCTTAGGAGTAGTCTTGAATTAAAGGGCTACTCAGTTTCAGAATATCTGGTTTTACTTATTTTGTGCACGTGGAGTATGCATTTAATTATTTATTTTTCATTGTCCATCTTATTTTACCTTGCAGAACTTGGTACTTGATTTTTGTATCTCTACACTTTTAACAGTCTCAAGCACTTGCTACCTGATGCATTGGCTGGAAATCATCTTTGGAAGCAATACTTTTTACAGCACTAGAGCTGATTTATGACAATTTTAGAATTAAGCATTAGAAGTTTGGCATCAATATAATTTTGTCTTTGATTAATTTTTATATGAGTTAGGATTGCAAAGATCTTAATCTTTTGTCCATATTTAGTTTTGTCTGCTTATCATTTAAGACAGGGATAGAAATCTTTTTCCTCTCATCCCCTCTGACAGTAAGAGTAAGGGCGCTGCATAAAGCTATTGAGAAATTTCTGCAGACTCAAAACAACTTCCTGGTTTAAAGCTTTCCTTTTTGCTGCTTCATACAGGAGCCATTTTTAAGAGATGAGCAATTACCTAAGGCACCCAGAACACAGCTGAGTCCTTCAAGGGTAAAATTAGGTTATAACACTAGTCACTCAGTGTCAAACCTGTGTCTTACCTTCTGCTTATGTCTAATAACAGCACTTTTGCTCACTCAGTTTTCTTTGCACCACACATTGTTTTTGCACTCAGACTATGTTAATCACAATTCTGTCTGTCTATTTAATTGTGTAATCTGTTGGAGAAAAATAAATCACATGAGAAGAAAATTACATTAAGACCTTGACCTCAAGTCACTTGTCAGATAAGACTGCTGATGAAGCAATTAGGAGATTTGACCAAAAACTGGTATGGTTAAAGTGGCTAATTTGCCAGCAGAGAATGGGGATGGATTTTCTCCAGTCCTCTGCTAAGCAGAGAGTACAGACATTAAGAGCATTTGAATCCTTTACGTCTCTCTTCTATTCTAAGCCTTCCAGGAGAGCATGAGACTTCTGTGACCTACTGAACTTCTATATTAATACTAATGAATGTATCCAGTGAGCAAGCAACATGCTTTTCAGCCAGCATGGATTTATAGCAGGGCAGCTGGATTCTTACAGCTTTTGACAAGTCATTAATTTCCTTCATCAGTACTACATCAACTCTGATTTATCTATTCTTTATCTGAAATTAGAGACATCTAAATACTATTATATAGGCAGAATTTCAGGAAAGAGGGTTGGTGCATTTTTCTGAGGGATTCATTGATTTTCTTTTATGATGTCTAGTAAGCCACTAGTTTTCAGGAGCTTTCCCAAATACCACAACGTATCTGGCTATGCTTCTGCCTCACCACTCCCTACTGCATACTCCTGGTTATCCCAGGGAAATGTCAGGGTTTTTCCTTCATGAGCCCATGGATGGGAACAGCATAGAAATGACATGGGAAACATTTCAAAGTTTCTTCAAAACAGATTGCTGCATACTTTGCCAAGGGGTATAAAACAGTGATATATATTGATTAAAAAAAAAAAAAGGGCAACAAAACCAGATATCACAAACCACCTGCAAAACCTAGACAGGACTTTCACTGTCTACTTCTGTTATTTCATTTTAAATACATCAGTTAGAGCCTACTCTTTTTTCAGTGGAGAATAGTGCTCAAGAGGGTATGCTGCATCTACTCGCAGTTGGCTATGAAAGTCTGCTACACCCTCATGATGCAATGAAGGTCCATGCAGAGGAAGGTCATTTACTGAAACCCATGTATCTGCACGTTATACAGCCTTGCGCTTGTGCTAGAGCTTGCCAGCTCAGGGTTCATACTAAGTTTACATGGTTGTACAGTAGCCATGTCTGAAGACAGCTTGTTCAGGGCTGCTTTGGGATCTCTATACTGCAATCTGAAGACTAGAAATATCATGTTAGCCAGCAGCAGCTGGCAACCTTTCCCCTCCTTTCCTTCCACTAAGGCAGATCTTTCAATACATTGGTATCTTCAGAATCACATTCCCATCTAAGGCCAGGATATAGCCTAAGCAGTTGTGTGTGATTGTTTACTCCAATAAAGCTATTATTTTATCCTTCCTGGTCAGCTTGGTTAACAGACTTTTTCTGATCCAACTCCATAGTTGATATCTCACAAAAATCACAATTATTTAAAGTTGGATCAGTTCTCAGGCAAAATACAGATATTTTTGAGTTTCCACAAGTTTCCTTTTGCAAATTCTTTCAGAAAAAAAAAAAAAAAAAGAGAGAGGAAAAAAGAAAATAAAACAAACCCAACCCTTCTCCCTCAATATCTCAGTACTTGTCCATGCAAAAGAACAATGAAGATTTCTCAAACCAGTTAGCAGATTTGGTAGCAATTTCTGTTATGCAGGTGATCTGATTGACAAGGGCATTCTTAAAAAATCCCTTAGCTGTAAAAACATACCCAGTAAAATTGAGACAACTTGGAAGAAAATATATTTTAATTCTCCTTGCTTCCATGGTAAGCATTCAATTCTTGTTTTAGGAGTTCTGCAAAGGCTTAGCATCAGGGCGATGTCAGTGTTTGACAACATTAAAAAGCTCTGATCCTGTCCATGAAATCAAGGGAAGTTTTGATATTCACTGAAGTTATATTCGACCTAATATTATAACCATGCTTATTTCCCAAGGAAGGTTTCTGTTCCTCCTTTTGTTCACATTGCCGTTTTCGAATGTAAGAACATGGCTTTGTTCAGAGCCTATAGTGTTCTTGTTTGCCTAGTGAAATGTAGTTTAGATATATTTCAGAGTTCTGTAAGGACAAGCATTTTGGTTGGTGTAATCCCTTGAATCCTTTGAAAAAGAAAAGCCAAGAATATAAGCAAAAATAAAGATAGAAATCATAGCTGAATTCCACAGTTCACTCCTAGCCATATTTCTGATATATCTATTTTTAAAAAATATACATTAAATAGTAATACATATTCACCAGATCTGATCTCCTTCTGTTTTGGTCATGTCTAAATTAGATTGCAAATATGTTCTGGGATCAGTTATAATAAAGGGAAGTATTATCATTTATGAACTGAACATTTAATAAACAGCTCTTGTTTTTTTTTTTTCTCTTTCTGTTTTAAGTAAAGGCTACTAGTTGCTTAAGTTTTTTTTTTATCCCATATATGTTTTTGTTATGTCAAGTTTTCACTCTTAGTAATGTTCAGGACATGCTCTGCTATCAGAGTGCACTCATTAGCAGTTCTGTAAGTAACTTCTTCAAGTGCCAGATCTGAGGCTGTCTTCTGGACTTCTGATTTGGGTGGAACTCCACATTGATTTTATTTGGGAGTTTTTCTTGAGTAATTGTTCTGAAAACCTGCTTATAATAATTTTCAGAGCCTCCTGTCAAAGAGTGAAAAGTACACTGGCAATATGAATTTAACAACTACAAGAAGTAGTATATTTGCAAACAGTTCCCACTGGAGGAAAACATTGATCTTTTATACTAATTTTAGTGTTTTCTAATGATAACTATGAAGCTAACAATAGTTTCAAGACATGACATACTACAGACAACCAGTGTCTTCCCTGTCAATTAGTACTTGCACTTCATCACTGAAGTGAATTCAGATATAGTCCTTTTTTTTTTTTTTTTTTTTTTTTTTTTAATAAACCAAAGGAAACAATCTCCTAAACCAGTGGAATTTTAAATAAAAAAAATTAATGTTTTTGAAATAGAAAGATAAGCTTGTTACAGGAGGCTAAGTCACAGAAAACAATTACCAGAGATTCGCCTCCTCTAATACCCCCTTGCAAAGACCAAAGTACCCAGAAACAGCATGTATCAGATATTAAACTGCTGCTCCATTTGATCTCCACCAAGGGCCAAGATTCCCTCTATTTTGTATCTAATCTATGTAATGAGATTCTTCATGTAAGTCCTGTGACTAGCAACAACTAATTAGGTCAAATTAACAGCACGTATGCGACTGGATCTATTTTGAGTTTAAACCCTCAAGATGGAGCTACCCTTCTGTCTAAGGTAACAATTGCTGGATGTTCAAAGTACAAAGACAACTTTATGTTGTACTGTGTTTACTAAATCCTTTAGTCCTTTAGGCCATTGTTCAACTTTAAGACAGATTTCTGGTGGCCTTCAATGCTATATTTACTTTCTTGTCACCTGTGCTCCCCTTTTATCCTAAACAATTTGCATAAACCTGTATAATGCTATTTAGCTTATGCTCCAGTGTTACTATAAATAGATGAACTGGAAATTCAGCTTAGTAAAGTAATTTAATTATTTTCTTGTCTCATTCTTTCTTCCTCTTTACACACTGTGCATGTGTTCGTGTGCGTGAAGGTGTGAAAGAGAGACTGTGTACTTAAAAGGAGTTTTAAGGGAAAAGTGTTAGTGTTCTTATTAAAGATTAGAGGAAATACAAAATTTTCTGAACTGATGCAAAAATAGGAGCCTTAAGAAAAACCACAGATATTACAGGATGTGGATGTGTGTGTGTGCTCGTGAGTCTGTATGTTTGTAAATTTAGAGAAGGAGAGTTTTTTTTCTTTTTTATTTTTTAAGACAAAAAAGGGAAACATTTTACATTTTTCCTAATGTGAGGCAAGTTGAGAGTTATGTGGTCAGGTGGTGATGTTACTAACATCTCATACCTTTTTCTTCCTTTGTTTTTTTGTGTTTTAGTTGAGTTGCTAAACAATCTGCTTGTCAGTCAAGGTTACAGTTGAAAAACAGGTTGTTTCTTTGAAAACCTATAGGTGCAATTAAAAATCTCATAGAATATAGACTATGTCTATTTGGAAGGGACTCATAGGAATCATTTCATTTTTTGAAACAAAATTTTATTTAAAAGTAGGTCTGCATGCCTAAAAACTTAATTGCATATTTGGTGCAGCTATTTTTATAGCACCTTAGCAGTTAATCCCTGAGAATGCTTCCCCTCCTCAGTGCTGATAGCACTTTAAAGCACAGACACGCATTACTCTAAGGAGAGCTTATCTTTGTTTTTGACTTCAGAATGAGTACGTACAAGCCTTACTACATCTATTATAGACTGAGTCTTATCCTCTAGTCCGAAATACATCTCACTTCTCTAAACAAGGCTAAGTGCTCTTTTTCTTCTCCTAATCCTGTTTAGCAAGACAACACAGTAGTCTGGGCAGTTAAAATAGTCCAGCTAAGTGAAAGGTCACTGCAAGATTACTGCAGAAGTATCAGGTGGTACTAAAGGGCAAATGTATTTTCTTAAGGATTTCCAAAGGATTGTAGGAAAGGAAAGGCAATACTAACATTAAAATTAAAAAGATCTATAAATACCATTGCAGTGATTAAATCTATGTTTATTTTGTTAGTAGACGTTACAATTTTGTTGAGCACCAGCATCCTCTTCTGACCTTGCACCAAATTCACCAAAAGCTGGGGAGACCTTCCCCCTGCTTTAGCCCCAAGTGCTGCTCTGCAGTGCCAGTGGTGACTTCTGCCTCATGGTGGCCAGCTCTGCTCATTGCACCACCTAAGAGAAATTCCTCTTATTTCAGTGGAAACATATCTTGCGGGCCTGATTCCAGAGGTTAAGGAAGTCGACTGGATATTTTCCATCAGCTCTGCGTGGTTTTCTGCCAGACTTGTAACTTTTGGGCCTCTATGCTCAAGATAAATGTGTGACTGATGGACCTCATCAGTGAAATTTACAACAGCCCCTGCAGTGAGCAAGGTGCTTCCAGTCATCGTATGCACAACACAGACTTACAAAGCAAATACTGAAGAAAAATGCCCCATTGACTAAGTATTCAAAATTCTCACCTGTAGGTTTTGGTTTTTTTTCCTCAAGAGCCCCACAGGACCTTCTCCAAGGACCTGGTGGAAAATGATAGCAGCAATAATCTGAAAAGTGATGAAAGCACTTTCTGAGGATGTAGGAAGCTCAAGTACGATCCCTGTCATGCAACAGTATATGCTGGGGGCTGCCCACCTGGAAAGAAGCTTATCAGAAATTGACCTGGGGCTCCTGGTGGACACCAAGTTGAGCATAAACCAGTTATGTTGTCTTGTGGCAAAGAAGGCTACTGGTATCCTGGGCTTCACTGGGAGAAGTTCTGCCAGCAGATCAAGGGAGGTGATCCTTTCCCTCTGCTCAGCACTGGTGAGGCCACACTTAGAGCACTGCATCCAGTGGGACTGGAGCATCCCTCCTATGAAGAAAGGCTGAGATTGCTGGGACTGTTCAGCCTGAAGAACATCAGAAAACACTTTTTTACTCTGAGGGTGACTGAGCATTGGCACAGGTTGCCAAGAGAGGATGTGAAGTTGCCATCCTTAGAGACACAAAAGCCGTGTGGACTTGGTCCTGGGTAACTGGCTCTAGCTGGCCATGTTTGAGCAGGGGGGTTGGACTAGATGGCCTCTGAAGTTCCCTTCTGATTTCAGCCCTTCTGTGATGCTCCAATTCTGTGATACATGTAGGGAGGGGGCTGCAAACCCCTCTGGTGCAACCCCACTCCAAGTGGCAAGCTGTTTTATGTGCAGGAATTGTGTTCTCCATTTTCCACTTCATGTAAAAAAAAGAAAAATAAAAATCATCCAGCTTGCCAAAGAAAAAGCAGATTGGATGATGCAAAATTTGCCCTATGAAACATGTATAATGATTGCAAAATACAAAAGTATAACTAATACTAATACTAATACACTTGATCCTGCAGGTATTAGATGTATTATATTATAAGTTTCTCATGGGGTTACAGAACAATTGAAGGAACAGTTACTTTAGAGATGTTAGCTGGGCATACCCATGTCTTGGGTAAAAGAGAAGATCCTTCAAACTCTGACAAAGCTGGAGTAGTTCTGAGAAAACAGGTGAAAACACCAGATCCCTAGAAAATATGCCAAAAGAGATATGGAAACATTATTTTAGCACTCCAGTTTTATGCAGCAGTTCAGTGAGAGATTTGAGGAATGTAATTTGTGTTTAGGTTTTATTTGGTTGCCTAGATCACTCACGGGATCTGACTTAGAGTGTGCAAATTTGTGTGCATGAGCAGAAACAGGTAAACTGTGCACTATCAAGGTGAGCTTTTTCACAGTCTTTGAAATATTCTACCTGGAAATGATTCCGTAGCATAGCTTTCAAAAGTTACCATGTATAATGATCTCATTTTATAGCCTTTGCCTTTTGCACAGGCCTACTATTTCCTCTTTTAAATATATTGTGATTTATGGAACTTACAGATTCATAATATTATTTCTTCTCCCATTTTCCATCATTCATACAATTAAACAAAACAAAACAAAACAAAACAAACAAACAAATAAACAAACAAAAAAACAAAAACAAAGGAAATGCAAACATCATGAGACACTATTCACCCATCATAACTGAACAGTATTTGTTGTGGTTCAGTAGTGTCCTTGTGTGTACCTCATGTTATTGTGTCTTTATGATTTCAGTGAAAATCTTCATAAACCCCTTTACATTTAATGTTTCTCTTCATCTTATGTAGTATTTCATTTACACACAGTAGATGAAATACCCTTCTACAATTTCAGTACTTCAGCCTGTCTTTTGAATAGATGTTTCAAAACCTATTTATCATCAAGAGGAACTTTTTTTAACCTGAGTTTTGTGCATACATTTATGGTAATGAATACAAGCTATTATGCCTGTCATAATACAAAGCATTTCAGCTGGTATTATTTTCATAAATATTTAAAAGCTGGCACACCTACAGCATAGGCTAGGGGTATTTTAGTAGAATCTTTTAAAAAAGGGGAAAAGCTATGTGATCTTCATCTAGATGAACTTGGTTAAAATAGCAGTGAAGATGAGACACTTGGGCTTTATTTTGAGATAGCAGGTTAAACTCAGGTGTAGAGATAATTAGAATAAAAATATAAGACATCTTTTCTTCACTGCTTTTTTAACATAATTTGACTAGAACAACTTAGTCACTTCAAGTTTGGAACAAGTTTTTCTCATACAGTGTAAACACAGCTTATGTGAGGATACATACATACCTCATCTCCTAGGAGACTGCAACTAAAGTGCAGTTTTGGACACGGCTTTGATCATCTTGATCTAGTGAAAGATGTTCCTGCTCATTCAGGGGGATAGATGATCTATGAAGGTCCCTTCCAACCCAAACTATTCTATGATTTTGTGATTCTATGTTACAGATTATGATTCTAATAAGCAAAGAAAATGCCAGATTCTGTACCCTGTATCCAAGGGTGAGAACAACAATAGGCATACCTGGAATACTGAACCATGCAGAATCGTGTATAGGGAAACATAAAATATCTATAGAAACACTAAGTCAAGCAGATTGCTCCAAAAGGACTTCATTTTCTATTTGTCCAAAAGTAGTGTTCAGTATTAGACCTTAGTCTTCCTTTTTTTTCTTGTATTTGTAAACTTCAAGCTGGCTAGATTCATTGCTAAATATAATTTTTCCTCAGACAAAAATAGAGAACATGATTTGAGGAGCCTTTCAATTACCTTTTTAGGTATCTCCATTTATTGAACACCCAACTCCATGTAGCCTTGGACAGGAACTGAATAACTGTTTTTTATCACAACAATATAACATGTCAATAAATGGAGCAAAGTCATTTTTTCTACTTTTCCAATTGCTTTGGTATCATTGCTGTCTCCTGTAGGGAACTAGAAGAGTCTGTTGGGAGCTTTTGCCAGAGGAACAACCTTATGTGTATTTGCTGTGGTTGCTAAATGGCATTGTGCTTATCATTTGTGAATCACTGAAGCTTGCATTTGTTTCTTTTAGCTGGGTTTTGGGCCTAAAGGCTTATTTTAATGGCCCATTAAACCCCCACCTGGCTATTTTGTTGCTTACACTAATGTATTTATGCATTCATTTGTAGATTTCCTAAGGCAGCTAAAAGCATATAGTCCTTTCCATGATCTACTTTAAGGCACTGCGACTGTTACCCATTTAAAATACACCAAGGACTCAATGGCAATAAGCAACTAGTTCAAGGCAGTGAAAGGGTAGAATTCCTCTTCGTCCTTTTCTTCTAAAACTAATTAAATATAAGGATGACAAAAAGCCATACTTTTTTAGGAATGATGTGAAGTACAAAATGCAGCAATAGTTCACTTTATTTTTTCAGTCTTGGAAAAAAAAAAGGACTTCAAATGTTGTTCACTCATACAAAAATGTTAGCATTAAACTATGGCACTACTATATTATCCTTTAGGGTTAAGTACGTGTACTTCAGTAATACCAAAGATAATACCATATAATCAGAATCGTAGAATGGTTTGGGTTGGAAGGGACCTTTAAAGGTCATCTAGTTCACCTCCCCTGCAATAAACCAGGACATCATTAGATCGGGCTGCTCACAGCCTTCTTTTTTTCTTTTTTTTTTTTTTTTAATCTTAGAAGTTGGCTGTTCCATTCGAGATCAGCATTTCAGCAGCTTTTAAACTGAGAGAGTGTCAGTACTGGTTCGATAACTACATGGGCAGCAATGGTTGTGCTGACAGCCTTGTCAGAAAAGAATACAATGAATCCGTTGTATTCGGTTGCCCATAAATCCCCATCTCTGATGCTTATATCTGTTGGTCTGCCGTTTTAGTACAGAAAAGCATACATGCAAAGACCTAATTATCTTTAGAGAGATGAGCAAGGTCCTCATCCTTAAAACAACATGCAACTTGCTCAGAAACTATGAAGACTTCTCGATGTCAAATTTGGTAATACTAGCCAAACCAAAACCTAACACAGCCTAAAATACAGGTTAGAAACACCCTTGAAGGTGCAGGCACAAGACGTGCAGAATTTATGCAAAATTTGAATTTTCATTAAGTTGTAAAGAAATCAGGAAGAACACAAACTTAGAAATTCAGTGTTTTAGAAAGGTTTTGGATCAGATCTAAAGAAACCATTAGGCTGATATTAATACCTTCTCAAGTGAATCACAGAATCACAGAATGTGAGGAATTGGAAGGGACCTCAAAAGATCATCCAGTCCAAGCCCCCTGCCAGAACAGGAACAGGTGAGGCTACACAGGAAGATGTCCAGGAAGGTTTTGAATGTCTCCACAGAAGCAGACTCCACAACCTCCCTGGGCAGCCTGTTCCAGTGTTCTGTTACCCTTAGTGAGAAGAAGTTTCTTCTCATATTTAAGTGGAATCTCTTGTGTTCCAGTTTGCACCCATTACCCCTTGTCCTACCATTGGTTGTCACTGAGAAGAGCCTGGCTCCATCCTCGTGACACTCACCCTTCATATATTTATAAACATTAATGAGGTCACCCCTCAGTCTCCTCTTCTCCAAACTAAAGAGAGCCAGCTCCCTCAGCCTTTCCTCATAAGGGAGATGTTCCACTCCCTTCATCATCTTTGTGGCTCTGTGCTGGACTCTCTCCAGCAGTTCCCTGTCCTTCTTGAAATGAGGGGCCCAGAACTGGACACAATATTCCAGATGTGGTCTCACCAGGACAGAGTAGAGGGGGAGGAGAACCTCTCTTGACCTAAATCTTGAACGTCAGAAGAAAACTGCCTAGGAAGTTAACCAAAAGGTTTCAGCATTAAGGGAGAACATATGTACAGTCTAGGAAGTTTTCAAATGTATGAAAAGCACAGTAAACAACTGGAAATAATTGAAAAAAAACCTCTCAGTTGGGAGAACAATTGGTTTGAAAGTGAAGGCAGGAAAAAATACTGCTGAAAACAAAGAAATTTGAAAGAAAAAATATGCTTGCTTTGTAAAAAATATATGAAACCATTGAAGAACAATCAAGGAGAGGTCACTGGTCACTTTCAGTAATTAACTGGATCTCTCATCAGATTTTAATTTGGAAACAGAAAGATTACACCTACACATACGAGAGGCTTCATCAAAAGACCTACCCACAATGAACAAACTCGTAGGATATAGTTGGGAGAGAGGTGATTCTGGGAAAAAAAATAGCCCCATTGTAATCCAAAAATATTGTATACATTGACTGGAGGACACTATTTGTGCAGTGTGCTAATACTCTGTACACAGCAGAGTTGTTGAATTTCTTTATCACAGACAAAAACAGCTCATTATGCTCTTTTTTTCCATTCTGGTAGATGAAATTCCAAGGACAAATAGACAGGCTTTTGGAAGCATTTGTATATATATGGAACCAAAATTTTCAAACAGTTCCATCACTGAAAGTATTTTGATGGCATCTTTTGGTTTTAACTAAAGCAGACTTCTGCTAGATGAAGAGTATTATAGCATTCAGGAATAACTGCTGGACCCTAGATGGTGGAATTTGAAGAAACAGGGAGAAAAAGGTCTATTTTGTCCCAAATTCCCAATCATGATGCTTGCATTTCTTGCAAGGATGTAAGTAAAGATTTCTTTAGAAAAGACACAAATCTCCACACAATCCTCACCCATGAGATACAAAAATCTGTTTGATGTTACATAAAGTATGTCTTGGGCCTTCTATTTACAACCCCCAGAAAAGAAACCTAGATTTTGGTTGCTCTATTACCTTCACATTCAGAACTGACTTCATTTTGATACAGGGGCTAACTTGGCCAAAGTCATAGAGCTGAGTCATCTCCACTGACTGAATTGCCGTTCCTGTTGATAAGCACTTGTATCTCATAAGGAGGTTTTCTTGTCTAAATTTCAAACAGCTTGAATCTTCCACCACATCTCCTTACTGACTCAAGAAAAAGACAAGCAGCATGCTCAGGTCTCAAAGTTCACGTACAGATAGAAGCAAAGACATTTTCACATTAGAAATCTCCTTGATATGCTAAATCATCATTTGGTAATGGTGGCTAAATAGCTGGTGCATACTGGCACTTTTTCTCCTTTTCCCTTCCTAGAGACCATGCATATTGTGAATATGATGGCAGCACAGTCATAGAAACAGGTATTACCAATTGATATTTCACAGGTGTGAATGTGTGCATTATTCCTTTAAAAATTGTTTGGTTTGGACTTTGAACAAGTAGAGAACACTGACACTGCAAAGGTAGCAAATCTGGAAAACAACCAGGAAGGGTGTAATGAATATCCAAAAAGATTTGGCCATATTTGTTAAAAGAAGTAAACAAGCTAAACGTGTGATAAAGTAATTTAACTTTTCCAATTAGTAATGCAAAACCAACTACTTTACTGCATATTATCTAAAGCAACTGTGTTTCAAAAAGGCATTTATTTTCAGGAAAAAACACAAAAGATGGAAGCTAGCAGATATAAATCACAATTAAGTGCATTAAGTTTTCACTGAATTTGAGGTGGTGGAAGCTGTGTATGGCCTCAGTGATACCACTTTTCTTTGCAGGATGTTGTCCCATAACAGAATAGACTGTAAAGAAAAAAAAGAAAATATAAAAATCAGCAACATGTTGTTTGTGTTACAGCTGGTAAATCAATGCTCCAGAGCCTAATGGCAGCAGACAGGGTCTATAAATCTTGTCACATATAATGAAAAGCAGGACTATAAAGACAGATGTGAACAACTGGTTAGAGTAGGCTTAGGTCATACATACTTTAATGTACTTCAAATAATGCTATCTAAATGTTGTTCCAAGAATATTTCCAGCTTAAGTTGCCTGTTATCAGTTTATCAGTTTGCAATAGGTAATACATGTCTAAAAGGACATTCAGTTAAAAAACAGTTTTGTAAAAAAAAAAAAAAAAGACAGAGAAGAGGAAAAAGGGATTTCAGACAACCTACCTTCCTATTTTTTCATGTCTGTACTGTTTAGAGTCAAGTTCTGATGGTAAAATAGATGAAAAACATGGACTGGAATGACTGAGTAAGCAAGAGTTAGCATTTGCCATATAAATTGACACTGAATAATATCTTCAAGTAAAGTCCAGTTTCATTGCTGTCAATTGCTATGTGACTGAGGAAAGATTTAGTGAATATGGTCTTTTTCATACACTGAAGAAACAGAACTACAGGTAATTAAAAAAGCACAGCAGTTTTCAGAAAGATTGCCAATACCACTACTTCGCTCTTTATTCTTATAATAGAAGAATTTCTTATTCTTACATTCTTATAATTGCCATGATTTTGCACTTGTACTTTCTTCCTTATAAACTTTTCTTAAGAAGACAGGGCCAAACAGGAATATATCTTATATGGTGTTTTGAAAAGTAAACCAATCTCCACCTCTGATGGATAAACTAAGACACTGGGATGGGATGACTTGCACAATAGCAACTACTAAATCCTGGAAAACCTGTGAATAAAAGAAGTCTTGCAATCTTGTCCCCCAAGTAAACTGACACAGGGAAAGCCTTTATTTCATGTATACCAAGGAAATAATTTACTTCAGTTCAAGTTTTGGAGGCATGGACAGGATTTTTTAGCTTCATCTGTGATTTCACAGGTAGTGGCTGGCCATTGCCTCATTTTTCTTTGCACTCCTGCAATAGAAAAAACTTTACAGTTTCAAACTGCTGCAACATCCTCTTACCCCTGTATCTCAGCTTGCATATCTCATTCAGTGTCACTTTCTTGGTTTCAAAAAACACATCCTATTCCTTTTAATTCATATGCACCCATACCTTTCCCAGAAGTAGCCATCTAGAAACTATGTAGGTGAGGCAATACAATGAAAGGGGTATACATCTATGCTGGAATGTATCACAGGCAAGTAGAATAATGTGCAACATGATTTATGCAACTTCTACTGTGCGTTTTCACAAATGTACTATGAGCTATTCATTGAAAGGCAGAAAAAATTAGAGTCCATTATTCTTTGGACACTTGTTTGATTCTGATATAATGACAATTCTTAAAATGCACTCACTGATATTTTTTTATCAGCAACAAAGAGATGGTTTAGCTTTGCCTTTTGTACATTCACACAATTACATGAAAACTATTATAGGGATGCGTGTATGCCCGTTACTCTCGTTCATCTCCAAAAATTTAAACAACAAAGCAGTCTCTTTTCAAAACAGCAGCTTTCTTTGCTTTGGCACAAATGTCATTATGCTATTGTTTTATCTCTAATTGGGTGGATCACTTAATTAAGAGCTGACATATTGGTTGGATTATTCTTTACGAATTTCTCAGAATTTAAAAGGCTGGCAGCTTCATATTCAGGACTGCTGGCAAAGGCAACAAAGAGGCCAATGTTTGTTCCTCTCTAAAATTTTTTCCTCCTCTCTTTATGACGCTTTTTAAGAACAACCTTGTTCAGCAATCCCCCAACAGACAATAGACTAACTTGCTCACAGTATTGGAAGTAATTTGCCAATCTGCAGATCCTGGGATTACAGCAGAGATAGCAAAAATTACATAGCAATGGCCATTTTGACTTACTGACAACTACATCTTTCATACATTTGCCCTGGCTGGCACATATCCATGTTAAAAATCTGGCACAGCCTCTCCTTTACAGTTTTTAAACAGAGTCAATAAAAGTGAAATATGTTCAGAATGTTATGATCTCTATAATTTTAATAGTTTATCTTGTAGGAAAGCAAGCAAATGAACCTTTAAAATGAGTCAATGACATCAGAAAAGAGCCAAATTATTGCAGTTTTAGTGTGCATATCAAAACAGCTATACTTGTTTGTCTCTTCATTTTCATTAATAAAAAATGCAACTTCTGAATCTTAAAAAGGTTCCCATTTTGCCCACCCAATCTCTTCAGAGCAGAGAAAAACATATTGTCTCACATCTGGGTTATTTAAATACAGTCTGGAGCAACAATGGAAGACTCTGCACAAGTTTTCAGTTAACAACATACTGACATAACTACGGCTGTCAGTAGCGTCCCTAACAAAATGGAGCTACACCACTTCATTTGATGATGATGAGTTAACCACTAGGTTGGAAGAGACCAATAAAATTTCCTACAGTTCATGAAAAAAAGGTCGTAGGTAGGCGCTGGATAGAGACTCGATATTTTCCTACGACAGTTCATCTCTAAAAAGGATCAGAAAATCACAAGGCAACAAGTAAAAAAATTTATAAGTTCTCTTCTAATGGTAACTGATACCCTCCTTCCACAACAGATTCACAGTGGCTTCTTGTTCTTTCAGTCTCGTATGAGCTGAAGAGTATTTGATTTCCTATCCCTCGAGGTGGTGAGGTGTATGAAGTTCCTTTGGGAAATTCCATGACTTTAGGAGACAGAGCAGTTGGCATTAAAAAAAAAGAAAAAAAAAAAGACTGGGAGTTGCAGTTGCCCCAATGCTTTTCTCTATATCCTTCTGGTTATTTTTTTAGTTAAAATCCTTTCTATGTTCAGAGTATGGATAATTTCTCAAGTGGGCTGTACCTCTAGCCTTACATACATAGACTGTGCCTATGCTTTTCTTGCATGCTGTATATACAGGTCTAAACACAGAAGCCTGTGGACAGGTTATATGGAAGTGCCTGAAGACATCTAAAGCCAAAGTTTGCTCAGGCTGCAGGGTTGCTGCTATAGATCTTAGAAAATAATTGCTGCAAAGCAATTTGAGCTCAGGCATCCACAAATCCAGCACAGGTTGGAAATAGGCCGAGTAACCAAACATGTGTAACTTCTCTGGTCGTGGAACTAAAGGCTTCTGGTCAGTCTCATATTACTTACTTATATCTAGCTTTCCAGAGCTTTCCTGCTTACTCTGTTATCCCATCTAAAAGTGTATCTTCTATTTTTCTCAATCAACTCCTTTGGTGTTGTTCTCCCCTAATACCTTCATCTGTTTTACTGCTTGTTCTCCATTACAATCCAGGACAGAATTTTGTTAGAATATTTATCATCATTACAAGTAGTGGGTGTTTTGTAAATGTCTCCATTTGTTTGAAGTTTTATTTTGTCCTGGATATAAGGCCACATGCTCGCTTTATTTCTAAGGACATAAACAATTTGCCTCTTGTTGGGTAATAGAACAGATGTCATTTGCCCACATACTGATTAGCAGCAGTCATCACATTCTGCAGAATCAAAGGCACTATGAGATCTCTTTGCCCTCGGACTTTATTCTTCACAGCACAGGTACAGGTTAGGGGGTTATGTGTTGGGGGTTGTTTCCTCGGTGGTGGGGGGGTGGTGGGTGGAGCATATGTGTGTGTTTGATTTGGATTTGTCCTGGAGCACCACAGATTTGCATTTCCTGATGACTACCACATGATGACTTGCAGCATCAAGGCTGCTGAGGTTGTCTTCACTGGCATAGCAGAGAGATGAAACCTAGATTAAAATAGTATCTGTAACGAACGTCACACTGCTATCAAGAATATAGTTTGCACCTTGATTGTAGACAACAGAAATCAATGTGGCTACAAAGGGAGGAATTTGGTCCAGTGTTTATTATGGTCAGAGGTACCAGAGTGGAAGCTACATCAACTCAATATGTCTCAAATACACAGTCAGGAGTCAAGAGTATGCATTTCAGAATAATGGAAGCACTAAGGAGCCAGACTTGTCAGCAGTCAGAGATTTCCTCAAGTGCTCACTTGGTTACACTCTGGTGTAACACTCTGCTTAAGCTTCAGAAACACTCTGTTCACACTCAACATGCTTGGAGTGAGTTTACGGAAAGGGTGGCATTTTTACTTAAAAAAAAAGAAAAAGAAAATATTGGCTTTGACAAAAAATAAAAGTACTAGGAAAGGTTTTAATCTAATTTCCTAGTCAAGATACCATATAATCCTTATTTTTTCACTTGCATGCTGCTTAAGGTAACAGGCTATTACATAGAAAACATGCAGCAGTGTGCAGTACTGTAAGTTTCACAGTATGAAGAATGTTTTGTCTTCTGACAAGAGCCAGGGAGACAGTAATGTACCTGGATCAAACAGCGAAAAGTGATATATGAGACAGGATAGGGAATCCCAGTCTTTCTCATACTCTCTCTGGAGAGTTAGAAAAAAATGAAAAAATTAGAAAGTAAGGGGAGCATTTCACTTACCAATTAATAATGACAGAAGAAATAACTATTTAAAACCAACAGAATTAAACCCAAGGATGAGGATGATCCCAAATGAAAGTATGGTTAGGGCAGAGCATCAAAACACCGAGGGAAAGCCTGGCTCCCAGTTTAAGAAAGAGAGTGAAAGAAGTTGAAGGAAGGGTTTGAAGAAGTTTAGCTCTGAGGTTTCGTTTTAGGGATAGGCTGTTAAAAAGTATGAAATGTTTTGCTAGTAAACAAACAATGTCATACATAAACTGCACGGAAGTCGTTGGCCAGAATAGAAACTCAGACAACTTCTGTGTTGCTGAGAATTTCCCGAGAAGTTTCACTTACTTGCAAAGTTTCCCTCTGCACAAATTCCCCAGCTCTTAAAAGCAGACTTTCCATATCATATCATATCATCTGATTCCCCATGATTCATGTTCCTTCTACAATGCTCAAATTTGGAGAAACAACATGTTATTTTTAATTCGCTTTGGAGTTACACCTGGTGTAGGCCAACACATAAAATCATCAAGAAAGATTTGGCTCCTCCACGTCCCATCCATTCGCCTCAGATACAGGTCTTGCATCCTTGTTTTTAGCATATGCTTCAGTAGAAGCAAAAAAATAACCAGTCTAGTTCATTGACATTACTAATCTACTATGACAGCACAAGCCAAGCAGACATTGGCAATACCTATTCACTCAGAATAGGAAAGAAGAGAGGAAGAGAATTTAAGAAGGAAAATTCTGTATAGCACAGTATTAAGTACTTCTCTTCCTTTTTCCACAACATAGTCAATAGAGTTGACATATCACTAAAATGTGTTTTCTTTTGAATACTAAACACCTTTCTCTCAATCTCTGGCCTGGAAAACAGGGTTCATTATATTCAAAGCATCTTTCGAGTGACTGGAACCTGAATAATGCATTCCAGCGTGCCTGTTTGATGCGCGGAAGACTGTCATGAGTGACTCACATGAAGGAATCCACTGGGACCCTGCCAGCACTACAGGCTACAGTTAGTCCACATTAACCCCTTATTAGCTTCATTTTACAGGCTGGCTACATGTGCGTACTACAGAGCAGTACAATCTGCTAATAAAATATATCTAGGAGGAATCTGCTTAAAAACCACACATTATATACAGTTCCAGGAAAGAGTGGACTAAAAGCTATCTGCTTCTCCCTGATTAATCTGTTTTAAAACTGAAATAACAGAAAATAGGCTGAAATTTTTTTTTGCTGACTCTGTTGGATTAATAGAAGTAAATTCCCTAAACAGCAGGAATAAACCCTCTTCTGTGTTGTACTCTGTGCTATGCAGTACGAACAGTATGGCGGGGAAGAGAGCATAATCTTTGAATCCCAGCCCAGGCTGCCAGGATAAATTTGAACTGATAATCTCATATAAATTAGAGCTTTGTATATATTTCAGTTTACAGAGAAGACTAAGATAATTCAAACCAGAAAACAGGAGCCTCCAGGCAGTCAGAGATGTGATCCCTTCTTCACTGTACACACAAACTGCCCTGGTTTTGTTTAAAACAAGACCAGTTCTCTTTAAATGAATTTTCCTTTCAGCTAAGTTCTTCTAAGTAGCTGCACTTTTCTGAATTTGGCTGCATGTTTTTCAGACACTGTTTGCTCTGGAGCTGCTAATGGTAGCAATGGTGTGCAGAAGAGGCCCAGGTTTAGACTTATTGCTATGGCAGCCAAGGTTACTGTAAATTTTGCACATCCCATAAGTGAGAGGGGTGTATTTGCAAGAAGGGGCAGACAGAACATGCGACTAAAATTGACCAACTAAGTATTCCATCCATACTCATTATACACCCTATAAAAGTGGGAGATCATGAGGGTCTTGCTCTCTTTGAACATGGATGGCATCTGAAGAGGACCCTGCCTGTCGTGCCTGTGATCCAAGGCCTGGTTCCAGACCCTGCATCTCTGAATCCAGTTCCAGTTTACTGTGGAGTCCAGCCCAGGACTTTCAGGTGCCCACCCTGCAACCACTGGAGCAACGCCGGGCAATGCTGTGCTACCCTAGGAAATTCAAGATTGGTTTTGTGTATTTTTTTCTCTATTTATTAGGAGCATTAGTAAAGCATTTTTAAATTTACCAACTTGCAAGTCTCTCTCCCTTTTCTTTCTTTTGCCTTTCCGAGTGGGGAGGGTGGAGGGTTGACAGAGAGCATCTGCCACGTTTTATTGTTGTCCTGCAGTAAATGGTGACACAAACCTACACTGAGCATTTGCGTGTGCGCAAAGCATGCCACAGATGCTCTTGTTTGACAGCATGATGTGGAATGATGTCACAGACCTGAACAAAACGTTGATAAACCATAAATATATACACATCTTGTATATGTATCAAAACTTCTGTTTGTTTCACAGGGGGTTTAAGTACAGTTTCAGTGACATGATTACTTTTTAAAAGCTTTCTTTTTTCATTATTTTACCTTTTTACAGCACCAGACCATGTTCAGACAGGCCAGCACTTTTCCTTTTTTTCTGGGCTAATCTGACAGTGCAGTGCAGTGTGGTAATTGAGAAAACAGACTTAGAACTAAAGGTGAAAGAACCAAGAATTCCTGTTGTTCTTGAAGTCAATATGCACATGAAATCATGTCATCAACATTTTCACATATCAAATCATGGCAAACCTCAAGCAAATTTGTTACCTTCACCTTGATCAGTAACTAAAGCCTCATCCATCAAGTATTTACCCTTGGGTACAACTTTAATGACAGTATCACATGCTTGCATTTGTGTGTAATATCAGCATGTTGGATCTTCAGTAGCATCTAATTATTGCTACTAGTAGTACTAGAGATAGTCCACCATGTGAGGCATAGAAATACAGTTGAAATTGGTAGCTGAAGAGCTGTAAAGTGATAAAATTTATCAGTGGTTTATAAAGATTATAGTTGGCTATCACTATAACTATTTCATTTGCCATCTTGTGTCCCGTTCAAGGGTGGGTACACATTTGACACTTTCATTTGGCCTGTTTTTATTTTTAATTTAATTTTAATTTTTATTAATCAGAATCTGCTTAATTGACACTAATTTTTTCTTTTTTTTTTTTTTTTTTTTTTTAGAATGGCTTTGGAAACAAGGCATCTGTATTCACTGTCTCATTCATCTGCCGGTGTGCCCACAACCTGTAGTAATTTTGGACCATTTAACCATTTATCTTCATCTGGGTTAAAAGACTGAAAGCTATTAACTTTTTATAGCTTTGTGGAAACAGGTTCCCTGACGGCAAGAGATACAGCTTATATAAAAGGTTTGACTGAGGAAAAAAACCTCAATGTAACTCACATTTTAGTAGACATCAAAAAATATACAAAAGAGAGAAGAAACTCAGGTAACATTCACCCCTTCCTTGGTACACAAGCTTCATTATTGCTTGCAGATGTGCTCAGAGTAAGCACTTTGTTCAGAATTTATAATTGAAATGCTTTATTAAAGTCTTCCTGTAGGTAACTTTATTAACAAAACAGTTGTAAGAATTAGATCAGGCTTCTTTTGCTCTCTACAGCTACCTGAAAGGAGGTTGTAGCATGAAGGGTGTTAGTCTCTTGTCCCAAGTAACAGGTGATAGGACAAGAAAAAATGGCTTCAAATTGTGCCAGGAGAGGTTAGATTGGATATTAGGAATCTTTTTTTGTAGAAAGGGTTTTCAAGCTCTGGAACAGGCCGTCCAGGGAAATGGTGGAGTCACCATCCCTGGAGGTGTTTAAAACACGTGTAGATGAGGCTCTTTGGGGCATGGTTTAGTGCCAGTGTTAGGTTAATGGTTGGACTCGATGATCTTGAGGGTGTCTTCCAAGCAAAATGATTCTATGATTCTTTGACGAGACCTGTTTTCCATAAATTTATGTTGCTGGTTGCAGCTACAGTATGATCCCTTAATTCTTTATCAAGTGACTCCCATATCTGCTTTTCCACTGTTTTGCCTAACTTGGTGACAAGCTTTTATTTGCTGTATCGTTTGCCTGCCCCTTTTTTTAGGATAACCACAGAATCTCTTTTCCAGTCTTTTAGAATTTACCAGTTATTTTAAGATTTATAAATGTATTAAAGTATTTCCTCAAGAGGCCACAAAGCTGCTCAGCCAAATCACATGAAAGTCTGAGGAACAAGCCACCCATCATTACCAAATGACCATCTTGGTCAGGCATTTTTTCTCTTTTTGGGATGCACATTTTATCCCTTCCTGAATTGCAGGTTCATCACAATAATGTATGTCATTCTTACAGGACAAAAATATATTGTCCTGCTCATTTCAAACAGATATCTCTGTTTTCTTCAACACTGGACCACGGCTGATAAAGAAATTTCCGTTGTTCGTAAGACTTCAAATAAATATTCTCCCCCCAATAACTGTCAGCTGTTTATGGTAGTACAATCAGTACTACCAACCATTAACTTTTTCCCCCCTCTGCCTCCACTCTTCATACACACGTATCAAATTTTCTTCCAGAACAGTCCCCTTCCCAGAAAAGGTCTCTACCTTGATCCTTTCAAGATACTTTAAGGAAGACACTCCCTACTTTCTTTGTGTTCTTGGCCGGTTATTCATAGTCTGCCTCTGATCCAAACTAAAATGCTGCATTTCCTGGAAGGGTATTCTGAAGGGGTCTGGTGTTTCAGGCGAGTACTACCAAACTTACTGCAAATTCTTCAGCCCTCTCAGTCAACCTTTTGCAGTAGGGGGCTGAGCTCAAGAAAAACACATTGCTAATACTGACTTAAGTACAATGGGTTGAAGCTCAGCGTGAAACTTTTGCATAGTGCTAACTTGACTGTACCAATCTGAAAACATGTTCCTTGTGTTTACTTGTACTTTAAGAGCATGCTGCTACCATATGTGTAAGAGCACAATCTGTTCCTGAAGGCAGTTTCTTATTTTTAAATTTTTATCCAAATTTACTCAACTACTGCTAGTACAGAATTAAAGAAAACATCCATACATAGAAAAGTGCACAGTAACTGCTTTCTGCTTGCCCTCTGCAAAGCCCAGCTCTTGCTTTTTTAATACAGAAAGAAAAGTCTGTGATATTTTCTGCAGCAGAAGAGAAAATATGAGGAGCTCGGTCACAACTACCTGTTACTTACAGCAAACATTCTGTTCAAAGATTCTCTTATAATGTAAGTTTCTGTGACACTGCTTACCTACTAAAATTGAACAAAAGAACAAAATATGGAGGTCAGCTATTTTGTTGCATAGTCCAGCACACTTATTGCATAGTCTTGAATAAAACCTCAGAGAGTGTATTACTAATTTCAGTGCTATGAGGATTTCCCTTTCAGTTTGGACTACCTACCACAAAAGGGAGAAAACACAAAGGCAAAAATTTGTTTATTTCTCCTTTCAAGCTTTTATAGCCATTGTGCATTATTTGACATTTTTCTTAAAGCTACAGTTCCTGCAATTCAGTAGTTGTCTAAACACCTTCAGTTTCATTCAAAGCAAAAACCACCTGCCTTTGTAGTGTCAAAGGAAATTTGCAAACCTGCCCTAAAAGTTCTGCAAATGAAAGTAAGGAAAGTGGCAAGCAAATAAACAAAAACCAAAATGCATTACTGATTTGAGATGCAATTTATATTATCTGAATTATCCAGGTTGTAAATATCTCTTACAGCTTTCTTTCATACAAACAAGTGACAAGTAGTCTGTTTCCCCTTTCCTTCAATTCTATGACTGTGCAAGCTGCAGTTCCATTCTCCTTCTTGTGCTGATGGTAAGATGCAGCCACAGGCTGTGGTGTGGGCTGTGCAGCTCCTCATCCATCTTGCCTAACGTGGAACGGATGCCACAATTCCTGGTAGCAGTGAGAGGCTGCATTGTGCTGGCTGACATGCCATACCAAGTATCCCAGCCTATGCTTCCACTTTGGTTTTCTCCCTCTTGTTCAACATTGGGATCGGCTATTGCATTCTTCATACAGACATCCATGCACCAAGTGGCTGTATCAGATGAAACACTAGTTCAGCTCTGAGGATTATCAGGCAATCTGGCACCAGCAATACCAGGTGATATGTTGCCACGTGAAAGCCTGCAGAACAACCAGTTCAAACCAAATGACACAGAGAGAGTGAACGCATTAGTGTTGTCAGAGCCCACAACACTCTAAGAAAAGGGCAAGGAAAAATACCCATTTCCTAGTGGTCACCTACACAAAGGGAAAGAAGAAGTTATCTACCTCTCTTTGGATAATGATACACTTTTCTTGAAAGTTCATTTATATGCTGTCACAACAGAAGTGCAGATTAGGTGTCTTGTTCTTTCCTGTGGGCATCCAAAAAGTCATTGCTGGTATGCACATAATGAAGCAGTGTTTTATTAGCAATTCTATACTGGGTTTTATCCTTTTCTGAGGTGGGAAGGGGAGAAGCTAAGGACATGATAGAAGCCAGGAAAGGCATGGAAAAGAAATGTCCAGATTTAATGTCCTTAAACTTATGTCGTTCAATAATTATGTATGGTGTATAAATATAGTTACATGTGTTAATATAATTATGCCATTATATTCATAGGAACAAAAGTCCTTTATTGCATTCACATTAAATATCATAAATTATTCTTTTAAGTTAGCATTACAATTTGGAGATTGCTCTTCTGAGTCATTGGTCTTGTTAGAAAGAAATAATAGTCGGTAAGTTTATGGAGACACAGGGCTTTGTTAAGAATTAGTCAATTTCAGACTGTGTCTGCTGCATGCTTTCATTCCTTACTGTCTAAATAAGTTTTGTGGAATATAAAGGTTCTGATATCGTTGACATAATATTAAAAATAAATAAAAATGAAAATGTTCTCAAACAGATGCTTGACTTAAAAAATGACCTTATCTGTTGCAGATACCTTATTATTATTCTGAATTAAGTTCCTAATTCTTCTCAATATTCTTGACCTTTCCTAATTCTCATTTGGGCCTCAGAATGTGCATAGAAACAGAATCATTTTGGTTGGAAAAGACCTTTAAGATCATTGAATCTAACACATGCATCGTTTCTAGCAAAAAAGCATATTAATTATGTGTATGAGCAGTCTCACAAGCCATTTCTGAAATATGGGCACTAGAAATACAGTTGTAAGTCACAAAAACAAACAGCCAGGTTGCACTTGACACCTTGAAGTAAAAATCTCCCACTGTTGCCTATAGCAGAGGTAGCTCCATTATACCATAATAGGATATCAGTAACTACCTCAGAAAATAAAAGTTATATCCCACCTGGCTCTTTCACTAGAACAGAAGAAATAGAGAGAGAAAGAAAAATAATCAAAACTAACAGAAAATATAAACCAAATGAGCTGCACTGTAATGGACTGCAAAACCAAGAGTAACTATGTCCCCGTATTTCCTCTTCATCACAGTAGATCACACTCACTGCTGAAATGCCACAGAAACTAACAAGGCAACCTCAAAACAACCTTTGGGTTTTTCTTTTCCCTACAAATGCAGCATGTTGCAGACCACAAAGGTAGAAAGGTCATCCTGTGATTCTCTCTCTCAACTCTGTTGGTAACACTGTTTGGGGAACAGTGGGGGCAACATCTGTGCCTTTGTTTCAGCAGCTGCCACGCACACAGCCATTACAGCTCTGGTCCAGTGTGTTTCCAGAACCATGCATCTTGTTTGCCTTCTCCACAGATGCTGCCAAACAGCAAACACTATATTGTTTAGGCATGGAGAAAAAGATCTGACTTGAACATTATTGTGCTGGGTGCACTGTTTCAACGTTGGAAGGCAAACCATGACATATGGGAGTCCAGCAGTAAGTACTGTTTTGTTTTGAGACCTCCAGTGAGTCTGTAGTCCAAGACCCTTTACAGGGATATTCAAGTCCTTACTGTTTCTTTTCTACCAGATACTTTCTTATCTATTATATAATGGATGAGCCTCAGTTTCTGGGTCCTGTTGACAAATGCTTGACCTACATGCTGGTAGTTATGTGCAGCTGGGCAGGATTATGAACCACTCTGCATTTGTCAGTACTCCAGTATCTTTGCTCAGCACAGCCAATGTGCTGTTTTCTTTTTTATCCTGTTTTGCTTGACCTGATGGTTAAAAAAAAAAAAAAAAAAAAGGCTATTTGTGGCTTAAGCCAGGGGTGTCAAACTCATTTTCAATGTAATTTTAGGACTGTATAAATGTAGGAGTAGTTACATTTATAGTAGTTACATTTATACAGTCCTAAAATTACATTCGGCCTTTTCAAGGCAACCGGGAAGCTGATGTGGCCCCAGGTGAAAATTAGTTTGACGCCCCTGGCTTGAGAGCACAATGAGTATCTTGATCTTCCCTGTTCTCTTTTTCTCCTGGTCAGTATCATCTTAAAGAATTATGTTATTTTTTAATCTATTTTCATAAATCACAGAATCAAAGAATAGCCCAGGTTGAAAGATAATTTGATTCAACCTTTAATTTTAATTTCAAGTATCTCACCAGCATGATAGCTTAGTCATTACTTAGTACATCAGAATGTGGATATCAATTTTAGGTCACACTGAAAGCTTAGCAAAAGTCACCTTACATTTTTGCTTGTAATGAATTGAAAGAGAATATGCTGAAATATCTACAGAAGCAGCTTCTTCTCCTGCCATCCCTGAATATACACTGTACTGCTTGCTGCTCAAAGAGGGTTTCTGAAATTTTATTTCCATCTAAACTCTGCTCAGCCACTGAGAGATGACACATTTACAATGCAAGATAGAGCTACACAGCGGATATCCTTGTTTAGATCCAAGTTTGTAACAGTTCACTATACTCTTAAATTGAAATACTGTAGTGTTTGAGCTCTTCACTCTCTCTGTATTATTGTTAATTGTGGTTCCTGTGAATCTTCAGCTATACAAATACAAGATGAGGCTAGGGAATAGTTCTGCAAAAAAAAAAAGCAGCCAGTGTTTACAGTGGAACGGAAGCCCAACATGAATTAAGACTACAATATTTTCACCAAGTTTACTCCCAGAAACTGGAATTATAAACAAAAATTTTACACTTGAGACACCTCTCGCCCATTTCAGCTAGAACAGTATCTACTTTAGGAAAACACATTTTTAAGGAAAACGTGGAAGAAGTGAAGAAACCCAGAGCAGGAAACTCAAAGGCCTAAGGAAGAGACACAAAACAGACCAAAACAAAAAGCCTGAAGAGTAATAGAGGAAATTCAGTCTTTCTGTGCTTCAGAAGGAAAAGGGAATAAGCCTCACACCAAATCCATGACAATGGATCAAGAAATAACAGACTTAAATCCATTTTTAAATAGTACTTGTGGACTAGTATTATTAAACTGAGAATAGACACCTAATCATAATTAGAAAATATACAAAATGACAATCCCTCTTCTAAATAGTGTGGGTTAGGGGAGAAAGTTATGCATATGTACTATATTTAAATGCTCAGCCTCTTTTAAACAAAACTAATCAGTGAGTTTTCACTCTGGAAAAGTTTACGTGACACCAACTCTACCACTAAAGATGCAACACATGAAGTGTTTTCCTTATCTTCAGAGTGCTCTGTGAGAGATCCAGATTCCCTCATTGCAAAAGACTGATGAAGGTGTGAAAAGTGAAATGTCAAATTTGAACACGATTGGTTGAAGAGACAATATAAGGGAGTGGGAAATCAACAAATTATCTTTGTTTTGGAAATCTCAAAGTCTCATTTTAGGCTTATGGTAAAACATGTGTCTTAAACAGAGGCACTGGGGAGGCTCAAATTAGAACTGCCTGCAGGCAGCTAGTCTTCCAGATGTAGATTACTTTGCCTCAGTGGTACTACAGTCTGCATCTGTCCCACCTGTCACATATTGCACTGCTAAGGAAGTATCATCTGCACTACAATTAGTCCCTTCTTTATTTTATTTCCTTTTCTCTTGAACAACCTGTGAATGACACTGGAAACCCCTGTCCCTTCCTTTGCTTTCCAACAAACCAAGTAACCACAACTAAGCCCTGTGTACAGGGTTCAGGCATTGTGCTGGAAGGCTCTTCGTGGATATCCAGGCATTTCAGCAGAATCATAAGATACAATTTACCTTCTGGGCTGTAAGTGCATATTGCCAGCTCACGTCCGAGCTTTCACCTACCAGTACCCCCCAGTCCTTCTCTGCAGGACTGCTCTTAATCCCTTCATGCTCTAGCCTGTATCGATACTGGGGCTTGCTCCAACCCAGGTGCAGGACCTTGCACTTGGCGTTGCTGAACCTCATGAGGATCACGTGGACTCACTTCTCAAGCTTGCCCAGGTCCCTCTGGACAGCATCCCATCCCTTAGTCATGTCAACTGCACCACTCAGCTTGGTGTCATCCGCAAACTTGCTGAGGGTATGCCCAATCCCTCTGTTTATGTCATCGATGAAAATATTAAATAGTACTGGTCCCAGTACAGACCCTTGAGGGGATTGCACTTGTCACCGGTCTCCATCCAGACATGTTCATCCATAATGTTATTTTCAAGTTTGAGCTATCCAAACTAGTGGTCACAATGTAGAGACATTCCAGCACCAAAACATAGGTAGCAGAAGTTGAAGTTTACTTGCAAGGAAGAAGACAAATGAAAACAGGGTAACAGTTATAAGATGGCTTTTTGCAAGCTGTTTTTCCTTGCAAGATTTATGGACATGGATAAGCTTCACATGTAAGTTTTTAAAGAAGCAATGAAAACTAGTAGATTTGTTAACCTATGATGATATTTTCTGTTTGATAGTTAGATTGGGAGTGTCAATTCTATCAGTATTTGTGCCTGTATTTGAGGACAAGGTGGTCAAAAATCTCTTGTGAATGTGGCATCAACTCATACATTTCTGAAGCTAGCATAACTTTCTGAAGAAAATAAACAATTAGGCGTGGAATTAATTCAGTTCGCTCATCTGAGCTCATCTTCCTAGTGTTTCACCAGTCTCTTACAAAGTACAAAATAAACTCAAACCTGAGCAACTGAAGTGAGGTGGGCAGATTTCTATCTATGCCTTTACCGAAGTGGACCATTTGACTAAGTTCAGGAAGCATGTCTGGTTTGTTTCTGGTATGCTTCTATACTTGTCAGCTAGAACAAATCAGACAGAATTAGGTTACATTTTTGTATTCTGAATTAATCTTCTAGTAGGTACTTATTACTCACCTGAAAAATTCACCAGCTTAAGTGAAAATTCAATAAATAAAAGCAATGCAAGATATTCAAGAGGTGAGGCTGGATTTGAATTTTTTCCAATATATTTTGCCCATAAAACACCTTTAAGCCAGCAAAAAATGTAATTGTTTTGTTAGTACTAAGCTTAGAAAAAAAAACACCAAGCAAGATGGCCTAACCTGGAAAAAGGCTCAAGCCTAAGAAATACTGACCCTCAGAAACTTCCCTCTGAATTATTGTTGTCTCTGGAAGGAAAATTTAATCCACATCCATTTTTTACAGTCATACATGCTGATTAAAATTGAAAGGATTCAGAGCTGTGGATGTCACTTAATGCACAGCTCCCTGATCACAGTGAAAAAGCCTCCACTCTCCTGCATATCCCTGGAATTAGGGTTGTAACTTCCAGCACAACAGCAAGGCTTGTCACACTCAACAAGAGAATTATCAAACCACTGCAAGGTGTCTACTTTCAAGTTTATAATGATAAAAAGTCACTAGCATCATTGTAAACTGGTGACAATGCCCTTTTCTTCTTTCCCCCTCTATATAATTTGCTATAAAACACCAGCAAGTGTCTGTAAACCTTCCTCTGGATATTAAACAAGCTTTGTTGACAGGAGTCTTTGGCAGATGGTACACAAGTGAAATGGAAGATCTTATTAAGTTTTCTTGGATAACACTCTTTAAAACCAAACAGGTAGCATGGTACTATGCAAGTGGCCATCCCCTTTCCCTTATTACTTAATGTTTAGAGGAGCATGAGGAAAGGAGGGCAGTAAAACAGCCTTGTTTCAACAAAAGGGATGAAGGAGAGTAGGAAGCATGGTAAGAGGCACAGGGGCAGAAGGCATCTGCCAATGAGAACAAAAGTGCTAATGAAGAGCTTTCGTACTTTATATATTAGTCAAGCAGACCCAGCGCGCCAGGCATTACTGTCCACAACCTATTTGACAAAAGTGATGTGAAAAAAAACCAAGGTATTTCACTTCATATCTCCTCCTTCCATCCTCAAAGACAACTTCTTATACTCTTTAAAGATGACTTGTGTTTCACTAATACTTTAAGGGAAACCAAAGTGATGACCCAATTTCTTCCATTCACCTGGGAAAGGAATTTCAAAGTTCCAGTCTGCAAGAGGCTAGCACCTGGGGAATGGTGTCCTTTAGCTCCCAAACTTCTTGCAACCCCTTTGTTGCATCTTTGCCATACCAAGAAATGTCATGCTAAGAACCCAGTAAGCAAAAATCAAAGCACCATGTTTATATAGTGATAAAAATTGCTCTGAAGCACCCTACAGGTATATCCAGAAACAGGACTGACACACTGACATGTGTCTCTGCTAGAGATTTCTCCTTTAAAAAAATTTTAGCCATGGAGAGAGAAAGCAAACAAGGGGACTAAAACCACCAAAGGAAAAGGTGGCTTTAGAACAAATTGTTTAAAACAAGATGTTTTATGGAAAAGACCGTTCCACCATTTGAAAAGACCACTTATTGCCCTACTGGAGGTCAGGTTGTGAGGAGCATGTCAAGACACCAAGGCAAGAGCAATGTTTCTTGTTCAAATGTGCAGTTTCAGTCTGTCTCTCTCTCATCATCCTTTGCTGAGCCCAGCAATTGTACTTGTAGCTCAGGTTCATTCTGTGAGGCAGGACATGCACTGCAGAACCTCACCAGTTCTTCCAAAGCAGTTCAACCAAAAGGAAATCCTAGATCCAAAGCATCTTCAACTTACATAAAAAACATGCCCATGTCATGGCTCAGTATTCTTTTCAGAACAGAAAAGTGTGGAGTTAACATTCTCATCAGGCTGTGGATCACGTACTTGCTTCTGTGCTAAGTGATCATAATTGTTTTTTCCTTCATTTAAGTGCCCATAATCACCTGCTTTAATATTGTGCCAACAAGACAGCTGCATTAGAACAGTTTCATTTCTTTTCGCATCTTTGCTTGCACTAACCACAAACTTTTGTGTGAATGTCATTGAATTAGGCATCAAAAAATCCTCAGTGTTATGATTAAACATCTTCTCTAAGAGGGAAAATTGAGTCACAGAAAGGTCCTTTGCTTTGGCCAAGGCAATCCATTCCAACTCTGGCAGCAGATAGAAAAAGACCTCCACACTGCCAGCACATCAGACAGCATCCCCTTCACTTAGGATCATGCTCTTCTGCATCTCATTCATACAGGGATAGTCTGTACAGAAGTTTCACTTCTTCTAGCATCTGGGAGAGAAGGTGGGGCAAGGAAAAGAAAGATAGGAGGAGGTGAAGAGGGAGGGGACAGGGAGCAGTTGCTTCCAAAATACGTTTGTCTTTTTTATAACATAAGGAACAAGGTGTGGGGCAGCTGACATGGGAATATGAGTAAGGAGGCTGGGAATCTATTCACAGCTTCTGGCCTGTGTCTAACTGCATGGCTTCAAACAGTTAGTTTTCTGGGTTAGTTTTCTGTTTCTTTTGCATCTTTACCTGATTAATCCTCAGGTGATTTAACCTGGGGATTGAAAATCATGCCGGCATACTTTGGGTGGGGAATTAAAATACTGCTGTTCAGCATCAAGCATGGTCAGGCAGGGCATCTCTTTGGAGGGCACTGCTGGACTTGGTGCTACCACTGGAAGGAGGAGGTGGAAGGGATCCCTTATTGCCTGCTCGCAGGATGCTGGAAGGCAGTGGCAGCAGTGTCAAAGGTTGTTTGATGAAGTGGCAGTCAGAAAGCACATTTCAGGTGGCTGCCTCACTGTATTAAGGGCCTATTTTTATCCAGTCATTTAAGTTCAAGGACATCTCTCCTCCAGTTTTGGAGCTCTTTCTTAGCTCTTTGCTCTAAATTATTAAAAGACTGCACCTCCCTCTTACAGGCAAGTGCAGGAGGCTTAAACAAAAAGTGGAGCTGGTATGGGGAGCATATGTTTTTTTCAAGGACAGATGCCTAGGGGAATGGTCCCTTGTATCCAAACATCACCCAAAAAAGGTCATACCAAAGTGGCCATTTGCAACACAACACAGGGTGGCTTCACAGCTGCCTCTTCTGCTATCCGTGCTGCCAGTGCCTTGCAAGGTATGTGCAGAGAACTGGACACAGGTGTAAAACACAATACAGGCAGCAAGCACTCCTGTATTGCTGCTGAAAGAGCTCTGAAAGGCACCCCATATTAGAAGTCCAGTTCCTCCCCTACACTCAAGGCTGCTACAGGCTGGATGGAGAACCCTGAGTTTTCACATAAAGCATTATAGATACTGAGACCTACACAGAAACTGTCTTCCTGGACTCATACTTTATGCCACCCTAATGGGTGGCTGGATGATTTGTTTCAAGCATTTTTAAATGCTCCTGAAGTAGTCCAGGGAAAAATCTACTCACTTTGATGTCTACAGTTTTACCCAGCTCCCACACTCTTCTTGGAGCCTCCAGGAGAGAGTATTCATTAAAGATCATATTTCCTTTTTTGGTTTTGTAATTTGTAGACTCCCAAGAACAGAAGTTACCGTGAACAGCAAGGCTACGGCCTTGCCTCATGCTGTGAAATACTAGTAGTAGTCATGCCTTCAATATATTTTGTAGAATGTATCTTTAAAAGCATTCAGCACAAGCCTTGTTAAAAAATAACTCTTTCTTCCAAGGATTTGCCAGATGATCTCAAGCTACATCCAGCAAGGGTAATTTTATAACATGTATGAAATGAGATACTTTTAATATTTTACTTAATTGAATATTGACTAATTAGTTTGCCATGGAGCTGGCACATTGAAAGGGCAAAAGGACATAGAACATATCCTTCCCTTTCCCTTTCTTTTTTCAAGGTGGTAGGTGTGAAAGGCCACCATCTTAGTTTTGAAGCAGAAAAGAAATTTTTTTTGTTACTGAAATAGCATCAATACCAACTTATATCATTATAAATACACATGGGCACCACAAATGTGACCCAAGCAGTTTATCATATAAGCAACATGTAGAAAGGGAGGAACAGAATTAAAAATGAGTGATGAGTGAATAAAGATAGAAAATTATGTATTCAAGTATTTCTCCTTTCTTGGTCAGGTAGCACGTGGATCTCCAGACATTCACATCATCAAGTAATCTATTTTCTGTATGCTAGTAGGCATGAGCATAAGGGTAGATTTCATCTCAAGCAAACTAGGGTCAAAAGGCAGGATGATCTCAAGGCAGAAGGTCATAGACTGCTGTGGTTAGTGATGACTTGAGAAGGTAAATATTCTGAACTAAAAGAGAGGAAGACAGCAATTCTATCTGAAAACCAAAATGTCTTCCCTACTGCTATACAAAATATCTTTTGCAAATAATCCAATCCATGATTCATTTTACCCAAGCAGAGTATAAGGGAAACAAATATAGAGATGATCCCACAATAGGTGCAGAGTCAAGAAACAGCAGAAAGAGGAGAAAAGGGAGAAAAAGTTAAGTCTTTGTTAAGATTTAACACTCAGGAACAGGTAACAAACATACATTGCATTGATGAAGAAGTTTCACAAAGGAGACAAGAGGTTTGAAGATGAGGAGGATAGTGGCTGGCCATCAGAAGTTGACAACGATCAACTGAGAGCAATCATCGAATCTGATCCTCTTGCAGGTACATGAGAAGTTGCTGAAGAGCTCAGTGTTGACCACTCTATGGTCATTCGGCATTTGAAGCAAATTTGAGTGGAGAAAAAGCTTGATAAATGGGTGCCTCATGAGCTGACCAAAAATCCAAAGCATCGTTATTTTGAAGCGTCATCTTCTCTTATTCTATGCAACAACAAAGAATCATTTCTTGATTGGATTGTGACATGCAATGAAAAGTGGATTTTATATGACAACCGGTGACCACCAGCACAGCAGGTGGACTGAGAAGAACCTCCAAAGCACTTCCCAAAGCCAAACTTGCACCAAAAAAGGGTTACGGTCACTGGTGCTGTGCTGCAGGTCTGATCCACTACAGCTTTCTGAATCCCAGCGAAACCATTACATCTGAGAAGTCTGCTCAGCAAATCAATGTGCTGCACTGAAAGCTGCAACTCCTGCAGCCAGCACTGTTCAACAGAAAGGGCCCAATTCTTCTCCATGACAATGCCCGACCACACATCACAAAACCAATGCTTAAAATGTTGAATGAATTCGGCTACAAAGTTTTATCTCATCTGCCACATTCATCTGACCTCTTGCCAAGTCACTACCACTTCTTCAAGCATCTTAACAACTTTTTACAGGAAAAATGCTTCCACAGCCAGCAAGATGGAGAAAATGCTTTCCAAGAGTTTGTAAAATCCTGAAGCACTGATTCTTACACTACAGTAACAAACAAACTTATTTCTCATTGCCAAAATGTGTTGATTGTAATGGTTCCTATTTTGATTAATAAAGATGTGTTCAAGCCTATTTATAATGATTTAAAATTCATTGTCCAGAGCCACAATTACTTTTGCACCAACCTAATACATCTGTTCTGATTGTCCTAAGAATTCGATTGAAAACTAAACATTGAAGGATTATGGAATACATCCTATTAGTATTATAACACCTGAGATTTTTAACCTCTCCTACCCTGTCTCAGTATTCCTGTATCACCATTAAATCTCACAGAACCCTTACACCTTTCTGATGGAACAGTTCCCTGAAGAAAACATGGATTCCCAAAATAAATAAATGTATACACCTTTTTATTTTTTTTTTTTTTTCACCTGGAAGAATGCTGCTTCTGCATCATTATAGTACTGGTGGGATCTTCAGGATAAACAAGAAATCCTTCCACAAGTGTGGCAAAAGGGAGATGCTTAAAGCAAGAGAATTTGTCTAGATCTCTAGCCTGCCCAGATTTCTCAACATTTGTGGTACAGAATAATCAGTCTCATCCAAGTGCTATATCATCCAAGCCTCACAGCATAGAAATGAGGAAAGCTGGCATATCGTTTCTTTGGTCTCCTGATGTTCTGCAGCACAACCAGATTGACAGTTATTTCTGACATTAAAATATCCATGTTAGGAGTAGCCATTCTGCAGTACAATGAAGTTAACACATAACCATGAAAACATTTCTTCCAAGTCAGTACATCCCTGGTAAGATCTGTCTTTAGAAATTAAAATGTTACAGTTGCACAACAACTGTCAGATATGAGCACATATAAGACACTATTAGGTTGGTAGCTTTTGTTTCCTGAACATATGTGACTTCCAAGTGAAGATTCATTCTCCTTGCAATTAACAAGTCTTCACTAAATTCCTTCAACATTATTTAGAAATAGAATGTCCTGAGCTGGAAGGGGCTGACAAGGATCATCAAGTCCAACTCTTGTTCCTGCGTATGACAACCCCACAGTTCACACCATGTGTCTGAGGGCATTGTCTGTTTGCTTCTTGACTACTGTCAGGCTTGGGGCTACCTCCTTGGAGAGCTTGTTCCAGTGCTCCACCACCCTCTGGGTGAAGAACCTTTTCCCAAGGTCCAATCTAAACCTCCCCTGGCGCATCTTCCTGCCATTCCCTCAGGTTCTGTCATTGGTCGCCAGAAAGAAGAGATTGGTGCCTGCTCCTCTTTCTCCCGTTGTGAGGAAGCTGTAGACCATGACAAGATCTCCCCTCAGTCTCTTGCTGTCCAGGCTGAACAAACCAAAAGACTTTAGCTGCTCCTCATATGGCTTCCTCTCCAAACCCTTCACCAACTTCGTAGCCCTCTTCTGGACACTCTCCAGTAGCTTTATATCCTTTTTATCCTGTGGTGCCCAGAGCTGCACACAGTGATCCAGGTGAGGCCACACCACTGCAGAGCAGAGAGGGACAATCACCTCCCTCACCCAGCTGCCAATGCTGTGCTGGATGCACCCAGGACACAGTTGGGCCTCTTGCCTGTCAGGGCACACTGTTAGCTCATGTTCAACTTGCTGCCAACCAGAACCCCTGGATTCTTCATCATGGACTGGCTCAATCCATCACACTCCTGACATGACATGTGGCAGTAAGAAAAAAAAAAGGTTTTTAAATGCTGTTTACTGCACCAAATGTTAAATATGTTAAATATTATCCTTAACATTATTTAATGGTATTTATTCTGGAAGCATTGTTGAACTTATAAGACTCTTCATACATTTTAAGGGGGATGATCTTCTCAGCTTAAATTTATGTTTTTCTCACCATGACAAGGTGTGGAGGATCAACTCAAGCAACTCTGAGTGCTTTCAAGTACACTTGCACATAGAAATCTACTCTGAAAATAAAACTAGCATCGTTTCAACTTAAAACTGTTGTGACCAGCTATTTCCTTTTGAAATAAGAGTAACTAAATGTTTTCATCTTCCAAAATTATCAGTCTGTTTCTCATGAATGAAAACAGTTGCGGTCCTCTGGTTCTTGAGCTTGCTCTTGGGAGACTGTGTTGTAGAATTAACTATGATTTCAGCAATACAGGAGAGGAACACTTATTATAATGGCACCTTGGGGCATTGTTTTGCATGATTGTAGAGCCCTGTTTTGCAATAGCCAAGGCAGATGACAATTTAACTTTAAAAGTTAATTCCTGAGTACCTTCAAATCACATTCTGTTTGGTCCATAGTGATATTTAGCCTATCTCAGGAAGATATAGAGTATAGGGATCCAAATAATGTGTCAGTTGAGCAATGGTTTTCTGAAATTTAGTTCAAATAAAACATTTTTTTTTAAGTCATACTTTTATTTTCAGAATTTTTTATTCCCCCTCACATTATAGGAAGCAGTTGCAACTCTCAGTGTGTCCAAGTTGGCCACAGTTACCAAACATTTACTTCAAGTAGATTCGGTAGGGCAGGGAGCTGAAGGAATGTCTCAGTGTTTAGGATTTACACTATAGGTGTGGCTATATATATATAAATATATAATAATAAAAAATAGATTATATATATATTTTAGGGAAGCAAAACTGAAGCATGCTCTAAAAAGATTTCACTGAGCATATGTGATGTGAGTTGGGTATTCTGGCAACACACATGTCTGCCACTGAGCCCAGACCAGCCATCACCCACCAAACCTGGGTACAGTCAGCCAAAACATGACTCAGGAAGAGAGTTGAACAGTATCTGTGCTTTCCTGTTCAGTCTTCCTGTTCAGTTTTTAATGGTTCTGCCTTCATTTTAGGAATTATTTTTCTGCTGTTAGAGTACATTCAGAAGGCCTTTAGTCTATTTTCAAACAGAATAAAACTGCATGGGTGAATCACTACCAGAAAAAAAAAATTAAAAAGTTAAGCATCAAGTTCTGGGAGGTAAAAAATTGCAGAGGGATCCTAAGCAGGGGGAGAAAGGGAGAAGAACAATCTGGGACTGCGAGCAGAGTGTGAGAAAAGGACAGTATGAACAGGGTGGGGCACTGGAAAGGGTGGGAAGATGTGAGCATCAGTCAATGCTTATAAATATCTCAAGGGTGGGTGTCAAGAGGATGCAACCAAACTCTCTTCAGTGGTGCCCAATGATAGGATGAGGTGCAACAAGCACAGACTGAAGCATAGGAGTTTCTGTCTAAACATGAGGGGAAACTTTTTTACTTTGAGGATGCCAGAACACTGAAACAGGCTGTCCAGAGAGGTTGTGGAGTTTCCCTCCTTGGAGACATTCAAAACCCACCTGGAGGCACTCCTGTGCAATGTACTCTAGGTGAACCTGCCTTAGCAGGTGGGTTGGACTAGATGATCTCCAGAGGTCCCTTCCAACCCCAACCATTCTGTGATGCTGAGAGAGACGATGAAAGGACACAGTGGCATCTCATAAGCACACACTGCTTTCTACTTATCCTGGGATATGAAAGTTTTTCTCATCAGAAATTCTGATCCTCTTGAGCTTTCTGCTCTTCTGCTGGCACTTGCACAAGGATTTTGTACTAGCTTGAGAACAGAAAAAGGAGACATAGAAAGACAGACACTTTAGTTTCTGTTCATCTGCTTAAAATTACTGTAAATGCCTTCTGAAAAGCTACCAGTGTTTGGAGACACAGAAGCATTTGGTTGGTTTCTTTCCTGTACCTATTAGCTATTACACAATTCAAATATTACAAAGTATGTCAGTTATCCTCAGTAGAATATATATATGATGATGAATTAGTTTCTTTGTTCTTCTAAATTATGGTATATGTGAGAAAAACTAGCAAGGAGTCCTGTAGCACCCTTTATCTTGGTCATATTAGTGACACAGCTACACATGTACACAATTACTACAAGCACCTTTATCTAAAAAATAAAATCAAAGAATCACACAGAATCACAGAATGTTAGGAATTGGAAGGGACCTCGAAAGATCATCTAGTCCAATCCCCCTGCCGGAACAGGAACACCTAGGTGAGGTTACACAGGAAGAGGTCCAGGCAGGTCTTGAACGCCTCCAGAGTAGGAGACTCCACAACCTCCCTGGGCAGCCTGTTCCAGCGTTCTGTTACCCTCACTGAGAAGAAGTTTCTTCTCAAATTTATGCGGAACCTTTTGTGTTCCAGCTTGATCCCATTACCCCTTGTCATATCATTGGCTGTCACCGAGAAGAGCCTGGCTCCATCCTTGTGAAACTCACCCTTTATATATCTGTAAACACTAATGAGGTCACCCCTCAGTCTCCTCTTCTCCAAGCTAAAGAGACCCAGCTTCCTCAGCCTTTCCTCATAAGGGAGGTGCTCCACTCCATTAATCATCTTTGTTGCCCTACGCTAGACTCTCTCCAGCAGTTCCCTGTCCTTCTTGAACTGAGGGGCCCAGAACTGGACACAATGTTCCAGATGTGGTCTCACCAGGACAGAGTAGAGGGAAAGGAGAACCTCTCTGGACCTACTAACCACCCCCCTTCTAATACAGCCCAGGATGCCATTGGCCTTCCTGGCCACAAGGGCACAGCGCTTTCTCATGGTCATCATGCTGTTCACCAGGACCCCAGGTCCCTTTCCCCTACACTGTTCTCTAATAGGTAATTCCCCAACTTATACTGGAACCTGGGGTTGTTCCTACCCAGATGTAAGACTCTACACTTGCCCTTGTTATATTTCATTAAATTTTTCCCTGCCTGACTCTCCAGCCTGTCCAGGTCTCTGGATGGCAGCACAGCCTTCTGGCGTGTCAGCCACTCCTCCCAGTTTGGTGTCATCAGCAAACTTGCTGATAGTACACTCTATTCCCTCATCCAAATCATTGATGAATATATTGAATAATACCAGCCCTAGCACTGACCCTTGAGGCACTCCTATAGATACTAGGCTCCAACTAGACTCTGCTTTATTGACCACAACTCTCTGGCTTCTTCCCTTCAGCCAGTTCGCAGTCCACCTCACTACCCGATCATGCAGACCGCACTCCCTCAATTTAGCTGTGAGGATGCTGTGGGACACTGTGTCAAATGCCTTACTCAAGTCAAGGTAGACCACGTCCACCGCTCTGCCATCATCTATCCATCTTGTTATGTCCTCATAAAAGTCAATGAGGTTGGTCAAGCTCCAGCACGACTTCCCTTTGGTGAAGCCATGTTGACTGCCCCTAATGACCTTTTTATCCCTGATATGCCTTGAGATGGCACCAAGGATAAGTTGTTCCATCAGTTTCCCAGGGATGGAGCTGAGGCTGACGGGTCTATAGTTACCGGGGACCTCCTTCTTGCCCTCTCTGAAGACTGGAGTGACATTTGCTTTCCTCCAGTCCTCGGGCACCTCTCCCATTTCCCAAGACTTGGCAAAGATGATGGAGAGCGGTCCAGCAATGACCTTGGCCAGCTCCCTCAGCACCTGTGGGTGCATTCCGTCTGGACCCATGGATTTATGGATGTCCAGATTGCCTAGCTGCTCCCTAACCCAGTCCTCATCAACTGAGGCAAACTCCTCCATTGTCCTGCCTTCTTCTGGGGCCTCAGCGGTACGGGGCTCGTCAGAGTAGGCAGAGACAAAGAAGGCATTCAGTAACTTTGCCTTCTCTGTGTCTTCTGTCACCAGGGCACCCACCTTGTTCATCAGTGGGCCTTCATTGCCTCTGGTGTTAGATTTATCTGCCACGTATTTGAAAAAGCTCTTCCTGTTGTCATTGACCCCGCTTGCCAGGTTTAATTCTAAGGAGGCCTTAGCTTTCCTAGTTGCCTCCCTACACCCTCTGACAACAGCCTTGTATTCTTCCCAAGTGGCCAGCCCCTCCTTCCATGATCTAAAAACTCTTCTCTTCCAGTTGAGTTTACCCAGCAGCTCCCTGTTTAATCATGCAGGTCTCCTGGCTCCCTTCCTTGACTTCCTACGTGTCAGGATGCTCTGATCTTGTGCCTGGTAGAAACCTGTCTTTCCTGAAAAGGACATAGACATCCATGATCACATTCCAGTCATGTGAGCTGTCCCACCATGTCTCTGTAATTGCCACCAGATCATAATCTCCTGCCCTAACACAGGTTTCTAACTCCTGCTTATTCCCCGTGCTGCACACATTGGTGTACTGGCATTTCAGAGAGCAAGCTGAGCACTCCACTTTCACCTCATGGGTGTGGGGGGGCCTCCCAGCCCTCATGAACTCTGGAGTGATGCCCTCTTCACTTACTGAAGAAAAGCCCCACAAAAGTCAAAGAAATGGCCTTGTTTACTGTTTAATAAGCTTGTACTTTTCACATCTAGTGGAAGAAAGAGGAAGACAAAAATGATCAGAATTTTAAGTACAGAGTCCCCTGAGAAATGATAGAGGCATTGTGTTTATTTATATAAGGCATTCTCAAGGCAATATTTAGTCTAAATACTTTTCAAGGAACTTTTATCAATCCTCCTCCAAACTGAAGAAAGAGACAAATCCTAAACCAATGATTTTGTCCAATTAAATCAGTTATGGAATTTTACAAATTAAGCGATACGTATCACAATCTTTCTTTATTTCTCATCATTTCAATGACGAAGACTCAGATTACTCAGATGGGAAGATGGCTTATATTATGAGAAGCATATCACACACAGCATGTTCTAGAAAGACCGTTCACAGTGCTTCAAATTTCTTTTCTGTTGTTGTTTGGATAGTAAGACAATATTACACTGATCCTGAGTAACGGGCTCTCTTTCCCTCCCATATAGCTTTCTCTCTGAACTTTGCTAAGACATCTTCGAAAGTTTTTTCTGGTTTCATTAAGAAATTTCCATGTGAGCAGTCAGTCATTAGCTGCTCATTCCCACTCTTCCCCTAATCTAATCTTCAGTGGGACTTTCCTTGATATGGAGACACTTTATATCCACACTACTCAATAAAAATGAACCTGGGCTTCCATATTTGTATTCCTCAAATTATCACACATTTTATCAGTTTCACATTTTGTAGTTGATTTACTTTAGCATTTGATGTCTCCATACTATAGAATAATAGCTGTTGGAAATAGAAAAGAATTACTGTAACATTCAAGTTAGTCTTGCACTAGAGCAAACAGGTCCCACAGGCTTATTCCTCCCAAGATTCTATTACAGCATTACACTCCTTACGACCCCTATAACTCTTAAACTGAATTTTATAAAGCAGAGTTATCAAATGTCTGCTGTATGGAAATAATGAGCAAAAAAAAAAGATTGTACTTGTATAAGAAATATATTGTTTGTTTAGATAATTGTTTTATCTAAATATTAAACATTTATCTAAAAATTTTATCTAAACATTATCTAATTATTAGATATTGTTTTATCAATACAAATTGTTTTAGATGTCTTACTTGTATAAGAAAGATACCTATTTCTACTTTTCTGCTATTGTAGAGAAATAAATACTACTTACTGTATGCTAGCTCTGGTGTTCCTTGGATCTGTCCATGAATCAAAACAGCTGACTAACTGAAAACTAGTTATACAAAAACTAATACAGGTAAAAAGGCGCCAAACCCTACAGATAATTTTCTGCTTGTTCAGTGATTTGAACTGTTTCATGATGAGAGCTGGACTGATTATATATCCAGTTGCAGATGGAATAAATTTAAATATCAGAAGTTCTGAGATAACCTGGCTGTTAAAAAAAAAATCAGTCTAAGTCTTGATTTCTGAGTAGACTGAAGCACAAAGAAATAGTACCCTTGTCTAGGAGCTGAATTAGACAAACATTTGCCTTTTCTCTAGTTCTCCCTCGGTCCAGCTCCTCTGTCTTGGCCACATGGTCCCATCTGAGCAAATATTTCAATTTTCATGCTACTTAAGTCAATGAACAACAAGAACAAAATCTTATTTTCTCTTTTTCTCATATTTTATTTATTTATTTATTTTTACTTCTGATTTAGCTTTCTATGGGGATAATCAGTTGAATTGTCTAACTAACTGAACTAACACCAGTTGATTAAAGGCAACAACTCTGACAGATATGCAGGAGAATGAGAAAAATTTCCCCCAAAACATTTATGCTAAGCTCATCTCGTTATAACTCAGGCCTAACAATGTTCTTAGATGACAAGTCACAAATTGTTGGCTCTGTGGAGATGCATCACCTTGGTAAGAACAACGTTCCATGTTTTTTGTTTTATCTACTCTCCTGTTTGCTAACTCATATCCAGAAACATTATCTGATTTTTAATACAAACTGACTCTGCTAGTCAGATGCATTTCAACCTAGTTTGAAAAAGCATTTTTAGTTCTTTACATTCAGAAATCTTATGCTCCCCAGGGCGTTGAAAGACTACTTTGACATGCAATAGGGACTCTCAACATTCTGGCTTGCAATAAACAGTGAAAATCCACAGAATGGCTATTCTGCTTCTATCTCAAGTTTGTACTTGGCTCACAAGTAGAAATGGCTCAGGTATCTGTTCCAAGAGCACTAAAAGAAGCAGAAACGTTGTTTGATGTGCTACAAAATTTTTTACACTGCGTCAGAGTTGCTATCTAGGTGTAATATCAACACTTCTCAGAGGAACTGCGAGTTTAACAGCCCAAATACCTGCCTGTGCTGCAGTGAGAAGTGGGTGGAGGACTGCTCCAGACAGAGCAGTGCCTACCTCCTGCCTAAACACAGAAATGACACCAAAGCCTTTGGGGAAAAAAATAGGTCGTGCAGCTTGGTGTCATCCGTGAACTTGCTGAGGGTGCACTTGGTCCCACTGTCTACATCATTGATGGAGCTATCAAACAGTACTGGTCCCAGAACATACCCTTGAGAGCACTAGTGTCGCCAGTGTCCATCCAGACATTGAGCCATCGATAAACCACAGGAGCAATTGCAGGTAAAGGATTGTGAAGAAAGACAATGAAGGAAATGATGCTTTAGGGATGCAGATGCTTATCTTTCAAGATAAATGCAGAGGAAGGAGCAAAATGTCTGTGTAAGGAGATGGGGAAGATCAAAGATACATGACCATATCTCTATAAATTATTGTAGTTCTATTGACTTAAAAGGAGCTTCACAGATTCGTTAGCTGAAGAGATTTGCCATTAAGAACTGTCATTCCACTATAAAAGCTAGCTGTATCTTTGTGTGATTTTTGTTTCTCCTTCTACTCCTGTTAACACTGTATCAAAACCAGTTTAAATAATTATGTATTTTTTAAACTAATTACACACTAGCCACTACACACTTCACCATTACAGTCTTAAAAGGCTTCACTCCAATGTGAAATAAACCTCATATCAGTTTATATATATTCTATTATCATCCAGCACCATTATTCCTCTCCCCATGTCCTTGAAATTAACTGTTAAAGAGCTAGCAGTTTTTGCTTTGAAGGATAGCCACACCGAATCGCCTACAGCAGCGTGGGAAATTCTATTTTCTGATGTTTCAAGATTAGTATTATTTCTTGAGAGCCAAGTAAATATAATTATGTATTTCTCCTATCAGTAAGCCATAGGAGGGGCAGGTGTACAACTCTGGGCTGCCACAGTTTCATAGTTATTTTAAGAAACTGATCTAACATCTACCATTTACTTGTTCTCATCTAACCGCTGGTCAAGTCTCACTGCAAAGGCAGAAAGTTTGGGGAATCTAGAAGGAGGAAAGCCTCTTCCAGCAGAACACACCTGCAGGGGCAGAGAGTACTTTTGCAAAAGGTCAAATGAAACCTTGCAAGGACTCTGCCTAAAAGCCCAAATGTCAAATTGTCCATTTTGATAAAATACTTCTTGTTGGGTTCCCTCAGAACTATTTGCTACAAGTTATCAATTCCAACAAACACAGTAGCACACCGAATCCCTTGCAGCTTTAGGCTGGACACTTCTCAGTGAGGGCTCTCACCATCTGAAAATTCTAGTGCTTTGGTGCTTAAAGGAGGCACAGGAAGATGACTATTCAGTTACCTAGTGCACAGACACAAGTTAATGGAAACAGTGGAAAAACACAGGCACTCTTATATGTGGAGATTCTGCGAGGGTCGAGAGACCACTTTTTGTCTTCCTTCACACATTGCAGAAGATGAAAAAAATTTGCAACAATTATGCATGGGGAAAAATAAGATAATTAAATAATATTTCCCAAAGGTGACTGTAGAATGATCATTCTCATAATTATTATATGATTATGTTAGCTTGGTGCAAAAGCAATTGTGGTTTTGGACAATGAATTTTAAATCATTATAATTAGGCTTGAACACATCTTTATTAATCAAAATAGGAACCATTACAATCAACACATTTTTGCCAAAGAGAAATAAGTTTGTTTGTTTCTGTAGGATAAGAATCAGTGCTTCAGGATTTTAGAAACTCTTGGAAAGCATTTTCTCCATCCTGTTGGTTGTGGAAGCATTTTCCCTGTAAACAGTTATTGAGATGCTTGAAGAAGTGGTAGTCAGCTGGCAAGAAGTCAGGTGAATATGGTAGATGAAACAAAACTTTGTAGCCCAATTTGTACAACTTTTGAAGCACTGGTTGTGTGACACAACAAGCTGGTTGAGCTTTGTCATGAAGAATTGGGCCCTTTCTGTTAACCAGTGCCAGCTGTAGGCGTTGCAGTTTTCGTTGCATCTCATTGATTTGCTCAGCAGACTTCTCAGATGTAATGGTTTCACTGGGATTCAGAAAGCTGCAGTGGATCAGACTGGCAGCAGATCACCAAACAGTGACTGTGACCCTTTTTGTGCAAGTTTGGCTTTGGGAAGTGCTTTGGAGGTTCTTCTAAGTCCAACTGCTGTGCTGGTGATCACCGGCAAAATCCACTTTTCATTGCACATCACAATCTGATCAAGAAATGATTCTTTGTTGTTGCATAGAATAAGAGAAGATGACGCTTCAAAATGACGATGCTTTGGATTTTTGGTCAGCTCATGAGGCACTCACTTATCAATAACCTTGGCTGCCATAGCAATAAGTCTAAACCTGGGGCTCTTCTGCATACCATTGCTACCGTTATCAGCTCTGAAGCAAACAGTGTCCAAAAAACATGCAGCTAAATTCAGAAAAGTGCAGTTACTTAGAACAATTTAGTTGAAAGGAAAATTTACTAAAAGAGAACTGTTCTTGTTTTAAACAAAACCAGGACAGCTTGGCAAGATATCACCAAGTATTCCCTCAAGTATCTAGCAACTGCTGTTTCCATATAACCACATAAACAAAATTGAGGTTTGCTGTATTTAAACCTGACTGTCTGATTTTTCAATGTTAGGTGTTCACTTGTGGGACCTACAGGAGCTGGCCTGAAATGTCTGTGAATGAACATCCAACATCTGTTCTTTTTAAAGTATTGGCCTCATAAACAAATTTGAACTGCTAGCAGAAGTTTCATATACAAACATAATTCAGTAAGAGTTCCTGAGAATCAAAAAAAATTCATATTATTTTTACTTTATTAAAATTGCCCTAGTTCTGAGTTTTAGGATGTGTATGCAGACTTTGCTAAAACACATTTTTTAAAAGATTACCAGTTACAAATAGGTGAAGAGAACGAGATACAGATTGTCATTGTGGTACATATTTCCTATGCCTTTCTTTGAAAGGCTTTAGGATTTTTTGAAGATTAGTCAGACTGAAATTTTGTTTTAATAACAGACAGTTCCTTCAGGTGTCCATTGCATCAAGCTATTTAGAGTCTTCGGATGTGCTGCACGATTCATAGCTACAGATAATCATTACTTGTGGTGACCAACATAATCCATAGCCAACTAACTGTAAGGATACTTAGCACACAATATCAGAACAAGCAGCAAGACCCTTAAAATTGCTGGGGCTGATTTGCCACAATAACAGTTAATACTGTGTCATCGCAAACCTAAAAATATCCCATTCCTACACACATCCCCAATGCAAGGTGTAATCAATCTGCTTTCTAATGGATGTCATTTTACACTTCAAAGGTGATAATTTTAAATCCAATACCATGCATACAGGACATCATTCCACATTCTGCAAAAGTAAATCAAGAACAATTCTCATCCTGTTGTAGTATTAACATGTTACTTCCTGGTTTTGCTGTACGCAGCACACCATGTGTGTCTGTCTGTGTGTGGAATTTGTTCATTAGCTCATCTTCATTTACTAGAGGCTGGAATGCTTACTGATAGGAAATGCATTCAAGCACACACCAGTTGACTTAATTAGTGTTTAACAGCCAGCCTACAGAATTGCAGATTAACTCATCTGTAACTAAAATCCTAGGCTTGCATGTTGTGTTCAGATCCACACACTTTGCAATGAACTTTATGGGAAAAACAACACACCATCAAAGAACCGAAGAAACTTAACAGCCAAGAAAATAATTTCTATATCCAGCTATTTCCATAATCCATTTTGTTTCCTCTCTGAATAGGCTTTGTAGCCAATCTTAAACAGGAATGAATATGTTGGAAGTCATGTAACCTTTAGATTTCAATCAGTCTCACTAACATCATGTTGATGAAGACATTATAAAAAGGACTACAAGATATCTCAATTGCCCGTGTGGGTGCAACTGAGTAAAGGTAGAAAAGAAATTTAACAAGTAGAATTTATTAAACAATTTCCCTTTTGAAAATTATTACAGTTCTTTAAGACGTAAAAATGTGTCAACTCATCCCCATAGTCACCTGCAAAGAAAGAAATGTCAGCTAAGGGGATGCTGTCAGCATAAAGCTGAGACAGTCAGTTATTCTCCAGTATTTTTGAATATAACTCCTTTAATATCTGAGAGACTCTTGGATCAACAACAGTGAAGCACTAGCAAAATTTTATGTGGGACTTCGTCTTACAGGGAACCGTAAGGAAACACAATTATTACTTTATTTTCATTAATGTGTGAGTTCAGTTGATAACAACTATAGCATTTATTTTGTGTAGTTGAATTCCTGTTCCCAGGTGGAAGAAAAAAAGTGTTCATAAATTCCTACTAGAGCTTATGGAGCTATACAGGGCTGCTAATCTGGGAACACTGGAAAGCTGAGCCATTCTGCTGGTATTGTGAGATGGAAAACAGTACTCAGTGAAACTCAGGGGCCTAGTCCTACTTCTGAGCCTCAATGTCTCATACTAACAAAGGGGCACAATATCTTCCTGTCTCAAAAATCTGTTCTGCTGATAATGCCTTGAAAGTATCTCTATACATTGCTGAAAAGCCCCACAGCCTGCACAACTGCCTGCCCCATCTATTTCCTCATCTCTTTCCCAGGATGGTCCTGCCCCGACACCAGCTCTGCTGTTTGCCTGGCTGCATGGTGAGGTGGTCCTCCTGGTAGAGAGATAGTTCTCTGGACCAGCACCAAAGTGTGACTCAGTCATAACTGAGGACAGTAGAGGTATCAGCAGAGAACATGGAGGCCACACCTATTAACCCATCATTATTCAGAAAGCCCTAAATACAAATTAAAAAAGCTTAACAAATGCACAAATACTTCATTTTTTAGCTTGCTTTCTTTGTAACTAGAAAAGTTGCTTAAGTAATACTAGGAGAAGCAAACAATCCAAAAGGTAAGATGCTGAAAATGAGATGTTCCTTAGATAAGAGACAAATTGATTTTTGAGGAAATGCTTTGAGTCGTACATCCTGCCAGCCAAAGATCACGACACAGGGGCCTAAGGACAGAAATATCTGTCATACAGGAATAAGTAGTGCCTCTCGTCTCTTGTTGTAGTTAAAATAGCAAAGGGCAATTAATTCTTCACTATCATCAGGCTACTACTGTACCGAGCATGTCACAGTTACAGTGCAAATCACTGTGGGGTGGGAAACAGTCCTACCAGTGAGATTAAAACAGAGTAGATTTGAGACATTTGAGGATGGCTTTGTCCTGAGTGTGGTGCATGAACACACTCTTCATCTACGACTACCAGTATAATGCCTGAATATTTTTATGTCTCTGTTCTTCTTGTCCTCAGCTTATATTTGCTCGGGGCCAGAGAGCAGACACAGATCCAGGGTCTGGGATGAAGCCAGATAGCACTTCATTAATTCACTTCCCTCTCACTATAGTGATTATCGTAATAAAGAGTAATACATTAATTAGCATTTGAGAAGATAAAAAGAATTGAGACATTCTTCAGTTCATTGTACAAAACAAATGCATGTTTAGTTTTAGCCTGCATCAGCTTGTGTGTTAGCCTATGTTTTAGCCAACCACTTCTGGTTTAAACAAATGCAACAGTACTGACACACTTCTTTCTGGATGTGTGTTTGTGTGGCAGTGATTTAACAGCACAACAATGCAAGGTCATGCTTTCATCTTTATGTAAGAAACTTCTAAGATACATATTTAATCAATTTAAAGTGCTCCCTAGCATGTTGTAATACTGTTCTTAACATGGCACGTATGCATGTATGGCAGGTAAGCATGTACGCCTGCATTTGTGTGTAAAATAGAAAAAGAAATAAAAAAATCAAGAGATGTTTTGGCAAAATGTAGTTGAAAGAAAAGTGTTTAGTTCAGTAACAGACTGGTACAGAGCGAGATCATCATAAAGACAGAGATAAAGACATCTGGTACCCCACGTATAAGGTGATTTACTGTGGATTTAGGCAGACCCTTCTGATACATTCCTAGAAATGCTAAACCCTTAAGCTGGCACACCCCACAGTAAAACAGCAAAAGGCTGAGGACCCAGAATCCTCTTTTTAATATTGCTTCACTGATATTTTTCAAAACCCTGCAGGTAGTGAATTGTGCAAGCAACCTTAGCAAAGCTGTTTGCTTCATTTTGCTGATTACCTGACGATGTTTTATTTAGACTTATCAAAGAGAAGTCATTTTACCATAATACACATTCAGCACACATTCAGTTACCTATGACAACCAAGTTTATTTTTTTCCATAGTTACTGAAGTCAAGTTCCATTATAATGTTATTAAACAAAACCAGCTTCCTAAAAGAATAAAAATAGCAAGCAGCAGAGGAAAGCAGAATAATCTGGGCCAACTTCATTGCACGACTAGAGACCTTAATTCTGTTAAGGTGACTTTTGTTTTTTAATATTTCCATTTTTGTGCTTCAGAGTTTAGTAAGAATAAACAGGCTGAGTCTGTTAGATTAATATGAGCATTACTTCATTAAAAATTAATAAGTAACCATTTCTCTGATATCCTGATGATCATAAATACTAAAAAGAAGCTTATGCAGTTGTGCTTCTCTCACAATTTAGTTTCATTCAGAGAATCTCAAACACTAGTATGAATAAATATTCAAAAGGTGAAAGCAGGATTCTTACCTCTTCTACAATTTACAGCCTAGAGTTTTTTAGAAGTCAAGCTTAGTAACTAATAGCAATACTTAGTAGTAAAGGTTGATTTTTTTATGTTTTTCTTTTTTTTTTTCCTCATAAGAATGTCATTTAAGATAAAAGTAGCACTTTCTTTCTACTTTAGAGGTAAGAAAACTGAAGGTGAGTGCAACAAAATGTGTTGTGAAACTGATCACAGGTGGTGTGTGGCTGCCCTTGGTGTACAACTTTGCTCTGGTTTCCTCATTCCTAATCCCATCCATTCCATTATGAGGGCATCTCATGCTACTGAGGACCATAAAGGCGAGCATGGCTCCTGAAGGATGCTGAGAGCCCAGTACCAACTAGCAATCAGTGCACATTGATTTTACTACAGGGCTGTCTCATATGCTACCTCCCCCCTCCTCCCCTGCACACCCATTTCATCTAGTACTGTGAAGCCTTTATTTTCTTTGTTTAATAATTTCTAATCCAGAAGAAAGCAATTCATAACTGATCATGTCTGTGTTCTTTTTATTATGAAGATGTATACTATAAACTAGAGGAAATCTTTCTTGGCAATAACTACATAAATATGTACTACACATTGTTGTGGTGGGAATCCTAATTGACTAATTGCCAGAAATTAATATTTGAATTCAAGCACCAATATTAATTTTATGTCAGCTGGAGATAGATGCCAGCTTTGTCAATACTAGTTGTAATGTACAGAAAATTAGAAACTGAGAATATTTGATTATCACTCTCGATGACTATTTGATTGTTCATCAGTAAAATGTCAGAGGCTAATTGTTCTATTTTCCACCAAAAAGGCATTTTCACTGACTTGACATGATTCCTCACCCATGTTTAATAAAGGAACGTAAAATGAGTACAAAAGCTGTAAATATTTATATCCAGCAAAACTGGAATGTTACTCTGATATTTTTTTCAGTTTAAAGAGTCAGTTATTTCAGAGAACTCTAGCTGAGTAGAAAGGCACCTTACTGACTAGCAGAAAGAAAAACAAATTGGACAGGGATATCTGTTTTGTGGCAGATTTCACCTACACTGCAGAAATTGCAGAATATCAGCGCTTTAAAATTACTAACACATGCCGCACCTGGTTCCTGAATAAACAAAGCACAACATGGGACTCTCCCTTGATGACTTATTTTTATGAGATCACTGAGCCAAGGCAGAAAGCTTGAATTACAAAAGCAGCAGCTTGAATAGATCTGCTTGTTCCTGCTTCAATTACCTTTTCTCAGTGAAGGCTGCTTATTTTATCAATAGCTCTGTCAACATTTTAAACCCCCCTCTGAGTAATTCAGATTGTTGAATGTAAATAAGCCACCTGCTTTCAAAGATCAAAACAAGATTTATTTGTTTATTTATTTATTTATTTATTGACTTACATACTTACCTATTTTGTTGAAGGTGGGGCCCTGCATACAAATAACAAACCACTCCCCATGTCTTTCTTTAATCTCTGATTTTGAGATGTGCAGATAATGCTCGAACTGAAAACTTTTACTGTACAAATACGCGATAGGAAGGGAACTTAAAGAGGCATGTGCTTGCCTATACAACATCAGATGAACAGTGATGCAACCCAGAATTTGACATTTTGTGCCCAAACATTTCACTGCAGTGCAAGGGATCTCTAGGAAGGACGTGGCAGGATGTTATCACAGAAGATGGCAAAATAAAAGACCCCTTTTCAGGCAATGCTGTCAATAGTACAAGGAAGGCATTGCGACTCATGAAAGCCCATGGAGGACAGATCCATGTTTGACGTCGATGGTGTGCACTGAGTATCTACCTCTCTGTTCAGAAGGCTGGGAAACACGGGGTCCAGCATGGCAAACACAGCAACTTGTTCTAGAATGTAAAGCTATTTAGGTGACAGAAATGCTCACATATGTTTTGGTTTATGGAAATTATACCAACCTCTTCTTTCCTTCCATCTCAACATTTTATGCTGCCACAAGAGTAAATATAGACTCTAACAGAGGATGGAAGTTGAGTATGTATAGCATGACACACTCATTAGCATAAATATCCTTGTCATTTTAACCTTGTGCCGTTAGAGCCTGTCAAGCCTTATTTTCCTTCTGCCTCTTTTTTTTTTTTTTGCTTTCTCCCATCTAGCATCATCTCCAGCTTTCCTAAGCATGCAAAAGGGATAGATTTTAGTGCACATTTCATAAGCCAAAAATGCATTTTGAATTCCTTGGAGCTCTGCATATTATCTACAGATTCATGCTTGACTGTCATTTATCTGCAGAAGAGCTAAATATTTATTTTCACTTCTTGATATCTTAGGATGCACAGTATAACAGAAATATACATGTATTTTAACTCTGAGACAATTCCTATTTGGCTTACTGTATCAGCAGTACACTTTGCAGAGTGGATATGAGGAATTCCACACAATTGTAACAGTTCACAGTCGCAAAGCTGCTCTCACACTGTCAGTGGGAGCTTTGCCATTAGCTTCAACGGGGACAAGTTCAGTCTTCATATTTGAAATCCAGACATCCATAAGAAATAATTTACTGTATCTTTAAAAGCTCTTCTCTTACCTTTAGTGCAAATGAAATTACTTATATTGACTGTGTTCCATTATACTCTTTTAATTATCCTTCAGCTGCCAACATTTTCTCACTGTGTTTTAGGGTTTTTCTAAGAATACAACTCTCAGAGCATTCCTTTTAAAAACATTCCTCTTAAGTAACAAGTTTTTGGTTTAAAGGCAAATAACAGCTGCTATTTATTCAGTTTTTCCATTGACATTGTCCAGCTTACAGTCTGAGATTTGAGGTGACCGTCAAACGTATTTATTTCTCATATGCAGCATCATTGAAACTACAAAATAATGACAGGCAAACAAGATTTTCAGGTTTCTCACAAGTGTTGGAAACATACAGACAACAATCCTACCACACATCAGTGACTATGATTTATTGTAAAATGGAGATTTTGATATTTCTAGCATTTCACATGCTTTGGATCATGTTCAAGCAATGTAGAAGCATCTTCCATAAGTTAAGCAGCAATGCTGTGAAAGATGACTGTAGTGTAACAGAAGCTCTATTTTATTATAGAAAACAGTTACAGATAAGATACTTTATGTAAAGGTTATGGATTTATGGATCAATTTAGGTAAACAGACCAGTCAATGCAGAAGAATCTCTTGAAAGAAAAAGAAGCAGATGGTTCACTGGCACATAATATATATCCGTCTTCTCATCTCATGATGGTGGGGGATGGAGAGAGGGAAAATGAGAAAAGAAGAAAATGTTTTGAAGAAAATCAAGGGCACATATGCCCCTGAAAACTATATGCAATCAGGTTCACAGTTTCCACTTGGTTCCAGCTTTTTGCAACGGAGATCTCTACCCCTAATATTGTTAACTAGATCATGACCTGCAGCATGCCAAGAGTGAAAGAATGAGACAGGGAATTGATCTCTTTTTCTGATGTGACTTCCTATCTATCAAAATGTTCTTTTGAAGATAATAGCAGTCATGTCAAGACAATTAGGCCCATGCCATACAAGGAATCTGATCCATTTGTTAAATATTACAAAACCAGTCTGAGCTGCTGTCATGCCCAAGCACCAGGAAACAGTGACTGAGGTAAAAATTTATACCCTCTGAACTATTCATACAGTTCCTATAATATTTGCATGCGTATTACTTCCAGAGGCACATTAATAGGTTGACTATTGGTGTTACAAAGAAGCAGCAGCAGCAAGGGAAGAAAAGTGGTATGTGTATCATAAATATGCAATCTAGTCAATTTTAAAGCTGAAAATTTTAAAGACCACATTGACATGCCTTGGTAAACTATTTGGCTGATGACCACAGCCTCTATTTGTCACAGTTTCCTTGTGTCATTACTGGTTTGTTTTTTTTTTTTTTTTTCCCCTCAAAAAATACACTTAACTAGGCCAAATAGATAAAAATTTGTAACATTCTCCCATGAATGTGTAATGTTCCTAGGGATGAGAAACAACTCCAGAATCTCTGTTTTATTTGGAAACCATACTAGCAGATGTTGTTAACTACTTTTGGAAGTAGTAGCACAGAAAGAGAAGCTTTGGATCCAAACCTTTTCTAGCAGGGCAAGCCCAAATATTTGGTGGCATCCAAATATTTTTTTAGAAACCAATGGAATTATGCTTAACAATTTTTTATCAATTTCCAAATCTTGAAATATTTATTTCCATGGAGAGGTGGTATGCCTAAGAGGACTTATAGCAGTGGAGGTTTGGTACATATATTAAAAATTAAAGGCTTACTTGAAGTAGATCAAAACAGCAGCATCCTGAGCCTTCAAATCAGGCCTCCAGCCTGATCTACAAAATCTCTTTGGAATGGATTAACAAAAAGATAATAAATAACTTTCTCTTTATATACCAAAATTAAAAATTTAAACTTTAACCCTCCTTTTCAGGCAATGCCCAGAAGCATTTAGATATATTTCCTGAGGCATAAGTTTTGTTAACACCTCAAGCCAGACATATTGCTCTCAGGGTGCAAGAATGTCTTCCTCCAAACACACTAAGCCGCCCTGCTCTTAAAGTTCAGACAGAATTCATCAATGAAGTGAGGAAGATCAATGGTCATCTGTGAGTCATGAGCTGCTGTGCACACTCTTACAGGGTAACCAGATTTCTTGATCTCTTGACCTTCAGGCTAATGTTTTTGCATAGTCAAGAACCACAAAGTGGCTGACTGTAATACTTGGAGAATAGGAGCTCTGGAACGATCTCACTAGAGGAATCGATATTCCATTGCTGATAGAAATGGAAGGAGTAATGTGGGCTCTGCAGTCTTATGAGCCTGTTCTGAGCTTGGATTTTAGATTTACTGGATCCTGAATTCCTAAACCCAAGTCTGCTTTTTGCTGTGGATATACAAGACTATCTGTCCTTTGAGTAGTTATTGCTCCTGGCTGAAGAACTGTAAAAGCTAATCTTACTTTCCACCATTGTTGTTCTATTGCCCTCAATCTCTCTCCCACACACACAGAGCTAGGAAAAGCTGCTTGTGCACAGCTCAGACATTACAGCACTCGTTGAGAACATACATCTCAAGATAGGGTTGAAAACGCCTTTTGGGCCATGGGTCTTACAGAGAAAGTGCCAAAAATCATCAGGCTATCTAATATACAGCTGAAAACCAATCAGTTATTCTTTTCAGAAACAATCAAAGATTCATCAAAACATGAATTTGATTCACCCACATCAGCACTTAGCCGCCAAGTGAATGTTTGTTTGTTTGTTTCTTTCTTTCTTTCTTTCTCTTTCTTTCTTTCTTTCTTTCTATTTTCCATCCTTCCTTCCTTCCTTCCTTCCTTTCTTTTCCTTCTTTCCTTCCTTCCTTTCTTTTCCTTCTTTCCTCCCTTCCTTCCTTCCTTCCTTCTTTCCTTCCTTCCTTCCTTCCTTCCTTCTTCTCCTTCCTTCCTTCCTTCTCCTTCCTTCCTTCTTCTCCTTCCTTCCTTTTCCTTCCTTCCTTCCTTCCTTCCTTCCTCCCTTCCTGCCTTCCTCCCTCCCTCCCTCCCTCCCTCCCTTCCTTCTCCTTCCTTCCTTCCTTCCTTCCTCTCTGGTGCATTGGATACCTAATTATCTACACAGAATCAAAGAGCTTTAGCTGGAAAGCCTTGTGCACACTGGTCTATCAGCAGGTGATGAAAGCATTCTTACTGGAAAGCCAAATTCACATTTTTTCTCTGAAAACAGCAAAGTACTTTCTCTAACTACAGGATTCATGGGTGCTTGGCATTATGTTTTGCATGAGAATGACTCAAGGAGTATTATCTTGGCTGTCAATACTGAGGGAAATGAGGTATCCCATTCCAGGTCACACTTGTATAATCAAGTCCCACTTCTACCTTATCATCTCTTACTCCTTACTTCAGTCAAGTCTGTCATAGAAAGTGTATAGATGCTTAGCTTGGAGGCTTGGAGTTGTATGTTACATGCATTAGTGAGGTGGAGACAGCAGTATATATCCAAAGGATTCAACTGCTAAAGCAAACTGGAGCTGTGAACAACTATTCAGGGATAATGCAGTTCAAGCATCACAGTGTCAGTTCCAGAAAATTCCTTCTATGTAACAGTGAAACTCAAGGACTGTGATTCCTTACTACACAGAAGGGTAGAGACAATTTCTACTGCAAAAACTAAGCACTGAGTTTCAGATTGTTATCTATGTGAGCATGAGGTAATGCCAACTGAGAATGTGGAGGATGCAGGACAGTAACCAAAACAAGACAAGAAACTCCTGTTTGACATGATGAGCAGCTAAGACAACAGATATTTTTGAAGAAAATATGTTTGGCCTGAGTATGCACATAGAAACAGCTTTTTAATTTATTGCACCAACTGAAGATACAGCAAGCCTTACTGAAGGGTCAGATGGCTTGGGGTCTTGGTATAAGCAATTTATTATTTCTACAGATTAGATCACTCTCATCTTCACATAATGCATCTCTTTTCCACAGGCTTCACATTAAGTTACTGGGAACAGATAATTCTTCACTAGGTAGTGAGACTAAAATTGCTGCAGGTACAATGGGTTTCTCATTTTATTTATAACTACCTTATTTCCAAAAATTTTACAACAAACAGTTTACTGGCATGGGAAAAACAGGTACATAGGAGGCATTTTCCTCACTCTGGGTACCCCAGGGAGTCAGGGAGAAGCGATGTCTTAGGACATAGGACCAAAAAGATATTGTGTCCTTAACTTACTCCCACCCCTGGGTAGAATGAAAAACATCTCTGGCAAAAGGTTTAACAAAGAGCTTAATCTAAAAATCCACTGAAATAAAAACATTGCTTTGAAGCTGGGAAACTGGAAGAGCTGTGATTTCCTGATCACCTGACACTTAGGAATAGTAGACCTTTCAGATGTTTTCTAATTTAGTGTTGTTAGATTTTTTAAAAAATTTGGGGGGGATTTGGGCTTAGAATTTGTGTATAAGATAAGAAACGGTAAGAAGAACAAAGAAGAACCATTCTGCAGTAAGGTGGTATCTGAACCAATAAGTAGGATCACCCTTAAAGCCATGGAAAAACTTGTATCTGCTGACGACCATCCATATTGACTTCACATCGGTGGCAATTCCTTGTACATAGTTCCTAGCCTGTCAAATCTGCCAGGGTGTTTTGAGCTTAATGATAGCATTGGCACCATGAAAAAAGACTTGTTCACCAGCAGAAATCTTAACATTCCTTCCTTCTTTCTTCCCTTTCTTTCCCATTATTTCAGGCAAGCCATAAGAAGAGACTATAGCAAGTACTAAAAGATGACTGGTTCTCATGGAAGAAGGAAACTTGGAACAGCATTTAGCATTTCACCCAAGAAATAATAAGCCCAGGTAGAGTGCTTCCAATGGCAAATGCAAATGTAGGGTAGTAAAACATATTTCACAGTTAATGGATGATACTAGTATAGGGACACACACTCAGACATGCAAGAAAAACTGACAACAGAAGCTCAGTTCCCAGGAAAATCAGCAGAAGCCTTCCATCAGATTCAGTATATAGGAGTGTTTTTTGTTGTTGTTGCTCAAGTAGCTTGTACTTTCTGCTTTTCATCTTTACTCATAAGGCCACAGCATTGTGTATGCAGATGGTGGCAGAGTATGGATGAGCCAAGACACAGTAACACTCCAGATTTTCTGCAGCCCACATTCTCCTTATCATACAACAACAAACGCAGTCTTTGCAGTATGTCCTCTATTATAATAAGAAGAAAAAATTCTGATCCAATATTAGAAATTTTTTTTTGCATCCAGGTGCACAAAACCTAACAGATAGACTAACTATTCCCGAACCTTGAAATAGATGCTCTGCTGTCATCTGAAAAGGAAATGCTGGCACAGAAAATGAGATCCAGATTGATGAAATATCATTGAGATCTGAATCTTGATAAGAATCTTGATATAGGCTGATGGTTCCTGAGGGTACTGTTCAGTTCCTGACATACTTAGAAGCATGACTTTAAACTGCCAAACAAAATGCATCTCAAAATGTATCCTGGTCATGCCCTACACGTCATCATCTGTCTTTTACACAGATACTTTCATAATATATCATTTATTGTCAAAACCTCTCGCACAGGGGCAGTATACCTGCAACAGGAATACTTTATTGCTACTCTGTCAGACTTCTGTCACAAAACTTCATAACATTTTGCAGACTTAGTAATATAGGAGATTGCATAATTTAGCTGGCCTTCATTTTTCAAACAATAATATTCTGATGTAAACTAGAAAATTAAAAAAGATTCCTTATAAAAAGGTTTTGAAATATATCACAGAAGTTTCATTAAGACACCATGAATGCCTAGAGAAAAGGGTGAGCAAATAAAGGCAGACAAATGAATAGTCACGTGAGAAAGAACTTCCAATATCTTAAATTTCCCTCTCCTCCACATACAGCAGGAGCGTTTTGTGGATATTAACTTGGCTGGCATGGTTTGTTTCCTCTCCATTGCCCCTTTGGGCTACTCTTTTTTAGACCCTTAGAGCTGTATGAGAACATAGATCTTTGGCTATATTTATATTGCAGGGTTAATGGGTAGTCTTAAGAGAATATTTAAGCGTGCTAAGCCCCACAGCCACTGCCTATCTTATACTTATCTTATACTGATAAGATTAACTTGGATTTGTCTTCATGCATCCCTGTTGTGCTTACAGAGATACAAGCTCAGAATACTAATTGACAGATTAAGTTATAATATAAAAAGCCATAATTGTGCCATTCTCAAACCCTCCAGGACTCATTCTTGACTCAAAGCATGATTGAACCTTACCTGCCTTGTGCTTCTGAGCATGTACTAAACACCTGTCTTTATATACAAGTATATAGAAATTCATGTGTGTAATTGTATGCATGTAAGTATATGTTTGTATATGTAACTGTACATACATGTAGATAAATAATGGAGATAATAGCTCAAATAGACACTTGAAGACAGCACTAACACATCCTGTCTTTGACTGAACTCTACACATAATGAGAACATCGTACTTTGGAAAAGGCTGGCTTGAAAAATTAAACAGCAAGAGGATCTTTCAACCCTTAGAAAAAAGATAGACAGAAGATCCTACTTCTGACTTGGGTATTTTAAGCTTTAAAAATGTTTTAATTTTAGTTCCTTATTTCCAGAAACGTGGACGCTTTAGACAACATAGTTATTATGCTCTTGTAAAATGGACACATTTTACCACAGGGACTTAGAATCAGATTTTAGTAACAGTTTGACCCTTTTTTCCCCCTGTTGTAATATTTATTTGTGTAACAAGTAGCACAGTTAAATCTGAGGTACTTAATGCTTTCTTTGTCTCAGTCTTCACAAAGTCTCCCAGGCCTTTTTGCCTGAAGTTCAGGGAAGAGACAATCTACCAGAAATGGAAAAGGATCAAGCTATGTAAGTCCATGGCACCTGACAAGATGTATCTAGGCACGCTAAGAAAGCTGATCGATGTCACTGTGGCACTCTCTGTTGTCTTCAAAATGTCATTTAATTAGGGAAGACCCACAGCAGCTAAAGAAATACAAATGTGGCACTCATCCTCAAAAAAGGCAAGAAGGATGATTCAGGGACATGCAGGTTGCTTTGCCTCACTTTGATGCCCAGAAAATCATAGAGTCCTCTTGACACCCATTTCTGGGCAGATGATGTAACAACAAAGTATCTAGAAATAACCAGCATGCATTTACCAAGGATGAAAGAGGCAAAAGCAACCTGATTGCTTTCTATGATGAAATAACTAGATTTGTGCATGAGGAGTAAGCAGTAGATGTTGTTTACTATGACATTAGCAAGGCTTTCTGTATGGTTTCTCATAGTATCCTTAAGATCAAGTTAGAGCACTATGATCAAGAGAGATAGATTACTAGACTGGTAAAAATGGTTAAAAATGGTATTGGTAAACAGTTTGTACTCCACTTGGACACTGGTAAAAAACAGAGTACAACAGAGCTTTATAGTAGTTTAACATCTTTATCAATTACCTGGAGGAAATGGAGTTTGTAGAGCATTCCGACTGAGATCAGTATTTTCTTCAAGGTGGAAATTCAGAGCAGGCAAGACAAGCTGGAGAAATGGGCCAACAGGAACTGCAGGGAAGTCAACAGAGACAAATAACAATTTTGGCAACTTTGAGTCGATTAATCATGTAGTAGTACAGACTGGGAATGGTGTGGCTATGGAGCAACTCTGCTGCTGGTAGGAGATGAGAGACAACAGACATAAATTGAAACAAAAGTGATTCAGTTCGATAAAACTTTTGCCGTGTGAGGACAGTCAAGCAGTAGAACAGGCTTATGCAGTCTCCAACCTTAGAGGTTTGCAAGACTCAAGTGGATAAAGCACAGAACAACCCGATCTCTGGTCAGTGTTAGCCCTGCTCTGAAATGGAGGTTGGATTAGAGATAACCCGTGGTGCCTTTCAGCCTAATGGGTATTGTGTTTCTGTGCTTGTTACATACACATGGCTGTGTAACCACCTGCACCCTTACACACACATACACATTTATTCTTTCTGCTTAGAAACATAAAACACAGAAAGATTGTACAATCTCTGTGAACATCTATTGTCAAGTATAATCCATTGACTTATATAGTGCCAGAATAAAGGCTGTCACTACTGAGCTGTTGGCCCCATTTTAAAAAATTTCCTCTTTATGCAATAAACGGGTATAAATTTTACACCTAAATTCAGTTGTCATCCTGCCAAGGAAATACCAAAGAACACTAAAGTCTTTAGAACTAACAAAGAATTTGTGTTCAAATCAAAATGCATTTAATGAAGTTTTCTACTTTTAACAGCTGGGATGCAGGAATTTTTACTGAACGTTCTATTGTACTCCACACAGATTGTGTCAGTCATCTAGTTCATAAATACATTGAGCAGGTAAAAAGGGGGCATTTTGCCAGGCAAAGATGACCTAGGAATACAGAAATATAATTAGTTTCATTTTAAGAAATTAACAATAATGAGGTGGGTAAGATACATTTATTAAATATTAATGACACATTTACTTAGCTAAAATCTCTTCCTACAGACCTACACAGCTCAAGGAGCCTACTCACTTGCTTCCCCACCCACTTTATTTGTGGCATCACCACTAATCTCAGTGGCATTTAAAGATAATGCCTCCTTTCAGTGCAAGACTGTATTTCAGTTAGAGTTAGTAATTTTTAAGTATGTGAGTGTAGGAGGCTCTGGCCTTGGAAATTCACATACTTATTTGAGCCATCCAAACCTCTCAAGTGTGGGAGACTGGGCCAAAAAATCCCTCAAGACTGCTGCTATCATGAAATTGCTACAGTGAGCTCAAAAAAACAACCAACCAACCAACCAACCAACCAACCCACCCACCCACACCCCCCCCCCCCGCCCCAAAACCAACCAAACAAAAATTACAGGACAGGAACAGTACGGTTTTAGGCTCCAGTTTTCTGAATTGCCCTCTTGGGAAGAGTGGGAATGTAAATGACTTCTATTCCATCTCTCACTGATAGGTAAAGCCACTGAGAAAGTAATGCCAGGCAAGCTACAACAAAATAGTACGACTGCCAAAATCCTGAAGCTTTTGCAATCAGGCTTTGGGCCAGGTTGGACCATTTAGAAAGCAACAGCAGCACTAAAAGATTGTCTCCGCATGGCAATGGAGTGGCTCTTTCTCAGTGCTGAAATTATTCAAATTCACTGTAGCTTCTGGCAGTCAATCCCACAGGGTTGCTGTCCCACTTAAGTGACATTAATAAAGGCATATTTTATAGTTGTATGATGAATTACTGTTATGAGGATCCAAAGAGTAATAATGGTAAATTGTTTCTTCGTTAAGGACTGACGGAAAACTAAACAGGGTTACAGCTGCACTCCTTTTAAGAGATGTATGGGTTTATTTTAGACTATGAGAAATCCTGTTCTACACTGGTTTATGTTGCAACTGAATACAAGTGACCTGCAAGAGTGCAAGGACAATATCTATATCAGATCAGTTATGAAGCCACCTGGCTGTCCTGGAAGCCCAGCAGGAGTAGAGCCCTGACAACAGACTCCAGAAGCATGGGTGAAACACCTCATCCTCCTGGGCCCCAGGACACCATATGCAGTACTTGATTACAGCAGTTAAAGTCTGAAACTGAGACGAGGCCTAGCATTAGTCTTTCCTACCCTAGGTTAGTTAAATACCAATTGATACATTTATAAAAGTTATTCTGGAAATTCTTTGAAAGTCTGTTCCATTATACAAATTTTTTAGTTTTATTTGTGTCCTGATTCTATTGTTACTTGAGGATGTCCTAGCATTTCCAGCCGCAGTTTCTGTTGTGACTTACCTGGCAGCCAAGTAACTCAAGGCAAAATTCTGGTTAGAAAAGCCCCTAGGAGAAATGCAGGTTTAATCATCATGCTAATTTTTTACCAAGGCTCGAGTTTTTTGAAGGGAAAAAAAGTCAGCTTATTTTTTGAGGTGAACAGAGAAAATAATGTTATGTTCATATAGCAAACTCTCTATAAGTAATGTTAGGCCTTATCTGTGTTAGAAGACAAAAAATAGAACAACAACAGAATACAAATAAAGTTAGCCTAGTTTAGACGTAAACACCATATGCAAAATAATCTGAATTAATGCAATTCAGACTTGATTTAAAAAACACTCATTTCCAAAATTATTTCTGCTTTCCAAATTAAAGAGCATTTTCCATAAGACAATGTTAATTTGAGACTTCTATAAAGATTTTACTTACTCTTAATTTTAAGAACATGAAATTTCTGAAGATTTCTTTCTCTGTATAGTGTCTTATTTGGAAAAGCAGATGTCAACAGAACTTTTAATTTATGCATATCCCTGCTTTTCATATATAAATAAAAACTGTGGAAGCAGGGGATGCTCAGTATTTTAAGTATACCTTGAGATGTCACTGAAAAACCTGGACTTGCCCTCTAGCCCTCTTGTATCATCACATGGCACTGTGATGTTTAACAGCTTAGATTAGCAAGCGATAGTTTTACTACTGCAACAGAATTACCTAGACTGATGTGATTTCAGTCCTAGAAAGGAAAAAGAAAAGTATCATTGAAATGTGGTGGACAGACACAGAAATATTTTAGGGACCTCTGCTCTGGTCCAGAACTCCTAGGCAGTTAAAAGTATATTCCTTAATATATTTGTACTGCGGTTCTACATTTCTTCACCAGAAATGTTTTGTTTCCCTCTCTTCTTCTTTTTACACCTCATTTCTAAATATTCTGCCAAATCAAGAGAATTTTTGGTACTGAATCCTCTCAAAATCAGTTGAAGTATTTAGAGTGCACCAAACTAGATGTATGAGCAAGGGCAGTTTTGTCTTAATGGTATTTTCTTGGTACGAATTTGCCAGTGCAAGAACTATAAAAGAATTCATTCATGGCTTGAGTTTGGGTCTACCTTGGACACATCTAGATATATCTATCTCTCTTCCGCCCCTCAACCTATTCTGCTGGTGCAAGAGCAGTCTAAACTTCATTAAATATTAGTTGGAAGTGAAATTCTTTATTGTAATAGGAAATGGAAAAGAATGTGATTTATTATTCTATATATGAAAGACATCTAGCATAACACAAATCATATAATAGTCCACGTTTTTGGATACTTCCTTGATAAACAATATTCCTAGTATAAAACATAGGCTATAGCAAGGTAAAATTATAGAGCAGGAAAAGTAACAGCAGTGTTTTAAAACCCTAACAAAAGGGCCAAGTTTACTTTGAATACATCTCTGTATTCACAGACTGATTCTAAGGCCATGGAAGTTGACAAAAATACTGTCAGTTATTTCAAGGATCCATAGTGTAGGTCCTAATAAAATTCTAACATTTCAATCTGCTGTGTGATCTGGTTGATTCTAGATTTAATATCACCACGCAGTTGCTGAGTATATGAAAGGCTATTGTCAAGTACAAACATGATATTTAACAGCACAAATTTTCCCTTACCATTAAGCAATGATGTTGCTCTTCCTGTATATATCGCTCCCTTTATTTCTATTAACATTTTAATACTCCCAAATGAAGACAATCTGATTAGATGGCTCCCAGGGTCTCAAGCCTGATGCCATTGTGCAAAACCTTTGTTTTATTTATGGGATAGTGCTCTCTCCATGTTACTACTCTGTTCTGCTACTACAAGAACAGCTATAAAGTATCTAGTCTATTACTGAGAATGCTTCTGTTAGGCAGTCTGTGAAAGGTTCATACAGAAATGGAAGTCACAAGATGATGTGTGTTCCTAATTTTGATGGGAATGGTACACTAAAGCAATGTTAGAGACTCCTAGTAATACACTTTAAGGTCCATAATGGGTTGTTGAACATTTTTCTAAGTATAGAGGGATAAATATTGTTAGTGGGTTGCCACTAGTACATTGATGATTTGGTGGACCTATATTATAGTCATTAGATTTAATATTCTTCAGGAAAATCAGAAGCTGATGTAAGCATTGAGTGTAATGTACCACAGTGAGGATGCCCTTACTCGGGTCCTGTTATTAACAAAGTCTCAAAAAGAGCATGTATCTCTTTAAAATCCGAAGTAGAGAATAAACTAATGAAAGCTATGTTGTGCAATGACCAGGGACCAGGACAAGAAGGTCATGACAGCTGGGTTTCCGTCTACACTTTATAGGCTATCCATAGATTGACTGTGTAACAATTTGCTAATTTCTATGTGGATCAGTCTCCTTCGTTAAAATGTATATGCCTTGGGCCAAAAATCTACCAAGGGGCCACCAAGTAAATTAAAGGTCCTTACAAACAACAAATGAATGACAAAAATCACACTTAACTGTCCTTGTAAGTTCACATTGAAGTCCATCCAGAAGCCTGGAAAGGCACAGTGAAGGACCTCAAAAAAACCCCGATGAATCTCTAAGACAGGTTGTTTATATCGTCTAGAATTTGTTTTCATCCTGGTTACTTTCATTACTTTTTCATGACATGGATGTTCCAAACCGTTCTTGTTAGCAGTTCACTTACTCTTCATGTGTCCTTTATATAGCTAGTTCCTAAAAGCAACCATTCAATAGGAACAACTGAGGTAACCTTAAATAGATCCATGGATTTTGGTCCTTTTGTTCCCATCTTCTCATTAAACACAGTGAAGGAAGGAAACGAAGGTTTTGTTTATGCAGGTAGAATGTGTTTTTTTCTCCTCTGTAGTGAGTTAAACACACACACTTTGCATGGAATAAAAGTGGCTCAAGAAACAAGGCTGAGGTTTTGAAAATGAATAGAATCACCTGTTAATGGCAGAAATCATAATGTTTGCTAATTTAAGGTGGCAGAATGAACAAGGCTGTACTATATTTGAGTAATACAAGTTGTTAACATTGTTCTACATGTGGGATTTTGTAGTAGCACTTTTCTGTCTTATATTAAAAAAAGACTAGACTAAAATACCTGAATGACTAGATCTGATTTTGCATTTTGATATTACTTTGTTAAAATCCTTTTCATGTGCTGGGAGGTACCACTAAAATAGATAAATAAAATTTCAAGAAGTGAAATAAATTAGATTCAAGAAAGTATATTGGTCATAAAGTACATAATCCTTCATCCCTGGAAACACCAATCTCTCTCTTTCAAAAGACAAATTCTACCTTGGACAAAAACATTAGCCAATGACAGAGTTTGTTCTTCAAAGAAAAAGTAATATATTTGTGGAGATGTGAGGATTGTCTTTTGCCTACACAAACTCTAGGGTTTAACAAAAAAATGAAAGATTAGTTGCCTTGGAAAGTACACTGCCTCCTCTGCTCCTCATAGTACTAATTTTCCTTTTCCTTTTCCTTTTCCTTTTCCTTTTCCTTTTCCTTTTCCTTTTCCTTTTCCTTTTCCTTTTCTTTTTCCCTTTCCTCCTCCTGTTCCTCCTCCTTCTTCTTCTCCTCCTTCTTCTTCTCCTCCTTCTTCTTCTTCTTGTTCTTCTTCTTTTCCTTTGTCTTGCTTTTGCTTTTGCCTTTTTTTTTTTTAATAGCTTGTTGTGTCTTCTACAAATACTTATGGTAAAACAGGCGCACATAAGTAGTCTGTACTACTATTTTCAAACAGTTTGCACTCACACACCAGTCATTTGCAGTGTGGAAAATTTGATGCCTGACAAGAATAAAATAACACAGTGAAGAGGGTGGAGATTCATCTGCATAACTAAGCATGCAGTTGCATATCTTGTATTAATAGATACAGAGGACTGGCAAAACTTTTAATTATCTGGTTTCTCTTGGAAGCTGGAAACAGTGCTTATGAGAAGTTTTCTACACCACTATAGTTGACTATGCTAGGTCTTCTGATAAGTTTGTGTGAAGTATGCCAAATTAGTTTAAAATAGAAAGGTTTAGTATTAATATGTTTTATTTTACTCTGAGATCTAGGGATTACTGAGTCAGATGCAGAAGTAAGAAGGTCTAAGATACTGGCATGTTCCTGTTTTCATTTACCCTCTCTCATCTGAGATGCTGAACAAGATTGTAACATTGTGAATGGGTTTAGTATGCTCGAGCATATCTAACATGGCCATAGATTTGGCACATCAGACAGGATGGAAAAAACAAACCTGGGAGGGAATAAAAAATTTAGTTTTATCCCACATTGCATAATTCCAGTTTAAAAAAAAATGTTCTGCAAACCTAAAAAAAAAAATCCTACAAACTAAGACCCTAATAGTCCTTGTTCTCCACTTCAGTTCTTTCCTACTTGTTAAAAAAAAAAAAACCAAACAAACCAACATCAGAGTCATAAAAATCAGGCACTACAAACTTCAGAAATGCCAAAATTAGGGGCTTTTGTGCAGTCCTCTGTTCACTCATGCCTTTCTCACTTGTCCAACAGTGCTAGGAAACCATTCTTTAATCCTGTGCTATTTTCCTCACAGGGTCTCTGCTCCTCCCTGCAGTACCTGAAATGACATTCAGTACCTGAAATGACATTCAGTACAATTGACTTCTTCCCAATGATCAGTGAGTAGGTACTGGTGGATGAATGATTGGACATGAGCCAGCAATGTGTGCTTCCAGCCCAGAAGGCCAATCATATCAAAAGAAGTGTGGCCAGCAGGTCAAGGGAGGTGATTCTGTGCCTCTACTCTTCTATGATGCACAATCCAAAGAATAAAATTAAAACTCAACAGCTCTTCCTACAAAGTCAGTCTGTACCCCCTTAGAATACTCACAGGAGGACACAGAGCTGTCCTTTCTTCTTCTCCTTCCTGTTCCTTCAGGCATCTTTCCATTTACTGCTTTTGACACCACAAGCTTTTTTGTGACCATATGGTAGACTGGCAATAAAAAAAAAAAAAAAAAAAAAAAGCAGTGGTGAGGTTTAGCTCTTCTTGTTTCCCTGTGTTTGTTGATGCTGTCAGACAATCACAGAAGTAGTTCTGTTGCCACAAGGAAGAGAGACAGCACTAGGATTGGAGTGGGGAAAGATGAAATGGCAGAGCCAGTGTAAATTAGTTATGAAGTCATTATTGGTACTTTCACATAGAGAATTAGCTGTAAATAACAAGAAAATTGCCTTTCAAAGGCATCATCTGAGAAATAAGTTATAAAAAGTCTTAGCAAATATGGAGAATATCAAAAGGGCAGTACCACATGCTTAGTGGCTGAAAGCATAATTCAGACATAACAGTTCATAGTAACAAAGACATCCATTTAGTTTAGTACCATGTCATGACTTATCATGTTCATGAGACAGAAAATGCAAGATAGAGTAGTATTTATAATTACCATATAATATAGTTCAAATGAAAGTCAGCACTGTATTTGGTAAATATATTAAAAATATCATACATATACATGGTCTATTTATCCAGTAATTAAAATTGAGGTGCTTAAAAAACAAACAAACAAATATATATATATATATGTATATATATATATAAGGCAACAACCCACTTAATTATATGCTCTCCTTCACTTCCCTCTGGTCTTCAGATTCATGCTTGAGAAGCAGAGAAGAGATGAGAAAAGAAAAAATATGCTTTTGACAGATAGGCAATACAACTGGTAATGTTTCAACTCACTGTATCTTCCTGTCCTCAGCACAGGTTGCTTATATCTTACATATCAGTACCTGCTAATACAGTTCTAGAGCTCTGAACAACTCTAGGCATGGTTCTGGGCAGCCTGCTCTAGGTAGCCCTGCTTGAGCTGGTGGCTTGGACCAGACGACCTCCAGGCATCCCTTCCAACTTCAAATAGTCTGTCATCCTGTGATTCAATCATATGTTACTTTTTAACACAGTGCTTAATCTTGTATTGTGCTCTTGCATGAAAGCCAAAGTACATTGGCTAAACATCTGAAGTCACGGTCCTCCCCAATGAGGTCAACCATAACACTCAATAAAGCTACAATTTCACCAAGAGCTAAATTCAGTATTTTATTGCAGAATTTTACTAATTTGCCTAAAATAGCATGAAAGAATTTTCATATTTCTCACAGTATAAGAGGAACAGATTCTCTTTGGAAAAGACTGGCAGCAGTAGCGACAAGACACTATCATGATTTCATGGTATTTTTAACAGTTTCATTTACCACTTGCCATTGACAAGAAATGCTAGCAAAGTCCCACTAGAGGCTGATCTTGTAGCATCTCAGTTAGAAGTATTACAGAAAGATTTTCAGTCTACATTTGCTGAACCAGAAAATACAGTCAGTTCAGACAAACATAATCAATAGGCCAAGAAAAGCATCAAGCCCCATTAGTAAACATGTATTAAAGAAACACATGTACATACAGTTTGTGACAGGTATTGATGAAATGGTCAGTCTAACACTAATGGTATCTGATGTAGTTCGTAAGGGGGGAGGATTAAGTATAATGTTAAGTGCTCTGTGAGGAACACATTTAATTTCTGGTAGTGCCTGCTGCTGAGTCACAAAGTCTTTCAAAATTTTTTAGAATTTATTAGAATTTATAAAAGCAATGTTTTTAATTGACCTAAACATATTCCTATCTAGTTTTTTAATAGATAGGTTAGAAAGGTTTTTCATTATTTACATAATGGAAGCACATATGTACAGCTCCTAATCCATAAGACAATGGCATTGCCAGTATGATATTTAGCTTTCATTATAGAACATGGAAAGAAGAAAAAAAAGTTATAAAGCTGGAAACCAAATGCATCAAATTCTTTCATAGTTAAGCTAGTGTTGAGTTTAAAACCATGATAATTATTTTTCACTAATAAAAACAAATTTTCCGTCACAGAAGAAGCATTTGTATATTGTGTTTTATTTAGATTACAGGAAGTTGTAGGCTATGATGTGTTGACCCATAAACTAGCCTAGTCTACCTGCTAAAAAAAACCCTAGTTTACTCTTATTTCACTCTCCTTCATTATATTTTAAAATATTTTCAATAATAGTTAAATACAGAATAAAAAATAGGGACCAATAGATTACAATTTTATGGAAAAAATATATATATATTTAATATATGACAACTGGACATTAGTTTGGCTTTGTGCTAAATTGTTCATGTCATTCACTGCACCCAAGGTTTTTTCCTATGATACAATGACATTGTGCAAAATAAATGTTATAAAGCCATTTATGATCTCACAATCATTTACCATACAGCATTACACAGCAAATCTGCTACTTAACCATTTGTTGTAGGAACAGATTTCTCTACAGAATCTAAGTCTCATTGATGCTGCACAATAATTCTAATATATTGCAAATTCAGGATTATTTTATTTTTTCAAAAATGTTCTGTATTCTGACAAATAAAAAGCATTTCCATTCCCCAAAAATGATTTAGTGTTAAATTAAATTGATCCATCTGAAAATGTACATAAGTTTTAAAGAGAAATTATGGGAAGACAAGGTAGAAAAGACAACAGACTTGAAGAAGAACATTTGTGAATGATATTCACTGATTGTGGTTTCCAAAGAGTTCTCTATTTCTACTTTACTCTGCTGATGTTACAACATTCTCACTGTTTTATGAATACAAGGCAGGACAATGAAATTATACATAATATATCGTTCATTACAGCTGAGTGCACTACCCTCAGTTTATCAAATGAATACTGCCCATTTTACTGTTTATTCCTGAATATATTTGATTTTCATAAGTTTATTATTAAAAATTCATCTTTAATACAAGCAAAAGGCTATGTTATGTTCATATGGATATTATCTAATTCTGGTCATGCACTATTATTTTCTTTTCTTTGGTCTAACGAACTAACACAAGCAGGCAGTGTTTATGATCAGATGTTGGGTTTTTAAAAAAATTCTTCAGTGAGTGGATGAAAAAGTGGTAAGAAGATGGGAAAATGCAATTAATTTGTTTATCTTTTTTAAAATATTAAAGAAAAGAGAGGAGGTGAAGAAACCAGAAAAGAGGCAGGGAACTACTAAACAGAAAAATAAATCATAAAAGGAAAGAAACATGCAATTTTTATTTTACTTATCATTTCAATTGTTTTATCCAGCAGGAAATTTGATGCATAAAATTGTTGATTCTTAATTCCTCTGGATAAAAATTAAGCCCTCTAACAGTCTGTCCATAAACTTTCTTATTTGAACTTGGAAATTAGACTTGCCCATTGCTTGTAAATGGCAAAATGAGAGCAGTCTGTTCTTCCACACATTGGTCCTTCTTACATATCAACTACTGCTGAGCTGACAAAAGGAATTGTGTTAATTTACACAATACACTACGTCTTTAATCTCCCCTCTTCATGAGACCTGGCTGTTTGCTTGTATAATTTCTTAAGGCAGGTGCTATCCCTTCCTTTAAAAGGCACAAATATCAAGCATTACTTTTACTGCTATGATTTTATAGCACTGTTAATATTAATCTTATCAGTGAAAAATTAACTCTTGGATAATAAAAAAAGAAAAAAAAAGTTATTTTGAGTTCAGCTTTGAAAGAATAGCTGCCTGCAATTAAAAAAAAATACTACATAGTCAGGCTTGTAAACCAGATTTTAGAAGTCCCTTAGGCATTTGCACCATGGAAAACACAACATGCAAAGATTCACACACCAGTTCTTCCTTCTATAGTATCCTAAAAAATACATGTCCCTAGAGTTGGAAAGCAGTAGTCAAGGTTGTGACAACATCTGATCCCGTGAAGATCATGAGGGTCAAAAGTCATGCAAGGAGTATATTCTGAAATAAAAGCAATAGTCTGTGACAGCTCAGACTATGGGAAATGGTTATCAGTCTCGAAACAAACTGTCATCATTTAAAACAGAAGGGAGTAATGCTGCAGGAAAAATATTTCTTAAACAGTCTACTGTTTATGCATGATAATTCAGGCTTAGCAGCCCCTGAAGGTAACCTAGAGACAAAAAACCTTTGTAGACAGCACAGAAGGAAAAGTAAATTGATATTGCTACCAACCTACTCTCTGTCCCCACATAAAATCCCTTATTAAACTGTATATCTCGCTCTGATTCTCAGCTCTTTTCCATCCTAATATGGTCTCATAACAGCTCTGAAGTGTTTTCTGATAAGGACCTTACATTCTCGCTTGTTTTTTTTAGAGTGTCCATTTAACTAAAACAACATATTAATATATAAACATTCTGATAAGGCACTCAGTCTTCATGGCCATTCATATCTAGCACTGTCACAGTTCAAGATTTTCAAGAATGTTTTCAGAAAGTGAATAATATTCAGGAAAAATATTGCAAAACTGGCTGGTATTATTAGCAATGCCTCCTTTATCTTGAAAAATGAATCTTTTAAGTCATCCCATAACATTTAACAAAGAAGCATATTTTTGGATAGGTAGTATGAAATTCAGAGTGTGCTTATAGTTGCATTGCTTAGCCTTTGTACAACTTTAATTATTTAATCAGTAAATATAACCTCCATTCTATCATATCTGAGGTCTTCATAATCCCAGTTCATATTTGGAATTTAGGACATAGAATCATTTCAGATGGAAGAGACTCTCAGGATCATTGAGTTCAACCATAACCTAACATAATTCTAGCACTAAACCATGTCCCTAAGAACTTCATCTATGTGTCTTTTAAACAAATCCAGGGATGGTGACACAACCACCTCCCTGGGCAGCCTGACAACCCTTTCTGTGAAGAATTTTTTCCTGATATCCAATCTAAACCTCCCCTGGTGCAACTTGAGGCCATTTTTTCTTGTCCTGTTGCTTGCTACTTAGGAGAAGAGACCAACAACCTCCGTGGTACAACCTCCTTTTAGGCAGTTGTAGAGAGCGATAAGGTCTCCCCTCAGCCTCCTTCTCTCCAGACTAAACAGCCCCAGCTCCCTCAACCTCCCCTCATAAAAATTGTGCTCCAGGCCCCTCATCAGCTTCGTTGCCCTCCTCTGAACTCTCTCTAGTACTTCAATGTCCTTATGATGAGGGGCCCAAAACTGAACACAGTATTCAAGGTGGGGCCTCACCAGCACCGAGTACAGTGACAAAATCACTTTGCTAGTCCTGCTGGTCACACTGTTCCTGACACAAGCCAGGATGCTGTTGGCCTTTTGGGCCACCTGGGCACTCTGCTGGCTCATGTTCAGCCGGCTGTCAATCAACACTCCCAGATCCCTACCTGCCAGGCAGCTTTCCAGCCACTCTTTCTGAGCCTGTAGTACTGCCTGAGGTTGTTGTGACCCAAGTGCAGGACCCAGCAGTTGGATTTGTTAAACCTCATACAACTGGCCTCAGCCCAACGATCCAGCCAGTCCAGATCCCTCTGTATGGCCATCCTACCCTCAAGCAGATCAACATTCCCACCCAATTTGGTGTCATCTGCAAACTTACTAAGGGTTCACTCAATCCCTTCATCCAGATCATTAATAAAGAGATTAAACAGAACTGGCCACAATACTGAACCCTGGGGAACACCATTGGTGACCAGCCACCAGGAAAACTAACAGCATCTCTTGTTAAGGATGCCAAGAACTACAATATTATTGTTCAGATGCACGACAGTTAAAGATTTCTTTCTTCTGTTTTCTGTAGAAATGTCAACATTTGCCAAAACTGTTTACCAGTTATGCATTAAATGTTATAGGTGGAAGAATTTTTTTTTCACTGTGTCCTGTAGAGCATTTTTAGGGGTGCAGTTTTTGTACAATGAATAACTGAATCAGATATAAATATCAACTCCTTTGAAGCTAGTTATTTCCCATCAGCTAGCCTTTGTAACATGCAGAACACTTTTATCCATGCTTAATTCAGCAATATGCATATTCACACAGGAAATACACCTAGCTCTAGCTGTTTGATCTTTCTTTACAATATGTCCACTTCCTATTTACCTTCGCCTTTATTCCCAATACAAAGAAAAGAAACATTGGTGCAATTTCCTATTATAGCACAGAGTAAGAAAGGCAAAGCACTAAGATGTCACCAGACATCTAGTTTGCACAGTTGCAGTTTTTCTGTAGGCTTGAGTTACACAAAAGCAGAATAAATTACGGCAGAAAGATAACCAGGAGAACTGATGCAAATCGTGTTGTATATACCATAACTAAATACAGGAGCCACTCTTCTCATCTGGAAAGGAAGGTTTTCAAAGACACTACGTTTAAAGAGTAGATGGGGGTTCAGTGCTAATAAAACCAATGGAGAGGTAAACAACCAAAGGCCAAATCTGAAAATGCACTCACGTCATATTTACAATGCAGCTAGAAAAACATGACTGCCAACACTATTTAAGTTGGTAGTTTAAATTTAACTTGTGGGTTTTTTTACAGTATGTATCAGCAGTACACTATAATAACTTTTCAAGACCATCGGTTGTTCTAGAGTCAGTCCTGCTTTCAGTTGTTCTGCAGAATAGATACACCTAGACCAGCTTTATATTAGTCACCTGAGGTGCAAGCAGCAAAAGAGAGGTCTAGATTTTTGCAGGTATGATAAAACCTGATTGTTTTTCTGAAGTTTGAGGAAGTCAGAACCCACTTTATTCTGTGACAACTCATGATCCAACATGCAGCTGGCCACCCATTCAGGGTGGGAGATATGGATTTATGGAAATTGAGAAGCCTGGATGCTCTCAAGGTTGGGTGCTCAGTATCAGAATTCTGAGTGTGTGTGGGACACAAGGCTTAGAGAAATGTAGCCTAGTGCAAACTTTAGGGTCACAAAACAATATAATTTTCGGGGATTAAGCAGTTAAAATTTTTGTTAGCTTGAATAATGGAAAAGAGGTATAAGATCTGAGTCTGAAATCTTGGAAGGAGGTCACATGTTAAATTAAAGGGTGAGGGCATGAATCAACAAATACGCTTTAAGTGTTAGTGTATAGTAGATAGCAAGTATTTAACATAGTTGTGAAGTCAGGCTTTGACAATGAAGGGCTAGGTGGCGATAAGCCTTCCACTACAGATGTAACATTATGTAAGCTATTCCATACTGTATATTCAAAGGCACACTTCTACTCAGAGATATATATGCAAACTGGACAGTTTTCAGAGGTAAAAAGGAGACACTTGAGGAGTTTGTTTGTTTGGTAATGCTTTTTTCTGCAGCAAGAGACTTGATATCTGTTTTTCATCTTCCTCCTGCCAAACTGAAACAGGTAGCAAGCCAGGTAAGAAAAAGCTAGAGGCTTTGCATTGTGTTGAAATAATTCTTTAATTTTTAGCACTGAAGAGTGTTAAATATTCATCATGTTTGTTTCTGCTGTTCAAAAACACAATGTGCTCTATAAAGACTCTAATAACTTTCAGGTGACTTTGTAGAAAGATAACCCTATTAAAGGAATAAACACATAGCCATGTTTATCTAATAAATATAACATGTAAAAATTCTGTTGAAGTCTCACTTCAGATACCTACTTCCTCTATTGAATCTGGTTCTCACTCCTAATGCCCTTTTGAATTTACCACCCTTAAGTTCAGAGATTTTTCCACTTCAGATTGCCAAGCCATAAAAGAAAAGACCTTCCACTGTACATGATGCGCAGAAGCAATAGAGGCAAAAATAACTTCTCTTTGTTCAAAATGTAATGCAAGTGAGCTGCCTGCTGCCTAGATTGAAGAATCGCCTATATTCAATGAACGGCAATGACAAACAACCCAGATATGACCTGTTACACTTCCCAAACAAGCACTCAGTATCTTTCACTCAGACTTCAGAAACACTTTTTAATGATAAACTAAATTTTTTGCTTCGTGCTTTGTTTTACTTAGCCGGAGTATTTAATATTGATGATCTTTTTAAAAATACATGTTTTATCCAGATATAAGTTCAGACACAACACAGCAATATTTTGGTACGAGGACCAAGTGAAATAGGACTAAGGGAAGAAAAGGCAATTTCACCGAAAACAAAGCTGGAGAAGCCACAGCAAAGTTCAACATTCCTGAGAGATGCTTTTACAAAAAAAAGTGCATTTGAACTTTTTCAGAACTGGTATTCAGTTCCTGATTTCTTCCTTTTCATCAGGAAATTCAGAAACATCCTTAAAATGAAAGCAGAAATTCTAAAATTATCATCTGATGCCAGAAATTTTGTTGTTGTTTCTTTAAAACCGAAAAAAAAAATGGAACCTCCAAGCATCAGACTGCCAGGATAAAAGTTGATAGCAATACCAGCAATGCATGGGTTCTCCCTGATAAAAAATGTCAGATAGCGTATTCTGCCTAACCATTGCAACACAATGTAGATGTTCTTTAAAACTTTCAGAGCAGGTATTTGACATTGTCCAGAGACACCAGGAAGGTAAAAAGTGTGTTTAGATAATTTAGAGTAAAATATTACATTATTGTCTTTCTCTTAACCAGGGATAATGACTACTCTCCTTAGAGTAATGGTCTCCTGCTGATTTTCCTCATGGATTAATCAATATTATGCTCTTTTCTACTTTATTATGTACTATTATTTATCAGTGTTGCCTTATTTTATCAATTGTTTCCAAAGGTCCCAGAAGAGGCCAAGTCCCTGTTTCAGGCACTGAAAAAAAGAACACTTCAAAACCACTATTACTTTGTGAAAGGACCCACACGCTGGATAGTAAGGTTTCTGCTGGGAGTCCTAACAATATTTTATTGTCCTTATCCCTTCCTGACTTCCCCTTATGTCTTATTCTTGTTGCCAGTGCGAGCCATCAGGCTTCTAAGAACAACTCAGAAAACTTATGTAAAATTATGGACAGACCACTATAGTAAACAAAATATAGATGTTGCTACTAATTTAAGGATAACAAAGATGGAAATATATAACATTACATACAACAACCAGTAACGGTAATTTTTATGCTTTCACCATTCAAGGTAAAAATTAATAGAGTTAAGGAATTAATAAATATCAAACCAATATCTGTGCGTAATTAAGATGTTAGCTAATTATTTTGCCTACACACATGATACCAAGATTTCTCCATTTGCATTGAATCTATGAGGAGAACTCTAGGATTCTTGGCATCCTTGTCACATTAGGCTCTTTGAAAAGTAGCACTGAAACTTGCTCTAAAATTTAATTCCTTAATATGATATAGATTTATTTCCATTTAAATTCCAAGTACACCCATACACCACCCGATTTTCCATTTCCATTGTTCTAATAAATGTCATACCTTGGCAGCTTTAAAATACATTATACAACAGGCCCTATGCATTAACACCAAGCTGATGTTAAAGAGCTGTAAGTCCACTGCAAATGATTCCTCAGTCTCAACACAGCTATTAGGAGGAAGGATCTCCAAAGCTTGAAGAGAGCACGTCTGTCTTCAGAGCTGTAGTCAGCTTTGTCCAGAATTTATTCTTCTGGCCCTTTTTGGAATGTACATGGCTCATCAATGTAGTGTGAGTTCCCATGAGCTGACTCAGCTGATTCACTCTGTAATAATGCCAGTGATTTCACTGTATCTTAAGGCTTTTTGCATTCAACACGTATCTGCCTCCAATTGGAGAAAGAAGAGCTCACAGATGGTTGTGTCTAAAGGTAGCACCTCTGACTAGTAAAACACCAATGGAAAAGGTCCAATTTATTGCAAAGTAGTGTATCTGCCCTTTGTTTGGCAAGAAAAGAAAAAACTGCTCCACCAACGTACACCTCTACAGAAAAATAAACAGTTCAAGAGAAACAACACCCATGCCACCCCAGAATTGTGTGTAAAAATTTGCTTTTAGAACTATTCACATTTCTTTTCCTGTAAGTTTCAGATCTGGAGGGGAGTGGGGGAAGAGGAGCAAAGACTTTCTTTGTATAATGTGATGAAATGTATTAATGTTTGACTCAAATAGCCAGAGACTAATAATACAACTAAGAAGTAGGCTTTTACTGGTGTGCACATGTGTGCATGTGCTCATGCATATGAGTCGAGTTGGAGGTGTAAATACCTACCCTATAATCTAGGAGGGCAAATAATAAAGAATGTGTATCTGGGCATCTCCTAGTGAAAACACTAATTAAACTTACGTAGCATCTGATGAGGAACAGAAAAAGATCTCCCACGGTCTTGATGCAGATAGGTAAGTGCCAAGACTCTTCACTGAATTTTATGTTTGCAGATTGTCACTCAAATGCCTTTTAAGTGTAGCATTTTCAGTGCTGTATGCAATACTCTGGTGATTACAGGGCAGCTTTTTAAAAAGTGAAAATGAGTATGTACATTTAAAAGTCAATATAGCTTCTCATTGGTGCACATCCTTAAGAACAACAGATGACCTATGGGTCAGATAAAAATCGAGCATTCAGAAACTCAAAGAAAAAAAACGAAAACGTTTTTGGGCATAAGGCTGAAAACATTGACCGTGCAGCCAAGACATGAGTGTGAACATACAAATTTGCTAACAATCAGCAAAATCATCGACAACAACATCAACGTAATTGATTATAATTGTATTTGAGGGGTGATTCCTTTACTATCAGTTCTATCAAGTCACATTAAGTGGTCCATAAAGCAACATTAATCAATACACTCTGTGTTCTCAGTTAAGAAGTGAGTGTGAAAAGTGTTGAAGAGAAGAGTTCACTGATCAAATGTGCTTGGGTACCAGTACATCAACATGATATACAATACAACCACATTTTGACAGGATTCTCATTTAGTTGCAATCAGCCCAAATAATGGTTTTCATTCTTGTCTAAATGAACAGGGTGTTTAGAAATTGTAACAGCCTATTTGACTCTTGGGATTGGTGCACCGTATGCCACTAGGACAAAATTCCTCCTGGCCCAAAATGATGGGAGTAACTCCTCTAAAAACATGCTGGGGTGGCTACCAATGAAAGCTGAAGATCTTGTTCAGAAATAGACCCAGTTTTGTCTTTATCTCTTAGTCATTGTCTTCGATTGCAATAAACTGCTTCACTCTTTTCCTTTTATTTATTTTATTTTTCTTCTTATTTTTAAAGGGAGTGGGGAAAAGGAAGAGATTTAGTTAGAGTTGTTGAAACTACTGTGAACATCTATTATTATTACTGTTACAGGTTTTTTTTTTTTTACTGTGGCACCTTGTGATTTTTCTCAAATATCTGAATGAGTTTGGGCAGGTGCAGCTCCGTGAAGTACACTTAACCTATGTAATAGAAAAATTTATGCATCTATATTCTTTCATAATACTTTGAATTAAAGTTGAAAAAATCTCCAGTGAGCAGCTAACTGCAATATGAGGCTGAGTATCTTGCTTTTATACTTCATTGCTTTGTACTGTACTGCCAGAAAGCTATTTTTAGACCTCCTCTGCAGCTGCACAGTTGTTGCTTATATCTTTCTTGTCTAAAGGAAGTAAGATTGCACTACTGAGACTTTGCCCTTCTCTCAAGGGTAAACTAAAATCCATTAAACTTATATATATGCTACAAACTCTGCACATTAGTGGCTAGGATGGAAATATTATGTAGTTATTTATAACAAGATATCCATTTGCAGAAGATAAATGAATAGGCATATCTGAAAATTATTGCCTCTTCATTCTCCCCTAAAGTAATTGTCTTTGTGCCTAAAGCTTGAAAGTTTTGTTTGCTGGCACTGTGACAAAGTAATCAAATGTATCTTCATAGAACAGGCCAGTGCTGCTTACAGTTCCACAATAAATAACTTGTGAAACCTAGCACAAACATTCAAACAGATGCTGTATTGCTCCAAAGAAATCCACACAAATATTTCTGATGACAGGGGATGTTTTTTAAACACAGTCATTCAAATTACTGGGGGATAAGTAAATAGTAGAATCAGAGAAAAATATCCATTTAATCTACCTGAATATAGGTAGATAGGCATATATATATAATGATAGAGATGAGCAAATGCCTATACATGCACATGTACATGCACACACATGCTAAGTCATTGTAAAATTGACTATAGACACTGTGAAGGTGTCTTTTTGTAACTATACACTTATGTATTAGAAAGATTCAGATCCATATTATTTAACCACCGGCTTTTGTAGTTGATGCTAAAACAGGGAACTGAAGATGGAAGAAATAGGAAGGGAGGACACAGAAAATCTGAACAAGAGATTCCTTTGAGACATTCTTTCTGTAACATATCAGCCATGTTGTAAGATACAAGAGCCCCTGAACTGAAATAATATATTACTTGATACTAGTTCCAGCATAAAATAATAATCTTCTCTGGTCTTCTTTTCTGAGTCTATGTTATGCACCAAAATATACTCAAGTTAAAGGGCAAAAGTTATATCCAAAAGCAACATCCAGGGACTTACAAAGACGACCTACCTAGCTGTGATTTCTCCTGCTATTCTTTGGAGGGATCTTTTATGGTCCTCATATTAAATCTATTTCGATGAAATTTATACACACACTAGATGCAGGAAGCGACCTTGTCAGTCTTTCAAATAAGTCATTCTGCCTTTCAAAGAACTTCATCAATCTATGAAAATTTTCTTTATAGCTTGCGGAGAAAAGCAGAGAGAGATTCTCTAGCAGACAGCTAGCTGATCTTACAAGATTTGATGAGGTCTGCAGTCTCTTACAAAGTGCTAAGAAAAACAGCAATAGTAAAATTATTAGCAGGAAGAATTAAAGTTGTTAGACTAAAATTCTGAATAAGATTAAGACTTCTCTGAAACAGAAGAAGACAGACAGCAGCCACATCTAGGTTTCTGGGCTGGGAAGGTGAGCCTGGGTCTGTTGCTTCATGCTTTACAAGGCAGACATGATGAGTCATTCAAAAAAAGAATGTGTATGTATATATGTATGTGAAAACATGCTGTCTTTCTTGTAATCCCTTGTTGCTGATCTCCAGTCTACTTTAACCAAATCTGTGCACTATCTGCATTATATTCTCATACACTTGAACAAAAACAAATAAGAAGTCAACAAGAAGGGAAGGCTATATAATGAATGAATGAATGAATGAATGAATGAATGAATGAATAGGATGGTATTGCTCAGTATGAGAAAAATGACAAATCAAAGCAGGACATAGCATTTGACTGATTCCTAGGCAGCTCCTCCAGCCTTGTCTCCTAGCTTACCATTAATGTTTTGTGGGACTGGCACCACAAGTGAGTCTACTACTGTTTTAGCCATGGGAAGAGAAATCTACGAGGTAACTTTATTCAGATAATTATGGGAACAAATAAAATGTATCATTGAGGACATGTCTATTCTGAATTAATGACATTAAACACAGATAATCCAGAATTAGAATGTCATGTTTAGGATATAGAATTGTTTACTAAGATTATATTGAACTTCTAGACTCAGAGAGGCCGTGTGGGAAAATTAAGAGATGCTTTGAAGAATTTAAAACAGTTGTGATTTTACTAACACATGTCTATTCTGGCAGAGAAAAGCATGTATTGTATATATAAATGCCCAGGATACGTTATATTGGAAGTTCAAAGCCCAAGCTGTCACATTTCCATGGCCATTTGCAGTGTCTGAAAAACAGAGTTCATGTGCAAAGAAACCTTGAGATGGGCACCTTGAAACAAGACAGACAGGTAAGTAGGGACTAAGAGGAGTCTCTGAGATGCAACATCAAAATACTGAAAAAGTTTGTGTCAGCTTTTGTTCTACTTTACAAAGCATCCTGAGTTAAAACAAATTCATGTGCATAAACTGAAGAGAAACATTCCCCTGAAAAAAAGCACCTTTCCAACCCTAAACCTAAGAGCAGAAAAACCAATAATACTTTTGTTCCTTTGGCTATTTGTCTCCTATTTAAACACACACTACAGACAGGGCTGTGATTACCGTGATTTGTAAGACCTTCACACAGTCATCCCACCATCTTCCTCCTCAGTCTTGCTTCCAACACTAAACTCTGTTCAACGCTTCCTTTGATGTAAGGGTGTATTTGTTTCAGTGACTCCTCCCATTGATGGTGCACACCACGTCATTGCTCAACAGATCCCACAAATCACTCTGTAGCTATCTGTACCTTATCTGATGTTTACATAGCAGTATTCCTGATATTGGACATAGGATATTCCCTTTTCTTTGTATAATCTATAATTTAGTAGAATGAACGAGAAAAGGTACATAACACTTATATCCTCCAGCTTAATTTAAAAGTTTCTCTTGTTGTGTAACACAAAAATATCTTCCCTTTCAACTTTGGAACATGGTTACTTTGCCTTGGCTGATGATCCATCAATTATTGAGAGATCCCATATCTACCCACAGCTAGGTCCAGTTCAGAACTGGCAGGCATCCTGTCAGTGAGCCCCCAGCCTGCACTGGGGTTACCTACAGCTCCCAGCTTGGCCCCCCGTTTGTGCTGCTTTCTGATGGGATGGCGCCTGCTTTCCCCAGACAACTATTCATTGGAGTGGTAGCACTAGGGTTGCTTGACATGGAGCAGACATGAAAGAAGATGACCTACACTTCTACTCTTGTGGCTATGCTCACAGGCTGAGCATGTCCAGTGTGTCATCACTGTATTAAAAAACCAACCAACCAACCAAAAAAGAGTACGGGGAAATAAAATACCAGACTGCAACAAACCAGTTTGGGAGGGCACTTAGGATGAACGAATGCTATCACATTCTTTTTTACCAGTTTTGGTACTAAGGGAAGATCTGGTGGAGCTCTCTTTGACCATGCTTCTATTGTTATGGTATTAGAATAATGCATAAAATATTTCCCATAACTCACAGAAAATTTAAACATGTCAAAAAACTCCTTATTCGAAGCTGGGGGGAGGGGAGTTTAGGGGGTGTGTGTGTGGGGAAATAGAAGTGAGAACAAAAGTGAGGTTTGGAAATCCATTCTTACATATCCATGGAATTTTTTTTTTTTTTTCTCAGTAACTCATAATGTTCTACTTAACAAAAACTGCTTTCCGTTTTAGTTACCTTAAGGTTGAGATTAAACAAAAAAGAAAGCACTTTCTACTGCAGAACTAGAATTTTTTCAGTTTAGCAATGTCAAGCAGGAGTTTTACAAAACCAGAATGTTTATCCTGTGTTAAATTATTAATTTGTTTCCTGTGCTGGCAGTTGATGAAGCCTATTTTGTAGCATCAGACTTCCTCCAGACCCTGTAGATATAGGTTAAGGCACCCACCTCAACACTAACAACTCCAGGGTGGAATCAAGCATTTAAAAGCTAGATTGAAGGACAAGCATTACAGGTGCTGGAGACACGAGACTTGCACTGTAGACCTCAAATGACTACAACTAACCATCACGGGCACTTAACAGTGCCTCATTTCCTTTATGTAGAAATATAAAATTAATGTAATGTTTCTTGTGCAAAGAAGTACCGCTTTGATCTTCTATTCTTTGACATTTATACAGCAGTATCTATCTGAATATTTAATAAATGTGCCAGTTTCTCTCCTGAGCAGAGTATACAACAGAATCCAGCAATGAACAGCGTAGGTCAGGAAAACAAAATTAAAAACAAACAAACAAACAAGCCCAAATCAACATCCTGAGCAATCTTTTGAGTTAGAGGCCATACGAATATTTAAAAAGAGAAATACTTGTTTTTTTAAACATATTTCCACCTTTGTTTGTTTGTTTTTTCTTCCTCTTCAGTACTCCATGTGACTGACCTCAGGTCAGCTTCCTTTTGCAAAACCTTTTGCCAAGGTTTCTTAGAGGTTTAGACAGAAATTGCAGCTTCTTGGCATCTTCTCTCAGTTGTCACTGGGAAAAAAAAAAAATGTGTTTTGCAAGCTATATTTTTAATTACTAGCTTAGGTTTGTGGAGTTTTTGTTGTTGATTTTATTTTTTTCAATGTCATTTATTATTTAAAGCTCCCTTTTTCACTCCTGCTGTATTTGAGTTGGATTCAAGGGCTGTCAGTTAGGAATAAAAACGGGCAGCTCAAAGAGAGCCACTGTTAGCTTTAAGAGGTTTACCAACCTTTTACCTTCTTCTGTGAGAAAACGTAACACCCAGGAATTTGGGAGGTTAAACCAACTGCACTCTTTACTCATTGTGACTGATATTTTGGCAGCTCACTCTCACATGAGACAATGCTAGATCATTAATATAGAAGTGTGCTAACAAAAACAGAACCAAAATTTCACAGCTGACACCACGAGAACTCCAACGGGGCAGGCTCTCATAAATCTAAGTGACTGTTTCAGGAACTAAATACAGAGATAAAATATTGATTTACACAGTCATTCTCCAGAAAGACATACTCATGTAATTCAAGAAGCATCAAGATTTACAGAAGAAGGAACAAGAATCAGGACTTCTGTAATAGTTATAAGGAAGCAGTTCGGTACAGTGATGCTGCTCTGGAGAAACATATACATCCAGCTTTCTCTGACATATGATCCCAACGCATTTGTTCTATACTTGGAAGATATAAAAGGGTAAATGTAATTTCTATTATGAATAGCATTAAAAAGTTTCCTTTCCTAAATAACCTGATAGCATTGTATACATAGATTTTTTAAAAAGCACTTAACATTTTATAGTAATACATGCCAGCTGTCATCAAGAGCAAAATCCCTGTAGTACCTGAGGGTTGGAAAGCACCCTTTGTTTTGTTACTTGCAATAACAGGTAGTAAACTGGCAATAATTGGAACTAGTTTTTCTTTTGTTTCTTTGTTAATGAAGCTTTATACTAGAAGGCTTCTTTGTGTGTGGTTCTAAAGAGAAAATAAGTAGGAAAACATGTCTGTCCTAATGACATTTTAGGAGGAACATGCTAGACTACATCATTGCTGGATGCTTTGATGAGATGACAGCAAAGAAGAAATTCTACTACCACCTTTTCTTTCTTTGTCAGAAGCATTAGCATAAAAATGGATCATCTGAGTTAAAAGGTTTGTTCTTATTACAATCGTTACCATTAAAATATACTCACGATACCATGAGCTTTCCCAAAATAATTTTCTTTGTTTCCTTCAAATATGTCATGATATACCCGTAATACAGGCTGCTGGTGAAACACATTGCAAACAAAATCCCCTTTTTTAGAAACTGGATCTTTATTTCACATACTATTGAGCACTTTCAGGATATAATATTTCATAAATAAGTAGGGGAGAGGAGACTAAATTTTATATTAAACTCTTCTGTGAAAATGCTGTGCGACTTCATAGTTTCTAGTCCTCCAGCTGACAGTGTTTCTTCATATGTGTGGGCTAGAGTTTTTATGAAATAACAATTTTATGAAAACAGGTATTTCAAGCCTGGCAGTAAAATCATCAGAAGTGGACAAGTGATAACAAGAATCACACACAAAAATGTACATGTAATGTTCAGAACAGTTACTACAGTTACGGTGTGTTTCATGATTTTTCTGAAAGAAACTAATCCTCATATAAAAAAAATATCACCTTGTCTTGACTCAAAGCATTCAAAATTGCACATAATGGTCATTTCTCAATTTTTCAGCTGACCATGGAAACACCAAGTGGCTTGTAATCACAAAAACACTTTACTTTGCACTTGGCATCACCATTCAGTTTGCTGGTGAACAAAGTCTTATAGACAGCTCATCTTGATGATGGCTGATAGTTCATATGGAACACAATTGTCAACAGCTCATTCCTTTCATTTGGGGTCCTGTTCAAGCTCCTGAAATTTCCACTGATTTCCTATTTCAGACTGTAGTGTGCAGTGTAGTTCCCCACCTTGAAGGGAAAAAAGTGTTTCATGGAGCAGATGCACATAGGAATAGCTTGAGTCTACCATCGTCACCTAAGTCTGTTAGAAAATACTGAAGGGGATCTCTGTTTTAGTGACTTTACAAGTGGTGTGTCAGGATTAACAACTTTAGAATTCTTTCCTTCTTACCTAGCAAGACACACTTGCTAAACATACGGTGAGATCCACTGGAGTTAGAAATATTTTTTTCATGTAAATGTTTTCAAAATATGTCTAAAATAAAATGCTTTGATCAGGATACATTTTCCTGCAAATACCTGTGTAGTATAATTTCATTGGTATAAATATGTACACAGCCAAAACATAAAAGATACGTTATCCTATTATTTTTCATGAATAATATTTTGCAGATCACACAGTTCCAAAGTGCTCATTTGTGCTATAAAGACTGATTTGTGTATGTAAGTGAAGGAAGTAAAGGAAGTAAAGATCCTACATGAAATCAAGTGTCTCTAGCTACTCTGGACATAAGGAGGCAGAAACAATGAGAATTTCACCGCGTTTACCTACCTCAGAGTCAAAGTTCAAGCATAGATAAGAGAACATTCAGTGAAGCTTATCACAGAGTTTTGTCACAGAAACTTGCAAGTCCATTACCTGGCCGTTTCCCAATACATTAGTTTTCTCTACTCAGGTAGTACCACCTGTATCAACCAAAAAGAGGTTTGAGCATTAGGGTTAAAACACTTTTAGATTTTTCTTCATTATATATGAATGGTTTGTACTTTCATCTATGCCTTTGAATTATTTCAATTGTTTTGTGTATTGAAAATGAAAACAAAAAGCAGTAGTAGACTGAAAACATGTTCACATGAACTCTGGAAGGCTGAGCTTTTCCTACAATGACTAAATCACAAACTTCAGTTTTGTAATAACTCATTGCCATCAGCATCTTGTTACGTTCATTGTATGTATTATTTGAATAATTTTGTTGTGTGTTAGGATGCTCATTCTAATTTATTCTTTTGCCAGCTTGACTACTGGTGCAATTTTATTCTCATTATCACAGTATGATTTTTATTGCTCAGAATTGCACAATACGAAATGTGATATTTATTTTTAAGAGAAAGTATTTTCTCCTTTACAGATTGATGAATAATGTAAGAAAATATATTAAAGAGAAGAAAAAAAATCTAACAACTTTCAATAACTCTTAAGAAACTTTGTTCAATATTCATAGGGATAATGTGTATTGTAGGAAAAAATACAACAAGCCTGAAATTATTTGCACATAAGCAAATTTTACATTAAAATACCATATTTCTGTCTTCACTGTTCCAAGACAAAGAGACGATGTCTCACTGCCATCTTTAGGTATTTAAATAAAGCCCTAAAACTAGAAATTTAAGGTCACAACATAAAAGAGAGAGGCAGACATCTACAGAGAGCACCACAGTTGCAAAACCAGCTGTTGTCTAACTCCAGCCCTCTAAATGGCTCCTCGGAGACACAGAACTCCCTCTGTGAAGTGCTGGAAGATACCCAGCAGGTGAGAAGTGCAAGAAGACAGGAATGGCAGAGAGAAACTATTATGGACTGACCAAAATCCCTGTACTGTTCAGGGGTCAAGGGGTGGGGAGGAATTAAAGGAGTCAGGAATAAAGGAGTGAATTAAGAGTGAGAAGAAGAGGACTGGGGGAATGTGTTTTAGTTTTGTCTTTGTTTCTCTGTTTGTCTTTGCCTGACTAATCTAGTGGGCTGCTATGATGGAGTGACTGTCTTAGTGGATAAGGAAAGAGCAACTGACGTCATCTACCTGGACTTTTGCTAGGCTTTTTACACAGTCCCCCTTAACGTTCTTACATGTAAATTGAAGAGATGGATGGACTGTTCAATGGATAAGGAATTTGCTGAATCTCTGCATGCAAGAATTACGGTCAATGGCTCAAATGGAAATGAGTAATGAGTAGTGTCCCTCAAGGGTCTGTACTGGGACGAACACTATTTAATATCTTTATTAATGGAATAGACAGTGGGACTGAGTACACACTCAGCAAGCTTGCTGAGTGGTGCACTTGATATATTTGAGGGAAAGCATGGCACCCAGAGATGGACCTTGACAGGTTTAAGGAGTTGGCCCATGTGAACCTCATGAAGTTCAACAAGACCAAGTGCAAGGTCCTGTATGTGTGTCAGGAAAAACCCCGGTATCAATACAGATTGGGGGATGAATGGATTGAGAGCAGTACTGTGGAGGACAACTTGAGGATAGTGGTGGATCAAAAATTGGACATCAGCTGGTAATGTGTGTTTGCAACTTAGAAAGCCAATTATCTCCTAGGCTGCATAAAAAAAAGCATGGCCAGTAGGTCAAGGGAGGTGATTCTCCTCCTCTACTCCACTCTCATGAGACCCCACTTGGAGTACTGCACCCAGCTCTGGGGTCCCCAGCATGAGAAAGATATTAACCTCTTAGACTGTGTCCAGAAGTGGGGCCACAAAAATGAACAAGAGGCTGGAACACCTCTCCTGTGAAGAAAGGCTGACACAGATGGAGTTCTTCAGCCTAGAGGAGACTCTTTGGAGACCTTATTGTGGTTTTTCTTATAAAAGGCCATAGGGAAGACATAGGAAAGTTGAAAAAAGGCTTTTTATCAAGGCCTGTAGTGACAAGACAAAGGGAAACAGTTTTAAACTGCAAGAGGGTAGACTTAGGTCAGATATAAGGAAGAAAGTTTTTATGACAAGGGTGATGGGACAACTGACCGCATTGCCCAGAGAAATGGTGGATGCCCTATCACTGGGAGTGTTCAAGGTCAGGTTGGATGGGCTCTGAGCAACCTGTTCTAGCAAAATATGTCCCATGGCAGGGGAGTTGGACTAGGTGATCTTTGAAGGTCCCTTCCAGCCCAAGACTTTCTATGATTCTGTGATTCTCCTCATTCAGCTCTATTTTAATAGGCAATAAATTAAAATAATTTTCCCCAAGTTGAGTCTGATTTGCCCATGATGGTAACTGGTACATGTTCTGCTTGTCCTTATCTTGTCCCATGAGCTTTTTCATCTCATTTTCTCCCCCTGTTCTGTTCAGGAAGCAGAGTGAGACAGCAGCTGGGTTGGTATCTGGCAGCCATCCAAGGTCAACCCACCACAGCGTATCTCTTGAAAACAGCTTAAGTTGACCTCAGTTGATCTATCTGGCATTGTAAACCTCAAATAAAATCTTGTCAGAAAAATATCAATGTAAGTTTTGCTGTATTTCTGCTACCCATCATGTCTCTGTTGTAACTAATAAATTACTAATAAATTGTGCCTTATTACTTGTTGTTAGAAAAGGTTGCAACTTTTCTGCCTATAGGAAGTTGCATGACCTATATTGACATTAACTAATATTGTCTACTATAAAATAAATCATTAAGGAAATCATTAAGTGGTTGCCATTTGTTCCATGATGAAGCTGAGGAAAACTGTGTAACCACATGATTAAAGGCTGCATGTATGCAATGTTGCTCAACGAATCTACATGAAGAAACTTTATTAAGATTGGCACCAAGCATTTTAATTTAATTACCTCTAAGTGCTTCACTTTCTGACTATACTCTTCCTAAAAAAAAAAAAAAAAGTCTATACTTCTATAAGCAATTGGAAAAGAAGTCAGTGAAAATTCTGTAGAAATTTCAGAGAAAAGTCAGAGAATAGTATTGTTTCATGGAAAGAGCTAAGGAAGCACTGCACCTTAGCAGAAATATAGTAGTTTCAAGTGGTTGGGTGTCGTGTAAACTTAATATCAACCTTGAATTTTATTGCGTTCCTTATGTCTCTGCTATATGCTTGTTTCCTCTCCTGAGGGGAATACTTCTGTGAAAGTTGTTTTATATGCAATTATATACACTCAGCTGTTTGTTCTGGGCACTTGTATTATCCTACAGATATTTGAGTCAGATGTGCAATTTTATTCATAATATCTTATAGAAAGACACATGGAAACAAGCAAAAAGACTTCATATTGACTGTTTATGCTAAAACACACCCTTCAGGCATGTATTCAATATATATTAATACACTAATGATTACCCCACATTCCTGGAGTCAGTATATTTATACTAGGTATACTTATTCTTGCATTTTTCTGCTGTAAAAAAACAACAAAACCAAAATGACTTAAAATCTACACAGAGGATTGCTTAATTTGAGCCCACAAATACCACCTGCTATTTATTTTAGGTTCTGTATGAGTTGAAGTAAAGTGAATATAATCGAATGTGTGATGACAGAACCATATTGCTGAGTTAGATATATGATAGCAGGTGCTATGACAGTGTCTCAAGGAAGACATGAAACCTACATTCTCTCACATAGATTAGGAGGATGAGGAAATTAATAATATTTCTCTTATCTAATATATTTTTCATAGCTGATTTGCAGGGCACATTTCCAGGGAAATGAAGGCTTAGAAAAAACATTGGCAAGGAGAGGACCAAAATGGATGTTTTTTGAGTAGTAGGACTGACACATATATATTAAATTCCAGATTTGCAATAGGCGAATACTAAAAGAATTGACTTAGATCTTCTCTTTTGCATTTAGGAACTGATTCAAATCTGTCTAAGCAAACTGGAAAAAAGTCATTGTTTTGTGGTTCAGTTGTTTAAATAAAGCTTTCATATAAGAATCTTAACATAGTTTACTATCAGTTTTTATTACCTACATTGGAGATAAGCACTAGGCCTTCAAAAATGAGAATGATCACAATGCAAATCATGATTTTTGATGCCCATATTTTCAATTGAGTCTCTGATCCAAAAACCTTAGAGTATGATTTTCAGAAGTATAATTCTAAGTTCTGTCATTTGAACAATTTCTAATTCTGTCATTTGTTGTCTTCACTTTGAAAAACACATTTTCCTTGAATTCCAGGCACCCAAATGCAGTATTGGCCTACAAAAAGTACAAAAGTATAGATAACATCTCTCAGCCATCAAGCTAACAAGAATAGATACGCAAGTAGATATGTGAATAACCTCAGTATACTTGCATGTTGCATAAGCACTAGTGTACACCTAATTAAACAACTAATTCACCTCTCAAAGCACAGTTTTTAAGATATTTCAATAAAGCATCCTGCCTTTATAGTTAAGAGATGTTAAATAGTTATTCCCAGTGTTGTTTGAAAAGATGGACACTTTCTTTAGCTACACATAAGAGCAAAACCTTTGTAGCTTCTGAGTGGAAGCAAAGAATTGCCATCCCCTTTCTTAGCAGCCACAGTCCTGCATCTCTCCTGATCTGGAAAAAGGCAGAAAGTACTCTGAAAAGTTCAGCTTTCTCATGAAAAAAGCTATGCTCTGTGTAGTAGGTGTGAGAAGAATTTGATTGCAGCAGATTCTATAAGGAGAGGGTAGTTGCTCTGCTTGGGAGGGAGAGCAGAATTTCACAAGGACTGTGAGAAAGCATTCCCAAATCAGTTCCTGCCTGGATAAGACCACACCAATATTAAGTCCTTCATTTCAGAATATGCCTGTTCTTTCAGATTTCTCTTGGAAGAGCAAGACATCACAGTTCTTCATAGCCCATAAATTTTCTGCTTGAAGTCTAAGGGAATCAGGTGTTTCATCTGAGGCTCGGATAAGTGATCCAAAAATCAAGGGAAACTATTCCTTGTCTTCCTGTCCCTGTTTTTTCCTTCACATTCTCACACACCACTAACACATAATTTATTCTACAGACAATTTGAAGGCATAACTATTCCTTTGTTAACTGAAACAAAGTGAGTTTAAATAGAAACATAAATAAATAGCAAGCAAGTTTAGTTTTCTTTAATATATCAGAATCTAAGATTGCATTGCTCTACAACTTTTGATCCCTTCTGAATAAACACATTTGCCTTGCAGCTCCTTAGCAAGATTAGTCACTGAAGTAAAGTGAATTTTAATGGCCTCAGCAGATGTTTAAAGTTCTGCACATACAGGAACTGAATAAATACCTGAATATGGACAGTTGTAACCAAGAAGCTCCTAATCAAATTTTGGTCTCCCTGATAATATTGGTAAAGACAACAGGACTTTCAAGATATTCAAAAGCAGAAAAAAAAAAACAACAACAACAAAAAACAACTTTGAGAGATCTAGGAGTTACACAATCATAACAAATATGAATCTTTCAAATGAAGCAACTTTTAGGTCTCATAGGGAGCCTGTAGAGGAAGTCACTTGAAGCAACAGTATTAGTTATCAGGCAACATACAGGCAAATCTTGATTAGTCTGATGATGTATCATCCTACACTCACTTCATCCTGAAGTGCTGTTTTAAGCCATCTATTGTGAAAGGACAGAGTTGTCCAGAAATAAAGACAGAGATACTGCATTGTCTCATGCCAAATTCTTCTCTGCCTGGCAGTCTACTGAGACCTGACAAGAGTAAGGCAGCCAAATAAACAGTAAGACTGTTATATTTCATTATATCCATTACAGCTCATGTATTTCTTTTGTTCTGCCACTGTCCACAGCCTTACAATTAGATTTTCATATCTAAAGTTTGAATGATACAATTCTGGCTGCAGCTGTGGCTTAGGCCCTTGAAATGTTCTCAGTTTTCATGCATTCCATCAACAGTGATGTCTCAGAGCAATGAACTATGGGACTCTACTACAGATGCTGCCATAATACTGATATTTCATGGCCCTTTATATTAAATTCAGTCCACCAGTGGCTTAAGTTTTGATTGTGTCCATAGAGAAGCATGAAGGCAAAGCTATTTCTTAAAATAAATGGGTTATACAGTGTAAGTGGTCTTGTGCCAAAACCCTCCTGGCATGCAGCTAACTAAATACTACAGTTTCAAACAACTACCATTTCTGACTAGCTCTAGTTTCACATAATATACAGTAGTGACCAAGGAGATTTTTCTACCCAAATTGCCAGACTTGAGCAACAGAAGTCTGTGAATTGTTTTGAAAAGCAGGGGTTCCTGAATGCTGTTTGAGAACTGTACATTCTTTGATTTGGGTGGCTACTCATGCAGTCATAGCAAATGAGCTTAACGTCCTTCACCGAGAGTACATATTACCATTCTAGTTCCAGGAGAAGCGGCAAAAGCAGTCCTATAGCATATGTCATCACTAACTTACTGCTAAAGCCACTATCTATAGGTCCTGAGGTTTTCTTATTAGTTGTTTCTTTTTTCCATTTTGCTAGACATTTTTGACATTCAGATTTATTATTCACAAGTTCCTTTTGTCTAGGAGCTTGGGGGATAGGTGTTAGCAACACAGACTGTGAAACAGTGAAAGGGAGAAAATGAGTTAGAAATTGAAATGACAGCTTTGGTGACAACTTTTTGTTCATCTAGTCAACTGTGCTATACTGCAGTCAAATTAAATGTTTCCAGTGTACATAGAAAGAAATATGAAGGACCGATGAGTATATATTTCTTTCCTTTTTTTTAGTACGGCAACTTGCAGAAAAGAAATTGCTGCCAAATGTTCCTTATAATGGAAGTTGTTACTGCATGTGAGATTTTAAAGTAGTAGCATATATAAAAACATAACTTAGCACTTAACCTTCCAGGAAACTGCAGGTAAGCTCAGGGAAAACTATCAGTATGAATAATTCCTGTCATGTCTTGTTCAACTCAGTTATTACACTATCTGTTCAACTGGATCAATACAGTATAAAATTAATTGTGTACATGTGTTGTAAACTACTTTCCAAATACAGCTGTTGGTGTCTGATATTTATGTTCAGGAGGATGTAGAGGGTATTTGATATGAGGGACATAGAGTCAAGCTGTCATGAATACAAAGAACTCAATAATTAAGAAACATATTAGATTTGCATTTCAACACTTGGGGATTTAAAGAAATCTTGCTGCTAACAAGAACTTTGTGTGTGTGTCTCTGTCTGCATCCCTGTATGCATTGTTCTCATTGCCTCACTATTTACCACAACTCTTTGGGCCCGGCCATCCCACTGGTTCTTTATCCAGTGAAGAGTATGTCCATCCAAGCCATGAGCTGCCAGCTTCTCCAGGAAAATGCTGTGGAAAACGGTGTCCAAGGCTTTACTGAAGTCTAAGCACACAAAATGCACAGCCTTTCCCTCATCTACTAAGTGGGTTACCTTGACACAGAAAGAGATCAGGTTGGTCAAGCAGAACCTGCCTTTCATAAACCCATGCTGACTGGGCCTGATCTCTTGGTTGTTTTGTTTTTGCCACATGATGGTGCTCAGGATGATCTGTTCCATGTCCTTCCCTGGCACAGAGGTCAAACTGACACGCGTGTAGTTCCCCAGATCCTTGTTCTGACCCTTCCTGTAGATGAGCATCACATTTGCCAACTTCCAGTGAACTGGGACCTCTCCAGTTAGCCAGGACTGCTGATAAATAATTGGAAGTGGTTTGGTAATAACCTGCATCAACTCCCTGAGTACCCTTGGATGGATCCCATCTGGCCCCATAGACTTGTGTGCGTCACCTGTATGGTGTAGCAGGTCACTAACCATTTCCTTTTGGATTATTTCGGCTTCATTCTACTCTCCATCCCTAACTTCTGGCTCAGGGGAGTGTGTACCAGAAGCACAACTGGTCTTACTCTTAAAGACTGAGGCAAAGAAGGCATTTAGTACCTCAGCCCTTCCCTTGTCCTCTGTCACTGTTTCCCCCTCACACCCACCAGAGGGTGGAGATTCTTTTTAGCCCTCCTTTTATTGCTCATGTATTTATAGAAGCATTATTTGTTCCTTTTCACAGCAGTAGCCAGGTTCTGCTCTAGTTGAGCTTTGGCCCTTTCAATTTTCTCCGTGCACAAAGTTCTTCAATCAAAGCAGCTGTAAAGGGATTTATTGCTTCTTGGGTTTGGCGGGGTTTTTCGCATCATGTTTGACTGGTTGGTTGGTAGTTGTTTGGGTGGGGTTGTTTAGTTTGTTGTTTTGTTTTTTAATTTTGCTTATTTGCTTTTTAAGAGTGGAAGGAGGCTTTGATTTTAAGAACCACAAATACAGTTCTTTTTGTTTCAACAAATCCTTCATTGCCAATTCCTTAAAATGATAAATTGATATTTTTGTAGTCTTAGAGGTATTCAGTATAAAATAAAATTCTAACAGGAAATACACTAGATTGATTCTTACATCTTACAGACATATTCCCTAATGATAAATAAGAGTTTACTGAAAATATGCTTATGTTGACATATTAATTACTTTGAAATTTTGTTTTGATCAAATAACGGCACTGTCATTCTTGTCTCAGCAAGAATGCAGATCAGGTTTATTAAACAATTATTTAATCACTTGCATTTCTCTGAAAAAAAAAAAAAAGCAGTAGAATCAATTAATCTCAATAGCGCCTACAGAAAGAGAAAATCAAATTACAATAAGTACAAAACAGTTGAACAAAGTACTCAAATTACAATGATGGAAAAATAAATTGTTTCTCATACACTGTTTTGAAAATATTCTTTCTCTGAGAGACAGACCACTTCCATGCCCAAAATTTAGCAATTCTCTCTTTTATTTAATAGAAGCTATCATTCATGTTGGCAGTTACTATGATACTTTTGTTTGGATGTAGTTCTTAGTGGAACCATTTTCAGAATAAATTACTGCATGTCAGTGATGAAAACATTAATTCAATACCTCAACACTGCATACAAAAAATAGGAAAGTCTTTTTTACTAGGGTAGGCAGCAGAGATCCTGGCCAAGGAGGAGTAGCAAGAATTATGTATCTCTTTGTATGCAAAAGCAAAACCTATTTGGGCTTGGTAATATGTGGAAACCAGTTCTGGATGCATGCAGCACCGTTCGTCACATTATGTGTCTGTACAGACAAAATATGTGCTTTATATCCATGAATTTGAAAGTATTTTGTCTTGCTGTCCCTTCTCCTCAAATCCACTACGAAGTCACCTATTTGGTTTTACAGTTGTTTTCTCCAAGTCTCAAGACACATTTAATTTTAGGAACAGACACATCATAAAGGGAAAATAATATTCCTTAGATATGGTGAAGCTACATGTTTCCTTACATGACTAGAGGACAGTGGTGTACTAGTCACTACACTAGTGGTGACTAGTGGTGTACTCCAGGGGTCAGTATTGGGTCTAGTCCTGCCTGACATCTTCATTAATAACCTGGATGATGGGGCAGAGTGTACCTTCAGCAAGTCTGCAGGTGACATAAAACTGGGAGGAGTGGCTTATATGCCAGTGGGTTGTGCTGCCATGCAGAGGGGCCTTGACAAGCTGGAGAAATGGGCTGACAGGAGACTCATGAACCTCAGCAAAGAGAAGTGCGAAGTCCTACACTGTTCCTGGGGAGGAATAACCTGGAGTAACAGCAAGTTGAGCATGAGCCACTTATGTGCTTTTCTGTCAGAGAAGGCTACCAGTAACTTGGGATGCACTAGATAACATATTGCCAGCAGACCAAGGTAGGTGATCCTGCCCCTCTGCTCAGCACTGATGAGACCACACCTGGAGTAACGTCTGCAGTTCTGAGTCTTCCAGTACAAGAGAGACATGGACATGTTGGAGAAAGCCCAGCAAAGGGCCGTAAAGATGTTTAGGGGGCTGGAACATCTCTCCTGTGAGGAAAGGCTGAGACATCTAGGACTGTTGAGCCTGGAGAAGACAAGACTTAGGGGGTAACTCACTAATTTCTATAAACACTTGAGGGGAAGGTGCAAAGAAGACAGAGACAGGTTCTTTTAAATGGTGACAGGACCAGAGGCAATGAGCAGAAATAGAAACACAGGAGGTTCCCCCTGAACACCAGGAAACACTTCTTTACTGTGAGGGTGAGTGAGCATTGTGACAAGTTGCCTGGAGAAGCTGTACAGTCTCCCTCTTTGGAGGTCTTCAAAAGCCATCTGGACATTTTCTTGGGCCACTGGTTTTCTGTGGCCCTGCTTGAGCAGGGATGTTGGACCACATGACCTCCAGAGGTCCCTTCTAACCTCAATCCTTCTGTGATTCTGTGATTGATTCTGTGACTATTTATGTAGCCCTAGGATATATAAATTTTACCACTCTCAAATAATTTTAGGTGATAAACATAGGTGTTGATTTAATATGGGATGTATGTTCCTCCACAAGCTTTTGTTCTTGAAAGTTCAATCTATAAGTCTAAAAAGAGATCTAGTAACCAGATTAGTTGTGTCTGAGACTTTTCAAAAGGAGATAATTCCTTTCTCTCCACTTCAACAACTGTCTACCAGAAGATACACAAATATGTGCTGTTTAACTTATTTCTATTAGACTTGCTAATATTCTAAACTAAACAGGAAATTCCTAATAGCACCTGCTTCCAAAATGGTTTTGCAGTTTTTAGCACCTTACCACAAACACTGCTGACCATGTTGACAGGTGACCAGCTGCAACATATTCACTGTCATACTGACTGTTCCAGTCCCTTGAAATCCTATTGCTAAACCATCGGCTAGCAGGGAAATTTTGGACTAGACTGAACAAAATATCAGCATTAAAAACAGGCTGTTGAGATATCTAAGCCCACACTCAAAACCAGACACTGTAAGTCCTTCTTTGTGGCCTGATTTTCTATGGGTATTTACAAGGTTTATGGGATGGAATTTGCTCGGTGTAGAGTCTAACAGACATAGATATAATACATTTGGAAAAGTCATTTTGTATCATGGCAGATAATAGATAGTTTAGGATTCTTAAATGTCAATAGAAATTTCCTCCTACAGATATGATAAAAAGAGAACATTGGCTCTGTTCCAAGACAATCTCCCAGATTTTCTTCCTGAATAAACACAAATACCATCAAAATCAATAAAGAAACATACCTTGTTTTTGAGTTAAGCTTCTGAGAGGTCCAACTACTTCAGAATGATTAATTATACAGAATGCAAAAGTGTGGTTTAACCCTAGCGGGCAACAAGGATCACACAGCTGCTCGCTCATTCCTCAAAAGGGAAGGGGGAACTCATGGACTGAGAACAGTGTAATAGGATAGTAAGAACAGTGTAATAGGATAGCAAAGGAAGAGAAAATAACAATAATAACAATAACAAAAATATAAACAAAATATGTGATGCAAAATGAAATCGCAGACCAGCTGATGACCAATACCCAGTCCATCCCCGAGCAGCATTCACAAACACCAGTCCTATACAGCTGATCCCAAAAGAGTGAAGACCCAAACAGCAGTTCATGCTCTAACCTGATCATGCTTTGGATTTTTGCTGGAAACAGTGTTGATAATACACTGATGTTTTAGCTACTGCTAAACAGTGCATACACAGAGTCAAGGCCTTTGCTGCTTCTTATACCACCCTGCCAGAGAGAAAGCTGCGGGTGCACAAATAGTTGGCATGAGACACAGCCTGGAAAGCTGACCTCAATTGACCAAAGGAGTATCCCATACCATATGATGTCATGCTCAGCAATAAAGCTAGGGGAAGAAGGAGGAAGTGGGGAACGCTCAGAGTGATGGCATTTCTGTTCCCAAGTAACCATTACACATGATGGAGCCCAGCTTTCCTGGAGATAGTCAAATACTTGCCTGCAGATGTCTCAAACCACTTTTACTCTTACCATTCTCTCCCAAATCCCACTGGAGGTGGGGAGTGGTGCTAAGTGAGCAGCTGTGTGGTGCTTAGTGGCTGGCTGGGGTTAAACGAGAACATGGGTGAAAAGAGAAAAATACAGAAACATAAGAAGGACTGCCATTGCACTTTTGCCTGAGAGAATTATAGTAGGCCCACTGATTTTACTAAAGATTAACATGTAATTCAGGTACAATAAAAATAAATACTATGGTGAGAATTGTTGTCCGTACCCACTTCCATAAGAAATGTAATGCAAATACAATGCCTGTTTCCATTTTACTGAGTACTTCTTGGAGGATCACATCCACAATTCAAGGAAGAGGTGGGTCAGAGTAATCTAGAAAAGAAATACAGAAAGAATCAGGACTATAGTTTAATAAGTGGAAAGCCTAACTAACAAGGAAGAAACTGAACTATCAGAGCTTTCATTTATAGAATCATATCCTAAAAAGGTTTGGGTTGGAAGGGACCTTAAAGATCATCTAGTTCCACACCCCCTGTCATGGACAGGTACAATTTTCCCTCAGCTAGGTTACTCAAAGACCCACCCAAGCTGAGCTTGAACACTTCTTGAGATGGGGTGTCCACAACTTCTCTGGGCACCATGTTCTGGTGCCTCACTATCCTCATGGTGAAAAATTTCTTCCTTATGTCTGATATAAAGCTACCCTCTTTCAGTTTAAAGCCATTACCTCTTGTCCTGTCACAACATGCCCTTGTAAAAAGTGTGTCTACAGCTTTCTTGAAGGCCCCTTTTAGGTATTGGAAGGCTGCCATGAGGTCTTCCCAAAGCCTTCTCTTCTCCAGGCTGAACAATCTCAACTCTATTTTTAACTCTTATTTATGGGCTAAAACAATGAATGAACAAAAAAATGAGCTCTGGATGGAACTAAACGGTATCCTAAATTAATCTGATGTTACAAAACAGATTGCCCAAAGAATCAAAGTATGCTTTCCATTTAGCAACAGATATGAGCCTAGTTTTGCAGCACAGAATAAATAAACCCTATTTTCAGGACTGAGCTTGACGTCCCTTTTCGCAGTAAGAGTTAAATGCCATGAATGGAATTCCTGAAATTCTTTCAGAGCTTAAAAAAAAAAAAAAAAAAAAGGACCTTTCCAGACAAAAACTTGACTATCAATGGTTTTAAGCCAAACTAGCACCTGTGTAACAAAATCTCTGTCACAAACTTGTTGACATAACAAACCTAAATGTACTTACAAAAAAGCATTCCTTCTCCCTTGCAGCTTAAACCTTGTATTCTCCCAGTGGACAAAATGTACTAAGTCTAGTCCACCAGTAGTCCACTTGATTCGTTATAAATTAATTCAACTATCAGTCAATATCTGCTCCACTCTTGCAAGCAGAAGCATAGAAATAGTAACCCTATACAGTTCATTATACACAAAATCAATCATGGTTTTGGTTTTGTTTGGTTAGTTGTTTCTTGTGTGGTTTTTTGTTTGTTTGGTTTGATTTTGGGTTTTTTTGTTTGGTTGGTTTTAAAATAACTTTTAAAAACAGAATCACATTTTAATAAAGTGGTCCCAGGTGAGACATCTTTGCTATATTTTATGTGACACTGCAGTTCTTATGTCCTCTCTGATATTGTCGTGATAGGGTACTTTGCATCAGACAGAAGCTTCAAGATACAAAGTCTCAAAACTGCTTGTACTTTTACTCACCTTCACATGGTTTTCTCTATCCGGACTCTGAGACCACTGTGAAATGCAGGGTTAGTATGCTACTGTGAGCCACCATGAGGCTATGACTGTAAGCAGTCATTCTCTTGCTCCAATTGCTTCTCTACCATGGTGGATTTTTTTAGGCAGCTGAGATTGGACATTCCCTGGTGACAAAAGTTGGTCACTTAAATCATATGGCTCAAATGATCATGGCAGGACTTTTAACCAGTGCTTTTTCATATTAAACATAAAAGGCACATTCAGTGTGGATTGTCGTCATCTATGAGCTTGTCTGACATTTTCTTCCAGCCTCAAGTGTAACAAATGCTGAAGCATACCTAGAATAAGAACATGGCCAAAGATGCAAGGCAGGAAAAGTGAGCAAGATACTGACTAGTATTCCATGGAATTAGCATTCACAGAGACGGGTTTAGAGACTTTACATCCAATTTTAAATAAATAAATCACTGTCTTCCTTATTTCCAAATGAAGTCACAAAACTAACCTCTTCTAGAGACATGGAGTCACAGCAGCAAGAACAGCAGGGCAAGACACTGATTAAGAGCTGCTACCAAGGTCACTGGTGTCATCTCTACATTCCCACAGACTTACTGCTGGCTGCATCTTCTGTGCCACAAGCTAAATTGCAAGGCAGCATGTCACAGACAGCATCCAGCCAGGCAAAACTACCAGAGGTAGTACCTGGCACTGTAAGCATGTACATACATAACCATACCACCATATACTGGAATATTCATCAGGGCTTGCTTGAGCACTGCTTGGAGATGGCATGCCAGTATTACTTTTTTTTTTTTCCATCCAGGCTCTTCTCTACCTTGCTGATCCTACAGGGCCACTTTTTTAGAACAGACTTTTTAGTAAAGTTTAGATCAATGCTAATCAGTTCCATTCAAAAGTACAAAAGAAATAATACCTTTTTATAAAATGAAAAGATCCAAGGGAGAATTTACTGAGTTTTTCCTTCTCACATTGTATTCAGAGAGAGCGAATATTGCAACGGAGAAAAAAAAAAAAAAAAAGTTATTTTAGTAGTTGAATTCATTATCTCTATTTCCAGCTATTTTTGACATTTTTATCTTTCTGAGAAGTTAACATTTGAAATTCTCAATTATTCTTTTTCATCTCACACTGTATGTAGTTTTCACATAGCTTCTTTTATCACTCTATGAAATCTATGGTGCTATGCTATGAGATTTTAAGAAAAGACATCAAGCCATCACTGAGAGCATTCTTCCCACATTCTGCTACTGCTTGAGAGGCAGGCAAAATACCTAGTAAGAAACAAATATAAATTGAAGAAAATACTTAAAATGCACTAGAAGTCTCAGTAAAGCTTTAAATATTTTACAAAAGCTGTGATCTGTAGGCTTTGCCTTCAGACAACATCCACTCAAAATGAAATAGGCCCCAAAAAAACCCTCTGCAATAAACAGATACCTCATGGGGATATTCTAGCCAGCAAGTCTCCAACTTTGCACTTTGAACAAAAGCTGCAGGAAAAGTTTGAAAAATCCTCCATGAAAGAGAGAAGAAAATGGGAAAAGATTTTTTTTTCCTGTTTCTGCAAGCAAAGATTTTCTACTGTGCTTCACAGAATACCTATTTTAATATTTAATATCAGGCCAGTTTGGTGTCTGCTCCAAGTTCTGAAGTACATGTTCTGAAGAGCTGCTTCACAATCCATTTCACATTAGTCTCATAAGAAGCACCTTGTCAGAGAAGCATAAATACTTCATTTATTCTCATAACAATGACAATGAACTTTTGGGCAAAAACAGGACGCTAAGAAAATTAATGCATATATATATTTATTTACATTTATATTTTTGTATATACAAATTATAATATTTATACTAGCAGTAACTGTAAAGCTTAATACACTCATGTTGAAGGGGTCTCTGTTTCCTAGATGATTGGAAAAACCCTGGCATTTTCAGTTTCAGGTTGAACGGCAACACTTCAAAATGAATCTAAGTCAGAAGATGTACTATATGACTGGAGAACAGTAAAGGGCAAGAAGTGATATTTTCAGCTACAGATCTGTTATTTTCCTCTCAAGACAAGGTAAAGCTTCAGAATATTGGGAGATAAATGGCAGGTAAGCTAATTCAACATGACTCTACCAGAGAAAGATAATTCTGACATGATGCACTTACTTTCTTCAATATGACATTTACTTTCATACAGGGAATTAGAAAAGATAACCTCTCTGGACATCTACAAATGCTTCCTATCATCCCAAATGTGAAATTATTGTAAAATCTGGCAGCTATAGGTGTCAGAATAACTATGAGGTAAATGAGTGACTGGCTGAAGGGAAAACCCAAAATGAGGTATACTGAAAAAGGAGTTTTGAGGCTGTAAGGCATTTACTCACTGCGTTTCTCGAGAACACAAGTTGGGGCTAATTTTATTTAATGACATTGACATACAAGTCAATATGTACTCATGAAATTTGTTGGCACTGTGCAATTGGGAAGCAGTCAATACAAAGGAGTCTTGGAGAAGGAATAGCTGACTTTGAGGACTGAAGTAATAGAAATTGGATGGACTTCTTTATGATAAAATACAAACTCATGCTCTTTGGAAGAAAAAATAAACTGAGACCTCACTAACTGGCAGCAGAAGAAGTAAAAAAAAGATATGGACTTCTCGACTGATCACAGGATGTAACTTGATGAAGGTCAACATGGCTATGGTTGCAAGAAAGACAAATACAATCCACCATATCTAGTAGCTCTAGGGAAGTAAAAGGAAAAGTATAAGAAAGATAAAAGTGAAAGAAAAAAAGATAAAACATTCTCTATGCAGAAGAAATTCAGGACACCAAATGAAATTATCAACAGAAGTTCAACGAGAATGTATATATTCACTGCATGCATAATTAATACTGTGGATTTTATTGCATTAATAAATTCTATGTGATATTGTAGATTTCTGAAATATAAAAGGGCTATAACATAGTTGAACTGGATCCATTATACCAAGGAAAGCTCCTTTTCTTATGCTCCTAAAGTCATGTATTTTTCATTACCTTCTCAGTGTTTGTGTCCATAACCCATTCCCACTCTGTATTTTAAAATAAAATTCTGGGCATATTAGTTTCAGTATTTCAGTTGTAATATAGTTACGTGTGTATATATATATATGCATACCTGTGTATACATCATATATGTTAAAATAAAATATCCATATGCTATTTCAAATCAAATCTTCCTGGAAGAAACTGAATCATCTGACTTTGCCAGACATTGCAATCTAAAAATCATATGCAGCATACTGTGGAGGAAGTAATCTGCAACTATAGATTATATTTAATAAATTTAAAACTAACTCTCATTAAACTAAAGACTTATTCTCATCTTGTCCCTTACAAAATATATTAAATTGCAGTAACTAATACAGGGAAGACAAGTGCACAAAGTAAAATAACAGTATACTGAATTGAGTACTAGAAAACTGAGTACTAAAACATTAAATGGAGTACTAGCATTTAAACTAGCAAGGTCTATAATTTACTATGTACAACATTATTTCCTCCTTAACCACAGAGAATGTTTCAACAAATTTCCTACATAGTCTTTTTTATTTCTTTTTCTATACTCAACTAAGACAGCCCAGTCTCCTTATCCCACTTGTCTTTACAACATGGCTGTTTTAAAGAGTTAATAGGCTTTGTGTTATATATAATTGCAAATCGGCCCTCTAAATAAATTTCTACTACAGTCACAATACTTAGTTTAACCTACTGACGCATCCTCTGTGAGGACACATACTGCAGGCTTTAATATCTTGCTTTGAACAAATATGTCCATGATAACGCTTGCAGTATTTTGCTAAATGAGGTTGCAAATTTTCTTCCAAATTGCAGTGCTTGCAAGTACACCTACATGCTTATGCTGAGAAACAAAATGCTTGTAATATATGATAATTATGAACATTTTTAATCAGCCAAAACATGGAGGAGCACCAAGCAGTTCAGCAAAACTTCAATACATGTAACCATTGCTGTCTCCAAATAATGCTATGAATTTGCTTTTTTGCACCTATCAAGGTAAAAACAAACATGGTAAGACATCCCTTGCCCCTCCTGATCCAAGGGAGAGTTAAACTTAGAAGTGAAAAAGCGACAGACTTTGGGCCAGAAAGTATAGGTCATGTCTAACAAGTAACGTAGTTCTTCCACCATAAAATCCACACAGCTTCCTAAATCAAGGAGCAGGTGATACTAGACATACCTCATAAACCTCAACCATTTTTATCCATAATATATCTTTTTTATTTAAGACTCAGATAAAACCCAGTATTTCTTTTACAGAAATCCATAGCATTTTTGTATCCTTATTCTAATGGAAAGCTTTTTTTGTGTGTGCATATTCTTTCATGAGTGCAATTTGTTTCAATCTCAGCTTACAGAAGTATATGCATGGTGACAAAGCAGAAACTCATCTGCCATAGGCAACAATTCTCTGTGTTAGAGAAAGGTAGGTATTTGCTTTTCTTTTGAGAGAGGTTTGGCTTCTTTTTGTTCTGAATAGAATATGGTAATGGAACTTTTGTTGTTGTTGTTGTTTGCTTTGTTTCTACTGTTTTGGTTGTCATAGATCAGACTTCAATAGGTCAACAGGGCTTTCTGCAGCATATTCTATGACTTTGTCTATCTACTCCCCACATCCAAAATGTCTGTTGGGGAACTGTTACCACCTGCATGCCTGGTACTATACCCCAGATGCTGAAAATTTACTGTTTTCTGCCTGAATGTCATATGAATCAGGACCCAAACAAGTGGAAGACAAGGATTCAAAGACAGGAAGAACATTAAAAACTGCTCACAAAAGAAGCTGCATTCCATGGGTTCCCTCCTATCATATGGCTGAATTAGTCTTGAGCAACAAGCCATCCCCAGGCTCCTGCCTTCCCAAAATCACATCACACCAACATTCATATTAATCTCTTGTCAGAAGCCTGGGTGAATTCAGCCATGATTTTAATGAATGGATAGGGACTGACAAAGTCTTTCCCTCTGAATATGATGCAGAACTGTACCAGGCTAATTGGAGAAAACAATGGTCCTCGTAGTCCCTCAGTAAATTCAAGCTTGTAAGGAGCTACATAACTTGCTATTTTTAATTTCAATATAATTAAAATACTCCCCACAGTCTTAGAGTTCCCCAGTGTCTCCCACAAGAAAAATAAAATAACCTTCCTTCTTTTTCATTTTTAAATGTCAGTTGTCACACTACAGGCCTAGATCTGATACATCAAGTAGAGTAACTAGGTCACTGCTGAGGACACAATGGAGGTTAACATCCTTGGAGTTAATCAGTATTGTAAAAAGCCTCACTGACAGTGACATTGTCCCACATCTACAGGGCATACTATGTTTGCTTATAAAGCAACTACTGATGCATAAAATAAATCATAAGGTTCACAGTGTTAAATGAGAGATTTTTTAAACTGATTACTTCTGAAACCATGCAAATTTTATTTCTGCCAGCTGACTCTGAAGTATAGAGAGAACAGAAAGAAGGATTCTCTGCTCCTTCTAAATTTATTCTTAGGAACAAGTATAAACAAATACCATTTGAATTTTCCATATTGTCAAAATAAGTGCAGTTGAAATTGAGTGAAATATGATACTCCAGGAGACTTTTAAATTTAGGAAAGCAAGGAATGTAAGGGAATAAATCAATCATTTTTCCTACTAATTTTAAGAACAATAGTACAACTATTGAGAAAAAATATTTGTCTTCAAGACGTTTACGTGTTCATGCCAACATTTTAAAACCGAGTGTTTGCGCTTGTCTTATTCAATATTTCATAAAAATATTGAATAAAATTAAGTTCAAGTCTCACCTCTGAGGAACTCAATTTAGAATATCTTCATTTGATGCATAGGCTATTGATAACTTCTCTCCAAGAATACTTCTTCAATTGATTATGCACTCACTTTATCCCAGTTTTGCAGACTGTATTTCTCTAGCTTAAAGATACATCTAAGATTATGTTCTTATAAGCAAAGTTACACTGCAGCTTACCACCATTATCCTGCCAAAGAAAACAATTAGAAAAAAATATTCAGAATAAAATATATTCTGTAAAATAATGTCAAGGTATTTTTCATATCTTGGGATCATCATTTTGTTAAAACCTAAGTCATTCCCAGCTAGTCTGTATTAAAGCATATCTGATGGTCTCCTGTGACACCAAACAAATACTGCATACTGCAATACTGGACCAATGAACTTTAGATATTACTATAAAAATTACACATCTCTCACAAAACAAAACTGTGGTGACTATTCTCCATCTCAGTGGACAGAATACTTTTAAATTTTTGGGTCTGTGTTCTTCATAACAGATTAATGCAGGCTAGAATAGAGTTCACTTTTATACGCTTAAAGAAGCTGCTGTAGGTCCACAATACCTGTCAGCTGTTCCCCCTATGTATTTCCCTAGGCTGGAGTAAATCCAGACTCATTCCTGACTGAAGTCCCTGTCCTGTAGCAGTGGAGTACATTTATGATTCATCTCATGTAGTAGATCAAGTGTGATACTCTTGAGTAACTACTGAGTGACTGTAATAGCCCATAAAGGTAAGCATGTGTGTGAGTCTTTGCAGAATCAAGACCCAAGAGAAATTTACCTTTCTAGATGAAAAATTTGATAGCTATCAGATATTCATTTAGGATTTAGAAACCCATCATTTTAGATGGATCAGTTTTTAATCTCAAATTCTCCCTAACCCAAATGGTTTCAAATATAGAAATTATTATTGGTCCATTTTCCACACTGTCATAAGTGCTAATTTTGTATCACACTTCATTAACTAAGTTTACAGACTTGGCAATAAAAATCTAACTGAATTTCTGATCTGCTTTGAAGCAAAACTACCAGAACAGGTACAAAAAACAACAATTTGAAAAATGGAAAACTGAGCATCTTAGCTACAAAAGCTGAGCCAAAAGATATTGATTCCAATAGATTAACATGAATTGAGAAGAAACACTTCTCCTCCAAATTTCCTGTCTCTTGTTAATACAGAGAAATAAAAAAAAAAGAATAAGTCTTGTCCTAGTCTACTGAATAGCTAGTTTTTTTTCTTTTATTGTCATTACCCTGAATACGTTTTCCCCTTAAATGCACTTATATAAAATACATCAGATTCATTTAGTCTTTCCAAAGACAACATTATAAATTGTATCATTTAAACTGAGTAATTTAAATTTAATACCCAGAGAGTATTACAATAGTGGGAAAACAGCAATTTTGACAGCCACTTTGAAATGTCTAGGAGGGGTCTGAGTGTTACCTTCAAGCACACACCTTTTGAAATGCAGGTTGATACTAAGGTGAAGTTCAAAATCCTACAAGGATAAATCGTAAATCACCAGCCACACTTGGAAGTCCGGTACACGAGATTCCTTCCCAACCTCAGAACATCATTGTCCAGGAGCTGGTCCAGAAGAAAGTGCTGTGTCCCCCTGCTCTTTTCTCAAACACTTGCGATGATGTTAGGGAACTGAAAACATGGAGTTTTTCACACTGAGCAGATTCCTTCTCATGACCCTACAAACTTAAGCTTTCAGAGAGTCTTCACAGAAAGTATTTCCTTGGTTGTCAAATCTTAATGGAGCCTTTAGGCTTCTGATACACATTATATCCTACAATAAAAGGTGGTGTAAAAAAGGAAGAAATTAAAGCAATCAATCTCGCTAGATGCCTTGGAGTAACTTAAAGGGAAAATGACATTTCTTTCTAATAATCGGTTGTAGAGAGCAAAAAATCTAAAGTGAAATTCTTTGAAAACTAACAATACTGAGGAATATGTATGTTGTATTCTTTTCCCCATTCCTGGTATATAGACTATAAAATTATCTATATATCACTTCTTTCCTCAAATTATTTGAGAAGAATCTAACCCTCCCCTTTCTCATCCAATTATCTTAGCATAGGTGAGAGCATCCAAAACCAGAAGTGGGTTGTATATGGGACAGTAGAAGGTTCCTATCTCATTTCATATTCCTGCATTTTGTTTTGGATGGATCACTTCACCTCTCGAGTGCTATTCTTACATTTTATGTCTATTTTGTCTCATATGGGGTCAAGACCATAAAGTTAGCATGGGAACTATTATGACTGGAGATATTTTTTAATTGAGCTTAAAAAGCTGAAAGATAAAAAGTCTGGTCTAGACTGTGTTAAGAAAGGCAGCAGAGGATTGCAAGTAAATTTGTATAGCCCTTAGCATAATATCATCCCAACCAAAACCATTTTTGTAGACAAAATAATATTATCTTGATTTGTCATGGTTTATTTTCATCTGTTGGGGAGCCTACTCTTTCCCTTCTTCCTCGGGATCAGGGTGAAAGACAGCTATTCAATTGAACCACATAATTGAAGAATATTCTTCAGGCCAATATTTCTTGCTGGCAAACCTAAGAATGTTACCAGACACATCAAATCTATTATGCTCAAGACACTAAGGTTCACCTATAAATAGCAAACGTACATCTTTAGAAATGAATTGTAGTTGTTTCATTTGGTTTTGTGATGGTTTTTCTGATTGTTTGTTTGTTTTTTGTTGTTGTTGTTTGTTTGTTTGTTTTACCTAAAGACTTCCACAAATTTGCTAGCCTGGTCACAGTTACTCTCTGCATATAACTAGCGTTAAAGAAAGGCAAGAGGGAGCATGGAGGTCACCTGTGTGCGGTATCTATCTGCATATGCACCGAGTGAAGTCAGATCTCTTAGAGAGTTATTTCGTTGTTCCATCCACCCATACTAGCACACCAAATACAACTACTGAGGTTCTTGAACTGATAAGGCACATTTCAAATTCATATCAGAGCTGCTTTAGGGCTGCATTTTAAAATATAACAGGAGTCAAGAACTACATAGTCAAGTGGTATGATATCCTGTTATACATAATGTTCCTATTTACTTGACTGCAGAGGAACAGTAAGATGGAATTAAGGAAAAAGAGAACAGGCTTTAATGGAATAAAAGGCATATAGAAGATTAGGAAAAAAACAACAACAACAACTAAGTAAAGCTAGGAAGATCAGTACTTTACCTGATTTTTCCATGTTTTTGAAAATTAAACTTTTTTTCAAGATGAGCTGCGAGAATTGCATATTATATTAATCAAATTCAAAGGTTTATTTCTCAGCATAAGTGAAGAAATGCTTCAGTGCACTTCTGTTATGTGCAACATTTAAAGGATCTATTGTTAACAATGTTTTCTGGTAGCATGGGCACTGACAGTATTGCTTTTCAAACATTAGCAGTGGCCAGAATTTTCTATTGGAGATCTGAAGTTTTTAAAATATCCCCCACCACTTTTAGAATTTTTTTAAAGTAACTTGTTTTAGATATCATGAAAACCATCAAGATAATTTACAAACTACTAGGTTATATCAGGACTGAAAATGTGGAAACGGAGAAAAATGTTCTGTAAAAGAGAATTCAAGCAAAGGAAGATGGGAAGAAAAGGCTTCTCAAAACAAAGGCAAGTGCTTGGAGAAATGAACAAGGGGTATGAGATAGCACTAGGAAAGTTGTCAAATTATTTGTTTGACGTTAATTTATCTTCTAGTGATTCAGATGAAGTAATTATGTCTGGTAATTTCATCTACATTACTCCAACTTGAACTGAAGTAGTCTTGCAGTGTGTAGTTTGTATGGAGTGCTAAATAGCAGAAAGGCTTGCATTTGGATGTGTTATTAAGCATCTACATGAATCAACAAAGAAAATATGGATAAAAGGATGGATAAAAATGTGTTATTGTACAGGTACAGGTATAGTTTTAGAATACTTAAAAAAATTCAAAACATACTTCGAATTAGCTTGCAACTACATAACATGTTTTGACAAGACCACACAGTAAATTACAGATAGATCTGGAAATTATTTGTCATTTGATGTGCTAAAAGAGGAAAGACAGGACTGCACTATGTATGCCAAATCAGTATGTCCCCAATAGTTACACTAAATATTTATTTCAAGCTTCTTCCATATATACAGTATCTTGAGCATATTAAATGAAAAAATTCTTTTGTCTTCTGTGTTTCATCAGAAAATGTGATTTGTCTCATTTGTTTCATGAAGTTACATCAACTATTGAAGACTGGTCAAGAAAAAAAAACTATTGAAACCTAGCTAAGATATAGAACATTAAATTTAGAAATTCAGCACAAATAAAATTTGAAGATCCAGGTTTTTTGAAAAATTGAGAATAATTTCTGTTGCTAGGCTTTTCTGTGAATAAGGAATGTAGACATTTCAGAATAAAGAATAGAACTCGTAAATCACATTTATGATAATGAAGAAGGAACTAATTGTAGCAGATGTGAAGTAAAAAACCTTATATATTTATCATTAATATTTTGGAAGGCGCTCCACAGAAATAAAAAAATTTAAAATACAAATATTTTCTTGTTTATTAAATTTCTGCTAGGATAGAATGCCAATACAAGTGAAAGTAAAGAACAGCAAAGCAAAAGACTGTAGTGGACACAGGCTATATATACATTACTCCACACCAGTAACATCTTTCACATTATAACATACACTCTTTGTTTACTGATGTTCAATTAAGAGATTGCACAAGTCAATTTCTGTTTATTAGATGTTTCAAAATGCTCATTTTGACTACTCAGAATTTATGACTGTTGAACTAAATTTCATAGTCACTATTTGAAATTAAGAAAAATAACATCTCCTCTGAAAAACTGAAGAAAAAACAAAACAACAACAAAAACCCAGACAAACTCTATGTTTGCTTCTTTTCCTAAACAAATAACCTTTATGACTTGTGCTTATGATACTTGAACTAGGACGCAGTTTTCTTCTCCAAAAATATTTGGACAAAGCAAGATAGCTGGTTGGAAAAAAAAAAAAAAAGCTTCTTAAGAGCTTAAACACAAATTTACTTTCATAATTGGGAGTAGGAATTGAAGAGGTAGGAAAATATCATGTTCTTTTAGATATATTGGGTTCTAACATGAGTTGTCCACTGGGAAATTACAATGGATTCTATTCAGCTCTCTTAATATACTGACTCTCAAGCTACAGTAACAAGCTGTTTGGGGTCAGTGAATGAACGAAGTGCCACAAAGAAAGAACCGAACAACTCCAGACATCAGTTCCTGCACCACAGTAGGTATTTAAGGACATGAAGAGAGCCCCCTGCACTCCAGAAAGCTTGCTTCTTCCTTCTCCTCTATTATGTCAGCTGTAATAGAGTTTACAGAATTCCTGTGAGTCCCCTAAGTATCTCAAAATACTGCATCTCCCTGAAATAAATATTGTAATAGCCTAATTCACTTCAACCATCAGAAATTCCTCTGTTGCACCAAATTTGGATTGAACTTTTTTCACACTATAGTTTTCAATATTCAGAGAATATTGAAAATTTCATCTGAAGGGATTTAATCATAAATATAGGGAAAGTTAGATTTTATATTGCAACAGTATTTCTATTAAGCAGTAAGAATACATGTTTAGATGGCTACCTTTGAAATTTTACCCTTGATGTAGAGGCTATAAGACTGAAGCAATGCCAGTTCATAATACAAAATACTTAACTGTTTCATCATTTAAATTTTAAGTTCACTTGACAGATTATTATTTGTTACTGTAATTATCTTTGATGTACTTAGATAGACTTTATCTCAAACTACATTGAATTTGAAAGAAGAGAATAAAAGTAGCCATAAGTGGAGGCAGTGTTCAAAAATATATTACAGCAAATGTCTATGTCACAGGAGCCAGTCATTGAATCATCTCTTGAAAACAGAGGTAACACAGGATTCTGAGATCACACACTTGAGTGTTACACACAGTTAAACTCACTGCAATACACCTCCTTTCAAATATATCACAATAGCTACAATTTTAGTCAGTCAACACACACACTGCATAACTGTATATTTAAAAATAGCGGCCTGTTCGGTGAAATAGAGATTTGGACTTAGGCTATTTCTGTTTGAGTTTTTTTTTTCTGTTTTGTTTTTAAAGTGGGTCATAGAGCTTTCATTAGGGCATGAACTACTTAAGGGCTACATTGCTACCAACATTAGTGCATCATGCCAGCACAGTGTAGCACCGGCTAACATGGCTTGCTGTGTGTGTACACACACATGCATTATTATTTTATACTCTAGATCAAACATTCAAATTCTGCTAGAGTCCTCTAACAACCTTCTCTTCACCAGCAACTCTGAAAACATAAATAGAAAAGTAATATGTAATATATTTACCTGGGTTGATACCAGGAACACTAGTACAATGGTTGGCTGATGCTGAGTGAGGAGTATATGAGACTCTTCTGAAACTCACAGCAACACCAGCTTCTCCCACAGGGTGTTCCTGGGATCCAAGTCACAGATAGTCAAATATAGAGCAGGGTCAGTCATGAATCACTGAAACATCTTTCAAAGTCTTCATATAAGGTACACCTGTCCATTTCCCCTAAAGACTGATCATTCTCCCACATTTCAAGATCACCCCCTCTACTCTGCCCTGATGAGAAGGCATCTGGAGTACTGCATCCAGTTAGGGTCTCCTCAGTTTAAGAAGGACAAAGAATTACTGGAGGGGGTCCAGCAGGAGGCTACAAAGATGATTATGGGCCTGGAGCATCTTTCTTACGAGGAGAGTCTGATAGAGCTGGGGCTGTTCGGCCTGGAGAAGAGAGGGCTCAGAGGGGATCTTATCAGTGCTTATAAATATCTCAAGGATAACAGTCAAGAGGACAGGACCAGACTCTTTTCAGTGGTGCCCAACGATAGGATGATGGGCAACAGGCAAAGACTAAAGCATAGAAGTTTCATCTAAACATGAGGAGAAACTTCCCTGCGGCTGACAGGGCACTGTAACAGTTGCTCAGAGAGGTTGTGGAGTCTCCTTTTCTGGAGACATTCAAAACCCACCAGAGAAAAGACAGAGGAGGAGAGGAGGAGAGGAGAAGAGGAGAGGAGGAGAGGAGGAGACGACCTATTGGGGAATGACCTATTAGAGAGCAGTGTAGGGGAAAGGGACCTGGGGGTCCTAGTGGACAGCAGGATGACCATGAGCCAGCACTGTGCCATTGTGGCCTGGAAGGCCAACGGCATCCTGGGCTGTATTAGAAGGGGGGTGGTTAGTAGGTCCAGAGAGGTTCTCTCCGTTCTACTCTGCCCTGGTGGGACCACATCTGGAATATTGTGTCCAGTTCTGGGCCCCTCAGTTCAAGAAGGACAGGGAACTGCTGGAGAGAGTCCAGCGTAGGCCAACAAAGATGATGAAGAGAGTGGAGCATCTCCCTTACGAGGAAAGGCTGAGAGAGCTGGGTCTCTTTAGTTTGGAGAAGAGCAGACTGAGGGGTGATCTCATTAACATTTATAAATATGTAAAGGGTGAGTGTCACGAGGATGGAGCTAGGCTCTTCTCGGTGACAACCAATGATAGGGCAAGGGGTAACGGGTACAAACTGGAACACAGGAGGTTCCACTTAAATTTGAGAAGAAACTTCTTCTCAGTGAGGGTGACAGAACACTGGAACAGGCTGCTCAGGGATGTTGTGGAGTCTCCTATTCTGGAGGCATTCAAGACCTGCCTGGACGCCTTCCTGTGTAACCTCATCTAGGTGTTCCTGCTCTGGCAGGGGGATTGGACTAGATGATCTTTTGAGGTCCCTTCCAATCCCTAACATTCTGTGATTCTGTGTGAGAGGAGGAGAGGAGAGAAGAGTTCTGCTCTGTTAACCAAACTACTGAAAACAACCTGAATGAAAACAACTGCAGGTACCCCACCTAAAACAATCAATGCAAAACAACTTCAACCAAAAAAATCACCTACATCAAGCAACCTAAACCCACCGGCCTTCAACAACCAGCTTCTCACAACCACCCTCAAAGAACCTGCCTCAAACAAACAACCTCCAACCACCTCAACAACCTCAACCAAGCTACCAAAACCAACAACCTCAACTAAAACAGCCCCTGCTTGCAAGGGCTCAGGGCTGGCTGCACCATCCACAGCTGCCACTTGTCAGCTCTCCCTGTGGGCAACACAAGCGCCTGGCAGGGACCAGAGCGCTTCTCACACATCCCTGGCCAAGAAGCACAGCAGCAAAACAAGTTGTGGAAGACAAAAAGTCTGCTCGTCATTGCTACATGTCACACTTTGGAAAAGATCCCACGGTACCACACATCTCTTCTTCTTCTTTTGTGCATGGTGAGTCCCACGCCTCATTCTCAAGGTTCTCCCTCTTCAGGAACCAGGGACAGCTTGGCCTCTATTCCTGCTGCTGCTCTCTGCAGCTCTTGGACTTGTCTTTGCCAGCCTGCAAGGGATATTTTCTCACGCTCAACTGAAGAATGCATCAGCCAACTCCTGGCTACACTTGGGCTTGTGTTCATGTTTTTGAGCATCAGTTCTGAAACAGAGTCAGAAACAGAAATAAAATGCCATGAAATAACATAAAGGAAATAAATAAATTAACAACAAAATAAAATAAAAAATAATAATACAATACAATAAAATAGAAACATCCATATTCATTGTGTTATATGTCCTTGAAATTGATTTTGGAACTGAAACCCTCCTGTCCTTTTGGGCAAACAGTCTCTTTGTTACTGACTCACTGTGAAGGAAGAGAAGAGAGAAGAGGAGAAGAGCATAGGAGAGAACAGAATGGAGGGGAGAGGAGGGGAGGGGAGGGGAGGGGAAGGGAGGGGAGGGGAGGGGAGGGGAGGGGAGGGGAGGGGAGGGGAGGGGAGGGGAGGCGGAAGGGGAAGGGGAAGGGGAAGGGGAAGGAGACATGAGTTCTGTTCCATTGAGATCCTGAACAGAATTGCAACCCTGGATTTCATTAGAGCCATCATTGGCCTTTTTTTAAGAAGCAATTGCTAGGGGAAATCCCGTGGGACAGAATACTTGAATGTAAAGGGGCCCAAGATAGTTGGTTGGCATTTAGGGACTGCTTCTTCCAAGCTCAAGATCAGAGCATCCCAACATGCAGGAAGTGAATGAAGGGAGCCAGGAGACCTGCTTGGTTAAACAGGGAACTGCTGGGCAAGCTCAAGTGGAAGAGCAGAGTCTACAGATCATGAAAGGAGGGGCTGGGTAGTTGAGAAGAATATAAGACTATTGCCAGAGGATGTAGGGAGGCAACTAAGGCCTCCTTAGTGAGAGGGGTCTCACCACCTGGTGAGAGGGGTCATGGACAACAGAAAGAGCTTCTTTAAATACATGGCAGATAAAATTAACAGCAGAGGCAATGTAGGCACATTGATGAATTAGGTGGGTGCCCTGGTGACAGAAGATACAGAGAAGGCAGAGGTACTGAAGGCCTTCTTTGTCTACACTGCTGGAGGCTGTCCTGAGGAGCCCCGTACCCCTGAGGTGATGGAACAAGTTATCCTTGGTGCCATCTCAAGGCATATCAAGGATAAGAGGGTCATTAGGGGCAGTCACAGTCAACATGGCTTCACCAAGGGTAAGTCATGCTCAACCTGTCTCTAAGCCTTTTATGAAGACATAGCCAGGTGGATAGATGATAGTAAAGCAGTGGACGTGGTCTATCCTGATTTCAGTAAAGTATTTGACAGTGTCTCCCACAGCATCAACGCAGCTAAAGTGAGGAAGTGTGCACTGGACGATCAGGTAGTGAGGTGGACAGTGAAGTAGCTGAAGGAAAGAAGCCAGAGAATCATGGTCAATGGAACAGAGTCTAGTTGGAGGCCTGTATCTAGTGGAGTGCCTCAAGAGTCAGTTCTGGGACCAGTAGTATTCAATATATTGATCAACAGCTTGGATGAGGGAATAGAGTGCACTGTCAGCAAGTTTGCTGATGACACCAAGCAGGGAGGAGTAGCTGACATGCCAGAAGGCTGTGCTGTCATCCAGTGAGACCTGGATGGGCTGGAGAGTTGGGCAGGGAAAAATTTAATGAAATATAACAAGGGCAAGTGTAGAGTCTTGCATCTGGGCAGGAAGAACCACAGGTACCAGCATAAGTTGGGGAATGACCTATTAGAGAATTGTGTAGGGGAATGAGACCTGGGGGTCCTGGTGGACAGCAGGATGACCATGAGCCAGCACTGTGCCCTCGTGGCCTGGAAGGCCAATGGCATCCTGGGCTGTATTAGAAGCCGGGTGGTTAGTAGGTCCAGAGAGGTTCTCCTTTCTCTTTACTCTGCCCTGGTGAGACCACATCTGGAACATTGTGTCCAGTTATGTGCCCCTCAGTTCAAGAAGAACAGTGAACTGCTAGAGAGAGCCCAACGCAGGGCAACAAAGATGATTAAGGGAGTGGAGCATCTCCCTTATGAGGAAAAGCTGAGGGAGCTACATCTCTTTAGCTTGGAGGAGACTGAGGGGTGATCTCATTAACGTTTATAAATATGTAAAGGGTGAGTGTCACAAGGATGGCAGGCTCCTCTCGGCAAGGGGCAATGGGTACAAACTGGAACACAGGAGGTTCCACTTAAATTTGAGAACAAACTTCTTCACAGTGATGGTAACAGAGCAGTGGAACAGGCTGCCCAGGGAGGCTGTGGAGTTTACTTCTCTGGAGACATTCAAACCCACCTGGACACATTCCTGTGTAACCTCATCTAGGTGTTCCTGCTCCAGCAAGGGGATTGGACTAGATGATCTTTCAGGGTCCCTTCCAGTCCCTAACATTCTGTGATTCTGTGATCTTCAAATATTTTCTTGATTTCCCTTAGTAACAGGAATTGCAATTACTGTGCTTTCCAACATAGAACTTGAAAATCACACATCGTCACCTTACCTTAGCATTCTCTGGAAGCATCCTATAATCAGTACTGTTTGTTAGCAGGACAAGACATACCATGGGAAAAAAAAAAAAAAAAATTGCTTCTGTTGGCATGAGAAGGAGGGAATGAGAAAGAAGGGGTAGAATTAATCCTTTTAAGTTCATGAACATGATAATGGACTAGGTTCAAAGGAAAGACTAAACACTCCTCAAAGAATGGGAATAAATGCCTTCCACAGTTAAGATAACATGTAATTCAATTACAAATTACTCACACTGTCTACCATATTCAGTTGTCTCATTTGTAAATGTATGCTTTATTTACTCAGTTGTGAACTGCACAGTTTTAGATTTTTAACTACACATATCTTTGGTACAGGCAACATATAAAAGGTCAGTGTGTGATTATTTTCTTCTGTTCATCCAAGAGAAGGAAGAGGAAAATAACAATATTGTAACGCTAAGAGATTTAAAAATAATCTTAATTATTATGGTTTATTCTTTCTAGCCATCAGGCTAAGTTTTATTTTCCTGTCTCTTCCAGAGGGATCATAACACTATCTTTTAATCTTGAAGTTTTCTTTTTTGTACTTTCAGTTTTAGCTTACTTAAAGATGAACTGAAGAAAATCAACAGATGCGGTGCAGTTAAGAAGCACCCATCTCTTTTTTTCTTAAATGTACTAGCCTCTTTATTAGAGTTTATTTCTTGAAATTCTACCGTTATGGTAGCAGTATTAATACTACCAATAATAATAATAATAATAATAATAATAATAATAATAACAAAACTACTCTTCTATGTTGGAGAATCCCCAAGATCATTCTTTTTTTCTTTTTTTTTTAAGAAAAGGCATTGGAGCATAAAATAATTCTGAATATTTAATAAAAGTAAAGCAGGAAATGTATGTTGTGAAATGGCTGTCAAGCTCTCTTTCAGATACGGCACTCAAAGTGGCAAGTAAGTCTTTTATCAGGTTACATAATGAGCTATGCTTACCTCAGCTGTGATCTACTTTTAGGCCAATATAAAGGAGGAGGGATGAAACGCAGATAATTCAACAACTTCTCTTGTCTGGAAAGGCTCTGCTCCTTATTAACTCCAGTCATTAACTACAACAGCAAATCCATCTTTCTGGTTTGCTCATTATGTTGCTGCAGTTGGATGACCAAGAATTTAGGCAGATCCACCTACCTTGGGCCAGTAGACTCTGTCCTTTCTTTACGCTCTAGATGGCATGTATGTTCACCATATAATGCATCAAATACTCCCAGTCCCACTATCCCTGTTAAAACATTGTTGTTCCTTTCAGATCGCACCTGTAGCTATTTTTAACCCTGGGCTATCGTACTCTACTATTAAAGTGGGAAAAAACAAACAAACAAACAGACAAAGCCCCACAACTTTTTAAAGTGGCTTCCATGTAAAACTTGTTATTTTTATTCCTGCTTGCTGTTACTGACTGACTGTCAAAATCCTGTTGCATCAGACATAGTCAACTCTATAGCTGTTGCATAATTTATTCCTGTTAAATTCTGTGAGAAAGTCATCCAGTGCTACTAAGGTCTTTACCCTTTGGTTAGCCCTCACCTTTTTTTGTTGAAATATGAAGTTACGATTCTCAACAAATAGAATGGCTATTTTTTTGCTGTGAGGAAATGAATGGAATGGAATAGAACAGAAGGGAACGGAACAGGATAGGATAGGATAGGATAGGATAGGATAGAATTGAATATTTCAGTTGGAAGGGTCCTATATGTAGTCCAACTGACTGACCAATTCAGGGCTGACTAAAAGTTAAAGCATGTTCTTAAGTATGTTCTCCAAAAGCTTCTTAAACATTGACAGGCTAATCTTTACATGGCATAGAATTTATCTCACACAAGTCACATGGAAAAAACCCTATTACAAGAGCTTCACAGCATGCAATATGCTTACTAAATAGTATGTCTGAAAACTGCAGTGTTTTGGATCTATTGCTGAACGTCTGACTTTCCTTTTGATGAAACAAGATATATTCCAGCCCCAATACAGAACATTTGTTAAATAAGTAGCTTTGATAGAAGAAAAAAATGCAAAATGCATCTGAAAGGAATAGGGTGTGTATGGCGAATTTTAGAGGGTTTTTCCAGCAAATTCTGGTCAACTCTTATTTTAGGTGAACACACCCATTCATAGATAAAAGACACCTGCAATACATGTGTCTCAATTGGAAAATGCCAAGTGGCATTTTCAATGGATAGACACTCAATAAAAACACATACCACCAGGTTCATCTTAGGAGTAAAAAACAGGAACATGCTTGCGCCTGTGACCAAGAATTGCTTTCACAACACTGACTTTACTGTCTAAACCATATATTCAGGTCTCAGTAACCACACATCAAGTTCTTGTGAACTCTCTACCTTCAGCTTCTTAAGAATATGAAAACCTAGTTGCATTTTTTTAAAAAACCCTATGGCACAGATGAGTCACTTCATTTTACCATTATCCCTCAATGTTATGGAAAAACAATTTACAATTGATAGCCATTGAACAGTTCAAATTTCTTTGATGACTCATTAAGCCATTGCAACTCTGCACTCTCATTTTCTAAAACTAGACTCCTCCTAAATGGTTTCTAAAATGGTTTATATATAGTTTACCTTTCATGATATATTGAGACTGCTGGACACCAGACTCCATAAGCAACCTGTGCTTTCAGTTCAGCGCAAGTGAGAAGAAACATCACATCTGAAGAGCTTAAACTAATTTTAAGTCTTTCATATCTTTCATCTTTCCTTTCAGATCAATAGTCCAATATAATCCTTATTTTGCCTTTTACATGCTTCAAAAAATGTTTACTGACTCTTTCTCATGTTTTCTGTAAAAACCATCAGCCATTTTCTTCAAAACCTACCAGTATCCAAACATTTCTCTTAGCCCTTTACCCTTAGAGCAATGTAAAGAACAGCCAAGCTTGGTCAGTCCAAAGGTCCACCTAACTCAGTTTATTGTCCCATGGCTGACAAAGGACATGTAAAATCTAGGAAAACAAATAACAATACCTGCCACTAATGCCATTCCAGTCTCCAGGTATTTTTACGTCTAGGTCCTCCCAAGGCTTCCTCATCCAGCAGCCCTCAATGGTCTCTTCTGTGGATTTCAGAGGGATATAAATGCATATGTGACCAATTTCTATCATTTACAGCATCCAGCAGAAAGGAGGTAAGAGGCTACCGTCCTTACCTCTTTGGAACATGACCGTTGCCAGTTCCTTCTACCCTTTAGTGCTTCAAAGGATTTGGGGACTGACCCCTCTCCAAACTTGATTGCAGACCCTGTAGGCAAAATATATACTGTGATATCTCATTTCAAGGACTTGATCTCACTAGGATGAGTAGTTTTGTTATCTCATGGGGTATCATCTGTTGCTCAGGAAGTTCATTATGGGGGCCTAATCTGGGACTGAGCACATGATTAATCAGGCCTATTCTTAATAACTTTTATGTTGTCAAGCTTTCGAATGAAAAACAAAAATTAAATAAACTGTAAGACAAAATAAGTGGTTTTGCCAATAAGAAGCCAAAGCCTTCCTGCCTGAGCACATGAATTTGTCATTCCTATGAAGGCTTATTCTATTCAGGTAGTAAGCCACATACTTTAAGAAGAGTGAAAGAGAAAGGCCTGACAGCTGCTGCTAGTGCTGTGAGCAGTATGTAGGAATCACAAACTAGCCAGCAGAGCTGGCCTTTTCCTGACTTTTGCACCAGGTCATGTTCCTTTATCTTCACGCATACAGAAAAGGACTTATTTCAACAAAAGCAAATTTTGTTCCCTCTCCCAGGACCCACCCCAGGCAAATAAAATGAAAGTGAACCTACTTTTATTTTTTTGTCTGCGATTTGTTCTTAAACCTGCTTCAAAAGTATCTATAAATGGCCATTGTATTACCATAGCACAGAGCATATTATGCCCATGGACAATCACACAGAATTAATAAATCCTAGTTAACTTCCTATTAATGCAACAAGGGAAGTCAGGCTACTTCTAATAATTTTAAGGCATCATAGGTATCATGGCGATGCTGATCACTGCACTGTCGAAGGGATAGAAAGGAGACAACTTCTGATATTTCTTGGGGAATCCATGGATGCCCATGCTGTTGTGCTCCTTTCCCCTCAGCAACCAGGTCACAAGAACTCCCAACTATAGGACTTAATGTAACTTCATCTTCTTTCATATCTGCATCGTCACTCTTATTTTCTAAACATACATTTTCCCTCTCCAGAAGACCATGAAACAGTACCAAAGACAGTATGTGACAAACAGACTGATAGACAAAAACTGTGGTTAGGAGATTTATCTAAGCTGCTTGCAATATTTTCTTTGTTTTCATCCTTTATCTTTGTTCCTTTAGGATGTTTTTCTTCTCTGTTTACCGGTTTCTTCAGTGATCAGGCACTTCAAGTCTGATATGTTTTTCCATTTATGTTTTTCCATTTCTGTATTTCCATATGGTTTCCATATGGTTTCTTCAGTGATCAGGCACTTCAAGTCTGATATGTTTTTCCATTTATTGCTATGTTGCACTCAGTGTATTTCAGACATGAACAAATCTAGGGACATGTAAAGATTTATTTAGTAACAATTCCATTCCCTCTATGCAATTTTTTTTTTTTCTTCACTTGTCAGGTTTAGTTCAAACAGTGGAGACAGCAAACGGGAAAACCAGCACAGGTTTAAATATTCTCACAAGGCTCTACTCACCTCTTCTGCAGGTAGGAAGTGTTCTTTGTTTAGACTGCTGCTAAAAAGTGGGAAGTCTCCTACAGCCTCCCTGTTGCTTAGCAACATCATATGTAAGCTCTCATTTTCAATAGTAACAGGAGATTCCCTTAACGGAGGTCATTCTCCATCTGAAATAAATTTCAGTTATATTCTTTGTTTCAGATTACAGAGAAAAGACTAATCCGTTCCTGTGCTATGGAAAACATTTTCATAGCATGTTTTTGAATACAAGTAGGAAAATACAAGTAAATAACGCCTGGGGAAACAAGAAAAACACTCAGTTCCCGAGATCAGCTGATCGGAGCCAGCTCGGCCGGAGCCGTTGGAGAAGATCTCGATGTACAGAGATACAGAAGTACAGAGATAGAGAGATACAGAGAACGCCCCTACGGCTTTCCTGGCTGCACTTCGATTCCGCAACCCGGAAGCCCCCAGCAGCCCTTGCGAGAGCGGCTGACGTGGCGTGGGCGTTACCACGGTGACGGTGATCACACCCCCGCCCCTCGCCTCGAAACAGCCTCAGGGAGGGCAGGGGTACGTCGCTGCCCACCAGGCTCTGGGAGGGGCAACCAGATTAGTGATGCGGGTGAGTACCAGCCACACTGTGCTGCAGCAGCGGGCCTGGTAGCTCGTGCAGCAGGTGTAGAGGTTCTGTCCCTCCTTGCTTGTTAGACCTTGTCACCTGTTGCCAGTGTCCCAGACTGCTGTCGACCATTGTCTCCTCCAGACAGAGACCTTGTCACAAAAAGGCTGCAGGAACTCAGACCAATGAGCTACTCCAAACCGTGTCTGTTCAGTCTTATGGCTGCAGGGAGTGCCAGAGGCTGCTGCTGCCGGGTCAGGGAGGCAGCATTCCACCTGCGTGAGGTGTGAGCAGGTGCAAGATCTGCTCAGCATGGTCGCGAAACTTAAGGAGGAGGTTGAGACACTGAGGTCCATCAGGGAGTGTGAGAAGGAGACTGACTGGTGGAGAAACTCCCAGGTGTGCCAGCCAGAAAGGCCCCAGGGAGATACTCCCCAAAAGGTGATGGACCCCCTGCCCTGTTGGGCAGAGGGGGGAGATTTGAGACAGCCCCTGCCCTGTGCCTGTTGGACAGAGTAGGGGGCCAAAAAGATGAGGAGGGTTGGAAGCAAGTTCCAGTTCGGCATCACGGGCAACTCTTCTCCCCACCCGCCTTGCTTCCCCAGGTGCCCCTCCGTAATTGGTTTGAGGGCCTGATCTTGAGGGAGAGGCAGGTCAGGATGTGGTGGAAGGCCCAACTATGAGGTCACAAAGGAAGAGGCAGTTGACTCCATGCTTCAAGACTGCCTCTGGTAAGAAAGAAAGAAGGGTAATTGTAGTGGGTGATTCCCTTCTGAGAGGGACAGAGGGCCCAATCTTCAGAGTTGACCCTCATCATAGGGAAGTGTGCAGTCTACCTGGAGCCTGGATCAGGGACATCACCAGGATGCTCCCCAACCTGGTGCACTCAACAGACTACGAGCCACTGCTGATCTTCCACATAGGTGGGGAGGAAGGTGCATCCCGTAGACTGAGGGGAATGAAGAAAGATTTCAAGGCGTTGGAATGGTTGGTGAAAGAGTCTGGAGCTCAAGTGATTTTTCTCTTCCCTCCTTCCGTTTTCAGGTGATGACACAGGATGGAATAGAAAAATTCAGTCCGTAAACGGTTGGCTACAAGACTGGTGCTCCAGGCAGGGCTTTGGGTTCTTTGATAATGTCTGGTTTTATAACACACCAGTCTGGACAGTAATACATGGGAAAGGTTTATCTCATAGGGGCAAAAGGATGCTGTCCCAGGAATTAGCAGGGCTCATTTGGAGGGCTTTAAACTAGATTCGAAGTGGGATGGGGCTGTAGCTGGGCTTGCACCAGTGGGGCAGCACCCTAGAGTTGATGAAGGCTGGGAGGCCTCCCACCCACCTAGGGCAAGGACTCTTGTTTGAGGCCTGTATCTAGTAGAGTGCCTCAAGGGTCAGTTCTGGGACCAGTATTATTCAATATATTCATCAATTACTTGGATGAGGGAATAGAGTGCGCTGTCAGCAAGTTTGCTGATGACACCAAGCTAGGAGGAGTGCTTGACACGCCAGAAGGCTGTGCTGCCATCCAGTGAGACCTGGACATGCTGGAGAGTTGGGTGGGGAGAAATTTAATGAAATATAACAAGGGCAAATGTAGAGTCTTGCATCTGGGAAAGAAGAACCCCAGCTTCCATTATAAGTTGGGGAATGACCTATTACAGAGCAGTGAAGAGGAAAGGGACCTGGGGGTGCTGGTGGACAGCAGGATGACCATGAGCCAACATTGTGCCCTTGGAGCATCTCCCTTATGAGGAAAGGCTGAGGGAACTGGGTCTCTTTAGTTTGGAGAAGAGGAGACTGAGGGATGACCTCATTAATGTTTACAGATATATAAAGGGTGAGTGTCACGAGGATGGAGCCAGGCTCTTCTCAGTGACAACCAATGGTAGGAAAAGGGGTAATGGGTTCAGACTGGAACACAAGAGGTTCCACTTAAATTTGAGAACAAACTTCTTCACAGTGATGGTAACAGAACACTGGAACAGGCTGCCCAGGGAAGTTGTGGAGTCTCCTTCTCTGGAGACATTCATAACCCGCCTGGACACATTCTTGTGTAACCTCATTTAAGTGTTCCTGCTCCAGAAGGGGGATTGGACTAGATGATCTTTTGAGGTCTCTTCCAACCCCTTACATTCTGTGATTCTGTGTAATTCTGTGAAAAAGGCCAAACATTTTCAGTATTACTGTTGAAAAAAATCCTCTCAAGACCCACCCTAAAATTCTTAAAAAAAGTGACTGTAGAGGAATCAGTTCAGAGTAATCCGATTGCAGGCCAAGTATGCAGGTTTTCACCTAACAGGTTTAGTGTAATTATGTTCTCTGTCGGTAAATTTGCCGGTTGTTTCATCATCTAGGAATGAATAGCACTTCTGTGTTGTGGTTTGCTCAGTAATTGACATTGCAGGGTTAGAGAAGGAGATCTGCCAAGAATTATGACAAAATATATGATTTTTTTCTAGAAGAACTGTTTCAGAATGTTTTTGAAAGGCAAAAGGAAAAATAAAAAATATCCAGTCAGGATGACCATGTTTGCAAGAACAGAAAAAATGTCAAAATAACATTTCAGGTCGTCTGAATTTCTGCTACTTTTTATCTACTCATGTAAAATTATGGATTATGTGAAAAGCAGAGTTTGACTTTCATACTAACATGTCCAATTCCTCATTTCTTTTACCAGGTTTCCATAAAAGACTAACAAAACATAGGTTATGAAACAGGAAATGTATCTATTACCAACTGCCAGGTAGAAATTCTAACACCTAATGGACGTCCTGCTACCTAATAAATACATAAAGATCATATAGCAGCAAAGTTCTGTTTGCAAGAGAGAGAGGAAGAAAGAACAAGCCACAAGTGATGAAGTGACAAGTTTTTCACTACCATTACATTTTATTCTTGTCTTTGTCTGACTGCCAAAAATGTAAGAACAATAATTGCAAGACACTTCAACTTTACATAACTGACGCATCTGATTTAATCGTGTTTTGTTGTTGTTGTTTTGTTTCTTTGTTTTTCAGCAGAACAGTAGAAACTACAGAGGGGGATATGAGTGTGAAGAAAAACAAAATAAAAATATCCATGCTTTCATTTAATAACAGCAAAACCACTTCAAAGAACATAATTTTTCTTCTAGAAATTTTTTTGTAGTGAAAAAAGTGAATAATAACTGATACCTAAAATAAGCAATTAGTAATAAAATAAGTCTATATGAGTAAGCATCATAGATTTTAGGCATTTACTAAGTTAATAAGAAGAAAGTTCACAGATGTTAGGTGTTAGGCATTTGGTAGGTGTTAAGTCACAAGAATGGTGTTTGTTAAGATAAGCTGGAGGTTAGAGGACAATGCCCTTGTTCTCAGAAGATAAGGTGGCAACACCAGTGCGGGCAGGTTACAAGCCACATGACAAAGGAATGTAATGCATATGCAAGCGATTTCTTGGAAATGTGACAAATATGTATGATCTGTGTGGATATAACCTGTGTCTGGGAATTGTTTGGGGCACCCACCAGGCAGAACAATCCCCATCGGAGCTCATGCATCAATAAAGGATGCTTGCTTTTAAAACCACAAGTTTTTCAGGTTTCAGAGGTTTTGTTTTTTTTTTTTTTTTAATTTGCTGATTTATGGTATCATAACTGCAATCTCAAACAATTTCACTATTGACACTAGGATTATTGATAATTTTTCACATTTAGTAGTACTGTATTTATGTGCCATTTCTCTAGAGGAAGAATAAGGACTTTAGTGACTGGTGTTAGAAGAATAGTCTACAGGTACCTTTGTATCTTTTCCAAAGCAAATTCCTTCCTCTTGTACAATGTATGCAGTTGTGTTTCCAAGAGTATTGTTCAGATGAGTAGAATACAAAAGCCGGTGATTGCTATGGATTTATTGGACCAGCTAGATACTTAAAAGAGCACCTTGACAATGTGGTGAAGCAAGAGGGATAGGTTAAACTATTACAAATAAAACAGCAACAATCCATCACCACCTTCTGTATTAGAAAATTTGTTAGCCATTTCTACAGAAAGATTTAAAGAAATTAAGAAAAAGCCACTCATCCTTATCTGAGCTTATATTTAAAAATGTTTACACTAAGCGTCAAATACTGTGTTTAGGAAGCAACAATTACATAATGTATATTTGTTTTTCTGTTTAGTATCTGAAAGGCATAGACCAGCAGTGCCCATTTAGTAACCTGTAGCTTTATGCTAAACTACACTTACTTGAAACACAAGGCAGCAGTTCAAGAACCCCCCAGTAAATTCTCCGCTTCACTGACTTCAGTAGATTGATGATTTCATTTACAGTTTTCAGCTACTGTTTTTGAAAAAAGTATTAAATAAATATAAGAAGGGAATCAGTGACCAAATGTGCTGAATTCCAGATTCACCATAGCTAAATGTGCTAAATGTTTGATGAAGTATATAAATAATTAGTAACAAGCATATACATTTTAAAAGTTTCTTATGCTCAGGCATGCACGTATATGGCAGCTGAGTTTGGAGTTGCTGTTTCTCTTCCCTAGCACTTTATGTGGCTAACCAGGGAGCCACGTTCTTTTCCTGTGCCTTTCAAAGAAGCAGTGGCCCATCACTTTATTGTGTGCTCTTTAATTCCCTCAGCTATAGCAGAGAGATACTGATGTTCATTAACTGCTCACTGGGAGTTGTATGTAGTGGAACGCTACATAATCCATTCATTCACATCTCTATTAATGGCATTCTTTCATAGACACAACACCAGATACTTATTCCCCCAAGCTCTCTTCATTTGTTTACTCACACTAAATCTTCCATGCCACATTTAATCATATCAGCCCTGACCTGGGAAAATTATTTTGATTATGAAATACATATATATGTATATATACACATACATACTTACAAAAATTGTATTAAATTTCATTACAATATGGCACACAGATATCCTGACAAAAAGCGTATTTTAAGGAGTTAAATAGTAGGGAACTGTAGACATGAACATATTAAAGGTACACTGGAGTGAGAGCACAAGTACATGTGTAAAATAGGGAATCTACCCTGTATTTAGTCTAGCAAACTTCACATTCTACTTGCTATACTGTAATAATCTTTCTAACATTGAAAGACTATAAAAGAGCTGCATGTTTATTCTAGGTTACTATCACCTAGAGCTGGCAATTATTTTTTTAAAGACAAAACCTTCTTGAAAAACCTGTTGGTTTTGTTTTGTTTTGTCTGTTTGTGGTTTCATTGTTGTTTTTAAATATAACTATTCCAGAAATGCACTTGAAAATAACTTTAAGAGTTCCAATAAACCTGGCTTAAGAAAAGGACCCTTAACCAATCTCTGTGCATTGAAATTCACTTAAAGTTCCCAAAATACACGCCCCCTCATCCAGAAGACAGAGACAGGGAGCAAAATGAAGCCCAAATAATCCAAGGTGAAATGGCTAGTGACCTGCTACAACACTTAGACACACACAAGTCTATGGGGCCAGATGGGATCCACCCAAGGGTTCTGAGGGAGATGGTGGTGCAGGTGATCACCAAGCCACTTTCAATTATTTATCAACAGTCCTGGCTAAGTGGAGAGGTCCCAGTTAACTGGAAGTTGGCAAATGTGACAACCCATCTACAAGAAAGGGTTGGAAGGAGGATCGGGGGAATTACAGGCATGTCAGTCTGACCTCAGTGTCAGGGAAGGTCATGGAACAGGGCATCTTGAGTGCCATACCAGGACAACCAAGTGATCAGGCCCAGTCAGCATGGGCTTATCAAAGGCAGGTCCTGCTTGACCAAGCTGATCTTCTATGACAGACTGACCTGTTTACTGGATGAGGGAGAGGGCCTGTGGATATTGTGTACTTAGACTTCAGTAAAGCCTTTGACATCATTTTCCACAGCATTCTCCTGGAGAAACTGTCTGCTCATGGCTTGGACAGGTGTGCATTTTGATGGGTAAAGACCTGGCTGGATGGCTGGTGCCAAAGAGTCATGGTGAATGGCGGTCAAATCCAGTTGGCAACTGGTCATGAGTGGTGTTCCCCAGGTCTCAGTACTGGGATCAGTTCTGTTTAATATCTTTATTCATTTTCTAGATGAGGGGATTAAGTGCAGCCTCGTTAAGTTTGCAGATGACACCAAGTCAGGTGGGAGTGTTGATCTGCTTAACAGTGGAAAGGATCTTCAGAGGGATCTAGACCAGCTGAATTGATGGACTAAGGCCAACTGTATGAGGTTCAACAAAGCGAAGTGCCAGGTCCTGCAGTTGGGTCACAACAACCCCAAGCTAGAGGCTTGGGGAAGAGTGCCTATAAAGCTACTTGGTGGAAAAGGGTTGGGGGTGTTAATTGACAGCCAGCTGAACATGAACGAGCAGTGTGCCCAGGTGACAAAAAAAGGCCAGCAGTATCCTGGCGTGTGGCCAGTAGGACTAGGGAAGTGATCATACCCTTGTACTCAGTTCTGGCAAGGCCCCACCTTGAATACTGTTTTCTGTTTGGGGCCCCTCACTACAGGAAAGGCACTGAGGTACTGGAGCGAGTTCAGAGAAGGGCAACAAAGCTGGTGAGGGGCCTGGAGAACAAGTCTGATGAGAAGCATCTGAGGGAACTAGGATTGTTTAGCCTGGAGAAAAGGAGGCTGAGGGGAGACCTTATCACTTTCTACAACTACCCGAAAGAAGATTGTAACATGGAGGTTGTTGGTCTCTTCTCCCAAGTAGCAAGTGATAGGACAAGAGGAAATGGCCTCAGGTTGCACCAGGGAAGATTCAGATTGGATATTAGGACATTTCTGGCTAAAAGACAAAATAATAAGGAAAGAGAAAGGAGGTGTGATTGTTACCAAGAATGCTTGTTACTTTCCAATTTATTTTGCTTGCCTACAGCTGAAGTAAGTTCCTTTATGTGAGTTAGACCACTCTAAGTGGTCCTCTGAACAGCCAGGGAGGTTTTCTCTATAGGTAAAAAAACACCTCTGCATCCCGAATGCTAAGGAATACTTTTTACTTCTACAAGGACCGTGATTAGAGATGTATCACCACAGTATCGTTCTGTAGCAATGAAATTTGATACTGATGAGGTTAGTGGGTCAGAATTACTCTTTATGCATTTCACAACCGCAGAAAACGATTGCAGGTATTGGTCAGTCTATTAGGGGACAAAAGTGAACTGAAACAAATATGATTAGTTCTGTAAGTACTTTTGCACTTGGAAAAAGATAAAACAAATATTTTTTTTCTTCTGCCTGAGCTCAAACAAAACAGTCTAAATAAACAAACATAGCTAATGAAAAGCCTAACAGTTCCTTTATTAAATAAGATAATGAAGATTAATACTGGAGACTTTTTACCTCATTTGGTGAAGAACTCATTTTTCAATATAAAAAAAAAAAAAAAAGAATTACCTGCACTAAAATAGCAATTCCATAAAGAGTGCTAAGATGTAGCGGGGCAGGGGGGGAGGGGCCGGGTGGGGAAGAGTACCACTGATCTGTTTTGGTATTAACAGAGTACCTATTTTCTCATCCAGGTCAGGTTAGCTCAGTACATTGAAAAGGTCATGGAGTTTGCTCATTCCTTAGGGACGCCATTTCACATCTGAAGGACGTTTGTGAAGATCTGAGGTGAATAAAGGACAAAATATATCTATTTCTAGTCAGCCAGAACATATCATAAGTAAGCAGCAAAATTTCACATGGAAACTACTGAAAAAGAAAAACATTGGGAGAAAGCAAAGAGTGGCATGTGCAAATATATATAAGCATCCAACTACCAAATTCTAGCTTTCTTCTATTTCTCACAGTGCAATATCCCCGAAGTATTTCTTTCTTCCCAACTCAAGAAGTGTCCAAGTTAATACAAAGAAATCACAATGACAGGAATAATTGATAAATATAGCCAACAGTGTCTGTGATTGTCTCTGCCCTCTGGAGAGAACACACTGGAGAATTTTTCCTTATTTATCTTAATCCGACCCTCCCTGATCCATGCCAACTGGCCTGGGACCAGCTTGAAGCAAATCTCAGCCATTACTAGCATGAAGTTTAATACCATGAATGAAGCACCTTATTTACACCAGGATGGCCACTCTGAGGCCTGGACATTCACACAGTACCAACGTGTCTCTTGGCTTCCAGACGTCTCAAACAGTAACAGGCTACAAGCCCTGAAGTGTACATCCAACCAGTAACATATGACATTACAGATGAGAGTGTCAGAAACTTTCAAAGTCTTGATATTAATTCAAAAAAGATACCAATACCTTCAGCAGTCATAAAATATTTTCTTCAAACCTTCTGAGAAATTAGTTAGTGAAAGGGAGTGAAATAATTTTTGTTGTTTTTTTCTCTGTCAAGTACACATTAAAAACCAGAAAAGCTGTCAGATAAAAGTATGCCACACATGCTAAAGAAAGGTATTTTGTATGCACATGGCACAAAATTTTGCCCCAACTTGGCAGACAGCTGTGCTCTCTTCTGACAATGTTTCAGCAGTAGTTCTCTGACCCATTCCATCCATTTGAATAAGCTTCATCAGCTTCATGTGATCAATTCAGTGATCATCTCATCTGAACATGTTTCTAAAAATATCTGAAGAACAGGCTGCTAGGTGTATCTCAAATCACTATCTTGAAATTTCTTATAGTGGGTATGCAGTATATGCATAGTAGTTAAAAACTACTGGATATTTTATGATATCTCACTGACACTACTATCTTGGAGATTTTTCCTCCTAATCCTTTGAAATAGTAACTCCATCCTTTCCCAGGACAGTGCCTTTGAAACACAGAAGTTAAATTTTCCTCCCTTAATTAGCATTCTAATTGCAACATATGCAATTAGAATGAGTTGTATGGCCTGACATCCTGCTTTCTGATAACATCAGAAGAACTCAAAGAGGAAAACAGGGTGCATACTTGAAGAAATTAATGTAACTCTCCATCTAAGAATTTTTGAATAGATTGAAATGTATGCTTGAGTGATCACTTGAAGCCCCTGGAACAATACTGAATGTATCTTGAACACAATTTGTTCAAATGGACTCAAATGTTATGCGTCTGGTATCTGTTTTCCTCTTCTTTCTCCCACTTTGAAACCCAAGACTTATTTCAGCTGTTTCTCGTATGAACAAAGCAAGCAATAAAGAAACTAACATTACTCATGAACACTGAATATGTGAAACTGTGACTCATTGCTTTATGAAAGCAACTATATAGGTTTTCCATTTATCTTTCAGGTGTGTTAAAATACTTAGGTCTTAAAGAATATAAGCCAATCAGATTGCATTGGGAAATTTGGGAGCTGAAGCAGCCCCCTTTGATCGAAGTTTAAACCTTCTGTTTAAGACCCTGAACAACAGAAATAAAAAGCAGAAGCAACAAAACTTACTAAGACAAGTTCCTGTACTACTAGTTGTGCTGTTAAGAATATAGTATCTACCTCAACTTCATGAATACAGACAAAAATATGAACTTCAACTTCCACAGTACTTATGCTTTGATCAACATATTTTGGGTTATTTTTAAAAAGGCTTGACATTTGCTTATTTTCTTCTGACATTCATTCCAGTATTATTCATCCCACAGAACTTCGTAAGGGGAATGCAAACTTAATTTCCTATTAAATTAATTACATTGTAATGTATCACTTATTCAGGTACCTAGAGCCTGGAGTTGCATTTCCAAAAGTAAAGAAGTTTCACCTTCCATTGGCTTCACAGATTTGCCCTCTACTGTCTTTTATTATCTATTCATAATTCATTAAGTTAACTTTTACCAGCACTACATTTTCTATCCCATGTTTCTACTTCTATGTTCTCATTTCTTTTCATGACCTTTTTTTCGTTCCTTTCAAGTCAGCATAGCTAGTCTAGGTAAATATTCCCCTATGCACATTTATTCCATGCTCTTCACTTTTTACTGGTTTCTAAAGTGCCCAAATTAACAACCCATGACAAGGCAATTCTTTTGCACCATTAGCTTCTGCAGGAGTTCCATGCATGTTATAGAGATTACTTGCCAAAACAAATAAGGCAAATAACGTGTGGTACACCCACACATGTATGCCTGCAGTGAGAGCTTAAGTCCTCAGCTCTAAGTAGTTCTGGACAAGAACGTATGCCAAAAATCAAAGCTGTTGCTTCTCTGCAGCTTTTTTGTAAATCAGAATTTAACTTCCTCTTTATTCTGTCCAAGAGTGTTTTCACAACTACAGTAACTGAAAACCTCAGGCATTTTAGAGCCACCTTACTGCCTCCCCTTCCAACCCTCCCCCCAGCCCCATCAACTATCACAAAACCCAGAGAACTGAAACACTGCCCCGATCTTTGGAGTTGTCAGCAGGCTACAGTTGAATAAGAAACTGCCTTTGCATAACTGTTTTGTAAATTAAGCTGTGCTACTTATCACAAACACAGCTTCAGGAAGTGGCATGTACTGAAATTACTACTGTGACCAGAAAAGAAATACTGTACACTACTTTTTACAGTTCTTACTTCTATTTTCCAACTGCTGTTCCCCAATCAGGGTTTAGGTCTATGCCCAGTCTGCAGGAGTCAATGGGTACAGAGAGTCCAGTTCTGTACTGAAGGGAGTGCCAGGCAATAGCTGGCAAAGGTAGCACCCCTCCTTGGAGAAACTGTCAGCTTTTATACAGGTTAAAACAAAGAAGATGTTGCACAATACTTGTTCGTTGGTCACCTTTTGATAAGGTAACTAATGCACTTCAACACATGGTCCTATTTATGGTCAGCTCATCATACAAAGGCAGTCTGACATTACCATGTAAGGTTCCTCTCGGGAGTGTGATTTTTACCATGCTAATTAGTCCTAGCTTACTTCAGGCAACCTTACTTCTTTCTCCTCCATCCCCCTGTTCAGGACGTGATTCATCTTTGTAGGCATTAGCATATTCTTTGTCATTCTGGTGTTAACTTGCTGTGGTTCTTTGAGGACAACACATCTTCACAGTGACATAACCTTCTTACTTGTCTTTCTTTTGCATTTCTCTGAATGGATCTCTTCTTTTGCATTTAAACAAGGATTTATTATATGTTCTTCCTTGTTTCCTTCTCTTATACTCTCTCCTTCAACAGTTCTTAATGTGGGTTTCCTGATCTATGTAAACGTTATGTCAGCAGGGAACGTTAGCTTGAGGGTTAAAATCAGCTACAATACTGGTCAGTCACTTGTCCAAAGCACAAGCATCTTGATTCTTGCCTTGCTTTTTCCTCCTAGTGTTTTTTCCACTACAGCTGTCTCAGTTAGTAGCAACATTAGAACACTGCTGTTTCTCAAAGGCCATAAAAATACCTCTTTCTGGAGACAGGGCAATGAAAAAAGTGATGAAGGAGAGGCCACATTCTATTTGTGGCTAAAAATGGAAATATAAAAAATGTAAACCATACTATGTGTTTTGTATCACAATACTGAAACATAATTGCCAAGACAAAGAGATCAGAAGAAAGTAATTTTCACATAGTTTCTCACATAGTGTCCTTTTGTTATAGAAGAATGGCTTTTGGCCATTTCACAATATTGCCATTACTGCTACCCTGTGTGTGCCAGTATTTGCCATGTAAAGTTCTTTACTGTCATACTGTCACTATATTTGATGAGTTATCTCAAGAGTGGAAAGGATCCATTCTTTATTCCCCTTCATTCTTGCCATGCTTATTAAATCATAGCAACTGCAACAGAGAAATTTCAGATGTTTTTCACTATCATGATACAAAACATTTTTTTCTGTGCATTGCCATAATGAGGAAACTTAGTTCTCATATTTACAGACAGAAAACAGCTTATAGCCCCAAAACCAACAATTAACAGAGAAAATCAAGACCATTTATTGTATAAATTCAGTAATTCTGCTGACTGATACCTCCAAGATATTTTAGAGGCTCTGCTCTTTCCATTATATGAAAATACAGGATTTAATTTTACTTCTAAGTGAGATGTGATAATACAATATAAATCTCACACCAGGTACTAAGTAGAAAGATTGCATAAGAGACAATTCCAGCTACTCTTTTTTTTGCAGGGGAGGAAGGAGGGTGGTCTTGAAAAACACAGAAGTAATTACTTGTTTGAGTATTAATGTAGGGGGGTATATTATATGAAGGGATGACAGAAGTTTGAGGAAATACGATGGCAGCAATTTTTAGGTCTCTGAATATTGATAGTCTTATTTTCAATTCATTGTCACTGTCACATTATGTAATTCTGGAGACAGATTCAACCATCTACATCAAACAGGCATATGCTGTTTTTACCAGAAAAGCAAAGTCCAGATGTGTACTGACAGAGCTGGGAATAGTGTGTGTTTAAACAGGGCAGGAAAGAGAAAGGGAAATCAATTTCTTTAGCTGTGCCATTTGAGTATCACAACATTCTCTGTGAACTTCCCCTTTACTGAGGAACCTTCTTAGACCTTCGCATGTGCCCTGACATACATTTAAACTGCAATCCAGACTGCAGTTAAACAGTATTAAGATGCCACAGACAGTGAATAGATGTCACCAGCAGATCATTTCCTGATATCCTTTCTATAATAGCACTTGACATCAAATCAGGGCACAGCCACTTTGCTGATGTTGCTTTACAGTGAACTGTAAGGTGTTGCTAAAATAATGCTGCAGTCAAATAAAAATATGACAGTCATATTTCACAGGCTCTGGTCTGCAGCATTAGCAACTTATTAATCTAAGACTACAGGAAAATAGTTGAATACACATACACATAGAGCAAAGAAGAAGAAAACATAATTAATATTTTTTGTTTTGGTTTCTAGTATTCTAAAATATGTGCTATTTTGAGTTCTTATTCGTGAAAATGAACTGCTGATGTGTGTACTTTTTTCTACAGTTTCAGGATAACTCATTATCCAGTATTTCATTCATAGGCTGTTACTGTTGTGCATTTAATGAGGAAATAAAAGTTTTCAGTGAACCCAGTAGAAACAAAATTTGCAAATCATGTGGCCAGAAGATGCTCTTTGTGACTTGAAGGATAATCTTTAATATTTTGTGAAAGAGATATTGATGCTGTTTAGAACATCAAACCCATAAACCACTGACCAGGTTATAATAGGCTGTTTCACACTGGCGGTATTCAATTTCTAAAACTTTTTGTTAGGACTGCGGCTAATATATCACAGAAAGACAACAATTAGAAAATTGAGAAAATGGGGAATAAATGGCTGATTTGGCCTGAGATTCCAGTCAAGAGAGACACATCTACCTTCCTAGGTTGGTTGGTTATCACTCAGTTTACCTTTTAATCACTTATAGCTTTTACCAAGGATGTGGTATTCTAAGTACAAAAGCAAAGCCAGACCAATTAATAAATGCAGGATCAAAAGAAGCATAAGAGATATCTACATCCTCTAAAACTGGCATGAAACTCCTTGACAGTCTGAATTTCCTAGATCAAATCTTGACCTGATTCTTACAGACAAAAATGGGTAAGCTCCTGTGCAGCTACAGGGATTTGCCAATTATGACCCAGTTTACAACTGGGGACTTCAGTTTACCATGGTCTATCTTACGTGTTCCATACAGAAAATCTTAAAGCAACTAATCTTGGTCGAAGTGAACAAGATTTACTTAGACCAGGATTCATCTTCAAAGACAATATACTGGTAGCTCTTTTTCTGGAAGAAACTTCTTTTTTGGTTTATCAATTTCTCTTTTGGAAAAGGAATTATGCTGAAAACTGTGATTATCTGCATGCTGTAAGAAAATTTCTGAGCTAGTGATTTCAGCATTACTAATAAGCAATATCTGAACAGCTGTCTACCTCATATGTATAATTAAATGACAACTATGGGCAGGGGTGTTTGCCATCTACCCAAATTCACTTAAGTTTCTCCCTTCATCTGAAACAGGGTGCTCATAACTCCTGTAAAACTGCTGCATGTTTACTTTTAGGACTTCTTTGAAAATTGTTCTCTTAAAAAAGTGTTCCCAACGCAGAATCCAAATACATACTTGGCAACATGTTATTGGTCAGTTATTTGTATAACTGTGGCATCCAAAAGTGACATTCAGGGTCATAACATCACACATTTGAGGTGTCATATGAACAGATGAACGTATCTTCCCTCAACAACTGAATCCACAAATTATTGTCAAAACACTAAGGTACCTCAGTATATGATGACAAAAATAGAAGGCAGGCAAATCAAACCCATCAAACCCATTAAAACTACACATGTAAGCCAAAAAGAAGGGTAGTTGTCATAGGTGACTCCCTTATGAAGGGAACAGAGGGCCCAATATCCGGACCTGACCCGACCAACCCACAGGTAAGTTTGCCTGAGGCCAGCTCAACAACTCCCCAAGCTGATTAGGTCCTTTGACTGTTATCTGCTCTTGGTCCTTAATGTAGGCAGGGAGGAAGTAGGAAAAGAAGTATTAAGGCAATCAAAAGAGACTTCAGAGCTTTGGGGTGGTTGGTCACTAGTTCAGGTGCTCAGGTGTTTTTTTCCTCCGTCCTTTCAGTGGGCAGGAATTCAGAATGGAACAGGCAGGCACAACTGATCATGGCTCCGTGACTGGTGTCATCAATTGAACTTTGGATTTTTTGACCATGGGATGGCCTGTTCTGTTGGAACGATAAAGGACTCAGCATTTCAATTCAATGTGAATCATGCAAAGCCATTTATTACAGAAACAAGCCTCCTCATATATGCAACTATTCTCTGATCATGTATCCACGCTCCAAGCATGCATTCGCTAATTGGATATCATCTATGTTCACGAGCTGTCCACGCGTTGAAGTCTCACTGCTGATAGATCTGTTGATTTACACCACGTTGGAGCCTTGTTATTTCAGAGTTGCTTCTCTCCCATGGCAGGTCCTGTTCACAGTATCACAGTATCACAGTATGTTTGGGATTGGAAGGGACCTCAAAAGATCATCTAGTCCAATCCCCCTGCTGGAGCAGGAACGCCTAGGTGAGGTCGCACAGGAACATGTCCAGGCAGGTTGTGAATGTCTCCAGAGAAGGAGACTCCACAACCTCCCTGGGCAGCCTGTTCCAGTGCTCTGTCACCCTTATTGAGAAGTTTCTTCTCAAATTTAAGCGGAACCTCTTGTGTTCCAGCTTGATCCCATTACCCCTTGTCCTATCATTGTTTGACACCGAGAAGAGCCTGGCTCCATCCTCATGGCACTCACCCTTTATATATTTATAAACTTTAATAAGGTCCCCCCTTAGTCTCCTCCAAACTAAAGAGACCCAGCTCCCTCAGCCTTTCTTCATAAGGGAGGTGCTCCACTCCCTTAATCATCTTCGTTGCCCTACGCTGGACCCTCTCCAGCAGTTCCCTGTTCTTCTTGAACTGAGGGGCCCAGAACTGGACACAATATTCCAGATGTGGTCTCACCAGGGCGGAGTAGAGGGGAAGGAGGACCTCTCTCGATCTACTAGCCACCCCCCTTCTAATACACCCCAGGAAGCCATTGGCCTTCCTGGCCACAAGGGCACAGTGCTGGCTCATGGTCATCCTGTCGTCCACCAGGACCCCCAGGTCCCTTTCCTCTACACTGCTCTCTAATATGTAATTTCCCAACCTATACTGGAACCTGGGGTTGTTCCTGCCCAGATGCAGGACTCTACACTTTCCCTTGTTAAATTTCATTAGGTTATTCCCCGCCCAACTCTCCGGCCTGTCCAGGTCCCGCTGGATGGCAGCACAGCCTTCTGGCGTGTCAGCCACACCTCCCAGCTTAGTGTCATCAGCAAACTTGCTGATAGTACTCTCTATTCCCTCGTCTAAATCGTTAATGAATACATTGAATAATATTGGCCCCAGTACTGACCCCTGAGGCACTCCACTAGATACTGTTCCCAGCCTTGAAATTGCTGGCTGGTTCAGTAACAAATCTCCATCTAACAGCAACCCCTCCACTGTTTTTATCCAGGTCTTCTGACACCTGATTGAATGCACCTCTTGCAGAAGGGGAAAAGGGTGTTTACTCAGGGGCTAGCAAGGCTGATTGACAGGGCTTTCAACTAGATTGGAAGGAGGAAGAGGGCAGTACCAGGCCAGTCAGTGATGAGCAGTGGGATGGCACACCAAAGCTTGAGGAGATGCTTGGCAATGAGATATCTCAGACTGCACCACGAGGTGAAGGGCACAATCAACCACACTTGAAGTGCTTCTAAACTAATGCACGTGGCATGAGGAAAAAGCAAGATGAGCTAGAAGCCTTGGCCTGTTCTCAGGGATATGATATAATTAACTGGGAATATCATACAGCTGGCACACACAGACAAAGCTGGGTTTTCTGATACTTTCTTCACCTCAGTCTTCAACACCAAAGATGGACTTGGAGGCCCCCATAGCCCTGAGCTAGAAAACCATGGCTGCAAGAACAATAAACTCTCAATCAATCCAGAACTTGTATGGGATCCAGCTAGATCCTTGCAAGTTGATGGGACCTGATGGAATTAATCCAACAGTACTTAAGGAGCTGGCTGATTTCATAGGAAGACCTCTCTCTGTGATTTTTGAACACTGCTGGTAATCTGGAGAGGCCCCAGATGATTGGAAGCTGGCAAATGCTGTCCCAATCTACTAGAAGGGCAATCTACTGGCCCTGGCAACTATAGGCCTGTCAGCCTCACTTCTGTTCCTGGCCAAATCATGGAGGAGAGTGTTATGGGAATTATTGAAAAACATCTGAATGACAACGCAGCCATTGGTCCCTGCCAGCACAGGTTCATGAGGGGAAAGTCATACCTGACTAACTTGGATTTCATTCTACGACAAGATTACCCGCCTAATTGATCAAGGGTGGCCTGTCTATGTGATGGTTCTGGATTTCAGTAATGCCTTTGATTCTGTCTCTCACAGTATCCTTCTGAACAAGATGTTCAGCATACAGCTGTATAAACACACAATGCAGTGAGTGACTAATTGGCTGACAGGACGGGCACAAAGGGTTACAGAAAATGGGGTTATGTTGCGCTGGTGACCAGTCACTAGCAGGGTTCTGCAGGGATCCTTCTTAGGGCCAGTACTCTTCAATGTCTTCATAAATTATTTCGGTTCAGGACTTGAGCAAATACTTAATAATTTTGCCAATGGCACAAAACTGGGAGGAGCTGTTGACACTCTTGAGGTCAGAGAGGCCCTGCAGAGGGATCTGGACAAATTGGAGAACGGGGCAATCACCAGTGACATGAAGTTTAACAAGGGCAAGTGCCCGAGTTTGCACCTGGGACATGGCAACCCAGGCTGTCCATACAGACTGGGGAACAAGATGCTGGAGAACAGCCCCACAAAGATGGATCTGGGGGTTCTGGTCGATGGCAAGTTGAACATGAGCCAACAGTGTGCCCTGGCAGCCAAGAGGGCCAACCGTGTCCTGGGTGCATCAAGCACAGCATTGCCAGCCAGGCAAAGGTGGTGATTATCCTGCTCTACTAAGTCCTGGTGCGGCCTCACCTGGAGCACTCTGTGCAGTTCTGGGTGCCACAGTATCAAAAGTGTATTAAGCTACTGGCAAGTGTCCAGAAGAGGGCTACAGAGTTGGTGAAGGGCTTGGAGGGGAAGTTGTATGGCTAAAGTCACTTGGTTTGTTCAGCCTGGAGGTGCCTAAGGGGAAACCTCATCACAGGTTACAGCTTCCTCACAAGAGGAGGAGGAGGGGCAGGCACCTCTCTCTCTGGTGACCAATGACAGAACTGAGGGAATGGCAGGAAGATGTGCCAGAGGAGATTTAGGTTGGACATTAGGAAAAGGTTCTTCCCCGGAGGGTGGCGAAGCACTGGAACAGGCCCCCCAGGGAGACAGTCGTGGCCTCAAGCTTGACAGTGTTCAAGAAGAAACTGGACAATGCCCTCAGACACATGGTGTGAACTAAGGAGTTGTTCTATGCAGAGACAGGAGTTGGACTCAATGATCCTTGTGGGTCCGTTCCAACTGAGGGCATTCTATGACTCGAGATTCTATAAATTTTTGCTTTTTGGAAAGGTTTTTCTTTTTCTCTGTCCCCACAGGCAGAAGAAGAGAGAGACGATATGGAGAGAGTCAAGCTGGATAATAAAAGAATTCTCTTCAACCTGTTGCCAGCACACGTTGCACAGCACTTTCTTATGTCTAATCCAAGAAATATGGTAAACCAAGATAAAATTTAAATACATGGTGAAGTTGTATGGGTGTGACCCTGTGTAGCTTGCATCACATTTCAACTGTATGTTTTTGTGTTAAAAGGGATAGTTTTGTAAAAGCTTGCATTCAATAACTAGATTTGGATTATTTCTTTCACTATAGTGTCCTCATTTTCTGAAGAATTTTCATAAAAAGCGGGATAAGGGAATGTTGTGTCATTCAACATTAATGCAGTCAAGTGTCTGCATGCAAATCACTATTTTATTTTTTCAATCAGTTTTGAATATTGGAATTTGTCATATTATTTCATGAGGTCAGTTTGTTTCTGAATGATGTTCACCCATTCCTCACTCTTGTCAACATATAATGGTTTGCAAATGCAAGCACAAAATCCTCCAATAGCGTTAGAGGGAAGGAACGCTGAGAAGTTCATAAACTATTGGCAATATTGGCAGAGGTTGGTTTTCAGATTTAATCTTAAATATGGCTTTGTTCACAGAAGCATCAAGACAAGCAAAAAACATATTAATCTTAATTTAAGTAGCAAACTCTGAAGAAAAAAAAAATTTCTTCAGCCTCAATGGAGAGTGGGGTAGCGCATCCAATAAAAATGTTATCCCTGGCTGATATGCATTGGAGAGTATCACATAACGTTTTGTCAAACATCCTTACTGCCAGTCTCCTTTTTCACTGCAATTTAAGATACTTAAGGAAGCACATGGAAAATTTAAGGTTTGTTTTTTTTTGTTTTTTGTAAAAAGTCTTATGTCTTTAAAACATGTTCAAACATATCATTCTAATAATTTTGCTACACGACCACATCCTAGAGCTCTAATACCATGTTTCCTGAAGAAACAAAAAGGCAGCCAGAAACTCCCATTCATTGCAATGAATAGAAGATGAGAACCTTCAAGAACATTAACAAAAGATGTATTGGTACAATATACCACATAATAAATTCATATTAATTAGAACTGAAGTGTATTTACATTGTTCAATCAATTACTTTGTAATTAAAATTACTCATTTAACTAGAAGCAAGAATTAAATGCTCAATTATGAAACAGAATGGAAAGGACTATTATATTCATTACTTACTAACAATCCAAGACAATAAATTTAAAATTTAAGCACATCTTAAGATGTACTTGCATACATGCAGCTGATGCAATTAAAATACTCAGATTAATCATTTATGTCTAAGCTTGTAGCCATTCTTCTACCCACTGTGACCTGCTGTCACTTTTTTTCATGTAATTACATAGCATTTTCAGATCATTACTTCAGTGCCATAGACATTTATATAGACTTCTATTTAATTACAGGGACAGAAATAATTTACATAACAAACTCAAAATTTGGTTCAGACCAGGCCTTTGAGACAGGAGGAAGTGGAGACTTCTCAAACAGTGGGAATAATTATTAAAGTCTAAGTCTAACATTGACAGGAAGAAGCGGAAACAACCATGTCTCGTTTCAGGACCATTGAAAACATATACAGTGGATCCAAGTACAGTTCCTTCATTATTATCGTACCAGCAATCATTTCAAAACAGTATTTATAAGGCATAAGACACAAAGACTTCCCTGACATTGCACAGGTCTATGAGTGGTAAACAGGTGAGTAATTCCCAGAAGCAGCATTGAAGACACCAAGATAATAAATAAAGAATCTGAAGGTGAGACTGGGTTTTGAGGGAGGGTTTATTTGGGATTTAGCTTCAGGCTTTTACTTTCATTTCAGGTATATCTTATTAAGTTTCATTTCAGGTGTCATTTTCAAAGGTTTTCAGATGTCCAAAGTACAGATTTCTTGCTAAGCTTCCAATAATAATGTGAGTGTTGGGTACCTACCCTAAGGGCTTTACATTCCAATTCTTTGTGATAAACTCACTAATTCAGAGCATTTTCACAAAGCAAATACAGGGCAATTTTATTAGCTTAGCAGATCATGCAGAGGTAGCAACAGACTGGAACTCCTCTTGAACTCTTTTAAGGTTCAATAGAGGCAAAATACTGAAAATTCCACCACTTGATAAGAGACCTAAGAAATAGTGTTCACATCAGAAACTGTCAGACCTTCAGAGAGCGAAAGCAAGTGCCTGCAGTGGGCATCAGTGCCCAGTCTGGATTGGGATGCTTGGAGTCGCAGGTGGAAGTTAAGCCAGCCAGCCTGCTGGTGTTGCCAGGAACAGAGATTCTGGAAGATTAAGAAAATGGTACCAGGGCAGTCCAAGGCTACTGAAAAATATCTTTATACAGTAGTAATTCAGGTCATTAACCATTCAGATTTTTCTCATGAAGACCTGTATTCAAGTGAGGCATGTGAAGATTTAAATCCAAAACTGTAAGTCCACTCAGCCATCAACTTAGCTTCTAAATACTAAATTTTTACAGATACACTAGTTTGAAAACAAAACAAAACAACACAACAACAAATAAACAACAACAACAAAAAATTAAGATTCCTAAATAGGGAATGTGATGCTGTTGTGCTGAGGTGGAAAACCCCTTCAGGGAGGAGAGCCACCCCTTGCTGGGACAATGGGAAAGCTGGCCCAGCTCCCCGTGGGCATGGCACCAAGGATGCTGCCATTTGGCATCTCCAAGAGCCTGAGTGGCACAAAGTGAAGAAAGGGGAACAGCTGGGGGCCAGGTCACATGGGTGGTGGAGGGTGGCTGCCAGGCAGGGAAGGCTAGAAGCTTGTGACTGCTGGCAATGGGAGAAATCCACCTGCTTCATGATGGGTATAGTGCACTGGGTACGGATGAGCATGAACAAGACTCTTTAGGAAAATTGCCAGAGCTGAGACAAAACCATGTGCCTCCATGAAGGAGAAAAGTGATATTTCTAGGAGGTTCCTCAATGCATGGGGTGGAGGAACCATCTGATGACCTAAGATGTCAAGCCACTGTATTTGTTACTTACCAGGGGCCAAAATATTGCAGAGGGACTGCCAAGGCTTGCCAGGAATACCGTTGGGATTACCCAAAGCATATCAATAGTGACTTCAGAGCTATGGGAATAAAGGTGAAGGTTCTGAGAACCTAGGTAGTACCTACTGCACCCTGCCAGGCAGAGGGAGAGACTGGAGAAGTGGACTCATCCAGTGAGTCAATAACTAACCCCATGGCTGATTTTTTAAGGCAGGGCTGCAGCTTCACTGATCACAGGACCTTCCTTGAGGAGCAAGGGCTGTTGAGCAGGGATGGGGCACATCTTACAGTGGGCCATGTGTGTCTTCACAAACAGATTTGCCTGTCTATTGAGAACAGAGTTTAACTACATATGCTAGAGGAAGTTTATCATAAGGGAAGTGAGGACATAAGGAATAGAGCACGTATGTCTGAGAGACAGCGTAAGAGGGAAGTTCTCACACTTCCCTGTGAGAACACAACTTGGCCTGCACACCAACATATATAGCATGGGGGAAAAGCACAGGAAATAGAAATCTGCAGTTGCAGAGCTGTAAATTTATTGAGATTACAGAGGCATGGTGTGATAGCCCTCATGATTGGAGTGCTGCGATGGGCGGATGCAGACTTGTTAGGAAAGATAGTGGGAAGTTGGGGTGAGGTTGCACACCCTTGAATGCAAGGAGCTATACATTGAGGCAGGTGACAAAACAGTTGAGAGTTTGTGGGGAAAGGATTACAGGATAGACCAGCAGACAAAATGTGGTATTTGATGTCTACTGCAGATTTCTTGATCAAGAAGAGGAGACAGATGAAGCCTTCCTTAAGCAGCTGAAAAAAGTGCCACAGTCAGAAGTACTCATTAGAAACTTTATCCACCCCATTATCTGCTGAAAGGGCAATACAGCTGATTAGAAGCAATCCAAGAGACTTCTAGAATGTAATTCCTTGATACAGGTAATCACTGAATGGAGTAGAGGAGATGCTGTATTGGACTTGTTACCACCAAGGAAGAACTATGTTGGACGATCAAGGGCAGCATCGACAGCAGTGACTGTGAGACTGTGGAGCTCAAGGTCCTGAGTGGGAGAAAGCTAAAGAGCAAAATAAATCCCCTAGACTTTAGAAGAGATTTCTTTAAGGATCTGCTTAGCAGAATCCCACATAAAAATGCTATAGAGGCCTTAGGGGTCCAGACTCAGCTATCTAATCAAGGACAGCATCCTTGGAGCACAAAACAGTCAATTCCCATGTGCAGGAAGTCGAGTAAGCATGGCAGAAGGCCAGCATGGATTAACACATTGCTTTTGACTGGGTTCAAATACAAAAAAGAAGTTAACAGAAGGCTGGAGCAGGGACATACTGCTTCAGAGGGATACACACATGTTGTCGGTACATGTAGGAATGTGCAAGAAAAGTTTCAAAGTTGAAACTAGCAAGGGAGATGAATAGCAACAACAAAAGTCAAGTGCATCCAAGTGCATGGGTGGTTAAAGGAAAGTTAAGGAGAATGCAAGCTCATTGCTTAGTGGGGCAGGCAACCTATTGAAAAGCCATAGGGAAAAAGCTGAGGTTCTGACGGAACAGCAACAAAGGTGACCAGCTGACCATATTGACAAAGCAAGGTATCTCCTCAGTCAGGAGCCCTGAGTCATCTCTGATAAGCTCAGCCAAAACCTCCTTTGAAGGGAAGTAGTTGGCAAGACAAAGAAACTTTCATGGGTGCAGGACAAAGAAACTGTGAGAAGAAACTGACCTGCCAGGAAAACAGAAATCAGCAACAACTATTCCAGAAAATGTTGTCCTATGCCTACTTAATATGTCTGCACCAAAAGTAACTTGCTACCTGCCTAAATTGAGCTTCTCTGAAAGAATTTCCATGTGTGAGATCTCCCAGACAGACTGGACCCTTGCCAGGGACACCTGGCTGACTTAGGATTCTGTGACACCCATCACCTTTGAAGTGAGACTTTTCAGTCACCAATTAGCCCCATTTCTGGGAGTGGTTTGGTGAGTGTAGTACCAGTAACACCTCACAAAATATATTTATTGGCAGGTGCACAGGTAAAAGTTCGTAATTATATACTTGCTTCACTAGTTGGAATTCTTCACTAACTTGCAATATACATATATTTTCTTTACTCTTTAATATATACTTGCTTTCCTAGTGGTTATTTTGTAGTGACATGTAATATATTTACTACTATTAGTAGTTTGTATGTGTATATATACATATTTGGTTTTACTAACGGTAAAAAAGTAGTTTCATAGAAATTTGTAATCCAGAAGTTCTCAGAAACCCAGACTTTCATGTCTTTGTATACTGCAGAATGCTGGGAAACCTACAGTCACAATCTATACTCGCCAGTCAGGTAACTCTCATAGGTCATGACTCTGACCACTACAGGTACTTAAAGCTTTCTTTTCCTTCAGTGTTCAATGGCAAGGTGTCTTCAAGCAAAGAAGCATCACCTCTTAATTCACTTGGACATATAGCTGTCTGTGGGACCAGATGGGATGAACCTGAGGGTCCTGAAGGAACTGGCCACTGTGTATAATCTTTGAAAGGTCATGGGAGTTGGGAATTCTGTGGGAATAGCTCAAGAAATGTGAGGAGGAGAACTGTAAACATGCTCAAGGAACTGCATCTGGGGTGTAGAAAAACACATAAATCACAATTAGAACCTCTGTGTTTAGATAACAGGCCTGTGAAAAAGATGCAAAGGCACCTTATCATACATCCTTGAGATTTCTGAAGGCAAAGATCAAAGCAGTGTGGTAAACTGCACCTTTGCAAATCCCTAAATACAGGCTGAAAGGAGAAGGCTCGTTGATCTTCAGTCAGGGCTGAATTCTGCAGCACCTGCATCTCTGCTTTTGTGCCTTGGAGCTCACATGCTGTTTTGGAGATGCCCCAGTAGCGACATAACAAATATAAATTTGCTTTTTGTGTTGCATCTGTGGCGTCTGGTTGTTCCTGCGACCTGACTGCATTGGCTCACATGGGGGTGTTCCTGATGACTGGAGAAGGCCAGATGTCACACCCATCTTCAGGAAGGGCATGATAGGGAATTCATGGAACTATGGGCTACTCAGGTTCACATTAATCTTTGGGGAGATTATCAAGCAAATCCTGTTAGAAGCTATTTATTAAACACATGAATAACAAACAAAAAAAAAGATAGAGGTAGCATGGGTTTAACAAGAGAAAATCATGCTTGACCAACCTTCTTGCTTTCTGTGACAATGCAACAGGTGGTGTTGATAAGGGGAAGAAGGTGCATGTTGTATACCTTGACTTAGCAAGGCATTTTGACACATTCTTCCGTAGCATCTATCACCAAATTTCTGCAATATGGATTGTTTAAGTGGACAATGAATGAAAGACTTGCTGCACTGCCAAGTTCAAAGAGTGATCAGTGGTTCAAAGTCCAGCAGCCAATAATTAGTAGGGGTCCTCAAATCAGTCCTGGGACTTCTGCTGTTAGTGTCTTCATTAACAACTTCATGACCTTAGTGTTTCAGTGAAGGGATACAGGCTCTTTAGGAAGAAAAGGATGAGACAATGGGAAGTGGGAGTTGCCTTTTATGTGGAAAAACAAACAAACAAACAAACAACAGTTGGGTGCCTGGCAGCTTCAGTACGATTGAGTTTAACACTGATTCCAGTGTTGTCTAGTTACGGATGTCACAAATACAGCATGTATTTGAGTACTTGAAGGAATATTTTTGAAGGGTCTAATATTTTGTAATATTTTAAACCTTGGATAAATGACAATTGCCTGAGTTAATACAACAACCATTAATAGATCTGGAGGATCACTACTTGTTTTAACTTGAATGTAAGGTCAACAGAAGAACTCCTCACGGTTCTCACAGATTTTGGATAAGGCCTTGAGAGTGGATTGTTGCAACATCCTTGAATTTCCTACTGCTTATCCTAAAAGGTTTCTCAAACTACATTTGGTCTTTGTGGGTTTTAACAGTAAGTAGGACTTTATTTGTCCTCAGTTTTAGAGACAGCAGAAAGGTCTCTTAATAGTTCATTATATATTAAGTGATTTTTTTCCAATCACTCACTCATCTAACATGAGAGATCTTTTCCAGTTCCACATCAGTGAAGAACCTTTCCACTCTTCTATCTTGAAAAGGTTCAAATTCATCCACAATTATTCTGAATTCCTCATCAGCATTTCAGAGTAATGACAGCTTAAGAAGGTTTTGATACCTTAAAAGCGGTAAGTCCCATTCTCAACTTGCTGCTATTTCTTGTGAAAAAGTTTAACACAGTTTACTTTGAATATATTAATCATTTGTGTTCTGCTGAGAATACAAAGGTAGCTCATGGAGAGGAAATGCCAAATGAAGTGAGAAATTGATGTTACTCTCAGAAGAATTTTGCTAAGACAGTTTTCTCTGAAAGCTGCAAGCTTGGTTCTTGGATTGTATGTTTAGAATATTTTTTTTTAAATCTTTTTAAACCTGCATTTTATTAAAAATACTCAGAGTATTTTACAGGAAATATCTGATGATTTCATTGTCAGGAAAAAGCAGAGTTTTCCTCCCCGTAAATGTTCAAAGAAAAATGTTTCAAAAATATTTTTCAAGGAAAAAGATCTGTAAGTTTTTTCCATGTCTGCCTTGAGAAGTCAGTTGTTTTTGTACAGGAATATCTTTAGCTTGCAATGCCAACCTGTTCCTCTTAGCAAAAAGGGGCTTCCTACACCCAGTTGAAGACTACTGCTCTTCAGATATCTCAACTGATTGGTGGTTGTACAGGTGCAACATACAAGACTGCAGACGGAGACTCACAAATTGGAATAAGATTTTCCACAGAATTTTAGAATTGTAGAACAAGCCAGGTTAGAAGGGACCTCGAAATATCATCTGGTCCAGCCCTTTGTGGGAGAGGAACCCTGGATGAGATTATCTAGAATTCTGTCCAATCACATCTGGAAAACCTCCAGTGATGAGGACTCTACCACATCTCCAGGGAGGTTGTTCCAGTGAAAAATTGTTCTCAATGTAAAAAGTAAATCTTTCTTATACCAAGATGAAACCTCTCCCGGGTTTTGGAAAAGCAAGTATATTTCTAACAGACATGAGTGTGCAGGAAAATAGTAGTAAACATGTAAGACAGGATGGAATTGAATGGAAAAAACACATGTGTGTTGATAGTCCATATTTCTTAAAATGGGAGGCTACTAACTAGGCTACTAAAAATCTAGCACCATTTATGGATAATATTATCAGAGTGCTGATGAAAATAAAACATATATTCTGTCATGGTTATTAATTTCCCCCACATTTCCCTATGAATATACATTAAAAAACCAAACAAACCTGCATTAATCATTTCCTGCCAGCCTTGAACGCAATCCTGACTCAGAGCACTGAAGACTGAGTCTTCCTCCTCTGTGACTCTTCATTTACACACTGACATTAATTATCTTCAATGGCCATTATTAGACAATATTTTTTTTTTTCCTCAGAATGAAAATAGTAGAGATTATGTTTGAAGACACTAACATATTCAACTCATAATGGCAATGAAGATAAAGACTACCTGGAGGTTATGTATTTTGAGATAGACCCTAATGGGTTTAATGTTGAGCAGCCATCACTGGGACCCACAGAACTATAAGAGGAGGAATATATTTTTTTGATCAGTGAAAAGCAGTCATTTTGGGGACAGTAAGGAAGGGTAGAAAAAGCCACAAAGTAGTTGAAGATCTCTTAAGCCTGTGTTACTTATGATGCATTGTGCATCCTGACTGAGAAATTGAAATGCTACTCATGGGGACATCTTTTCTTAGATGCATATCTATATTTTATATCTGTACTGCCACAAGATAGAGCAAAATTGAAATCTAGCAATCTATTTGTAGACATATGTCATGGTGCCTTCTTTAAATCTCAGAAGAAAAACATGGTTTAGTGCCAGAATTAGATTAATGGTTAGACTTGATGATCTGTCTGTTGACTAAAGAAACAGAAACCAAGTGTTGTGCTTACTACAGTTTGAAGATGAAGTTCTTTACAATTCACATGATGAACTCATAAGTGCAGCTTGCAATGAAAGCAGTGAAACATAGCACTGAAAGATACACTTATTAATGGCTATTTCCAACATTCAGAAACCAAGACTTGTTCTCTTGTGTTTTATCTGCTTCAGGAAAAAAATACAGTAGTGAAAGACCTCATCATTAACTTTCTAGCTTTTAATCACAGTACATAATACAGGACAGACTGTGAGACTGAAATTTAAAATTCATAATAACTTAATATTTTTGAGGTACCAATAAAACTGGAATATGCATTTTATGTTAAAACATACACAGAAAATATAAGCACAAACATAGGTCACACCACTAATTATAGTTTGTTTCTCAGTCACTTTATTCAACTCAAATATCTTTCTTTAATTTAAAAATAAAAGTCAATATATTACCACTCTGGTTTACCATGATAATTCTCTTACTCATGAGTTTATGACAAGTCATCACAAAGTTACTAAAAAAGGGACAAACCACAAAAGATTTTTAAAATTATTATTATTTTCAGTCACTCAACTTAATTTACTTCTTCAAGCTGGTCATCTGAGCTAATAATAGTAAAAAAGTCATTTCATAGCAAATAAAAAGCACCACTCTGATTTACCTTCCTTCAAAGTAGCTCTAAAAAGGGAATTCTCTAGCTCACTCCAACCAAGATTTTAAGATCTGTTCACACAACCCACTCATCACAGCTGCTATCAGCTTTTTACTTTTAAGCACTCCCTCCAGCTGCAATCTGAGTGGAGCTGTGATACCCCAATTCTGGCTAAACCTACTGCAGCACGTTAAAGATCTTGTAGACAATCTGAGCTTTGTGCATGCCAGCAACTCTTTCCTATTTAACTACTAGTACTGCTTCTACCCCTTGTCATCAGCAGTGCATTTTCCTAGCTGTCCTGTCATATTCTCTACAACAAAGCCATGTTTTTCAGTTGTCTGCAACTTTTATAGTGTTTTGCTTTTGCAATGATGCCAAGACCTAGGCTCAGGATAATAAAACCCTGAGGAGGTAATAGCAAAGTTTATTTATGCTGTCTGTCACAAGTGAGTCTTCCTTCTCAAGTACAAGCTAAAATCATATCCCTTTGGATGCCACAGTTTCTAGCCCTGTAAATCATACTCAAAAACACTGTTGCCTTATTGTGAGATAATTACATCTATCAATTCCAATTCCAAATATATGCAAGGGAATGACTGGTTGAGATTTTTGTTCAGCTTTCTGCTCACTAGGTTATCCCTAATATTTAACAGCTACTCTTGGCTCAGCTCTCCTTCTACCTAGTGTTAAGGTCTCACTGGCAGTTTTCCTCCTATTAGCAAAACTTTTGAACCTGACTGCTTTGTGGCCACTGTGGTTAAGGGAGCCACCAGCTGCCACTTCTCCCATGAGACCCACTCCGTTAGTGAGAATCAAATGTAGGAAGGCACATTTCCTGTTTGGTTCCCTTAGTACCTGTACCAAAAAGTTATCATCCAGATGCTTTGGAATCTTCTGGACCTGTTGGTGCCAGCTGTGTGATACTCCCAGTTGACATCTGGCAAGTTGAAGTCCCCCATAAGGACAAGGGTAGATGACTTGGAGGCTTCACTTAGTTCCTTAAAGAATAACTCCTCAGTGTCATCATCCTGACTGGGTGGCCTGTAGTAGACACCCACAACAACATCCATTTTCTTCGTCTGACCCTTAATCCTTGCCCAGAGGTTCTCAACTTTGCCATCACCAACTTCCAACTCCTTGCATTCCAGCCCATCTTCTACATACAATGCCATCCCCCTGGCCTCTTCCACCCTGCCTATCCCTTCTGAATAGCCTGTAGCCATCCATTATGGTACACCAGTCACAGGACTCATTCCACCAGGTTTCACTAATGTTGATTATATCATATCCCTGGGAACAGGCCAACAGCTCTCGTTCATCTTGCTTTTTCCTCATGCTGCGTACATTAGTGTAGAAGCACTTCAAGTGTGGTTGATTGTGCCCTTCACCTCGTGGTGCAGTCTGAGGTATCTCATTGCCAAGCATCTCCTCAAGCTTTGGTGTGCCATCCCACTGCTCATCACTGACTGGCCTGGTACTGCCCTCTTCCTCCTTCCAATCTAATTGAAAGCCCTGTCAATCAGCCTTGCTAGCTCCTGAGCAAATACACTTTTCCCCTTCTGTGAGAGGTGCATTCCATCAGGTGTCAGAAGACCTGGAGAAGAACAGGCCATCCCATGGTCAAAAAATCCAAAGTTCCATTGATGACACTAGTCATGGAGCCATGTGTTGATCAGTTGTGCCTGGCTGTTCCATTCTGAATTTCTGCCCACTGAAAGGACGGAGGAAAAAAACACCTGAGCACCTGAACCATTGACCAACCACCCCAAAGCTCTGAAATCCCTTTTAATTTGCTAATACTTTTTTTCCTGTCTCTTCCCTGCCAACATAAAAAACGCATAGCAGGTAATAGTCAGAGGACTTTACCACCTTCGGAGTTGTTGAGCCACATCTGTTGCCTAGAGGACCCCTCCTTCCCAGAAGGATCTTCATAAGCAGCATCAGCTCCTTGCCTGTCTCATTTCAGGGCCTCATACCTGTTGTATACAGGCACCTGGGAAGGTGGGGCAGGCTGAGGGTGTGTTCGCCTGCTGCCCTGAGCAGTAACTCATTTCTGTTCTCCCCCATCTGCTGGGTCGCCCCTTTCAGCCTGGTGGCAAGAGGGTAGGGGGTCCTTTGTATCTGGTGCCATGGTTTGCTTTTGCTCTTGCCTTAAGGATGGTAGTCTGTGACTCCAGCAGTCAATCTCCTTTTCTGACTCCCTGATGCTTCTCAGCCTGGACACCTTCTCTTGAAGCTCTATTGCAAGGCTGAGCAGCTCCTTCACTTGGGCACATCACCCACAGGTGAGCTCACTGCTGCTGTCCATCCCCGAGCAGAAACTCAGGCACGCTCTGCAGCCTGGGACCTGGACAGCTGCATCTTCCCTCTCAAGCTCAGTTTGGGTGGCTGCCTCAGTTCTTGCAGCCAGAGGGATCATGAGGGATGCTGAAGGCACTGCTCTTTTCCAGGTGGATACCATGCCTCCTGCTGTGCTTAACTCCCTGCTAGCGGGTCACAGCCTCTGTTTGAAGTGGCAGGGTCCTCCCTGCTTGTCTTTGCTGCCCACCATTCTGCTCAAACTGCCACGCTAACTGCCTTGCCCCTGTTTGCTGGCCCTGTTCACTGCGCTCTTGGTTGCCTGCACTCCTGAGGCATCATTTAAATCTCCTGGCAATACTACTGCCATGTCAGCCTCTCACATGAGGTCAACTGGTTTCCAGGCAGTCTCTCTGCCCGTACGCATATTTGCCTGGCTCCAGGTCTGCCCCTCTTGTCTCCTTGATCCATGCTCTGCAGCAGAACTTACTATAACTGCTGCTGTGCTACTTGCTCGCTCATCACTGAATAAGGGATGTAAACAATCTGCTGGTCAGTTCTCTTGCCTAGCCAGTTGTATCCTGGACTGTGTAAAAACAAGGATGTCCAGCAGTTTGATGGAGGCAATTCACCCTCTCCTGCTCTCATGAGACCCCACTTGGAGTACTGCATCCAGCTCTGGGGTATTCAGTACAAGAAAGACATAAACTTCTTAAAGCAGGTCCAGAAGTGGGTAAAGAAAATGATCAGAGGACTGGAACACATCTTCTATGAAGAAAGAGTGAGAGAGTTGGAGTTGTTCAGCCTGGAGAAGGCTCAGTACTTAAAGGAGACCTTCAGTACTTAAAGGAGGCTTATAAGAAAGATGGAGAGAAACTTTTTACCAAAGCCTATAGTGACAAGACAAGGGGCAATGGTTTTAAACTGAAAGAGGGTAGTTCTAAGTTGGATAGAAGAATGAATTTTTTACTATGAGGGTGTTGAGACTCTAAACTAGGTTACCCAGAGAAGTTGTGGATGCCCCATCATTAGAACTATTCAAGGTCAGGCTGGACAGAACTTTGAGCAATCTGACCCAGTGAAAGATGTTCCTGGTCACAGCAGGGAGGCTGGAACTAGATGAACTTTAAAGCTTCCTTCTGACGCAAAACACTTTGTGATTCTGTGATTATATATCCCTATATTGTATATGAGAACTTTGTATGTGCACCTACTGGGAATACCTGCTCAACCCTTCCACTGGTTGGACCTGGGGGACAGGAGCTCTCTTGGTCCAACAGATCTGGCCCAATTCCCCTAACAGTTTCATAATTTAGAAATTACACCAAAATTTATGACACCTCTTCTTACAATCACAAGCTTCATTAGGGGGACTGTGATATAGAGAGAAGTCATTTAAGAGATTATGGAAGTCATTATACAATATAAATATGCAGATGTACAGAATCACTATAGTATTCTGAAGTGGAATAAATCAAAGTTAATAATATCTCTGATGAAAATTGTCTTTAAATAGCCAGGGTGTTTTATCATCATTTTTATAGTAGTAATCAATGTCAAGAGTGTGGAATCAGATAGAAAATAAGACAGCTACTGAAGTAACTGGGATAGGCCTGGAATAGCTCTTAACATGATCTAAAGAGGAGCACCCCATGACTGTGGTCTGTTGGGCCACAGTTTTGACACAGCGTGTTGTTTTTAATTCCTTTTGGGGGGAGGGAAGTGGGCATGTGTTTTTCTTTGATTTTTTTTCTGTTTTTTTGTTTGGTTGTTGGTTTTGTGAGTTTTCGGTGGGGGTTTTTTGTCATTGTTGAGGATTTTGTTTGTATTTTTTTGTGGAAATGAACATGTTGAAAGTTTTTCTTTCTTTTTCTTTTTTTTTTTTTTTTTAATAGTGAGTTCACTGTTTCCATGATTCCATTAGCAGCAAATGGTATATAAAACATGAGGTTACACTTGGCTTAATTTCTAACATAAATACTGTACATATTCAATAGGCAAGGCTAGATTGTCACAGAACACCTGCTGTCAGCCAAGAGGAGAAAACAAGAGAGGAGGGAAATACTGTATGTATGATTATTCCAGAAAGGCTTTGTTTAACCAAGAGTTGGAAGTTTCAGCTTTGAGAAGTGAGAGGTAATATGGAAAAATTTACCTTGCTGATTCTTACTGCTTAAATTTGCAAGATACCAAGCAAGGCCTGGTAAACAACTTCAGCTGCCACCACTCTGCATTTTTCAGAGTGAAGCCTCAACAAATAGGAAGGTGTGAACTCATGGTGTGTCATTCTGGCACTTTCACGAGCACTACATTCGATATGAACAACCAACTAGCTAAGAAAAGCAGAAAGCTATCCCTTTTGACAGTCTCTTGTGTATGGCCTCTGTTGCTCAAGGTACGGTAACCATTCTTGTGCTCCAAGGAAGACTAACATTTCACAATCAGTGTAATGAAAAATATGCTTCAGATATCAAACCCAGAGAGTTTCCTTTGCTGTGTGACCCTAAGCAATGTCTCATGGCAATCTCATGACAAGCTTCTAATGACTATCTTTGAAATTCATACGCTTCCTCAATGTAGTTTGTGACTGAAGAACTGGAGAGCTGTCCATTTAGATTTTCATATCAAAATGTAAAATAGTTAGATCTCTAATGCTTAACAATACAAGCAAAGATGGAAACATGCCAGTAATGTCTTAAAGACCAATGGACTTGTCACATAAGCTCACCTGCAGGATCTTTTCTAAGCTACTGCTACCTTTTGTGTCTGATACTTCTTTGAAATCAGTATCAAACTTGAATCAGCTCCTCAGGTAATAGATTTCACTAACTTTTGCATCTGTGATTGGAAACTATACAAAGTGTCATCTGAAAACAGCATACATAAAGCTAAAACATTTGTAAATGACATTCACTCACAGACTGTGACACTTCTATTTAATAGCTCCACAAAATGTACATCATATCTCACCTAACAGTGCTGTTTCTCATGTATTTTCATTTTCTAGATGAATTTAGACTATCAAGACACACACCTAATGGGTGTGAATGCAAAATGTTCTCTTCTTGTTGGAGAAATAATATGCTATGATTGTGATAAAGATGAAGATCTGTATTTCTGGTGGTTATTTCAACACTGTATGTAGGTAGGCAGAATCCCCTTCAATACAATAAAATAGCTACTGGCTTTTTATGTCACATTTGAATAATGCTTCTAAAAACAACAACTATAGATATCACAATTTATATTTTCCAGGTAACAGATTTTGTAGCCAGAAGAGGTCATAGACAGATCTTTTCTCACCTTCTAGATGATGCGAAGGTGTGCTTGACAACTTATGCAGAAAGCTCCTAAATTCTGTTTAAGCCATTAGAAATATTTTAGAAAGAGATTCTTCAGCAGTTAAAGGCTTTCTGTCATCAAGAACACACCATGCTTTCACTATTAAAAGTCATTTCAAAAATGATGAGTATATCAGCAATGTATCAGAAGCATCAGGCAAGAAAGCTGAGCATGAGACTATTTTACAATTGCACCTATATTTTCAGTATTAGAAAACTCTTGCACTCCAAACCATGACTCATACTTTCTTCTTCCTCCCCCTCCACCCCAACTTGAAATAATGAGCCTCATTTAAAAATTATTACATTAAAAAAAATAATATAGTTTAGCTTTTTTTGTTATGATTAATGTTTTATAACCCTGAGGCTTTTTCTCTACAACTGTGAAATCTTAGTGTTCACATTTTTCATAATGAAGCTAAGATTGCTCGTCAATCTCATAAATTCAGGAGCTGAGGCTTTAAGAAAAAACTGCAAAGTGCTGCAAAGTGCATGTCAAAGTCACAGGAGATGGCAACACTATTTTAGTCACTATGTATCAATAAAAGCATATTGAAAAATAGGTTTATTTGCAGTAGATGCAAACATGAGTATTTACAGAAAGATAATTAAGTTTACAGTAATATAAATAAACAAATACCCATTCTGTGACTTTCCTAATCAGATGGATTCTGTCTCTCAGGTGCTACATATACAGAAACCTGTGAGCAATTAAGCTTGTATTCTGTATTACTGAACGCAAATGAATTTTGATTTTGCTCACATTACCACATCTCATTCCATTTGTGACTCATATGAAAGCAGTGATATACTGAGAAATGTTCTTAACTGACTTGGTTTTGAGTTCATGCAGGACAGTTCTCTGTATAAAAAAATATTTCTTTACAGATATAACACTCCTTGTCACTCTTAACACATTCTGGTTTTAAACCAACTAGTATAAATCCTCTTTGGCCAGCTAAATTTACTGCATCAAAAAAAAAATGCTTGAGACATCATGAGGTCTTTATCAAAAGAAATGTGTCAATGCACACTGACTGAAATATGCAATTAGGAGCACTGCAATAAACTGTTCTCATGGAGATAATGTATCAATGATTGTGAAAGGTCTTTATTGCTAATATGCTTTGAGAGTATTGTGGGCCTGATACACATAAAATCTTAGTTCAAATAGCTGAATGTTCCAAGGAAGAAGAATACCTTTTATATCAACTTTCTGATGTTAAACTTTAGCAGAACAAAGGCTGCTTGAGAACAATAGTAAGTGCCAGTACATTTTTAAGGAAGCAATGGTGTTAAGCATGAGAATGTGAAAAGCAGCTTTATTTTTTGCCTAAATATAAAGTCAGTCTGCAAGCTGTCAAAGCCCCTTAGCTCTCAGTAGCTTCAAATTTAAAACATTGGGGCAGGGGGAGTATTTGAAATAAAATGTGTGGACAAAACAAAGAAAGAGACAAATAAACAAAAACCACTGAATCCCATAAGAGGAAAATGAAAGAAGCTAACCAAAGCTAAAATATGGTGCAGGAAATACAAGGTGAGATTATTCTCCTTGATTATTACCCTTTGGAAGTCCTAAAATGAACAAGATCATAATGGATCCAATCAGCAGATTTGCTTGTGTTTGTCTTTTCCCCCATTGGACAGTTTCTCTGCATGGTGGAAAGAAATGGATTTGACCATTTGCCAAAGTTTTTCAAAATTCCCTTGTGTTCTGGCAGCCTGGTGTGTTGAAACTGCAGACAAGTCCCCTGAAACTGTTGAGATTAAATGCAACATCTGTGCAGAACACATATTCCTCCTACAAACTTATTGTTGGCAGATAGAGAAGGACTTCTGCATGATATGATGGCTGGAGACCATCTTGGACATAGTAATCAAGAAATTATAGAGTTTTCAATTCTTGGAGAAGGAGGGATGTCAGCAAAACCTCTACTTTGGACTTGCAGAGGGCAGATTTTGGCTTGTTTAGGAGACTTGTTGACAGAGTGCCTTGGCAGACAGTCCTGGAGGACAAAGGAGTCTAGGAAGGCTGGACATTCTTCAAGAAGGAAATTTAAAGTGGCAGGAACATGCTGTCCTCATGTGCAGAAAGATGGGCTGGTGGGGAAAAAGACAGGCCTGGCTGAACAGAGAACTTTGTCTGGAGCTCAGGAATAAAAGGAGAGTTTATGAACTTTGGAAGAAGGGGCAGGCAACTCAGGAGGATTACAAGAATGTTGTGAGGTTATTCAGGGGGAAAATACGAATGGCCGAAGCCCATCTAGAGCTGAATCTGACTACTGTTGTAAAAGACAAAAAAAAAGTTTCTATAAATACGTGAGTAACAAAAGGAGGGCCAAGAAGAATATCCGTCCTTTAGCAGATGTGGGTGTAAACATAGTTAAAGAGGATGAGGAAAAGGCTGAAGTACTTAATGTCTTCTTTGCCTCAGCCCTTACTAGAAGGACCAGCTGTGCTCCAGGCACCCAGCTCCCTGAGCTGGAAAACAGGGACATGGACAGAATGAAGCCCCCATTATCCAAGAGGAAATGTTTAGAGATGTGTTACACCACTTAGACATTCACAAGTCTATGGGACCAGATGGGATCCACCCAAGAGTCCTGAGACAGCAGCAGAAAAGCTCACCAAGCTGCCTTCCATCATTTATCAGCAGTCCTGCCTAACCAGGGAGGTACCAGTAGACTGGAGGTTAGCAAATGTGACACTGACCTGACATTGGTGCCAGGGCAGGTTATGGAGCAGATCAGTTTGAGTGCCATCATGTGGCACATGCAGGACAACCAAGCCATCAGGCCCAGTCAGCACAGATTTATGAAACACAGGTCACATTTAATCACAGAATGTTAGCAATTGGAAGGGACCTCTAAAGATCATCTAGTCCAATCCTCCTGCTGGAGTAGGAACACCTAGATGAGGTTACACAAGAATGTGTCCAGGCAGGTTTTGAATGTCTCCAGGGAAGAAGACTCCACAACCCCCATGGACAGCCTGTTCCAGTGTTCTGTCACCCTCACTGAGAAGAAGTTTCTTCTCATATTTAAATGAAATGTCCTGTGTTCCAGTTTGCATCCATTGCCACTAGCCTGGCTCCATCCTCCTGACATGCACCCTTTACATATTTATAAACATTAGGGAGGTCACCCCTCTTCTCCAAGCTAAAGACACCCGGCTGCCTCAGCTTTTCCTCCTAATGGAGATGCTCCACTCCCTTAATCATCTTTGTGGCTCTGTGCTGGACTCTCCCAAGCAGTCCTCTGTCCTTCATGAACTGAGGGGCCCAGAACTGGACACAATATTCCAGATGTGGTCTCACCAGGGCAGAGTAGAGGGGAAGGAGAGCCTCTCTCGACCTACTAACCACACCCCTTCTAATACAGCCCAGGATGCCATTGGCCTCCTTGGCCACAAGGGCACAGTGCTGGCTCATGGTCATCCTGCTGTCCACCAGCACCTCCAGGTCACTTTCCCCTACGCTGCTCTCCAACAGGTCATTCCACAACTGGTACCTGGAGTTGTTCTTGCCCAGATGCAAGACTCTGCACTTGCCCTTGATATGTTTCATTCTATTTCTCCTTGCCCAACTCTCCAGGCTGCCCAGATCCCACTGGATGGCAGCACAGCCTTCTGGCATGTCAGGCACTCCTCCCAGTTTTGTGCCATCAGCAAACTTGCTGACGGTGCACTCTATTCCCTCATCCAAGTCATGATGAATATATTGAATAGTACTGGTCCCAGTACCGACCCTTGAGGCACTCCACTAGATACAGGCCTCCAACTAGACTCCATCCATTGACCACAACTCTCTGGCTTCTTTCCTTCAGCCAGTTCACAGTCCACCTCACTACCCGACTGTCCAGACCACACTTGCTCAGTTTAGCTGTGAGGATGCTATGGGAGACACTGTCAAATGCTTTTCTGAAATCAAGATAGACCATATCCACTGCTTTAGCATCCTCTATCCACCTGGCTATGTCTTCATAAAAGGCTATGAGGTTGGTTAAGGATGACTTGCCCTTCATGAAGACATGTTGACTGCCCCTAATGACCCTATTCTCCTTTATATGCCTTGAAACGGCGCCAAGGATAAGTTGTTCGATCACCTTTCCAGGGATGGAGGTGAGGCTAACTGGTCTACAGTTACCCATGTCCTCCTTCTTGCCCTTTTTGAAGACTGGAGAGACATTTGCTTTCCTCCAGTCCTCAGGCACTTCTCCCGTTCCCCAAAACTTACCAAAGAAGATGGAGTGTAGCCTAGCAATGACTTCAGTCAGCTCCCTCAGGACTCGTGGGTGCATCCCATCTGGACTCATGGTTTTGTGGATGTCTAGATTGCTTAATTGGTCCCAGTCCTCATCAACTAAGGAAAACTCCTCCATTGTCCTGACTTCCTCTGGGGCCTCAGCAGTACAGGGCTCCTCAGGACAGCCTCTGGCAGTACAGACAAAGAAGGCATTGAGTAACTCTGCCTTCTCTGTAACTTCTGTCACCAGGGCATCCACCACATTCATCAGTGGGCCTACATTGCCTCTGATGTTAGTTTTATCTGACGTGTATTTGAAGAAGCTCTTTCTGTTGTCCTTGACCCCTCTTGCAAGGTTTAATTCTAAGGAGCCCTTAGCTTTCCTAGTTGCCTCCCTACATCATCTGACAACAGTCTTATATTTTTCTCAAGTGGCCAGCCCCTCCTTCCATAATCTGTAGACTCTCTTCTTCCACTTGAGTTTGCCCAGCAGTTCCCTGTTTAACCAAGCAAGTCTCCTGGCTCCCTTCCCTGACTTCCTACATGTCAAGATGCTCTGATCTTAAGTTGGAAGAAGCAGTCCATCAATGCTAACCAACTATCTTGGACCCCTTTACCTTCAAGTACCCTGTCCAACATGCCCTTCCTGAAGCATCAGTCCTGTAGCCAGTCATTTATGGACTGAATTCTTCTATTGCATCCATCCAATGTCATCACCCGAAAATGGAAGGATGGAAGAGAAAACACTTGTGCCCCAGACTCTTTCACCAACTGTCCCAAGGCTGTGAAGTCTTTCTTCATTTCCCTCAGACTACAGGATGCAGCTTCCTCCCCACCTGTCTGGAAGATCAGTAGCAGGTCGTAGTCTGTCGAGTGCACCAGGCTGAGAGTGCCCTGGTGATGTCCCTGATCCAGGCTCCAGGTAGACTGCACACTTCCCTATGATGAATGTCAACTCTGCATATTGGGCCCTCTGTCCCTCTCAGAAGGGAATCACCCACTACAATTACCCTTCTTTCTTCTCTTATCAGGAGCACTCTGGAGGCATGGAGTCAACGGCCTCTTCCTTTGTGACCTCATAGTTGGGCCTTCCATCACATCCTCACCTACCTCTCCTTCAAGATCCAGGCCCTCAAACCTATTATGGAGGGGCACCCGGGGAAGCAAAACAGGTAGGGAGGGGGGTTGCCTGTGACACCAAACTGGGACTTCATTTCAGCCCTCCTCATCTTTTTGTTCTCCTGCCTCTGCTCAACAGTGACAGGGCAGGGGCTGTCCCAGGTCTCCCTCCTCTGCCTAATGGGGCAGGGGGTCCATCACCTTCTGTGGGGTATCTCCCTGGCATGCCAGGGAGTTACTCCACCAGTCGGTCTCCCCCTTGCACGTCCTGATGGTCCTCAGTCTCTTGACCTCCTCCTTGAGTTCCACCACCATGCTGAGCACATCTCACACCTGCTCACACCTCATGCAGGTGGAATGCTGCCTCCCTCCCCTGGCAGCAGCAGCCTCTGGCACTCCCTGCAGCCATAGACTGAACAGACACAGATCGGGGCAGGGCCTCCATCTGTGTTGCCACAGTCCTTTTTTGGGACAAGTTCTCTGTCTGGAGGAGACCATGGTCAGCTGCATTCTGGGAGACTGCCAACAGGTGAGATGGTCTACCGAGGAAAGAGGGACAACCTCTGCACCTGCTGCACGAGCTCCCACAGCCGCTGCTGCAGCACAGTGTGGGTGGTACTCACAGCTTCACACGCTGGTCTCACCTCCCAGCGCCTGGTGGGCAGCGACGTGTCCCTGCCCTCCCTGAGGCTCTTTCAGGGCTGGGGGCGGGGCTGTGATTGTTGTTACCCTGGCAACGCCCACACCACGTCAGCTGCTGTCACAAGAGCTGCCGGGTTGCACCACTCTCACAGGGTTCCACCTGGCAAAGGAACCTCCCGAAACCAAAACCGCCCTGTACCTCAAGATCTGCCGCTGGGGCTCTGGCTGTGCCAGCTCCAACCAGCTCCCCTCAGGGACTGAGTCCTGTTTGACTGTGAACCACTTAGTAGATGAGGTAAAGGCTGTGGATGTTGTCTTTCTAGAGCATAGTAAAGCTTTTGACACTATTTCCCACATCATTCTCCTGGAGAAACTGACTGCTCATAGCTTGGACAGATGTACTCTTTGCTGGGTAAAAAACTGGCCTGATGGACAGGCTCAAAGAGTTGTAGTGAATAGAGTTAAATCCAGTTGGCAGCCGATCACAAGTGGTGTTCCCCAGGACTCAGCATTGGGGCCAGTTCTGTTTGAGATCTTTATCAATAATCTGGATGAGTGGATCAAGTGTACTCTCAGAAAGTTTGCAGATGATGCTAAATTGGGTGGGAGTGTTGATCTGCTTGAGGGTAGGAAGGATCTACAAAGGATTCTGAAGAGGCTGGATTGATGTGCCAAGGCCAATTGCATAAGGTTCAACAAGTCTAAGTTTTGGGTCCTTGGGTCACAACAACCCCGTTCAGTGTTACAGGCTTGGGGAAGAGGACCTGGAGTTGTCGATCAACAATCAGATGAATATGAGCCAGCTGTGTACTCAGGTACCCCATTAACCATCACCTTCTTGAGCCCAAGAGGAATTACAGCTATTAGTATGCTGAAGTTCTTTTCTAAGTGTGGTAATAAAACATCTATAAACTAAGTCTGGATTCCTCCTTCCTGCTTACATTGAGTTTGAATATGTTTCCCAATACTCATAAAAGCAAAAATATCTTCCTTCTTTACCTTCTTATCAAATTTGAGCGATCACTGAGGTCAAACTAAAAGGCATCCTTCAGATCCCTTTCCACCTCTTGTTAAAATACAAATCAGTTGGTATGTACTCAGCCTTAGTTTGCCATGACTGGAACTAGAGGTACTAAATCGATTTGCTACTGGGTACCTATCCTAGCTGCTGTTATTCTCATATTCATTATATTTAAAATATTCTTCCACCCAGTTTGAATACAATAAAGTCTCAGTTTTGTTTTGTCTTTTGGTATGGCAGTTTTAATTTTAGAATCTTCTTTTCAAGTAATCATCCCACCTTTGGTCTTTTGAATGCTTATCAAAATTCATCCAAAGCCATGCAGATATTTAGAGAGTAGATGCAAAGAACAAAACAAGTACTGAACCACTGTACCTTTTAAGATCAAAGTAAAGAATCAATTAGAACTGTGGAGAAGCTGATCATGGAGACAAAAGAGTACACAGCCAGGTGGTCAGAATTCAGAATTTTCTTTCTAGGAAAAAAAAAAAAAAAAATCACTATTATTGAGAAAGATAATTGACAAATATATTACTAAAATATTTTCCACAAAAGAGAAAGCCCCAAATATCTCATTCTGTAAAAAAAATCAAGCTATTTCTTTTGGAAAATTTCAATATAATACTGATCCTAGGAGTCCAAAATTCAAATCTTCCAGGTAAGTCCAGCAAGTTGTGGCAAAGCAAAATTCCTAGATTTTTGAGAACAAGGAGTTGAACAACTCACAGGCTTCTTCTTCAAAAAACAGAAATAGGAAACCCCAGGATTTATGCACAAATCTGTGATTCATCAAAGGTCTCAGGTGGGGAAATTGCTTTTGTAGAGTTCAGATCCAAGTCCCAGTTGTGACAGTAACTGTTAAGATTCCCTTGAGTGGGTGGCTGCCAGCCATCGCCCCAGCTGGTAACAAGGAATGGGCCTTTCCTTCAACTTTTGACATCAAAAGAAGTAAATAATAAATAGAAAAATATTTTTTCAACTGATATTTATTCCCTTATTGGTAGAATCATCAACTTTAATTACATTTGTAATACTGTGCAATAAGAATTATTTGGGTTGAAAACTAATATATCTATTTTATATATATTTTCTATGCATATATATAAAACATATATGCATTTATATATATGTATGCATGCAATATATAATTGTATATAGAATTAATATATATTTTTCATATGCATATGTGAAACACAGGGAAAATAAAAAGCAGATGCAGTCCAGACAGTGTCTAATTTTTGCCATCCTTAGTCTGAGTTATGGATGTTCTGATCATTTTTAAAAACTGATGCATGTCAGGAAATTAAAAGTTGCAGCAAAAAGACATAGCTTCATAAAAGTATCTAAAAAATAATAACTCAAAAAAGGAAAATAAATTTAAGGAAAGAAAATTATAGGAAAAGAAGGTGAAAAGAGACACTAAGAGATATAGATGGTAGGATTCACAGATAAAGCAAAGGTGGAATAAATGGACAAAGGTGAATAGAACAGGAAGATACATCATTTATATATTAAAGTTCTAATTTTGGTAGAAATTATTCATTCTTATCTAATATTTTTCAGTATTTTTTACAACTCAACTAGTGAAAGAAAAAATCCATCTAAATTGTTAACTTTTTTCCTCACAAATATTGCATATCATGTTTTAGACTGAAAAATGCAAAACCTGATGTTACTTTATTGCTATATTTTCATTTTATGCTTTGTTTTCCAGCTGTAATGGAGCTTTTTTTTTTTTTCCTCTTTGAACACTTCTTCTGGTAGGTAGGATGGAAAGTATCTTTTCCTTCCTAAACAGCTAATTTCAAATACTTATGCTGTATCCCTCTGTGACAGCCTGGAAGGGACACCCTCTAAAACGTGTGCTTAGATTTTACTGTGTGGTGGAAAAAGAGGCATCAGACTTCTTGATTAGAGTAAGAATTGATCTAAGTTCAGCAAAACCTAATTGTGAAAATGTGACACCCTGGTACCAGTCCTGTGTTTGCCCAAGTGCAGTAATAGTAGTTTGTTAGGCAGCTTGCCTGGTCCTCAGTCTAAGTCCCTGGACCTGCTAGTCTTAACAGAACTTAGCACCATTGGTCCATGTTAACGACGCATCAGATTGTCAGGGCAGTGAGTATTTGTGCCTACGATTTTCTGATCATGTATTTGCTGTAGGAAAAGTGAGAGCAGAGAACCTTCTACTGCTTTTCTACCTTAACTTTTCTTTCAGGAGACTTTGCCATTGGCTTGTCTATCAAGTTTCAGTCACTAAAGAGGTACCCCACAGTGTACAGTAGTGGTCCATTCCTTTTCTTTTTTTTTTTTTTCTATTAAACTATCTTTATCTCAATGCTGAAATTTTACTTTGTTTTTGTTTTGTTTTAATTCTCTCCACCATCACACTGTGGTAGTGGAGAGAGTGAATGGCTCTGTGGTTTTTAACTGCCTGTCAGGTTAAACCACACCACAATGTTATAATTTTTCGTCCTTTTCTACTTTTTTCTGCACCACGCAGCATGAAAGACCTCAAAGCCTTTAACAATTACTTAATGAAATATGGTGCATATTGTCTCCTTGAGGCATTTGTATCAAGGGAGAAATTAGTCCTGTGATAGCTAGACAAGAAAGCTACACAAGTAATAAAAAACTAGGGCTTCATGTAGAGCACATTCTAATTTTACAGAGGTGAAAAATCATATAATTTTCTATTATATTAGTCATGATTTATGCTGCAATAACTGCAAGGAAAATTCAATCTAATTTTGATTTAGAAGCAATCTAGTGAAAATTGTCATTGCACAATAATGGCTAGCTGCTCATTCAGGGACAGGCACCTGAGAACCAAGCATGGAAATGTGAACATGAGGACATGGGTGAAACAAGCAAACTCAGGGTGAAACAAGAAAGAAAGGTCCAAGGGTGGCAGCCAGGGTGGTCCAAGGGTGGCAGTCAGGGTTGTCCAAGAATATAGATCACCAGACAAGTTTGTAGTGATAGGGCACAGCTGAGATCAAGCTGGGTCAGCAGTCTGCTGGTCAGGGCTGAGATCACAGAGGCTGAGGCTGTGGCTGAGCTAGATACCAGCATTCCTATAGTGTCACTGGTGCAGGGACTAAGAGCCACAGGCTGAGTGAGGCTGAAATGGGCTCCTTGGCCTGTTGATACACGTGGGAAGAGGCCCTAGGTGGGGCTGGTCAGGGCCAGAAGGCCTACTGGTACACTCAGCACCTTGACAAAAGCCATAAACGCTGCATATGGTATTTTAGGTTATGAGGCTGCAGGAAGTTAGATTAGATGGTCATAATGGTGACTTCTGGATCTAAAATCTGTGGCAAGAACACACCTTCAAATGCCGGCCAAAACACTCTCAGCTATAACAGAGGAAATACTGAAGCAATTTCAGTCTTTCTCTGGCAAGTGGTCATAATACATAGTTCAAACTGTGTAATTTTCCAAACTAATTATGGCATCTAATTAAGATTTTCATCAGTAAACCCAAATATTAATTTAAAAGAATGCAAAGGGGTCTAATTTTACTCTATTGAATTTCCTTGCCTACTTTACTTTTAATAAGAAATTTCAGGGGCATATTTATCGGATCAGGCAGAGATTTTTGAACATACGAGCTATAAGAAAATCTACTCTTCGGTCTTCAATAGTTAACATTGGTCTTCCTGAGCCCAGTCATTTCCCAGTAGCTGAGAGCATGATTAGGCCTTCACTGCTCAACTAGGTCACCTTATATCTTCCTCTTCCATGTGGTAAATGAAAGAACATGGTATGCATTCACATGGTTAAACTTTCTTGTCACACACAGAAGGGAAACCTCATCCTTGTTGCCTATTAGAAGCACAGTCTTTGAACCCCAGTATCCTCTGAATATTGGTTGAGACTGTGCTAGATGGCACAGATCAAATCATGCCAGGGAGAGCAAGAGCAATAGCAATTAAGCAACATAGCTATTTCTATGAAGTTCTTCAGATCATGCCATGGCCTTTTTCAGTTGATTAGTGTAGATATAAACTTTGGGACCACAGAAAGCATTCAGTTTTCTCTGAGGCCTGGTGTTTCACTTTGCTACCTGCTTCCACCATACTGAAGGATGCCCAAGCCTGGCAGGTTTCTTCCTCATCTCTTGAAGCTCCTTTCAGCCACACACATTGAGACACTCTCAGGTCGCACAATTCTTTCTCTTCTTTCTTCCTTTCTTCCTTTCTTCCTTTCTTCCTTTCTTCCTTTCTTCCTTTCTTCCTTCCTTTCTTTCTTCCTTCCTTCCTTTCTTTCTTCCTTCCTTTCTTCCTTTCTTCCTTCCTTTCTTTCTTTCTTTCTTTCCTTCTTTCCTTCTTTCCTTCTTTCTTTCCTTCTTTCTTTCCTTCTTTCTTTCCTTCTTTCTTTCTTTCTTCTGAAATGTTTAATCTGCTTTCTTCAGTTATTCTCTTCATCTGAACCCACTAGAAACTGAAGGGCCTTCATCAAAGACACTTCTATAGTTTTTATCACTAATAACAGGAGTTGCTGTAAGCCTTGCATGCTCTCTATCCCATTTGTTGGAGTTCTCCTGTGCAGGCAGAATACATGCAGAGGCCTATATACTCTACTTGAGTCTGGACAGGTCTGACCTACTTGTCTGATTTTTCAGAGCATTCTTGTTGCTACTATGTAGCTGTAGTTATGGGGTTAGATTTTATCCTGATAGCAGTGGGAAGGTAAATCTAGAGAGCTGTGAGAGTCTTAGTAGTGTTTAAGTTGTAAAGGAATGGTGGAGAGCAGATTTCTCCACATACTTCAAAGCTATGCATGGGATAAGAAACTATGTTAACATCCTAGGTAGGCTCAACTGACCTCAGGTGGTCAGTAGCAAACTGGCATATTACACATGCAAATCCCTCTTCATCCTGAGGATTTACTGCTGCTATAACCTCCCTGCAGCAGACAAACTGGCCTTTTCCCAGCAATTCCTGGTGGATCACAGTCATGTCTCTCCTCAAACATCATCTTTTATCGTGGCTACTCTGGGGAAATAAAACTTACTCGCTCCCTATTTGAGCTGAGCTATTCACTGTACCAAGAAAATGTACTTTTAAAATGGAAATCTCAAGATTTGATCCTCGTCGATGAGACGAATATTGGGTAGGTAAACTTCTTTCACTAATTTTACAATGAGGAATCGACACAAACTGGCATATGGAAAATACAGGTGGTGAATTGAAGAATACCGTGAACAGTGGGTTTTCTTGGTACACTAAGATAACAAAAATAGTGCAATTTATCCCTCCATAATATGCTATCTTAATTATGAGGCACATATTCTGACCAAAGCTTTCAGAAAACATCCTCGTCTCTATGATTTCGCATGTTTTCATAGTCACACAAAACTTAGCACTTCCAGGTCTACCTCTAAACCACATCCCTACAAACCTCATCTACATGTCTTTTAAATACCTCCAAGGATGGTGACTCAATCACTTCCCTGGGCAGCTTGTTCCAATGTCTGGCAACCCTTTCTGTGAAGAGGCTTTCCTAATATCCAATCTAAACCTCTCCTGGTGCAATCTGAGGCCATTTTCTCTTGTCCTATTTCTTGCTACTTGGGAGAAGAGACCAACACCCACCTCACTACAACCTCCTTTCAGGTAGTTGTAGAGAGCAAAAAGGTCTCCCCTCAGCCTCCTTTACTCCAGGCTAAAGAAGTCCAGTTGCCTCAGGTGCTCCTCATAAGACTTGTGCTCCCGACCCTTCACCAGCTTTGTTGTCCTCCTCTGAACTTTCTCCAGCACCTCAATGTCTTTCTTGTAGTGAGGGGCCCAAAACTGAACACAGTATTCAAGGTGCAGCTTCACCAGTGCAGAGTACAGGGGGACAATCACCTCCATAGTCCTGCTGGCCACACTATTTCCAATACAAACCAGGATGCTATTGGCCTTTGGCCACCTTGGCACACTGCTGGCTCGGACTCAGTTGGCTGTCAACCAATACTCCCAGGTCCTTTTTGTCATTTTTCCATCTCAGCCATGACATATTCCTAGTAATTTTAATTAGGCATCTGAATCTCTTAAATGTTTTGAAAATCAAAGCAAATTTGATCAGTTTGGCAATAGAGGTAGCTTCCCATTTCTCATTAGAAGTGTGATGTACTGTGTTTATATGTAAATGAGAGATTTTCAAAGAAAAGCTTGCATGATGCTTTAATTATGGGAAGTAACAAGCAATTTAATATGAAATCTGTTATAATTTCTTCCTGCAGTCAAAGTCTATTTGTTCTTTTTCACTCAATTTTCTCCTATTTTTTTTAGATTATTTCTATGTATTTACTAGAAAAATTTTGCGGAAAAAATAATTTTTAAAATGTTTTATTTTAACAGAGTGTCAGCTTGTTAATGGAGGCACCTCCCAAATTTCATTCATTATCATGTCAATTACATGTTAAACGTCATCACCTGTGAGCCAATATTAAGGGGTAACCAAATCCTCTGACTGTCCTTTTCCCCTCTACACCTTTGTTCAATGTGCCAGTCAGCATCTAGTGCTGTTCACCTTTGTCTGGACCAGATAAAACTGTTGTCTTTAGTCAGTTGCTGAGCCAGCCTTTAAGGAACCAGAGAATATTTCTTATAAGACCAGTCTGGTGGAACATGTCTGGCCAGAAGTTTGCTCTAGCAGGAGAACAGACCAAAGAAGTGTTATGCAGAATCTATTTTGATGCTTCAAGAGCAAGACTACAAGAAATAGCCATGTAAGGCATTGCTGTTACACCAGTGTGCCACAATCCAAGAGATCTACCTTGAAATTCCAGCTAAACTCCAGATTGAGGCATTCCTTGATTTTGTTTATGTCTGGTATCAGTTCACAACATTCCTAAGTCTGATCCCAGCTCATTTCTGAAGGGGAATGTTTCTTTGCTGTTCCAGATACTTGCCAGTTTTTTCCAGGTTGCTTACTTTCAGTTGCTGCTGTCTCTGGTTTAGCAGAGAACTGAACTGTTATAAGTCCAATGATGGACTACATAGATTTGTGCTACTAAGACATCTACTTGAAGTTCTGTTTCTGGACCTTACCTAGTTTCTCAGACAGTTAACAGCTGCCTTTTTGATATCAGACAAGATATCTTGATATCTTCTCCACTTTCCTTCAGCAGCTCAGTCACTATAAAATACTGTCCTACAAGTTGTAATCCTGATGAGGGGAACCATTTTCTGGTCTGTCAATATTTTTTGTCATAACATTTGTTCACAAGCCTTACTCCAGACTGCTGAAAAGGCAAAGTAAGTAAGAGGGCTACTAAATGCAAGAACTGAGCTGTGAAAATTTGGCTAAAGGACACAGCAGGCACCATTGACCTTCTACAGCATGTAGGACTACTTTGAAGATGGCTATTGTGCATTAGTAGCACAACAATGTTTTGTACTAAGCCATTCTGTAGCCCCACTGCAAAATGCATGAGGCATGTAATACGTGCAACTGTTTGTTTTCTACCTACTGAGCAGGCCTGAAAACCTCAGCCACGGTCAGTATTATAAAATTAAATTGGGTCATGCTATGTAGTCATACACATGTAGTGCAGGAAGCCTATGTAGCACACTCATGCCTGTGCTTATATGCACCATATGCTACATTTAGTGCATGCCATGCTATACAAATGAAAAAAAAAAAAAATCAAGAAGGGGGATCACTGTCTTAAGAAAAAAAGGATTCTGAAATACAGATTAAGGTGGTAAATTTTTTACCATGCACAGGATTCTTCCTGCCTGTTTTTTTTCTCTTAACATTTCCATTATTTGCAGTAGGTGTTGAAATTTGGCAGAAGGCATGCATTCTTTTGTCTTATGAAATTCTGTTAGTAATTTATAAAGAGGCAAAATGCCAGGAACCACTGTTTTCCAGAAATGACTTTAAGATTCTGAGCAATATGTATTTATTTTTATAAGATATATTTGACTTTTTAAGTTAGTTCACTAAAAAGGATACATTACTAGCCTAAATTAAGGATATAACTGTAAGACTGCATAACATACTGCACTGACTTAAAGCTAAATGTAAGAACACAATTTATAATGCACACAATTCTAGAGGTTGTGTGAAATGTAGCCTACTCCTCCAAGAGTATTATAGGGAAAATCATAGCATGAATGAGGAAAGAAATGCAAATATACATTGAATGTTTCCTCAAATACAGATGCAAAATCTTCCACAAACCACTGGAGGAGTGATTCTCATTGGTTCTGAAAAAGAAGTCAAGATTAACTTATGATAGAGGAGACAGGTGGAACATGGTTGAGATTTTTCATCAGACAGAAGGGAAACGCAAATGGTGTGCATATGAAATTCCTACTTACTCACTTTTAAATGGTATGTTGAGAAAAAGAGCTGTGAAATGCCAGAATCTGGCTCTAGACAACATGGGTTCCAGAGTCAGTCTTTTCAGTTGTGAAGATCCAAGAGTAAAGGTCTGATAGCAAAATAAAATAAATACGTAGGTATGGCAACGATTTGAAATCTGAAACTCATTCTAAAACAGAAAGTAAAAAGAATATGTTATTTACCCTCAAAAGAAACAAACAAACAAACAAACAAAACAGAAATACATAAAAAAGTCACGTAAATAAGAAATAGTTTACTATGGTGATGTGGAGCCTGAGACAGATTGGGAACTGGGAGAGAAGGGTTAAAAGGATGAAATTTTGGGCACAAGACAGGCTGGAGGATGGCAACATAGGGTATGAGGTCTCTGAAAAATCATGAGGACAAATTAAGAGCTATTGGACTGTGGCACACCTGAAGAAGCAGGGGGAAGACATCCACATGCACCTGATTTGTTGGGGGAAATCAGAAGAAATGAAAGCTGTGGTGGTGGTAAAGCCTTTGAAGGAGAGAGAGAAGATACAGTTAAGGAAAATGCAGATCTCATCCTTATCCTTCTTTCTTTCAACTCTTCTATTATACCTTTTCTCAATAAATGCATTCATTGATACTAAATTTATGGATTATAAATTAATGCATGTTAAATTGAACACACACTTACAGGTGCTTTTCCCCAAGAAAGACAATCAATATGTGTTCAAGAAGCTCAGAAAAAAAATTATACTTTTTTGCATGGCAGCATACTGAATTTCAGCTAGCTACCAGCAAAAAGCTACCAGCTGCTGATTTATGAGGCTAATGCCCATGTGTGGCAGTGTTATTTTGGTATTACAGCCATCTCAGTTCTAACCCTCTTGAAGCTCTTTGTCTATATTTCATTTATCAGATAATGTCAACGGTTTGAATTATGCAAATGTATTTTTCACAGCATTTCTCTTAGCTTTGCCTGGCTCTGGAAGTCTGTCTGCAAGACACAGTGGAAAGATGCCTAAATTGCTTTTACTCATAATGTCTGAAGTAGTTCACTGATAGACAGCTTAAGCATCTATGCAGGCCCATGTCACAAGCATTCCTGTGCCACTTTGCTATTTGGATTTACTGGCCTACTTCTGCACCAAAGTGAAATGGTAACAGGAAAAAGAGGACATTCACAAGGTTTATAAATATTGCTCAACACACAGTAGTAAAGACAATGAAATGAAATCAGTTACTACAAAAATATTTTCTAGATACCATTTGAGGGTTGCTTGCTGTGTTTCTGTTGGACAACAGCAGTGGCTTTTGGCCTGAAGTGCTGAAAAACTGTGTGGCCTAATCCACTTCCCTACTCCTTGCTCACTTCTCATGGCACCAGGAATAAATCAACTGATATCTAGATTAACTAAAGACTTGCTCTTTTTGTCTCAACCTATGCCATTTTCCCATGCTGGTTTAAAAATTGTGCCCTTTCCAAAAGTGTGATACACAGCTTTGCCAAATGTTGCACCAGCAACGTTTTTGCTGATGTTTGATGTTTTGCTGAGTATTGCGTCATAAAATAGTTGCAACCAAGCTATACAAATAATGACTAATGTTACTCTCAAGGCTGATGATCATGACAAAGAGAAGTATGTAAAAAGATGATAGACATGCAGGCTATCTTCCCTTCGCACATCTCCCCATCAGACTCTTGTTTGTACAGGAATTGTTTAGCAAACATGTCTTGACCTACAACCTCAGCCAGGACTCCTGGCTTATCTTTCCACCTTTTCCTTTGATTTCATTTTTTGCTTCTGTTGAGAATCCAGTTAAGATCAGTGGGTATGGAAGAACCCTTTGTGTTACTAGTAGTATAGAACCACACATTTCTGCACAAGCTGCCCATGGACTGCTGTTTATTTCCACTGGCCCATTAGCAAAATGGACTTTCCAGGCACATATACATATATAGACACATACACTTTTCACTCCTGAAATAAAGTCTTCAACTGCCAACAGGTTAAAAGCAACTTCTTTTCATGCTACTTTTCACAGGTAGAAACTTCCTCCCCTCTGTCTCCCTACTCTGCGACTGCAGTTTGTCTATCTGAGACTGCAGCAGTTTTATGGAGGCAGTTCTTCCCATGAATTAGCAACAACCGTATGAAGAAAAACATTGCCAATTTTTTGGACCTACTGAAATGAGGTTCTTCACTTTTAAGGCTGATAAACTGTTTCCAAATACTTTTTATCTTCAAATGTGTGTTTGAAGCCCTGCTATTTGTCTACTATGTTCATCTTAAAGTTACTATGGGTTAATATACACACAAATACATGCACACTCATATACAGACATACAAATGCAAAAAGCAAGAAAAAGGTTCCTGGTTCAATTGCAATAACTGGCACATATTTATTGCTCTTTAGTTTCCAAAAACATAATTCTTACATCTTCTAAACTTACAGAAAAAGGTGGGCAGTAGGCAGGAAAGAGAAGAGGGAAAACCAAACAAACAAAAAATGGAAAAGCATGTAACATGAGACCTTGAGACCTTGACTTCTGACTACCGTTAGTGTATCAGCTGTTCTTTTTGCGGTGATGAGGAACGACGCACACAGACGCAGACAGAAAGGCAAAGACACAGAGTTCTTCTTAGCAGCAAGAGCAGAGCCAGGCAGAACTCACTTTTATTAACAGTTCCCAATTTATCGTTTTTCAAATACAGGCCTGGACCAAGAGGTTAGACAGGATGTTTTTTCAATAATTGTTATTCCAGACACACCACGCTCAATGTTGTGTCTGTTTTCAGTCACGTTTCCACGCATATCTTGTGGGCGGTGTTCAGCCCACTCATTCACATGCCCAGGTCCAACATTCACACATATGTACGGGAACAGTTTTCTGGCCCAAGATATCATTTTCACTGGCCTGGGCTATCACTCCTTAGACTCATAAATAACATACATCTGTAGAACCTGTCTAAGGCCATTTAGCTGGCTGTTTAGCACATCCTGTCGTTTTCACACCTTTTCCCTCCCGATTGTCCATTTTTCAAACAGAAAATCCAGATAATTAAATGGATGGATCTTACAGTATAAAATGGAGGTCATCAATTCAGTTTTTGAGATGTCAAGAAGGGAAGAGATTTCCTCAGCTAACAGTTCTTCAGCTTTTATACTGTAATGGACACATCTCTATTTAAAAATTAACCCAGTAATTTAAATACAACAGAAGATCCAGATTTGCTAGAGTGGCTCACAGATAGTTGCCAGAACAGATTTAGAAAGCTTACAACTCTTCCTCTATATGCAGATCTCTGCTGCCTAGTTTTTGGTTTTGCTGCCTAATCACATTAGCAACAAATACTGAGAAATCTTTCTTGAAGTGCAGTAAACAAACAACCTTTCAACCAGAGTCACACAGCAGATCCAATGAAATGCTCTATAGAAACATATTTTATTTTGAACTACTAGACACTGTGACAATCCCAGTCACTTGGAGATAGAGAAGGACATCTTTGCACTCTCAGTCTGAAGTTTGATATGTCTCATCTCTAAATGATGATTGCTGACCGTATTATTCAGTCCTGATGGATTTAAATACGCTTTACAATGTCCTGAGAATTTTCAAGCTGCTGGACAAGTTGCCAGTGGATGCTAGACTTCAGCAGTAAGCAATAAGAGCTAGTGGGGGTGTGTGGTAGGTGTGGAGACTTCAATGGTAACAGCATGTACTAAATTTGGGAAGCTAATGCTAACAAGCAGCACAATCCACTTTGCCTAAGAAAGTTATTCTTAAATATTTCAAAAATACTCTAAAAATGGAAAAGCTAATCTCCTTAATATAGAAAACATCTTATTTATAATAGATGCTGCTAACACTTTAAAAATGGAAAGGTGCCATGGCTTTGTTTCTTGGCAGAGTGCTTATTACAGATTACTCCTGGGTAGAAACTCAGCCATTTAACTGGACAACTTAGTTCAAAGAGTATTTGATATTTAAATTAAGGGCAATTGCCTATTTTTATGTTCCATCAAAAAGACAGAAGACATTGAATAATAGTGAGTAATCATGTAACTTAAATGCAGCTTTACACTGGGTCTAAACTTAAGAGAGACTAGCTATTTGAATCAATCATTGTAGCTTTTTCTACAGTCTGTTGGAGAAAGACAACTCTAGCAGCCTGTTCACAACAACCGTGAGCGGTTCCTGCACCAAGCAGACTCCTGGAAAGACCTCTCCCTGACCGCAACCTTCTAAATGGGAACATTGACAAACCAGCTTGCACGTGATTGTCAGCAGAAGGGTATGATGATTACCTGTCTGTTCATAAAAGGTACTACTGGTAGACTTTATGGACTCCTGGGAACGAGCAGTGTTGTGTGTTCTTTGGAGCACACTACCTACTGTGCTCCATTCAACCAGTGCCAAACCTCACTCCTAAATTGCCCAGAATTAACCCTCCCACACTCCAGAGTGATGGGCATTCTTTGTGCGTGGGCACTAAGCGGTTCTCTGTAGGTCTCAGTTAGATTACATCTTGTGATGACATTACATTTTTTAGAGATTTCTGTACTTGGCTTCTTCCATTGCTTTATCATGTGTTTAAAAACAAAACCAAAAGTTATAAATACTATGATCATTCCCATAATGCACAGAAAATGAACACCATTGTATGCATTTTTTTAGACTACATATAATAAATGCACAATGTACACAGGCCTGTTGATACACACACAAAATTACATTTTTACCTTATGCTATATGCGTAGTGAATGAGAGCCTTTATGAGGAATTTGCATTATTGAGGAAACTTTTTCCATTGATCATGTATGTGAAACTACAAATGTGATGCTATCTCCTAGTTCCTCTGCAGATACCAGTCTTCTTTATCAGACATTGCTAGAAACATTCAAATACAAAAAAAACAAATCGCCTTCCAAATATTAAACACCTTGTTTCGGGAATCACAGAATCGTTAGGGTAGAAAGGGACCTCTGGAGGTCATCTAGTCCAACCCACCTGCTAAAGTAGTGTCCTGGTTTTGTTAAAAACAAGTTTCTCTTTCAGTGAATTTTGCCTGTCAGCTAAAGCCTTCATATTAACTGCATTTTCCTGGAGAACCAGACACATGTTTTGGTAAACCTAGCAATGGAATGCAAACTTATTGATAAGCATGGATGGACATCTCGCGAGAGGGGCAACGAGAAACCGGTGACCAAGAAACTGACCAACTGTGTATAACATTCCATTCACGTGAATACTTCATATAAAAGTGGAAGATCACGAGGATCTCATCCCTTTTTTGCCTTTGCTTTTTCCCTTCTGCTTATGGCTGACATTAGGAGAGGACCTTGCTAGTCGTCCCTGCGAACTGAGGCCTAGTGAGAGACTGAATCCAGCTCTGGGTGGCTGCAGAGTCCAATCCAGGACTTTGGTTGCCGGCTCTGCAGTTGCTGAGACTTTCAAGATTGGTTTTGTATATTTTGTATTATTTTCTCTATTCTTATTAGTAGCATCAGTAAAACATCTTTAATTTTTTCCAGCTCTCTTCTCTCTGTCCTTCTTTCCCTCCCAATCGCCTGTCCTTAGTGGGAAAGGTGGAGAGGGAGGGGCAAAAGGGGGAAGTCGGGGGGAGAGGAGGTTAACAATACTTCTGCCAGGGTTTTATTGTCACCCAGCAATCTAACCCTCGACAAGTAGGTACACCTAAAGTATGTTGCAAAGGAAGCAGGTACACATAGAGTAGATTGCACAGGAGAATGTCACCTTTAAATCGAGATTAGAGATGCTAAAATAAGGGCAAAGTCATTTTTTTTCTGTAATTTTTCCCCTTTTCTCTGCTAACCTATAACCAGTTGCACTGTATACTACACTATAAGAGTTCAGTAAAATGAAATTCAGCCTTTTGGTACTGTAAAACATGTTAGCACCAGAATGCAACCAAGCCTCTGCATGAATGCACCTGTATCCATGTCAGATGCATTAAACATAATATATCCTCATTGCATACATGATCCTTTGGCAGTGAAGAGGTAGAATCAGCTGCCAAATCAAAATTAAGTTTCAAACAAACAGGATGAGGCATCTTAAGTCTCTGAAAGTTTTTTTTCTCTTGGTGAGCTTTTGTATAGTGTGTCAGACCACCTTAAAGTCGCAATTAGGAGTATTTTAACAGAATTGTTAAAATATTTAGAAAACACCAGAAGCCAAATCCTAAAGTTTTTCTGTTTTGTATTGTTGGTGATTTTGTTTGTTTGTTTGTTTGGTTTTTAGCTTTACTTGACACTTCTTTAGGGAAAAAAACCCAAGAACAAGCAAACCGCCCTCAGTGAAAGATTTATCTGAGGCAGAAAGACAGAAGCGTAAGTCTGGACATCAAGCCTAGGGTCCATAACAACAAACAAGGAGGGAGACATTATTGTGGCCTTTCAGTACTTAAAAGATGCCTATAAAAATGATGGGGACAGACTTCTTAGCAGGCCCTCTTGTGATAGGTGTAGGGTCCCAGTCCAATTTTGGGCTTGGGAAGGTTTTGAAATAATCCCAAGAGTGAGATTAAGATGCAAATGAGGTCAGATGGCACCAAACAATCTATTTTATTTTTACGCCTGAAGACAGAATGATAGAATAAGTGGGAAAAATTAGGAGGAAAATTAAGCAAGTATTCAAGAAGATAAGCAAGAGATAGACACCACCTGTATCCAATCACCGTCTTCTGTTGGCCAGCTCTCAGTTCCTGGTAGCACTGGTAGCTTTTGGCTCTCAAGTCCTGCCAGTCTCAGAGTTCAGGTCCCAGTAGTGCTGGCAAATCTCAGGTCCCCAAAGTACTGGCGGTTCACAGGTTTCAGGTCCCAGTGGTGGGTGGCCACACACAGGTCTTTTCCTGGGGCTTTTTATTGCAGTTGGTGCTGGGTGTTGCCTGAACAAACTGCCAGCCTGGTCCCAGATGTTGGTGGCTGATGTCACTTGAGCTTCACTTCATCTTACACAAGTTTTAAGCATTTTCTTAATTTTAGCATTTCACAGTGATCAAGCATTTTCTGCTTTCTCCACAAGCAGTGAGCATAACAAGCCACCACTCTGAGAACAACCAGACATCAAGACAAAAATTCATATTATTCCAGCAAACAAGCTTTGAGACAATAATTCACAATACTTCAGCCTCCAACACTCACAGCATGTGCTAAAAACCACCATGTCTCACAATAGGACGAGGAGTAATAGTTTTAAAGTAAAAGAGGGGAGATTCAGGCTAGACGTGAGGAAGAAATTTTTTTACAATGAGAGTGGTGAAACACTGGAACAGGATGCCCAGAGAGGTGGTAGATGCCCCATACCTAGAAACATTCAAGACCAGGCTGGAGCAACCTGATCTAGTTGAAGATGTCCTTGATCATCGCATGAGGACTGGACTAGATGATCTTTGAAGGTCCCTTCCAACCCAAACTATCCTGTGACTGTATGATTCTATTAACATGATTAGAGGCAGAGTGAAGAACAGATCTTTGCTTCTTCACACTACTTCCACTGCTCTGACGGGACTATTCTCTGTACAAGCACAGTCCTAAGTAGTCCTTGGGGCTATTTAAAAACAACAGACAAAACTATGTGGATTTATTTCTTGCAAGTTGTGCTTATTTTTATGAAATGCCTTTTCTGCATGAGGCCAACATAAATGTCTATGTATCACAAATATTGCAGGAATGTAAAACTGCAAGGGTTTAAGAGGATTTTACAAGCAATGTAGGATGCTTAAGAACCATCTGCCCAATACTGAAATTCCCAAGTTAACATAAACTGGTAACTATACACAACAGATACTTGAGAAAGTAAATAGCGGCAATAGTTTACATATTTCTGCTTAGCCAGTTTAGTTATATAATTCTGTGTCTATTCTTACTTGAACATAAATTTGCCATTGTTAAGTACTACTTTGGGAAACCTGACTCTGATGTACTAGAAATAGATGACTTTTTCACAAATAGTAAAACTGTTGAAAAATGGAATTTTGGACAGAGATTCTGCCAGAAATCAAATCGAACACTGCAAATATTCTTGGACAAACAATTCAAAGATGTCAACATATTTGACTTCATCATGTGTTTAGCAATGCTTTGTTCTGTAGGTCATTTGGGACCAAATGAAGCCTCACATTTTCAGCCTACTATTTCAGAAATACTGGCTTTTATTTCAAACTTGTCTTGCAATTTAATGAATGGAAGTGCTTCTCAAAACAAAATGATTAAAAAAAAAATAAGGTGTATTTAATACCAAGTTGGAATTATTTTAAAATAGAACCAAACACATGCATGTTCACATTATTAAAATTCTGCTTAGTTCAGCTTAAACTTTATCACAAATTCCCTGCAAATTCTCAACATGGTCACAATGACTCTTCTCTAATATATACCAAAAAAGCTCCCCATTTAATCAGTATTCACAGAAATTAAATGGGCTATAGGTAAAACTCAGCAAGCTGTTAGTTCTGGATGGTGGATACCAGTGGATGGTATTTGCCCACAAACTTATTTAACTGGGCTCATGGGATTCCAAATAACTTTCGCAATTAATAACTGCTTCTTGTTGTGACTAATAGTCGCATTTTATAGGGGCCACAAACAAATTCCTGAACAAAAAATCAACCTCTGGAGAACTTCTTACACTATACATACAACAGCCTTCAAAAAATAAAAATAGTGTGATTCTTACTGTGAAATAAAATATCTTCTGCCTTTTCTTATCCTTGACATTAAAATACCTTGGATTTTCATAGTTTAATAGCACAGATGAATACTGGTGTCAGTAACAACATAACAAAATTTATGGGCGTCTCAGATAGGCCCTTGAAGAAATATTCTCGGCAAGTATAGCAGCTTTGAGAAAGACAATTGCACCCTGAGGCAACTTCAGCAGACCCATCTATTTTCTTACCTGGAGGGATCTCTGGAAATTCTTTCTTTGGACAGTCCATCATAATCCCTGCATATATGAGACTTGTGAACAAATTACAGTAATTTGTGTGTGTGTGTTGCATAAAGCATCTTAGTAATTGTTGCTAGCAGATTTGTTTAAATATTCATTGGGTTAGGGGTGGCTCTGGAGCCATTAAGGTTGGTCTAAACTTTATTAACCTGACTGCCTCAGTACAAGTTTGACCTACAAAGAAACCCAGAGGAAAAGAAAATCTTTTTTTAAAAAAAAAAAAGGTTATAAATATTTTACCTTTACAAGCTATTAATGATTTAACACATGTTCTAATGCTGTGTTTTTTCTTTCATGTGGACAAAAGCTATTCTACATCTCATATGTATACCACGAAGCCTTAACAGTCTCTCAGGTGGAGCCCACATGGAGGAAAGACATATTACCTTGCAAGCTTTGCTTTATCTAGGCTTCTCCCAAAGAGACAGAATGAAGACAGAAGTTGAATGTCAGCAAAAAGAGGGCTCCAGCCTCTTGTCACCAATGTGCCTAACCCTAAGGAGGCAGAGACAGGTGGAGTGCCTCCAAGAAGCGTTGCAATATAACTTAGTGGAGGTAGTCATGATGGTGGGGAAGTGATTGCAAAGTACAGATGGATTTATGGGGCATGAAATCTTACTATACCCACACAGCAGTAACAGCATTTGCTCTTTGTGCAAACTGGAAATAAAAGTTATTGGAAATAACAATGACAGGTTTTTCCATTTACATCAATGGAAACCAAGCATACTTCCAAAGTAAACAATCATAATCAGCATCATCAAGGTACGTAAGTGATTACAGGACTTAAGGCTGACCTTAAATGTCTACTTTGATTTACATTTTTTTATTAAGTAATATGATAGTGATGTTATTCTGCATAATTAGGAATCTACTGTAAGAAGTTAGTGGAGAGATTCTTAATGGTTTTCAATGAGATAAAAAAAAAGCTCAAAATGCATGCTTACAAATAACTCCTTGCCTTCAGTCACTAATTAATTAAATAATTCTAAATGACCATTGATACAAATATAGAAAAAATGCATTCAGGAAAATGTTAAAGGAGGAGGTGTTAGTGGAGATGAGGAGATTATACTGTTTCCTTTGCTTGTATTAAATGAGAATAAGAGACAGAAGTTTTTCTAAGATCTGTGGAAGTATAGGGAGGATCAGGGCATCATGGAACAGTGCGATAATCCTGAGTCACTTGTCAACTCAGAGTTCCCAAAGGTCCTTTTGTTTTGGGCTACCATTAAATTCGATGTGGTATCTTCTGATTCTGATTTAGCTCTCCAAAGTCACAAAGATTCTGTCTTATTTTGCCAGTATCAGTCAGGATTGTGTCTAAGCAATGTTAAAAGAGAAAGGTATGGAACAAAGTCATAGTCTTTAAAAAAATACTAGAAAGTAACACCTGAACCAGGGTCTGGAATGTAGCTCGTCAGAAATGGACTAGTTAGTCAATATGGAATCCAAGACCAGATTGTATAGGAAAGCTGGAAAACTGGTGGAATAACAGGCACATAACAAAAGCAAACAAACAAAAAAGACAAACAAACAAATTATAAACAAACAAACAAACCACAAAGACTTTTGTAAAAACTCTTTTTCAGAAAATGTTTCTCTACATCATGTATCTCAATATTTCTAATACTGGATTTTTTTCAATAATGTCATAATTTAGTCACTAGAATCTTTGTGCCTTTAAATGTACCTGTATAAAATTATCTCATTTGAGAAAAGACAGGAGAAACCAATGCACACTTCCACAAGGACAAGCAGATAGAGTTTTAAAACTTCATCTAAATTAAGGATAATATTGTGGTAGTAGCTAAACCAATACAGCAATCTAAGCTGATTTAAGTGTCCTATTATGCAAAATTGTACCCATTATAAAAGAGAAATCAAAGGCAGTTGCTAACATGATCAAGCTATGGTTCTGTAGAGTCAGAAAATAGGGATGCATGAGCAGTTTTCAAATTATAACTAAACAGGCAGGATGTGTAAAGACACTATTGAATTGAATTTAAAGTACCTAGCACTAGAATTGTAGTGACATAGGTACTGATCCCAAACTGCTCAATCTATTCCTCAACAGCAACTTGCAAACACCATTCTACGCACCATGCATCTGATGCAGCAAAGAATTTGCTTAATTTCAAATATGTGCTTATCTTTCCTGATGTCAATAGACTACTCACTTCATAAGTTCTTTTCTAAATGAGTGCTAGAGTACTGGGCCCTTGCATGAACAATCTAATGGTTTCCCTAACAGTTCCTCAGTAGTCAACAAAGCTCTGTTCACTTTCCTGATAACAATTACACTTATAAAATTGTCTAGTACTGAGGATACAATCTTGATTACATTGCCTGAACTCAGACCTTTTCTCCTGTATATAACTGGTTATCTATACATGCTGTGTAAATATGGTAAAATGCCTTTTTTCTACAAATCAGAAATTAATTTAAACACTGTGGTTCATTGCTTGAAATGAAATTGATATCTGATCTAGAAAATGAAGCCCAACTTTAAGGTCTAAATTTTCAAATTTATTCAGTAGAGATCCAATTCTGCTTACTCTTAAAAAAAATAGGAAAACTATTGAAACAATTGTGATTTTCCCAATACTTTGAATAACTACATAAAAATTAGCTTACAGTATATCCCATGTTGAATGCTCTCTGGATGGAGAAGATGCCTGATTAAGTTGATGCTTTTTAGAAACAGAGCATTGAAAGTATAATAATAAAATCTACATTTCGTTTCTACTGCCGTGATTCTAGATTGTCTCCTCCATGTGGTTCTCAGTCTTACCCTGCCATGCCCCATTCTTAACTGTCCAGAGAAAGAGTTTAAATGTAATTAAAAGGACATGAAAAGGGTGGTTATCTCCTTCTTAGAAACCTTTAGCAATTCCGTAAATTAAAGCTTCCAGACCCTACTGTTTCACTAGATTCTTCAAAATTCATCAACAGTTTGGAGGCTGAATTCACATTTGTTACAGTCTTACTTAAGGACCAAACCTTGTTCATTCCTCAAGGTGACCTTCTGCTCTGCTCAGTCATGGCCCTCAAACATTATGAACCTCTGTAACAGATTACTTTGGAAAATACTCTGGAACAAAGACAGTGATACTATATTTCTCTTAAGCATGTGTTCTGAACACCTGGACAATATATGACATCCATAAAAAATATCTGTGTCAGACAGAGAACAGCTGACAGGGGGGATAGCTAATAAAGGTTAATATTATGAGACACATAATAATGAAGCTTATAATTTGGTCAATTTTGTCTTTCATCTTTGACACGCTTAAAGGTTTTATTTTTATCCTGAGTGCACAACATCTGTAACACACAGTCAACATCAAAACAATATGAAATTCCTTAAGGGGTAAATCTGTAATTCTTTCATTTCTTCCTTTTTTTTTTTTTTTTCATCCAAAGCTGGCACTACTCAAGTTTGGCGAAGCATTCAGAATCCATAAATCCCAATGAAAGTTAAACTTGAGAAAGGACTTTTAAAGCCCTGCGGATGCAATTACATGAGCACGCCTACATGAGACAACGTGGTGTTATTCATAATGAACTGGTTTTTGCATCAGAAGAAAATAATAGAATTATTTGGATTGGAAGGGACCTTTAAAGATCATCTAGTCCAATGCCCTGCCATGGGCAGGGACATCTCTCACTAAACCAGGTTGCTCAAAGCCCCATCCAACCTGACCTTGAATACTGTCAATTATGAGGTATTCACAGCTTCCACAACCGAGCAACCTGTTCTAGCACCTCACCACCCTCATTGTAAAAGTATTCTTCCTTATGCTTAATTTAAATTTACCTTCTTTCAGTTTAAAACAGTTGCTCCTTATCCTGTCACTACAGGCCTTGATAAAAATTCTTTATGTTTCTCATGAGCCTCTTTTATATATTGAAAGTCTACAACAAAATAATCATACTAGCTCCACACAAGTATTCCCCTGGCAGCTGTCGCTCATCTGCTCCTTTGGGAAGAGCCTTCGGTTGTGCTTATTGAACGGTATCTGCCCCCAGAGCTGCTGGAAGAACTCTAACCCCACTATCCTGCAGACTGACAAGAAACACTCTCCAGTGCCAGAGCACCTTAAACACATGCAGAAGTCTCAGGAGTCTCCCTGGAGACTTTTTTGTTCTGATTCACCATTTCCACGCAAGCAGTATATGCTAAGTTCACCCAGTTCACACTCTGACTCTGTCATCTGATAGATGTGAACAAAAGAAGAATGAAAAGACTTCTTCATGTCTTTAATATTGTCCTGGTTTTGTTTAAAACAAGACCAGTTCTCTTTCAGTGAGCTTTCTCTTCAGCTAAGTTCTTCTAAGTAACTGCATTTTTCTAAATTTGGCTGCATGCTTTTTCCAGAAGAGGCCCAGGTTTAGATTTATTGCGATGGCAGCCAAGGTTACTGATAAGCTTTGCACGTCCCGTAAGTGAGAGGGGCATATTTGCAAGGAGGGGTGGACAGAACAGGTGACCAACTAAGTCCCATAGACGTCATACACCCTATAAAAGTGGGAGATCACAAGGGTCTCATTCTCATCAGCCATGGCCAGCATCTGAAAAGGACCCTGACCTGCTGCTTGCGATCCTAGGCCTAGCACAGACCCTATTTCTCTATCCCGGGAAATTCAAGATCGGTTTTGTATATTTTGTATTATTTTTTCTATTTATTAGTAGCACTAGTAAAGCATTTTTAACTTTCTAATTTGTAAGTCTCTCTCCCTTTTCCTCCTATTGACTTTCTTTAGTGGGATGGGTGGGGGTTAACAGAGAGCATCTGTCGTGGTTTATTGTCGCCCTACAGTAAACTGTGACAAATATTAAAGTAATGGGATGGAAGACACAGACTATAAGGAAAAACAATACCAGAAGTGATTCAATATATACCCAGATACCTTCTTTGTAATGTACACTCCCTTCTAGTATGTCTTGTTTACAAACCATTATTTGAGGCATTTGGCTTTGATTTTGTTTGGAAAATGCATTGCCTTTCATGCACTCTGCTTACCTTGTGGACACCACTTCAGTTATAATCAGCTTGGCTGAATTTTTAATCTCAATTATATTCCCTTCACATTTTTCTTATTTTTATTATCAAATTAACCCCTAATGTATCAAAACTTTTACTTGGACACTATTACAGTCATCATTTCCTCTGTAGTCTGCCCTGCCGTTCACCTACTAACCTGCCTGGGAAAGTACACTAAACAGGTTTAGAACTTTTTGAAGGTTAAAATATTTTATATATCATAAAAAAGTAGCCAATGCATTGAACAGTACTGATTGTACATATGTCATGTTCAACTTATGTTCCCCAGTGCATTCTTAGCTTTTGACAAATACTATATGTGGCTTAAATATAAACTTTTTGCATAGACCCTGCTCAGCACTGTGTTATATAGATATGTCCTGTGTGCCGTGAGACACAAAGAGACTGCTGTTTTCTTATTAGGCAAACTCAGGCTTGCAGCATTCTGGTGTGGTGTTCTGTGGTGAACTTCCTGAAAAATCATCTCTGTTAACATACGTAGCAGCTGACTATGTGTATCCCTTTGAATTAGCCATAATACCTTTGTTTCTATTTCACTAAGACCTTGCTAGTATTTCTGACAGAAGCTCAGATGTCAATGATGTTGCATGTGACAACATTTTCATTTTTCTTCCTACAGTAACAGACTACAAGTCTGTTCCCTTATATAATAGGGTTGCATTTTATGAGGTCTAGCATAATTTTCTCAATTAATACCTTATAGTTGAAGTGGACAGCCTTGCAAACAAGGCTGGTGTGGTAGACAGAGTAGCCTTTTGAGTGCAATTTTTGAAGCAGTCTGTTAGAAATCAACAGGAGAAAGGCATGGGCTGTTATTACAGCTGTATTAAACATTATGAGAGATTGAAAACTCTTAATGATAATCTGATGATTTTATAGTTTTGTTACTGGTCAGTAATTGCTGTACAAGACCCAAGGATCCAATTTAGTACAAGCAACACAGAAGCATTATCATCTGGAGGCACCTCTGTAACTCTCTGAGTTTCTAATGAACATACCATATCTAGAAAGAGAGACTATAGCTCCCAGAAGGCAGGTAATCAGTTACTGCAGACAGTAAGGAGGACAAAATGTATTGTTTTCATAACATCTTTTTTTTTACAAAGCAGAACTTTTAACAAAAGACAAGGCTGAATATTATTTTACCTCATGCAATCTCATATGAAGATATACCCAGGCCCAGGTTAGCAAGCAGTTATCAAATGGAACAGAAGTATAGTTTTAAAATAAAACAGACCCAACTTATGGAGCTAGGTAAGAACAAGAACACAATATACTGAACTTATGTGTCGTGAATTCTAACCTTAAACTGAAGTGTACATACCTCCACTGATTTTCAAAACCCTAATTGCATGCAGTTATAAAAGAATGTCCAGTCAGGTGCACTGAAAGGAAAGACCCATAGTTCCTTCTAAATAGCTGTTAATGCGATACAGGAACATGTATCACGTTGTTAAAATGCAGTCATAGTGTTTGCATACCATAGATGTAACACCTCTCTGCAGTGCTGGGTCATGAGAGGACTTGGACCAGGCCATAGCATTTCAGTTTGTGAGAGGCCTTAATACAGGGTGCTTGTGCAAAACCAGTACCACTGGTGTTCCTAGCACAGAAACAAGTCTTTTCAAAAAGTCCTGGGAACACCAATTACTTCAGTGCTATGTGGAAGCAGAAGATGAGGACTAAGGCTCTCCTATCTTGACATTGCCTAGTAGCTGAACCCCACCTATACACCTTAGCACACACATTACAGCAACACGAAGACAGGCATTAGGTTTGCCGCAAGCACTCTTTCTATATTTTATATAAAAGTGAGATTGAATAAACATAGAATGACTTTGGGGAAAAGCCACCAGAACCAAATTCCTCTTTCTGCAGGAGATGGTTCTCATCACTGTCTGAAAAAAACATATTACCATGCTAATGGCTTTCTAATTCTCTTCTGATGTGATCTTGGTGCAAGACAAGAATCTTACTATTGAAACTAGACTCAAAACTCTCATGATGCCACAGGAAAATGCAACCTCCTCTCCAACAAACCCACCGCATTGCCCCTCTCTGGCTCTATTTTTGGGTGAAAGTGCTACTATTTCACACCAATCAACCCGTCAACTGGAGCTCTTTAGGAACAGCACTGTCTTATTTCCAGAACCAGAATGGGTACAAGCAAGAGCTAGGCATGAAGATGACTCACAAGACTTCTGAGGACAGCCAGAATGGGAGAGTTCAGAGAAACCCGGAATTTCTCTGTGTACTTCTGCTTTGTTCAGAAACCAAAAATTCATATTCCTTTCATTTTTGACAGAGACTTTGGTCAGGAAATACAATGAAAAAACCCAGATTCGAACAACAGGCCCAAGAAATTGTTAGTGAGTAGAAATACTCACAGCAATGCACTACTGGTAACATCCTTTGTCAATACATGTATATTACATTGCCTGCATATATTTTTATGTCTATGCATGCACACACAGTCACACTACTTACATAATTAACCATGTCCTTGTCTTACTTCTTTTTAAAAAAATGTTCTTAATGCAATGCCATGAATTATTAGTCATAAGTACTCTGTCACCTCAATATATTAATGTTTACTAAGATAGCTATCGGGCTGGGAAGACAGGAACTATGTGTATTGGGTCATTATAAGGCAGTAGACATTGAAGATCAAAACTGAACTAGAATTCTAGAAGGTAAGATTTCTGCCTTGATTATTAAATTAGGATATAATTTGGTGGCAGTCAATTATATTATCTGTGCTCAGCTTCCCTATCTGCAAACCAGGATAATAACACTGTTAAAAAACTGCCAGAATATCAATTCCTGTTAACCTTAGTGAGATCCAGGACCTGAACAGCCAACAATCTACCATGAATCAAAAATCTGCAACTAATTATGGTTTCTGTAAGACTGTCAACACCACATAAATGCTACAAGTAGCTCACACAAATAATAGCCAATATGTCACAAAATTTCAAAAGCTTTCCTCTTTATAATTCTAATTTCAGACAAAAAGGTATTGAGCAGAGAAGCAGATCAAAGCCATGGAGTGATGCAGTGATTTTAGGTAGTCACAAACAAAATCATAAAAAAATAGCCTACAAGTAGAGCAAGCCTTGAGACAGTAAGAGTTTAAGTAGGGGTATAGTGATTGATTGCTTTAATTTCTGCTGACATGTTAACTCCATGATATAAGCAAGAAAACAAAATAAAAAACGTGTCTTCAAGATAAATATTCAGCTATTCATAGAAGGATAGCCAGAAGGGGTTGGTCTACTCTAAGGATAACAGAAAACAGATTAATATCTCTTTTATGTTGAATGCTCCTGCTGCAGTTTTATAAGCTTACAAAAGGCTCTATTTAAGCATTGTCTTAACATAAGAGTGATTAGTATGGGACCCAGAAAGCATAAAAATCTAAACACATGCTGATCAGTTTGTAAAAACTTTACCTGGTTTAGACACATTTTACTTGCACCAATACTGTGACTGTTATATACAGGCATCACTTTATGGTCATAACAGGTGATGCATTGGATTAATCATATATTTATGTTTTCATCCTTGGTTACCCTTTCTCTACTATTCACAAGTTACCAAAATCTGTATAGCTGGAAAAATCTTCCAATTTTCCTTCTGCAAAATTACATATCTGGGAGTCCAAGAACCCAATTTATACTTACTTTCTCTGTATGGTCTTTTTAATGGATGCAAAAAAACAAACCAAAAAAAACCCAAAGCAACCAACCAATCAAAAAATCTCCTTTTCCAGTGGATGTATAATGTGTGTTGATCTGCTTAAGAGTAGGAGAGCTGGAAAGTCTGGATCGATGGCCTAGGTTCAGTTGCATGAGATTGATCAAGGCCAAGCACCAGGTCCTGCACTTAGGTCACAACAGTTCCATTCAGTGCTACAGGCCTGCAGAAGTGTGCCTGGAAAGCTGGCTGGCAGAAAAGGCCCTGGGGGTTTTAGTCAACAGCCAGTTGAATTTGACCCAGCAGTTTGCCCAGGTGTCCAAGAAGGCAAACAGCATCTTGGATTGTATCAGGAATAGTGTGGCCAGCAGGACTAGGGAAATGATCATCCCCCTGTATTCATCACTGGTAAAGCTGCATCTTGAATACTATGTTCAGTTTTGGGGCCCTTACTACAAGAAAGACATCGAGGTGCTGGAGCAAGTTCAAAGAAGGGCAATGAAGCTGATGAAGGGTCAGGTGCACAAGTCTTATGAGTAGCACCTGAGGGAACTGGTCTTGTTTAGCCTGGAGAAAAGGAGACTGAGGGGAGACTTTTTCACTCATTACAACTACGTGAAAGGAGGTTGTAGCATGGAGGGGATTGGTCTCTTCTTCCAAGTAGCAAGTGATAGAATGAGAGGAAATGGCCTCAGGTTGCACCAGGGGAGGTTTGCACTGGATATTAGGAAAAATTCCCTTGTAGAAAGGGCTGTCAGGCATTGGAATAGGCTGCCCAGGGAAGTGGTTGAGTCACCATCCCTGGAGTTGTTTAAAAAATGCATGGGTGAGTTTCTTAGGGACATGGTTTAGAGGTGAACTTGACAGTGCTAGGTTAGCGGTTGAACTCAATGATCTTAAAGATCTTTTCCAACCAAAATTATTCTGTGATTCTATGAAACAAGGAAAAATACAAGACAATGGAGGTTATTTGGAATTTTTACCCCACGAAAATCTATGTTTTTTTCAAGGCAGATATTTTAAGATTTTAGCATGAAAAAAATAGTCTCTCTTGAACACTCCTTGTAAAATAAGCTTATTGTAAGTGGAAGTTGATTAGGTAGAAAGCAGTCACTACAGTAAGTTGGGTTTTGGCCCAGCCACCCTACATTTGGGAAAAGTTAAGAGAACTGAATTGAAAGCCCAGATTAATTTTCATGGTCCTTCCTTCTTTGACAATGCAATAAATATGAAGCTGTTTCTGAAAACAGACAGCATTCTTATATTTGCTGTCTCTCAGTTTGGAGCACATGTTCCCTCCAGCAAGCTGCATTTGTTCTGTAATGCTGTATAACAATTTATGATAGAGGAACCTCAAAGAGATTTGGTTCAGATAAATTCATATGCAATGGTGAAAATTCAGACTTCTCTGATCCAGACAGCAGGTTGATAATGCATTTCCTTCACGAGATCTACAGCATGCCCTGGGTTTAAATGGCTCATAAATTTCTGTTAATGCATTTCCCACAGTCCATGCAGAGACACACAGCTTTGATTCTGACCCTACACAGTTCAGGTACAGTGTTCAGGGGCTGTACACAAACTCCTTTGAGAAACCTGTAAAGTACCTATTGAACCTGATGACAAAAGGTCTTGCCCTCCTGGAAGGCAGAAATGTAATTTTAATGAGTTCTTAGCCCAAACAGAATATGACACAAAATTATTTCCTACTGCAAATATTCAAAATTTTCACATTTTGAAAGGATGAAAAGAAATTTACTCTTTAAAAATACTAATCAGGCCAGTTTTCAGGTTAAGTGTCCTGGGAAATTTGAGAAGTGATTCTGTTTCCAAAAGTATTTATACCTGCCTTCCTTTGAACTAAATATTTTCTAAATACTATAGGAGTGTTACTGTCCACTGGGGAGCATGCTAAGATTGTCTAATTAATTTCTCTAGTAATCTAAACTAAATCTGGGTCCTTAGAGACACAAGAATATCGAAGTCAAACAATGTGATCTCTCTCCTTCTCTCTCTCTCCAACTGCTTTTTTAGATAAATTGTTTAAATTACGTAAGACTACTTTAGGTCACTGATGGAAAGCTAAATTTGATCTTCACAGCTAAGAATCCTTCTGTTAACCTCCTCTACAAGGCATGTTTTTAGGTTTTCAGGTTGTTTTTAGGTTGTTTCTCTTCTTTTTTTCTTTTTTTTTTCCTCTTTATTTTTTTTTTTTTTTTTAATGAAAAAAAGGGCCTGTAATTGCTAACTTACACAGATGTTCTGCAGTCCAAGTTTGGTATAGATTTTGTTAAAAATTTGTTCACCAAAAGGGTTGTCAACGTGGCTGAGGGAAGTTGTTGAGTTACCATCCCTGGAGGTGTTTAAAAGATGCATAGATGAGATAGTGTTGGACTTGACGGTGTTTGGTTAATGGTTGGACTCAATCTTAAAGGTCTTTTCTAACCTAAATGATTTTATAATTTTATGATACTGAGATTATAGTGTGATGAAAATTATAATAAGGTAATGAAAGTTATACGTGAAATTATCTTTTAAGAATTGTTAGGTTCCTATCACATAAAGATGAGCAACTGTTTACTCCAGTAATGGTTCCATTACAAAACAGAAACATTCTCAAATCATCAAAGAAATCAGACAGTTCTAACCAAGAGTTCTACTTCAGAAGCAACCCTTTCTTTTCTCTGTCACTACTGCTGTAGCAGTAAGACTAACAGAGGTGTTACTCAGCTTTTACAGTCCACGATGCTGCAGCTATTCCTCCTCTCCAAGAAAAAGAGAGATGACTAGAAACATGTTGCAAAACATGTCTATTTTTTGCAGATTATTGCAACATCCTACTCACCACACTTTCTGAACAAATGGGTAAGCAGTATGAATAGCATTTTTCACATATCTGTTTTTCACATATATATTTTTCACATATTTTTAATGTTTTTTCTACCAGCCAGTATGCAAAGAGTCATATCTATGCAAAATGAGTTACCATTGGTTTGCACTTCTATATGTATATTCATGTTATGATATACAAAATGATATCTACTAGATTTCTTCCCAGAGAAAAATACAATAGGGCTACTCGTGATTTTCAGTTCCTGAGAGGAATCAATTTCTACATTAATGTCTACATCCTACAAACTAGGAAACAGCAACATAATTATTATCCAAGAATGCAAATGAGACTGAAATTACAATTGCACAAAGATTTCTTCCTTGTAACATAAAAAATGGCTATTCTGAATCTAACTGAGGTCCACTTTCAGACATTCTACATGTGATAGCCCAAATAAGATTTGTAGGAGAAAAAAAAAAAAAGATGTGAAAACAAGCCAGGAATAGAGCAATCAAGCAATCATTTTTCCTCTGCCTTCCCAGTATCAATGGATTGGAAACTCCTGAGCCAGAGTGATACTGCACCATTGCTTCTCATGGAGAAGAATATGAAGAATTTCATCCTCTAAGAACTTGTCATGCTCCTTTTCTAACCAATTGATAATTTTAGTCTCCATGATGAATGAACTCAAGAAATAAATTATTATATAACTTGTATGGAAAAGTTGCTTCTCTCTGTCTGTCCCAAAATTTATGAGAATTCCCTGAAAGTATCCTACTTCCTTTGATATGTGGGAAATTTTAAAAAAGCATTTCTTCTTTATTTTTTCAATGCCATTCATTACTCATGAGGGGTAGTAACTCATCTAGAAAGGATTTCCAAATACTTCTGTTGGTATTTTTCTGTGTTTATAACTATGCCTTTTCCATTAGTTCCTAAAATAGAGGTGTACAGCACCACTGGAGATGCTTTGCCTCCAGCTGCCTGTTTGGAATGATAGAGAGCTCCCAAGAGTCATGTGGAAAATGTACCAGCTGCATGCAGGTGTCTCAGATAAATGAGGGAGCCTCAAATGGCACAAGACATCCATGTTTTGGCAACTGAACTCGGTCACTACTACCATGCAAAACTGCTGCCACTCCCCAGTCTTGGTTTCAGCTGTAACTATGTAAACATGTAATGTCAGCAAAATTTGTTACTGTATGGGGATATAGCGGAAGATTTGGCGAGGAGGTTAGTTAAATGTAAATACGCTCAAGTGACTTGCACCTGTCTGTAGAAAAAGCACATACATCACACTAATTGTTTTACTGGCCTTGTGTGCTTGATGAGTAGAACCTCTGTGTTAGATAACATATGGCTGTGAGAAACTCCAGGCACCTTATCACTATGTCTGAGATCCTGTTTTGTTGTGAGAAAGAGCGGGAGGCTGCGCCTGCCTGAAGCCTTGAAATGCAGGCGAGCTCAGCAGGCCCAGTGATCTTCCAGCAGGGCTGAACTGTCCAGCACCTGCGTCCCCGCTTGTGTCACCTCTGCCTGAGAGCTCAGGTGTGGCTTTGGAGATCCCCCAGTAGAGAGGTAACTAAAATAAAATTTGCTCTTTGCAATGCATTCGTGGCCTCTGGTTCTTCTTGCGACGTGCCTGCGTAAATGTACACAGTTACCCAACTGATCAGCTCCATTACTACTGACCATCAGAAGTCCCAGAGTGGATCAGCCATGAGGGAGTTTGCTCCCTGGCTGCCCTGCTCCTGACTGGGGCAGTGGGATAGACTCTGGCTGCCAGACCCTGTCCTGCCAGCACCTGGCTCCTGGGGTCCTCCCATGCCTTGCAGCACCCTGACACCTGCAGTCAGGAGGGAATTAGACCGTGCAACTTCCTTAAGAGCCCCCAGTCACTCTGCAACTCATTTTCAGTTGCTCATGGCTTTTCCCTAGCCATCCTCTGAGGCGCCAGCTTGCCCTTCCAGAGTTGGTCTAACACACCATCACAGGGAAAAAAAATATAAATACCTTAAACTCACAAATCCACATTTGATGGATAGATTATGAATAAGATGCTGTCATCACTCCCTCTTATAATTACATTTTTAGCTACTCGTGTTCAGTACAGTAATGTCAACAGATGGCTTGCTAGCAGCACAGCTTGTTCAGGCTCTTCTGTTGCTGACAATCAGGTCAAAATCTCTTCTTACTCTTCAGTTTTGCAAGTGTTCCTCAATACTTCCTAGATGATTTGAAAAGGAATTTAGTTAACTTATTGGAAACCTATAGCACTCCAGCTGCCATGCTGGATTTCATCTAGAAAAATGTGTGTGCTTCTGGCTAGTTTAAAATGTAAAGTTGATCTACTGCAAAGATTTCCTCAATAGTGAAAATGCAGAAATCTTCTTCCTGAACATGCATTTTGTGGCTCTATAGTGAACAAAGTAATACAGATACTATCTAAAGACAAGGGTACATAAGGTTGATGTGATGTTCTTGCAGGGCTGTCCCACTTACTACAATCAATACACATATTGCTGTGAGAGTTAAAGGTTTTACACACACACAAAAAAAAATGAAGAATAACTGAAGGTCTAAACATCACCTCATAAATTACATTTTTTATGGTATTGTGATGTAATTTGAAATGTTTGCAACCAAACTAAAACATAATCAACTGTACAATTCAAGTCTGTTTTTTTTTTTTTTCACCCTATGCCAGCAAATGCATTCTAGTGTCAGTACACAGTAAAAAATTTCACAGGATGTCTTCTCCTCTTTCATTACACAAAGTATTCCATATTGCTTTATTTCTGAGTGGTTGTCAAAGATCAGTTGAACCACTGGCAAACATGAAAATGGATTGCAGACTATCCAGCTTCAGATTGTGTCCTACTTCACCAGCCTGAAATGGGATGCAGTATGGAAGATAAGGCACAGCCTTGGGAGGGTATTGAGAGAGTTATCATGCTTTGTTGGTCTGAGTCTTTCATTTGGTGTTGGAAATGGCTCAAGAGTGAAAATGCAGACTATTAAAAGTGATTAATCAGACTAACAGTACAAGATCAATCATAATAATATGCAACAACAGTAATTAATTTTTACATAGCTCTGACAGTTGATTTCAAAGCATATTACAAAAGAAGTCAGATTCATATTGCCCTCCAGCAAACAGAGAAATTGAAGGAAGGTATGTGTCTAGTATCAGAATCAATAATAAAATCATGTTTCATAGCACCCACACCCTGAGACCCTCTTCCCCATGGACAGGGAAGACACCCCTTCAAATCCCACAGGATTCCAGAAAAATTTGTGCTTCTATGTATTTATTAAAGATTTAATGTATTCATAATCACTTCATGTTAAAGTTACTTTCTGAGTATCTGTAATTCTAAAACCAAGGATTGTCAACCACAAAGAAAATCTCATCCTTCTGTACAGGATTCATTGTACTAGAAAGGACTAGCAGGGTAATGGAAATGAGGACAAAACTTGAGCGTTGCCATGCTAGATAAACTGCCTGGAAAAAAAAACGTACCAAAATTCAGTAAGGACAAGAACAAGATTCCATAGTAAGCACCACACCAAAACAGATAGCATGGTTGGATAACTGTTCTGCGGTTCTCTTCAATATTGTGCTTCAGAAAAGATGTGCAACAACCATAAGAAATCTAGAGAGAACAGGAACGGCTGTGTATGAGAAATGGCTGAAGAACCAGAGTTGCTTAGCCTATTCTGTTATGCTCTTGAAATCCTTATATCTTAAGTTGTTCTTCTTTTAGCATTCTCCTTAATGGAAACAGAGAAAACCCCCATTTTTCTGTGCCTATATGGGTAAGAAACGGTGAGATTAAAGTGCAGGATGTTCTGATATTATGAAGACACTTTATAACAGCAAGAACAATGAAGCAATTGAATAAGCTGTCTGTAAGGATAATTTCTGCAGAATTTTCCATCACTGTAGAAAGGCTTGGAAAAAGGCTTTCACTGGAAAAAAAACTTAGATGCATGCCATGATGTCATAGGTATGCATCTCTGAAAATGAGTAGTGATGAAGTTAGTAAGTTACCAGTACACCTGAAGCTGACAGGTTGCAAAGTCAACCAAAATATCATTGAAACTAATCAATAACTGTAGTTTTTCTCAAGCCACCTCCAGACCATTCTAGAAGAGGAGAGCTGACTGCTTCTGAATCTTCACTGATACTTTCATAGACTGTAGAACTCTTACGATTTAAAATTTATTTAGAAAGAGTACAACTAGCTAAGGTTATATTTAACACAAGAGTAAATATAATGAAATTGGTGAGAAATGATTAAACATAAATAGAAGGAGGAATCAGGGCTACAAACAGCTGTGGCTGTAACACAGAAGAGACTGTAAATTAAATACCAAATCAAGAAGCTTTATAAAAAACATCTTCACAACTAAAGAAGCTAGAACAGAAAGCAGTGGATAGTGGGCTTATTTACAGACCCTGCAGAGCTCTCTGTACGACCTCTGATAACCTCTTCTCCAGTTTGAATATTTTTTTAGTGCACTGCTTCATGCAAGAGTGCCTGACTGGGTTTGCTGTGTTCAGATTATTAATTTAAGTAAATCAGATTGTACAGAGTGTTGCAGCTGGCTTCCTCAGCCACCTGACCTACTTAAGACTCATCAATTTGTAAAGAAGAGGGAACAGTAAATGTGGGATGAAATGAAGAGGTGTCTAGAGCAAATGTTTAATTTATTGGGCATGAGTGAAGTGATATATGTCTCTGTTTTGAATCCTACCTTAGAATTTGTGAAAAATAATTCAACACTGTAACAGCAGCTTTAATTCCACTGATTGGATATAAAGCTCCACGTTATCTGACAGTTTTTTTCATCTCTGCTTTGTCCATCCCTATTCAGTAGTTCATCTGATGTTCAAAGTTGGACTGCTAAATGAAGGCCTTAACCAAGATGCCAGAGGAGTGTTTTGTTCGTTGGTGTTTCTCTCCACCTGACAGAAAAAAAAAAAAAAAAAAATAAGACACATAAGAGATCCTCTGATGTATAGTTTTGCCTGAAGGAATAGAAAACACCACCTTAAGGAGCCTTGCAGATTTCCAGTACAACAATAGATGGATCTGGCTCACTGTATTTGAATTTTCTTTCTCAGTTCAAAATGTCCACCCATATTTTTCTTGCTAAAGTAGAGACAGCTACCAGGAAGGCAATTTATAATGGTGTCTTTAGCCGCCCCAAGGAAGATTGGCCTGAACAGATGGTTATCCATCTGTAAAATTAGTCATAAAATATAAGTGATTAACATTTTAGGGAGAACAATGGGTTTAAGACTTAAAACAGTATTTTTCTGTGGGGAATGCTCACCACAGGATGAAGAAGATCAGAAATCATTGGCACACAAAGGAAAATATATTGAAAGACTATGATATATGCTTTTGTTACACTCAAAATCTTATGAGTGAAAGAGAAACATATGTCATATATAAAGGCAAAACTTATTGTTACTGTAATTGCAAACTCAGCAGTCCAATAAAATTCTTCTTCTTTTTCTCTAAAGGCTGGGGTTGTTCAACCTGAAGAAGGCCCAGATGAGATCTTATTGTGGTCTTTCAGTACTTAAAAGGGGCCTATAAGAAAGATGGGAACAGACTTTATTAGCAGAGCCTTTTGTGATAGGACAAGGGATAATAATTTTAAATTAAAGGAGGAGGGATTCAGGCTAAACATAAGGAAGAATTTTTTTTTACAATAAGGGTGGCAAAATACTGGCACAGGGTACCCAGAGAGGTCGTAGGTGCCCCATCCCTGGCAACATTCTAGTCCAGGCTGGATGGGGCTCTGATCTAGTTGAAGATGTTGGTTGTCGTTGCAGGGGATTAGACTAGATGACCTTTGAAGACAGGTACCATCCAATCCAAATTATCTTATGAATCTGTGAATCTATTATTCTATTACTCTTCTTGTTGTTGTTATTATTATTGCAGGTCTAGTTATTACGGAAAGTGAATATAAAAGATAATGAACATCACTATACATAACAATCCTTAATCATAATAAACTTCTTATACTTGCACTTCACAGTATTTTCCCTTTTATTTAGTGTCAGTTAAATTAATCATCTCAACACAGCAAAGCCTGCCATTCCCCTTGCTTGTGAGGTCAAGAGCACTAGTCTCAGTAGGGTTGGAAGCACAGCTTCAGTCTGAGCAGGTGGAGGGTACAGCAAGTTGACAGCATCTTGAGTTTTTTGCTGGGGATGCTGACAGTAGCATGATGATGGCTTCTTCTTCCTCAGTGTGCTTAGGGTCACTTAAATATGTCTGGCAGACATATTCTTCTAGACCTTACTCTTTCTTTTTTGGTTTGCAAGTACACATCACATATGAATTTACTATTTATGATACATTTTATGTGCATGAGATGTTTCTGGTTTTTTCACTTTGGTACCCCGGAAAATGGTTTTGCTCAGCTCCAGGTCTGTGTTTCTTTCACTTACTATTGGTGAGTTGTTTGTAGCTGTGAGGCCCCCAGTGTCAGCCTGTGTCTCATTTTTTATCAACTAACGTGTACTCCTCTGCTCTGCATCTGGTGTCACCACATATTAAGTCTTCTGCTTTCATATCAAACCTGTATTTCTCTTCATTGCATTGTTATGCTAGAGTCATCATTAACTCTATGGACCTCTACAGCTTTGGATTTACATTCACATTTTTATGTGATAGGTGTCGTGGTTTAACCCAAACTAGCAATACAACCACGATAGCCACTCACTCCCCACTATCCCCCCGGCTCCCTGTCAACAGGGGAGAGAATCAAAAGGGAAAGGAGAAACTTGGATTGAGATAAACACAGTTTAAAAAAATAACAAAATACTAATACACTACTAGTAAATAAATATATATATAAAATAGAAATAGAATATAAAATAAAAGATACTCAATGCAATTCCCCACAAAATCTGTCCACACCAAGAAGACAGTCCCAGGAAGAAACACCCAGTCCCAACAACTGATCCAAAAGAGAGAAGAGAAAAAAGGCAGAAAGGCTCAGAGGCCTTTGCAAAATGGCAAAAGGCCGAACTAAATGTCCCAAACCAAAACTCCCCGGGCTCAAGAGAGAAGGTGCTTGAGAGCAAGCAAGAGCAGGGATGCCTGGGACAGAGAGAGAGAAAGAGTGGAAGATCCCCCCACCTCCTTAAATATGAAGCATGACACTCATGGGATGGAATACTCTTATTGATCAGTCTGGATGTCAGTCAAGCTCTGTCCCATCCATGCCCCGCTTCCTCGATGCCTCACACCTGTGGGCAGAGCACTCAGAACATCCTTGGCTCTCAGACCAGAGCAATTAAAAACATTAACTCTGTGCTTGGGTGTTATCTCTTTTTCTCAAACTAAGTCCAAATAATTACTGTGCTAGCTACAAAAAAATAAAGGTTTCTGAGTGCACAAAGAAAATTAACTAATTTTCAGTCAAAAGAGCACAATAGGGAACCAGAGTATTTTACCATTTCATTATTCTAGGATTAAGAAAAATAGTGATTAATTTAAACAAAAGGAACAATTGCTGCTAGTTCCTGCACCAACTGCAAGAAACATTCTAGGTTTTTAGAAATAAAACAGATCTTCAAATAAACAAAGTATATTCCCAAGGAGCATTCCAGGTCAGAGCATTTTTTGGTCTTTGCATGTCTTACAGCAATTACCAGGAGGTAAATAGCTTACTGTAATTCTCTCATACCACTCTGTAAACACAAATGCTGCAACTAAAATAAATTATTATTGCATCTTGATTTACAAGTCCACTAACCAGTCTTTGTGAGGAAGTCATCACAAATTGTAATTTTCAACAAACTTAGTGTGTTCCATTACTGAGAATAGCCTCCTCACAGCTTTTATGTGTGTGGAATATATTCAAGAACATGTGTTGTGGCTAGAGTGAAAAAAAGGTTTTATTTGTTGGGGTGTTGGTTGGTTGGTTTTCTTTTTTTTTTTTTTTGTTTGTTCAGTTTGTGTTTTTTTTGGGGGGCCCACTTCTATCAACCAAGAAACCGACTGGACAGACATTTCAGTAAATATAGGAGGAGTATCGTACTATGCTATCACCTACTGTGCATTTTCACTGCCATCACAACCTGTAAAGAGACACATTTTCTATACATCATCTGAATGTAATTTTTATGAACTAGGAAGGTAACTTTTGCACTGCATATATTTTCTTCTTGTAAAAACACACCAAACCTCATAAAAAGGGTATTTTTTAAAACTACCTTGACAAATCCTAATGTTATCAGAAGTGCTTAAAATTAGACAACAACCATAGTGCTTTTCCAAGTAAAGTCCTGATGTTGGTCTTTATTTGAACATAAAGCAAACATAACAAGTTACATTACAGTATATATAAACCCACTGCAGAATAGATGCAATAAAATGTGAACCACCCAAGACATAAACTAATCCTTTCTTGCAATTCAAATAACACTGTCATTTTTATTTTGATTAGCTTAATTGATTAGCTTAATTTGGGCCATGAGCAGTGCTGGGACTTAAAAGGATTATTTTTTAGGTCCAAAAAGGTTAGTTAGAAATTAAAGATGTTTTCACAGTTACCTTCTCACTTCTCTCATTCAAATACACACACTGATCAATATGTATCTATATTTATAAATATTTTGGCTCATGAAAGAAGGCTAAGTGGAGGCAAGTTTGCAAATGTGGAAAGGCTGAAGAGATTTTCTAGAGATTTCAAAGATTTAATCAGAGAAGAAAAAACTAGGTAGGAAACCTTGTGTAAAGTCAGTGAAATAATTACAACCAGAGATAAGAAAAATCTCATCTAATAGAAGACAGCATAAAAGCAAAAAGAGTACAATCTTTGGAAGTCCTACCTGCAAACAATATAATTTGTTTCTTCCCTTGATACTTGGCTGGGAACACTTATGTGCAATTTATGCATGTAGAAGATGTCTGGCTGTGGTAGTTCAAGTCTGATTCTTCACACGGTTTTCTTAGTAAAACTTGATGAAAACACATATCCTAGAGGCAAATTAATCACTAATACCCATTTTATTTTGAAAAAGTAATTTTATGATACACTGTGTTGCATGCCTGACTAATCCCAGGGGCTGAATTCACGGCTGTTATGAGATGGATCCTTTTAAGCTCCTGGAGCTCTACATTGGCATCAAGCATCACAGCAGCTTCACAGATCATTTTGTTCAGCTAGAAATAATCTGGTGTTATGTCTTCAAAGTAAGGTGGTTTTATTTGTATCACAGTGGACGTGATTCCATCTATTGAAACCTAGCATTATAGCTCAGCTAGACATTTTCATTTAGCCAAGGTAATGTTTGAAATAACAAAGCTTAACTGGAGAAAATAGTCCTGCCACTTCAGCTTCTCTGAAACCTTAAAAATCTCTATTCTTCAGTGCTGTGACACTTAACAGTAACGTGTTAACCAAAGGGTACGAACTCTGTCGCCTACAGAGTTTGTAGCCATCTATGGGTAATATTCTTCTGCATTTGGAAGCTGTAATAGCTGAAGATACATTAGCATAAGCAAAATTGAAAAGGGTAACTGGGAGGCGAAGATAGATCAATTGAAAATTCCTTCATTTAGCATGAAGGACCCTAAGAAATTAGATGTAGACAAAGATTGTTATATTGTTCATTCATTTCCCTCCCATGTAACATTCTCTAACAAAATGACCAGCCAAATTTTAATGAATAACCAAAACTCTTTTTCATATTGAAAAAAAAAGTCTTGATAGAAATTTTCCACAGAATCAAGATATATTATCTTCTTAATTGTATCCCCTTATTCCTGCTCTTACTGCTGTAGAGTAGCATAAAGCTCTCCATTCTTGGGATCAGTTTCTGAAATATTTATTTATAGAGAATAGCCCATTACCTTACATAGAGTTCTATTAAAACAAATAGAACTAATTCTGAAGTAAGACAATCTCATAATTAGATCTTTATTGAGTGCTTAAAATCCTATTTTTAATATTAAAAAGCAAGAACACAAACCTGGAGAAAAGAGCCAGAAGCATCTGGCTGCCATGCAAACACTGATGTTTTTTACCACACTTATTTTTCCCAACTCCTCATGCATCCGGTTTCTTCTGTTTCTTCACAGTGAACACGCCAGCACACTATTCAACAATAATACCTTGTGCTCCATACATTTGAGGACTTTGCAGATTAACTCTTCCTGGGGTAATGGGTAATTCCAGATTCCACAAGAGTTAAACTTAGTAAAAAAAAAAGAAAAATACTAAGCAGCTAGAGCAGGCAATGTCAGACAACCTTAATAACAGGAAGGCTTATTAATCATATCCATTTGTTTTATTTTTGCCTAATGACAGGTCTTATCAATATGTTTTATCTGCTTCAGTATAAACAACGCATACTCCTAAATTACAATAGAAGTGATAGAAAGAATCTAAGAGACTAGATTAAAAAAGTAAGTTCCAGGGAATCTTATAATAGTATTGACTACATTTAATGCAGTTTATGGCACTGACCTGACTCTTATTACATTTTTAACTGTAATCAGTCACTAATTTTTCAGAGACAGGTCTTGATATCTTGCAGCACTCTAAATAATCTGCCAAATCCAGTGAGGATGGCTTTGGGAATAAAATGTTATTTCTGACAACTAAAGTCTACGTATTCTGACTTATATTGATAACACACTGTAACGGTCTCAAAATACATTAATTAAAGCTTTTATTCACTTGATAAATTGAAAGCCTGTTTTGACTTCTCAATTATAATTGTCATCACTAAAGACCTTTGGTGAGGATAAAATAAGGTACAGTTAACATCTAGAAGTACACTTATCTGTCAGTAGCATGTTTGATTCTTAAGCAAATTCAATTATTTTAATTTTTTTCCTATTAATAAATTTTGCCTCTAAGAATATATTTCCCATCAGCAAGCACAGCTGAATTTCCTTTCCATACAAATCAATAGCAACCATGGATCTTGTGATGCTGGACAGCTCACTATACAGAATTCAAGCTAAAGTTGAATTATTTATAAACCAAACAACATGATTGGTTACAGCCACATTCCTAACAATACATCTCAAGATCAGCTGGGTACCCTCACAATACATGCTAAAAGAATATGAAGAAAATCAGTTTTTGTAGTTCTGTATCTTTACAAAAATGTAGTGATCCATCTGGATTATGAAATAGTCCCCCAGTCTCTATCTGGATTTACATCTTTCTGTCTCTTAAGCCAAGAATCAGAAAGCACTCATACCCTTAGTGGTGCAACCCACCTTTGAAGCCCAGAGTGAGGATACAAGAATTAGAGGCAGAAATCAATTAGTATCAAACCTGTATATGCATGTACAGGATCATGTACACTGGGGAAAAAAAAAAAAAAAAAAAAAAAAAAAAAATCAGTGATAACAAAAACTAACCAGAGGATGCCCTTAAATCCATAATGAGTAGGAGAAAATGGCAAGATGATGGTTAACTGTCTATGGCAGATCTGATAAAACTGTGAGCAGATAAAAGAAATAAAGTTATCTGCATAGCATCTTAGAGACTATGAGGAATGACTGGTGAGGTGGGAGAGTGAAGAGAAGAAAATAATGAAAGGTCATATCATACCTTCATCAAGGAGCAGCAAGGCATCATGAAACATCAGGGAAGCACTAGAATTAAGGAGGTCCTACAAGGAGGTTTAAGTTCCAGGCATATCTTGCTTGGCAGTGGCTTAGTGTATGGTACCAGGCATATTTAATTGATAGATCTTGTAGCTGTTTATAACAAAGCCACATATTGAGTGATAAAGCCTGTTGTTCTGTTCACCACTTGAAGTAGCATGTATTTCACTGTCCACCTCCTTGAAGAACAAACTATTACGGAGATCGAATGTAGTCCTTCAAGGCACCAGCTGGACTGGTGAGTGGGAGCACTATCAATACATGAGAGCCTACAATTAGAAGTTGGCAGTTTGGTCTCTGTCATAACATCCTTTGGTAAATTCATTAGAATAATATGAAAAGAAGTTTTGCCTCTCTTTGTAAGATTAAACATTTTGCGAAATTTTTTTAAGAAGAGTTACCCATTCAAAATAGATCTTATTGAACCTTGTTAAATTTTAAAACAACATTATTCTGACAATTCTGGCAATTATTGAAATGACAATTCATTTATTAATGTTTACAATTAAAACAAAAAAATGTTATATTTTTACATTGTAAAGCTAAACCTTAATTGTTTTTCAAAATTCTGTCAACCTAATTCTTTAGTCAGATACCTTTTGGAAAATCCTATATTTGAGAATAGTTTCAGTGGTGTAAATCAGATTATCAATATGTATTTTTTCATTTTTACTTTCTTCTCCTCTTCTCTGATCAGTACTTTGGCATTTGTATGCCACAATCATGTTCTCTTGATCTTGATGGTTTTATTAATATTCTGAAAGACAAATGCTCCCTATTGAATTTCCAAACATTATTGATAATTTATAGAGATTTAATTTGTCCCTTGGGTTAGTGACATCAAGTTGCCAGAGATGTTATTTCCACTTAAAAATAAATATGCCTTCCACTCCTCTTTAGCATGAATGGTGTGATTTTCTGAAGAAAATCTTTGCCACTACATTTGTTCATATACATCACTGAAATGGATCTTTGAAGTAGCAGACGTTGGAAAATGCACATCTCCCATTAAACTCTCTTAAGCCCTTCATTTAAATTAGTTAGCAAAAACATATATCAATTCTCTATGGCATGCTTCTATTTCCATTTTGTTTCTACAAGTTTCTAGCCTGCTATTATCAATCCTTTGAATAATAGCTAGCATGACCCATGACTGGACTAACATGTGCTGCGAAACATCAAGCATTAGGCTGGAAAATAGAAGATAGTAAGTAAGTCTGCAAATAGATGTAAATAGTAGACATCTAGTAAACAGATGACTAGGCTGCCTTTCCCATGAAAGTTGGACCAGATATCTTCTGAAGTCCTTTCCAGCTTGGGCTGTTATATGGTTCTGTGATAATGCAGTGAACACATACAGTGGCTTTTTCATCACACGGAGACAGGTTTTTAACTGGTGTGCTTGCACTGACTTCCAGTGGAGATTAAGGCACAAAGTAAGCTTTTTGGGAATAAAAAATGCTTCATGTATACAGTGACTACTGGATCCTGCTGCATGACTATGACTCAAAAGCCCAATTTCAATACAGACAATAGTCACAGCAATCACTAGTGTTATTGTTACTATATAAGAACAGAGGCAAAATAAAAACGCATGTGTACTATGAATAAGTATCTCCTTTTTATGACTTCTGCATCCCTTTAGCTCATCATCCTTTTTTGTTAAAAAAAAAAAATAATTGAGATAGACAACTAGCTAATTCTCTGGAGTAAAGAGTACTTCAAACACTTTTACAGTTGATTTCACTCATGCTTAAATCCCTGATACAGCATATCTGTATTTGTATACATTTATACTCTCTATTTCTTTAGAATTAATTTTCAGTTGAATTTTGCCTTACCACTCAAGCATCCAAACCTGTATCATATTGTTGTCCTTGAGTATGTCAGTAAAGATTAAAAATAAAGCTGACTATGGAAAACAAAAAGATAATGGCAGTTCAGCGATTTCTTCTTTTTTCAATTTTGCTTTATCTTTTTTCCCCAAAATAAACATTGACAATTAAAGCAGAACACTGAGAAAAATTTTTGAAAACATGTCAGAGCTTTTCAGATTTGGTTTTAATTTCAAAATAGGATTACATTTTTAAACAAGGTCTAGTAGAAATCTTCAGCTCTAAGGAAATCAAATCACTAGCTTACATTAAGTAGCGGCTAGCGGGGTCTTGATCAGTTAAAGGCTTAATGCTCTGAACTGAACAAATTAAAATAAGTGCTATCCAAGTGCAGATAAGTATTATTTAAATCATGGTTATTAGTCTCAGCTTTCTGCTATTTTTCCAACATTTGAAACTGGTCCCTATACCTACAATTTCCAGACAATAAATAAATGCACATCCAGGGGTGTGTCAGCAAGCCTACCTGACTAAGAAAAGGCTGAATTTATTACCCTTAACCCCTTTTACTTCCAGGAGAAAGTTTAATAAATGCCTTGAGTAAGATCACACTGCAATATTTCTTTTTTGCTAACACCATTTGTGACAGTAACTGTCAATTTACTACAGTGAGTTTGCAGATTATCTAGAAATTGCTCCCTTTCTCTGCCCCCACCCCTCACCAAATTAAAATTGGTCACATCAATCAAGCTTATTTTTATTGGTTGGAATTAAGGCAGAAGCAGGTTAAAGAGCTTAAAAAGGACAAAAATAGAAAAGATTTTCGTGGTGGAAAAATGCTCCTTTCCATTTGCAGCTTAGCGCATAGAGAAGCTGGGTGGTTGGGCAGCATAACAGCTGGGTCAGAGCACTGTTATTGTGCTCTTCAGAGAAAACGCTAATAACTGTTATACAAATAACCTAGGGTAATATGATTTTGAGAACCCTTTACATCCCAAAATACTACAGTAATTCCAAAATTGATTTGTTATAATGATTTAATTCCATTAAAACCCATGCATCTGCCTAGTTTTAGAATAGTTATTTTTCAGAATAGAAAACACTTTACAATCTGGACTTGGTTTTAAGATTTTAAAAATATCTTTCTATATATATATCATAAGCTGTTGATATTCAGATTTATCTGGCATAGTCTTTCAAGATGTGGTTGTTCTATTTTTGTTGCTCTGTATTGACTATACTTGCTGCAAGCTTGCCAATGAATGAGAAATTTTAGTGCATGAGGTTATCATTTTTCTATCTGATCTTTGCTAGAAGTTGCATAAAACAAAAATACATTAACATGCTACGAGATTAAATAAGAAGACTAAAGTGTCATCAAGAGGTGACAGAAAAGTGGCTCATGCTTAGTAGTACTGGTAAAAGATTACATTGAGCCACCATCCAGATTTTTAGTTCAGATCGCTAGAGCATTTAGAATAGGAATAAATCTGTCAAAGAATGTATTTGATGATTGGATGTGACATCAAAGTACCTTTCTTTTCTGTCATTTTTAACATCAGAGCTACACCATGTGGAATAAAATTAGATAATGAAACTAGATAAACAAGGTAAACAAGCAGACCAAATGCATAGACATGCATCTCAGACCCAGTTCACGGAATTAAATACGGTGTAAATCCCACATTTTCTAACAGATGAGTCATGACTGCCAAGACATTAGAAATTCTTTAATACGTTCTTCTTCCATCACAAAACATATTTATTTTCTTAATCAGTTAATTAGTATACAATAATATTCTTATAAGAGAACAAAAGATTGAGCAAGAGATGATACATTATAATTTAAATTAATATTAAGCACACTAATATTTGACATAACACAGTATTTTCCTATGTGAAGAGTAGAAAAAAAAGTCACACTACACACATTTCTGTAGTACCACTGAACATCTCTTAACAGATATGGAGAATTACAATAGCTGTTCTTGGAATTTTTCATAGGCACTCCCTTCATGTAAGGTTGATATATGGAAGGAGCAAGAGTTACTGACTTCAGATCACATGGTCTTTCTTCTAGACCATGATATCTTAGTTACAAGCCAAATGTGTATTCACAATGGCATGATATTGCTGCTCATTCAAATGCAGTCATACCATTCACTTTCATTGGATCAGGGCTGGGACAATCCCAGGCACAAATACAGGGTAGACAGAGAATGGATTGAGAGTAGCTCTGAGGAGAAAAACTTGGGAGTGTTGGTTGATGAGAAGCTCAACATGACCCGGCAACGTGCACTTGCAGCTCAGAAAGCCAAACATATCCTGGGCTGTATCAAAAGAAGTGTGACCAGGAGGTTGAGGGAGGTGATTCTCCCTCTCTCCTGCACTCTCTTGAAACTCCACCTGGAGTAATGAGTCCAGCTTTGAGGCCTCCAACATAAGAAAGATAGGTCTGTCGGAGCAAGTCCAGAGAAGGGTGATGAAAATGGTCAGATGGCTGAAGCACCTCTCCTATGAGACCAGGCTAAGAGAGTTGGTGTTGTTCAGCCTGAAGAAGAGAAGGCTCCAGAAAGACCTCTCAGCATCCTTCCTGTACCTAAGGGGGACCTACAAGAAAGCTGGAGACTTTTTACAAGTGTGTGTAGTGATAGGACAAGGAGCAGTGTCTTTAAACACAAAGAGAGTGGATTCATATTAGATATAAGAAAAAATTCTTCTCTGTGAGGGTGGTGAGGCACTGGAACAAGCTGTCCAGAGAAGATGTGGATGCCCCATCCCTGGAAGTGTTCAAGGCCAGGTTGGAAGGGACTTTGAGAAACCGGGTCTAGTGGAAGCTGCCCCAGCCCATGGCATGGAGGTTGGAACTAGGTGATGTTTAAGGTCACTTTCAACCCAAACCATTCTCTGATTTTGTGATCATTCACTTCCCGGACAGAGAAGTATGGGGGCCAAGGCTCCGGGACGCAGAGGTGTCCACTCAGCTTCTTCAAGAGTGTTATGAAGAACTGAAAGTAGGAAAACACTGCAGAAAAGAAGAAACAGTTCACTAGAAATGCTCTTCCCTTCTCTTTCCTAGCTCAGAAGCTTTTCTAGATGTCAACAGCATGAGTATAATATAAAATTATCCTTAATTTGGCAAGTGTTACTAAACCAGTCAGTACAAGAAACCAAAGTCACTTCAGGAAAAAAAAAACAAATCTCATACTTATTTTCCCTGTAAGAGATACCACACTGTGATATGAAACTTTCTAAGTCTATGTAGAAGATTTTATGGGTGTTTGAGGTAATAGTTTTAATAGCACTGGTTATAGATTCCTGAAATGTTCAAAATAGGTACCCTTGAACATCTCTACTTTTCCTCTCCCTCACAGTCCTAAGACAGGAATACATTTTGCAGTTTTCATATAGTCACACATACAAACATACTCCTGTTCTTCCTACATGTATGTATGTACCAAACTGTATGTCACAGTCTGATAATGTCCATCAGGCGATTATAGATGTGAATATAATGACAAACCATAGGTTCAATAACAGATTCAGTGAAGTGTGAGCAAAGCAGTTTTCTACTACTTGTGTCACCAAGAAGAGCCTGGCTTCCTCCTCCTGACACTCACCCTTTACACATTTATAATCAATAATGAGGTCACCCCTCAGTCACCTCTTCTCCAAGCTGAAGAGACACAGCTCCCTCAGCCTTTCATCGTAGGGGAGGTGCTCCACTCCTTTAATCATTTTTGTGGCTCTGTGCTGGACTCTCTCCAGCAGTTCCCTGTCATTTTTCAACTGAGGGGCCCAGAACTGGACACAATATTCCAGATGTGATTTCAAAAAGACAGAGTAGAGGGGAGGAGAAGCTCTTTTGACCCCAAGATGCTATTGGCCTTCTTGTCCACAAGGACACAAGGTTGGCTCATGGTCATCCTGCTGTCCACCAGCACCCCCAGGTCACTTTCCCCTACACTGCTCTCCAACAGGTCATTCCACAGCTTATAATGGAACCTGGAGTTGTTCTTGCCCAGATGCAAGGCTCTACACTTGCCCTTGATATATTTCATTAAATTTCTCCCAGCCCACCTTCCAGCCTGTCCAGGTCTCGCTGGATGGCAGAGCAGCCTTCTGGCATGTCAGCCACTCCTCCCATTTTGGTCTCATCAGCAAACTTGCTGACAGTGCACTCTATTCCTTCATCCAGGCTGTTGATCAATATATCAAATAGTACTGGTCCTGGTACTGACCCTTGAGGCACCCCACTAGATACAGGCCTCCAACTAGACTCCACCTCATTGACCACAACTCCCTGGCTTCTTTCCTTCAGTCAATTCACAGTCCACCTCACTCCCTGATCATCCAGACCGCACTTCCTCAGTTTAGCAGCAAGGATGCTGTGGGGGACGGTGCCAAATGCTTTACTGAAAACAAGATAGACCACATCCACTGCTTTGCCATCCTCTATCCACCTGGTTATGTCTTCGTAAAATCTATGAGATTGGTTAACCATGACTTCCCCTTGGTGAAGCCATGTTGATTGCCCCTAAAGACCCTCTTATCCTTGATATGCCTTGAAACGGCGCCAAGGATAAGGTGTTCCATCACCTTTCCAGGGATGGAGGTGAGGCTGACCAGTCTAGTTTTCCGGGTCCTCTTTCTTGCCCTTTTTGAAGACTGGAGTGACATTTGCTTTCCTCCAGTCCTCAGGCACCTCTCCCATTCCCCACAACTTACCAAAGAAGATGGAGAGTGGCCTAGAAATTATTTCAGCCAGCTCCCTCAGCACCCACGGGTGCATTCCATCTGGATCCATGGTTTTATGGATGTTCAGATTGGTTAACTGTTCCCTAACCCAGTCCTAATCATACTGAGGAAAACATCTCCATTGGCCTGACTTCGTCTGGGGCCTCAGGGGCTCTTCAGGACTGCGTACAGCAGTGTAGACAGAGACAAAGAAGGCATTCAGTAACTCTGCCTTCTCTCTTCTGTAACCAGGACACCCCTCTTGCAAGGTTTAATTCTGAGGAGGCCTTAGCTTTCCTAGTTGCCTCCCTACATCCTCTGACAACAACCTTATATTCTTCCCAAGTGACCAGCCCCTCCTTCCATGATCTGTAAACTCTGCCACTTGAGTTCGCCCCACAGTTCCTTGTTTAACCAAACACGTCTCCTGGCTTCCTTCCTTCACATCCCACCTGTTGGGATGCTCTGATGTTGAGCTTGGAAGAAACAGTCCTTGAATACTAACCAACTATCTTGGGCCCTTTACCTTCAAGTACACTGTCCCATGGGATTTCCTCTAACAACTGCTTGAAAAGGCCAAAGTTGGCCCTACTGAAGCCCAGAGCTGCCATTCTGCTTGGTATTCTGTTCCTGTCACATGAGATCCTGAACTCCACCATCTCATGGTCGCTGCAGCCAATACACCCCTCAACCTTTACCGCTTCAACTAGACCCTCCTTGTTAGTGAGAAGGAGATCCAGCAGCGCTCCTCTCCTAGTTGGCTCATCCACCATTTTCATCAGGAAGTTATCATCAATGCACTAGAGAAACCTCCTGGATGGTGGGTGGCTGACTGGCTGAGTAGTCCTTCCAGCAAATATCAGGGTAGTTAAAATCCCCCACAAAAACCAGGGCCTGTAATTGCGAGGCCGCTCTCACCTGCCTGTAGAAGGCCTCGTCACCTTCCTCATCCTGATCTGGTGGCCTGTAATAGACACCCACAACAGTATCACCCCTGCCAGCCTGCCCCTTAATTCTCACCCCCAGACCCTCAACTCGCTCCTCATCCACCCTGGACAGTACTCAATACATTGTAGTTGCTCTCTCACGTAAAGAGCAACTCCACCACCTCTTCTTGCTGGCCTGTCTTTCCTGAGAAGGACATAGCCATCCATGACCACATTCCAGTCATGTGAGCTGTCCCACCATGTCTCTGTAATTGCCACCAGATCATAGTCTCCTGACTGAACACAGGTTTCTAACTCCTCCTGCTTATTCCCCATGCGCATGCATTGGTGTACAGGCATTTCAGGGAGCGAGCTGAGCACTCTGATTTCACCCTAGGGGAGTGGGAGGCATTTTGGTCTTCATCAATACTAGAGTGCTGCCTCACTGGTGCAAGCCCAACTACAACCCTGTCCACCTGGGAATCTACTTTAATGCTCTCCAAATGAGCCCTGCTAATTCCTGCCCCAGCATCCTTTCACCCCTGTGAGACAAACCTTTCCCATGTATTACTGTCTGGACTGGTGTCTTACACAAACAGCCATTATCAGAGAACCCAAGTCCCTGCCTGGAGCACCACTCTCATAGCCAAGCGTTTATGGACTGGATTCTTCTAGTCTGCCCCATATGATCATCCAAAAATGGAAGGAGGGAAAAAAAATAACTTGCTCCCCAGACTCTTTCACCAACTGTCCTTTGAAGTCTTTCTTCATTCCCCTCAGACTATGGGATGCAGCTTCCTCCCCACCTGTCTGGAAGATCAGTATTGGGTCACAGTCTGTCGGGTGCACCAGGCTGGGGAGTACCCTGGTGATGTCCCTGATCCGGGCTCCAGGTAGACTGCACACTTCCCTATGATGAGGGTCAACTCTGCATATTGGGCCCTCTGTCCCTCTCAGAAGGGAATCACCTCCTACAATTACCCATCTTTCTCTCTTATTGGAGGCAGACTTGAGCTGTGGAGTCAACGGTCTCTTCCTTTGTGACCTCATAATGGGGCCTTGCACCACATCCTCATCTACCTCTCCTTCAAGATCCAGGCCCTCAAACCTATTACGGAGGGGCACCTGGGGAAGCAAGGCAGGTAGGGAGGGGGGTTGCCTGTGACACCAAACTAGGACTTACTTCCAATCCTCCTTGTCTTTTTGGTCCCCTAACTCTGCCCAACAGCAACAGGGCAGGGGCTGTCCCAGGTCTCCCCACTCTGCCTGACAGGGGGGGGGGGCTCCATCACCTTTTGGGGGATATCTCCCTGGTACCTTTCTGGCCAGAACGCCAGGGAGTTACTCCACCAGTCAATCTCCTCCTCACACTCCCTGATGGTCCTCAGTCTCTCAACCTCCTCCTTAAGTTAGACCACCATGCTGAGCAGATCTTGCACCTCATGCAGGTGGAATGCTGCCTCTCTCCCCTGGCAGCAGCAGCCTCTGGCACTGCCTGCAGCCAGAGACCTGAACAGACACAGATTTGGGCAGGGCCTCCGTCTAGGTCCCCACAGCATTTTTGGGACAAGCTCTCTGTCTGGAGGAGACAACGGTCTGCAGGGGTCTGGGACACTGACAATAAGTGAGAGGGTCTTAACAAGCAAGGAGTGACTACCTCTGCACCTGCTGCACAAACTACCACAGCCGCTGCTGCAGCACAGTGTGGGTGCTACTCACAGCTTCACAAGCTGGTCACCCCTCTCAGAGATTGGCCCTGAGGCTGTTTCAAGGCAAGGGGTGGGGGTGCGATTGCCATCACTGTAGTAACGCCCATTCCACATCAGCTGCTCTCGCAAGGGCTTCTGGATGCTGTCGGGTCACTAAACCAAAACGAAAATTCCCCCATACTGCTGCACTGGCTCTGATCAGCTGACCTTAAGGACTGCGTGACATTTTTTTCTTGACCAGCGCTTCCTGTAATCAATGAAGACAAGTACCATTCCTGGTAGGAAGCAAGGGAGGTTAGAGGAACTGCAGCTTTTAAGAAATGGTATAAAGGGCAGAAGTCCCTTTTCTAATCCCTTGTAAACAGCTTGCTGAATGCTTTTCTCAGTGATGATAAGTGACATTGAAAATGCTCTTTCACCCTGAGAAAAGGACTCTATTTTAGGGTAGAAAGGAATCCCATGTGCCACAACAGAGTCTTAGCACAGAATGAGAAAACATAGCAGAAAATCTTTGGGACTGGAATTGGAACCAAAAAGGGTTTGTTCAGAAGGTGTTAAAATGCCAGACCTAAAAAGTCTAACAATTGAATATTTGCCACTGAGTAGTGCTGAGTTTACAAAGGATTAGAGTTAAATGTGTAGTTTTATATTTTATTTATGCAATTGTATGTTTTACTAAAGTGAACAGCTGGGTGCTATTGTTTTTAGTTTCTGATAGATGCCAAATGAGGTCAGTTACAGAGTTCGAGCTGATTCATGTGGGGTGAGCACTAGAACTAAGTCCTCTGTACGGAGCACTCAGATTAAAAGGCCATATGCAAGTTTAAGAGGATTTGATCCTCTTTGCAGTAGGAGCTACTGTTTTAATTGTCCACAGTTCATGCTGGCAGTGTGATTCATGGGCAAAGAAAAGTAGGTAAATGGAGTTCTGATGGCAGTGTATGTATTTGTGTGGTCAGTTGCTTTGGGTTTTGATTTGTGTTGATTTATTTTTTTACCTACCAATATGGAATTGCTTGATTTAGGATTTTTGAAGCTGTTGAAATCAAACTTGTGACACAGAAATCTCCAGGAATGTCTTCACCAACATTCACACAGATGCGTGACTTGTCCTGCTAATACAAAGATTTTACTCTTGCTTTTTGCGGAGGAGGGGGAAGTTTAAGAAACAAAAAAAAAGTGGGTTTGTTTGTAGTTCTTCTCCATGGATTTATTTTTATTAAAAGAAATATCACCTTCAAACATTATTTTGTTTTGCTGAATTATACTAGCTAAAATGACATAATTCCAATAATATATGCTGGAAACTGAGCCCTTGGGATCTGTACCAACATTGACTCAAAATTCTTTTCTTCTCTTTGGAGAACTATGGCCAGTATTCCTCTCTTATACAGAAATGTTTTGGAAGAGAGACCCAAGTGACGTGTTATTTCTTTTTGCTCTAATAGGAGAAAAAGAACATGCTCTGGGTATAGTTACTAGTTAATCCTCAGTACTAACTGGGAAAAGAATTGTCTTACAGCTGGTTTTGTCTTTGCACTTACAATTCTCTTCCCTGTGGTAGTCCCCAGGCTGTAGCGGGTAGCAAAGAGTCAAATCTGTCATAGCAAATGCTGCTTTATGTATTCTTTAATCCTAACAATATTTTTTAGTCTGCTAAAATAAGCATTCTCAGTTTTTGAGTTCATTCCTAAGGGCTTTTTCCTTGTGAGATTAAAGGAGAAAAGTAGATCTTGAAAGTTGCCTGTCTCCTCTGCTGGAAGGTATGAATGAATATACTTAAGGTGTTGGTGGGACACTGAACAAACTGCATGAGTGACTCTGGACAAAAAACATGTAGGAGGAGGAAATCCATATGAACGTATATTGGCTGGTATGTCTGTTTCCCTTCCTTCCTCTGCTGTTCATAGCTACTCTTCATTGAATGCACACTGGATCACTCTGAACCAAAGATTGTGATCCTCAAAATCTTGGCCATACAAATCATCTGCTGGCTGACATAGGACAAATTATTTCTTTATGTCTCAGTCTGTAAAACAAAAATGAAAATTCTTTCCAAATAAAATGGTTTGGGCCAAGAGAGAAAAGTGATAGTACAAGAATTCATAGAGTCATAGAATACCAGGTTGGAATGAACCACAAGCATCATCTGGTCCAGTCTTTCTTGGCAAAAGCACAGTCTAAAAAAGACAGCCCAGCACCCTGTCCAGCTGAATCGTAAAAGTGCCCAAGGTCTGGGAATCCACCACTTCCCTGTCCCTGACACCAGCTGATTAGAGCCGGTGCAGCCAGAGCTGCAATGGCAGATCCTGATGTACAGAGGGCTTCTGGGACCCAGCAGCACCCGGCAGCTCTCACGAGAGCAGAGCACGTGGCATGGAGGTTGCCAGGGTAACAACAATCACAGCCCCGCCCCCACCCCTGAAACAGCCTCAGGGAGGGCAGGGACACTTCGCTGGCTAACAGGCGCTGGCAGGTGAGACCAGCGTGTGAAGCTGTGAGTACCACCCACACTGTGCTGCAGCAGCGGCTGTGGGAGCTCGTGCAGCAGGTGCAGAGGTTCTGTCCCTCCTTGCTCCATAGACCATCTCACCTGTTGGCAGTCTCCCAGACTGCAGCTTACCATGGTCTCCTCCAGACAGAGAGCTTGCCCCAAAAACGCTGTGGGGACCCAGACGGAGGCCCTGCCCCGATCTGTGTCTGTTCAGGTCTCTGGCTGCAGGGAGTGCCAGAGGCTGCTGCTGCCAGGGGAGGGAGGCAGCATTCCACCTGCGTGAGGTGTGAGCAGGTGTGAGATCTGCTCAGCATGGTGGTCTACCTTAAGGAGGAGGTTGAGAGACTGAGGACCATCAGGGAGTGTGAGGAAGAGATTGACTGGTGGAGTAACTCCCTGGCGTTCTGGCCAAAAAGGTACCAGGGAGATATCCCCCAAAAGGTGATGGACTCCCTGTCCTGTTGGGCAGAGTGGGGAGACCTGGGACAGCCCCTGCCCTGTTGCTGTTGGGCAGAGTTAGGGGACCAAAAAGACAAGGAGGGTTGGAAGTAAGTCCTAGTTTGGTGTCGCAGGCAACCCCCCTCCCTACCTGCCTTGCTTCCCCAGGTGCCCCTCCGTAATAGGTTTGAGGGCCTGGATCTTGAAGGAGAGGTAGATGAGGATGTGGTGGAAGGCCCAACTATGAGGTCACAAAGGAAGAGGCCGTTGACTCCACAGCTCAAGTCTGCCTCCAATAAGAGAGAAAGATGGGTAATTGTAGGAGGTGATTCCCTTCTGAGAGGGACAGAGGGCCCAATATGCAGAGTTGACCCTCATCATAGGGAAGTGTGCAGTCTACCTGGAGCCCGGATCAGGGACATCACCAGGGTACTCCCCAGCCTGGTGCACCCGACAGACTGTGACCCAATACTGATCTTCCAGACAGGTGGGGAGGAAGCTGCATCCCATAGTCTGAGGGGAATGAAGAAAGACTTCAAAGGACAGTTGGTGAAAGAGTCTGGGGAGCAAGTTATTTTTTTTCCCTCCTTCCATTTTTGGATGATCATATGGAGCAGACTAGAAGAATCCAGTCCATAAACGCTTGGCTATGAGAGTGGTGCTCCAGGCAGGGACTTGGGTTCTCTGATAATGGCTGTTTGTGTAAGACACCAGTCCAGACAGTAATACATGGGAAAGGTTTGTCTCACAGGGGTGAAAGGATGCTGGGGCAGGAATTAGCAGGGCTCATTTGGAGAGCATTAAAGTAGATTCCCAGGTGGACAGGGTTGTAGTTGGGCTTGCACCAGTGAGGCAGCACTCTAGTATTGATGAAGACCAAAATGCCTCCCACTCCCCTAGGGTGAAATCAGAGTGCTCAGCTCGCTCCCTGAAATGCCTGTACACCAATGCATGCGCATGGGGAATAAGCAGGAGGAGTTAGAAACCTGTGTTCAGTCAGGAGACTATGATCTGGTGGCAATTACAGAGACATGGTGGGACAGCTCACATGACTGGAATGTGGTCATGGATGGCTATGTCCTTCTCAGGAAAGACAGGCCAGCAAGAAGAGGTGGTGGAGTTGCTCTTTACGTGAGAGAGCAACTACAATGTATTGAGTACTGTCCAGGGTGGATGAGGAGCGAGTTGAGGGTCTGGGGGTGAGAATTAAGGGGCAGGCTGGCAGGGGTGATACTGTTGTGGGTGTCTATTACAGGCCACCAGATCAGGATGAGGAAGGTGACGAGGCCTTCTACAGGCAGGTGAGAGCGGCCTCGCAATTACAGGCCCTGGTTTTTGTGGGGGATTTTAACTACCCTGATACTTGCTGGAAGGACTACTCAGCCAGCCAGCCACCCACTATCCAGGAGGTTTCTCCAGTGCATTGATGATAACTTCCTGATGAAAATGGTGGATGAGCCAACTAGGAGAGGAGCGCTGCTGGATCTCCTTCTCACTAACAAGGAGGGTCTAGTTGAAGCGGTAAAGGTTGAGGGGTGTATTGGCTGCAGCGACCATGAGATGGTGGAGTCCAGGATCTCATGTGACAGGAACAGAATACCAAGCAGAATGGCAGCCCTGGGCTTCAGTAGGGCCAACTTTGGCCTTTTCAAGCAGTTGTTAGAGGAAATCCCATGGGACAGTGTACTTGAAGGTAAAGGGCCCAATGTTAGCATTCAAGGACTGTTTCTTCCAAGCTCAACATCAGAGCATCCCAACAGGTGGGAAGCGAAGGAAGGAAGCCAGGAGACGTGTTTGGTTAAACAAGAACTGTGGGGCGAACTCAAGTGGCAGAGTTTACAGATCATGGAAGGAGGGGCTGGCCACTTGGAAAGAATATAAGGTTGTTGTCAGAGGATGTAGGGAGGCAACTAGGAAAGCTAAGGCCTCCTTAGAATTAAACCTTGCAAGAGGGGTCAAGGACAACAGAAAGAGTTTCTTCAAATTCATGGCAGATATAACTGTAGGTTGGTGCCCTGAATGAGGTGGGTGCCCTGGTGACAGAAGATGTGGTCATTGGGATGGAGCCTAGTTGGAGGCCTGTATCTAGTGGAGTCCCTCAAGGGTTGGTACTGGGATCAGTAGTATTCAATATATTCATCAATTACTTGGATGAGAGGTGACCTCATTAATGGTTATAAATATGTAAAGAGTGAGTGTCACAAGGATGGAGCCAGGCAAGGGGCAATGGCTATAAACTGGAGCACAGGAGGTTCCATTAATATCTGAGAAGAAACTTCTTCACAGTGAGGGTGACAGAGCACTGGAACAGGCTGCCCAGGGAGGTTGTGGAATCTTCTACTCTGGAGACATTCAAAACCTGCCTGGACACATTCCTGTGTAACCTTATCTGGGTGTACCTGCTCCAGCAGGAGGATTGGACTAGATGATCTTTCGAGGTCCCTTCCGATCCCTCACACTCTGTGATTCTGTGTAATTCTGTGTGTTCCACTCCTGCCCTGCTCCTTGGTAACTCACCTTAGAAGGAGACTTCACAGTTTCAGAAAGGAGCCGGATGTTTCCCTCTGCAATAGAGGCAACAGACAACACTATCAAAATGTACATTTTGGAGCTTTAAGAGAGGAGACTATATCAGGAGAAAAGAAAATATTAGAGAGGCAATAGTGAGGGGTGCCATGATTGTACTGAGGAAAAGAATACTTAATAGATGATCATACTACTGAGGGAAGTGTTGGCCCTTCTTTGCAATGGCTGTACCTGGCTGCTTCTGACTGTAAAGGAATTAGATCACTCTATTGGTACCCAGACAGGTCCACAGAAAGAAGTCACATATTTCAAATAGTAGGAGAGGACTAAGGGTGTTGTACAAACAGGCTGGTGGTGGGAGAAATAAAAAAAGGGCTGAGAGATTCATGGAGGGAAAGCTGCTAGGTAGAAGCATAGGAGGGAGCTCACGGCTGACCAGACATCAGAGATTGATGGGGCAAGACAGATGAGAAAGGGGGAAGCCAGTAACAAGGAACCGAGGTTTCAAAAGGGAAGAGAATTAATAAGGCCCTGAATGATAATTAAGAAGAAAATTAGGAATGATATGGCAAGCCCACAAAGTGTACTTCGAAAAATAAATGGGTTAAGAGGCCAGTAGTACGATAAAGGCAGGACTGAGGCAGAAAAGCCTTTGGTAAGAAATGTCAGAACAAAAAAAATCTAGAGCTCACCACTTACTCTTCAGACTGGGGGAAAAAAAAAAAAATCAGAATTTCCTACATCTCCTGTCCTGTCCACAAATCTCTCTGAAACCACTGGTGACCTGTGCTGTTTATTGTTAGTCCACATGGAGATGCTAAACACTATATACTCAGCTACAATAGTAGGAATTTGTTGATTCAGTTTAAGGGCACCAAATCTTCTGCAAATCTATGAAGAAATAATTCCTTAGTAATATATAATGGAAAAAATGGAGAGTGTTAAATTGCTTTTTCCCTATGTAGAAAATGATACACTAAAATGAATATTTGTCTTCTAGTACACTTAAATAACATAACCACAATTGTAGAGATGAATGCTTCTGAAGACTGTAAAAGGCTAGAACCACTAAAGCAATCTCTGTTAAAATTATGTCATTGTACATGATATTTTTCTATAGGGTTCCCACCAATGTATTGCATAGACTGGGCTCCCTCAGTCTTCTGATACTGCTGTAGTATCTTGGCAAGTTTAACAAGTGGTGTCTTTATCTTTTCTATGTACACCTATGCATTTATTTTTAGTTAATAAGCTATTGCTATAGGGAAGTACAACATGATAAAACATTTATTTTACATATTAGAAGTTATGGATACCTACACTTGAAATATCTCTGCAACTAATTTCTGACATTACATATCAGATTTTATACTTTATTTTTAGTGTTCCTTGTGCAAAAATCAAATAAAATTTGAAGCACAAAAAGTGAAATAAAAATGTTATCTCCAGGTTCTGATAAAATCAAACATTACTCATAAATGATTATGAAATGTTTTACTTGGGAAATCCCCCAAAATAATGAAGATAAATTGACATCATTAGTTTAATTTACCCATGCTGTTTTGATATATTTTTTTTAACCGTGATGTGGCTAACAATATAAAATACCGAGTTATACTTTCATTATCCAACTTTGTTGGATAATGAAAGTGGCACTGTGAGCACAGAGATACCCACAGAGTGGTTTCCCTAGCAACAGGGAACAGGAATGTGCTGACAGCTTTCCATTCTTTCATGAAATTACTGGTAGCTCACAACCACATTCCGTAGATGAGAAACCTATTACACTTAGACTTGTTCAAAATGCTGCTGATGTTGTTTCCCAGACATATTTTCCTTCTCAAATCTTTAAGAAAACAGCCTTTGAGAAAGGTGGCATATCTGGTTGAAGATGTTTCAAGGAGCAAAATCTTTCAGAAAAATTCTGGGTGATTTACTTGCAGAAAGTTGGACCTTGCCTAAGCTTCTAGCTTGGTGGTCAAAATTTCTGGAGCTGTCACACATCACTTACTGAGGTTCTCCATGGCATAAGACTGACAGATCTGAAGGCACTCCACATTGGTCACAATGGAGACAAAGTGCATCAACTGTACTGAGTGAAATGCAAAGCTTGAACAAGTAAGTATTGTTCAAATTCCAGATGCATTGTCTTGGTCTCTGTGTCTCTTTAAAGACAACTCTGTAGTTTTTAAATCAGAGCTGGCTTTCACAATGCCAGACTGGATTGAAAAATCCTCCTCACAAGGAAATAATTTTTTCTTTGTAAGGTATTAAGTTGTCCCAGTGAATTTTCCTTACCCTTTCTGTGTACATCTACAAAGGAGACAACACTTCCTTCCATGTTGTATATATCCATCTATTAAATTATGTTGTTCCCATCACTGTTTCATGAGACCCTCACAACATCTAGGATCTAGAGAGGCCTTATCCTAAAGAATCTGCAGAAAATGGACACAAAACCAAAGTACTCATCAGAAACACTCATCTATTGCCAAACATTTCTTGCATTTTGCACTGCAAAACACAAACCTGATCTGTTGCATCTCCTGTGTGCTTACTTATGTTACTGATTCTAGATGCGGAAAGTAAATGCCATACAGCAGTATAATCTCCTGGGAAAAAAATCTACAAATCATTAAAGAGTCTTCCCCTGAAACCACAGCCATCATGATCAAGTGCCTGACTAACTGCAAAAGGCAGTGCCTCTGCACTGCAGTCAAGATGCTCACCTGGAGTAAATTCATGGAGAGCCACTCAGACCTGAACCCAAATAAAACCGAGTTTGAAGTCAGCAGAAACAAATAAGGTTTTGATACCATTCCAGGAATTTAATCTCTATTTGCTATTGTAAAAACAGAGTGCATTTTAAGTCAGCACAAATTAAAAAAGGGAGGAAAGAATGATGAAGAAAGGCTATTAAAAAATGTGGTGTCGTAATAGTAAGGGTCACAGAATAAACTTCCTCCTTCCCCCATGGGATAGACTTTCCAATCTGGACCTGCCCCACACAGGTTTTGGAAGCTCAATAACGAATATTCCTTAATTTCCTGTGCAATTGGAAGTGAGACATGCTTTTTAGGTAATTCAATATTTCAGATAAGCTGAATCATCTTCTGGAGAGGTCCTTCCTTTCAAACTCTCAGCAAACTGAGAAAGTCACTCATACAGATATATAGGTTCAATATTGCCACCACCATTACATGCCTTTCTAAACCTCCATAGAGCTAGAAACAATGTAGCTCATAGCATTTATGAAATTGATAAATGTTGAATTGTTTGCATTTGTATCATTTTTATAGAGGGGTGGAATGTGAAGAGAAAGTAATATAAGAGACAAGAGAACAATTGCTGTGTTTGAATCCTAATTTAGTTCTGGAATCTGTTACCTTGAAAGTGGAAGCTGGTGGCATTCAAGGCAATTATCCCATCAACATATTATCTCCTCTGATTGTGACAGCAACACAATGATGGCGTTACATTTGCAGGGCTGATCTCAGGATGACAGATGGCATCTCCATTTCGTAATGTCCCCAAAGAGATTCAAAAACCAAATGAGTAGCTTTCAAAGAAGATAATGCTAAAGAATAAAAAGTGATTATTATTCATACAATTTATACAATGTTAAGCTGCAGTTCATAACAGCCAAAATTCACTTGAGCTCAATCTCAGTCCTTGAAATCCCCGAGTGACATCTTTATTTTAAGATGAATAATGACCATGAGGAGCACCAATATCAGTGCAGCAAATCTGTGAAGGTGTAATACCAGCAAACTGAGATGTTTGCTCAGCCCCTTCTGCTCACCAGAAAATCTGCACTTGCTGAAAGGCTTTTAAAATCTGTAATGCCTTGGGAAAAAAGCAAAGCATAAGAAGAACTAGTGGAGAAATAAATCTGAAAAATATTTATTAGGTTTTTTTGTAAGTTGAAGAAATGCTTAACCTCATTGCTGTAGAGTAACTATATCTTTTCTACCCACCCATTCCTTGGTACACTCAAGACTCTCCTGACTGAAATTGTCCCACATTTATTCAGTCATCTAAATGAGATATCTGAATTAGAAATAGAATCTGCTTTCATTTCCTTGACAGCTAGTGGTGAGTGATATGCCCTTCAGCTGATACTGGTTTTCATTATTAAAAAGCTCCCTGAAATTAAAAATGCTTGTCGCAACCCTGTCTAATGCCATCTTCATTATTATGAAGTAGCAGTGATAATTTTAAGCTAATTCAAAAGAAATTTAGAGCATGTAATCAATAGATTTTATGGGCAAAATCATTCTGTCTTCCAGAGCAGCCAGTAGTGTTCAATAAATGCAGCCTATATCTCACTCAGTGATGACATAGAGAATCAGAGAAATTAGAAAACAATTATGACAAGTTATCAAATGAAGCATCAAGGAAGGAATTATATTTTGAAAAAATATTTTCCATTAATTAAGGAAACACTTTTTATTAAGAACCTAAGAATCCACGTTAATTCATTCTTCATTTCACCTTCATTCTAGCTTATTCTTACCGAACCTCACAAAACACATTAACTTCTACTGGATTATTTGAGATGCCTTAGCAGCCTAGTAGCCAAGCAGTGATGTTGAAGCCATTCAGTTGGAAGCAGCAATAATCTAATGAAAATGTGTTTTCCATTGGACTTTCTAAAGGATACAGCTGTCTTTGTTTAAAACTGAAGGAGTTCAGTAAAATGTAGCAGTGAGTAGCTAATTAGACACTCACTCATATGAATGGAGAAAAAAAAGCATCATTATGACTCTGCAATTAATTTGGTTTTATATACAAGAATAATTTTTTTAAAAATAATCATCCCATTGCCACATCTTATGTGAGTCCTACATCTCATCACATTTGACAACATATACTGAAAAAAACCTGTCAGTGGAAAACCATCAGAAAATGTAACTGGGCTGTGTCCCTGGATTACTTAACAGTTCTCTGCTGTATGAGCTATGAAGGTTTGATTACATTGATCTTGATCCTGAGTCAGCTGATGGGTTCCAGAAGCCACTTAATGTCCTGTGAAAAGAAATAGTACACATGTCAGAGGAAGGGGATGGATGAGTGGATGGACGGATGGATGGATGGATGGATGGATGGATGGATGGACGGATGGATGATAGCACCTCTGTGTGTGTATGCCCTTCCCATATTCCCAACAGCAAATATTCCTCTCAGAGCCCCAAACTGATCTTTTCCCTGAGATGAATATTCTGCATTTTCAGACCATGCTGGTAATTTTCTACCCATCAACTTTGTTGAATACATAATGAACATACAATGGTATGTGGAACTACACAGCTGAGGTTTTGTATGCTTGTTGCTTTCATAAATAAGCTCTAAGCATTATTACTGTTATTTATTTTAACCTCGGTACATGTAAAAAAAAGGTACAAAAAAGGGTAGACTGTCATGATTCTTTCTTGCCTTAAAATCTGTGAAGAAGTGTTTGGCTTGTTCTCCCCATTGACCCCCAAATAATAATACATAGAGAGTTACCAAGCTATGGTATGTTCACCACATACAGACACTAGTATATCTTTTAAAACCACTATATCATGAGCTTTGCTATAATTAAATTTGAAAACCTTTCTTTTTGTTGAAAAGTTGGGGTTTTTTACTAAGTACTATCAAATCCACATCCTTATTTAGATTGCTCTGAAGTTTGGACATACCTCCTAAGGCTGCATAACTGTGCTTTTTAGTGTTTCAAATTGGTGGGAAGTTTCCTTCAGGGTGAGTTAGCCTTTCCTTCTTGGGGAAAAGGAGAGGGACTCCACTATCCTACCCAGTCCTCTTCTTGTACTTTCCTCAAGCAGAGCTCCTGTTCCAAACTTTACCTGGCTACTCTGTCTTCTGCTGTTTCAAAACAGCAAAAAAACCCCAAGTGTTCAGTACCAGATATCGAATCTATAGCAAAGATAGAATAATTATTCAGCTGAGTAAGCAGAACACATGGTACTGTCCTGACATGAATTATGTTTCACACTTGACATTTTCTTCTATAACATTTGCATGAAACAAAAGATGTTTGCATGGGCTGAAATCCCAGACAATTTTTTGTTTCATTTGAGTCAGTGAGACCCACAAGAACACCTATGTTCCCAAACTGGGAACTTTCCACAATATCTACTCCTAAGGTTTCTGACAAAAAGGAATATGAGAGAAGGCTTCTGTACCAAAAATATTGAAAACATGCCAGGCACATAATAAATAGTTGGAGAATCATAAAGCTTCAAAGAGTCAAATTATATAGTTGTGAACAGTGGTATACCTTCTTAACATTTACAAAGAATTTTCTCACACAAATAGATGATGTCTAATATCTCATTATCTTATTTTAAGACACAGTGCAGCTTTTCACAGTGTAATAAACATGTGAAGTACAGAATGTTTCCTCAGACTCCCACACCTCTAGTTGCCAGCTTATCCACTAATACAGTAAGCTATATTTAAGGATGACCAGAATTGCAATTACACAGAAAGGTGTGATATAAAAATCACAAGACTAAAGAATGTATCAGTTCCTCTGGATGTATTTCAATAGTACAATAAAAATGTGTTTTATGAAAAGTAATTGAAATATATATTTATAATTGCATGTTGAATCCTTCTTTAACATTTTTATTGTATTATTTCACTTCCATGTTTACTGAAAAAATTGTGATTTTCCTTATGATAGACAAAGGATACAATTTTAAATGTATTTTTAATTGCCTAGAAAAAATAGCTTTGGTTTTGACAGATGTAGATTCCCTGCTGGTTGCCTGACCCTGGGAGACATATTTGAAATAAAATCATGTTCTGCTATACAAGGAACATCAGTCACATTCTTTTTATGCATGCCGCTAGAAAACGTTTTCTGTAGATTTATCATAATTTTGGTTCAAAGCCATTGTTTCTCTTCAATTCTTACTTAGAGAATATTATTTATAAAGTAGTCTGTTAGACAGTTTAGTTCATTTATCTAAAGAAAAAAAAAATTACTCCTATAGCTAGCTGCATGAAGCAAACTATTTTTATTAAAAGTGCATTTTAATAAAATGTTCATCAGGATATCTTCAGAGTTTTCAAGCAGGCTTTCAAAACAGTGTTGTGTGAGACTTGATTAAATGCCTTTTATGTGCTACATGTTCATAGTATTATGGTCAATTGAATTGTCCTTAGGAAAAGCTGGCAACTCAGATGAAATTCAGCAGTATTTAAGCAACAGCTATTTGGGCATTGAAAGTTTACCAAATTCTGCTGGCTTTTTCCCCCACTACAGGGATACATAGCAAGACACAGTAAACAACCTGAACTAAAATCACCAAGCATTAAACAGAAGGAGATGAATATGCAGGACCTATTGCCAAACAACATTACTTACTCTGAGATAATCAATTAAACCTGACTACATGTTAGCACCTACAAGATGCAATGCAAGCCAATGCAGAAATATTAATTCAGGTTAGAAAAATCCTTATGCTACATTAACACTGCAATGATCCTAGCCTAACAAGCCTTGTCTCTGCGCAATTGTAGTTAGCTTTTACAGCCCCGTGTCATTATCATTTTGTTTCTATGCAGGTTGGATACCTGACACTCAGCAATGTCTTGTACGGCTTGAAACCACAAGCCTTAGTGTCAGCTGTCAGATAAGCTTCACTGGTCTCTGCTGTTCAATAGACACATCCAAAGCTTAGTATTTCTTCAAGGAAGGATTAGAAACAATGGACTGAACCAAAAGTCACTTTAAGTGGCAAAGAACAGATCCAGGTCAATAATGGGATTTTTAATGAATAGCCCTTTCAGCTTTGAAGGAAACGTCTGCAGAAGGGGTTGCCCAAGTTTGTCACCATTATTTTCAGCAATGTTATAAGGCAGAGAACAGTAGAAGTGAATTAAGAATCCACACTGACACCTTGTGGACACAGAGCTAGCAAAGTATTTCTAAGGACTTGAACCCTATTGTGTATTATTTAATCAAAGAGCTAAACTTCAGTAGTACAGGGAAAGGGAGACCATTTTCTAAGACCTCTTAGACCAGACACTTTATGGCATGTACTAAGCCTGTGCACAATGGTTTTTCATGCAGTAAATATGAGAATCTGGATCTTCATAAAAATATGTGCTAAAATTATTTTACTATTTTTATTCCCAATGACCAAAATTGAAAACAAAACAAATAAATAAATAAACAAACACCTAGCACAGTAGTATTTTAGAATACAGAAGTGATTTAGCTAGGAATGTAAAATCTACAGTTACATATAAGCAATAAAAATCCCATATAAATTAACATATATATTGATGTGCAAAGTTTTCTGTTGCACAAACATTTGCAGAATAGCAGCCAAGCACCACTGGTTGAATCAGACATATTGTTAAATTAGGAAATTTTTCTATTTCACCAATTATCTTAGAATAAAACAGAAATCTCAGAGTCATCTTGGGAAAAACAAAAATTACTGTCTATAGAAAGCATATTTACAGAGTTTATTTTTTAAAATATTCCCAGGATCTGTTCCACAGACAGCACAGGAAAATGTGTTTCTTCCTGCTTTTGGAAGGAACAACATAAAGGGTAATATTTTTAATCTCGTCTTTAGGAAAAAGCAATAGTAATTGTCCTCTGTTTCTTCCAGCGCTTCTCAATTAAGCTCATTTTAGACAAGGTGTACAGACTACAGAGATGAAAGGAAGCTTAAACACTGTTTTCTGCAGGACATGCCCTTAAAGAATTGCCTCAGAGAATTATGAACACAGATTCCAGAAAGAAGCTGCTAGCAGGAGAAAACCACACATTGATAGAGAACATGCCTCAGAGATAATTTTTAGGGGATGATGCTCAATACTGAGTCCAATAAGCCCTCTAATATGGTTCAGCTTTATAAGAATTGCCTCATTTTATGACTGTAGATGCAGAAAAATTTTATGAAGGAGAACATTCCAGGGAGGTGCCAATTTTTAGCATCACTGAAGGCTTCACTTCAAATGTAAGCATTTAATTAACTTTCAGCAACCCATTTTGGAAGCTGTTTGGTTCTGGTAATATTCATCTGGATCCCAAAAGACTGCTTTTTCCCAGGAGATTTGTATCAAATATGGGACTTGCTTTTTCCTTTTAAAGATATTTGCTCTTTACCTTGGTATTACCCAGGGGATCTGAGACAAAACTACATCACTGTCTGTTTGCACCAAATTTAGACTATGTTAATCCTATGCTTTTCTTTCTCCTGCATCAATCAGAAAAGATCCTTCCTATAATCTCCCTTTTATGTGTAATTTCTAGAATTTTGGGGTGGGAAGGGGCTTTTCCGATGAGATCACACATAGCTAGAGACCACATTTAAGATGGTAGATCTGTCAGAGGCTTAGCCAATAGATCAGGCTCACCATCTCAGGCTTGACCCAATCATGACATTTGGTATTTGAAGTGTCAAATTTCCTTGTTATTCAGTTGAAAACTGAACTCTCTTGTTCTCTTATTCTGGCACACTTCAAGTGTGGCTATGGTTTCTTATTGCTTAATTTAGCATTCTGTATCTGCGCTATGTCAGGACATGAAGATGAGATGTTCCAAGGATCCTTCTTGACTAAAGCTATATTACATGTTTACCTGTGTCTGACCAAAGTTGGACGACAGGTGCTCTTCAGTTCCTTGTGCCTGTATTGATAAGAATCTCAGCTCTTCTCATGGTCAGCATCAGTTCATTTAGCATTGGTATGCATTTCTCCTGCTGAAAATAACAACAACAAAACCAAACAAACAAAAATACAAAATACAAAAATACAAAAAAAAAGAAGCACTTTTCATTTTCAACCTCTCAACAATGTAGAATGCGAAAGGAATGGCAGCATTTAGCCTCAGATTATTGACTCATAGGGAAATAAAATTGTATGGTATTAAACACATCAAACATTCACTCCACTGGGGAAAAAGAATGTAGCACTTGTCTTCCACATGCAGGAATTACAGCTGACAGGGATCTTCATTTTGCATCACATGGAAGGACAGATTTAGCTTGTGTGTATCATAAACCACAAACAAGTAATGAAGGTCTTCATTTATAAATGGATGAAATCACATTTCTTATTTATAGCTCTACAAAGAAAAATAGCGAACTAAGTTCTGCTCATAGTGATGCTTTTCTGCATTTAAAAGTGCAATGGAACAGATTTGGCTTCAGTTTATCTCAGTTTTTAATAATTTAAGAGCCTGTGCTGCAAATAATTAATCTTTGGACTCAACAGTTTTAAATACAACAATCTGGTAAATAATATGAAAGAATTCTATGACTTCATGACTAAATCTAGCATTTTCTTGAGATTAAATTACAGAATCATACCACTGCAGCTGGTTTTGCAACCTCAAAACCACTTAATCAGAGGTGCTGTGTTTTATATTTTTCCTTTTTTCATTCTGAATGTTGCCTTTAAATTTCTAAACAAGTAGTTCTCTAAGTGCCATCTTGATCCTCGGAAAACTTAAACATTCACTAAACTTAAAGGACAAAAGCATTCCCATCTGGTCCAATGGGATTACTGCAGTATTTAAAGCTGGACACATGCTGAGAAATGGATATATGAGAAGATTAATTGAAATTATGGAAACAAAAGTAGCAACAGTGAAAGGTTCAGTTAGACCAAGATATTACCTCCAAAAGCAGATGACTAGGGAAGGGTAAGACAGTATAAGTAAGCTCCTCAGTATAATAACCCACCTTTCATCTACTGCAGTTCATATATGGCAGTTTTCCCTGCCTCTTTCAACATTCCAGACTTTCTGTTCTGTTTTGTTTTGTTTAATTTAAAATATAGTTGTAGATATGAATAATCTGGTTCATTACAGTCTTTAAGGAATCCACAAACAAAACATTTTTTTAAAATGTATGGCACCACTATTACCTTTTAATGCTTTATTTTTCTTAGTTCATTAAAGATAAACATGAACATATAATATATATGAGACAGCAGAAATTGGATTTCTCTCTGAATTGTCATCTTTCACAATTTCTAGATTTATTTTAAAGTTATACTTTTATTTTTACAGAGGAGCCAATCTCCCATACACTTCATACACAAATACTTAAGCTTGAAATTGTGATGTTTCATGTGTGATAGCAAGTGTAAGCAGTATCTTTTCCAAGTGCTGCATACACTGAACACACAGAACAGCATCATATTTTGAAGTGTATAACATGTCATCTATGTATAAAGAAATTCTGCTCATTCAACAATGATAACTGCATGGGAGCAGTGGTAATAAAAGAAGTGCTTCAGATTTCTGAATAGACCACTGACTGCCTGCTTCAGCCTGTCCCTAAACTTTAAGTCCTTCAGTCAAATCTCCTCCTTCACCATGTCTGATTTTCTAAACAGATGAGGCTACAGGTTATTTGAGAACTTATTTTCATAAAGCCCTTATTTTATGGTAATACAGACCATCAGAGACAGAGGACACAGGAAGATAATGTAAGAACATGAAGAAGGTTGGAAAAGAGGTATGTTTCCTCTGGCATTTTTCAGCACCCCTGCATTGGACATGAAGTATTTCCATTAGAAAGGTTATCTGTAAGTGTCTGGATCAGAAAAACAGCTGTAATTACATTGCTTCATTAGAGCAACCATCCAACATGAAGAAAATAAAACAAATAAATCCCCTTTCAGCCTTTTGCTGGTGGCAAAGCAGCAACAATGTGCTTGTGTTCGTGTGATTAATCTCAAACTCAGAAGTGACAGACAAGCACCAGGGTTGTAAGGTTACCTGTGACCAAAGGCATAAGACTGAGGTTTTCATTTGCTTAGCAAGAAATATTTGCTAAGATACAAATGGGACTGAAATGCTTGCTTTTCCCTGTTTAAACCTTATTTGGAGCCTAAACTAGTCTAAGGAGCTTGGATTTCCGAGACCCTCCATGCTTGGTTTGAAAGCATCCTGCAAATCTGCTGGCCTCTAATGTTAGAAAGCTAGTATTTCAAGAGATATCAGAAGTTTCAAAAATAAGATTATTGCAGTCATTCTGAACTTTGCGTACAATTGAGCAGGCGTTTAAGAACGCCCCCTCAAAAAAAAAGAAAAAAAAAAGGTGGAGTAAACAACAGTGAATTTTAATGTATTTCACAGAAATATATTTCACAAGTTACAATGACAGTCTTTTTCAAAGAACCAGAAAGGTAGCATATTTATACAGTAACATACAGTTCCAGCCTCATATTTCAGAGAAGATGAAATGCAAATCTGTGATATAAAATAGCTTAACATTAAATGGCAAGTCTCCACCTTCTTTGACAAGCAATGCATTCAATTAAATACTGGCTACAAAGTCAGCCAGCTAATTTATACTGAATGCATGGGAAAATATAAGGCAGTCTAAACAGTAAAAAATCTCCAGATATAAACACAAACATAAACACAGAGGTGATACAGCTCATCTCAAATTATATAGACACTAAGAAAGAAACCAAACAAACAAAAAGTAAGAAAGCACCTACAGACTAAGGAAAAAAAAAAATATATCTAAGATATTATTGCCTTCCAGAAACTTTCAACAAATTCAGATTGATTTGAATCTTGAACACAGGATCTGCGAGAAGCAGTAAAGAGAAAACTTGCCATTTACAACCATGGTTGTTAGGAAAAGGTCTGTTTTTCAAAACATTGCTATGCATTGCCTGGGAAAAGAAAACCTGTGCCCTATTTTTTATTTTTCTTTTTTCAATTAAATTTGACAGAATAGAAATAGAAAACCACAACATGATGCAAGCCGGTCTCTCCTTTAAATATCTTAGAAGAGGAAAGGATGACTTACAATAATTCCAATGTGGTTTTAGAGCTTATTAAAAGCTTACAAGGAACAGCAGAGGCTCATTAGACCATGAAATAGCATGTCAGATTATTTAGAAAAATCTATTTCTTAAATCCTTCTGTTTCTAAATCATAACGTAAAATTTCACTTCAGTGAATTAAGACGGTGAGCAGCCCTGATTGAGATCCTAACAAATATAATTGGCCTTTTTTCATTCAGTCCGATTCTAATATTTTTTATTTGTGACATATACCCAGACAAATTAAATCTTTCAGGAGTGAAACAGACATTTGCTAGTGTGCTGGGGCTGTCGAGATGTGGTTAATTTGTACACTTCCAGGACATCTTGTTATTCAATACCATTAAAGATCATGCTCAGTTACAAAGGCAATCAGCCAGAGGGGTTGTCTACTTCTTGCTTTGGGTGGGGCCGGTTCCCTCTCGACCATGCAGTTTGGTGCTTTTGTGTTTTGGGTGCAAGCCATGGTTTGGGGCCAGGGGAGGGAAGGGTGGTTTCGGTGCACGCTGTGGCAGGGGTGACAGGAGAGTTCTAACGTGACATGAGGGCGGGATTTCACTTGTCCCTTCAGAGGCGGGAGAGGCTGTCAGGGCACGACTGCCATGTGCTGGGACCACTGCCTGGGCCGGGTTGCACTGTGTGCCCAGTGCTTTTGTTGGTTCTTTCGTAATTGTTGTTAATACTACTTGTCCATTTTTTCCTTCGCTGCTCTGTTAAACTGTTCTTATCCCAACCCACAAGTATTGCCTTTGTTTCCTAATTTTCCTCCTACTCCCACCGAGTATGGACATGGTTTTATCTGTCAGCAGAGGCAGTGTGTGGGGGATGCTGGGGCTAAACTATGAAATACCAGGTTCATTCTCCCAGGAAGAAACATTAAATCTTACATAAGCATTTTAAACTACATTATTATGTTACTGTTGCTGATATCCTCACTTCAAGTTAATCAGATGTTTAAGAACTGTAGAAGCTGAACCTACAGGGCAGATTCTTTATCAAACAAGTGATCAGCAGAGTACGTGGGGAAAAATATTAATCTGAAACACCTTTGCAGCCTATGAAATCTTCCAGGGATTGATGTGGGCTGGTGTCAATTGATTATTTCCAAAGGTATTTGTGCAAAGTAGCTTTAATATTAATTTTTGGATACTGAAGCATTGGACAGTGAAGAGAAAAAGAGTTTTAACTAGAATTTTAACCTCCGTAGGTCTTTCTGAGGCAAAGAGAAGCCTAGCAATCTTATGGATTCCTTTGCCAACTCAGAACACAGAGGTTGGGTTCAGACGTTCTGATTCAGCTCCAAACCACCACACTTCTGCTGGGTGAGTTTTATAGCAATCATGCAGACAAAGGGATAAAGTCTAGCTTGGTCTTTGTTGGAGTAGCACTGTACCTCTGTTTTTGTCACTGATCTTCTGAACTGCCAACCCCTTCATGATCTCTCTCTCTTCCCATAAAAAGTTTCCACTGCAACTCTGGAAATCTGCCTGAAACTCTGAGATAAGCCTTTTCTCTGACTTTCTTCTAGCTATGTGATTCCCTTCATAAGATCAGAAATTCAGCTCTTCTAATGCTAGCATAATTAGGAGTAGTACGGCCTTTCTGATAACTGAAAACAGACCATAGTTAAGGAAGTTGAAAAAACTCCTTGGCAATAGCCAAAACATTAGTAAATTCTCACATTCTGTGGTTTCTTGTCTTCAGATATACCATTCCATTTTTTATATCCAGGAATGCAGCTTCTGTGGATGAACAAAGCTCACTTGTCTTCTGGTTTGAACTGAGTCTGGGGCCCTTCTTTACTAAATTAGGCAGAAACTTCAGAAGTTCACAGCTTGCAGCCTAAAGGTAATTTATGCTAAGAGAGTTATGCTAATCAGGTTTTATGTGACCACTTTCTAAGCAAGTTCTATAAGAAGCAGTCTACCAAATAGTTCATAGAAGCTAAGGCCTCAACATAGGCTAAGACAGTCTATATTTCCCAACACTTTCTTATGCTAAAGCTATTAGTTTTATTATTTCATGTCAATAATTTACTACAGAGACAGTAACACAGGAAGGAAAAGGAATTTGGCTCTAGATCCACATAAACTCCTGAAAAAAGATATTGCCAGACATCAGAGTCCTCTCTGCAAGAGTATGACCCGAAGTATCTTCAGCCAGCAGCCATGTTACACTCAGTAGGTGCTTCTCCTTCCCTGCCTACACTAAGGAAAACAGGTATTAAGCATTCGTTTCAGGGGATAGCTTAGTAATTCAGGAATAAATTATTGAGCACAGGTTGCCTTTGAAGAGCCTTTCTACCAGAAGGTTCCAACACCAGTCTTGAATCAATGATTGTACAGCCACCTTCTGAAGGAAGAAAGGAAGTTCCAATAGGAAGTAGAAATCTCTTTAAATGCTTTCAAATTGGAAAAGTTGGTCAACTATTATTTTTTAAAGCAGTCATTCAACAAATTATTATTTTGGAAACATGCAGAATGCATGTGACATTAGCAATCTCAGGATATCACCCAATATAAAATGTATATATATTCATTGCTTAAATTGAAATACCTGAAGTTCTTTCACTGGTGTGTAGGGAGCCAAGACACCTAGATCCGAGAGATGGCTTCTAACCCCAAAGCCAGGCACCTAATTTGTATTCACATGCATCCTTTATTATATTTTGCCCTTCAGCCCAAACTTTACCTTCTTCCCCTGACAAGAGGCAGTTTTATCTTCTTTGCACGTATTCCTTATGGGGGCAGGAGGGAAGAGAAAGAACTCTTGGCAAAAGGAAGGATTACAAAGGCTGTTTAACTTATGTCCTATGCTTTATGAATGAAATTAGCAGTAGCAAATGCAGATGCTCAAGTCGCTGAGACAGCTTCCAGAAGAAATAATTTTACAGTCAAAGTTATTTTTGTAGCCTGGACATACATACAGACATTTCATAATTTCCAAACTAACACTCTACCGTCCAAACTAGAATTAAGGCTAAGAACATATGTCAATAATTAAGCAGTTTAAAATTACAACTGGAAAATTGGAACTTATCTAAAAATGGAGAACCTAGGAAACTGGAAATTATTTTGAAAGGTGCCATTGCCCATGGTAATACTTCCTCATGGCCAGAGTGTGGCAGTGAATGCCAAGATAATTGCCTAATTTTCAGCTATTTTGCAATAGCAAAAGTAATTTCAGATTCTCTGACATGTGGTAAAAGCACACACAAAATCAGAATCCACTCTATGATTTTCATTATTGCACACATTTCATTTGAAGGACCATAGGTCTTAACATAAAAATGTATGTACCTACACCTAGCAAGCACAAAGCTTTAGTTCATAATAGAGACCCCATGCCATAAACTATGCTGTTCAGAGGACTTCTGCAGAACCACATTTTTCCCCAGTCTCTGTACTCTTTGCCTTCCCCCTGTGACATTTCCCTCTCTTTGAGCTTTTCACCAGTCTTCTCAGAACCACCACTTGCCACAAGGTCTCAGTTTGACTCTAATCACTGAAAGTTTTGTCAGGAGTTTCAGTTTTGACAGGATCATGTTCCTAAACTTTATTTGATATTCAGACAGCCTTAGAGGATCTCAGAGGCTTTATCCTTTAATCTAAGCATGATTTGCCATTCACAGGCTCTTGGCTTTCCACCATTACCCTTCACTTACTCATTACCATGTAGCACTTAATATTATACCTCTTCTTCAAATGCAATATTTTATCTGTGATCATGGAGGCTTAAATTAATCTGATTTTACTTTACATTTCAACAGAACAAGACTGTAAGCATGATCACCTATGATGTCCAACAAAGAAGGCATCAAAATGCTGACTGAGAGGTGGTTACTAGATATAAGCCACTTACTTAACCCACTCTAAAATGATCACTAGTATTCACATGATCGCACCTTTATTAGCATTCACAAAATATGCACACTTAGGAAATGAGGGTTTTATATCTTCGGGTTACTAAGTCGCCTATATGCACAAAATATTGCCTCAGTGTTAAAGCTAGAGAAATTACTAAATGAGGGAGAGTATAAGTAAATTCAGGAAAAATCTGAATGTGATGTATGTCCCGTGACATAATTACCTAACCTCTTTCACTTTAAGCAAAAAGATGATTGCAAAGAAGTTAGCATTTTGGTAGGTGAATTACTCAGTTCTGTGGGGAATTCAAAACCAAAACACCCAGACAAACAAAAAACCTCCTGATATAATTATGTTATTTTAATTAGGTTAAGCACTACACATTTCATTAAAATAAATGGGAAAAGGGACAACTCTGTCCTGGGACAGAGGGATAAGGGCAGATAGATATTCAAAATCTAGTTGATGTCAGCCTTGTAATTTAATGTAAACAGACTTTGACTACTGGTCAGCAGAAAGTATAAGAAACCCAAACACTTAGCTTTTGCTTTCAGCTTGCAAAAGGAACAAATAAGTGAAATCACACACAATAGGAAGTATTCTTTGCAAAGCAAGGAGCTGCACTGCCTACTGAGACATTACCTATCATGTGTTTACGCTCCCTGAGGATTCAGACTCCTGAAGGCTGATTTTCCCAGTAAAGACTAAGGCAAAGAAGATATTAAATACTTCAACTTATTGCATGTCCTTCTCTCTGCCCTCAAGGTCCTGCACTCCAGCATCTCATAATCACTGCAGGCAAGGCTGCCTTTAATCTTCACAGCCCCAGTGAGTCCCTCCTTGCTGGTGAGTATGAGGTCCAGCAGAGCACGTCTCTTCACTGGCTTCTCTATGAATTGGAAGATGAAGTTATCATCAATGCACTTCAGGAACCAACTCGATAGCTTATATTTTGCTCTGTTGTTCCTCCAGAAGATATCAGGGCAGTTGAGGTTACCTATAAGGACCAGGGCCTGTGAACATGAGGCTGCTGCTATCAGTCTATAGAGGACCTCATCCATTTCTTAGTTAGGTGGCCTGCAGCAGACACCCTGTCCTTTCCTAACACATAAGCTTCTTAGTTGGCTCATCATCCGTCCTCCATACAAAGGACACCAACCTCCCCCAGTCTTTCCATACTGTCCTTCCTCAGGAGCCTCTATCCTCCCTATATCCCAGTCTGGTACTCATGGGAGCCATTCCACCGTGTCTTGGTTGGTAACTGTGATGGATGCACTTGGACACCCTCACCAGCCAAACCATCCATAGTTTGATACAGGCTCCAAAGGAGGTAAAGGCCTGAGCTGCAGCCAGGCCAAGAACTTATTTTAGGAAAGCCAAAAGGAAGCAAAATGGCACACTGAGCACTGATAAGTTGTGGATACAAGGAGTCTCATGCATACATTTCCCACTGTATGCAATTTGACTGTGAGCCAACCACTTTATTCCATAAGTATGACAGCCTGGGTGAGCCTACTTTGAGCTCTCTCTGCTAACCAAGATGGCTATATAGCAATGATCTTTTACTGATCACTGCATGAGCCAAATTTAAGTTTCATATAAACATTTAGCTTAAGTAAATGCATATTAAATAGAATAAATCACTTAGAATTATAAGGTCATGTGATTTTTAATATACTGTCTGCCTCACATTACTTAATAAGCTAAATCTGCTGAAATCTGAAGCTGTGTGCTGTAAAGTTCTGCTCATGTTCATCAAACTTGGAAACAAAAGCAGCTGCAGACCATTATGGACACCTGTAAGATACGACCTGTTTTGCACTTTGCTGAAGGCTGGCACAAAGTGGTTATGGACTGTAAACAGTATCTACAGCTAAACAAAACAAAGGTCTGTTTGAGGTCAGTGCAAGAATCCAAAGAGAAGTAAGAAGACCCCAGACTCAAATATTGCTATTGGACTGAATCATGGTATGAGGTGCAGTGTGACAGCTTTGAAGAGCCCCCCCACATCCTTTGTGAAACAAAGCACCATGTTATGCCTTAAACATCTGGTTTTTGCAACTTTGGACAGAAAGATAGGTGGCTGTAGAGGCAGACAATCTGTCTTGTCCTTCTCAAGGTTTCTGTGAAATGAATGTATAAACTTTTGAGACAGAGACAATTAACAGTGTTGTTGTCCAGGCCTCCTGATCTGATTGGGAAGATCAAAGATGCACCTGGCAGACTATCAACCACTAGGAGAAACCACGAACCCACAGCTACCCCCAATAGACAAAACAACTCACTTCTGGTCAGTACTGCGACCATTCCTCTAATTTGTCAACCTCTGACTGATTTCCAGAAAGATCTTCTTAAACAGCATGTAGAGCGAGCAGAGGGAAAAGAAAAGCCGCCCCTCTCCTCTCTTGCATGCAAATGGACTAGGTTATGAAACTGCTGCATAGCATTACCAAAGTTTTTAATGCATCCACCCCCACTCCAGAGGACGTTGTGGGATTGACTTACCTGTAGAGTTATATCTTACTTTCATTCTGATATCTTAATCTCTTTTCTTTTCCTCTCTTCTCTCTTCCTAACCTTATTTCTGGGCATATAAGAGTAATATTGTTGTGGGTTCTGCTGTCTAAGTCTTCCTAAGTTTAATGATATAATTACAAACTTTTGTCAAGTCACTGTTCGCTGTAGTTTGTAATTCCACTGAATACTTTTAGTAAATTCATGACTGAATTGGACCTCCCAGGTGATTGTCTGTTGTCACTTTCTGCAACGGTATAAAAACCCAGTGATTTCTGTGCTTGACTGGGACCTCTGCAAAGACACTCAGCTTGAGCCCACGCTGCCGCTGTACTACTCCATTAAATTATTTCTATGAACTTTGATGCCTGAGAGCTTTCTTTGAGAGACCTAGGATCCAGACTCACTGCCAATGAACTTGGATGCCTGAAAGCTCGCTTCAAGAGATCTAGAATCCATGCTTTGAAACAACCTGACACCAGGCTCCTAGAGGAGAGGTAATCAGGTTGAAAGGCAGAAGGATGAAACTTTGAAATCCTAACCAAGTGATATAACAATGAGGTGTGCACATATAATCTTTTGGCCATAAATACATATTATTCCTTACTCCTTTTCCCTTACCGTCTGTGTCTCTTAGACATGAACCACTGATCAAGTCAGGGGCTGTTTGGATCCAGATGCACTTAAACTCCCCTTAGAGAAGGAGTTTGGAATGCAAGGGTGTCCATCCTGAACCTTGTGACTCAATGAGAGGGCCTCTCTCTGCTCTTTTGCATCTCCTGTCCCCACAGAAATAACTCTAAAACAAGTCTTACCCAATGCTGCATGAAATATTTCCTCCATGCAGTAAATAATAGAGTGAACCTTGCCATGAAACTGTGTTAAGCCGCACTTAAAGAAGTGATCTAAACACTGCTCTCTGGCAAACAGGACCTGAAATCACTCATCCACAACAGTTCCAAAAAGAGATCATAGACCTGTGACTGCACACAATTCTAGAACTTATCATGCTTATTCCACATCCTGTGTACATTTTTATACAGTCAGTTTCGAGAGGCATTATAGAACCCTAGTGGCCTGGAGAGAGTTGGGGGGATTTCTCCATAATGGTGCGCTGTAGACACTTCTTTACCTTCTTTCTCTCAGTCCCCAAGGTCAGGAGGTTGGAGCCAGAACAGCCAGAGCAGCAGCGGCACATCTTGAGGTACATGGCGAGTCTGGGAGGTTCCTTTGCCAGGGAACCCTGTGAGAGCAGTGCGACGCTGCAGCACCCGGCAGCTCTTGTGACAGCGGCTGACGTAATGTGGGCGTTGCCAGGGTAACAATAATCACAGCCCCGCCCCCAGCCCTGAAACAGCCTCAGGGAGGGCAGGGACACGTCGCTGCCCACCAGGCGCTGGGAGGTGAGACCAGCGTGTGAAGCTGTGAGTACCACCCACACTGTGCTGCAGCAGCGGCTGTGGGAGCTCGTGCAGCAGGTGCAGAGGTTCTGTCCTCCTTGCTCCATAGACCATCTCACCTGTCGGCAGTCTCCCAGACTGCAGCTTACCATGGTCTCCTCCAGACAGAGAACTTGTCCCAAAAACGCTGTGGGGACCCAGACGGCGGCCCTGCCCTGAACTGTGTCTGTTCAGGTCTCTGGCTGCAGGGAGTGCCAGAGGCTGCTGCTGCCAGGGGAGGGAGGCAGCATTCCACCTGTGTGAGGTGTGAGCAGGTGTGAGATCTGCTCAGCATGGTGGTGGAACTGAAGGAGGACATCAAGAGACTGAGGATCATCAGGGACTGTGAGAAGGAGATTGACTGGTGGAGTAACTCCCTGAAATTCCAGACAGAAAGGTGCCAGGGAGATATCCCCCAAAAGGTGATGGAGCCCCCCATCCTGTCAGGCAGAGCGGGGAGACCTGGAACAGCCCCTGCCCTGTCGCTGTTGGGTGGAGGTAGTGGACCGAAAAGATGAGGAGGGTTCAAAGCAAATCCCACTTCAGCGTCACGAGCAACCCCTCTCCCTACCTGCCTTGCTTCCCCAGGTGCCCCTCCGTAATAGGTTTGAGGGCCTGGATCTTGAAGGAGAGGTAGATGAGGATGTGGTGGAAGGCCCAACTACGAGGTCACAAAGGAAGAGGCAGTTGACTCCACACCTCAAGTCTGCCTCGGATGAGAGAGAAAGATGGGTAATTGTAGGAGGTGATTCCCTTCTGAGAGGAACAGAGGGCCCAATATGCAGAGTTGACCTTCATCATAGGGAAGTGTGCAGTCTACCTGGAGCCCGGATCAGGGACATCACCAGGGCACTTCCCAACCTGGTGCACTCGATAGACTACGACCCAATACTGATCTTCCAGACAGGTGGGGAGGAAGCTGCATCCCATAGTCTGAGGGGAATGAAGAAGGACTTGAGGGACCTGGGACAGTTGGTGAAGGAGTCTGGGGCACGAGTTATTTCTCTTCCCTCCTTCCATTTTCGGGTGAGGATGTGGGAGGGAACAGAAGGATCCAGTCCATAAATGCTTGGCTACAAGACTGGTGCTCCAGGTGGGGACTTGGGTTCTTTGATAATGGCTGGTGTTACAAGACACCAGTCCAGACAGTAATACATGGGAAAGGTTTGTCTCACAGGGGTAAAAGGATGCTTGGACAGGAATTAGCAGGGCTCATTTGGAGAGCTTCAAACAAGATTCAAAGGAGATGGGGTTGTAGCTGGGCTTGCAGCAGTGGGGCAGCACTCTAATATTGATGAAGACCAGGAGGCCTCCCAACCCCCTACGGTGAAATCAGAGTGCTCAGCTTGCTCCCTGAAATGCCTGTACACCAATGCATGCGCATGGAGAATAAGAAGGAGGAGTTAGAAACCTTTGTTTGGTCAGGAAATTATGATCTGGTGGCAATTACAGAGACATGGACAGCTCACATGACTGGAATGTGGTCGTGCATGGCTATGTTCTTCTCAGGAAAGACAGGCCAGCAAGAAGAGGTGGTGGAGTTGCTCTTTACATGAGAGAGCAACTATGATTTATTGAGTACTGTCCAGGAGCGGATGAGGAGCAAGTTGAGAGTGGGCAGGTGTGTGGGAATTAAGGGGCAGACTGGCATGGGTGATGATGGTGGATGAGCCAACTAGGAAAGGAACATTGATGCATCTCATTCTCACTAACAAGGAAGGTCTGGCTGAAGCCATAAATGTTGAGAGCTTCCTTGGTTGCAGCAACCATGAGATGGTGGAGTTCAGGATTTCATGTGGCAGGAACAGAATACTAAGCAGAATAGCAGCCCTGGACTTCAGCAGGGCAAACTTTGGCCTTTTCAAGCAATTGCTAGGGAAAATCCAATCAGACTTGAAGTTAAAGGGGCCCAAGATAGTTGGTTAGCATTGAGGCACTGCTTCTTCCAAGCTCAAGATCAGAGCATCCTGACATGTAGGAAATCAAGGAAGGGAGCCAGAAGACCTGCTTGGTTAAAGAGGGAACTGCTGGGAAAACTCAAGTGGAAGAGGAGAGTCCACAGATCATGGAAGGAGGGGCTGGCCACTTGGGAAGAATATAAGGCTGTTGTCAGAGGTTGTAGGGAGTCAATTAGGAAAGCTAAGGCCTCCTTAGAATTAAACCTTGCAAGAAGAGTCAAAGGTCAACAGAAGGAGCTTCTTCAAATGCATGTCAGACAAAACTAACACTAGAGGCAATGCAGGTGGGTGCCCTGAATGAGGTGGGTGCCCTGGTGACAGAAGATGTGGTCGATGGGATGGAGTCTAGTTGGAGGCCTGTATCTAGTGGAGTCCCTCAAGGGTTGGTACTGGGACCAGTAGTATTCAATATATTCATCAATGATTTGGATGAAGGAATAGAGTGCACTGTCAGCAAGTTTGCTGATGACACCAAGCTGGGAGGAGTCTCTGACATGCCAGAAGGCTGTGCTGCCATCCAGTGGGATCTGGACAGCCTGGAGAGTTGGGCAAGGATAAATAGAATGAAATATATCAAGAGCAAGTGTAGAGTCTTGCATCTGGGCAGGAACAACCCCAGGTTCCAGTATAAGTTGTGGAACGACCGTTTGGAGAGCAGCATAGGGGAAAAGGAGCTGTGGGTCCTGGTGGACAGCAGGATGACCATGAGCCAGCACTGTGCCCTGGTGGCCAGGAAGGCCAATGGCATCCTGGGGTGTATTAAAAGGTGTGTGGTTAGCAGGTCCAGAGAGGTTTTCCTTCTCCTCTACTCAGCCCTGGTGAGACCGCATCTGGAATATTGTGTCCAGTTCTGGGCCCCTCAGTTGAAGGACAGGGAACTGCTGGAGAGAGTCCAGCACAGGGCAACAAGGATAATTAAGAGCGTGGAGCACCTCCTTTATGAGGAAAGGCTGAGGGAGCTGGGTCTCTTTAGCTTGGAGAAGAGGAGACTGAGGGCTGTCCTCATTAATGTTTGTAAATACGTAAAGGGTGAGTGCCACGAGGATGGAGCCAGGCTCTTCTCAGTGACAACCTATGACAGGACAAGAGGCAATTGGTACAAACTGGAACATAGGAGGTTCCACTTAAATATGAGAAGAAATGTCTTCACAGTGAGGGTAACAGGACACTGGAACACGCTGCTCAGGGAGGTCTCTTGCTCTGGAGACATTCAAAACCCTCCTGGACACATTCCTGTGTAACCTCATGTAGGTGTTCCTGTTCCAGCAGGGGGATTGGACTAGATGATCTTTCGAGGTCCCTTCCAATCCCTAACATTCTGTGATTCTTCGATACATGCAAGTGCTGGACGTGACCCCACTTAAGACCCATTTTGTTGATTTTGTGATCCCTGCCTATAAAATCACCCTATGCCATTTGCTCATCACTGTCACAGGACTGCGATTTACTCTCTCCATCCTCCTTCCTTATGATATCAGCCATCCTATTAGTGAATATAGCTTTGTCCTGCTTATTGAGATGAATGCCACCTCTCACAAGCAGATGCTGATCTGCAAACAGGGACCAATGGTCACAAAACCCTAAGCCATCTCACCAGTTCTGCAGCCATTTACTGACCTGTCGTATTAGTGCCTTTCTCCTTACACTCTTGCCCCTCACTGGCAGAACTGATGAAAACACCACCTGGGTCTCCTGTTTCCTTGACTACCACCTCCAGAGCTCTGTAATCACTTTTGATACTGTCTGGGTTTCCCCTGGCAGTATCATTTGTGCCCCCACAGAATAACAGCAGTGGGTTAAGTCAGAGGGGCTGGTGACCTTCAGCAGTCTCTCCACAACATCCCAGAACCTGGACCCTGCCCAGACTCTGAATGATTGGTTGGGTCAACAGATGGGTGCCTCTCTTCCCTGCAGCAGGAAGGCACCTGTTAACACGATTCATTGCTTCTTTCTGATAGTCTTGCATGGTTTAGTGTTAGGTGGGTCAGGTTCTTTGCTTTTAGGCACATCTGGATTCCCTTCAGCTTTGAGGGCAGTCAAATCTATTTTGCAGTTGTAAGCCCTTAGGTGGGGCAGGATCCTTCCTCTTGGTGTCAGAAGTCATCAGCCTCCACCCTTCTCCTTCTCCAAAGTTTTCACTTCAATTATGAGGTTAAACACTGCCTGCTTCTCACTATTCAAACCTGTTTTAATTGGCATTAAATTATATTAATTTTTCTCAAATCGAGTCTGTTTTGTCCATGATGGTAATCGGTAACTAATCTTTGCCTTTAGCTCAACCCAAAAGCTTTCTTACCCATTTTCTCCACACGATCTATTGAGGAGGATAAGTGAGAGAGCAGCTGGGTGGGTGTCTGGCAGCCAGACAAGGTCAACCCACCACAATGGTACCTGCAGAAATTGATCATCTTTCTCTTCTTCTCATTACTTCAAAGTCAAAACAAGTTCACACAAGGAAGGGGGAAGCTATCAAATACAGAGCTGGCCTGTCAGCACCTAGATGTAATTCGCATTTGCAGTTTTTCGCCAGTGATACCTTATAGGCGACAAGATGCAAATGTTTTAAACTTAATTTCCACCTCTGGATCAAGTTTGTAAATCCTGGAATTTCAGGTCTGACAGTCAAGTTACTCACTGCAAAATGAGAGGATCTTGTTGTCACGTCAGCTCTGTGATTCACCAAATGACATGATTACATTTGTGGATCTTGAACCACTTCAGTAAGTGTCGTGATCTCTAAGGATGAAGATGAGTATATCAAGTAAGATTTACAAAATGACCAAAAGCAAGCCTTAGACAGCACTCCTTCCTATGTATCTAGCAATTCGAGAATCCCCGTTTGAATGGGCCAACATAGTCTGTATTGACAGTCAATAGACAAAACCGTTTGGTTTTTTTTAATTGCGATACTCCATATCTATTTTCCATAGAATCAGAGATTGTCCTGAGTTGGAAGGGACTCACAAGGATCACAGAGTCCAACTCTGGCCCCTGCAAAGGTCAACTCCACAGTTCACACTGTGTGTCTCAGGGTGTTGTCCAATTATTTCTGGAATACTGTCAGGCTTGGGGCCGTGACACCTCCCTGGGGAGCCTGTTCCAGTGCTCCACCACCCTCTGGGTGAAGAACCTTTTCCTAATGTCCAACCTAAACCTCCTCTGGCACATCTTCCTGCCATTCCCTTGGGTTCTGTCACTGGTCACTAAAGTGAAGAGTTCAGCACCTGTGCCTCCTCCTCCCTTTGTGAGGAAGCTGTAGATCTTGATGAGATCTCACCTCAGTCTCCTCTTCTCCAGGCTGTACAAACCAAGTGACTTTAGTTGCTCCTCGTCCGGCTTCCCCTCCAAACCCTTCACTGACTTTGTAGCCCTCTTCTGGACATTGTCCAGTAGCTTTATATCCTTTCTGTCCTGTGGCACCCAGAACTGCACACTGTGTTCCAAATGAGGCCGTACCAGTGCAGAGCAGAGTGAAACAATCATCTCCCTCATCTGGCTGGCAATGCTGTGCTTGGTACACCCAGGACATGGACAATATACTCAGGTGAGATTAACTGTATCTTGAACCAAGAGGTACCCATTAGACATCATCACTGGGAATAGGCACTCTGAAAATGTCAGATCATCCATTGAATAGCTGTTGGCATTTTCAAGCACTCTTGCACCTGTTGAGAGAACGTTTTCAGGGAAAAATTACATCTTGTCTAAGACTGAAAGCAGACTGTTGAACTGCAGTGCAAAATCGGTGATCAATTTTAAACCACACTCCATTAACTCAAAAAGATGTCTTAATAAATTGAATCTGAAGAAGGAGAGAGCTGCTCCACACTAGACACACCCCACACAACTGTGATTTCTATAGGAAGTGGCAGTTACCTCTACAATAAATGAACTAAACCGTGTAGACCCCATTAGCTGTAGGATATTTAAAACAAGAAAGAAAGCTGTTGTCCTGTGGCTCAGCTTTTGCATGAAACTTACCAGCAGATACCAGTCTTACACCAGAAAAATATAGTTGCAACGAGCTGGTAACTATTTTGGGTAAGATTTAAAGCATTATTTTTTTTTCAAACGGGTAGATTTGAATGTAAGGTAAATAAAATCTTGAATAATCATTAACAAAGTATTCCAAATTCTTCAAAGATAACTTGGAACATGTGGGTTGTTTTGTTTGTTTGTTTCCTCTATTGCTATTATAATTATTACCTACGGCATCTCCAGACCCACCAGTGTACAGTTCCTCTGCTCACTGCAGCTGAACCAGCTGTTGGAGAAACTCAGTAAGAAGCAAGCTCCCAGGACGCATACCTGAGCTAATTTCTATCATTAGATAATTATATTCCAGTGTATAGAATGCCTTTATTTGCATGTGAACAGCCAGTAGTATCAAATCTGCCTGGAATCTAAAAACAACTACATATATATCATTATGCTTTAAAGAGACTGCTATATATATAAATGCAGAATTTAGTTAGAGACATACCAGAGGATAAATGTAATATAGGAAATAAACAGCATTGAACTTTGCTTGCAAAGTCAGATGTTTCTGACTTCAACTCCATATGCTATCAAGAAAGACAGAGAGAGTCATTTGTCTGGTTAACATCATTTTGCACCCAAGCTGGAGTCAGGCTCTAAAGTGCCCTTTGAAGGAGTTTCACTATTTTTGATTGAGCATAGAAAGCCCAGCCCACTAACTTGGGAATTTTTGTGCTATGTTTCTGAAATGAGACAATTCACATTTTCCTTTTGTCACCATCAGTAAAGTGATTTCTTCATCCACTTCTGTTTGGTAGATACCCTTGGGAGGAAACAAGGCAATTCGTAATAAATTTTCAGACCAATTTTTTAAAAGAAGACATGAATTAATTTTGAATAAGGCTAGAGCAGCCAAGGAATGCTTGACAAAGAAACTAGATATCCAGGGGTGGAACTCAACCACTCAGTCAATCTGCAGCTTTTTGAAGCCATCCTTATTCAAGAAAACACTTTAAACCAACTTCAATTAGTTAAGTATGTGAATTACATATCAGTAAAACACACACTGAAACACCTTTGTAATTCTAATACATTGCTACTTTGTGATTCAAAGATTTCTTTTCTTTATGAATATAAATATAAGAATTTTTCTGTGGAATAAAATTTATACAGCTGATGCTGGATGCTGCATCATTAGGGAGTTTTGAGATAATCTCATTCAGCTTAAAGAACACGGCACAAAACATGTGGTGTTCTTAATCAGAAGAGTACTTTCATAACCTAATTTTCAAACTACATTGTGCATATTTACCATGGATTAATTTATCTCCCTGGGAAATTTAGTTTAAGCTTATTCAAAATTGAAATAGGATAAATAGACATGTGACAGTTTTTTGGTTTTTTTTTGTGGTTTTGGTTTTTTTTTTTTTGGTTGGTTGGTTTGATTTTGGTTTTATTTTTGTTTTGTTGTTGTTGTTGTTTGTTTGTTTGTTTTGTTAAAATTGAAAGTTAATCTTTCAGTGATTTAATCTTGGAGAAATTTCTAACTAAGCAATAGTATATGAAGATGACTAGTGCAAAATACCCATAATGAGAATGTGTGTAGATATAGCACACTTGGTGAAAACTTACTTGAAAATAACTTGATACAGTTATGTGGTATTCTATTAAATTACACACACAATGAATGGTATCAATTTCTCTTTCTTAACGGAAGTTATTATTCAAGTGACAGTTTGTGCTCAGGGGTCTTCTTGATGCAAACTGTATACGGGATGGCAAATTAGTATCAATCTAATTAAAAAAAAAAAACAAACAAACTCACGCAACACACACAAAAAATACTCAGTATTATTCCTTTGCTTAATCAACCCAGTAAAATCATCTTCATTTCAAAATTTTGTGTTATAACAATTAGCTCTGTGGTGGGAGAGAGACTCAGTGTAAATTGCAAAAACAGCAGAGCTATAGCAGTTTACATCTGGATTTATCCTAGCTGAAGATTCAGCTTTAGGTGTCAAGATGGCAGCTTGCTGCATTTAAGTACCGTAATCTTCCCAGTGTCCTCAGATACTTGTACATATTTGTACGATGATACATTTGAAATTCCTTCTTTCCATATTAAATATGCAAGTTGCACAATTTGGCCTCTGAGATGTAACAGCTCATGTTTTGAGTGATAAAAGGTAATTACAGAGAGAGAAAATAAATACTCTTGGTACAGGGATTTTCATGGAAATTTTTACCAAAAGTGCAGTCAGCAGGTTGGCAACCATAATCTGCTCCTTGATATTTTGAATACACATGATTATATATGAGAAGGTATAGCTTACAACTGATAAATCATAACATCAATGATACACTGTATTAATTTTATGCCATTTTGTCTAAAGCAATCATAAATACAATTAAAACATTAGTTTCACTGAATAAAACGAGATTTAGAGAAGGGAGCTGAAAAATTTTGTTTCTTTAGGGTTTGATTAACATAAGTAGCATCTCCTGTGATATGCATAAACTTTTGCAAATTTGGTCAGTGAGGAATGTGGTACAGGGAACAGGTTTCATGAGCAGAATTGATTAATGTTAACCTGGTCACATTTAGAGACTAATTTGATATCATTTTGGTCATGGAACATAGTAATTTCAATAGCTTAGGCATTCAATTATTGCTTTCTTTTATTCCTTCCCTATTTAATGACATTTCTATACATTCTGCCAGTGTTTTGTCCAGGCCAAAAACATTCAGTTTGGATCACAGGCACACAAATTAAAAAACAAAAACAAACAAAACAAAACAAAATAAAAACACAAAAAAACACAACATCTAAGCATAGTGATTGTGCTTAGAAATTTTGTTGAGCACTGCAGCATTGTACTGTTCCTAATAGAAGGCCTTACACCCTATGACAGCATATTGCAATAATGGTCAGTGGCAAAACTCCCATTAACTGCAGAACTAAAGTGTCACCATCAAATATAAACCAACTACAAGCAGTAATAAAATAGAAGGAATAACTTATGCACTTTTACACAGAAGAAGGAACAAATGCTAGATGGAGGTATTGCAGTTTGCTTCTAAATAGTCATACAGGTATAAAAAAAACCTTTAAAAAACCTATAAGAGATCTCCCATGTCTGTGCTGGGAAGAAGAAATTTTACAAATAGCAAAAATTCTTGAAGCAGACTAAAGACATACGCAATTAGTCAATGTATACTTGCTTTGTTTGTTATTCCTTTGTTAAAATTCAGTTCTTTGGTAGATGAAAATTTTATTTTAATGACTAGAAAGAAAGAAAAATTGCAACCCTGCTTCATGTCCACTGAAGAGTCAGCTAGACCACAAGGGGTTTTTTAATTCCAAGCACTGGGGTGAAGGGTTATGTGAGGTAACCAGCACAGAACACTTGGTCATAGAATAGTTTGGGTTTGAAAGGGACCTTTAAAGGTCATCTCATCTAACCCCCCTGCAATGAGCAGGGGCACCTGCTCCAACTAGATCAGGTTGTTCAGAGCCTCATCCAACCTGACCTTGAATGTCTCCAGTGATGGGGTGTCTACCACCACTCTGGGCAACCTGTCTTAGCGTTTCACCACCCTCAACGTAAAAAATTTCTTCCTCGCAATAATATCTAATCTAAATCTCCCTTCTTTTAGTTTAAAAATGTTTCCCCTTGTCCTATTGCAACAGGCCCTGCTAAAAAGTTGGTCCCCGTCAAACTCTGGGGAACAGACTCACCCTCAGCTCAGTTCACAAGGTAAGTGTTGACTGGCTGTATGTACATCAGCCACTGTAGTAACCCTCTCTGTCAGGGATGTGAAGTGAAACTGGGTCAAGCCTGCTAGCCGTGAGTAAAGCTGGAGGAAGGCTTGAGCTAGCAAAACTCCCAGATTCAAAGAAGAACCTTCTTTTCCTTGTCTACAGCTTTCATCCTTGCTGCAACAGATATGTAGATACAACATTTACAAGGGGCATGAAGGCATCATACGTATTTTTCAAAACACTAAAATTAGAACAAAAAGATGTAGTACGCTATATTCCACAATATTCAGGGTAGCAGGAGTGGCCCTGAATAATTCTCCTGGGTTTTCTTAAGTATGTCTTTGGAGGATATACAATTTAAATGTGCAGCATAAATGTAGACCCTCTCAAATTCTGTTGACTTCAATGACTCACATTTCCAGGTGTCTTCCCTTTATTGAAAAGTTCTACCAGTTGTGTTTGATTCAACTCAGGTTTTGAATTGTTGACTTGGTGTCACCAAAGGTGTGGTAAAAAGACTCAGACATGTCTCTAAAAGTTGAATTTCAGTAAAAAGAAATCTAACATCCTAAACTGTTTCTGAGGAAATGAAGTCAGAGAACTAACCTTCAGCCTGCTGAGTATCACACTGTATTTTCCCTTCTGCACCATGCTTCTCAAAACAGTTTTATTCTCATTAGAGAAATAATCTGAAACACACTCTAACATAGTATTTTTCTCACAGATCTGTGAACATATACATTTTATGTATTTTAATTTATTACTAGAGATGTACTCATATGCACCTACTATCTAATATTTAATCTTTAAGTCCATTAATTACTATTATCATAATGAAAATAATTCAGAAATACTCAGATTAACTTCCTAGAACAAATTTGATTGTTTTCCCAGAACAAAACGTATGATTCATATGTGAAAATATGTAGGGTCAGATTTTTATTTCAGTCTCAAATAGTTTTATGTTCATTTTTAATATGTGAAAAAAGGAATGTTGCTTAAATTTGCAATTATATAATAGCATGCAATCAAACCTAAGCTTTAGAATAGTAATTCTGAATTCTAACATCACCATAATTTCATGGCAAGTCAGTATAATACAAGTGAATCCAGAAAAATCTCACAGAAAAAGCATAAGAACATGAACTAAAGAAAAAAATTACTTTCAAGTAGTCCTGCTGTATATAGAGAGATGATATCATATTGTTTAAAACAATTATGTACTGACGTTTAAAAATCATAAACCAGAGCTGTAGTTGTGTGAGGGACCTGCCCAATGACTATGAAAGTTCAGGCAACATGGAAATGCTGAATAGAAGTATTTGGAAGAGAAAGAAGAAGCACTCAAGAAACAGCAGGAACCATGAAAGCCTTTCTGAAAGCAGATTTGAGCTTTGCTGTACATGCACCAGGGCTATCGTGCTTTTTGTCATACCTCAGCACTGTTGTCACTGTTGTTGACAGGAATAGCAGGTCTATAAGCTTTTGACTCCCCTATCACTTATAAAAATGAGGTGACTACAGCTCATTTAGATATTACAATGTATTCCATATCCCACAATCACCACAGTACACAGGCTTAACACATCTCTTTTCTTACTGGCGAGATGACTTGTTCTCGCTAATAATATTGTACAGATTTTCCTACTTTGTGAAAACTGCAGGGCCATTGTATTACCAGGATTACTAGGAGATACCAACTGGGAAAATCATCAGTCATATTTGCTGCCCTGGTGAATATAAGCCAAGCAGCTGTATTTTAGTAGATGCCTGTTTACTATTAACTTTTTAAAAGCTGCTTTTTTCTTTTTTCTCTTTTTTTTTTTCTTTTTTTTTTTTATACATAGCATGTGCAGATTGTTCTAATGTGGCCCAGTTACAACACAGAGCTGTGTAATCTGTCTTAAATGTTTATCATCTGAGGATTTTTTGCAATAAGACTTTTTTGGGCAAACCTGTACTGCAAATCTCAGGGTCAATGGCATTAGACACCATTGCAGGGACCACAGTGCATCATATGTAACCTCATTGTGAACTGGTAAGAAAGACCTTTCCCAATCTGAACCAGCTGAAATTAGGCCTCTGGTTTCTCTGGCTGTGGAAGACAAAAAAGGCTACTAGGCATGGTATCCATTTCTGAGACTCTGTCTTCCCAAAGTGCTGTTCCTAAAGTGCAATAGGCCTGATGTCATCAGCAGTCATGTGGACTTTAGGCTAGACCTCTGCCTACTTTTTCAAAAAACTGGAATTGCTGATTCTTCTGCTTTGGTTTGGTTTCTAACTGGTGCTTCCTTAATTTTGCAGACTGCAAGTTTCTTCTACAATTACTATTTCAGTAACAGTTTCATGTTATTTTCTGACTAATGCTACATGTATCAACTGTGTACTGATGTGCAGTTCAGCCTTATATACACCTTGCCTTGGAGCATAAGGTTGCACAGTCTCCAACAGCTGCACTTCCAAATGTGACAAATACACATGATTTTAAGCAAGGGGCTGCCTACATAAAGTTTCTTCATAACCAGGTATGTAAGAATACACACCTCAGGTCCAGGGTGATAGCGGAGACTACCAGTGCTACAAGCAACTAGTTTTGGACTAGTAATTATTTGGTTAAATGTTCATGATTTCAGCTACGCTAACATCAATTTCTTGGCTTTGATAACGAGATGTGTGCACTTTTTGCCCACAGAAGACTTTAAGCGTAAGGAACAATCTGCATACCTGATTATCACAGCTTGGCACAGCTAAAGTTGTTCATCTTGAATGCTAAGGAAAGCAACGAGGAATAAATTCAAGACATCTATATGTTATCTATTTTGCAGTAAATCTCTAAGGACAAATTATAATTTAATATAAAATATGTTTCATAATTTGGTTGCCATAGTAATAATGCAAAGCTGCTAAATACTTTTTCAGGTCTGATGTTAATGAAGAATCCACAAAGACAAGCCAAACCGCTTGAAGTCATTTTATGTCTGAGACCATTTTTTGTTGGCAAGATAGACTGTAAATCACTATAATAATAATTGTAGCACTTTAAAATTCAATATGCAGTAGATTGCTTGGCAAGGATGAAGGGGAAGCCAAGTTCAGAAGATAATTGCTGTTATTTTTTTCTCACCTGCTTTGCTCTATGCAGTATTATAGCAGAGGTAGTTAGTTTGTAATAACATTTAAAATCATATGATTTTTTTTTAACTTTCTGTCATAAAATACAAGAGCCCTTTTATGCTTCACTTCAGACAATCTCTCACAAGTTACATTCTGGTTTGATTATTGGGTCTTAGCCTTAAAATACTTTTTAGTCCTTTCCTGGTATATCATCACCATAAATGGGACTAACTCAAAGAGTAACAGCTACCTGGAGGGACTGTGATAGTTTTAAATCTTGTTAAATAATGACTCAAAGCTAAGTATGTAACTGCAGTTTGCTTTGTTCATTGTGTGATCTCCAGCTGCTCAGCACTGTATAGCATTTTTTTAAATTTCCAGGACACAGAACAACATTCATCCCATGAACTTTACCCTTCTTGAGTATCGATTTGCAGGGCATGTGGGTAGAAACCTAGAAAAGAGGAAGCAACTAATAACTTAAATCCAGCAATATTCAAAAGACAATTATTGAAAAAAATTTCAATAGGTACCATGGTGTCAAATCTAACATATTTGCCAAAGGGGAAAAAATTACTAAAGTGAGGTTTAGCTCAGTGAAGATGAATTCTAAGATGAGGAAATAATGTAAATGAAAATTCAGGGGAACAGCTAAAATAGTAAACTCCGTTGCAAAGAGACAGCCAGTGTCTAGCCACAAATATGTTCTTCATATTATCTGCATCACATCTGTACTATATTAAATGAAACATCACCGGACAATAGTTTTGTTCGTGCTAAAACCTGTCATTCAGAACATATGACCATTTTCTAACTATAGTATTTTTTCTCTATTCAGATCTCAAAAACTAACAAGGGCACAAAACCAACTCTATATCTGAAGTTCCAACTAGTGGAAAATTTAAATCAAAACACATCATTCAAAAATAAAAATCCTAAATTAGAGAACTAACTGAAACAGAAAAAGCGAGGGTTCACCTTTGCTGTGTCTGTTGGAACAAATCTTACTTTTTGAAGCATGGCCTGCAATACCCATCTTACTTTCACACTTGGAAATGTTTAGTGCTGTAACATCTTGGATGAAACTCTGGCTTGAACTAAAAATATGGCAAATTGCTGCTGGGGTCCATGTTTCACTTCAGATGTTACAACTACTATTAAACTACACCAAACAGACTTAAGTCAAACTCTCAATGTAAAAGCCTGTGTAAGAAGCACACTCAAAGCCTCTGTCCAAGCTTGACCCAAAAGCTGTCAATGTTGGTGGGATTTTCTGCCTTTATAGCATTGGATTTTGGATCGGGCACTCAAACAGCTATGCAATTAAGTCATACTATGTCAAAGTAAAATGCTTACTCTGTAAACATGCAGAAATTCACAGAAATAATTCAAATAAACATGTTTTGTGTAAACAGATAAAATTTCAACATAACCTTAATTTAGATTCAGTCAAAAAGGGATGGTACTGCTATTATCTATGCTGATATATACAAGTTTAGGATTTATCATTTGTGACAGAGACATGGGAAGAAAAGAGTAAGGACTAATCATCACATTATTCCATTATACTTTCTTCATGAAACTATAAGCCCAGCATACCTCTCACAAAAGTCAGAAGAGTCAGTTTTCAGCCAGGACTAAAACGCATACTTAAGCCTATTGCATTGATTAACACATCAGCATGATATTACTGCAGCAGTGCGTCCTACAACAACATGTATCCCTGCAGGTACAGAGAAATATACACATTCAAATCTTGCATTCTTTTCTGCCCACTATGCTCTTTTGTATTTTGCATTAAAGTCATGTATAAATTAAGCTTAGATCTCAACCTCAGCTGGCAAGTAAGCACGACACAGCTGCTCGCTTACTTCCCCCTCCCCTCTGCAAGGGATGGAAAGGAGAATTGAAAAAAAAAAAAAAAAAAAAAAAAAAAAAAAAAAAAAAAAAGTAAAATTCATGTGTTGAGATACAGTCCAATAGGACAGTAAAAGAAACTAACAACAACAACAACAACAATAACAATATAATATACAAAACAAGTTATGCACAGTTGCTTTCCTACAGGCTAACCTCTCCAGCCTGTCCCCGAGCAGTGATTCCCTGGCTAACATTTTTCCTAGTTTATATACTGAGCATTATGTCATATGATATAGAATATCCCTTTGGACAGTTTGGATCATCTGTTCTGGCCCAGTCCCCTCCCAGCTTCTTGTGCATCTCCAACTTTCTCACTGAACAGTCCTTGACTTGGTATACACATTGCTTAGCAACGACCAAGGCATCAGTGTATTATCAACGTTCTTTTCATACTAAATCCAAAACACAGCACTAGACCAGCTACTAGGAAGAAAATTAACTCTATCCCAGCCAAAACCAGGACAATCATGTGTTCCTTTTGATCCCATTTTTAACCTTCTCAGGTACAACACTTGGATATAAGTTTGCTGTGCTATGTAAATAAAATTACAAATACAAAAAAAAACAGCCATAAAAAAGATTTTCAGCATTCCAAAATGTCTCCTTCATAATCTTCACACAAAAGTTTTCAGGAATTTCAGAATTATGGAAATTGTGCTAATATTGTTTTTTTTTCATACTTAGATTAGAATCTGCTAAGATCTTACTCAAAGAGTAGGGCTTTTCTGAGAGATACTGTTCCCTCATCTAACACAATTGTTTCTATGTTACTACTAGTATTTAGCTTTATTAGACAATATGCAGAGCATTGAAATATTTCTGAATAATTTCTGTTTATGGAGTTCATTACTCATAGTAATTTTGCCAATGTTTTGTGAAAATCTTGTACAGAATTGGCAAATGAATAGTTGCCTTTCTGTTCTTTTGTACACTTTCATTTTGGGTTGTAGAGAAAGTTACAGGGGAGTTTTGCTTGATACATGTATATTATTTTTTGTCCACTAGAAATATTAAACATAGAATCCTTTTATTCTGTATCTTAGTCTAAAGAGTATAGGTAGACAACTCTCATAGATTTACAAGATTCAGGTTAGTAAAAAAACCCGTACTCTTAAACATCTTAGTCTTCAAAACTCAAGTTGAAGAGTAATGCCAACAGTAAAACATTAACCTTTTAGAAGGCACACTCTTTGGAAAGACTTAATTAATGCCTGCTAGGATTTTTCATTCTAAAATTCTAAAAATATATGACAGATACATTGAGATGTTGTCCCTACTGAAAAAAGTCCACCACAGAATATGTTTCTATGTTCACACTCAGCAGTATGAGGGAAAAAAACATTTTCCAGATCTCTAAAAATAGATCCTTTCCACTGGGGGAAAAAACAAAACAAAACAAAACAAAACAAAACAAACAAACAAACAGTAAAAAATATTTTGCATTGTTATGAGATCTGGAAATATTTAAGAACAATCAAATTAGCATGGTGTATAGTTCTGAGAATTTAAAATTAGATAAGTCAGATTAGTCCTTCTAGAATTTGGAGCTTGACATAAACAGGACGTGTAGTTGAAAGTTTTCAAAAGTACTTCAGTGTTTGTATATAATACACACCATTGACTTCCAGTGAAACTTAGATCTCAAGTATCTCATTTACTACTGTGAAACTAAATTTCATTTCTGAAGTCACATGAGCATTTTTACATAGTTTTATCCCCTTAATGTGGGCTGTTTGAGTCATGCTGTGGAAATAGACCAATGTAAATCCTTGAAACACAGTAACATGAATATTATTGGATTTCAGCAACAAAAATAAAAGTATATTACTTTATAACCACGAAGAATGTATATTTATATAAAAGGAGAAATCTAAGTACAGACAAATGTAAAAATCAAAATAACATTCCCAGAGCGCATTTAAAGTAAGGATTGAAGGTAAAGTTACATTGGATATACATACAATTAGTCAGATTCAAGAAATATACTTAGCCCAAATTCATTGCTTGAAAATAAAATTATTGGGATTTCCAGACAATGGCCATGGATTATAACCAGCACTTCCATGAATTATAATTAATAATCTTGAGGCTTTTTTTCAACAAGTACAGGTTCCTTTGTAGTTTTCATATGTGGCAGACTTTCAAAAGGCCAACCAAAGTTGACTTATATGTGTAAAAATATTCTCAATACATGTGGTAACCAGAATACACTTTACAATGAACAGTGGGATTGTCAGTCACATGGAGGCAAGAATTAAGACTGTTTTAATTAATATATAGGGAGGAAATGACTAGGGAGAAACCTAGAGGGAAAAAAAAACAAACAAAAACAAACAAACAAACAAACCAACCATGAGCCTACAGGATTCAATCCAAAGAGTAACTTGGGAGAAGCACAAAACAACTCATCCTTTTTTATTCCTACTTCTAACCTTCTCGATTCTGAAAGTAATATTTAAACATTAGATCCTGAAATGATCATATAGAAATTATCTCTTTTAAATTATCCTTAGGAATATGGAAGTCAATATGTACCCACATTGAACAAGATATACAGTTGATATGCATACAGGCCAACACTTGCAGGAATAAGAAAGATAGCATGCTGCACAATCCAGAGCTTGCATCAAAAGAATTAGATATAGATAAACGAAAAAAATTCAAGAGAAATAAATGAGAGAGTGAGAATAGAGAGGAAAGAACCCAGATATCTGTGTCCCAAAAATTTACTAATGACTCTGCTGATTTATCTGTAAATTGGGGAAATTATCTCACTGTGAAGTCTACAGTCTCTATTCAACAGTTTCAGACACTCAGATATGCAAATTCACTTTTAACTTTCTTGGCACAAAGTTTTTCAAATGTACAAGATTTTTATTTTATATTTTTATTTTTGCCCTTGTCTAATTTCCCATTAAATTCAAATGGGTTAATAAAAATATCGATTATGACTTCCACATAAATCTAAGAATCAAAAGGAAAAGTACTAGGACATGAAAATATTTGATGACAGTTCATTTGCTAGTATTTGTACAAATACAACCACTTAAAACTTGTGCATTACCTAAGATTCACAGTATTACAAGTTGCAAGAGGCTAAGGACAAACACTGTGTAACTTTAGCTAATTTAATTGACAGAGGCTCATTATTACTTCAATAGCTAGATCTGTTAATTCTGGGAGGACAGTACAAAAGGAATATCTGTATATTAGCCACACAATCCAAAAGACTGCAATTCCTTAAAAAAAGGATGTATTTTACTAGCAAATGAAAGTCAGTGCTGGGCAAAAAGCAGACTTTTTTCTGCACTAAACTGGAGGCCGGGGAGATGAAAGGAATCAGGAGACCATAGAAATGGATGATTTTGCTGATAACCATCCCAGACACTAGATGGGGTTGGACACCAAAACATGAATACTGCTTTCAAAATTTACTTTTGCAGCTAAGAATCTGTCTGATATTATACATAAGGAATGAACTGGGGCCAATTTCTAAGTTCCCTCTGATTCCCAGTTTCTTTGTATTCATATCTAGAAATATTCTAAGTTGGTAAAAATTTATATTTTTCCTCCTTTTTTTTTTTTTTTTCCAGTACACAGCCTCTACTTCATTCATTCCACACACAAAGGAAGAGGTTACATAAAAAGTTTGCAGACTTCCAGCAACAACTTACCACAAAATACTGAAAAGAGCCCCTCCATTTCAGTTAGACCACATTGCCTAGTACTTATGCTTGAGGCTTTTTCTGACCAAAAACAGTATCATCTCAAGCCAGTGTTTTTACACTTAAAACTTAAGGAAGATTTAAAGAAAGCAAACTAGAAAGCTGTATTCGTGGCTGTGTAGGCAGAATGTGAGGCTTGTCATATGGAGGTATGGGTTAATCTACTAACTTTTTTTGAGAAGTACAAAGGGTGTTTAAAGAAAAATTTTGAAACATGGTAGCAGGCCAGCTCCTTGTGACAGGGTCTTGAGGTTTCTTTGTGGATGTTTTCCTTGATTCCTCTGAATATTTGGTGCACCAGCTCAAGCAAACAACCCATAGTACAAGACTCCACTGCGCTCCATTGCCAATGTACTTCCAGGGGAATCACAGTTGGCAATATGGCAGAGCTGTATGGGGGAACTGGAAAGAGAAGGTGGCTCCCCTTTGGGAAAGGTCCAAGTAGAGAATTCAGGGGAAAAGCACAGGATTTTGTCTGATCCTATGGTAATTGTTTTAAATCTAAGCCTATCTGCTTGAAGTTGGAAAAAACAGATGAGCTGAAACAAAGTTCGAGAACAACTGTGTGAAGTATGTCACCTTGCATCCAAAATCTCAAAACCCCCTTTCTCTCTGAAATTGTCTACATCCACAATAGACTATAACAGATTGGTGCAACACCTTTAGAGCAGTGGATCTTGGATCTCTCTGCACACATCGTGCAGAAATAACATCAAGCACTGCTGACATGAAAAGGTACAAAAATCATTTCCAACATAATTTTAGTATGCGTGCAGGTAGGATAGTTATCATGACATAAATTATTTGGAACTTAAATATTTTTTGCTTATATTCATCCTGAACAAGATACTGACTAGTGTCTGACGTCCAATGGCCTAAAACAAAAGCAGAGAACTGAACTAATTATTTGGATAAATTAAATCTCTGTTCAGATGTTCAGCACAACAGTCACGGCAATGTTACCAGTGATCCATGCCACATCCCATATAGAAAACACTTTGTATTTTCTGGAATGAGAGAAGTCAGGATTTGAGGAGGGTTGATAATTGCCACAATGCTTATTGTTCTCTGTGCAGGAGACAGTTTTCAGGTCGCTGTCTGATATACAAATTCTTGTCAGCAGAAGCAGCTTGTGCAGCAGTTTCTCCCCCAGGCAGCCACCCACACTCCTCAGATGTTCCATATAGGTGGGGTCATATAGGCAACAACAGAGAAAGTGGTTTAGATTAAAAATCACACTGAGAAGCACCCAAAGATGTTTTCCATAAACGAGCTCTGCAGCCAAAAAAGTCAACATTTATTAAATTCTGTGGGAAAAACTCAGGATATGCTGTTTTAACAGACGTCAAATGTAAACAGAGCAGATCATTAAAATCGTTCCAGCATAACCTCTTGGACCGTAAAAAACTTGAAATGCATTTTATTGCTGAGAAGATTGAGAAGACAGACAGATAATAAGCTGACAGCTTCAGAAGCAACAAAGCAGTTTGCCACAGCAGTATGGCTTAATTTTCAAAGGGAGATTTGCAAGGAAATCTTGACAAATTATTTGCCTTAAACAGAGCTCATCTGAATCACATCATAGCAAACTAGGAAAAAAAGAAAAAAAAAAAAGAAAATAAAAGAGACATACAAAGGAATTTTACTCTGTGATATGCTTTACCCCTCAAACAGCAGGATTTGACATTTTTTTCTATTTCAGAAAAAAAGTTAACATTCATCTGTTTTCATTCCTGCTATGCATTTCCAAGTTTACATCAGCTTTCCAAGCAGGGATAAACCTCAGGGAAGAGTGAAACACCTAAATATAGAATTTTATGTGAAAATAATTAGTACTAAGAGAGAAAGTAGAAAGTATATTCTTTTCCCCAGTGTCTGCATTAGAAAATATTTTAATATTTCCTTTTCCTAGTTCCATTCAGACTGTCATTCTTTGGATTGTTGTAATGTATTATCTTTAGTAATGATTCAAACACATACTAATGGTGTTTTTCCCAAACAGATAGACTTGGAGGGTTTCCTAAACCTCCTAAATGTGGTGGATTTTTGTTTGTTTGTGGTTTGGAGTTTTTTGTTGTTGTTGGTTTTGGTTTTGCTTGTTTCTTTTGGGTTTTGGTTTGGTTTTTTATTTGCTAAGGGAGTTAGTGTTCTCCATCTGCTGTTCCTAAAAAGTACGTTTTTACCCTTTTTGTGTGCTTGCAAGTATTGGGACTCTGTCTCTTAAAAGGTGGAGAAAAAGAAGCAGCACAGGTAGATAGTTAAGAACTCCTGTTTAAATCCTACTCCAGAAAAAACATTTTTTAAAAAGGAGTTGGATGCCACTTAAAAAAATTCAACCTTATTTTTAACAAAATATTCACTGGTAGAGTAGTTCCTAGAGCCTCTTATTGGTAGTTTAATATATACGTGAAAACACAACAAGAACTGAACTCATGATTATTCAGCATGAAAGATCAGCCTTGGAAAGTTTTCATATATAGCACTGCAGTTTTTCACAGCTTTAAACATCAACAACAACAATATAATTATGACCTCAAATTGAAAGGCATTATGTTTTTTTCAAAGGAGAGCTTCTGCTGTTCGCAGTGCTACTTGTTTCCCATTTGCCCATGGAGGTCAGGGTAACACCTAGTTTTCAAATTCATAAATATTCCATTTTGTTTGCATTTTTCAAAAGCTCTTTGCACCATCCAGCATAGTTGCATCAGCTTGACTGGAAGGCCTATATGTGTTAGTAATCTTCAGTTATCACTCATTACTGGAAGTAGCTTGCCTTACTTTCAGCCTGCTAAATGATGTTGCTTGCCCACAGCTTTCTTCCTCTGAGATTACAGTTTTCTGAAAACTGTATTTATTTATTTGCTGTTATTGAAAGTGAGTTATTGTGGTCTCAAAAATCAGACTGATGTTTAAAACCTATTCTTAATCTAAAGAACCAAGTTATAACATCATGATTCTTCTTCAAGTTTCACAGATCTCATCTGTGTTATTCTCTCTTGAGACCAGGTGGCAGAGGAAATATCTTCCTGTTTTGAAACTTCAAGATTATTATTAAAAGAAAAAAATCCATTCTCTACTGAGGCAATTTTCGAAACAGGGAAAAGAGAGAAATGTAGGCAAGCCAGTCAACCTTAAGGATCCTTCTCCCTGGTTTTGAGTGGTTTCCATTCTGTAGCTGAGAATCTTTCCCTCAAAAATACTTAATTAAAAGCTGGAAAGTTGATTCTGAAGTGTTGTACTTCCAGCTGAGAATATGTTCTAGTATGCAAGTGTGTCATCAAAAAGTTCCCTATCTAGTTTTTCCTAGACATCTAACATATAGGTCACTCATTGGCTAAATTCTGTCCTCAAATATGCACATGGCTATCATTGCATCACTAATTTTCTGTCCTTCAGTAAAAACGTGTATTTCTTGGTCCTATCCGTTAATATAAATCTGGTACCAGCATCACTGGCAGCTGCAGTTTCAATAGCTAAACACAAATCAGAGTACAATTTAGGTCTTGAGCTACATTTTGCACCACTGCTATGCTTTTCTCTGTTTATTTTCAGAACTTCCAGCTACACAGTGGACAACTCATTGTCTGATGTATGTGTTCATTACAGCACTTTATAATATCATTCCGAATTAGTCTTTTACATCTAGATAAATGCCTGTAGATTATCTGACTTTTTTTTTGCAACAGCAACTGTACTAGTTGAGAGAATCGTATTAGTGCCAAAAAAATCAAGGAAGATCATTTAAAGTGAGACAACATGAACAGGTCTGATTCTCTTTGTAGTCACAACAGTGAGAGTTGAGAGTAATGCCAATGAAGCAGAGTTAGTTTATATAAAACTAAACAAGACTCAGCGTATTGAGTTTCAGCTGAAGAAAAACAATTCAGAAGAGATGCTTTGGCTATTTTTTCCTAGACAGTTTACGATGGTGGAAGTCAGAGGAATGCCACTACAGTAACAGATACAGACTGATACGCATCTGTGGAGGAGATGGCTAGGAACACTCTCTGTGTTAAACATTGTTAGTTTTAAGGATTTTGCAGCTGTGCTTTTGCTCAAATAATTCAGACATCCGCTGTTTTCCAGCAGCTTTGGCTGCTGCCCTTTACTATTTCCTGTGCCACTCAAGGCCAATTGCTCACAGTTCAAGGGAAAAAAACATTCAGGATCTAAAATTAGGACATTTCCCTAAAGACAGCAGGACTCTTGGAAATAATTTTCCCATAATAAGATGTGATGAAATAATTATCCGAATTTAATTTACCCTTCAACATTAATAATATAACATCCTGTATTTACTTCATGCATTTGTAGAGTACTTCAATGACTGTCCTGGTGTCTCTGCTATTTCTATGCCTCCTACCTGGGCTGAGCAGTGACCACTGATTTTAGCTGGCTCCAAGCCTCACTCCTGATGTAAAGTAATTGCAATTGAGTTAGTCTGGTGAACCATAGCTCTATATCTATCCCAGGTTGTCTATTACTGACAGTTATTTATCCAAAAATAAAACCAATGTGAATAGTCTTTAGCTCTAATCCTTTTTTTTTTGAAGAGACTACACAAGACTTAAAAAATTATAGAAGTTCTGCTTGTGGGAGATTACAGGGTATCCCAGACAGTATATGTTTTTATACAACAAAGATTTTTCCTCCAGAATCTGCAGAGACAAATATTATTAAACTCCAAACCATGACCTATGAAGACTCTACTGAGAAAAAATAGTAATAATCTAAAAATTTTCCTCTTATTTACAATCGAACAATATTATCGAAGACAGTGGAACTAGAGATGTATAAGTGAAGGCAGAACATGAAGATTAAGAAAATTACAAAGATTTATCATTTTTGTGTGGAATTTTTGAAACTGTGGGCTCTCTGCAACTAATTTAATATGCTTGCATCACCTTTTTGTGTACTATCCTTGCAGTATTTGTCTGGAAAGCTATAAGGTTGTTTTTCAGGCCATGTTTTCCATGTAGCAGTGAAGTCTGCAACAGCATTTAAATTTCAGAATTCTGAACTCCTGTGCTTTCAGCGTTAACAACAATTATCTACTAGTATTAATTTAACTAAACCTATTTTTCCACTTTAAAATATTTATCTGTAGAAGAAAAAACCTTGCTTCCTAGGGGATAAGCAAACTTTATCTCCATTTTACAGCTCAGTAGACTGTGGCTTAAAATTGATGAAGACGCACAAGGTCAAGACAAATTTTATTGCAAGAATTAACTTCCGTAATCCATGGCGTGACAAGCACCACTTTTGATTCAACAAAGTTCCTCATGCTTTGGCATATCCTGGGATGTAGAGTAGCAAACTTCTAGAGTGGCAGCTGATCACATAACGCTCCCCAGCATCTCATGGAAACCTGCTAGAACAGCACTGGATGTGCATGCAGGTATATTGTGTGTATAGATATGGTGTATGCATAACCTGTTATGCAAATTGGCACAATTTCATATGTTTTTGTAACTCAGCTGTGCCTGTTTTACACACAACCTTCTGCTTATCTCTGGAGTTGGTTTTCATGGGATATGCATAAATTTTAACCCAAGCATTCAGCTCCAAAACCCCTTTAGTCAGAATCAGTCACCCCCAGTGATTGGACTTGAGATTCATTCCACATACAGCTTTCCAGGAGCTAACCCTATAGGATTACACCTCTAATGCATCCTCAGGTCTCTCACCCTTGTGCCACAGACAGCAGGTCAAGGAGGAAGGACCGAGGAAATCACCCCATAGGTGTGGAATATGAGTCCAGCATTAGAGGAGGTCCAAGGCAGGTATCAAAACCAACAGGACTGTGAACACAATCAGGGCTCACCGGTACCCCAGGACTCTCTTGCAGAGGCATCCCATTCATGGGCACACTCCCTGCCTGCCCTCCAAGGATCTAATCCCTTCTCAGAACATGACTGCAGAGGCAGAAAGACTAAAATGCCTCTTTTATGCTTTGAATGATCTCTTTACCTCAGAACTGAGATGGTTTAGTGAGGCTCTGAAGGAAATAATGATGTGTGGTTGCCTAGTGTTCCTGTTCTGTGAGTGTATCTAAGGCTTCAAAGACCACTTCAGTTCCATGGCACTAATGCATGGTTTTAAAAAAATGAGCAAAACTCCAACCTTAGCAAGGTTGCACAAAAGAACATATGATGTGAATGTGAGGCCCATCCCTGGAAACTTAGCAGCTCACAGAAAATCCAAATCTGACTTGATTAAAGCTACAGCAGGAAACACAGGTCTTACTAAACCAAAAATAACCCCAAGCCCCAGATATTTTTCTTAGCTCAAATTCAAGCCATTTGTATGAAAAAGCTCTAACTCATGTAAGTACCCATACATAAGCAATTCGTATGCCACTGTTCTATGTGCAAGGTAAGAGATGAGTTTTGAATAGGTTCTTGATAAATTGGAGATAATTATTCATCTGTCTTTGGCTAGTCTCAAATACTTCATGCAAAGTCTCAAGTCTACCCAGTGAGATAAGAGCAAATTGTACAGTCAATGAACACATAGGCTGTGGTAAGTTGTACTGATGCATCTCTCCTTGCACTCTGCAGGCAATTTTTCTTGAGGAGGGAAAGTCCCTGACTTGTTCAGTCTCTCTGAACACTCTTTTTCTCATCTGAAATGTTAAGAATTTCCAAATTGATGCATCAAGCTGTTTCTCAGTGGTGGATTACATTTTTGTTAGCTTGTTTTGTAAAACAGCAGAATGCTTAATTTTGTCTGGTGGTTGTTGTTGTTTTGTTTGTTTGGGGTTTTGGGGGTTCTTTTTGTTCTGTTTGTTTGTTTTGTGATTTTAGTTGGTTGGTTGATTTTGTTTTTATAACAAGCCTACCAGGAGCTGTGTACCATAATGAGCTTTGTTTCTTTTTTGGTGGTGTAAAATAGTAGAATAGAGTATTTCATTACTCAGAGAACTGAAGAGGTGGATATATAAATATTACATTTATGTTAATATAAATACTTTTGCTGCCTGTCTAGTTTGGATGTATTATTGTTAAGTAGCAAGTTGCCATTAGAAAAGTGAGGCTTTCAAATACCACCTATAAATATATTCAGAAAAATCCTATTACTGCTGATACAGGAGTATAAAAAAGTCCAGCTATGATGATCTCCAATTTTGCAGCACTAAGAAATAATAGAACTACTATATTAACCTAAAGAACACAAAAAATGAACCTTTCTCTATTTCTGTCTTTGGACATGACACATTCATTTAAGTACCCACCAGAAATCAGATCTATAAACAGATCTAACTAAAAAAAAAAAAAAAGGAAAACACCTTCAACTCTGCAGAAATACTAAAATTAAAATATTTTTGAAAAAAAAAAATTATCTCTTTATTAACTCTTTACAGAAACAAAAATATTTTTCAAATATTTTCTCACTCTAAGACATAAGATGTTACTGTGTTTATTACTGATCCCGACATACACTTTGAAAAGGGGAATATATTTCAAATACTGATATTTGATGAGTTGAAGAATTTATTTATTTGCCTTTTCTTGCCTGAAGAATGTCCTTCCAAAAGGTGTTTCAACTAGGAACTCTTAGAACAATTGCATTTATATACGGACTATAAAAGCTATCAATAAAATATATTATGTTAACGTTAAAATGAAACGGGAAATTTGAGTTCTACCCTTGAACAGCCATGCTGTACTCAGGATAAATAGCTCTAAGCCCAGGCAAAACCAAGAAATAATAAGTACATGAGGGACTGATACTATAATGATAGCCAGGAATAAATCCGAAGTTGCTATTCGGGAGCATTCCTTATTCATTATTTCCAAATTTACTGCCTAAATTAGGATCTTGTGAAAATTAAACAACATCTGCAGCACCCTTCACAGCTGATAAAAGAACTAAGTTAAAATATCAGGTGAAAGTACAGCACATTTTATTCATTAGAGACATAAAAATCAGTTTACTTAGCTCTTTTCTCCTAGATCCTCTGATTCTAAACATCAATTTCCATAGAAGATCCTCTTTCTGGGATCAAGTTTCTATACTAGATACTCAGCCTCCACTACAATTAGTTTTTTATTTCCTAGGACTGTAGAGAAGGTTGTTGCTAGATTCAGACTGTGCATTCAAGAACATCAAGCTTATTGATATGCTCAATTGGGTAGCTATTTCTTCTTTAATCCAATGTTGCTAATACTGTGGAATGACTTCTTGCAAAAATTCACTTTCTAGCTCCCTGTATTAAGCGTAAAATTCATTTATTCTATAAAAGGGAGAAAATAGTATTATTTCATACTATTTTTAGTTCAAAAAAGCTGAACTGGATTTACCCATCCTTTCAAAAATATTTCTTTTTAGGAAAAGAACGAGTCTAGTATTTTTCAGTTTAGAATATCTAAGGGCATAGAGCAAGATATTACCCGCACCATTTTAGTGGTAAGTTTGATGAAAATTTACTATAAATACATTAGAAATGCGCTCAGAGATCTTTCACAGAATTATTAAGTCTGAAGAAACCAAGCTGTGTGAACTTTTTATTACCAATAATCAGAAAATTGGACTCAGGTCATTAATGAAGTGAGTTATGAATTCCAAACTGAGTTGGGTATATGAGCAAGTCAATTATTGTAGTAATACATGCAAAAAGTTGTTTAATGCTCAAATATATATTATATGTAACTCCAAAACAAGTAAATACAATGTACAATCTTCTGTCAAAGTTGTATATTAAATGTAAAACAAAAATGAGAAATTTCTCACTTTTTTACTTTTTTTTTTTAAACATGTTTAGGAAATCTAGATAAAATGCAGAGTTCTGGTCAAATGTCACTTAATATATGAAAAACAAAACAAAAACAAACAAACAAAAAACAAACACAAACCCCTAAAATTCTCTGCTGCATATTTTTTATTTAACTAATCCAGTTGCTTATATTTTAGATACAGAGGTTATATTAAACAGACATTGAAATGTATCTAGTTTTCTTGCCAACAGCAAGAATACAAACTGTGAGACACTGTATGTGTGAATTTCTACCAAAAGGTCACAGAATATAACAGCCACAAACAACAACACATTTCTGTGGAAGTTTTTAGAAAATATGGAGGAAAAAATAATAATTCATATTAACTGCCTTTAGGATAAGCTTTAAGAGGCTGAAGTACACTCGAATTCCAAGAAAAGCAAAAATCTTAACAAATAATGAGGAAGTTTCGAAAAGTATAGTGTCTAGTGTCTCCAGTTTGGAAAATGCGTCAACCTTTGATTTTGTTCCTCCATGGGATGAGTCTAACAGAGATCACAGATATGACAATTTAGTGCCACTCTCCAGACTTGACTTGTGTTTCTCACATGTCAGATGTAGTTTTATAACTGTGGTTGACTATGGATTGCATTGCTACAGTACCATTAGTTATTAGGATTTTCTAAATTCCTATGAATGATCAAATGGTTTAAGATATTCAAATAAAAATATGAATTATGCCTCAAATATAATTTGTTAAAACAATTACCACAAATGGTAATCAGATAAAATTTAAGATTCAACTATTAAAATTAATTTCACAAGGACTGCCAACATCAGAAACAGCAGCAATAACAGAATCCAGTAATCCTAATTCCAGTCTCCCAACCTAAGTATTAGAAGATACACTGTATTCCAAATAATCCATTAAAAGTGCAAGAAGAGAGATACTGAGTATGACAATACTGTTATTGTTCTTCATTCTAGAGATTAGGTGATGCTCTAAATGTCATTTAATGTTAGATCATTTTATTATTGTCAAGATAAAAGGAAAATTCTTTCTATACACACAGAGATATAGTCATGCCTACAATGCACATTAATTCTTGTAGAAAATTTACAGGAAAGTGGCTCTCACTAACGCTGATTTAAGTGACTACTTTTTCACTGTCCAGGAGCCATTCTTCCCTCTTATACAGAAAATAACATCACATGTAGGAAAATACTACTAATAAACAAGACTTTACTTTCAAAATTAAGTAATGACAAAAAAAGTTACAAGTTGTATTTTCTGAACTCCCTGTCTGTGCAGAAATACAACATTGGTGCTTAGGAAAGGTGTGTACATAGTGTAAGAATTTTAAATGATGGTTTAATTACTGAGCAACAACAGTACTGTAATTCTCATTCTACTCCAAAATATATGAATGGGAAGAAAACATAATCAGTTCCTCTTGAGAAATACCAACAATATATCTTCCCTGTTATAAGATTACACAAATTCCTGCGAAATAATAACCAACATTTCAACACAAAATTTACACATTGAAACATAGGCATTTATGAGATTTGAAATTTTGTGGGAGCTCTCAAGGAAGGTGTCTAATCTTTCACAATTCTAAAAAGGAACCCAAACGTCTCACACATCTGCTGGATCCTGTGCCTCAAGCATGAATTATATAAGTATCACCTTCTCCCTTTTGTAGTGTAGGATGAAATGAAAGGAGCAAGTCCAAAATGGATTGTCATGACAAGGAAAATACCCCATATGCACATTCCTGTCTGAACCCACCCAAATTATGTGAAAAACTGTCCAATCCAAGAGAGTCTTTCCAGCCCTATATCCAGTGTAACTTTGTTTTGGAATACTTTAGTAGTGGAAAATACCTTAGAGGTAAAGAGGCTGGGTTTTTTTTTGTTGTTTTGGGTTTGGGTTTGGGTGGGTATTTTAAACAAAGGACAAAATTCTAGAAAACAGTGTATAAACAAAGCAAAACCATTCCTGAGCTAACTACCTTTCATATTAAGGCATATATATTTGATTGGACAAGATGATCTTTCGAAGTCCCTTCCAAACCCTAACATTCTGTGATTCTGTGTGATTCTCCCTTTCTTTCAGTAAAATTAACCCAGCCCTACTATAATTTTGAGTAAGATTACAGAAAATGACAAATTTCAGAAAGACTAATTCAGCTCTATTATGATTTCCAAACACCAGCATGACATAACAAAATAGTTTTACTTCAAGTTTCCTTTTCCTAAGGCAGGTGATACAGGCCAGTTTGATATTTCACGACTGAAGTTTCAGATCCGTGAGAAAGTCACCAAGTACCTCCTGTTTTGGGATGATGGTCATGCTGTATGGAGGGAATGGGACTATTACTGGAGGTACCACAGCCAGGTATTAATTTGAAAAAGAACAAAAAGGCAACTGTTTTGTTGCTGTGATGCTGTAGCTCTGTAGATTCATACATACGTAATTATCTTCCATTTTTTTTTTAATAACACATAATCTACTGTGCTTCTCCTACCATGAAAATTAACAGTGGTTTGTTCTCTTTTTTAACTTAAATGAGCCTAGAATGGAACCAGCCCAAAAAATCCCCAATGCAAGTCCTAAGTGGCAAGCAAAATCAATATATACTTTCTTATAAATGTAAAATAATGGTTTTGTCTTTATGGATGTCATTTATTGCTCAAAAAAAAAAACCAAAAAAGAACAGATGACTAGAAGTAGATATTAAAATGATGTATATAAATAAAATACACTGCTATTGAAAATAATAGTGCTTTAGTTGACATTATTATAAAATGTCATTTTGCCAATGACAAACACTTATTTGGGAGTTTGCAAAGTGCAAAAAAAAAATGACCTTGCTCTTTCAAAAGATACAAAAATTACTTAGGATATTAGAGAAATTAAAATAACACATGGTGATGTATTTGTTGAGCAAAATGATCCGATACTGAAACTGCTATCACTGGTACCAATCTTGAACCAAATAATGTAGCAGTTCACTGTCTCATCCAGTAAATCTTGTGTTTTTCTCTCATGCTGTGTAACACTTACTAAACCAAATGTTTGGATAATAGTGTGATCACATTCATTAAAAACAGAAAAAACACACCCCCAAACAAATATGATACAAGTTCAGAGCGGTCTTCTTATAGGTCTTCTCAAGGCCCACTGAAGAGAATAACTATTTTGACAATTTTTGACGAGAGGAACTTGGATCAGCAACTCATTAAGTTTCACCATTTACTCCAGTGCCGCCTTTTGGGCTCTCACCCCACTGGTGTGGTGTAAGAACAGCTTTTAGTAGAACAGTGTTAAAGCAAGTCATGTACACTTCATTTACCATGTTAGCAAGAGAACAGGGAGCTCACTCCAAACATGGGATGAGGAAAAGGAGAGAGAAAGATAATTTTTTCAGAGAGACAGCTTTCTTTAATCCATTTACAGAAAAAGTAGTCACATTTGGTTTTGCATTTGTAAATCTGCCTTTTAAATACTTGCCAATCAACAAGTGATCATTTTATCCCAAGCCAGCATGAACATTTCTCCAAAGCCAGGACGACTTTGCAGGTTCACATCTTGTAAAATTACAGATAACTTTCAGCTGGAGTTTTTCCACACGTACTATTTGATCAAAATGAAAGAGCCATACCAGCCCTGTCCACATTTATATTCAGATGTATGGGTGTCTCCTTTTAGTTTTGAATGGAAAAACTTATGTAGTTATGATATTTATATAAATCTGCGTAAGTAGATCAGAAAGGTGATAATTAAGCTACTCCAATGCTGGCAGATATTATGCGCACTGCAAGGTCTGACATACAGAAATTAGAGCCCCTTTAAATTCAATTCTGTATGATGTAAAACCAGCCGAAGTAAACCACATTTCCATTTATTTCTCTTTAAAACAAAGACTTGGCAGTTGAGAAAAACATCAGCTCACTCTGCTCTTATTCCCAGTCCTCCAAAGTTGATTCTGGCAAGTATCTGTCATCACTTTTCCCTCTGAAGAAAAAGCAAGACAATTCAAGGATCATGAGTGACAATTTAGGCTACTTAAGGGTGACAATAACCAACACCTGCATCATCAGGGCTCTGGGCAGATGAATGATCAGAAGTAGCTCTGGTAAATGTCAAGATGATGCTGCTATTCACAGGGCCCTGCCTTATGAGGTTATCGTTGCTGGGGGACAGGAGAGACCATCACCAAGGCTCTGGTGCACCACACCACAGACAGGTCTTCTAATGCACACTCATTTTTTCCACTTATTTAGAACTGGGGCGCCCAGCTGAATAATATACTCTTTCCCGTAGCCCTTCTCTTTGTATAAATCTCTGGCAGAAGAACTCGGTCGAAAGCCAGTGGTTATAACATCTGAATGCACAAAATCTGGACTTCATCATTCCAAGCCCCTTGCCAACACTTAAACTGCAACACTATCCCATGTAGTTAATATCAGTAAGAAGGGATGTTCTAGGTTTTTTTAACCTCCCAAATGGCAGTGACAAATTCACCACAGAACCTGCAGTTCACCTTGGAGCATGGCTTTAATGAACAGATCTTTAGGAGGAAAGCAGAAAACAAGAATACTATTGCTTCATTTAAATCTCTTCTCTTCCCATGTCATGAGGAAGCTCAGGTTTTTTTCCTCCATGACCATTTAAGCCCTCCGGTAACCACCCCCTTTTACCAAAAGCTATGGTGCTCTCTGAGTATGTTATCTGAACTCTGCTCTGGACCCAAAATTCTTATCTGACAAGTGAGAAAGCTTGTGTAACAAGCAGTTCCAAGAAATGTTTGTTCATTAAAGCTCCTGGAGATGTTTGAGTTCTGAGAAGTGTTTGTATGCTTACTTGCTTTGTCCTGCTTGATGTATTTACCTCATAAGTAACCAAAGTAAGGCAATCGAAACTGGCTACGCAGCAGTCAACCTCACGTGAATGAAAAGTTACACCCGGAAGCTGTGGACCAGAGATGGACTATAAAACCCAGAGAACTGAATTAGCTGTGTGCGCGTGCCGCAAGGGAGACTGAGGTCTCTAGGCCGCACCCAGTGCTGTCTTTGCTTATTGCTTGATTAAAAATAAAACTTTTGTTACTTACAAGACTAAGTCAAAATTTATTACATATATAGCAATTATATAGCAATTTATATAGCAATACAGTCAATTATAGCCCAGTGGGGTGTTTACCTCTTGTAACTGAAGATACAAGTGAAAAAAGTAAACCAACCTAATTTCAGTTAGGAGAGCTCCGTAGTGCAATTGTTGAACAAGCAACATGGTGTCCTGCTAACTTGGATTGCTACAGCTTCACTGTTTTTTGTATCTATATCAACTGGATATGCTTACTTCAGATATAAGATGTGACATCTTCAGTCATCTTTTCAACTTATATTTAGATCTAGCCTTAGAGCTAAGTTTTAACACTATCATAATAGTGAGGTTTGGGCAGTAAGCACCATTTTATCCTACTGTAAAACTCAAAGTGCTTCTTTCAGTGTAATTTCATTCAATGAGAAGAAAAATAAGAGCTTGCATTAAACAGAATTTGGAAAGAGCATAAATGAGAAGGCAAACCTTTCACCAGAAGAGGACTGATTCAGTTTCTTCCATGAAACATAAAGATGTTGGATCTCAACGACCAATTTCCATTATGGCTTTTGGAAGCCTCACATCTTACCAGCTATGGTATAGGAAAGCAAGATCTTTCTCACAAATATTTTAACTCTTACATAAATAAACAATATAGACCATCTCTAACTGTGTTTTCCTTTGCTCTTAAAACAGTATTGTCAACAGTTTTACAAGAAGATAAAGAGAAGACACATTTCTGCTCTGTCCATTTCATAGTCTATGTCTCTGTACATTACCTGGATGAAGTAAATGTTACACTGCTTTTGCGGTCTCATACAGAGTCCAGGAACCTCTTAACCTCAAATTAAGATCTCTGTACTACTGTGAAGTTTTCCTCCAAAAACAAAAGAAAAAAGAAAAAGTCAATAGTCTAGAAAGTGAAATTTTCTTTTTTGACTAAGGGAATATCCAAAAATGCTGTATAATCTGTCCATCCTGGTGATAATGAAATCCCTCAAAAGTTCATTTTCCTGAAACCACTATGAGCTGCTTAGCTCTTGTTCTTAGTGGTTCTGTATTGAAATTCTGGTGATAGAACTGGCTACAGTTACACCACCACCTGGAGAATCAGTTAGTTTCATAAACATCACAAGAAACAGCCTGTTTTATAACTCCAAGGTTCCAAATACCCACAAAATGTTAAATGCACATTTTCAGCTCTTTGGCAGAAAAGCTGAACACCTCTGACTGGTTGTCAAATTGATCATCAAACCATAAGCATATGGTGCCAAAAACCAGCTCCTTAGAGATACTGTGCTCTGTGAAAACAATTGCAGTAGTCTTATTTAAAGAAGTTTTGAAATTACTGTTACTGGCAAGTGGTAACAGTACTGTCAAAAATGTAGGTGATATGTTAACACGTTTAGCTGAATCAAAAGCCATCTGAAAGACAGTATTTGCAACAGCAAATGTGGTTTTGCAACCACAGTGGGAGAATATGGAGCAGAAACAAGCTTTTCTCTTACTCTCAATTCAGCTCAGATTCAGTTGCATGTGTCACCATGCAAGATAAAATAACATGTGGCAATTTTTCTCAGATCCCCATATGAAATCCTATTAAGTGAGAAATTCAGTGGCTAACCTCAAATCAATAAATGTTTTGTAGTGTATAAAAAATTATTGGGATTCAATAGTATTAGTTTTAATAAATAGTTATAAACTTAATAATTGAGAGTGACTGAATTTCAGATAGGAAAATGTGACCTATGTTGCAAGGAACATTTTATCTTTAAAGTACAGAATTACATACCTGTAGCTGAAGTCTGAGTACTTTCACATACTCATTTACCAATGTAAGGAAACTGATTCTCTAATTTTATTGTTAGAACAATCACACAGAAGAGGATAAACAAGCTTAAAATCCTTTTTCTTTCCTACTTGAACTACAGATACGATTCTAGAGTTTCCACATCCCAAGTATATGTAATAATACTCTTCTCAATTGTGTCAACAGTTTTAGAAGGTCTGGTTTTCATTCTACAGCTATTTAGTAACAAGTGAAATAGTCAACAAAAACCATCAACCAGGCATAAAAAGGTAGTCTAACTAAGGGTTATATTTGGCTGCCATTTTGCAGTGATAGAATCATTCCCAAGACTTGTGGAACTGCAGTCACAATATATGACGCAAAACCAAAGTACATATAGTTTGCAATTAGGAAGATGGGCCATTACATTCCATTATCTCCAAAAAGGTTCAAGTCTTTTGTACATCGGAATCTTTAATTTAAATAACAATCATGAAGTAAATCACAAACATTGCATGCTTGAGACCCTAAATTACACTTCTTTAATTTTCTGCTACTTCTGATAAAATATTTATTTCTTCCTATGTTTCTTACAACAGGTCACCTACCTGTTTCTCACAGGAACTGAACACACAGCACATATACCATTGTATCTGTCACAGTTGATTGTTAATTAAGAAAATATATCTAATTATATACACTTATTCCATATTCAGATGACAGAAGAGGAGGAGGATAGGATAGGATAGGATAGGATAGGATAGGATAGGATAGGATAGGATAGGATAGGACAGAATAGACTACAATACAATACAATATGATATGACACAATACAATACGATACAATACAATACAATACAGTAGTTGGAAGGGACCTACATCAATTACCTAGCCCAACTGCCTCACTACTTCAGGTCTGATCAAAGTTAAAGCATGGTATTTTAAGTGCATTGTCCAGATACCTCTGGTTTTGCAACACTGACAGGCACAGATCATTGACCACCTCCCCAGGAAGCCTGTTCCAGCATTTGACTCCCCTCTTAGTAAGGAAATACTTCCTCATGTTTAACTTCGAGCCATTCCCACATGTGCTGGCATGGATCCCAGGGAGAAGAGATCAGCACCCCCCTCTCCGCTTCATCTCCTCAGGAAGCTCAAGAGAGCACTGAGGTCATCCTTCAGCCTCCTTCTCTCCAAACCAGACAAAACACAAGAGTCCTCAGCTGCCCCTCACAGGAGGTGCCTTTCAGCCCCTTCCCTGTCTTTGGTGCCCTCCTTGGGATACATCCAAGTACGTCAACATCCCTTTTAAATGCTGGGGCCCAGAAACACACACAGTACTCAAGGTGAGGCCATACCAGCATTAAATACAGTGGGACCAGTACCTCTTTGGACCAGCTGGTTATGCTGTATTTGATGTACCCCAGAATGTGGTTTGCCCTCTTAGCTGCCAGGGCACATACTGCTGACTCTTGTTGAGGCTCCAACCAGCATCCCAAGCCCCTTTTGCAGGGCTGGTCTCCAGCCACTCCTCTCCCTGTTTAAACTTGTGCCCAGCATCACTCCGTCCCAAGTGCAGAATCTGGCATCTGGTCTTGTTCAGTTTTGTGCCAATTGTGATTGCCTAGTGCTCAAATCTATCCAGATCCCTCTGCAAGACCTCCTGTCCCTCAAGAAAGTCAACAACAGCTCCCAGTTTGCTATCATCAGCAAACTTGCTGACAGTGCATTCAACTCCTGCATGCAGATTCTTGAGTCAGATATTGAACAGAACTGACCATAGAATTGAACTGTGAGGAACACTGCTGGTGACCAGTCACCAGCCAGATGTAGCCCCATTCACTGCAACTCCTTGAGGTCTGCCAGTTCTTCAGTCAGACCATTGTCCAGCTGCTCATCTCACAGCTGGACAACTTGTCCAGAAAGATGTAGTGAGAGACAGTACCAAAAGCCTTACTAAAAGCCAGAAAAAATACATCCACCATCTGCTACGCAGGTAACCTTACTGTACAAGGACATCAAATAAGTTAGACAGGGCTTTCCCTTTGTGAACCCATGTTGCCTGTGTCTGATGATTGCATTGTTCTTTAAAAGTCTTTCAATGGCACCCTGCATGACCTTCTCCATAACTTCTCCAGGTACTGAATCAGTTTTGCACATAGAGTTGCATACTGGCTTTACATCTTCACAATAAAGGAGCCGGTATAATTAATTAGGTGAGGCCTAATGTTTCTACCAGACGCCATAGATTTCTGAAGTGTAATTCAGGGCTTTGTGTTCAGTGGATTGTTTAACATAATTTGAAATTATTGACCTGAAAGAAAAAAAAATTCAGATAAGCATTAAGTCTTAATATTTCAGAAAAGCATATGTTGGTGAAATCATAATCACATAAAGGAAACCTCTTTGCATAACTAAGAAATAGTACTTTTATTAAGTAATTCATTTTGGCTTATATGAGCCGGGTTGCACTCTGTGTTTTCATTTAATCTCCATTTATTTGACTAATTGAAATAAACATATACCTGTAAAGCTAGAAAGGAGACATTTTTCACCACGACAGGGAAAGCAATCACCTTACATACTGAACGTTTAAACTCGATACTCCAATTGTTATACTAAGCCATAAATCCTGTGTAGGCAGTAAAATCAGACATTTGGGGGACAAACAGCATGTCACCTTGTTGTCACAGACATTCTGCTATTGTTGCAGGACCATCATCAGGTTTTACTTAGCAGCATTTTGGATTATTCTGTATGATTCCATGTGACAGCAAAATCTGTTATATCTGATTAATGTTCTGGATGCTATTGGTAAACATATTTTGGCAAGGCACAGCATGGTTGGTTTCTACTAAGTGCACCTGTTGGAATTCAGAATTTTGTATTTGGCAACCAACCCATTCCATAATTGCAATATAAAATCCGACAAAGAAATAGGCCAGTGCAACTCCACAGATGAGGAAATTTAAGGAAGAAGATACCTGAGACATATGTAAAGATGAATAAAGAGGACTTGCTTCCTTAAGTGATACCTAAAATCAGCAATTAGTAATAAAATAAGTCTGTATGCATAAGGGTCCTAGATTTTAGGCATTTACAAAGTTAATAACATCCAGTCTTGAAGACAGCAAGAAAACGGTCAAAAAAATGGCAAGAAAAATTTATAACACTTATCAGTTAAAAACTAGAAGACAGATAGAAACACTATTTATGCTCTCAGTTTTTTGTGTGTAATAGATAATACATTAAATTATATTGTACTATATATTTCAAAAGCTTTTGAAAAATCACAGAAACTTTTTCTCTGACTCACTATATTTGACAAGGGGTAAATGCTCAGTCTATAATCCCATTAATCTAAACAAGGCTTTGCATTATGTATGTAAAACACACAAAAGGGATATTAATCAACATCATTCCATACAAAGAGTTGCAAGCATGCTCATGCTGATTTTTACAGCAAACAGTCTAAATAACACTCATCTTGCCTATTACGTATTGAGACAGTTTCACTTTGCCCAATTTTTTCTAGTGAATTACTATCTCAGAAATGAAATATTAAATTAGCTGAGCTGTATTTACTCTCTTGCTGCCCTCTTTCTCATGCCTACTTTGTGTCTCTCCTTGACATCCATCTTGTAACTATTTTGTAATTATGTTGTGACTTTCCACTTCATAAGTGTTTGATTTTACATAAGGTATTTCCTGACATGTACCTAATTTACTGACATGTTTTTCCTGACTTTTTTCCTGTCAAAATCCATCACTGCCATCCTTATTAAGGATTAATGGCCTTTTAAGGTTCCACTTTTTTCCTGTCTGGTTTAAGACTCTTGTGTTTCAAACTGTCCACCTAAAAGAAGCATATGTCCTCATTATGCTTGTGATTTTTTTAAAAACTTTGGGCATCATCTTTACACCTATCCTTTTTTACCCTCTTTCAGTCATTTTGACACTTTTTTGTTGTTGTAAATCTATTCTAGGTCCGTGCATTTGTAAGCACAATAATTTCAGCTATCCAGAACCTATGGAGGTTCCATTGCAGTAATAAAAGGATTTCCCAGACACTCTCAGAGAAAGAGAAAGCACACTTTGGGGTACAGAAATCAGTTATTTCAGAAACAAAAATATCAGAAAGTTTGAGCTGAGGTAGTTCAACAAGCTTTAAACTAACAAGTTCCATAATTTACAGTTATCTTAGAACTGCTTTTTATCTACTGCCTTTTATCATGGATCCTACATATTTACCTTAGAACTGTTTATGAAGTAAAAAAAAATAATCTTCTGTTATATTTGCAGCCAAGCCCATTTGTGAACAAGTTCCAGCATCAAATGCAAGGTGAGTTCAGGATATTTCCTAGACATTCTACAATGTGACTAAGTGTATGACTAATCTGCTAAGGTTACATCTGTTCTATGTTAAAAATATACTATATATAAACCATTCTATATATGAACCATTCTTTATTGTTTTCAGAATATTCACTGAAGCAATAGTTCATGTTTGAGTTGGCTGCAGCTACCTATTTGAGAGTAGGGAGGTGTGCAGACAATTTCACAACTCAGAGGCTGTTCTGTGAGTGGTTCTGTTTCTTTTTTTAATCCTGAAATCAAGCAGAAATGGAAAAAGATAAAAATCTCCTTATGCATTTTGTTTCTTTATAGTCAACATTTCTGCTTCCTGTTCAGCATATCTCCCTATCTTGATGTAGATATCAAGACCAGTATCATTAAGCATGACATGAAGATACCACTGAGTTTTGTATTTTGATTATCTGGATATTTTCCTATCTCCTAAAATATATGACAGACCAAAGATCCCTGTTATTACAAAAAAGAGCAACATTCAAAAGCCCTTGATTTCTTGCATCTAGGGTCCCGTATTGGGTTCAGCTGGGACAGTTAATTTTCACTGGAAGCTGGGAGGAGACACAGCCAGGACTGCTGACCCAAACTAGCCAAAGGAATATTCAATACCATATGATGTCATGCTCAGTATACAGCCTGTAGGAGCTGGCCAGGTGAGGGAATCTATGCTCAGAGTGTGCTGGACATCTTTTTCTGCTTAGTGAGAGATTTTGTTGCGTATCCTTCATTTTGTATTTTCTTTTATCATTAGTATTTATCCCTTCCTTTATTGTCCTGTTAAACTGTTTCTATCCCAACCCACGAGTTTTACCTTTTTTTCCCTATTATCCTCCCGATCCCTCTGGGGCAAGTAGGATTGAGGGAGCAGCCATGTGGTAGTTACATGTTGACTTGGGCTAAACCACAACAGGCTCCTCTTAGGAAACAAAATCTCACTATTCTGTTTCCATCTTATAATTATCAATGGTCAGTTTGTAACCATTTTTCCTCACACCAGCTCTCTTGTTTTAATTAATTTTTTCCCTTCCTGTTGGTTATTTCCCAGCTGTATTTATACAGAACAGTGACATGTCTTCACCATACACTTTCCAGAATAAACAACCCAAGTTCCTTTAGCTTTTTGTCTCTTCCTTCACCTGATCATTGCAACAGCCCATCTCTTTAAGTCCCTATTTTGCTTCTTTCTTGTTTGGACCCCACTATATCCACATAACTATAGAGGCCCATAAGTCACTCCATGAATACACAACCAGAATACATTCCACTAGTATGCTTTATGGAACATGAGTACAGTTACATGAAGATGCATCAGGCAGAGGAAATAGAATTAACCATCTCCTTTCAGAAGAAATGCATCTCCTCCACAAACACCGGAAGAGAGAGAAAGCAAAACAGAATCAGATTCTTCCTGTAGCTGAGGCTAATGTCAAAATTCAAAGTAACTTGTCTGTCTATGACAGTTTAGCATGGTACTGCACAGACCTGGGGGATGTCAAGGGTATTAACATCCCAGTTTCATGTTCTCTGAAGGGCAATTCAAACAGCAGAACTTTTGTTCCAATAGTGCAGTGAAATTAAAGAACATTCTCAGGGCTCCAACCTAAGCCATGGCACCAGACTGATGCGGTAGGTATGAAAGCTGTGTTATCCAGCCTACTTACATTCAAAAATCCACAAAAGTCAACAGAAGACTATTAGTGTCTTCAACAAGCTTCAATTAATTCCTATGTAGAAATGAGGTTTTTTTACCTCATATGTCCTGGCTGGAGTGACAGTCGTTCAGTGCTATCAAATATCTTGATCTCAGCCCACGTTCCTGATTCCCCATGAAACTAGTCCTCACTTCCTGATCAGCAAGTGCAAAAGCTAATTTTCAAGCCAGAGAGCCAAGCTCAGAGCCTGTCTCCTGCACTGGACCACATGGTATAAGAAGTAGCTTTGGTACAGAGGATATGCCAGCCTCCACCAGACTGCTGTTTTCTGTCTTAGATTTCATGTAGGTTAGCTTTAGCTTCTTAAATTTGTCCCAACACTAAGTGATCATGTCATTGCAGGTCCTCATAGTGACTACAAATTTCACAGGTAATCCAGCCACAACCACCTCTTCCTCGACCCCTACTCTCTCCATGCTTGAAGTTTTTCAAGAGGCACAAAAACACAGCTGACCTGATGTAATGGTGGCAATAGTCCTCTGTTGATGTGGAAGTTGGACTATATGACCTTCAGAGTTCTCTTTCAACAAGCATTTCTACCATTAAATGAACCAGTTTCCTGTCTGCCTAATATAGCCTTGCTGTGTCTTTCTGCTAGAAACCAGTACTCATTCAAGTAAAGAGAAAAATAATAAAGCAGCAGTTCTGAAGTTTGTTGATGTTTTATTTGGGTTGTTTGTTATGTTTTGCTTTTTGTTTTTTTTGGGGGGGCTTGGTTGGTTGGTTGGTTTTATTTTTTTTGGGGGGGAGGGGGAGCATGTGTTTGTTTGCTTGTTTTTTCTAGTGTGTCCTAACCCATATCCAATACAGCCTACAGTGAGCTGTGGAAGGCTGTCTGCGGGCGGAAGAACCGGGGGAATTGCATTGGACAGGGTGCAACAAGCACATCCAACCTAGGCTGGACTTTCCCTTGGGAGTTTTCTGGAAATGCATTACTTGATGTAAACAAAGGGCATACCCAGGCTATTCTCATAGTTTAATACTTGGCAGTGGGCCTGAATCAGGCTCTGCTAAGTATAAAAGTAGCCATTAAGTCCAGTTCCTTCAATAAATCTGTTCATGCTAAGCTTCAAATATATCTTCCTCCACAGGTGTAATGTGTTTCGGGTGTATTCCACTGAGACTGACTGGCCAAGTTTGTTTTCCAGCCGAGCTGGAACTATTGCTGTACAGTCTCCAGCACAATTATTCACAATGTTCTTATGTTCTTTCCCCCTCTCAGCATGTTGCTTCCTGTGACATTTTCCATAACATCTTCAACTAGGTCCTTAGCCTTGTGGGAAACAGAAGCAAATAATTTCTCTGAACTCAGACCACACAAACAGAAAGTCTGAAAGTATTACAATTAAATGCATTTCTGAGCAAAGGCTGTTCAACATAAACATACTGCCATTCAGTTCCAGGCACAAAAAAAAATAACCAAACAGCCTCTCTTGGTCTTTTTCTTCTGTCCTCCCGTCATCTGCAGGGAAAAAAACAAAAATAAAAAACAAAACACACCCCCACCCCCCCAACAAACTCCCCCCCCCCCCCCACTGTTTTTTCTGGAAGAAAAAAGGGAAACAAACAAACGAAAAGACATATTTGACATATTTGTGTTGAAGACATAAGAAAATAAGAATAGGATTTCACCCAAAGATCTGCACATGTGGGAAACACAAACTACATTCGTACACATAATGGAAACACACACATTGTAAATGTTACTACTTGGAGACATGTAGTCCTTGGAGCTGGGTGCCAGCTGGTGTTAATTATCAAAACTCTAACAGTTCCAGCAGAGATCTACCCACTTGCAGCAGCTGAGGCTCCAGTCCTTGGCCACTGAACTTCTGAAATGCTACTCAGCTACATTAGATGCAGCGCTCCCAACCATGATTTTGAAGCGATACACTTTTGTCTCTAAGCTGGTCAAGATAGTCATGTGTTCTGGGGAAAGCAGCAAGATGGAAGAGACATGAGCACCCAGTGACCTACACACAAACAGTAAAGTGAAAGTAATTATAAACTGTCATTTCCCATAGCATGATACTGACCTTTGGAGACCAACTTGCCTTACTACTCATAAAGCACTTATGAGAAACATGGTACTACCACCATTGAGCCTAAAGCCGTACAATTATTTCCCTCAAAGTCGGGCAAGATTTTCAACCAGGCATTTTTGGAACTGTTAAGGAATTTTGCCGCTGTTAGCTTTTGTTCAAAAATATGTTCTCGATACTTGAAGTATAAAGAAAAAAATCAGTTCTGCCAGTGGTAGTTAGCTGTTTGCATGCATTAGCCAATTTTTATAGGTTGTGTAAGTAATTATTACTAAGTGAATTATGCAGAAAGATGAGCCTCCAGAAGGCAAGACTGAGGGTCATTGCCCTTCAGGGTAATCGCCACCAGTGCTGTGCGATGAACCAGCCATGCTGCCAAGCTTAAAAGCACCGTAAGTCCAAATGTTCAGCTCTCACAACAGCCCACCTGCACTTCTTCTGTTGCATCATGTAAACTCCATCTAACTGATGAAAGTTAACAAGCATGATTTCAGGAATTACTAAAAAAATCCAGTAGTTCCCAATTTACCTTCAGTCAGAGAGAGGAAAATTCATTTCACATTCATTTCTCATCACAAAAATTCTGAGATGGAAGGAAAATATTGTTAGAAGTAAAATTCATAGGAGGCATCCCAAAAGATATTTTAAGATCTCATTTGTAAACTTTAAACAAATATTTAAAACCATGCAATAAAAAAAATGCTGTCTATAAGACAAAGTCTTAGAAATTCACTGGCAAACAACACTTCTCTCACAATACCTGTTCTGATAGAAGAGTTAGGACATCTGCAGCCATATGATTGTCACAACAATTCTATACTATGGTGAATATGGAAACTGCTCAGAATATGTTATCGAGACAACTGACACTCAAAACCATGTCTTATAAGCCTACAAGCATGAAAGTTATTTGTGCAGAGTATGACCAGACCAAATTAATAAGTATAGCCTGCATCCAAGCAGCAAGATTTCTGAGAGAGTAATCTGTTATCATTTTTATTGGAACCTATATGATACAGAATAGAAGATTTTGAGAAAATAAAACAATCTGCAAAGTTAACCTTTTTCTTTCTACATATGATTCACAGAACTAGGTTTTGCTTAATCCTGTCAAAGGATTCATTATAATGTGCCACAAACTCAGGTTTGTACCCAGGGGACCTGAGGAAGTCGCTGGTCAGGCTCAGCATAGCCAAGGCATAGACAGCTATACAACCATACATTCCAAATTGCATGACCTGATATACATGCACTGATACTGAAAAGAAAATCCACCTATCCTTCTAGCATTCACATGTTAACTCCTCATGTTATGCAACCAATTCTGAAGTAAAAGCATTTAATTATGGACTTTCAGGTACCCAAGTCATTATACAGTTGATTGCGCTTGTGTTTCTGAATATCTGGATCTGTTCGGGTTTGGTATTTTTTTCCTGCCTTTGATCTGGCTCCTTTGCCAAAACACTTGCTTTGAATAAAGTTCTGTCAGTTTTGGTTCACAATCTTGATTGTAGGTTTTAGCGATTAAAACGTAATCTGAAATTTTCATCATTTGATAAAAGTTATTAATATGTGCCTGAGTCACTCTTCCACAGCATCTGCTGATAAATTCTATTTTGGTTTTGCATGCATTTCTATTTAAATATTTAAGCTTTTCACTAGGCCTAGCAAAGGAAGTACACCTACAGTGAAAATTACATTCACTTTTAAAGAAATTGTTTGACTATACTAGTTCACCTTTCAATAATGTCACTTCAATTAAAAATACCTCTGAATTGTATTTAGCCATCTGGTTATTCCCTGTACAATTCCTGCTACACATTTGTGCTTGTAATTAGTGGAGTAAGTAATATTCAGTCTTACATTTTGGAAAAACAAACAAATGAGCAAACAAAAACTCACCCAAACCCCAACACATAAACAAACAAACAGGCAAAAACAGAAGCAAGAAAAGGTGTTTTGTACCACATAAACTTGAAGAGACAGAATTAATTTGAGAAAATAGAACCCAGATTTTTAGTAGGGAGTGATTTTTGATTCATATCTATTTCTGAATCTAAAACTAGAACTTTTCTTATTTGCAGTAACTGTACTTACATTTTGGTTTAGCGTGTTTTGTTTGACAAGCCACACCACTTATACCCTAATCCTGTAAGCAATAAATTCCTCAGGACAAGGTTTACTGTGAGGGGTAGATTTATATCTTGCTTTTTCTTGATGACAGATAACCTTTGGGAGGATCAGGTAAACCTATGCAATGCAAAACAATGCTGTGTTCTACTGACACTTTCTGTATTAATGTAAACCAAAAATGTTAATATTGCCATGTCATTAGTGTTAAAGGTTCCCATTGTTTTTTGACACACACAAGGTTGTATTTAGATGTAGTCATTGATCTCCAGAAACAATAAATATGATCTCCAGAAACAGTAAATATGTGAACTATTGAAACAATATGTTTATTCTTAACAACCTTCTTCTGAAACTGGAAATTTCTTTTAACAGCTGTGGATTTGCAGCCTGCTCTGTGTGGTGACTGACTTTATCTATTGAAGTAATAGAGGGGCTGAAGTAGTTCATAGTATGCTCAAACTTCCGCCTGAGTAGAAAGAAAAAGTTCTGAAAAGTTTCTTTCACTGGTTTCATGAATGGACATCCCCACTCTCCAGTGGGAGAATTTTCTGTCTTCTTTTATGATGGTTATGATCTCCACAAAGTACCTGCATCTGTGAATATGGATTGTGAGGCAGGAAGACAGGGGCAGAACAGTCAAACATTGCATGTGAAGAGGCTTGGGGAAGCTATTTCGGAGTCAAAGAGGAGAGCAAGAGTGTTTGAATGGATTGGGAACTGGGCACTGATACTTGCTTGTCCTCCCAAGTATCTATTTATGTTGTTCCATTTTCTCAGACACCAGAGCCTCAATTCTATCCTGGTTTGAAGGAGCACTTAAACTACTCACAGGCAACATGGAGCTCAAAAGGCTGATCATCTCTAGTCCTTAAAACACACACAACATGGAATACTCTAGACCTGAGTAACAAAGAGTTGATATAAAACATGCCATTAAAATGACACACACAAACAAAAAAAAAAAAAAAAAAAAAAGAAAAGCTTGCTTTCATCACAAGTATGAAAATCGAAAATCTGGGCTTTAATCTCTGCCTTATAAAAGATGGAAAGATTAATAGATTAATGATGCAAATAAGCTTCATGCGTTTTTACCTTGAAAATCCACTTAAGAAATAATTTGAAATGGAAAATGAGGGTTAAATTTTTTTAATTGAAGAAAAAATATCCATGAGTCTGAAGAATATTAGTAATCTCAATCTTAAAATATCCATGAAAATAAAACAGAGGAATGGGTATTGTTGACTTTAAAAACAATTTATTTTCAATAAATACTTTCTGGAATTAATTTACCAAAACAATGTGACCTTCTGTCATTTTTTCCTTCTTAGAAAAAAAAAAAAAAAAGAATTCTCAAATGGGAAAAACATGGGCTACTAGACTAGGGGACAAGACATAAGGATTAAAAAGAGCAATATTCTCCTGCATAATTTATGATGTTAAATATTTTCCAAGACCTAAACCCGAAGTTAACCAAATCCAGTCCTTAGGCCTGTGCACTAATCTACTAGCTCAAACAAATAATTGCAGACAGTTGAAGGTGTTTGGCTAACATCTTACAAAAACAAGTTTTCGTGTAAACTTTCTGTTTACCCACATTTCATAGTTTTCAGCCAAAAAGAGGCAAAGAGACATTTTAAGTCTCCCCTCCTTTGCAACATAAAACAAAACATCCATCATTTTTTTTCTTGGGTGGTTTGTTTTTTTTTTCCAGATTATATAATGTATCTTGGTTTTTATCCCATCTTGACTGAAAAAAACCCAAAACATACGGATGGAGTAGATTCTCAGTTGCCTTTGACTTATTAAGGACCTTGAGGATTAAACATTCACTTTTGTTTTCCAGTCTGGATTTGTTTTTGTTTTTTTGAGGTTTTGTTTGTTTGGTTTGGTTGATTGGTTTGTTTTTTGTTGGGGGAGGGGTGGTTAGCTTTGGGAATATTGTACCCTGTCAGACCTTTTCTGCTATGTTGAAATTCATTTCAGTTCAAAAATCTCTTATGCACACAGGTGTGCCTCATTTTTTCCCTCTTGATCAAACTGAATTGGGCTGTAAGACTTACTTTCCAAATCCCCAATTGGAGATGCCATTCTCTCCTGAACCCTCCTCATGTTGAGCTTTTGACCTGATATTATCCATAATGACAAGGCCATAACAACATAGACAGATATAACATACTTTCATATTCATAGTGGAGGTGTTTTCAGCTATCACCTGAAGACCGTTCTGGTTCATGTGGACTACAGGACATTGCTCTCAATACTTTACACATAACCTACATTATTTGCTGTAAGACCATCCCTCTATTCAACTACATAAAAGTTGTTTATTTTTTTTTTTTTTCAGATAGGTCCACCTGATAAAATGCTACAATGAGAATGCCCTACAGAAACAAAATACCCAGAATTTTCTGACATTTGTGTCTCCTGAAAATTTAATCATTCATATACACAATTCATTAGCAAGAAAATATTGACACTAAATGTGCCTACAAGCATCTGCATAGAAGTTGCCTCTATTTACCTGACATAGGTGATTAACTGCAAATCCATTTAACCAGTTCCAAATCGACTGAACATGGTGCTATTTCAGTATCACACTATGTGGTACTAGTGTTTGGGGAGGGGAAATTGATTTCCACATCTCTTCCTAACTGCATTGTCATAATATAATCACGCTTGGGATTTTGGGATTTAAAAACAACAACAAAATCATGTTTGTTTGACATGGCATAAATTCATTGAGTATTTAAAGCTTACACTATCATCATTCCACAAGCTTGTATTAATTACGTCCTATACTGGCATTTGCAGGATTTTGACCATTAAAGTAATATGTAAAAACTTTATTCAAACTTCCTATTATCCAAATTTGGCAAACTGTAACAGCACAGTAATAGTTAATTCAAGTTATGAACTAAATTCTGACTTCCTACTCATATGAAACACCTGTTTGCCATTATACTTCCAAACCTTTTATACATTACCAATAATATCAGTGAAATTTCTCTCAACGAAAGTACAATTATTTCTGGGCATATTTGTAGCCTCAGGGATTACCATTAAGTTTGCCTGTTTAAAAACTGTTAATTGAACTAGTACGATTCCTATTGTATGAAACTTATGGACAGAATCACTGTGAGCAGCACAGAAGGTCCATTATTTCATCAACAGTTTCAGACTGAGATTGTCTAACAGCTCTTAAAGTATCTTTGACTTTGAAACTAGCCAACATGATGCTGACTGCCCAGCCATGTCTTATTACTCAGAAACCCTCCCTTATTTTCTTGACTTTTTTTTTTTTTTTTTAATGCCAACAGATCCCATTTGAAGTGTCATTTACCCAAAGAACTCTTCCTACTTTGCAACGAGCCCAGACAGTGCATTTCCATATATATTCAGAGGTGAGGAACTGAACAGAACTTCATGCAGTGCTTGAGTACTATTTGAGAAATACCATCTAAGGAATACAGATCACATTACAATTTTTCCCTGACAAAACTCCAGTCAATGTTAACACAACGCAGGATATCAGGCACACAAACAAAATATACTGAAGCTACACATTGTGTCTCAGGAATGTCTTGTGTTGATATACAGATGTTTGGAGACTCTTAATCATGGCCTTCTATTCTAAAGCTCTGCATTACTTCAAGGCTGTCAAACCCAACTTTTCAAGTGAAATACTTGAGATGCTAACCACAATATACATAGTGTTTGTGAAAACCATGTCTTACATAAACAGTACTGTATGTGAATATAAGCACATTCTTTCTTCATGGCACAGCTGATTAGATTCCAGCAAACACCAGGCATAATAATATCTTTAAGATTTCTTTTATTGCAAGTAATTATTTCTTCTGCCGTCAGTTTAAAGTGGAGTTTAGTTCTGTAGAAGAGGTCTTGAATTTACAGCAACAACTCAAATAGAAATAGAAAGTGTGTATATTTTGTCACTGCCAAACATTTCAAAATCGGTGTTCAAATACAAAAACCTATTACTATCATGAAAACTTATGCAAATGAAAAGCTTGAGGCTCAGAGTAGAATCCTCTCTTAAAAAACCTCCTGTGATTAAAATAAATTAAATGTTACTAAGAGAATTATTAAACATAAGGCATTTAATTTGAAGATATTAATTAATCCCATGACAAATAGACCATACTTCATGCGCTGTACATGTGATATACATCATGCTGGCATGTCTGAGCTGCATTGAGGAGGCATGCTGTCAGAAACAGGCAGCAATTTATTGGTATAACAGGTTTTCCTGCAACTTCAATGAAAAAATTATGTTTCTGTCCTGTTTTTATGAAGAAAGGACTCAGCAGAACCATTATGAACCAAAAAAAAAAATCTAACTTTTTATTACATTTAAAAAACCAAACAAACAAACTGAAGTCTCAGAGAACTCCCACACAATAATCAAATGAACAGTGTAACCCTATCTATGAACAGAACTTAGTGGAACACTCCTGCTGCTTCAATGGAATCAAGAAAATTTTGCAACAGCTCTGGTAAATCTCATCAAGGTACTGATCACTTTCATGGTGTAAATACATTTTCCTAATATCTAAACGTGATTTCTGATATCCTACCTTGCATCTATTGCTGCTGCCTTATCACTGGATACTTCAATAAAAGTTTGACTCTGTCTGTTGTGAGCCTGACCAGTAGGCAGTTGAAGAAAGAAATTATTAGGTTGGTGTAAAAGGAATTGCAGTTTTTACTTTGTTGGAATTTGTTGTTTGATATTGAAATACATTCTTAAATAGATGTTATGTTAAACATCGTTTTAATGCACTTTGCTCACTTGATATTTTTTTTGCTACTGACTTCTTATTTGCTTTTTATTTTATATTTATTCTATACTATGGACATGATGTTAGACAAAAAGCAAATTCAAGTGATTTTCTTATTTGAGTTCAAAATGGGTCATAAAGCAGTGGAGACAACTTGCAACGTCGGAAATGCCTTTGACCCAGGAACTGCTAACAAACGTACAGTGCAGTGGTGGTTAAAAAAGTTTTACAATGACAGAACCTGAGGGAATGGCAGGAAGATGTGCCAGGGGAGGTTTAGGTTGGACATTAGGAAAAGGTTCTTCCCCCAGACGGTGGTGGAGCACTGGAACAGGTCCACTAGGGAGGTGTCACAGCCCCAAGCCTGACAGTGTTCAAGAAGAGGCTGGACAGCACCCTCAGACACATGGTGTGAACTGTGGAGTTGTCATATGCAGGGACAGGAGTGGACTCAGTGATCCTTGCGGGTCCTTTCCAACTCAGGACAATCTATGATTCTATGATTCTATGTGTGTTTCATTCAGTCAGTTGCTTTTCAAAAGTTGCATGAAGTTGTATTTCCTTTGCTAAGTCAAAAAATAAATCAGTAGAAACTTTGAGACCTAAATAGATACTCTTTTCAGATGCTGAAATTTTTTGAAAATAATACAGTATATAATATTTGAAGACCTGCAGAATTGAAAAACAGATTAAATAGGTCAATAGGAACTACCCTTCACCAAAAAACTGCAGTCTCCTTTTCTTTGTATGTAGATGAAAAGGTTTCTTTTCTTTGTTGGAAAAAGAGCTAAATGCAGCAAAAATAAATGCCGAAATTGTTGTTATGATCAACAAATGAATAGCAATTCTCCTTGAACATTGTGATTGTCTCAAATACTAATCCTGAACTAGCACAACAGTGTTCTAAATTACCTGTTTCTCATGAAACATGTGATCAAAATCTACATCAAAGACTTTAAATATTTCCAGGTTCACAAGTGAAAATTTAATTTTGAAAAAGAAAGTAAAAGGAAAATACTGAATATTTATTAAAATCTCTATAGATTTTTTGTGAAAAATCCATTGCTTTTCTTAAGTAAGTAATTCACATTTTAATCCTTTTTCCTCTCTTTTCTTGTAAGAATAGGTTTAAAGAAGTCATTTTAATTGAGTAAAAGTTGTTTGGGACAACAAAAAAAACCAAATTTTAAAATCCAGGGAAGCCATACAGTTGATTAGAGTAAAAAAGAAAAAAAAAAAAAAAAAGAGCTGGGAAACATATGCCTTAGAAGAAGAAAAAAAAAAACAAAAACAAAAAAACATCAAAGCCTTAGTAGCAACAATGCCAATAGCTTTACAACTGTTTGTTGCCTCATTATTTTATCTTTTTTTTTTTTTCATAAATTTTTAATCTCCCATGCAGGCGATTTTATTCTCATTGTTATATGTAATTTTGCACAAGTAATAATGTCCTCTTTTTAGTCTGTCCAGCTGTCTAAACAGGGTCTAAACCTGACTCCCATGTAGTAAGTGATATGACAAGAGTAAATGGCCTCAAGTTGCACGAGGGGAGGTTTAGATTGGATATTAGGAAAAAAATATTCATGGAAAGAGTTGTCAGGCATTGGAACAGGCTGACCAGGGAAGTGGTGGAGTCACCATCCCTGGAGGTGTTTAAAAAGTGTTTAGAGAAGGTTCTTAGGGACATGGTTTAGTGTTGGAGTTAGGTTAGGTTATGGTTGGACTCGATGCGCCTGAGGGTCTCTTCCAGCTGAAATGATTCTATGATTCAATGATCTTCCACTGATCACATGCAAAAGATGCTGAACACGTCTCTCACATAACTTTTTTTTTTTTTTTAATTAACCATAATAGCAGCACTAGCTTTTTCCGCTGTTGCATTTACCAGATTTAACGTTAGTTCTTTTCTAATAGGAAGATTCAGAAACAAATTGCTTGATAAATCAGGTATTTGTCAACCAAAGTAGCCTTTGAAGGTCATGAAGAAAAAATGTTTTCAAGAGAAATAAATCCCTCAGGCACTGAGTAATTACATCTGCTGTCATCTAATTAGAATGCAGCAGGAAAAGTTAACAAAAGGGGTTTGGACCTCTTGAGCAGAGAAAGGAAGCAGCTGGTATTGTGTATCAAGAAACTACAGCCACTAAAATTGTGGGAATGTGTTTTTTTGCTTCGACTAAGACATGCTTACCTTAAACCTCAGAACTGTCCTGTTGAGGCTGCTGGAGAAGAGGGCCACAGCATTTAAACCATGTAGTCTGACACACTGATGAGGTTTCTCAGATATTAGCCAAGACCACCTGAACAAGGAGCTTCACTAATCTGAAAGGAGCCCATCTTTCACCCTCACTTTTTAGAGATCTAATTTTGGCCAGCTTTTAGTCTGTAACACTTCCCTAAGCAGTAAAGAATAGGAGGACAAAGAATTTAACAAAACACCCATTCCTAATTTAGTTTCTGGCCTGTGAATAGGATTACGAAAATCTCAGGTAATGGCTACTATTAGTGAACTTATTACAGTACAAAAACTATTATATCCTCGTCTCACAAGACCAACCAAAAAGCTGGACTTGTGTGTGATAACATAAACAAATAACAAGCAATATAAATATAGTTCTAATGAAGACATATGTCAAGCTGATAAAGCTTCAACAGAAGTCTTTATAGACATGGAAGTAAAACAACTCCTTCCATTTCAGTTCAGGTCATTTTCCATCCATTTTTCTTTGGCAAATTAGTTCTGTCTTGCTGGTTGTTTCACATAGCTTCCAAGCCAGTTTTCATGCAACATACTGTTGTACTTTTTAGTATGTACAGTGACTTAAAGAACTAATATCTGGCAAAATATGTAGTACCAAAACAGAGTTTTGATCATCTGACTGAAAGCAAATTCAACATAAATTCATTTATCATTCTCAGGAGATGGATATTGTGGCCAATAGGTCACTCAAGAAACTTTGGTTCAGTTTTAAGCTCAGACCAAATCTTCGTTTTGCTATATTTTTTAAAATACAGTTTTATGTTCACAGAGGTGCTATCAGGACGATAATGTTACTGCCAGTGAGGTGCCTAAATTACCAAAATATTTGGATAGCAAAAGTTATGAAAGCACATTGATACACAACTACACTTGTCAAAGAAATCTAGCATTGAAACAGCTATAAGTTTGTTCTCTTATTTTTCAACATCTTTTCATTTTCTGACCCTCATCAGACTGATTTATTGTAACTGATTCAACAAAGTGCCATTAACTAATATGTCTAGTCTATCCTAATTGGTTAACAGAGATAAGCACACTGCTGTAGTGACAAAACAAGAACTGTAAGTCACAATAACAAGTAAGTTTTACAAAACTCTTAAAAAATCAAAATACAAGAGGAAAAACCTTTTTTTTTGCCTAATTCTGGGACCAAATACTAACGTAAATATAAATATATTACAAAGACCTGACCATATATGACCATTGATTACATTTGACCTAGGATAGAAATGGAACCCCACCAGATAACCCATTTTGAGTCCGTCCCCTTCAAAGTAGCAGGTCTCTAGTTGGGGATTCTTCCCTCGGGTTGGGACACCACCAAAGGAAACTTCTTGAGATTGAGAGCTCTTGCCTTATTGGTGAGTGATCACACGTTCTGAGTACTCTTGAGAGCCCTCATCCTATAGGTAAGTGAGTTTGCATAGTTTGGATCCTCACTTCTCAAGCTTAACAATACTTAAGTTGTCTATGCAGTACTAATTGTTTATACACAATCCTAGACCTGTGGTTTACAGTGTTAAATGATTTTGATAAGCCTCATTTCTAGTTGATTCTCTGCTAAACAGTTTTGGCTAGAATAAAGTTTTGAGTTTATCACCTGTCTGGTTTGATTTTGGTGTGCCTCTGTAGACAATGAGTCATGGACATTCCTGAGTATATTGGGCAACTCGTTACATACTGTCGACTAGCAAATGAAAATTAAAAGTAACAAAATCAAGTAGCAGCATCAGATACTGCAACTAAAATTAACAGAACATATTTTCAAAACTAAAGAATTCCCAAACTCTCTTTTCAGAAATTATTTAAATTATTGAAATATGTAAAAATCAGTAACTTGAAAAAAAAAAGGGGGGGGGGGAGGAAATCTGAAATATTTAGTAGGGGAAGAGAAAGTAATTATGTTTGGGAATTTTTTTCAGTTGCAACAACTGAAATATCTATCCTTTTCCAGTAAAAAACCTCTTTTTGACAAAAGCTATAAACCAGATGCTATTCACACATGCAGACATTCAGCACTCTGATATCAAAACCACTTCTAAGAAGAAGGTGATAAAACAGCCTCTGTTGGGGAGGGGCCAGGGAGGGAGGGGAGTGGGTGATGAACAAACAAACAAAAAAACACCACAGAAAGGCCACTTCTGTCTCTCTCACCTCTTCTGAGCTGGACTTTCAATGAGTGGTGGAATAAGTAGTATGATCTAGTGATGTATAAATTCCTTCCAGATAAAAGTAATAATTTAACCTTCCTTTATGAAGCACATCAAAAAGTTCTACTTTTAATCAGTATTTTTCATATTATCTTTTTGTACAACTAAGACATGAACCTGACAATATATTTAGAGAGAAACAATAATTTTAATAAACAAGTGGCACCAAAGCTGATCACAACAATTAAATTAAACACTGTTAACTAATAAGCCTTCAATTGCTAAGGGTTCAATATCTTATGGATATTCTTTGGGTGAATGTGGAAGAAACAAGAAAATAATTTTTTTTTAAGTGAGAATGCAAACATATTCCTTGAGAGTCAAGAATCTTTTCCACTCCTTTGCACTCAAGCAAATAAAGTTTAAGAGCAATTCTATATTGAGCAGTTGATAATAATGTATTAATTTATTAATAACAATTATTAAATACCATTTCTCTTTGACACAAGGTACTAAGCCTTGACATACTATCAGGATTAACTTTCATCTGTGCTATCTAATGGAAAACCCTTCAACAGTTTACTTAGTCCCACCTGGGTTTCCTCATCAAGGGTGCTGCTTGATTTGACCTGTATTAGAGCCTCGCCACTAAAAGTTTGTAATATAGACACAGTTCAAGGACTCAGAATGAAACAAGGAGCAAAACGAGCCATATGGTCACACCCCTAGGATGAACACAGAGGATGATTAGGGATACTCTTCCTTCAGCTTTAACTAATAGTCTTGCCAAAATGATTCAAAACACGAATCTTCCTTATATGACTGTAACCTCACCTTGTTAGCAGACTTTGGGAACAGTGCAAACTATTCTCTGAGTATATCCTGAGCATACTGAATTTTACAAATCCCTGTCTGCATGGCTAAGTTTGACTGCTAGTATGTATTAAAAGAAAAAGAAGGGGATGGAAGTAATGGAGCCAAGTTTCTCTGACATTTTCCCTTGATGGAAAAGCATAACTGTCTCTAGGAGAAAATAAGCAGCAGCCAACACAGGAATGTATCTCTGGTATGTATATGGCTAAATACATTTACTATGTATATTCCAGCTGTTCCTGAATCTTTCTCCATCTTACCCTTCACACACAAGTCTGCATTAGGCAGAATAAAGCTGCAAGTTAGTAATTTCTGCTTGTATAGAACAGCCTAAATTTTGGATCAATATTAATAATATGATATGAAGTATAAGGCTAACATTATAGAGATTAATAATGCAATATAAAACATGTTTCTGAGCACAGCTACTGGTACTGGTAAAGGACAGAAATTCAGAGCAAGGGTGATTAAAATTTCCATATAATATATCTTCTTATAATACTAGAAGGAAATTTCTCCTTATGTTGATTGAATAGGAAACCGGATTTTATCTATTCACAACAATACTTCATGTTTAGTTTGGACAGGTCTGGTATTTTCATGTTTTATTAAGGTTGCCTGACACTTTCTTGCTGAAACCACCTTTTGAGTTATTTAAAATTTTCCCCAACCACAACCACCTGAGCTGAAATCTTCCCGAGAAAATGTCTGCCTCAGGCTAACTCGTTTGGAAAATGTCAATCATAAACACTAGGAGTGTCCAAAGAATGGGCTGAGGAAGGAAAGTATCATTTACCCCATGTCTGAAAAAATGTTACAGATCCGAAGATTCCCAGAACTCTGAAAACATTTTCAGAGCACCAGTCTTTGAAGCAGAACAGATCAGAATAATGATAGTGTGTCAAGGATATACTTTGTGCTAGCTCTACAATAGAGATGAGGTTAACCAAATTAGAAATTCAGAAAAGAAAAATTCATCCTGTGCTCTGCCTGGATGCTTGCTAAAATTAATTTATTTTTGAAGTGTTCTATTTTCCAGTTCACCCAAGTAAATGTCATGTTTAGATTTTAATTACTTTATCAAAAGTGCTTTTGTCACCTTCAGCACTCATAGTTCCTACAACATACATGAAACTTATTCTACAGCCGAATTCCTTTACTGCCAAACATGAAAGGTGTATGGCATATAATTTCCATAAACTGCTGTTGCTTTTATTATGTCAGTGACAAAGAATAATTAGATCATTTGTGTATTTTACATTTCTTTCCACATGTGAGCACTTGCCATTCCTTGTATATCTGGACACCAGCCCTGTACGTGCTTCTTATCCTCAAAAGAGTGCAGCCCTGCAGCCATCTACAAAAAAATGGCAATGAATGTCCAGCCAGAAGTTCAGAATAAACAGATAACTTTTAAGACATGTAACAGAGAAAAGCAGTATAGTTTATGCTGTTCTGGAAGAATGGTTTAATCTAATGAAACAAACCTATTTTTATTGCATTTGTCTTCCATAGTATTTCTACTGCATTTATTTTCTAAACATTTAAGTAAGCTTAACTGAAAGCTTCATCAAGATATTCCTCTGTATGCATCAAAAATTGACAAATGAGAGGTTCCATATGCATTGTCAGATCTGTCTAGAAATTAGTCAGCCTCACCACTGCTCAAACTTCTCAGTTTCACCTGTTCAAATATCAGGTTTAAAATATCATATTTCCATGTTATTTCTGTTTTGGTTTGTTGTTTGTTTGTTTGTTTGTTTTTTCAGCTGTCCAACAGCTGAACAAGATATTATAAACAATGGAAATTTGTGGACAACCTGAGAATTGAACGCAGACCCTCAAAGATGTTTAAAATTATTCACTTAAATATCACCAAATATTTCCATGTAACCAGGCTGAAGAACACATAGCTGATTCATTTGCAGCAGGGAAGATGCAAGGACTACCACTTCCTAATCATTTTATTCCACTCAAGAAGGTAAAAAATCCACAATCATTCACACACACACAGAGGAAGACAAACAAAAAAAACCCAGCTTGCTTGTCTTAATGTCTTACAGGGTCCTACACACACAAGAAGGAAGAATAAAAGGTAACTAAACTTTGATGACGGTACAACTGCAAAATAACTATTTTGTAAGTGCATATATGTTATTGTTATTCTTCTAAATAGTGGATGGCAAGACTGTAGACTAAGTATTCTTGAATCAGATCCACTTCAGTGTTTCTGGACTCAGGAAATTAATATTCCCTCACTAGTAGGACAAGTGTTGTCAGCAGCAGCAACTGAATTTCAAAACATAGCATCTGTTTTTCCTACTGATAAGGGCCCAGCCTGCTACAGTCCTAAGGTGAAGATGGGATTGGCAAAGTCCTTTTCCTTCTCCAAATAATATGACTGTGTCCATTCATCACACCTTCCAACAATAGTCAGGGTGCTGACAACTCCAGTGAGCAAACTGATTATTTCAACAGCACACATCTGAATTACAAGAGAGTTAACAGCACAGGACATCATGCTTCTTTGATTCTAGACTTAACTGGCCTGTTTGATTTTATTACAGTAGAACTATTAATGCAACATTTTGTGCTCTTCCTTTCCCAGAGGTATACTGCAAAGAATTCTCATTACATGGTGTCCTTCCACCCACCCCAGAGGGAGAGGTTATTGGGTTTGTGAAGAGAGTTTGTTGTTCAGTCTGCTCACTCAGTGCTCACAGCTTTGTGCGATTCTCCAAGAGTCATGCTCTCTCTGCAATGCTAAGCCAGCAGAGTTCTTCTGTGTGCATCACCGTTCAGAAAAGAGGAAGGTAAGAGATGAAAGGCTTGCAAATTTCCCTGGCATCCTGATGTTATTTGTAAGAGTCATCTTAGGAGCAACCACTGCACATCAGGCATAAGAACTGACAAACAAGAAGTAGACACTGTACCAGTACTAGTTTCCATAGCAACAGTAATGAAAAATTGCACTTTTTCCAGTCTCAGAAAAACATTCCCCGTTTCTTCCCAACCTGATAGTGCCATTAGAAAGGACAAAACACTTTCAGTATCATTCTGGTTTTTACAAACATTTCTTTACAGTCATAAGTAGATAGTGTGGAGACTGTCTTATTTGACAAGGTTACTCTGTGGTCAGTCTTGAGACACAAAAAGAAAACTGTTTGAAAATGCAATGAGCAGACAACCCAGACAAAGATTATTGTCATACACCACCCCTGCAGCAAGCCTACAGGGACAATCATATCATTCTTCTATTGTTTTCAGAGGCAGCAGTGAAGGGCTGTTTTGCCTTGCAACACTGTACTAAACTCATCCATTTAAATTCTAAAAATATAATGAATAAGTGAAACTCTACACATGGCATTTTGTGTACTTCTGAAAGTGAGGCTGGAAAAGTAATTGTTCTAAATACAGAGGTTTATGCTTGAAGTCACAATAATACTGATAAAAACCAATAAATTTTTTATTGTTCAAGAACCATTTGGGGAAAATGTCTGAAGTACGCAATCATTGCACCACTGAAAAACACCTGAATACCAGCTGATATTTAAGCATACCTGCTAGCATTTTGGGATCTTGTAAGCCCCAAGCAGGCCTAACGCATGGATGGAAGGGTATTTGTTCTAGTAATGTTAGAAGGTATTTCATGGAGGTCACTCCTGGAAGTGATTACTATTTGAAGCCCTCAAGAAAGCACACATCTTTTAGACCAAAGGAGGGATTTAGCCAATAACTGTACATGAAAAGGTACTCAAATATACATTTGTTTCTTAGAGGCTATTCTGGTTGTCTTCTTAAAGAAAGGAACTCTACTTCCTCAGGAAGAGCTCCATTGTTGCTTTTTGTTGTTGTTGTTGTTGTTTTGTTTTGTTTTGTTTTGTTTTACTGCTGTTTGCCACAAACATCAAAACATGTCTCTGCATATAAAATAAAAAATCAAAAGGTTTTTTTAAAGTTTTTGAAAGCAGGATGCATAATCAGAACTTTACCCTTTTTCATGTAGATGCACCTGGATAGTCTTTATTGCAATATCAAGTTACATTCTGCGTATGACACTTCTATCCCCTCATCCCCTTCCACCCAAATGTTTCTTGCTATATAATAACTCCTATTTAGATGAGATATGTATTATTATCTTATTTCCCCTGGCCCAGACTAATAAGACAATCAGCTGAAAAATACAGGTGAGTCTGAGTCACTTAGGTCAGTCCAAATGTGAGGCAAGCTCAGGAAAAGTTTGAAGTTATCTGAGCTCTTATCTTTAGCAAAAACTGGACATCTCTTAGAAGGCAAATATCTGAATGCGTAAGCAAAATTATAATTGTACTGACATGAAAAAATACACAGATCCAATTTCCAGCTCCTTAGCATAATTAAGCACTTAGATCAACCCACCTGGGATTCCCAAACCTGAAGAAGATTAAAAAAAAATAAAATCAAAATAAAAAACAAACAAACAAACAGAACCAAACCAAACAACAGCAGAAGGAAGTAAATCTTGCTATACTTTTCCCGTATATACACAATATATATCTACAAGTGGTGTCATTTGTATGACACTGCTGATATCAGATGACCACCAGTAAACACGTGGGGTGAAGTATTGTCTGACATTCACAAGTCAGTTCAGTCTTCCTGAGAAGAATTCTCAAGTTTTGCCATTGTAACTCCAAATACATAAATGCATATTTAAATACAATACAATCAAATTAGAAAAGAAAACATTTATTCTATTTCAACTGCTTAATACAAAGGGAGACTTGCAAGTATCAAAAGATATACTGCTGCATTCAACATTCATAACAGGCAACAAAACACACACCAACCCTAAGTAGCTAGGATATGTCCTACCACTGAAAATAATTGCCACACCTCTCTATGTGGTCAGACTCAGACTGTTCCAGACTAAATCTGAAATACAGTGCTCCTGTTCAGTAGTACAATTCCTTGGTACAATTCCTAGTACAAGCCCTGGTGGCATTTTCTATAACAGCTGCATATTCAATTGAATGCAGAATATACTGTGTGGTTTATACAGGTTTATGAATCAAAGAACCGAAGTGCCATGAGTATACACATATATGAATCATTACAGGACTGTCCAAACTAAAGCTAAGACTTTTTCTTCCTTCACATCTGTCACACGACAGTGAAGCCTTCAGAAATTTCTCTGAACAAACTGTGGTTTACTCAGACTGGGTAGGAAGGATCTTGCATGAATGACCCTCTTATTTTAAGCCAAGCAATATAATGACCATCACAAACCTAACAGAAAATTTAAGAATTGAAAGGATCTTACAAGCAAGCTCTGGTTCTTCTAGGTCATTTTGGTGAGGTGGTTTGAAACAATATCTTCTTCTCCAAAACCAGAAATCCAGATTTACTTTGTGGATTTTGAGGTTATGGACCATAGACCAAAAAAAACAATCCAAGTCTTGTCAAAGAAATTATGTCAGTTTTGTCACTGGAGCTGTGACAAAGTCAGAAATAGTGAGAGTTTCATACTCCATGGTGTTTGAAAACCTGAACATATTTCAGTGACTGTTGTGATGAAAATATTCCAATATTCTGATCTCAGATAATTCTTCCTTGGTCTTCTGTAAGAAGTATTTTGCACTCTTGATGATAAGAAAAGAAGACACAAGGAGTTGTGAAGTTTGCATTACTGAGTTACAGACAGAAAATAACATAAGAAAATGAATTATTGAGGATTACAACAAGCAAAGAGTCATCTAATCTTCTGTTCAGCCACTCTTCTGTCCTTCAACTCTCTGTAATTTTGCATAATGAGACAATGACAGATTCTTACAGTTAAAAAAAAAAACAAAACAAACAAACAACAAAAAAAACAAACCAGCACACAACAAACAGGACCAATGTAAGTGTGACACATAATTTGTCAAGGATGGCACCAACTACACAAACAAGTATGCTGAGTAAATCTTATATTTTCTTTATTTTACATGAAATTGCACCTGATTTTAAGAAGCGAAACACTTTTCCAAGAATAAAAAGAACGACACATGCTATATATTGTTTCACATACCACATGGTATAACATCATGCTAGGATAGAAACAAAGTTTAAAATACTGTCTTTAAAAGTCAAATGGGCACTGATAATAAGCGAACATTTACGCATATATTATCCAAATAGTATCAATTAGCTGATCTTGAGTAGAGTGGATGTAAAAATTAAGTTTAACTGCTTACAGTAGTTTCCATTTGGTTGAAGAAAGGTCAGATTAATTAGATCTTTCCTCTGATTTCTGCATCTTTGAATCACACCTTTTAAGAAGATGCAAGAAACAAGAATGAAAGCATTTACCCATTGTTGAAACCTTACTCCAACACCTGTGATTTAGTGCTGTGACAAACTTGTCTATACTCCTCTACATTTAGGACCCATCTACACTTCCATCATTTCAGAAAGGCACCAATTCAAAAAAGGTTATTGAAAGTTTATTTTCCTCAATCTGAGACGTGTCATAATATTTTTTTAGTAATATCTACTAAACTGAAAAGAAAAAAAAAAAAAAAAGTTTCTATTTATCTGTACTAGGCCCAAAACAAAGATTCAAAAGATAAGATGATTGGCATTCTATTTCTTTTAGTCCAACAGAGGTCTGTTTAATTGTATGTTTCCAGGTCTTCAATTCTAAACTGATTTTAATCTGCCACTTCCAAGGACCACATAGCACTTTAAAATCATAGAGTCATTTTGGTTTAAGATCATTGAGTCAAACTGTTAACCTAACACTGTCAAGTCCACCTCTAAACCATGTCTCTAAGAACCTTATCTATCCATCTTTTAAACACTTCCAGGGATGGCGACTCAACGACTTCCCTGGGCAGCCTGTTCCACTGCTTCACAACCATTTCTGTGAAGAAATTTTTCAAGCTAGACCTCGCCTGGTGCAACTTGAGGCCATTTCCTCTTGTCCTATCACTTGCTACTTGGGAGAAGAGACCAACACCCTCCATACTACAACCTCCTTTCAAGTAAGTGTAGAGAGTGATATGGTCTCCCCTTAGCGTTCTCTTCTCCAGGCTTATTTTATAGCAGAGCACATCTAGTGGGACTCAACTGCTGTTTATAGGCACATTGCAAAATTGGTAAGAACATACCATAATATTTTACACATAATTTTACACATAATTTTACACATAATATAGAAAGTGCAACAGTATGACTGAAGTACATTCAAATTTATAGCTCTTAGCAGTCATATCCTGTGTTGCATTTTTGCTCCATAAACACTCAGGCAGGAAAGGGTGTTCTGGTTTTATCTGACATAGAGTTAATTTTCATCCTAGTAGCTGGTATAGTGTTGTGTTTGTGTTTTGGATTTAGAATAACATTGCTAACATATTGATCTTTTAGTTGCTGCTAAGCAGTCAAGGACTTTTCAGCTTCTCTTATGGGCCTGCCAATGAGAAGGCAGAGAGTGCACAAAAGGCTGGGAGAAGACACAGCCAGGATAGCTGACTCCAGCTGACCAAAGGGATATTCCATACCATATGATGTCATGCTTAGCATATAAAGCAGATAGAAGAAGAAGGAAACAGGGGACTTTCAGAGTGATGGTGTTTGTACTCCCAAGTAACTTTTAAACACGATAGAGGCCAGCTTTCCTGGAGATGGCTGAACACCTGCCTGTCAATGGGAAGCAGTGAATGAATTCCTTGTTTTGCTCCACTTCCATGCATGGCCTTTGCTTTACTTATTAAATTGTCTTTTTCTCAACCCATGAGATTTCTCACTTTTCTGATCCTGTCCCCCATCCCACCAGGGGGGACTGAGCGAGTGGCTGTGTGGTGCTTAGTTGATGGCTGGGGTTAAACCACAACAAGGGGGAAGAGAAAATAACAGCAAGATGGAAATGCTAATAACCAGCATTATTAATGTCATCACTAAAAAAAACCCAGGTGAGATTCACTGAATCTTCAATGTAAAATAGCAAGCTTCATGAATGGGTTAGAAGAAGATTCATGCTGAGTCAAAAGAAACCACATAAATTATATCCTGAAGGTAATTCAGCTGTGTGAGGATATGTCTGACAAGGCCACACTGCAAAGTACTTCAAAGCAAGATAATATTACAGTACACATTTTATTAATATTTAATCACTTAAATAATGTGTTTTGAATACAAGGAAAATAATGAAAAGGACTACTCCCTTATTATCAAATGGAGTATTTTACTCTTGTTTTTAATATAACCACAAGTCCTACTAAGATTCATGAAATGGACTGTGTCTCTCAGACATATGCTCCCTATTTTTTTTTTAAAAAAAAACAACAGCACCAATGTAAGTGTGACACATAATTTGTCAAGGATGGCACCAAAATAATTAAAATACACCAAAAATGAGGTTATTCATTAAAATCACATTTAGATTTCACAAACATAATAAACAACCTTGTCATTCTTTGTTTTGAAGTAACTGAACACAGGAAATACATTTCCAGGTTTCTCATGTACAAACACAACAGTTCTGACTATCTTTGGGTTGGAAACTCTAGTCTGAGTCTATAAACACTGACGCTCAATGTGTTCTTTGTGAAAATCTAACTCCTAGAATTTCCTTTGCTCACACATGTGAATAAGACTAGAAGTTGGGATGCATCTGTTAGTCAAGAAGATATGCAATTAGAGTGCATATTCCCTTAATTTGTCCTCATGAGTTTTCTGCTTTTGCAATCTAAAGTTATACTGTTTATGTTTTTTCATGGGAAAGTTTACTGTTTATTATAATATTCACAGAAGTGTCACCTTTCTTACTAAACCAGAAAGAGCAATTTGTAAATCATAGAAACTGAGCTGCAGTGCTCACTTTAATAAATCAGTATGTGAAGATGGTTCAGTTATATAATCAAGCTTGCATTACTGGTTTAAAAGGCACAAAAAAGGAATTTTTATGCATCCTCAAAACACAAGAATACACTGTTCAATAATGAGAAAGAGATATTTCTTTTAAAAACCTCGTTTGCAAAGAACCAGAAGTCACACTGGGAATTTACAAATGAAAAGCAGAGGTGTAGTGTTTCGGTTATTTTCTTAAGGTATCTGCTGTTAAGGTATACAATTGCTAACCATTTCATGAAAAAGATATTTGGTTGTATTTCCTTAAGAGGAAAAAAATGCCTTAGAGCTAAATTATTGTGTGATCATCAAACTAACTACTAAGAATCATTATTTTGCTGTTTATAAAGAATGGACAATAAAGTAGAGATTTGCAGACTATTAAAGTGCCTAAAACTTTCATCAGAGAAACAAGTGAGAGAAAAACTTAAACCAATCTTTTCCAGGAAAAAAAAAAAAAAACACACACACACAAAAAACACACACCAAAAAGAAAAACAAACAAACAAACAAACAAACAAACAAAAACAAAACATGTAGCTGTGTTAAAAATGCTTATAAACAGATCATAGGAAAATTGTTTTCAAAGGTGATTTGCAAAAAGGTTAAAAGGTTTAGCACTTCTGTTTCAAATAGACATAACAGCCAAATAAAAAGTAGAGGGATAAGGAGTTCGAAATCATACTTCGCAGTGATTTTGGTTTATGTGGTCTCCACTGTCAGAAGGAGAAAAATCAATCAAAAACCTCTCAAAGCACAGCCAAGGGGATGCTTCTCTAGTACCAGTAGCTGAAAGTCCCATGTAAGAGAATGATCTCCAGACAGGACCCCTTAGCTTATGCTTTTCCGCTGTTCTCTCCAGGCTGCCCAACTTCACAGCAAATTCTGGTCTATTCAGGGAGTGGGGAAAACAACAGCTTTTGCAGGGATCCCGTGCCATTTCACCTTCTCTGGATTAAAATGAAAGATCAGATCTTTGGTAAGTGACCGGTATCGCGTATAAATTTGTAGTATGGTATCTTTGATTTTGCCTTGGTGTGCTGGGTCGGCAGAGACAGGGTTAATTTCGACACTGCCAGAACAGCTGACTCAGAATTAGCCAAAGGGGACATTTCGTATTGTAGAACAAGCTCAGTTACAAAGGGGGCAGGACAGAGGGATCGTTTCTCTCTCTCTCTTACCCTCGCTGCCGGGGTCAGCGCGGTCAGAGGAGCTCGGTTCTCTCTGGACCACGCAGTTTGGTGCTTTTGTATTCCAGACACGAGCTGCACTTCGGGGCAGGGCGGGGGGCGGATTTGGTGCAAAGCTGTGGTTGGTTCAGCGGGCGGCTGGGGCGGCAGGAGGTTTTGGTGCCGGCTGCCGCGGTGGTTGCTCTGCGTGTCCATTGCTTTGTAGGTCCTTTCACTATCGTTGTTGCCATCGTTTGTTGGTTTTTCTTTGTTGTTCCGTTAAACTGTTCTTATCCCAACTCACCCACGAGTTTTGCTTTTGTTTTCCGATTCTCCTCCCCATCCCACAGTGCGAGGGGAGGGTGGGCAGCAAGGGGCGCGTCGTTATAGCTGTCAGCTGAGGGGGCCGGGGCTAAATTACAGGACTTGGAAACTTTGATTGCATGCTGAATTGATACTAACAAAACATTACTAAACAGGACAGTTTCCCTTACCCTTTGCATTTCCCATCTTTGTGTGAAACACAAACTCTAACTCCTGGCTAACCAATCTTCCTCTGTATATTTCCTCCATGCAGTAATTAATCAGATTAATCTTGTCATGGAACTTGTTGAATCTTGTCAAACCACCGTTAACTTTGCTAAATTCCGTCAAATTAATTGAACTCTGAAAAATAATTATTTTACCTCAATAAAACATATTGCTACTTCTCTCTCTTGCATGAGGTGTATTCCACTCTTTCAGTGACACAGATATGACCAGTTGAAACTGCACCATAAGTCCGATGTCCTGCCCAAAGACTGCTGCCACCCAGCTGTTTCCTTCCTTTTATGTTGCAGGACATACTTTGTCTCAATACTTGCCAGTCCCTGGGTAGATCTGCTGATCATGGATTTCATAGAATTGTAGAATGTCCTGAGTTGGGAGGGACCCACAAGGATCATCGAGTACAACTCCTGTCCCTGCATATGACAACTCCACAGTTCACACCATGTGTCTGAAGGCTTTGTCCACTCTCTTCTTGAACACTGTCAGGCTTGGGGCCGTGACTGCCTCACTGGGGAGCCTGTTCCAGTGCTCCACCAACCTCTGGGTGAAAATAACCTTTTCCTAATGTCCAACCTAAACCTCTCCTGGCACATCTTCCTGCCATTTCCTTGGGTTCTGTCACTGGTCACTAAAGAAAAGAGTTCAGCACCTGCCCCTCCTCCTCCCCTTGTGAGGAAACTGTAGATCTCGATGAGATCTCCCCTCGGTCTCCTCTTCTCCAGGCTGAACAAACCATGTGACTTTAGTCGCTCCTCATACAGCTTCCCCTTCAAACCCTTCACCAACTTTGTAGCCCTCTTCTGGACACTCTCCAGTAGCTTTATATCCTTTTTATCCTGTGTCTTCCAAAACTGCACGCAGTGCTCCAGATGAGGCCGCATCAGTGCAGAGCAGAGCGGGACAATCACCTCCCTTGCCTGGCTGGCAGTGCTGTGCTTGATGCACCCAGGACATGGTTTGGTTGCCCCCCTTGGCTACCAGGTCACGCTGTTAGATTATGTTCAACCTCTGGCAACCAGTCACTAGATTTAAATTCTTGAGGAAGCTATGGCAAAGATTGAAGGCATCCATCCTATCCAGAACAACCAACTTAGAAAACCAGAATTTACTAAGTAAGATGAAAGAAAATGGATGGATATATACGTTTACTCGGAATTCCTCTGTACCCTTGTAGCTGCACAATCTGAGGAGAACAACCAGCATGGCTCTGTTGTCAGAGCCCTCCCCACCACTCTCTTCTGTTTTATCATAGCTACCTGCCTAAAAAGCAAACCCTTTTCAGAGCTTTTTAGAAATAAATTTCACATTTTATGACCCCAGCCCAGACACAGCCTTGTAATTTCATGAGTCCTATTCAACCTAGCACAAACTTTAGCCTTCAAAAACTGAAACTTACTGCCACCGAATTTTTTGGCATCTATGGCCAATTGTTATGCATGACAGTAGTATGCAAAGTTGTCAAGCTGCTTTATGTGATCACAAAACAGGAAGCTGGTAAACTGCAAAGCCAGAGGCAAAATAGTCTGCCCCATCAGAGAAATAGGATTATCATGCCAAAAAAGCTGCATAATGGTATTACTTTTGCTCTTGTACTGCAAACATTTAAGAAGAGGTAAAACTTTTTCTTTAGTTAAAATTAATTGAATTAATTTTCTTTGTCTTTTTATTTTTAGAGGCTTTTACAAACGTTCAGTAAATGAGGAACTAAGATTGCAAAAGGGCAACCAGAAAGACTGAGTGTTCCAAAAATTATCTCAGTGTTTGGTTTTACACTATTCTAACCTATATTATGAACTGTGAACCTGAAATACCCTGAAAACAAATTAAATATACCTTTATTCATAAAATACTCTTTACTAGGGAGTCAAAAGTTCTCTTCATTTCTGCAGAAGAGCTAAAACTTTACCTACATTTTATATCATGTTAATTCCCCATAACTAAATTTGCTTATAGGCACATAATCCTGCTCATAAAAATCAGACCTACACATTATTCCAGTTAATCAGAGAACTTGGTTGTTATTCTCCAATGTTACTAAATGTATTGTGCTAGAAATTGTGACAGCATTTTCCTGTGTTGGAGTCTATATGTGTTTATTGCATTTCTCCACCTTCCTTATTTTGTCAGTAATTACTACTCGCTGCAATTATTTCACAATCAGAAGAAGCAGTTGGATCAACAGTGTACAGACTCTAGTAAACCAGTGAGGCTCAGGTTTTCTAAGGGTGTACCTACATTGTTAATTGGTATAGTGCAAGGAGCGGTATGCAACCCACACCTCCACACAGCATCTCTGCTGACAGCAAAATCACAGAATCACAGAATTGCTGAGGTTGCAATGGATGTCTGCAGGTCATTTGGTCCAACCGCCCTGCTTAAGCAGGACTACCTAGAAATGGTGGCCCAGAAACATATCCAGACGTCTTTTGAATATTTCTAAGAAGGGAGACTCCACAACCTCTATGGGAAACCTGTGACAGTGCTCTGTCATCCTCACAGTGAAAAAGCATGTGCTGATGTTCAAAGGGAATCTCTTGGTTTTAATGTTGTGCCCATTGCCCCTTATCCTGCCACTGGGAACCACTGCAAAGACCTTGGCTCCCTCTTCTTTACAGCTGCTTTTCAGGTATTTATACACATTGATACTACCCCCCCTGAGCCTTCTCTTCTCCAGGCTGAACAGTCCCAGCTCTCTCAGCCTTTCCTCATAGGAGAGATGCTCCAGTTCCTTTACTGGAGTCTCTCTAGTATGTCCATGTTGTTCTTGTACTCAGGCACCAGAACTGGACACAGTACTCCAGGTGTGGCCTCACCAGTGCTGAGCAGAGGGGAAGAATCACCTCCCACAGACTACAGGCAATATTTTGTGTAATGAAGCCCAGGGTACCAGTAGCCTTCTTTTCTTTAAGGTCACATTTTTGGCTCATGGTCAACCTGGTGTCGACCAGGACCCCCAGGTCCTTTTCTGCCAAGCTGCTTTCAAGCTGAGTGGCCCCCTGCATATATTGGTGAATGGTGCTAAACTGCTGGTCCTAACACCATATTGGTGCATAAACTGCTGGTCCTAAGCAAGACACAACACTGGCCTCAGCAGCACACTGCTGGAGGGCCCTTTGCTCACCCTGATTGTTGGCAGCTATGGGGGTGCCATGAAGCACAACTTCAATCTTGATTCCAGCAGGAGGGAAACCACTGAAAGTGCGGGAGTGACAAGGTCAAGGGCATAATAGAAGCCTTCAGGTAAAGGTGGAAGGCGAATTCACAACAGAAAGTAGCTCTTCAGCAGACTAAATCATTAATGTAGATACGCTATTAGTATCACAGCTACTACAGAAGTTACTGGTTTATTCCTGAGTTTGATACTGCAGTGATACCAGTGCTTTCACAGTTGCCCAGGTTCATTAAATCAGTGATTCAGCACATAAAAATTATTTCTACAAAACACGAGTTTAGGGATGCAGCTTTCTTTAAAAAAGGAGCTCTTTTTACATTCTCTTTTTTTCCAGGGTTCTGTATATCAGTTTAATGAAAAAACGTTGAAGGTGTGATTGAGTTTACACTACATCTGTTTAGTTTCCAATTGAGAAAGTTTGATGACAGCAGTTTATTTCCAAGTGCTGAATAACTAGAAAGAGAAAAAAAGTTTTGACCAAGAAAGCTCAGCAAGAAGACTAAATATGTAGCACAATAATTGGAATAGAATCTTCCATTAGTTTTAGAGCAAAAGTAACAACTGAAACTGGCATAAAGTGATATCCTTTGACATCCAGTCATCATTACTTGCTTCAAAAAGCTGTACTTGAACAACACGGTTTTGTGTTCTAAATTACATTTGAAAGTCTCTGTACATAAACCTGCTTTTGACATGTTTCATCTCTTAGCTGAGCAGATGATGATTGGCAGGAACAGAGATGCAAATTCTTCTTTGCACACAAAAATGGTACTGTGCTGAAATACCAATCATCTAAAAAAATCATATCTGCAAAAGAAAAAAAAAAAAGACAGAAAGAAAGAAAACGTAAAGATTTGAGCTCATGTTCTGCTTTCTCTAGAAAGTTGTTTCATTATACTCCTGGCTTTCGGATTAGGAACAAAGAAACAAAAATATGTCTGGAATTCTACAAGGAAAATATAATGCCTTGCATAGTTCTGGAAAAACTGAAGGTACAGAGTGATCCCAATGATTATGCAATAACACAAAATTATATTTCATTAACTCATTCATGCTTGTGCGCTAGTTCAGAAACTTTAACAATAAATTAGAAAAAAAGGCAATTCATTTAAAAAACATACATTAAAAAATAATTTCTCAGTTTCAAAAGAATCACTACCCTAGAAATGTAAGCAAAGGCATGAGCTGTCCAGCCATCACGAGACATTGCAGAACTCCTAGCAATTCAAATAAAGAATTTCAGAGTCCACCACATTTCCATTTTTAGGTTATAGACATCATCAGCATCATCCCATTACAACTTCACTAACAATTTCTAACCCTGCCATATGCATTTGCAAACATGTTTGCAAACAACTCCACAATCAACTTCATATTCCTCTCTGCATTTGTAGTCAATATCTGAAAACTCCTCCTTCACTCTCCTATATTTTCTCCTGTCCTACCACAGTCTCCCAAGTCTCCCTCCCTTAAAATCTGTACATTGCTTTATCTTCTGGCTAGCACTTAAATATCAGCACAAGATACAATAGACTAAGACTTGTTGAGGACTCCCTCGGTATCAGAAATATACAAAGAAAAACAGGTTTTTCCTTCATAATGAAGGATTTAAGCAGCATTCCCAAAGTCTCACAGATACAACTTCTCATTTATCATTAAGATTTTAACGGTTTGTTTGTGTATTCTTAGCAAAACTCTCAATGATGTTACACACTTTAATTAGTTTACTTAGTATTTTTCTCACTCCCCACCTGAAACAGCTCACTGTTTTACTCCTAAATCATGAGCTAATCAAGACACTTTCTTAAATAAAGCTTTTCTTATGACCATAAAGGCAACCCTTCCTTGCTAACATGCTACCCTAACATATCACACACTAATCTACAGGAGCATCTGTATTCCTCTAAGCTATTTTGCTGTAGTTTTCATATTGTGAAGTCAGAATTAATACATCTGGAATTTTATCATAGTGCATTAATATAACTTAAGGATATTTTCTTTTCTTCCAATAATCTCAGAGGAAGAGAAAGCAGCCCCTTCAGGGTTCAAGGAGATCTGGGCTTGCTTTCCTTCCTAATTTACTCCTTGATGAAGATAGATACATTAAGCTTCAATTTCACTAACAAAAAGTTACTTAGCCAAAATTGTACCTACAGTCAACTGAAAACCTTGTCTATTTATCTTATATTTTTATTTTAAAAAAGTATTAAATTTATTTCCATTCGCATTCCAATTTCACCAGTATTCTTAAAGGGAATAATGAAATTGCGTATTTGCATTTTATTGAAAATAAAGTTGCAGTAGCTAATATTAAGGAATCAGTAAATCATGCCATCCTGTTAGGAATCTGCAAAGCAGAAGAGAGCAATCATACTGAGTAAGGCTCTTTCACTTGTCATGAAAATCTCATTTTGTAAGGACTATAAAAACGATTCTAAGACGTTTCCATGTTCAAATCACCTAAACACAAAGTAATTGTCATTTAAGTTGACCCTCAGTTTTATCACATATCATAGCCATTTTTTATTTCACACTCATGAAATTCTTGTAGAAAGGATCACTTGCTACGGTATCAAATGCAGGACAATACAAACAAGGCACTCTTAGAAGATGACCTTATTCACCATGGCTTTCAGGCTGTGTCCACCCCAGTTTCCAAATTACTGTATACTGCTTTAATTTGTTATACAGTGCTGCAAAATAACAAAATTATAAACAATAATGGCTGGAAATACATTTTCTTAAAGGATGAAAAATCTAAGGAATCCACATTATATCATGGTTAGGCTTGTCAGAAAGTTTTAGAGCAGTGTTTCAAACAAAATCTGTTTTAAAAATAATTAGATTCAAGTGTAAGCATAGCATGTAAGCTGACAATTACAGTGATTGTCTAAACTGTTTTATGACAGAAAGTTTCTTAGAGATAGATGCTATAAAAACATATAACAAGATGGTTCCTGACCTAAACAGAAATGAATATGTATGATCTGTGAGGATGTAACCTGTGTTTGGGAATTATTCGGTGCCCTTACTAGGTAGAGTTACTGTGAGTGAGCCTGGCGCAGCAATAAAGGAATACTGCTTCTAAAATCTTGAACTCTGGTTTTAGAAGCTTCTTCAGTTTGCTGATTTTACAGTATCAATATATTTGAAGGGAGTCGGGAATAAAGGAGCGAATGTGAGCCTGGAAGGAACGGCGGAAGGTGCCGTTGCAATTTTGTGGTTTGTTTCTCACCATTAGCTCCATGATTCATTGATAAATCAAACTGATTTTCCCCCAGTTGTGTCTGTTTTGCACTATACCATGACTAGCAAGACTTTATCTTGACCCACAAGTTTTCCCACTGTATTTTCTCCCTTGTCCTATTGAGGAGGGGGAGTGAGAGAGTGGTTGGGGTGGACATTTGGCAGCTGGCCAAGGTCAACCCACTGCAAACCAAAATCATTAGAGAAATGCAGTCCATGCTCACATATAGCTCCGTTCATGTGAGTCTATGAATAAACATACCAAAAGCATGCACTCTTTTGCCTGGAATTTTTTCACTGAAGTCCTGTCATCCCCATTTAGGACATTAAAGTTGAAAATCCAGAGATAAATATAATACAAAATTAAAATAATATTATGGTACTGCATCAATTAATGAGTATCACAGGTCAATAAAGCTAAATAGATCTACTACATTATGCTAGCATTCGTGGCTTTAACAAAAGCTACGCTGGTAATACTTACTGTGAATTTCTCTTAGTTCACATTAATTTCATCATAGGGAAGAAAATGTCCAGAAATGGTGAATGTAGTAACAAAACAGAAATCAGACTAAGAAGAGATTGTAACTAGTTACCTACAAGCAGAAAAAGAAGACAATCAGATAAAGACCTTCAGAATTAAAAGTACTGAACAGAATGAGTTGCTTGTTTTCTGGAAGAGAAAAAGTGTTTCTTTTAAACACAGTGTCATTGCTTGTTAACCCTGATAATCGTGGGCACCCTTTTTCCAAAAGGAGACAGGAGTAGTGAAAATCTAAATGCATCTTCACTTTCACAAGTTGTTTAAATTTTTCATGGCATTTGGGACATTTTAAAATTACTATTGTAGCAGCATTGTTCAGAAAGCTTCTAATTCCTCCAGTGGGAACGCTGCCAAGATGAAAAACAAATTCCTAAGATGTATTAAGACTTAAAATATAGCTACTTTTATCAAAGTATTTTGAAAAGCCCTTGAGCTTTCTGTGTATCCACACAAAACCAGAAGTTTCAAATCTCAGCAAAGTTTAAAACTCAAATTTTGGTGAAGTAAAATGGAAGTTCTGGTTTGAGAGTCTTCTGTCAGATTAAAATTTTCCAGAAGCCTCTTAAGGAGGAGAATATACTTTCTAGGAAAGTGAAACATGGTCCGTAACTCACCTATGGTGAAGCACTTGTTTGTCCACAGAAAGGAGTCTTATTAGTAAAACTGAAAAATACCAGAATCACAAAACCAATTCTAGGACAAATAAATTATAAATTCACTGTAAGTAAATAATATATAAGGCAGTTAAATAAAGAAGAGGTATTGAAAAGCAAAATATTGAACCAGAGGAAATCTCACCTACCATTTTCACTAACAGCCCTGCCAAAATAATAGTCAAGTACTAATCACATGGAAGTGAAAAATCACTGATAACACAGAGGAAGATCAGGGCAGTATAAGAATTAAATGGCCTTAAGAAGAGGAGCAAGGCCTGTTGAACATTCAATTATAAGAAGTGTGAGGCTTTTTATTAACAGATTAGTATAAAGAGATTTGCTACCATAAAGGGTAATTTGTCAATGAGACATTACTGAAGAGGTGTCACAAATGTACCCCAAAAGTCAATTTTGGGCAGACAATAAGTTCCTAAACAGACTTTATTCTAGCTGGAAAAGTGTAGCCAACAAAACTAATAGACATAGGGTTTATACAATTATTTAGCACTCTGACAACACAAAATACAAGTTCAGATATCAGTTGAGAAGGTTATTGGGGTAGGACAACGTAAGAATAATGAGGATCCACAGCGTGCATGCATATATTGACAAGAAACCAGAGCCCTCTCATTCCAGGATACCCAGAAGAAATAATCACTCACCTGGATTAGGCGAGGACTCCCACTTGTCTGGGTTAGGCAAGGACTCATTCAAGGATATATCCAGCAAATAACCACTCACCACAGGAGGTGAGGTGCTCTCAATCCCAGGAAGTCTCCTTTGACAGCATCCCAGTCTAAGGAAAGGGCTCCAGTTCACAGACCTGCTGCTCTGAGAAGATCACTCAAAGGGGGTCTTCAGCAGGGAGAAGCCTGGTCAGATTTGGCTGTGGGCATTTACAACATGGTCCAGGAGATTCGCAGCTACTCTGGGCACCTCCTTTGTTAAGGACTCTGTCAATTGATTGAGGGTCCACTCCTCCTGAGCCCCCCCCTCACCCTAGGTGTGTGGGGACAGGCACAGTGGGGCACAAAAGACGCTAAGGAGCCATCAGCTTTCCTACTGAAGACTTCAGATCTTAGGGGGATGTGCAGCTGCCACAAGAAGATATGGATTTGCATGTATTGGTTATCCAAGGTTAAGTGTGAGCGACCAGAATAACATGGTCATGAAAAAGACAAATAGAATGCTAGAATGTATCACAAGAAGTCTTACTGGTGGAGATAAGGTGTTGTATACATACCCACAAGCAAAAGCTCTTTGGTATTTTTGAAGGCTGAGTTAGTATCATTATGGCATATACTATCCAAAGGATTTCAGTATACAACAAACTGAAGGAAATATTCCTTATGTTTTCTCATCTCAAGGTGAAAAGGACACAATTCATCGAGACTTTATAAAAAAAACACAGATGGAACTAACATGTATTTAATGTCCTACTTCAGCTCTTGAAAGACAGGAAAAAACTAGTGCCCTATGTCAGAGGGAGCAGTGACATGCTTGTGGTCAAGCACAAAGCCACAGGCACAGTTTTACAGGCACATTTTTGTTATCTGCCCTTCTCTGACCTTTTAGTTCTTCTCTGCTTCAGTGATTTCCTAGTGTTTTTGTCATGGTGTAAATAAAATTGTAACCCAGCAGCACCAGGCAGCTCTTGAGAGAGCGTGAGTACCACCCACACTGTGCTGCAGCAGCAGCTGTGGGAGCTCGTGCAGCAGGTGCAGAGGTTCTGTCCCTCCTTGCTCCATAGACCTTCTCACCTATTGTCAGTCTACTAGACCGCAGCTCACCATGGTCTCCTTCAGATGGAGAGCTTGTCCCAAAAAGACTGTGGTGGTGCAGACAGGAGGCCCTGTCCCGATCTGTGTCTGTTCAGGTCTCTGGCTGCAGGGAGTACCAGAGGCTGCTGCTGCCAGGGGAGGGAGGCAGCATTCCACCTGTGTGAGGTGTGAGCAGGTGTGAGATCTGCTCAGCATGGTGGTGGAACTCAAGGAGGAGGTCAAGAGACTGAGGACCATCAGGGAGTGTGAGAAGGAGATTGACTGGTGGAGAAACTCCCTGGTGTTCCAGCCAGAAAGGTGCCAGGGAGATACCCCCCAAAAGGTGATGGACCCCCTGCCCTGTGTAGGGGAGGAGGGGAGACCTGAGACAGCCCCTGTGCCTGTTGGGCCGAGGCAGGGAACCAAAGAGACAAGGAGGGTTGGAAGCAAGTCCCAGTTTGGTGCCATGGGCAACCCTGCTCCCTACCTGCCTTGCTTCCCCAGGTGCCCCTCCGTAATAGGTTTGAGGCCCTGGATCTTGAAGGAGAGGTAGGTGAGGATGTGGTGGAAGGCCCCACTATGAGGTCACAAAGGAAGAGGCAATTGACTCCACACCTCAAGTCTGCCTCGGATGAGAAAGAAAGAAGGGTCATTGTAGGAGGTGATTCCCTTCTGAGAGGAACAGAGGGCCCAATATGCAGAGTTGACCTTCATCATAGGGAAGTGTGCAGTTTACCTGGATCAGGGACATCACCAGGGCACTTCCCAACCTGGTGCACCTGACAGACTACGACCCAATACTGATCTTCCAGACAGGTGGGGAGGAAGCTGCATCCCATAGTCTGAGGGGAATGAAGAAAGATTTCAAGGCATTGGGATGGTTGGTGAAAGAGTCTGAGGTGCAAGTTATTTTCTCTTCCCTCCTTCCATTTTTGGGTGATGATGTGGGACGGAATAGAAGGATTCAGAGATTCAGAGTGGCTGACAGCAGAAGGCTGTGCTGCCATCCAGAGAGACCTGAACAGACTGTATAGTTGGGCAGGGAGAAATTTAATGAAATATAGCAATGGCAAGTGTAGAGTCTTGCATCTGGGCAAGTACAACCCCAGGTACCAGTATAAGTTGGGGAATGACCTGTTCGAGAGCAGTGCAGGGGAAAGGAACCAGGGGATCCTGGTAGACAGCAGGATGACCATGAGCCAGCACTGTGCCCTTGTGGCCAGGAAGGCCAATGGCATCCTGGGGTGTATTACAAGAGGAGTGGTTAGTAGGTCCAGAGAGGTTCTCCTGCCCCTCTACTCTGCCCTGGTGAGACCACATTGTGTCCAGTTCTGGGCCCCTCAGTTCAAGAAGGACAGGGAACTGCTTGAGAGAGTCCAGCACAGAGCCACAAAGGTGATTAAGGGAGTGGAGCATCTCCCTTATGAGGAAAGGCTGAGGGAGATGGGTTTCTTTAGCTCGGAGAAGAGGAGACTGAGGGGTGACCTCATTAATGTTTATAAATATGTAAAGGGTGAGTGTCAGGAGCATGGAGCCAGGCTCTTCTCAGTGACAACCAGTGATAAGAAAAGGGGCAATGGGTGAAAATGGGAACATAGGAGGTTCCACTTAAATATGAGAAGAAACTTTTTCTCAGTGAGGGTGACAGAGCACTGGAACAGGCTGCCCAGGGAGGTTGTGGAGTCTCCTTCTCTGGAGACATTCAAAACCTGCCTGGACACATTCCCGTGTAACCTCATCTAGGTGTTCCTGCTCCAGCAGAGGGATTGGACTAGATGATCTTTCAATATCCCTTCCTATCCCTAACATTCTGTGATTCTGTGAAACATTGCAGATCTATGAGAGCCCTTTGTGATATCCGTTTAGAGCTTCTTAAACAAGACTATATAATGACACAAGACATAGTTCAAAAACAGGCTTTTCAGCCATGCCATTTCAGCCTAAAAGTCGTATTTAGAGATCCAAATTTCTACTAGTTTCAAAGCCTACTTACCGCCTTTAAACCATGATGGGGCTTAGCTAGAAATGTTCTTTCTTCTCTTGTTACACAAAAGCCCTTTTACTGATACAGGCTCAGAAACTGCCTATCCCCTACCATCCAAGTCTTACAAAGTTTATGAACAAGGATGCCCTCTTCTCCCTAAGAATCACAGTTAATTTCAGATCCTAACTAGTAAACATCTTGGTTATCATTGTATTTCCCCACTTAACATTATTAAATGTCGCACATAATATCATATTGCCACAGTGAAAACATGTCTGAAATATTAGCCTGGTGCAAAAGTAATTGCTGTTTTGGACGATGAATTTTAAATCATTATAACTAGGCTCAAACACATCTTTATTAATCAAAATAGGAAGCACTACAATCAACACCTTTCTGCCAATGAGAAATAAGTTTGTTTATTCCTGTAGCATAAAAATCTGTGCCTCAGAATTCGATGAACTCTTGGAAAGCATTTTCTGCATCCTGCTGGTTGTGGAAGCATTTTCTCAGCAAAAAGTTGTCGAGATGCTTGTATAAATGGTAGTCAGTTGGCAAGAGGTCAGGTGAATACGGTGGATGAGGCAAAACTTCGTAGCCCAATTAATTCATATTTTGAAGCGTTCGTTGGTTGTGCTACGTGTGGTCAGGTGTTGTGATGCAGAAAAATAGGGCCCTTTCTGTTGACCAATGTCAGCTGCAGGTGTTGCAGTTCTTGATGCATCTCATCGATTTGCCAAGCAGACTTCTCAGAGGTAATGGTTTCACCAGGATTCAGAAAGCTGCAGTGGATCAGATCAGCAACACAGCACCAAACAGTGACCATGACCTTTTTTTGGTGCAAGTTTGGCTTTGGGAAATACTTTGGAGGTTCTTCTCAGTCCAGTCAGTGAGCTGGTCATTGTCAGCTGTTGTACATAATCCACTTTTTTTTGCACGTCACAATCCAATTGAGAAATGGTTCGTTGATCTTGCATAGAATAAAAGATGACACTTCCAAACAAGGATTTTTTTTATATTCAGTCAGCTCATGAGGCACCCACTTTCTTCTGGGCAGTTCTACTCTAGGATAAGAGATACTTGCCAAATCAAATAAGCATTCCTCTGGTGCATACAAATGGCAATTCTTCTAAGAACAGATAGATGCACTTAACATTTTTAAAGTATAACCAAATACACCGTGATGCATTTGATGCACAAACATTAAATACCCAAAGAACAGCAGAAAAATATTTTCAGCAGCAGCCTACTTCTATGACTTTCAATAGATCACACAAAATTATAGATTAACTGCTGCTATCAGTCAATAAAAATTGAAATTAATGCAATGCATGCAGCAGCACTTTAAGACGTTTTAGGACAGCCCAGAACCACCTGGTGAATAAGTGAAAGTGTGAAATATCATCAAAATAAAGCAAGATTTTTAAAAAAATATATCATTAAGACTTTAAATGGGCTGATTGAACATAAATGTTCTCTTACAGGATGCAGAAAAACATAATTCAGCTACATTTGAAGGACAAGCTACTCAAAAACAATGCTCTGTTTGCTGAGGAACATAGAATAAATTGTTTCTATTTTTCACGTTTCAAAAGAAAAATGCATTAGGTCAGCAGCAGGAGTCTGAAAATTGCCTTCCACACCTTTTCAAGACAGATTCACTCAGCAAGCATCCAGAAAGCTGAAAGCTTGTTAACTTACTGCTTAATTTGCAAGGTCATTTTTTTAGCAAGGTGTTCTACAGGAAAAGAGAAGCTCCCAAATAGTAGGGTTATTGTCAAATAAGACAGCATCATTAATAAAGTGACCTGTTTCATTTTTCTTTTTGGACAGCTGAAAAAACATTAATTCTCACAGGTGCTGAGCTGAGAGGATGAACATCAAATGCACAGGAAAGACACACTACTGGCAGTGTTCAAAATTCTCTACTGTCCAAATATATGCTCACATGAGTAGGATCATAGTGGTAGTAGAAAACTCCACTGTCACCAGCTCAGCTAGTGATCTGCCTTGTGGCACCATACCACTTATGCTTTAGTGAATTCTAGAACTACTAGGTGCATCACATTTTTTAGTGTGAAAGAAAAGCAACACAGCTATTTTATCAAAGCATGAAAAAAGTCACTCCTCTTCAACACATCTTATGCCAGTCTTCATCTTTGTAGCCTCTCTTTAAATACTGGAACATTTTTAAGACACTATTATAGTGCTTGCATGGTAGTAAGATAAGAGTTCTAGGAGACTGACTAATATAGTCAAAGAGATAATTTGTGGAGCCTTGGAAGCAATTTAAGATAAAGTTCAGTTTGAGTGACAGTCCGTTTGTTGGGTCTTTTTAACCATATCAGTTTTGTATGATAAAGGATATTGCCTTTCTCCATAATGTTATTTTTTGGCAGTAGATCATAATGACTGGAGAAATCAATCTGTACTATTTTATTTTCATATTTAAATGCTCATTCACAGTGGTGTACAACCACCTGTGCACCAAAGAGACCTAGTGGGTTCTACATGTGGGTTCTACAGCTTCCCAAAGAATGGTTACAGACTTGCATTTGCACCTGTTTCTGATAAACCAAACAACATGTTTTATTACAGACTAATCTATTTTATCAAAATCCGGTATCTGTCAAAGGGAATTTTTTTCCACCCTTACTTAATATTTTGAAAGGAAAAAAAAAAAAACACAAAACACAAGCATCTCCAGACACACCCACCCATATGCCCCAAAAAGGAGACTCCTTTAAAAAAATTAAGATTCTCAGCAAAATCTTCTTCACTGGTTGAAATCCAAGAACATCTTCTTGTGATTTAAGTAGATATAAAATAAAAACTGGCATTTGAAAATAAAATTGCCTTGCTGCTTCTGTGAATGTTAGTACAACTAAACAAAATAAGAGCAATGAGTTTATTTTAAAGTTTATTTCATTAACATCACATTTAATTACGAGATCTCTGAGGAAAAAAAATTCTGAACCAGCTCCACTGCAAATACTTCATTCATATGTTAATTTTCATTAGTTATGATAAAGACCAAATTACTGTCTTTGCTGAATGAAAGCCATCTGCTGTTCTTCCTAGTAACCCCCACTGAAGAGCAACAGTTGCTTAAATCCCTCAAGTTTCAGTTTGTTCTGGCTCATTAAAGCTACTTCAGCCCCTTCACTACCACAATGTATTTAATAACAAAGATGAGACAAATTTTCTGTGTTTCAGGCTTGTGAAAGTTATGTATTAAAGCGTTTTAAAATAATCTAAGCTAGATGTTTTCATAATTTGGAGTATAGATATAAAAAATGGTGCAGTAAATAACTTATTTTTAACTAATGGAAGCCAGCCTTACTCCTGATAAACAGCATTTTTCAGGAAGTCTGTTACAGCACCACAGAGTTAACGTATCACGGAGTGAATGACACTAAGTGCTGGATGACACTATAAAACAAGGGCACTTAGTGCTGAAAGAGGATGTATCCAGAAAGAACATTGTGTTATACTCAAAAGTACATGATCCATCAACTGCCAGAAAGAGCTGCAAAGGTCCAGCGTTTTGCTACTGAACACCCATTTATCTCAGAAACTCTATTTACCATTGACCTAGGAAAATAACCTTTCTCTCCCATTTCTGAATTAGCCAAGACAATCTCATAAATGTTGTTACCATTTAGTATGGGAGTTCAAGGCCAGCAATAATCATTAACTCTTAAAGGTAAGCAAAAAACATTTCACCTCCAGGAACTGTATAATGAAGGAAACTACCCTAGCATGTTGTGAGACAGTGTGAGGAGATAGCATTAAAGATCCCTTATGATTAATGAATGATCCCTCCTGCATCCCCACTGCATGATACAGTGTGTAGGAGAGCTCAGCTACAGCCTACATTTAGCAGAGAGATTTAGAGATTTTGAAGCACTTATCAATGCTCCCCCAGCTGCATAGCTCAGATTATCAGGACAATCACAATACAAGTGCACTTTCTGTCCTATGAGAAGGGAGACAATGCCTCAAACACTGTGGTATGTGTATCTGATGTTTTTCTGCAGTCACAGTGCATAAGAATCAGGACTTCCACAAACGTGGCAGATACTGAAGAAGATACCAAAATACACCATGCAAGCTGCAAACTGTAGTGCTGAGATATTCCATCAGGGAAGGGCAATTGCATACCCAAGAGATGCAGAGGAATGTGGCAGTTCTGCAGACCTCTAAGATTTCCAAACAGAAACATGCATATCAAGTATTTTCTAGCTGTTTAGTATGCTTGGCAAAAACTGCTCACAAATAATTGGCTATTAAGATAAAAGAACTACACTATGTAGTATGTTTCCTATTAAAAAAAAAAAAAAAATCCAGAAATGGCACAGTGAGACAATTTGTGCTAGCAGACGAAGATCTTGTTCTGTCCCTGGTCTTTGTAGTACCTCTGCTTCACCATCACCACCTGCCATCTGTCAGGATCTGATCTGGCAGTTACTGCAATTACCATCCTTTTTCAAGAGCAATTAGCAGCACTCAATATGCTCACTTGCATTAGCATTCACCTGCTGGCCTCCTTATGTTTTCTCAAGAAGAAAGCTTATGAAATAAATACTGTCCACACACTGTGTTCATGGTGACAACACAGCCCATATCACTTTAGGGTTAGACTATGGAAGGAAGATAACAAGTTCTGGATCCTGCTCATAGGCTAGCTCAGCCACAGCAAACACTGGGAAGCCAGCTGGTGGTAGCTCTCAGAAGAGAAAAGGCAGAAACCTGTGAACCTGCATGTACCAGGTTTTCTCATCTTGACTTAACAGAGTCCAAAACCTAAGTGCCAGAGGGCAGGAGCTCCCTATCAATGCAGGCTGGTAGCATGTTGCTCATACAGGGGACAGAGCAGATGATGACTGGATGTATCTGGGCATGCAGCCTGCATGAGGCCTTGCCCCACTGCTCTGCAGGAGATCAAGTCCTCATGTCTCTTAATCACAAAATTTGAGTGATTCAACCTGAAAGGTTTGAAGCAACTGGCTAGCCTAGCTCATACCTCAACACAAAGGAAAAAAAAAAAATAAATAAATAAAAAGAAACAACCACCAAAAAACAACCCAAAACAACAAGAAGAAACAACAGTGAAAGACAAGCTTCTCACAATAGTGGAGCAGTTGTGAGTAACTTTGAAATGGAGCAATCGGTGACTGCATTTTAGCCTGTTTACATTCCCATCATTCTTTTGCTTGCTTTCTTCAGTAAGACACTCTCTTCAACCACTTCATCTTTCGCAAATGAGCGTAAGTAGAAATACTGGGTGCTGGAGAGATTAGTTAATTTTTCTGTTCTGGATTGGAATTTGATTTATTAGTAGCCTGTGAAATTTACACCTGGCCCTTTCAGCTACCTGGCAGAAGGGTTCCATGAATGGAAGCCAGGATGTAAGCACACGGGCTTAAGGCAGAGGCTTTTTTATTTCTTTTGCATGTGTAAGAATATAATTTACTAAAATATAAGTCATGCCTTTCCCTTCCACTCTTCTCCCAAGAAATATGAGGGCTATTGGGGAGCTATTTCTACTTTCTTAGCCCACAACTGATATTTCTCTTTGTCTTAATTATTAATCATACTTCCACGTGACAAATGTGTATGTGTAGTGTTACATAGGTCTATCTTTGGTAGATCATGCTGAATAAAAATTAATTTTGATTGTGTTATGTTGCAAGTGAATCTTTATTTCTACTCCCCATCTAATATTTTATTCTGTATGTGTGAAGCTAGTTAGAGCATTATACGTTCCTCCACAATAATTACACCATTCTTTATGATATTTTAGCCTCAAGCCTGTTCACTCACCGTCTCTGACTACACTGAACTTTCAAGCCAAAAAAAGTTATCTGTCAATAATGGAACAAAATGGACGAGTATCTTGAAAACATTTTTAATATCTTGATTAGCTTATATTTTGGAAAAAAAAAATAATAAAAAACCCACAATCCCCTCTTTTGTTTAAAAAAAAAATTTCAATGTCAAGATAAGAAACTTACTGAAATCCCTCCTTTTCTGCACAAAGTCTATGTGGGCAAATAAATCATAGAATCATTTCAGTTGGAAGAGACCCTCAGGATCATCTAGTCCACCCATAACCTAATCTAACTCTAGCACTAAATTATGTCCCTAAGAACCTTGTCTAAACACCTTTTAAACACCTCCAGGGATGGTCACTCCACCGCTTCCCTGGGTAGCCTGTTCCAATGCCTGACAAGCCTTTCCCTAAATAATTTTTTCCTAATATCCAATCTAAACCTCCTTTGGAGCAATTTGAGGCCATTTCTTCTTGTCCTATAACTTGCTACTTGGGAGAAGAGACCAACACCCTCCATGCTACAACCTCCTTTCAGGTAGTTGTAGAGAGTGATAAGAGAGCCTCCTTTTTGCCAGGCTAAACAGCCCCAGTTCCCTCAACCATTCCTCAGACTTGTGCTCCAGGCCCCTCATGAGCTTTGTCACCCTTCTCTGTGATCTCCATGATAAAAAAAGTCTCTTGGATCTGTAACATTCACAAGTCAAAAGTTATGTGCTTTGTTATGCTGCACTGATTTCCTTCACATTCTTCATTTGACTGATTGTGGGAGCGCTTCCCATTGTGTGAAACATCACTGGTCAGATTTTTCTCTCTGTTCTTTCCTGTACACTCTTCTTTAACTCCAATATATTTTCCGAGCCACATTTAAATTCATAATACCTGGTCAATTTCACCAAATATTTAAGTTCAGCTAAAGGCTTTTTCAAAGCAGAAAAACTGATATGGATATTTCGTTTTGGGGGGTAAATTATGCAGATCTATGGCTCAATAAAACACAAGTCTCACTTAAGCCATCTAGTACTTGCAAACACGCTTAAAAAATAAACATAGGACTCTGTTCAGCTGAGCTGTACACTGCTATTTTATTCTCACTGGCTTGCCTCCTATCCTTGTGCAACTGGAGATTCTTGCAGGGGTGATAACTTGCTGTCCCAAGAGAAGCAACCACCTTCACCTCTCTTTCTTATGGGACAAAATATAACACTAAGTGACAGGAAGTTGAAAAAAAAAGCAGAAGAGTACGTTTTTGCTCTGTAGAGGACTTTGTATACAAACCTGTTTAAAGACACAGAAAAAACAGATTTGCAGAGGTCTTTATAAGAGAGATTCAGCTTGCCCATTCACAGGCACACAGTGCTTTTTATCACTGCCTATAGCACCCCAGGCACCCAGACTGGGCTGGCAAATGCATGTGACACAAGGCTTCCTGGCTGTCTATACCCTTCTGGAGTGGTAGCCATAGGCCAACACAGGCTACTCCATAGTGCCTGAGATGACATCTTAAACAGTTGGACTCTGACTTTTTGCAGTTTGGTTCTGCCCTAGCCATTCTTGATTCCTGAATGTAAAACACAGATTCTACCTGAAAAAAAAAAAAAGAAAAAAGGAAAAGTGTCTTAGTGAATGACAGTAATCTCCTCTGTGAGAAGCTCTCTGGATCTAAGGCAGAGTGAAATGCATTGCATGAGCAGGTCCTTTTTCTTTCACAGCAAAATTATTTTAAGTATGTGGGATCTATAGAGCTGTTCTAAAGATCAGTGCCTCTGATTTCTGTCTCAAAAGCCATATGGGCTCACCTAAAAAAATGCAGCTGGGTGAGAGTGGATAATAGTCACGCTTCCCTTTGATAGCTAACCACTCTGTGACACAGCTACTGTCCATACCTAGGGTTTGGGCCAGGGCTTGAGACAACTTGTGCTCAGTTTCTGCTTGTGATTACTTACCCTCCGAAGTCTCATGAACATCTTATTCTCTCATGTATAATGTGTGTATGTACACACATATGGCAAGGGGCCCAGTGACTGAGATGGCTGACATTTAGGGTCTCTTGTTTACTTCTCCACAGGATTACTTTAGTATTTTCTGCTCTCTCTGTTCTTACAAAGAAAAAGAGATGATGTGGCAAAGCCACTAGCTGAATCCCTCCCTGTCTGTACGCCCATCAAAAGAATGGGGAGCATCATTTGGGAAAGAAAGAAGACACACAGCTAGGACTAGGCAGTTCAGGAGATTAACAGGAAGAAAGGAGTTAGCGTGGCTGAGAAGTTTTGCAGGACAAGCATAAGGGAATTTGGGCCCTGTGTTTTGCCCCTGAGCAGAGTCATAGCAGGGAGGGAAGGTGTCTGCTAGAGATGGGAAGATGGGAAGTTACAATTTGTGCTGAGAGGAAGGAAGCAAGGAAGGAAGGAAGCTTCTTGCCCAAGCAAAGCTGCAGCCCTAGGCAGAAGCACTCCTGCCAAGCCAGGCTGGGGTATGGAATGCAGCATGCTTCCCACGCAAGTGTGAAGGTTACACAGAGAATTGAATCTGGGTCTCTCACATCTTTTAAGTTTTTTTACAAAAAGCTTTGAACTCTGCTTCCTTCCCTGCTGTTTAGAAAAAAGGTGGGGAGGGAGGAGAGGAAAGCAAAGCACCTCCATCTTGTCCAGGAGAATGCTTTTTGCCTGTATTTCTCAACCGACATTTAGAAAGGAAAATCATTTCTAAATCCAGATCAGACTTAGTCAAGAACTATGCAAGGAACAGCTCCCAATCAAGCCTCCACACAAACTCAGAAAAACAACTTCTCACACAGAATACAAAGAACAAACCTTGAAATACAAACAGCATATTTCTGGCAGCAAAGTGAGATATTCATGATCACAATTTAGGGTTCAAATAGAACACAGATGCTCAGATGCTTTCTGTGCAACTATTACTAGAAGCTGTGAAAACAGCTAATTGGGTTAAATGCCTGTGTCATGTGAATGACTGTGAAATTTATCAGACATTTATCTGCATCTTTCAGCAATTTAACTACTTATTGAATCTTACTTCATTTATTTAAGGAGAAGAAGGAGTAAGAACATAGCTATGCTTCATTTTGTTACTGATGTGATCTGAAAATAACTATCTTAAGGATTAAAAAAAGCTATATAAATAAATATGAAAGGTTAGATGAAATTTATTTCCCTATAGAAGATACTCGCCCTATGAACCAATATGATTATTTGATAATATAGTTAGAAACTCAGTTCTAATTGTTTAACCTTTCAATCAATAATTGACTATATTAGTCAAAATTCATTAAATCTCTGATAAAGGTTTTACCACAGAAAATACCAACTAAGTTCTTACTGGGAATAGCCTTCAAAAAGTAACAGACATTTTCTTATACCATCAGTTATAAAAGGAAACATAAAAGTCCCTGCTTTAAATCAGCGGTCAAAAAAAAGCATGAAGTGGAAAAGACTGCTATAATCACTCTTCAGAAAATGTCACTCTTTGTCACTAATTTCTCCACCTGAATTTATGGGCTTTTATTGCACAAGTATACAAGCTGTTTCACTCAGGCATCTTTGTTTCCCAAACTGTCATCTTCTTCTCTGTTCCTGGCTGGAAAGCAGTGAAATGATTTTCTACAAGCTCACAAGACCCAGCTGAGCTAACTCAATTTTTACAAATCTGTTTAATACAGCAGTATGATAACTTAATTACTGTTCTCACTGTGCTCCAAGAAGCTTCTGGAGAAAGACTGACAGGTTACAGCTCACCTGGGTGGATGGAGTTTTGTCGTTGTTGTTAAAGAGAAATCTAACAACTGAAATTATTTGGAATGTCTTTGCTCCATTTTTGCTCCCTCTGAAAAGAAATCTTCTACATCTTCCTCAGGTTATATTAAAGAAAAAGATATTCTAATAATTAGATCAGAGAGATCAGGTGCAGATACAGTGGAGAGAGGAAGACTTTTAAGGGTTCTAGATTAAATGTATTTAGGACAGAACTTGTAAATACTGTGGTAATCGATAGCTAAATCTTGTCTGATAGAAACGTAATATAGCACTATTAATTTAATTTTATCCCAGGAGTATAATGCAGGCCAAAAATCCTTCCCTGCTCCATGCAATTGTTCAATGAGCCAGAATTAAAACTTATTTATTAATGACCAAAATAAAATAAAGCCAAATATTTTTTTAAGAACTGGAAAAATAATATAGTACTATTCTTTTCTATGACTAAAACCACAAATAAGAAACTCAACTATGCAATTAACATCCTTCAAATGCAGAGTCAAATGCTTAGCAGTAGTGGAAGTAATTAAAAAAATAAAATAAAATAATTAATAAAACAAAAGACGTACAGATATAACAAAGCCGCAAGGAATCTGACACTGCAAGTAATAGCTAACATGCCTTTAAGAATAACTACTGCTAGAACACATCTCTTGATCAAATTGTAATACAAGTAGAATAACAACATATGCCTTGAGAGATAGAATTTGCTTGCAAGGGGACAAAGAATTTCTTGTGTTTCTTATAACACGTTACTGAAAAATTAGTTCCAACTAACAATAGTATGTACTTTGCCATGTGAACTGTAAAACGTCTAGAAATCTCATCAATGCTTTAAAAGACTGATAAATCACACTTTGAGTTGCAGGTGAAAAATTCCTGCAAAGTGTCGTAAAATACGTTACCAGCATTTCTAGAAGTCATTTTATAGAGACAGTCATGAGAAGCAACTTAAATTCACAGATGGTAATCTGTTTGTCTTGGATTGAAAAATAATGCAAAATGCCTGAGGACAGACATATAAACATGAAATAAAATAAAATTTGATTTAGAAACCCTGTCTAGCTCAAAGAAACTATACTTGAGGATAGACAAGTACCTACTTGAATAATGGTAACACACAGCAGTCTGCATGGTTTAAGGTACTATAAAGATAATGAGTGAAATGAGCATCTCAGCACCAAGCAAGGAAGACAGGTGAGAGCAGAAAGAACTTAGAACTCATTGAGGACAAAATTTTCAATCACCTCTTCACTACAACAAGGATAAGAGAGGCACTATTATGTTTACTTGGTAAACAGCAGCTTTTTGTTTTTCAGTCTGGCCTTGCACTGCAGCATAAATATTGCCTTAAACCCTTCAGAAAACCTTAGTTTGAGGTCTGGGCTTTGGTCTCTATGGCACCTGTTAGCACTGACAACACACTCAAGCTAATAGTGCCATTGCCCAGCAGAGACTAGAGAGGCTGCCTCCACCTCCTGAGGAGATGCCCTGAGCCCAGTAGTGGGACAATCATCTGTTTCATCAAATCTGAAATCAGAGCCTCAGCTCCTGGACTGGAGAAGGAACACCCCAGGAAAAGAAAGTGAACTCTGAACCCAGACACACACATGTTCCTTTTCTAGTCTGTTCCTGGGAGGTATTAATGAACAACATCCCCCCTTGCTTCAGTTGAATCCTACAGTTTCCCAGGAGTTGGGGGGAGAGAGCCAGCAGTGAGCTCCACTCAGCTGAAAAGCAGTAAGCAGGAGCTTGCATCTGTCCAAGAAATGCAGCTTCTCTTTCAGCTAGGATTTTTCAGCCACAGCTTGCTCCTGTCCAAACTGAATGTTGTTCTGAATATGGATTCACTACAAATACAGAGCTCTCAAGGTTGTAACCTCAGTTTAGGATCCAACAGTCCCGCATCTGGGATTTTACTGTGAGAAAACCGTGAGTTAAGATCTAACCTGAGCTCTGACATACCACAGGTTTTGCTCAGCTGTAAGTTATCCCCAAAAGATCATTCTCCGAAAGCAAAAATAGCTGTAGTACAGCAGTACATGTAGTACCTCAGTTACAGGGGGGTGTAAGCAGCAGGCTCTTGAAGAGGGCCACCCTGGAGACCCCTTCAGCAGAAGCCGGAATTTCCGCCACCCTGCTTCTGAGGAGATGATTAGACCAGAAATACTCATCTTTATACTGCAGGGAATCTCTCATAAAGCACTTTCAGAGGAAGACAGGAACTAATCCATTATATTTCAGCTTCCAACAGCTGCAATCAGTTCAGTAGGAAAAAATGGGAAATATGTATATCCTTTTTATTTCTTTCTCTAATTGCAACAACAAAGACCTTTGCTTCTCTTTTACTCTTATTATTCCCCCCATACACCCCATTATTTCATTCATCTGGTCTGTTAAGATCTTCCGTGTTAGGTGGGCTTTCCTTCAAGTTTCACTTTTCTTCTTTCTACTATTGCTTCTTACATCTCAATCCTCATGTGTCTCCTGAAGTCATCAAAGAAAGCCAATTCCTGTGTTAGGAAATACCACATAATTTCAACCTTTCTTCTGTTAAATTACTGTCATCTTTCCTTCTCCCCACATTTCTCAAAGTCTTGAGATAGGTGTCTATCATTTTGCTTGGTATCTTATCCATGCCTGTCATATTGCACTGAAATTTTCCAGCATGACCTTTCTTTTGGCCAAAGAGGTCTTCTCATCATTAATTACTTACTTCAGACCACCTATGACGGTCTGATTCATCCTCTTATTATTCTGATTATTCAGCTGTTTTCCACCCTGCAGATAGTTCTTTACCACTGCTTTAATGCAAAGTTACTGTATCCAACACACATCAGTTTTGTGTTTTCTGTTTCACAAACTGACTCACTTTTCAAACTGTTCTGGGATGGTAATTGTCTTCCTTTTATCTTCACTCTGTGGGTGTTCCCCAGGAATATTCTGTCACTACCCCATTCTTTTTCTTTTCATCCTTGGCAACCAGCATTTTTATCTTCATTCATGGTACGTGTTATGATTTGTCAGATGACAAACCATTGTATTCCTCTTTCCATTCTTTCTCCTTACATATCATTGATTTTAGCTTTGTCTTTTTTTTTCCTTGTATTTTTCCATGGATTAAAAAAAAAAAAAAAAAAAAAAGGCTACCATAATTTGATTTTTGATTCACCTTAAAGCATATATTTTCTTTCATGGCATACTGCCATATGTTGTAGAGAAACCTGATCTATCTCTGAACAAGCCAGCTCAGGATGCAAAAGAACAGTAGATATGCAAATGCAGTTATATTGTTCTTCATACCCAGCTTAGCTCATTAAGAGCTAGCTACATGTCTACAAAGCATTGCTCTCTCTATATATATGGACTCATGTAAGATGTAGGTATCTTGTTCCAGACTTCTCTCATACCCCTGTGGCTGATGTTTTATCACTGATGATTTATCTAGATAATGTATCTAGCTAACCTACTACTAAGATGATGGATTTAGGGCAATGGAGCAGAACCCTACACTCTCTTCCTGGATGAATGACTTCCCATGGGCTTCCAACAAGTAATTTACTCCATCCTGTCATGGTCCCTCATTTTCAGTGAGAGATCAGCATTAACTAGAATGTTACAGTAAGGATGAGGTCGTAAACACTTTAAACATACATCTGGGAAGATGTAGGCAAACTATTGCAATTGTGGTCAGTTGGCACTTGAGCTTCTCCAGTGAGGCTTACTCCCTGCTCAGTTTGGTAGTTAAGGAGAACACACTTTTCAGGCAGGTTTCACGCTCCTGTTACAGTAAATTGCTGTGTGGAGAGTCTGATCTCAGATCCTTAGCTATGCAGTACTAGCAACAACAGTTTCCTTCCAGCTTTGCCTTGTTCTTTTCTTCACTATAGTCCAAAACATCTGTGTAATCTTTTCAGTTTAATTTTTACTTATTCTCCATCTGTTTATAGGGATTAATTATTCCTGTGATATTTGAAATCACTTCCCAAGGGCAACAGCTAGCTCAGAGTGCCTTGAGTTAGCCCCAGCCAGCAAGTAGAAACACGCACCTCTCACTCACCCCTCCCCCTGCCCTGGTGGAAGAGGGAGGAGAATCAGGAAACAAAATGCAAAACTCATGGGTTGGGATAAAAATAGTTTAACGCAACAGCAAAAAGGGAAATGATAAACAATAATAAGAATAAAATAATATACAAAGCGAGAGACAGACAATACAATTGCACAACACAAGGCAGCACCAATGCACAGCCCATTACAAAGTAGTGATCCCCCTGGCAGCAATCACAAACACCGGTCCTGTACTGCCAATCCTGGAAGAGAAAAGACCAGGACTGCACTTCATATTCAAGTGTGATTACACTGTGCTGCCTGTCCCAGGGAAACAAAGAGTGTCTCTGATGCCAGCAACTCCCCCAGGCAGTGAGTTCCTCCCCCTTAGCCAGTCTCCCAGTTTTATACTGAGCATGACATCATATGGTATCAAATACACCTTTGGCTAGTTAGGGTCAGCTGTCCTGGCTGTGTCCCCTTCCAGCTTCCTGTGAAAATTAACCCTATACCAGATGATCCAGCACACAGAGGAATAGCAGGAGCTTCATCAGCTCTCACTGTTGAAAATGAACTCAAATAATATATAATAGAAATCAAGAATATTTAACAGAACAGGTTCCTTCTGGTAAGGGGATGCTTAAGAATGACATTTGAGTTTCTGCCACAATTGATTTCTGGGAGCAATATTTAAAAGATGAGTTTCTGTCAGAAAGAAACTTTGGCCTACTCAAAGTCAATGGAGTGGACATACAGCAAATGTAAGAATCCTACACTGGATGAGTATTTGGTATAGTGACATCAGGCTTTTGGGGAAAAACCTAAAGGAATATCTTCATGGATCTTAACATACAAATGATAAAGGCCATTTACCTTGGTTTGGGAACTACCATATCCACAGAGACGAATGCTGAATCAAATCTACCATTCCCTCTGGGAGGCACAATCATTCCTCAAACAAAAGGAGGAAGCCCATAAATCACCTGAATAATTATGTGACTTTTTTTGGCCATCTCCACCATGAGATTCATATTGGAAGCAGAAGAACTAATAAACTTTATGCAAATTAAACGTTGTCAATGTAAATGTAAAACAACATTTGTGTGTTTGTGGACTACATAGTGGAGTCGGTTTTGCACAGCTTTTCCAAGGAAGAAACTGTATTTTCTGATATTTCCACATCATCCATTTCTTTTGTGTGTAGATTTTTCACTGCCATGTGAACAGAAATTGTATTTTTCTACATTGTGGGGAGAAACAAATAGTGGAACAAAAGCAAAATCTACATGATCTACGTGGATAAACATGTGCCAAACAGGGAGAAACAGAAGAGCAAAAGCCTGGCAGCACTACCCAAAAATACAACCCACAGACCATACATAAACTCCTAGCTAAATTCCTGATATACAACCATATCAGTAAAAGCATGCTGAAGATCAATGTCCTTAAGCATATTTTTGGTATAAAATATATAAGCCTGACAATGAAAAAAAATTAAGACAAAAAGCATCCTTGTTTTTTCAGGATGGTAAGACTGAGCTAAGAGTAATATACAGTTCTAACTTTCCTGATGTTCACTTTGCCCCATAGTTAGCAAATGCATCCTTACAGAGTCTGTCAACTTCCAAACTATTCTCCCTTTACTGTCCACTTTGTAAAATAGGGGTAATGCTAATCTGCTTACATAATAGAGCTAACAGGGACATTAGAGGTCCATGAACTGACAGTAGTTTGACCCAAAACCTGTGTCATATACTAAAATGAATACATCTGACAAACTCTCCATTGAGAAGTTTTTTGTGCCTTTTTAGAAAGACAGATATCTGTCAATACATACAATACATACATCAGATGCTGATGTATGTCATGGTACACTGGTGAAGTTCCCAGTGACTGGAAAAGGGGAAACATAACCTTCCTTTATAAAAGGGAAAAAAGGAATACCTGAGGTACTACAGTACCAGAGGTGCTACACTCACCTCTGTGCCTGGCAAGATCATGGAGCAGATCCTCCTGGAAACTACGCTAAGGCACACAAAAAAGAGAGGGATGATTGGTGACAGCCACCACAGCTTCACTAAGAGCAACCCACACCTGACAAATTTGGTGGCCTTCTACGAGAGGGTTACAGCACTGATGGACACTGGAAGAGCAACTGATGTCATCTACACGGACCTGTCCAAAGCATTTCATATTGTTTCACACAACCTTCTTGGCTCTAAAATGGAGAGATATGGATTTGACAGGTGGACCACTCTGGATAAGGAATTAGCTGGGTGGTCACACTCAAAGAGTTGCAGTCAACGGCTCGATGTCCAGGTAGAGACCAGTGATGAGTGCTGTCCCTTAGGGGTCTGTACTGAGACTAGTGTTACTTAACATCTTTGTCATGGACATGGAAGTGGGATTAAATGCACCCTCAGAATGTTTGCAGATTACACCAAACCAAGTGGTTTGGTTGACACTCTAGAGGGAAGGCATGCCATTCAGAGTGATCCTGAAAGGCTAGAGAGGTGGACCTATGTGAACCTCATGAAGTTCGACAAGGCCAAGTGTAAGTTTATGCACATAGGTCAGGGCAATCCAAAACATGGATACAGGCTGAGCGATGAGTAAATTGAGAGCAGCCCTGCAGAGAAGGACTTGGGGGAATGGGTTGATGAAAAACTGAATATGAGCTGGAAATGCGCACTAGCAGCCCAGAAAGCCAGTTGCATCCTGGGTTTCATCAAAGGAAGTGTGGTCAGCAGGGTGAGGGAGGTGATTCTAGTCCTCTACTGCACTCCCATGAGACCCCACCTGAAGTACTGCATGTAGTCCTGGGGCCCCCAACACAAGAAAGATATGGTTCTGTTAGAACAGGTCCAGAAGAGGGCCACAAAAACGGTCAGAGGGCTGAAGCACCAGAACTGTGAAGAAAGATTGAGAAAGTTGGAGATGTTTAACCTAGAGAAGAGAAAGCTGCAGGGATGACTTGTAGCAGCCTTCCAGTACTTAAAGGTGGGCTACAAGGGATCATCATAGGACTCCCTTGTAAAAGGAACAGCAGGCTCAATATGCAGACCAGACTAATTTCTTAGGGAAGTCTGCTGCCTCTCTGGGGCCAGTGGTAAAGACGTGAAGAGAAAATTTCCTGCTCTGGTATGGCCCTCAGATTATTATTCACTATTGATTTTTCAGGTAGGCAGCAATGAGGTTGCAATGGGAAATCCAAGGGCAATCAAAAGTGATTTCAAGGCCTTGGGACAACTGCTTGAGGGATCAAGAGCACAAGTAGTATTCTCCTCTGTCCCACAGTTGCAGAGTATGATGAGGGAAGATACAGGAAGACCCAGCAGGTCAATACCTGGCTGTGGAACTGTTGTCAACTGGCAGAATTTCATTTTTTTTGTTCCCAACTCAGTTTACATGACACCTGGCCTGCTGGCAACAAATGGGGCGTATATGTCTAAAAAGGGAAAAGAATCCTTGTGCAGCAGTTAGCAGGGCTTTAAGCTAGATTTGAAGGGGAGGGGGAGAAAATCAGGTCCAGTAGAGACAAACCCAAGAGCAGCATGCCAGCATTTGCAGGATGGGGTGCTAGTGAAGTCCTTCGTTTTGCTGTCTCAGTGGAGGTAGGGGATGGAGAGCCATGCAGTAGAAGAGACAGAAGTGTTATAGATGTGTTAGAAACCACATAACTCCTGAGAATGGCCACAAAGGAATTAGGGTTTCTCTCCCCAAAAAGGTGGCATGATCTATAGCCCAATTGAAGTGCATCTCTATCAATGCACACAGCACAGGCACCAAACAGGAAGAGCTGTGCAGCAGAAAAACTGTGATATAGTTGCCATCAGAGAAACATGCTGAGATGATTTGCACAACTGGAATGTTGCAATGGATGGCTATAAACTCTTCAGAAGGGACAGGCAAGGAAGGAGAGCAGGTGGGGTAGCCCTAAATGTTACTGTGTGTTTTGCATTTCTAGATCTTAATGATGGTGACAATTGGGTTGAGAGTTTATGGGTAAGAATCAGGGGGAAGGCCAACAAGACAAATATCCTGGTGAGAGTCTGTTACAGACCACCCAACGAGGATGAAGAGGCAGATGAAATATTCTGCAGGCAGCAGGGAAAAGTCTCACGATCACTAACCCTTGTTCTCGTGGGGGACTTCAGCTTACCAGATGTCTGCTGGAAATATAACACAGGAGAAAGGAAACAGTCTAGGAGGCTCCTGGAGTGCGTGGAAGACAACATCCTGACACAGTTGGTCAGTGAGCCAAGTAGGGAAGGCACCCAGCTGGACCTGTAGTTTGTGAACAGAGGATGACTTGTGGGTGATGGCTGGAGATTGCCTTGGGCATAGCAATCATGAAATGATCACGTTTTCTGTTCTTGGAGAAGTAAGGAGGGGATGGTCAGCAGAACTGCCACCTTGGACTTCCAGAGGGCAAACTTTTATCTGTTCAGGAGGTTGGTTGGCAGAATCCCTTGGGAGGTAGTCCTGAAGGTCGAAGGAGTCCAGGAAGTCTGGTCTCACTTTTCAAGAAGGAAGTCTTAAAGGCACAGGAACAGGCTGCCTTGTGTGCCAGAAGACAAGCCAATGGGAAGAAGGTGAGCCTGTCTGAACAGAGAATTCATGACCTTTAGAAGAAGGGGCAAGCAACTAAGGAGGACAACAAGGATGCCATGAAGTTACACAGGGAGAAAATTAGAAGGGGCAAAGCCCAACTAGAGCTGAGCCTAGCTGCTGCTGTAAAAGACAACAAAAATATTTCCATAAATATACAAGGAACAAAAGGAAGGCCAAGAAGAATCTCCGCACTCTGGTGGATGACAAAGTATGAGGGAAAGGCTGAGGTACTAAATGCCTTCTTTGCCTTAGTCTTTAAGATTAATACCAGGTATTCTCCAGGTACACCGCCCCCTGAGCTGGGAGACAGGGATGGGGAGCAGAAAATGGTTAGCAACCTGCTACACCACTTAGACATGTACAAGTCTGTGGAGCCAGATGGGATCCATCCAAGGTTTCTGAGGGAACTGTCAGAGGTGATCAGCAAGCCACTTTCCATCATTTATCAGCATTCCTGGCTAAACAGGGAGGTCCCACTTTACTGGAGGTTAGCAAATGTGACACTCATCTACAAGAAGATTATGGAGCAGATCATCCTGAGTGCCATCATAAGTCACGTACAGGACAACCAAATGGTCAGGCCCAGTCAGCATGGGTTTATGAAAAACAGGTCCTGCTTAACCAACATGATCGCCTTCTATGACAAGGTGAACTTAGTGGATGAAGGAAAGGTGTGGATGTTATTTACCTGGACTTCAGCAAAGGCGCTGACACCATTTCCCTCAGCTGGCTGTTCATGGCTTGGATGGGCATAATCTTCGCTGGGCAAAGAACTGGCTGTATGGCCAGGCCCAAAGAGCTGTGGTGAATGGAGTCAAATCCAGTTGGCTGCCGGTTACAAGTGGTGTTCCTCAGGGCTCAGTAGTTGGGGTCAGTTCTATTTAATATCTTTATCAATTATCTGGAGGAGGGGATTGAGTGCAGATGACATCAGGTTGAGTGGAAGTGTTGAGGGTGGGAAAGCTCTACAGAGTGACATGGACAAGCTGGATTGATGGATGTGAGGCCAATTGTATGAGGTTTAACAAGGCCAAGTGTTGGTTTCTGCACTTGGGTCACAACAACCCAAAGCAACAATACAGGCCTGGGGAAGAGTGCCTGGAAATGTGCCTGGCAGAAAAGGACTTGGTTGTGTTGATCGACGGCTGGCTGAACAGGAGCCAGCAGTGTGCCCAGCTGGCCAAGAAGGCCAACAGCATCCTGGCTTGTATCAGAAATAGTGTGGCCAGCAGAACTAGGGAAAGCCACACTAGGCCACTCACGAGGCCATGTCTCAAATACTGTGTTCAGTTTTAGGTCCCTCACTACAAGAAAAACATTGAGGTGCTGGAGTGATTTCAGAGAAGGGCATGTGGTAAACAAGGGTGATGGGAGGTAAAGAGATGTGACCAACTAAAGACATTACTTTTTTTAATTATTATTATTTTTGAGTTTTTTAGCAAATTTCTTAAGAAAGGGGAGATACCACAAAGCATTGCTAAGGACTGCCTAGATGGAAATAGGTAAATGCTATCTACCTTTATGAGATTTTCTCAGAAAAAACAATAATGTGGAGATTTATGACAGTGGAAGGAATGCGTAATTATTTTTACATCCAGACATCTAGTAACAGTCAGATTGGCTCTGCAATATATAATGATAAAGTCAGCTTCCTAATCTAGTAAATCTTTTCAAGTCAATGTATTCCACTGGGCAAATTCAAATGGCTCCTTTCAATACTGGACAGTATGCTGGGTCAGCCTGGGTAGGGCTTGAGGAGTCTGTTTCTTTCAAGTGCACAAAGACCAGCACTTTCAGATCTGACACCAGGCTGCATCTGGCCATCAACTTCCGTATGTTGTTTTTTCCCCAAAAAAAGTAAGCTCAGAATAATACAAAGGACAAAACCCGCACGGTGTGAAAAAAATTTTTACCAACTGATCTTTGCAGACCAAGTTCCCTCCTCTAAGTCCCTCTCATTTTAGAGCCACAGAGAGACTGAGGTTTCCAGCACACACTGCACCATCTCCTATACATCCCTAGACAAAGTTTTTCTTTCCATATTTTTCAATTTTATATACATTGCACTGCTCTTCCCAACAAGACACAGGCACACCAAGGACCTTCTCTGCATCAGACCAATTGAGAATACGAGAGAATGAATCTCTCACTCCAAATATACTACCAGGTGACACCAAATATAAACAAGCAATTTTCTTACTAGTACAGAGATTATATAAAAAGAAAGCAAGTTAAAACAAACAAACAAACAAAACAAAACAGGAAAAAAAAAAAAGAAAAAAAAAAAAACAAAACATGTACTGCTGTACAAGAATAATGCATTTTCAGCTTAAATTTCAATACTACCACCCATTTCTGATTGTCTGGTTCCTTTCAGGGTCCAGCCAGGTAGCTGAGGTTTTTCATCAGAAGAAGGAGTCCTTACCTGACACGAAAACAGCCCAGCTTGTGCCTATGACCATAATACCTCTTCTGGGTGTGAGGGAGCACTGCCAGCTGACAAGCTTGAGAATTTTAGACAGCTGCTTATATGGGTTTTATGCTTATCGTCACTTAAGCACATCCAAATTATGAGAGTGGAATTCATGACCACGTCTCCTGCGAACCTCTCCAGTTCTTCTGCAGTGAGTTGCCTTTAGTCAACCTGCTGGCAACAATCCAGTCTGACTGCAACTAAATAAAAGGCGTGCAAATGTACTGAATTACAGAGAAGAGCAATGCTGAGGAAATAATGCATCCACTGAGACATTATTTACTCAGACAAAATCTAGAACCCCACCGCAAACTTTTTAATCCCCACCAGGCACCCTGCTACTAAATCCTTAAATATTGATTTATGAATGTTCATGTTTACATTATAAATTCAAATTTATATTAATAACCTATTTTTGGATTCATATAGTGTAGGAACACTTGCCGCTTAATTCTTTATTCAAGGAATTTTTATTCATTAAACGTATTTCAAACAAAGTGTGCTTGTTGGCTCCTTTTCCACTATAATAGCTTTACAGTCTTTCAGCTGAAATGTCCATAAAGCAGACAACCATCAGTAATGGAAATAATGCAGAAACTAAAATTAGTTCCTTATTATTCAAAAAGCTTTTAATAATTTTCCCTGTGCTGCAGTAAATTGATTTGTGGAATGACTAGATTATTCTGTGGAATATGAGTCAATTACCACTTCACTGTACAAGAGGTATTAAATTATGCACGGATTTCAGCCTTTTGAAATACTTCAGTTTGTGGTTTCTTCCCCAGTCCTCCAATTTGCTCTAGGCCAAAATGTTTTTAGCCATAGACTTCCCTAAAAATAGTTTGTTTCTCCAGCCACAAATATTGTAATATTGCTAAATCCATTGAGTTTGTCGAAATACTTTGGAATTTCTTCTGAAAGCAGTCTACAATATATGATTCTTCTGCAAAAGATAACTGAGAGAAAGCCATGTCTGTTGTTCTGTTGCAAACACTCCATTATAGATGTTGCAGAGATAGATGAAAATATTTAGGCCACAGTATTTCTAATTTACAGTTAAAATTTAAAAACAAAACAAAACACAAAACAACACAAAAACACACCAAAAAAAAATCAAAATTACTGCATATGACCTGTGGAATGAAGCATCAGGCCAACATTAATTCACTGGTCAGGAATGCAGCATTATACAATGTGAAATTACAAGGAGGAAGGTTCAAGTCTTTCTGTTCACTTTTCAAATTCTAGAAACTCTGTAAGCAAACTTTACTGAGCTGGCACTGACTTGTAAATCAGTCTTATACTACAAGTCACTGCATGATTTTTTTCCAAACCCATTTAACCCAAAGTCAGAACAGTAAATAAAAGTATCTATTGCAGGTATTATGTAATTTTTAAGGAGTATATCCATTCTTTCTAGAAACTAAACTGAGAAAACTCACTAGCTTACCATAAGATAACAGAAGCTTTGAAAAGTTAGTGGTTTAGAGATCATCTGACATCTGATTGGTCCTAGTAACCCAAGAATGTCAGTCTAACACAATTCCCTTGTCTGCATGACCTCCCTGCTGTTCCTAATAACTCTATTTTTAAAAGTTCCATACTTTTTCCACTGGAATATATGAGTTCATCCCAAAAGGTCAGTTGCAAACTAAATCCAATGCTGCATTCAACTAGAACGTTCTTATAGCCCCCTTAACTAGAATGAAATAAAGTGATCTGAACGAAGACAATCTTGTAACATCATTAGTTGTTTTGCTTTATTAGTCTGCAGGCATTTGGATTTCCACAGTCTAGTCCAAGAGATTAAATTTGAAGTAGGTTTTAATGTAGGTTTGTGCTGTGATTATTAAACAAGTGGAGGCTGCTATCATTGCACTTGTTTATCATGTCCAAAAAAATCAAATCAAATCAAATCAAATCAAATCAAATCAAATCAAATCAAATCAAACCAAATCAAATCAAATCAAATCAAATCAGACCAACTAAACCACAGACATTTGAGATTGAGACACCTATTAAGTAAATAAACTATATTTCTTATCCTTGCTTTTCCTCACATTGAATCACATTATGCCCAGCTCAGTTCTTCACCACCAGCTGAAATCTACTCTATATGTTGAAATCCCTGAAGCAACAAGAAATGTGTTTCACCATAGCACCTCTGGTTATAGCATGTCCACATAGCTGAAAGGCCAAAGTAACAGATTAGACTGAACTGCCCAGAACAGATACCAGCATGAGTAAATAAGATGTTAGAATAAAGAGCCTATTAACACTCTCTGCTCACATTTGGCTGCTTGAATAAAAATAGCTAAACATTATAGGCTAAGCCTATACGAGAGCTGAGGTACAATAATATTGGTTTTAAAGTTTGAAAGAAACACATTGACAAGTGATTAATTTGAGTCGTTAACTCTGGGTAAGTCTGGAAGAAATAAATTAATGATTACATCATTTTTTTTCACAATCACAGGTAACCACTTGGTATTATACTGTGTGCCCTTATCAAACTATTTTTTTAAGTCACACCACTGCAGGTCTCAATCTAGAAACCGGGAAACACTTGAACTTGTTCACAGTCATAATCTTTTAGCTCTCCTCCCCCCTGTTTCCTTCTCTAGACTAAACCAGCTCTACTGTTTTCATCTCTTCTCATTAGCCAGGGTGTCACTCACTGTTACAGTTTCAGTTCCAGGCTGAGCAAGTCCTTCTGGACTGTGGCAGATGAGACATACTCAGTATCCAAGGTAAGGCCTCATCAAAGCACTGTACTCAGAAAGTAATTCACTTATAGTAGCCCTAAGACTGTGTTTGCCTTTGTAATGACCTTAATATATTGGTAGTTTATAGTTAGGAGCTTAGTAGTGGATTTTTAAAATCAATATTTCAAATCTGGCCAAGTCAGCACTAGCTCTAACTCTGCTGGTTTCTTGATAATGCTACTTGGTCAGCTATTTTCTTGGCTGCATACCTATAATATTTTAATGCACGTTGGTTTAGCAATGTGGGAAGAATTACACTAGTATTAACCATATGGTTTGTGTTCCCTGAAGGAAAAAAATTTGTCTCCAGAGTTTTTTCTCACTTTCTAAGAGCTATGCATTTCCCACAAAGTCTAGCTTTACCCTTTCATCACAACTACTTTATAATAAGACAGAAATTACTGTGCTGAAGTAAAAAACTAGAAAAGAAAAAACAAAATAAACAAAAAAAAACCCCAAAGTAACCAACACTTGCTTAGCTACGAACATTATTAGACACTCAATTCACTCAATTTCACTAAAAGTTTGTAGTGTCTCAGCCTTGGTTCTTTCAATGTGTTAACCCCCTGTTTAATCTTGACCCTACTATGTGTTTTATTTAGAAAGGGTTTTTTTCCCTTTAGTTTCAAGAATTTTCTTTAAGTAATTATGGGTGCTTGTATCTTTACTTCAGTTATAAGATTTGTGTTCCATGGGGGGAAAAATGCATGTTTTCATCTTAGGATGCTAACTATTCTCAGTGGAGTAAATTTTTCTGGTCTCATGAGTTTTGCATCCTGTTTCACATCATGCAATGCTTCAACTAGATAGATGAAGATTTCCTTCATGGAAGAACTTATCTTCTGAAAGTTTTTCCCCTTGAGGTCAACAAGAGCCAGTTCTCTCATTTCCTAATCAGATTTTCATCTTAAACAGTTAGATAAAGTGTGAGAGACCGTGTCTTCCAAGCTTATTTTAAGAGAAAAAGGAGAAGAAAATACACCCCAAAAGACAACCCAAACAACCAAGACCAGGGAAACTGCTTCAGACTAGGACTGCTTCACATGGGCTCTGAACCCAAAGTTATTGCTTCCCTCCGCAGTAAGGAGGAAGCCCTCGTTTCAGACGTGCCATTGCCTGTAGTCTCTTTTACTTCTAGGATTGCATCGGTCCAGCTGTGTGTCTTTTTTCACTGCCCTCCACATGTCTGTCAACCCTGATGAAGCCCAAGCTTAGCATCCTACCCCTTCCTGCTCACAATGTGTGTGCCAGGTTGTGAACACCACTTCCTTAGAGGTGCCCCAGTACTCTGTATCACCACTTTTTAGGGTGCTTTTTAAACCTGGAGTAGTCTCTCATTCCTTTCACTGCCAGCAGAGCTGGGAACATGCATTTGTATAGCAGCCTGATGGATGGGAAGGATTGTAATTTCAATCTCTGTGCATAAGTGCTATTAGCCATCCACCAAAAATTAAAGCTATTTTTTAATTAGTAGTTCACATCAGACTCATATTTACAGCTTCTAGATGATTATTCACCAACCATCTATCCATTCAGCTGCCCTTCTTCTGCTACTGCTATTTACAGTAACACTTCCTTTCGGTTTTAGAAACACATAAGAAAAAAAGCTGATGCTTTCATGCAAAAATGTAAAAGCAAACATTCCCCTTTATCTGTCTTCATATTGAAAAAGTTGATATGATGTATTTAAACATAACTGTATTTACAGGCTAGCAATTTTCACTGAAAAATACACAATAATTTTAATTCCAGTTGCTGCTCAGTGTAAATTTAGAGCTTACACTGATATCTTTTAAACAAAACATTGACATCTTTTTTTCTAGATTTACTGTAATTCCAATATCACACTACTGTAATTTGCTATAGACATAATGGGCATGATGGTTTGGGGATACATATTTATTAACACTGTAAATGGATGCTTCAGTTTAGGCTGACTCTTGTGGTAACAAAGGTGTAAAAAAAGACTCCTCTGAAATCTTCCACAGCTTTCTGTGAGCACTTCAGCATAACTGCACAGAAACAATTATTTAATGTTATTACTCAGCATCCTGATAGAGCTGAATTAGCTGTCATAACCCTGGTATGTTTTATTCAGATTTCAAAGCTAGCTTAATAAAGGTAATTGAAGAGCTATTGTTGCCTCCTTAGAGGTTGTTCAGAAAGAATTCCTCCCAAAAATAAAAAGAGAACCTGGTATTTTACCAGAAGAAAATGTGTTTTCAACATGCACTGTTGGGAAAAAATAATAATAATTTTAAAAAACATAAACAGAGTTACAAATACACACTTGTAACAGAGGTCCAGAGGTCATAGATGAGAACAAGGTGGTCTGTAAGACAATAGGTTTGTTATGTCTGTGGTGAAGCATCCTACTTTCCATAGAGTTCTGTATACCTGCTGTCTGAAGAGGGTCAATGACACTGCATTGTATTTGGCCAATTTCATCTTACTATACAATTGGTAAATATATATTTCCTGTAGTAGCTGACAATTAATGCATGTCCTTTAGTATGGACATAAACTCATTGAGCTGATGATTTTTTTGTCATTCATAAAAATCAAAGCCAATACAAAAGTTGCCAATCATGCATACGTTCATTTACATGTACAATAAATGAAGTTGGAAGCAGAAAGACTGCATCCAAATGGTGGGCAAGATAACATTCTGGTATGTGGAGTGACCCCAACCCAAAAAATAAATCAAAGTCAGAAGTCACTCAACGTGTACTTTTACTTGGGCAGTATGGAACAGTCAAAATATTTATATCAGTCATATACATAAAGCAGACAAACTGTAACCTCTTTTCCCACTCACTTTTCTCCTATTCTCCCCCATTTTCTTCTTCTCCCTGTAGATATAGATACAAAATTGTTTCAATAGTTGTCCAAAGACATACTATTCCTACTGACAAGGCTTTTAGGAGACCCATTAAGCCAATAACCAGGTAATACATCATTTCACACTACTTCAGGAAAAGACACAAGTTAAAAAAAAACATACTATTTGGAAGTTAAATCGTATGCTTGAGTATACATTTTTGGTGCCATTTCTTTACTGCCCTGGTCTCCTACCTGCAGTCACATTTATGAAGAGTACGCTAAGTGCACTTTAGGAGAATTTTCATTTTGTCTTTCCCTGAGGCAGTTTTTATTTCACTGTTTCATTGAATCTTATTTCCACAATGTTGCCCCATGCCTGTATTCAGTGCACATGCACAACTGAATACAGTGTGCCAAATTGTTTTCATTTTAATTAGAAAAGTGATATTTTAATGGAAGGTGACTCACAGTTGCTTCAGAGCATTTAGAAGAAGGAAAATGAAAGAAAGAATAAAAAGCAGTATGTCTTCTTTCCTCAGATTTGACGCAGCACAGTCAGCCATTAGAATTTGAAATATCATTAGGAAAAGATTTAGAAGTCTTGAAAGAAGTCCAGGGTATTTACAGAATCAGGGAATAGGTAGGGTTGGAAGGGATGCCTGAGATCATCTAGTTCAACACCCCCTGCTCAAGCAGGGTCACCAGTTGCCCAGGACCATGTCCAGGTGGCTTTTGAGTATCTCCAAAGAGGGAGATTCCACAACCTCTCTGGGAAACATGGGCCAGTACTCAGTCCCCCCCACAGTAAAAAAAAGTTCCCTTTTGTTCAGAAGTAACCTCCTTTGTTTCAGTTTCTACCTGTTGCCTTTGGTCCTGTCATTGGGCACCACTGAAAAGACCCTGACTCTTTTCAAGAGGTGCATCTTTTTTGAGGACGTCTCATAGATCACCTTTTTCTCATCTATGATCTGTATTACAATATGCAGTTGTAACCATGTTTATGCCTTTTTTTTTTTTTTTTTCTTCAAGAGGAGGGTACATCTTTGCATCCTCCCTTCAGGCATCTATACATATCTAAGCCTGCTCTTCTCTAGGTTGAACAGTCCCAGCTCTCTCAGCCTCTCCCCATAGAAGAGATGGTCCAGTCCCTGAATCATCTTTGTGGCCCTTCACAGCACTCTTTGCCGTATGTCCATGTCTCTTTTGTACTGGTGGAGCTGAGAATTGTACACAGTACTCCAGGTGTGGCCTCACCAGTGCTGAGCAGAGGGGAAGAATCACCTCCCTCAACCTGCAGGCAGTGGTCCTCCTAGTTCAGCCGGGGACACTGTTGGCCACTTTTGCTTCAAGGATCTATTGCTCCCTGGTGGGCCCATTAAATTACATTTAATAAATATAATTCCTCAATAACTTTACTCCACTGAAACATCATTATAAGGTGCAGACTAATTTACTTCTATTTATCAGCAAAAGTATGTCCTATAGATTTACAGAAATCTTGTGAACACCGCATTAGCAGACAGAGAATATGCAGTGTCAGGGGGTGCTTGAGCTGGAACTTCTACACCAGCTACATGTACCACAAGGATATTCTGATGCACAGTAACCTGAGTGAAACAGACACCCTGGAGCTGCAACCTCCTTGGTAATATTTTAGCTTGTATTAAAAACATAATGAGTTGGTGCCTAATTTGTCCTCCACTTCATTAGTAAGTGTTACGCTTTTATAGATGCATTTAAGTCCCACATCAAAATAATTAGTTCTGTCAGGCTTTCAGTTTGCCTATTAACCTTATCAGAAGAAATTGTCCCATGTAAATGCAGAAAGAGGGTTATGTTTTTAGGGTTTTCAGTGGTGTATTACAGACAACTTACCTGAAACTATTCTACTCATTGTGGCCATTTAGGAATCTCGAGGAAAATACTTTAATGAGAAATTCTTACGTAATGGAGCCTTAAATACTCTTAGATAATCTATTTTGATGATTTAGAAAGAAATAGCTTTTAGTGGAAGATCTTTGATATGGTGTTTTGTGGTCTGTTGTTAAATCTAATGGTTTAGGGTCTAACGGAACATAGTTCCAAAAGCTTTCAGACTGAGAATCTCGGGGGATCTCTAGACAGAGGCTCCTGCAGAGTTTCTAAGTGCCCAGCTCTGCATTTGTTAGGTGTGTATCTTCCTCTCCACAAAGATGCCAGGTTTCTAGACATCTCGTTTAAATATATGTTAAAAAAAAAAAAGAAAAAAATCTTATTTTGTAATTGCAGTTCTTATTCCAAGGGAGAATGAAGCTGCATTTGACTGATTTATGGAACAAATAGTTACCTGAAATTTCATATTTTTCCTTCAAATATATTCCTAGTTGCCATTTCTATTAGCCTTATTATGATAGAATTATTAAGGTATACCTTTTGGTCAACTAGTGGAGGAACATAATTAATAATTTTTTAATCATTATTATACTGTATTGGAATAGATGAAGATATTACTGGACCATTCTGCAGTTACAGAAAAAAAAAATGGTTAACTATTGAACGTACTGCTAGGGTTACTGAATTGTCTTCATTTAAGTTCTGCGTGTCCATATGTTTAGCCACTAAAGTAATTAAAAGTAATTATAAGGAAAAATAATTGGATTTACCCTTTGGTGGTTTTGTCTCCTGAGCCATTATGTATCCAAACTATAAAAAAAAGCAAAATTTTTGGTAAGACATCAACTCTAAGTCCCATCTTTGCCTAACATTTTCCATTATTCAAGGCGGGGGGGGTGGTGGTGGTGGTTACTAAGAATGTCTACTGTTTTGCAAAAGGATCCATGACAACAGCTAATTTACAAAATATTTTCATTGTGTAATGTAGTCTCATGGTTAATATCCAGTAATATTACTGCGACAATAGCAATTTTTGGCATAAAAGTGTTCTTGTTTAAGTACTGCTAGCAACAAAGGCAACAATAGTGGAAAAGAAAATGTGTCAGACCTCAGACTCTATACGAAGTCAGGCAGTGGGACACAGCATGTCTGTCCATGGCAGAATGCACTGTGCTTCGTGAGAGCAGTTCCCTCTGCTCTGGAAGGGAATCATGCACAGGTTTTGTTAACCAATAAAGTGCCACATGCACTTTGTATAACAGATTACCTTAGCCTTGACAAGGCTAATTGCATTTATGCAGTCTGGTCCTTATTTACCACAACTTTTGTTTCCTTTTACTCAGGCTAAGTAACATCTGACTTAGCAGTTCATTATAGATTAATAAGATCTCATTCTAAAAGGTATGCATAATATTCAATAAAACAAACTATGATCCTGTTAAGAGTTTAGTTTATCCTAAGTAGCAGCTGGCATATGGCTTCATCGGATAAGGCAGATATCTACATTTTGGCACTGTCTTAGCCACTAGTAAGAAAATTACTTAACCTGCTTTCCTGGAGCTCCTTATTTGCCCAGGCAACAGGATAGAGAAGATAAACCACATTCCCTACAGCCTTGTCAACATGACCAGAAAATGTCCTTTCTTTCCAGTCAGAATTAACCTGTGAGACAATATAGGAACTCTCTTTGCTGCAAGAGAGCCCAGCCTGAAACAAATTTTTGCATGTTTAGCTTTGAAAGTAGTGTAAACAAAGAGCCTATTTGTGACTTAAGATCTTGATCTCCAACAGAGAATGACATCAGTTAAAGAAACATTACTGCACAAGCAGCTGCAGGATTCACTTCTGCACCAAAGGTTTAATGAATTGGATTTTTTTTTTGCTATTGCTGAAATTTCATCCAATAATTAAACACACACACACACAAAAAGTCCATAAACAAGTCCATAAACTAATTGAAAGTGAGTAGTTCCCACTGCATGGTTTATAGACTTTCTGTATTTAGAATGCTTTATTTTTATGACACCTACAACCTGCACATGAGCTAGGAGGATATCTGCACAGGTCACTCACTGAAAATGTTGAAGATAAAAATGGATCGGTATACACAGTTCTGACTCAGGAGCAAAAGGGGAAAAAAAGGATCTTATGGAGCCTTAAAGCTCGGACTGAACTAGGCTGAGACTAGGCTTTGTTTAGAGTCACTCATAGGGAACATCCTGCAGTTGTAACAGTTCCGTTTATAATGCTTTCTTCCATATTATAATAGGGATCATTAGATTCATATGATTGTGGCAATGAGATACCTGACCTCTGTCTTGTGGTTATCTAACTACAAAATAAGTGCAGGCATTAGGCATCCTGTGGCACAACTGATTTTCATTTTGCTTTTACCTGACTGAAGATGCAAACAGCAGAGAACTTGTAGAAGACAAGGCTGGAATATATTAAACACTGTTAGTGACAGTAAAGTGCCAGAAAGGATAGATATTTTGTTTTTTATATGGTAGCTGAAAAACCAAGTCTGTCTTGTAGCTGTGTCTATGCATTCTCTAATACACAGTGTAGCATGAGGTGGGAGATATCAACTTTTATAATCATATGGTGACTTCAGCTACACACCATCCTTGAAAACTAGTATTTTAATTTTCTCTTCCTGCAAGATGATGGCATTTCCCTGCGCATAGATAAGCAAAAGCTTTGGCCAGGGATCCATGAAGCTTTTCCAGGATCAAACTCCTTTTGTGCTTTCTCCTTGTTTCAGTAACTACTGAAATTTGTCCATCCTGGATTGACTTGTAGTTGATGCTGGTTTAGGAATGGGGAGACAAAGCTGAACTTTATAAGTTTTCTATATTTAGAATGGTTTATTTTTAATGACACCTACATCCTGCACAGAAGAAAGAGGATATCTGCATGGGTCAGAGATAAAAATGGAACATTTATATCCACGCACATACTGGAAATAAAACTGCCTCCTTCCTATCCTTGACATAAGCTGGTTTATAGAAGAACAATATTGAATACAGTTTATGTAGGAATAAAATATGGATTCTTAGTCCTCATTACCCTCCTGATTTTTAGATAGAGATTAAGAGCTGGTTGACCAGCTTTCAAAGCATTAACTAAAATTTGTTCTTTCCTTTCTACTTTCCAAAATATCCAGATAGATTAAAAATTGAAAGTTCGTCCAAAGTCTACATTAAAATCATTACAAATTTTGATAAATTTAACAAAATACAATTATGACTGAAAAATGCTCTAGTATTTCCATATACTGTATCTTGTCCTAAAACCTTTGCTTTCAGTATTTTACAGAATATACCCAAAAATGTGTAAGATTGTGATTTTAATAGAAAATCATTAAAGCCTTTTTTTGTCCACAAAATATCAAGCTTTTAAATAACGTGTATAGAATTTCACATTCCATATTTGACTTCTCTGGAAAATAAATAAATGAATGAATAAATAAATAAATAAATGGTTTATTGTACCATTCTGTTCTGTGGAAAAATGACAAATGGGTTTGAAAATCTTACAGCTTCCATATGCTAGATGTAAATAGACATCCCTGATCTATTGGCCATCCCTTGGACTGCCCAGGCATCCAGAACCATGTCTTTGAAGATGTGTACAAACATCTCAGTTGCTCACATGTCCAGGAAATCAGTTCCTATCCATATTCTAAGATGTGAGCCTGACTTAACCAATATCTCAGAGGTGGTAATTCTGGCATCTAAAACATCCATAGTACAAGCTAAAGTCCTATACAACCACTCAAAACAGTTCCCTATGCTGGCAGACAGCCTTCGCCACAATGACTGTTACCTTTAAACACCACCTTATAAGCTCTGCTAAGAGCAAGACTGAAGCCAAGAGCAGGTGGGAGATGACTGATGCAGCTAAATTCTCAAGCTGGAAGTATTTGTGCTGAAACTACTAAATTGCTTTGATTATCTCTTCTGCCCCATATCAAATTTAACAGACTTGAGAGTCCACTGTGAATGAAATAATGGGAAAGCTTGCATCTAAATTCTACCTCTCTTTCAGTCAACAAGTTAGATCTAATGGCTCCTAATACTCAGGAACCCAGGCAAGTGTTGGAAGCTATTTACATATTCATTCAACATATATGCAGTAAGAGAAATGGTGATTCATTCTATTAGCTGAAACATCCATAAGGGGAACATCCAGAGGGGAACAGAAACTCCTTTCATTGCTTCTGTTAGCCATCTGGCAACTGAACAGACCTTGAACATGCTCAGCCTGAGACAACAGAAGAGTTTGAGAAACCGCTGCCCAAACTCTTAGCAAATCCCAGGAGCCAAGGAGTGGGGTCACAACCTTTTTGCTCATCTCCTTGGGATCTTACCTCTGTACCTCTCTGCTGAAACAGCTTGGGAAGTGTTACAGAAATCATCTGTGCCTGAGCAGAAAAAGGCCAGAGATGGAGTGAGGAAGGGGAGAACAGTGGCAACCAGAATGGAGGAGGACTAACACCCCAAAGGAGACGACATGGTTTTGTGGAGCTGAATTGAAACAAAAGCCTTGTGTCATCCCAGCTTGGACTAAGTCTTATGAAGGAGGAACTTAGTCCCCTTAGCACTCACCGCAGCAACTTTGACACTTCAGCTGCAGAGGGTTCCCAGTGCTGAAGATGGAGATGAGATTTCCTCATGCTTCATCCATGCCCTTCTTCAGTTGTCATTCTTCCTTGTATAAACTTGAAATCTCTAAATCAGATTGTTCCTTTTATTTTGTATTCCTTTCATTTGCTTCCCTAATTAATTTTCCTGTGCTGAAAAGGACTGTGACATTCTTGACTAAATCAGTAGAAAATACCTTGCTGCTTCACAAATGCATTTAAATCACATTTGTGAATTTATGAGAGTGGGTGAGTTGGACAACTATAAAGAAAAGCTGAATTGTTTTCAGTTTTGAAAATAAATGGGAACTTGAATCATCCCTCCCTAAATAGTTTTTTTACAATTTCATTTTTTTTCTAACAAATCTGCCAATTATTACAATGCTGTAATTCTTTACAAAACAATAAAATGTAATTAAATGCCCATAAGCTTTGTTAGTAAAATGAAACATCTTGCCCTAGAATTAAAGCCAGGGGTCTGATCTGACTCTATATGCACATGCAAATCCTTTTGTGCGCTACCAAAATGAGCATGCATGCAGAATATTATTTGTTGCCCAGCAGAGTACATAATGAGGGGAGTCTACCTCCTCCAGTAAGAGAATTAATATTTCAGAGGTTTCTTCGTTAAATTTGTATGTTGTGCAGAAATATCTTGTTTAAAAAACTATGTGACTAGATGTTTGGGTGTATGGGAGAATAAATCTGTCCCGAACCCAGGTGGTGAACTCCATACTCCTCTCACAGACTGCGCAGCTAGTGGGTGGAACTTGAGATGGAAGACGGACACACGGTTCTGCTTTCCTTCAACTTAGCTTGAGAGGAAGGGAGACCATGCTGCATGGTTGGGGGAATAAAGCAAAGAGTGTGCAAGGGAGAAGTGTTACTGGCAGGCAGTGGCTGGGAATATAAACTGCTGCTTCAACTGATCCTGTTACTCCAGAAGAGTACTACACAGGCAGGACACAAGGTCAGTGCAAAGAGGAATAAAAGCATGTTGACTTGGCCAGAGTTTTGCTGAATAGAGGGCTGGTGCTCTCATCCTCCAGTTGTTCTCTCATTTCTGAGGCAAATTTAGGAAGGCAGCATGTCCACCTTTGGGTGAAAGGAGCAACTCACATTACTCTCAGAGGAATAAACACTGGCTCTCCAAGCGATGCTTATGGAAAATACCGAAAGTTTATTTCATTCCAGTTGCAAGCTGTGTTAATGTTTTTTGTTGTTGTTGTTCTAAGTTATGAACCTCATTTAAGAGCTTTATATGTTTGTCACTATTTACCCTCCTTGCTCTCACCAATCATATGCTTCAAGAACAATACCGAGGTGTTTTGATTAGTATACTCTTAATTTACTTGATGCAATTACTAAATATGTGTTACCAAGAACAAATATTGGCATAGATTTCTTGAGTCCCATGCCAAAGGCAAGGGAAATATTATTCTACAGAAGCAAACTGATGTACTGAGATCAGGATTCACAAATGGAGAGGGAAAAATTGCAGACAGCACTAACGACTTAATGGCATAAGCAAGGTGCCTACTCAACAGCATCTCCTAAGAATAGATGCTCCTTGTTGTACACGATTCACAGAGGTCAGATTTTTCTCACTATACATATTTGGTGACAAAGGGGGATCCTGGCTGTGGACCAGGCTGTAAGAACTCCAACTGCTTCTCTTCTCTGAACATATTTTCTTTCATGTTGCAGAAACTGCTATCCTCTAACATGCACCCAGCATTTTCATTAAGTTATAGCATACAACATTTCAACACTTAAGAAGCCCATATGATAGGCTTCTTTCCCTAACAACAAAATAGATAACGCTCCTCTTTCACTTCTTCACACTCTCCCAGATGTTTCCTCACCAGTTATGAATTTCACAGCCTTTGCTTCGATTCTCTCTCAGGTGGGTCACTGGCCCATTAAAACTGGCCCATTAAAAAAAAATTAATGTTTCCTTTGAGGCCTATCCTAAGGTAGCTGATTGTCCCAATCTATGTATTTAAATGCACAGTTCAATCAATGGCTTCCCAAGTATTTTCTACCTATTACTCCCTTCTCTTGTTCTCTGTCCATTTCTGTGTCTCCCCTTCTATGCCTCACAATGCCTTTTGTTTTACCTTTATTATCAATTTGTTTATCATCAGGTTCTCACCCAAACTGTACCTCTGCCCTGGATCATCTGCTTTTGTGGTTACTTTGATTTTGATCCTTTTTCACATTTAATCAATGCTTGCCATTTTCTAACATAATTCTTGATCTTTGCACCACCATGACAGTAGAATAAAAAAATGCCTCTTGGCAAGGTGCTTATAAGAGGTAAAAGATTTATCTTGACAGAAAGTCCATTTCTCTGCTCCTCTTTTGTTCTCAGTGGTTTTTGAAGCATCTCATCATTTTAACGGCAACAAAAAGCTCTGTGAAACTGTTGCACTGCATGTCAAGGTCAAAATGACCAAAACCAGGATACAGCTGTAAAATTAGCTCATATGTTTCCTAATATAACATTTATTTTAAGATCTAATTATTTTTATTTGCAAACGTGTCCATAAATCAAGCAAGTGACACTTACTAAAGCACTCTCATATAAGGAATCTATTTGCCAAGATACTTGTTTCACATTTCTGTTGTTCATAAGCCCTTTTATTTAGCATCTTAAATGCAAGTATTCCTAATGTTTTAAAGAATACATGATTCAAAATGCTGGGCCAAACTCTGAGCCCTTGATTCTTCCTGAACAACTCTTGTCATCCCAAATAAAAAAGGAGCTACTAAAGGTTATACTAAATATGAATAAAAGATATCACAACACTGCCCGATAAATTGCACTTAAGGTGTTTGCTGTCCACAAAGTTATCACCACTGACCCAATATAAGCACACTCTTGACAGAAACTACATTTAAAGTGTCTTTCTTATAAGCTTTGATTTTGAGAAGAAAAGAGTGTCCATGTAAACTCCCATCTTTGTTTAATGTATATACACACACTAAACAACCACACTGGTACTTGCAGAGTGAGGCTATTCACAAAATAAGAAATACATTAAAAACCTATTTTTTTGAGCTTGCATTCTTTTCTTTATGCTCTTAGTCTCCAAAAAGCAAATAACATGGGCTGTGGAGTTTATCATTTAGTCCAGCATTGTACACCACAAGCTGGTTTGAGTCATTAGAGGGCAAATGCTAAGCCCCTGTGTCATCTCAGGGAAAGAGCTGTCTGTGCTTCATGTACCTCACATGGTACACACATTTCCAGCTCAGAATAATCCCTATAGAATTCTATAGGAGGTAAGGGAAATACATCAATGGAAGTGGCCTTTTACGATGCCAAACTATCCACAAGCGCTCATGTGAAAATCAACACATTCCAGTGAAAAAGGGCTTGCCTGCTTTGCTTGAGACAGCATAGGAGCCAAATTTTTATTCTAAACCATAAAAGCTGACATTGTCTTTTCCTATCCCCTCCCCCAAGACAAGGAAAAGCTCTAAATGGTTACAATTGTCTTTTCTCACACCACTGAAAATCCAGATTTTCAACCAGCTGCCATCTGTATGAACCAGAGTGTGAGGGATTCAGGCATTTAGACAAGAAGTTGCCACTGTTTTTCTTGTTTAGTACCCAGTGAATTGACAATTTAGGATAGTGGTTATTGGCTAGACTCTTAATGCTCTGGATTTCTTGAGCAAAGACTGCAAAGATTTAAAAAATAGTCACACTTTCCCCTTCCTGATTGGAATAGTCTTGCCCTGATGGATGAACTCACCCAACAGTGGCCTTCAACATTCCAGTGAAACATCCATGGCACAAAGTTATTGCAAAGATTCTGAACAGCAAAAAAATGAAACTTATCAGATGACACATTTTCTCCCCTACAAGATGTCAATGTGTTTTAATGGGAGCAGATAGCTCAGCATGAATGTTATCAGTTTTATCCACAGAATACTTCAGAATGTCAGGAGAGACCCAAACAATGAAGCTAAGCCAGTTTAAATTCATCATCACCCTATTCAAAATTTCTGGTCTTTTCAATTAGTTAATTGTTGTCTGTATTACCGGAGCTTTGAATAAAGACTGCTTAGATTAGTATTTCGTCCTCTAGACTTGAGTCTCCTGTGGCCTGCAAAATATGTATATATATTTTAAGAGTGGTGTACCATCATGAAGGCAAAAATCAGTGAAAGACTTCATCAAAAGACATTGAAAAATTAGGAGTGATGCAGTTTGTCTACGTGCTATGTATTTCTCTTTGAGAACCTGTCCATCCAAAATGACCCTTATTGGCCCTCCAGAATAAATGGCAATTCCCAAATATCTGTCTCCTTGCTATACTCTGTAAGAACTGCTCTACTTAAAAAAATAAAGCAATCAAATGTTTATTTCCAACAAAACCAAAGCAAATCTTTCACTTCCAACAGAAGCAAAGCCAAATTCATTATGATGTTGACTTGCTCTCGAAGTAAAGAAAATGGTATTAAATTTATATCCTTACAAATAAAATGGATTATAAGGAAATTATTTTTATTTATTACACATACATGAGTAAACCCCCAACATCTGATAAAACAATTATTATCTGAATAAATCAGATACCCGTATTTAGTTGCAGACTGGATGTTTTACTCTGATTTAAACATTTTGGTCATACTATCAAAGAACGGAAATAGTGCTGTGAGTTACGTGACTGATCAACATAACATGGAACAGTTGGACTGAGTATAACAAACATGTCCAGAAATAATTTATCTAGGCTATTGTTCAAATATGGTAAACAAATACAACAGTTTACAAATAATTTACCAGTCATTGAGCGTAAACTGCAGCTGGACATACTCTCCAGGTCAAACTGAGCTGCACAAGATAGGACAAGCTGAGAAAAAGATATTCTCCGAGATCAAGGCTGACAGGCAGTCCTGGAAGGGCTCTAACTTGCATCCCACTGTACAGTACTGCAGATCAGTGTGGTGTTTTAGACAAAGTCTTCCCTCTATCTTACTCACTTAAAAGACGTCAGGAACAGGAATATATCTATATGTATACATATAGATATGTATATATATACAGCTCATTTTACTCGCCACTGAGTGCTAATTCTCATTCTGATTCTCATTCCTTTCATACACAGCCAATTTGGCTTTTTGGCAAACAAGTAAAACAAAGGTATTCTGAAAGCTTCAGTCAGTTCTGCTTATTGCCTATAGAATATATATAATATTTTTTCATGGTATATGTATATTTCTGGCTTCTGGCTTCAAGTCCTAGTTCCATAATTTTGTGAAGCCCCATAAAATAATCAAGAAGGTAAGTCTTTCACTTTATGGTGTGCTAGTGCGTCTTCTTATAAACAGATTAATTTTACTTCATGGTAGTCTAAAGCTAAAATGTTTCAAGATTATAATTCCCTCAGGTGATGCTCCAGTGATCACCTTAACATGCTAAAGTGCTTTTTGTGTTTTAACACATTTCCAGGTATTGTGCAAAGTAAATTGCAGGATCTTGTTAATGCTCATTCAGCCATCAGTAAATACTTAGCTCTGACTTCTCTCTCAATAATATCAATGTTATTTTTTGAAGCACAAAACTTTAAAGTGAAAACTCATTTCTTTGCTACTAATAACCCTTTATCATCATCCTCCTCAGCCAAATCTGAACCAGATATATTGAATTTTGTAGCTTCTGCATCTCCTTAGTCCTAACGCAAACATAGTGACCCTCCTTTCCTAGGCTATAATGTGCAGTAGTTACCATAATCCTTGCAAAGGCAGATGCAAAGGAATCATTCCTAACTCTCACCAGACCATATCCCTTGCCCTCAGAAGAGCTGGTGGGAACATTGTTTTGTGGTGATCACAAAATCTTAGAGCAGCCCCATCTCTCCCCTAGCACAGCTGCAAGGAAACAAGTTGGTGTCATTTCTCAGGTCTAAACTTTCACATGTATTTTCAAATTAGGAATAAATAAATAAATAAATAAATAAATAATGTGCATGAAAGACATTAATGTGAACATTGCTGGCTCCTCGACTTCAGATGCAAGCCTTGCAGTATTCAGTAAGGGGAATATCAGGAGGATTTCTGCTTTCTCTCTAGGAACCTGTGCAGGGCAAGATGCCCGTATGGAGGGTGTCTAGTCAAACAATTTGAGAATCAAACTATTTGTGGATCTTTTATAGTTATTTGTCTTCATCTACTCCCTCTTGAAAAAAGTCACTGTCAGGTGCACTCTTCTTGCAATTGTTCCTTTCCGGAAACACTGTTTATGGGGTTCTCAGAAGCAGAAAGCTGCCTCTCCAGCTCTGAAATGCCTTTTCAAGAGACTACTTCTAAATAATGCAAATGTGAATTTATCTTTTCAGTATCAGCAGTAAGCCACATTTGTTTATTCTTCTCCCACTTCCAAGAGAAAGAAACTAACTTTGTTCTGAGTTTCTTTTTCACCTCGTTATTTTCTTGTTATCAGAAAATGTCTGAACTGCTGTTTTGGATGTGTTTTGGACTTGCAGTAAATAAAAAATAAAGAACAAAACTGGGGAAACAAAAAACCCCCATCTTCATGGTCCTTTTTTCTCCCATTACTACAAAGGGCTAGTGGCTAATAACTCCACTGGTGTTACTAGCCATTATCACATACTATAAGAACATACTAGAAAAACAATATTTTACTGCATAGCCCCTTGTCTTTATGCTTAACTACATATTGATACTAACGCCTACCACTACCTGAGCTGTCCATTTACTGATTTGTTGGAACAGGTGAACTTGCCTTTGACCCCCATCTTGTTAAATTTTCAGTGTACGGTTGGTATTTATCTGTTATTATCATGAAAGAAAGACTAAGAATATCTGACACAAGAAATTTCTCCTACAGTTAAGCTTGATTGCTGTGTAGCCTGGTGCCTGGGAAATCATTTCTAGGAACAGACATGTCAACAAAACCTAAGGTTTTAAATAACTAGAAGATGTAAAAATTATACAAATGGTGAATGTAAATTCATTTATACAGGGGAATAAATATTCCTCAAATATTTTTGCAACGGTTGCCTCTAGTTGTTAACTTCTGTCAGCACAGCAGAGAAAACACATGTGAAGAGTAAAGTGATAAGAATAAATAATCAACTGAATTCTGAACGGAGAAATCTTCTCTGCTCTCTGTATTTCAGAGCAAGTGCATTGCATGCGTTTGACAAAGCATTTAGAAAAACAATGTTAGTGTAGATGCAAAGCAATTAGAAGAGATGCAGTAAGCTGCAGTCACTCATCAGGCTGAGGAGGTAGCCTTGTTTTGTGCCAGAGGCTGATTACAAAACTTCTGCAGTAAATGAAAATCTACCAAGACTGTCATTCATCTGGCAGTCATGGTGTCTACCAAAGACAGCAGAGTTATTCTTTGGGCAAATAGATGTGTTGGAAGCAAGGAATTCCTGAGTGGTCCTAAACTATGGAAATAAATGGTTGCAAGGTGTCCTTTCAGCCAAAACGGATCACACTGAGTAGCATCATAGCATTCCTAGCCTGCTTTCTGGCTGCAGAATTGTCTTGCTCAGGTACAGCTTTGACTCATCATTCTTCCAGAAAATAACCTCATCCAACTATTAGGCCTTCTTAGAAGCAGTGCTGCAGGCAAACCGGTGAGAGTTGGGAAGAACTATGAGTTTTCTCTGAGTGCTATTAAGCTCAGTAAAAGAAGACAGTAGAAGAATAAAAGCTTTGAGACAGTTTCCATCCATCTCTGCTTGCCTAAGAGTTCATCCTGAAGTCTTGGGCTTTTATTCCTGGCAATCCAAACATGCTCTTCACTCTCAAGCATTAAAATTTTGGGGACTAGGGAGAGGAAACAACTTTAAAGAAATCTATCATTAATAACACTTCTAGTACAATTTCCATCTACTCTGCCATTGCCATTTTTTGGTAAGCTAGTCATAAGAATAAATGTATAAGCCACGGCTGGCAAACACAAGGCCCACAGGCCAAATCCAACCCTCCACCTTCTTTTATCCAGCCCAGCACTTTGTTTCTACCTGGCGGTAGTGCCGAGCTCCTAGTCCCTCTGCTCCTGCCAGTGTGCTGGTCACGTGTGCAGCGTGTGTGACAAGTGTGCAGCGTTTGTGACATGTGTGCAGCATGTGACACGTGTGCAGCGTTTGTGACACGTGCTGCAGGAGCAGGAGAACAGTGGGAGCTGTGGCTGTTTAATAACAGGACAACTCTGAGGAATGAGCAGTAGTTAGGCATAGTGCTGCAGTCCCAGTCACTTGCTAAAGTTCATGTATCTGGGTAATTAATCAAATGAAATGTGACTGCCCAGCTGGGAATACACCTTTAAGGGGGGATGGTTTGAGCAGATGGGGAAAGAAGGAAAGTGCCTGCTAGGATTTGTAATGGTGAAATACAGCGAATGTCTCTACTGGGAGCACTGGGCATGGTGGAATAAGGAGAATGCTCCTCATGGCGGGGTGATAAAAGGAGAATGTCAGTAGGTATGTCAACCCCCAAAGGAACATTCTCTTTATTCCCTCATGGAATAATGAGGAGAACGTTCATGCCGGGGAACGGCATTATGGGTAATGTTGCTGGCAAGGTATTGGCCATGGGGGAATAAGAAGAATGTTACTGGGATAGATGGAGGGGGAGAATTGACGGAGGAGTGACTGCTGCTTATGGGGAAGGGGGGACTGAAGGAAAGGTGAGCCTGTGTGAGCCTGACTATTATTTAACCTGGGCCTAAAGGGCATCTTGGTCTTTTACTTCAGTGGCACACCATACCATCTTTGGTGGAACAATTTGGATCCCAAAATGTCCAGTAAGAGAAAGATTGATGCAAAAGGAAGGCCATGTAATGACAGATGGGAAAGCGAATACATGTTTGTGTTTCAAGGAGAAAAAACAGTATGTCTTTTGTGTTATGAGACAGTGTCAGTGATAAATGAGTACAATGTACATTGGCCTTCTGAGACCAAACATGGAACTAAATATGCTAAATTTAGCCTCCAAGAAAAACAACTATTGGTGCAAGAATTAAAAGGCAGACTGCAATCGCAGCAGAATATATTCACCAGAGCTATAGCCAAAAATGATGCAGCAGTAAAAGCTAGCTTTAGTGTGGCTGAAGAAATTGCTTGAGCTTCTAAGTGTTTTTCAGAGGGTATATTTTTGAAGCAGTGCATGTTAAAGGTGTGTGAGTAAGCGTGCCCCAATCAACTACAGACTTTTAAAAATCTCAGTTTGTCAAGAAACACCACCACAAATCATGTTAAGGAACTAGCAGGAAATCTGACAACACAGCTGGCCATGCAGTTATCTGGCTTTTTCTCTGGTTGTTGGTGAAAGCACAGGCAACACAGATACAGAGCATCTATCCATTTTTATAACAGGTGTAAAGGCGGACTCCTCTGTCACCGAGGAGCTCATGGATGTAATTGCCATGCATGGGATGACAACCGGGAAGGATGTATTTGATGCAGTGGAGAAGTCCATAAGTAATAATAAATTATCCTGGGAAAATCTGCTAGGACTAACTACTGACAGCACACTTCCAATACGCGGAGAAAAAACAGGCGTGTAGCTTGAATCATCACCAGTTCCAAGTGCTTTTGCAGGAAATGGACTGATCGGCATGAAGATGTCCCATAGCATACAGAAATTAAGTTGCTGAGCAGGCATGCAGTCCTGAAAGGGTTTTTTGACCTTAGGGAAGAAATTGCATTTTTCATGCAAAGTAAACTCGCCTGAGCCATCAGATCCAAACTGGCTGTGTGACTTTGCTATTGTGACATAACTGAGCATCTTGTCCAACTGAATCAGAAGCTGCAGAGATGAAAACAAGACATCATGCAGATGTCCAACATGATCACAGCTTTCCAGTGTAAACTTCACCTATGGAAGTCACAAGTGTACAAGGACAATCTTGCCCACTTTCCTCTTTGTCAGGGCATCTCAGCCTCAGTTCCTGGTGCTCTTTCATACATTCAGACTTCAGAACACAGCACTCACGCTTTGCAGTCTCTGCCAATCCTTTCATCACTGATGTTGACAGTGCACCCCACAACCTTCAGATGGAGTTAATTGATATTCATAGTGATAGTGGCCTGAGAGCAAAGTTTGAAGATGTTAAAATTGAGGACTTCTACCACCTACTATTGCCCCTGCTCTGATGCCACAGCTCCAACTTCATGCTGCCTGTATTCTATCAATTTTTGGGAGCACCTACCTGTGCGAACACATGTTTTCAATAATCAATCTAAACAAGCCAATGCACAGACCATGCATCACCAATGACAACCTCTGTGCTGTTCTACAAATTGCTACAGCACAAGACCTGAAACCAGTCGTAGACACAGAGACCTCAGAAAAACGGTGTCAGACATCTGGCCAGAAAACAAAATAGGTAAGCCTAAAACCTGAATTTGAATATATTTCAGTTGTTGTGTTTGTATTTTACTTTGTATTGTTGTTATTTTCAGAACATGATCAATGAACGAGGATGGCATGTGACATGCCAGTGTCTCAGGTCATTTAACAATATGTTCAGCCTCGTGGTTGCCCTCAAAGGGCTGATCATAATGGTAATACTGTATAAATGTAACTACTCCTTAACAGCTTGCTTAACTGTTGAGTAGTTACATTTATACAGTCCTAAATTTACATTCGGCCCTTTGAAGGCAGCCACAAGGTTGATGTGGTCTCCGGTGAAAATGAGTTTGGCACCCCGGTATAAACCAATCTCATGAGAAGAATCAATTACGTTTGGCATAAATCTTTCTAAAAATAAAAGGGAAATATATTTCAAAGTTACTTCAATTCCTATCCACAACCAAAAACCAGCCATAAAGTCACATTTATCTTTTCACTGATTGATAGCCTTGCTGAGTATTACAAGCTGTTAAAGAAGTCTAGAGGCTTTTTATTATTGGCCAAATGTTAATTCTGTTGAACTGAAAAAAAAAAAAAAACTTCCAGAAAATATATTAATTTGGCTCTATGAATATGCTTTTGCAGTATATCCCACTCACTATCATCATGACACGGTACCTTTTATAGATATGGTGAGCTCGATTCTATTCTGATTTAGTACTTGTTTGATGAAATGTGATTCTCCTATTCTACATCTTCACTTATGTATTCACCCTATCTCCTCTTTCAATTATTTCGTGTATGCCTATTTTTGTCCTCATTGATATTCTTTTATTTTGTGTATTTGTGGAGGTGAATCAGCATAGATAAGAGAGCTAAATCAGCAGCATTATGAGTCTATTTAAACACATTCAGCCTATCAATAATCTGATAAAATCTGTACTCTGTACCCAGTTTTATCTCTCTGCTCAGAAAGGTCATTCAGAGCCTTAGGAGAATGATGAGAAATATTTATTCAACTTACAGCACAACCCAGGTCAGTGGCTGTTCCTGATACGTGTATTGGTTGTATTGTTTAAAACAGCTATTGAGTCACTCTAGTTTTAAAATGTAGTTAGAATTTATAGTTCAATTCTATCATGGTAGGAACACTGCATATTTATATTTCTGAGGGAGTATTTTATGTATGTTTTTAATCAGTAATGTTCACTCAAATGTAAGCCAGAACAGTACAGACTTTAAATACAATGGCACAGTCTTAGTTTCACCTCCATTTTTACTCCAGCTTGGTCTGGCCTAGGGGCAACCTGGTGTTCTCAAGTGTGAGATTGTTCTGAATTTAGCCTTTCTGGAGCAAATCTGTTTTACCATTACACAATCACTCCATGTATTTGATATAGTATTCACATATTTTGTAACTGTATATTTGAATGATATGGGTATATGCTTTTGCAGTTTTATCCATAGAGCAGGCAATAGCTCCATTTGTTAACTGTTACCACAACCTGCGTATGAAATTGCCTCAGTGACTTCTACCTACTGTGTGAACACTATCCGTTTACTTGGATACTTGGCAGTATCCAAGTAAATAGGTCTGGTCTTGAGCTGTGATCTTGATCTGTGGGTGTTAATCCACTGCTTCTTTGGAAACCCCATCCCAAAGGCAAGAATTCACTGGGAGACCAATTAAGCCTCATATCTATCACAGTCTCTCTGTGGGCAGAGGGCAGAAAAAGGCATTGAAGTGTCCGTCACAGCTTCTCAAGTCTGAACTTAGAAGTTTGGGATTCAAACCTCTGACAGGCCACTTCACAAGTGGAAAAAGGAAGATCTAATGTATGTAATGCATGCTATCACCCTAAGGAAGTATACAATCCTTACAAAACATGTAACAGTTATTGTCATCCTTTAGAAAGCACAGAGGATAAAGAGACAGCTTTTCTGAAGATGAGAATAGATGACAGCTCTGAAACTGAAAGAAACCTCATTTAATAGTCAATAGGTCTCCATTAATTGGTTTTTTTCAAATATAATCACCCTGATCTGAATAAAGTGGCAGATCCACACCTGTCTCCAGAAACTAGGTGCCACTTAAAAAGCTAAAACTTTTACTAATTAGGTGAGACCAAAGAAAAGAGAGAGAGGGAGGAAAAAAAAAAAAAAGTGTACATTCATATAAGGTAACACTACAAGAATACTTAGCAAATACAACTCTCTTTCAAGTGATTTATTGAAATATTTTCAGCCTGTTGTATTCTTTATAAACACAGAGTAAACTCAATCTGCTTCACAATGTTTTTCATGCTGCTGTCCCAAATTCTATTCAGTTACTGTAAATTTTTTTAGTAGCCATTTTTTCAAAAAGAAAAACCTAACAATAAATCTGTTCACATATAATACCTCTTCGGGGCCAGACTATTCTATGGGGTTTTTTTTTTTGCTTGGAGGATTGCAGTGTGCAGGACAAAGAGAAGGGTATTTCAGACTAAAAGTTTTATTTGAAGAGTTAAATGTCTGGAATGTCTTACAATACTTTTTAGGGAAAGAAATGGAAATATTTTCCACTACAACATCCCTGAATGTGTTTTGTGTTTGCTACAGTGATAGGGAAAATGGAAAAAAATCCAAACTATGACGAGAAGAGGAAAATCATGAAACTCTTTAATTTGTTAATGATCAGACCTTTTTTTTTTTTTAAGTTACATCATTCCTTTAAAAATAATCAATTATAATTTCATAAAAGTAGCTTAAATGTTAAACGCAAATGCACAATTCTTTTCCTAAATAAGTTATTTTTAAAAAAATGCATTTACAAGTGAATAGGTTGCTGTGCACTTTAGAGTTTAGTAAGCAGACTGAGATTTGTTAAAATATCTTGAAACACTGTTAGTTTCTATTCCTTAATGAGCTCTAGAATTCTTAATAAAATTCAATGAAATTATTAAATACAAGATATTTTTATTATATCATTTATTCAACAATCAGTAGTTTCCATATCCTGTCAAAGGTCTTCTAGAGAAAAGGACTGCTCAGTACAAACAAATATCCATTTTTTTAAATGTTGTAGCTGTCTCTGAGCTGAAGAAAATAAAATTATCATTGAAATGACATCTTCAAACACTTATATGATATTGCATATCCAATAAGAAGCTGCTATCCTTCAAAGCTGATAGATTTACATAGGAGATTTTGCAAATTGAGAGTGAGAATCTATAAATATCTACATTTGTACATGTGCATTTGTATATATACAAAATATCTGTATGTATTTATCTATAGTACTAAGATAGTGCACTTTTTTCCTACAGAACAAACACTGTCATTGCTATGAAATGTGGTCTTCTCTATGAGTCAAAGGTATTTCACTTCCCCAAAAGTGTTTTACTCTACATCATCTCATCCACATTGTGTGTAATAAATAGTAGTTTGTTAGCACACAACAGAATATGTTCTCTCTGGAACAGTTCCATGCTTGTAAAATATCAATTATCCTCTCAAACACCATTAATTCTAGAAATATAGAAGCATAGTTACACATGCACGGTCCTGTTTCACTTCAATGATGCACAAAGGAAGCAAAACCACTAAATACTAAAAGCTACAAGTGAAATTTCTTACACGGAAATTTGGATCCCAAACTATGAAATGGTAAGGAGGATATAATATATACACTTCTAAAAGATTCATACTTCATTCATACTGCTGTGTGTAAATACACAAACATACATTACTTCAATAACATAAATATTTAGTATTATGTCTAATGACAACTATCTTAAAAGATATTTCAAATTCAAGTGAAAAGCTGTCAGATGTAGAGTTTCCTATGAGACAGATTGTTTCTTACTCTGGGAGTAAGTCTGGACAATCGAGCGGATGAACATGTTTCTGCTAACTGGTGATGTGTTTGATGAAGGTGACAACAAACAGGGAGATGGGCAATGGGACTCAGAATAGTCTCATATTTAAAGCAGTTCAGAAAGTCTGTCCCCAGTTTCCTGAAAGCACTTTCACTATGCTCTTCCAGTCACTGGGCAATAGCTCTTTATCCTCCAGGTTTCCCGTTTGACGTTTCTGGTATTCAGAAGCACTGAGCCCTCATACCTGCCAGTTCTACACAAGTTCTCCTCTGAAAATATGAGTACTCTGTGGCATTCAGAGTGGTCTGATCTGTCTCAGTATTTCAGCTTTCTCTCTGTGACCTATGCGTAAATTGGGGTGGATTACCCCTGTCACTGAGCACAGCATTTGATTTGCCAGGGGGTGCCACGTCCTGCCCAGAAGTATATGAGTCAGGGCGGAGAGGTGGCTCAGGTTCGTGGGTCCCCTTGGCTGGAAAACAGTATACACAATACTTAAGGTCTGTAAACGAAAGACTTTTACTTTGCAGCTTGGCCCAACTGGCAAATGATTTGGTGTCAGAAGGATTTACATTAATGTAGGCTCAACTGGTAAATATAAAAGGTTTGTGGCACATGTGGGGCTGTAAGTCTTATATTACTATATTACTTACAAAAAGGAAAGCAAAAGAATAGAAGTATGAGAAAGGAAGGGAGAGAAAGATTTCACCATCCTTACGGCTATGCTTTATGTGTGATGGAGTTTGCAGTCTCAGGTCCTCATGTGCTGCCTCCTCCCGTGTCTTGTTCAGTTCATGCAGTGAGACTGGTGAGCAGAGTGGTCCTCAGGATGGTAGGTGGGCACCATCAGTGCTTGCACAAGTGGGCATTTACAGCCCTCTGGTTTGCCTGCTTGTGCAATCTTTGGTCTGTTGTGCAGGTGTTACTGAGGGGTGGCTGCAAAAGACAGAAAGGTCTTGAAGGCACTTGGGCCATCTTGAAGTGTCTTGGCTTTTCCCTTAGTACTATGCTGGGCCTATCAGAAGACAGAGCTACATGGTCTCCAACACGCCCCCCTACCTCCTGTATCAGCCAGCCAGCCTTTGTCTGTGGCTCCTCAGCTTGTCAATATGTAAATTGCAATTCACCTTATACTGAATGTCCCATCTCCTCCTGCTCCTTGGAATGTCCCATCTCCTGCAGCTGGATGAACTGGTTTTGCCACAATGTTTGAGCCATTATCCTTATCAGTCTCTCACAGGGAATCTCATAGCAAAGACAGCAAAGAAATTATCAGAAATTTTCCACTTATTAACACTGTGATGATTTCAAACACCTCCACCCTCTCCCAGATTCTTTCATCTCTTCTTCTAATTACTCCTTATTTTCCAGTGACAGTCTGTCTCTTGCTTTTATCGCCAGGGGCCCTTGCCCGACTTTTGATCTTAGTTTTTCTATCCACAACTCTTTCACCTCCATTGTTCCTCTTCTGTGTCCTTATGTATTTTTACTTTCAAACTCTCCCATGTCTGCCTGAGGTTCTCTAACCTCCTCTGATAGTCCTCACCTCTGTCCATGTAACCTTGACAGCACGGAGAAGTAGTTCCATCATGTCAGGAGGTCCCTGCACACAGGCATAACTCTGCACTTACAAACTGGTCTTTCACAAATAGGTATACTTTAGCCAAACCTGACACTTTTTTAAGTTACACTTTGATGATATGAGCTTGCTGCCAAAGTTTCTATTCCAAAACACTTAGGCACTATAAATTCTCAGAATGATTGTCATTTTCCACATGGCAATAGAAGGCTTGTTTTAGTCCAATCTCAATTTCAGAAACAGATGCACAATTGAGCTAAATTCATATCATCCCACTGTTGGAAGAAGGTAATTTGAGGCAGGGAGCTGCAGTGTACATACAGTGAAAAGATGCGCTTACAGGTGAAGCACACTTATAACCTGAAACATCTGTCACAGTGCACACCCAGAGACGACATGCACTAGGGGTCTGGAGCCAGCGTGAGTCACAGTCAGCTAGAGTGAACTCCAGTGCATGGCTGCAATAAGAGCCTCGCTTCAGGCAGTGGTACAGATGTTTCACGTGGAGCAGAGCCTAAGGCTGAGCAGCTGTGGCATGCTGGGTTGGGCACTTTGAACAAGGGGAATAGGACCATGTGCACTCATAAAGTGGAAAAGAGGGAGATACTTTTCATCCCTTCTGCCCCACACTAGCAGGGGCTCCTCACACAGTAAGTTTGGATCCAGCAGTGTTTAGTACATCGGCAGCTGCACATTGCATGGGTGCAGCTACTCGGTGCCTCTGCACCAATGCTGTTCTCTTTACAAGAGCTTGTTAGCTCAAATTTGGTGTTTTGCTGAAGCTAGTAGAGCTTTCCAGAGCCAAAGAGCCAGAAAGCACAGTTGCTGAACAGGTCCTCTGGATGCAACCCTTGCCAACAGAGCCTTATCTAAGTCTTACTGGATCCGAGTTAATTCCACTGACTGCCTTGCAAGTACTTCTGCTTTGTAGTGGCAGTATCATCACCCTCTCCTGTTAATTTGGTACTAACAAAATTACCCAAATATTCCACTGTCCAGAAATATCTACTTTTTTTCCTCCTCTATACCCCAACACTCTGAATAATCAAACATAGATACTAAAGGAACGCAAATAATTAAAATGTCTTGCAATACCATCTAAGACATCCACTTTATATTTAAGAGCTTGTTCTGATCATGCACAGTCATTGGGTTTTTTTTTTCCCGTTCACAGTATAACTTTGCTTTCAGTTCTTCTACAAGGTAAAATGAAAGCTGTATTTTTCCTCAGGTAAGAACTCTGTCATTGTTTTTTCTTGTATTAGGTGGGTTCTAAAAATGCTTTGAGTTCATCCTAACTTATTACACCATTCTTCTTATCACAAACAGCATTACTTCATTTCTCCCATCAGCAAAGATAATTTCTTCTTGATATAAGCAAAAGCAATTCCCTGCAGATTTAGTAAGACTATGGTACCCATTAGTGCCAGTCTGGATAAATGCAGCTTTTGATAAAAAGATGGATGAAAAAAACGCAAAAAGAAAAGAATGTGAAGCATACTGCAAGCAGAGATAGCAACAATTAGTAAGTAATATGGACTGTTATGAATAAAGAGTGAGTTCCTATTTGGTTCAGTCCTGTTATCATCTATGATACAGTCCAACTCTAGAATAAGTAGATCAACTCAGCTTTTAAATAGAGTATACTGTCAAAGAAGATTAATATTCATAATCTGAAAGACTGGAAATGACTGGCAGCCACAGCTTCCTTTTCAAAATTCAGGGCAAATTAAATATTCCTTGAAGAAAGTAAAAGAAACATTCCCTGAATTATGTGAAGTGCCAAAGTATGAAAAGCTTTATTCTGTTTATCACATCTTCCTGGTTCAAACCTTGTGAAACAGAAGTGAAAATGAAGCCTCTTTTAGAAGTAATAGAAAACTTTTGTACACTTGGTGAAAAAAATGCATATATATATAAATAAGACTACTGAGGAAGGGGAGAGAAATTGGAAAGCATAAGCTTAAATGTTTTGGTTTGCTCACAGTAGGCAGAGAAAGATGGAAATTACTTCAGTAAGATATCCAGGAAAGTCACAAGTTATCGTGGATTGTCAATTAAAAGAAAAAAAAGGGAAGGTGGTATAGCATGGTTAAGGTCAACTGTTCCTGAAGAATGCTTAAAAAAATTCAGCTAAAACTGAACACATTGATCTTACTTATTTCTTTCTCTTTTGACAAGAGATGAGGAAATTTAAGATGAACAACTGAAGTTGGCAACAGCTACTAATTGTTTTGTGTAACAAGTTGGGAGACCCTCTGAACTCAGGAAAAGGATAGAAGATGGAAAGAAAATAAGAGGTAGCATGAGAATCTGATCTTATTATCTTCAAGACAACCATCCTGATGTGGGTTAGCAGCCCTTGATATCGCTAAGTGTTTCTTGGGTAACTCTGCAAAGCAAAAAATTCTAAAACCAAATTTTTTTTCTTATTGAGTTATGGTTCTGGATAAATCTTTTCAAACTCAAGGTGCAGACAGCTCAGCCTACTTATCTTCTTTGAAAGGATTTTTGTAACTTTCCTTCTTTTCCTTTTTAGTGTATAGATCAGCTTGGCTTAATTAACAAATAAGAAATACTTGTCTTAAACTTCTGTTTGTGTTACCCTTATCTCTCTGATTCCTGAATCCTAAAAGCAGTCAGGTGACCCAAATGTGTTATGTGCAGGATCAACAGAAAAAAAAAACAAGAAGACTAGTACCAAAGCTATGTCTTTCACTCCATAGATGCTCCTGAGCAATATCAGTGGTCTGGTTGCGTATCAGTTCCCACCTAGAGTAGGGACTCCAGTAAATAAAGAGTCAGAGCAAAGTCAGCCTAGAAAGTCAAAGCATTTTTTTGCTTTGCAACCAAAACTTTAAAAATAATGAATTTCACATGATTTTCAGCAAAGCGGGCCCAAGTGAATTCAAAACATTTGTGAATAACCCTTTTAACACAGCTACATTCATTAAGAAACCTAAAAGCAGGAAAGTTTCACATGAACTTTCACATTTCTTATCAAAAATTTGAACCAATCTCAAATACTACATCCTGGTTCACATAACAGCAGCGACAGTAAGAGGCACAAAACATCAGTGTTTTGCTAGTGTGGGGCTCTCCTGTACTCCTCAGAATTTCCCCATTTTTACAAGCTCAAGCTTAATAGCAAATCTTTAAGTTCTGCTCTTTCCTTGACCTTCAGCAACTTCTTATTTTGTCTCCTCAGCTGCAGCACAGCATCAAGTATTTACTCCTGGAAATCTCACAAGGAAGTCTTATCTCTTGAGAATTCTAGACTAGCCTAAAAATTTTAGCATTTTAGACCATTTAGTGAAACATCCTTATCAAAACCAAGTAGAGAGCTGACAGTTCTTGCCGGTTAGTCTTCATTAATTTATTTTCTCAGATTTTTTCTTGCAGTTGTATATGGGAGTATTTTCCAGTCATGTTTTAGGTACTACTCCAAGGGTGAAGCTTAAACGTTACCACTAGATCCAGTTGTTTAAAATACACACATGTACCTTTTGTGCCACCAAAATGTACCTTTGCATATGCAAGATATACGTAACTGTTTCATACAGAAATAGTGGAAGGAGTAGTTTAAAAAATTAATCTGTTACTGTGATTTCTGTACCTAATCTTGATAATTTCTCATGGTGCTGCTTAGTGACCTCTGAGAATGCTGTAAGGTTGTGAGCATACTGTAGGATGAAAAATGAGGCATAAATATTAATGTTTTCCTTAGAGTTAATGGTGAGATTTTGTTCGGCTTTGTCGTTGATAATAGTGAGGTCTTTGACTTTCAAGTGAATGTTTTTCAATTGAAAATCATAGTGCCTTTCCAGTGTTCAAATGGTTCTTTCAAGAAACATCTCAATTCTATTTGAAGGATTGCTATTCTCAAGTGATCAGACGTGGCATTTATGTCTCTATAAGCTGTAAAAATTTTATTACAGGGCAATACAATGCTGGACTGCTCTATATCTGAAATGTGTATATGTTTCTGCCATCCTGGTGTTGTCATTCAAGTCTTTTGACTACCAGTCAGCCTCACTGAATACGTTTGAAACTGTAGGCCATTTTCAGACAATTTGACAGACAGGTAGCAGCTCTAAGAGCAAGCTTCATGAAGAACTGGTAGCTGGATGTAGGTCAGAGACAAAACAGTGCCTGAAGATGACGTCGAAGTGACCCTGTTCCCTCTCACCAGGCAAACAGTGCTGTCCCATTAATATTTAGGATATGTAGGGGATAGTAGATAGGTAGAAGTTTGAAGTGAGACCGAGGGAGAAAAATCTTTTTGATAGGAAACATGACAGGGGGAATTAGGCTACAACAATGTGGAAGCAGGGATAGAGAATAGTAGCCTAGGGATCATCAGGTCTGTGGCAGTGTCATTCCTTCAGGTTTTAATGATTTGGAGAGCAACGTAGAAACATTAATGTCTGCCTGATACACAGCAAAATATCCCTATACTAACTCAAGCCGAAACCCAAAATACCTTTGTCTTTCTCAAGATATCTTTACTCTTTGACGGAGGGGAGTTAGATACCCAGCGAGTGTAATACAGAATCATAAAGCCAGGGAAACAACCCCATTTAGTAGCATTCTGGAACAAACACACTACTTTGTAGAAGCAGGTATAAAATTTTTTTATAGAATAAACTGATACACAATTTTCATGCCAATTTACACCAATATTTCATATTAAGTAAGAAATCACTTTATTCTTTTTATTATAAGATAACCCTTTCTGAAGCTACCCTATCCAATGCTATAAAATTTTAGAGGTATGTATCTCTGATACTAAAAGAGTGGTTTAAAAATTTTCAGTATTTATGAAATTCTATAGGACTTTTAAAAGTGATCCTGATGTACAAAAATCAAGAAGTTTGTTTCACCTGTCTCCATATAATGTAGTACATGAAAGAAAACATTGCCCTTTTTTAATATAAATATTCAAATACACATCTTTCTGTCCTCCGGGCATTGCTTCAGGTATTTTTGATTAGCGCTCCTTCATCAGCTAGGGGTGACTGTAGACAGGCAGAGTCCCCAGAATGATGACACCAATGGATGAAGGAAGGATGCATTTATACAGAAAACCAGAAATGGAAGAAAACAGATCATTGCTTAGATTATTCTAAGCCCTAGTTATGTGAGCTCAAATTATGTAGATAATCATGTTAGGAAGTAGTGTTTATGTCATAATTACAGGCTGAAAGTTTTACAGTCTTTATCTGTTACATGTATTTGTGTCTGGACTTATTATTAGTCATAGATCTTATATCCTCTCAGAGTCTTCAGCACCACCATAATGACAGAGCATCCCATACCACACACAGAGAAATCCAGAAAACTGAAACCAAGCCATTTCCTCGAGGTTTTGCACAAAGATTTGCTCCCCAAGTCCAAAACTAAGCACTTGAATCACAAAATTATGCACTTCATGTAGGTGCTCCAGTTAAGGCTTTGAAGTCAAGTGAGCCACTGTGAAAATGCTTCATTTTAACACATGTATACAGAAAATCAGTGCATATGAAAGAGGAAGCAGCCAACTCCATATTAACACCATCTGTGGTAGTTAGACTCTACCTTTGGGTCACATCAGTCCATATTCCATGGTCATTGGTTCTCACTGCAGAGCCTTTTACACTGTATGGACAAGTGAGATTCAGCAGAGAGCACTGGAGGGTTTTCTAGCTATCATAGTCAATGAGGAGTTTAGAACTTAAAATATTTGCTAATTAGACGTTGCATACTGGCTGGAGTTTGCTTGAGTTTAATTATTATAAACTGTTAGCACAGTTCTCCACCCCTAACAATTGGCAAAACTTCAGGTAAAAAAAGTGGAAACAGCCTCATTAGAAGGGCAATTTATACTTTATAGACATTAAAACTGAATAAATCTTAATCAGCCACTGCCAAAGAGGCATGCAAACATAGTAATTGCATTTGAAATCCAATCTGTTACACTTAAAAGACAGGAAACAAGGGAAGCTCTCATGGAAAAATTCTATTGTGGGCTAATAGTACATCTAGGTTTTGTAGAGGTCAGAGCGTTAAAGCAGTGCCCTTGGAACAATTCAATGACCCATGAGAAAGTATTTGCTGTGTTTCCCTATTTCTCGTATTTTATTTGCTTTCTTCTTAGCCATTGTTTCTTTGTAGTATGAACATTATCTCTTTCCTGGCTTCTCCAGCATCTATCACAAAATCACACCTTCAAATAAGTCAGCCTCTAAAACCATATTCATTTTATACTTTCAGTTCTGCCTTTCCCTCCCCAATCTCTCGAATTCTTCAAATAATTTTTCAGTTAATTCTTCAGCTAATTCTTTTGAATTCAGTTGAGTACCAGGGCGGATTCTCATGCCTTGAAAACAGCAGGCGATGTCTTGAAGTATTTTCTGCAAGATGAAAAGGAAAAATCTAGTAACATTACAAACGTCTGCAAGCATACAGACAGGGATAAGGCAGTCTCTAGAAAATATTTGCTTTGGCTCACCAAAATGTGGATTTCTGTTTCTACTTATCAATTCTAGGTGGTGGATTTATTACAGAAACACACATTCTTGTTACCTAGATTTGTTAAGAGTACTTTTGGATTCTCAAGAATCTCATTGTCTTTGACTTATAAAAGCAAGGTGTTTATTTCTTATGAAATCAACATACCTCAGCTGGTATCATTTTTGCACACTTGCAACCCGAATGTTCTTCATAAATGCATACATATGCACATACACATACATATATATGTATGTACATATGTATGTACATATATGTATTTTATTTCAGAAAAAAATTCTAAATATGCAGATTTTCCCTACTTTTATTGTAATATGGCACTTCTGTGGATTTCTCTGGTGGCTTTTTTCCCCAGCTTCTGTTCCCAGAAACTCTTCTACTAAATACTTGAATCATCATCACTCAGCTCACAGTTTGTCCGATTATCATTCATACACAAAACCAAAGCAAAAGTCAAAACCAAACAGTCAGTTCCATATATTGGTCCCAGATGAGATCCAATGCACTGGAGTAACATTTGATGTGTTCAGATATAGCTGTTTGACATTAAGCAGTCCTGTTATTAAAACTTTTAAAGAAACCATCAGGACGATGGGATGATCTGGAGACTTAATAAACAAAATCATTGTGGTGGAAAAGCTCCACAAACGGACTCTTGGAAACATGCATGCGGTTGATACAACTCGTCAACACTGAAAGATAATGGGTCCAGCATTCAAGCTATGTCCAAATAGTTAAATATATGCATTCTGTGGGATACATTGTAGACTTTTTTAAGTGCTGTTGTAAAATGAGGATTCGGTTGGATGAGAATGGTACCTTTTGCAAGCACTTCCATACCTGCAGAATGGAAAAATGGGAGTGGACAGTAACACACATTGGATGAAGAGATAATGCTATTTATAAACCTTCACTGGCTGAGTGAATCCTGTGTCTAGGAATGCTGGGGGGTTGGTGGACAGGAAGGCAGGCTGTGGGAGAGGAGGAGCCATTCGCAGGCAGTTTAAGTCAGTGTCTATAAAAAAAGAATGTCAGCAGCTGTTTTCCTGACTGACCTCACATAAACCAAGGGCAACCTGGAGATTTTCATGTTCAGGATGGAAATCCTGGCTCATCTCTGTATGCTCAAACACTGGTTTTGAACAGTTTTGAACAAGCTGAAACTTTAATAGGGCAATTGCACACAATTGTAAATTGTTTTAAAACCTTCATCTGGTGTTCAGGATGAGTTTATGCCACCATGAAGGCACAGAGCACCTACATAACCCAGAAGCACCATCAAAGAATGGTGGAGACTTCACCAGATCCTGGCAAAACTAGTATGTTGAAATTTGAAATGTTCCCACAGTCTACATGTAGTTGTTTATGTAACAGAACTTCCAGAAACAACAACTTTGTGCTATGATTGCTTATGATTAGCTCCGAGAAGAGTATTTCACCATTCTGTTCAATATGGAATTACTTAACTAAAGGGTAATGTGAGATGGGAACATATTTCTGTCAAGCTCTCTGAGAAATCAGAAATTCAGTGTTCATTGGCTTATACAAGTCAATCTAAGGCTCATAAAGTTTTCTTCCACATACGCTGTTCCCTGTAATGCATCAATATTTTCAAAAACAAAGACATTTCTATATAATTATGAACAACACTTGAAACTGCACATCAATCAAAATTAATTAGATCTTATTAATAGATTAAATCTTATCATAATAATGCTGTTTAGAAGAATTAAGGTTGAGTCTTCTTTCAAGCTTTCTTCAACTAGGATGCCTTAGATCCCTTATCTCCTGAATTAGTACCCTAATTTTCAGGACTGATCATTTGAGTATCTCTGCTGCCCAAACATAGACTTCCATCAAAAAACTTCTAAGCTTTCTTTGTAAGTTACAAAGCTGATGAGAAAACTGATTATATAGAATTCTGACTAGAAGTTAACTCTGTCATCTTAAAGATCCTTCAATTTCCTTTTCACTTTGGCCAGAATTATAACAGGAAAATTCACAGGAAAGTTTTATAAGACTTTAACAGAATTTTTTAACATGTTTTGCTACTTTGCTGCACAGAGAGAGAAGCATGGGGTGGAGGACAAAGTCAGTTCCTACTGGTGATGCAGGGAGGCAATTGAGACCTCATACCAACCTTGGAGCAGGGACGAGATGGGACAACAGAGCAGGGTTGGGCAGAGCTCCACTGGGAGGCAAAAGGTTAAAAATGTGATAGTGGCACTGGTGTGGTGACCTGATCTTATGGGTATTATTTGTCACAGTGACCACTAGCACACATCAGATTATACTTCCTATGACAGCTGCAGAAGAGGATGGTGCCACTGCTTGAGCTAGGAAGCCTAACTATAAGTTTTGAGTGTGAGAGCAGCTCTTTTGTCGTGAAGGATGACAGATTACAAGGAGAACACATACTGAGCTGTTGGGAGAAGTGTGGTGTAGAGGTCCAGTCTCTCATCACATAAACACCTCCTCAACCATGTGAGAGGAGGCACAAGTGCTTATTTTCATAGAACTTGATCTTTAGTTAGGGGAAATTATGTACAATAAGTTGCTTTAACTTATAGTATTATTCGCCTTGGGCATCTTGAACTGTTCTTAATATTTGGAGCTTTATCTCTTGCAAAATTTAAAAACATAGACTGTTTTAACTTCCTTTTCAAATTCTCAAAGTTATGCAGGATAATAGAAGATTTTATGTGTTTAATAACGTGTAGTTGATGCCTTCCTCAAGATAGAAGATGCGCTCTTTCTTGCAAACAGAAATTTCAGCACTTGAAACATGGCTGAAGTGTTAAAGTAGGCTACTCAGAAATACTCAATAAAAAATAATGTCTCAATAGAAGTCATGCAGAGAATAAACTAGAGAACTCCCTTCCCCATAGACTAGAAACCAAACAATTTGTCACCAAAAAAGTTATCCCTAAACATCTGAAAAACATCTTCCATACCACCCAACAAAGGATTTGGTGTGTTTTTAAAATTCTCAAGGAAATATTGTGTCACCCTTAAGTGTTTTCTTCTGTCTGCTTCAGAAGTCATTACTAGCAGGTCTAACACAAGGCCATATCTGATGTTCATCTTCAGTGTTGTGTTTCCTTAACAATGATCGTATATCACGATGAAATAATATGAATGGCAGATGTTAAGACCAATGAAAATAATTAGATGACAGCATTCTTGAGAAACAAAAGCAAAGTACCTGGAGAGTTTAAAATCCAACCACTTTTTATATTACCTTAGACATTTGAATTAGGATTGCTGAGTCTACAAGAAGGGCTGGAAGGAGGATCCAGGGAACTACAGATCTGTCAGTCTGACCTCTGTGCTAGGGAAGGTCATGGGGCAGATCATCCTGAATAACATCACACGGCATATACAAGAAAACCATGTGGTTGGGCCCAGTCAAGATGGGCAGGTCCTGTTTGACCAACCTGATCTCCTTCTATGACAAGGTGACCCACCTAGCATGTGAGGGAAAGGCTGTGGATGTTGTGTACTTAGACTTCAGTAAAGCCTCTGACACCATATCCCACAGCATTCTCCTGGAGAAGCTGGCAGCTCATGGATGGGTGAACTCTGCGATGGATAAAGAGCTGGCTGGAGGGCCAGGCCCAAAGTGTTGTGGTGAACGGAGCCAAATCTAGTTGGTGGCTGGTCACGAGTGGTGTTCCCCAGAGGTCAGTATTGGGGCCAGTTCTGTTTAATCTCTTTATCAATGACCTGGGTGAGGTGATCAAGTGCAACCTCAGTAAGTTTGCAGATGACACCAAATTGAGTGGGAGTGTTGATCTGCTGGAGGGTAGGAAGGACATATAAAGGGATCTGGACTGGCTGGATAGTTGGGCTGAAGCCAATTGTCTGAGGTTCAACAAAGCCAAGTGCCAGGTCCTGCACTTGGGCCACAACAACCCCAGGCAGCACTACAGGCTTGGAGAAGGGTGGCTGGAAATCTGCCTGGTGGAAAGGGATTTGGGGGTGTTGATCAACAGCCCAGTAATATGAGTCAGCACTGTGCCCAGGTGGCCGAAAAGGCCAACAGTATCCTGGCTTGTATCAGGAATAGTGTGGCCAGCAGGACTCGGGAAGTGATTGCCCTACTGTGCTCGGCACTGGTGAGGCCCCACCTTGAATACTGTGTTCAGTTTTGAGCCCCTCATCATAAAAAAGACATTGAGGTACTAGAGAGAATTCAGAGAAGAGCAACAAAGCTGGTGGGGGTTCTGGAGCACAAGTCTTATGAGGAGCAGTTGAAGGAACTGGGGCTGTTTAACCTGGAGAAAAGTAGACTGAGGGGAGACCTTATTGCTGTTTACAGTAACCTGAAAGGAGGTTGTAACATGGAGAGTGTTGGTCTCTTCTCCCAAGTTGCAAGTGATAGGACAAGAGGAAACGGACTCAAGTTCTGCCAGGGCAGGTTTAGATTGGATATTAGGAAAAAATTCTTCATGGAAAGGGTTGGCAGGCATTGGAATAGGCTATCCAGGGAGTCACCGTCCCTGGAGGTCTTTAAAAGGCATTTCGACAAGGTTCTTAGGGGCAGGGTTTAGTGCTAGAGTTATGTTATAGTTGGACTTGATGATCCTGAGGATCTTTTCCAAATTAAACTATTCTATGATACTAAGTCAATACAATTTGATTAAAGGCCAGATTTTTTCACAATTATCCAAAACTATGTGGTACTTCAGAGCACCAGTAAACCTCACAGATTATATGAATAAGCACCATCAGGAAGGAGTGACAGAATCCAAACCTGGTCCTTGAACAGATAGCTTCCCACAAGATTTGTGTGCCACGTTCGCTTATCCAGTCACACAAAAAGCCACAAGCTATTGTTAATGTCAGATGCTTTCGCAAAGCAATATCCAGTCCCATTGTGTTAAAATAAATACATTCATATGAACAGTGATATTTAGAATGTATAGCACATTATTTTTTCCTTTTTCTAATGTTTAGAGATTAATCAAAACCCGTGTCTGTTCTTTTACATTCCCAGACTTTGTGCTTTCAAAGATAATGTATTGTACACAGCCTTGTGCTTTTCCCAGACAATATGACCATGTGATAACAACAAAGCTGGGAACTGTACCAGGCTTTCTAAGCCAGAGATATTGCCACTCATTACTAATAGATGGGATTGTGGTTCCCATAGCCCTGAACTGAAAATATGAAAGCAATAGTGCTATTTTTTCATAAGAATAGGCAAAATTGGGAATTAACACTGACTTTGTATCTTACAAGTGACACTGATATGGCACTTTTACCCTACATGTTTGGTAAAAGAAAAGCTCCAAGACAAATTGATAATGAACTCTCATCTCTGAAATAAGAAGTGTTTCACAATGCCTAGCATCTTCCAATTTCCCTTAGCTACAGGCCTCCATCTCCATTAACTGATTTGCTTCCCATCTCACTCCCCTTCACTCATTTCTGCATCCCACCTCTTTCAATCTCCATTTACTCACTCCTTGCCCATGTGTCCCTATCCTTCTTCATTGTTTGTTTGTTCATTCCCCACTTTTATCACTCTCTTTCAGCACCCCAGTATTTAGTCTTCCCTTTCTGCTTTCTGAAGTTGCCATAATTCCCTCGCTTTTAACATTTAGAGGCATGACAATCCTCTCTCTTTCTGAGACCGGTTACAGGGGCCCACTGCCACAAATAAGGCAGCAATAAGTGATCATTACAATCACAGAGCATTTCAGGTTGGAAAGGTCTCCTTTCCACCCTCCTGCTTACAACAGGCTTATCTCTAAGATCAGATTGGGTTGCTTCAGGTTCTGTCCAGTAACACCCGGAAAACCTCCAAGGACAGAGACCACACAGGCTCTCTGAGCAACCTGTTCCACTTCCTGTTTCTCCTAGTAAAAAAAACCATTTCCTTATATCCACTCTGCAGCTCCCTTCTTTCAACTTATGCCTTTTGTCTCACATTCTCCTGCCCTGCACCACTGTGAATAGCCTGGCCCCATCAACTCCATAGCATCCCCATGGTACCTGGAGAGCTGCCATTGTAATCCCTGAAGCCATATCTTCCTCAGGATGAACCAGTCCTGATCCCTCAGCCTTTCCTCATATGAAAAGTTCCCCAGCCCTTTCCATCCTGGATACCCTTCAAGGCCTTTTTCACAGAGTTACTCCTGAGCAGGCAGTCTCCAGCCTCTGGCACTGAAAAGGGTATGTGCATGCCATCTGTCCCTGCTGAATTTCACAAGGCTCCTGTCAATCCATCCTATGGCCTGTCTACAGGGTGTTGCAGGGACACACTGAGGTGTAGGATGCTCGTAATATATGGAGCAAGAAGAGAAAACACCAATGGAGAACAGAAGGACCTTCAGGGTAAGCATGACAGCAGCCTGCTTAGTGGCTGATCTCCACATCCAGCTCAGCATCTGAGGCACAGAAAGGTAAAGAATACTAAAAATTTTCTTGCAGATCTGTTTCAATCAAAGACTGAAATTCAAGAGACAAAGCCAAAACACTACTGTTCAGACAGATGAGACAGTAGCAGGGTTGCAATGTGCCCTTCTGGATTTGTCGGTGCTGAGCACCGACCTCATTCAGACCTCCAGGAGACAGGAGCATTGATTGATGCTGTTCTGCAGGGGATCTGCATGCCCTCTGGAGGACATAAACAAAGCCAGGCAACCAGTGCAGATTTAGGACCTAGCATATGACAGAGATCAAAGGGATGCTGGGAACATTCAAAGCCTTGTGCACATATCCAAATCTATAGCTAATTTGAAATACATTAATATGTGGAGAAAACTTCTGGAAACTGACATCAGTGCCCTGTTCCAAATCAATTATTAGCTAGGCAGAAAAAAAAAAAAAATCAGAGGCTACTTTTTTGAATGTGTGCAGTAAAAGCACCACTGGAAAGTTCTAGGGATATATTTTGGAAGAAAGGAGGGGTTCATCAGTCATTTAGAGCCAGAACTTATATTAGCACAGTTGTCCTGATTGTGCTTTTCCTATGTATGCAAAGAGTCTCATCCCTTTCCAGATACAATAATGGTTTGTTTGTACTTTATTTATTTTATAATCACAGATTTCAAAATACATACCATAAAGATGAGCAAGTCCTGTAAACATCCTGCTAGGCCCAAAATTGAAAACATGAAAATGAAACAAATACAGACAATGGGAGATGATCCTTCATATCTTCAATAAAAATTACAAGAAAAATGTTATCTCTGCATGTCAAGATAAGGTTAATTTGATGTTATAACTAATTTGATCAAAGCTTCATCTACCAAAGTGTTTGTGTGCATATTTATATTTGTGTTTCCCCAGTTTCCGTACTTTGTTCACGACATTGTACCTAGCTTTATTCTGTAATTAAGTCACTAGCTAGTATTATGAGTCCATTGCCATTCTCAAAGAGAAAGTTGCTATGAAAGCTCTGATATCTAATTATTTTAATGTTAATTTGTGTTATAATTTATCAGCTATTTTAGATAACATTTATGTGTATTTACAAATAGGTTGTGTTATTATAAAATGTAATTATTGTATACATTCTAACAAAAGATATGCAGAAAGCTTTTTAAGTTAAGTGCTTCTGTACAAATACTATCCAAAATTGCTTATTCTTAATTAAAAATTAAAATCTGGACATTCACATGGATGAGAACATCTACACTTACATTACCCTCAATTTTTTCTGAGTTTTAGGAAGGATGTAGCAAACACCACCCTAAAGACTATGGTCCCACTATCACATATGATTTAGCAACATAGATTTATGTTTTTAGAGCCTGTCCAGACACACATATGCTTTTGAAAATCTGGCTAAACACCTAAATTCCACCTAAAATTTTGGACTATTGCACCACTTCTGTTTTCAGAGCTCTTGCAAACTTCTAAACTATGAACAGATTTTCAAAGGCCATTTAAATGAGTAGGGATGCCCAGCAAGTGTCTAATCAGATTTTCAGAGGCATTTAAATGGAACATGCACCCAACACCCTTTCAAAATACCCTCAAGGGTATTTTTTAAAAAGATACAAAGATAGTTCCTCCTGGGATCTGGCAGAAGTTACCCCTGAGCAAGACAGCCTATTTCTGGCAATTGCTGAAGCACTCTGGCTGGAGGCACATTTGGGTGAGAGATATCATGCAAAGTAATTACTGGCTTGATTCAGTAGGTCAAGGGCTGTATTTCTGTGGAGCAGGCAGAAGGAAGAGTCTGAATAAGACCTGACTGAAATTTTTAAATGGACCAAAAAGAATCTGTTGCCATGATGAACTCTTTACTGTGCCATGCAGGCCCTATCTTTGTGAGTTGTTTTATTAGTATTAGTATTTCACAGTACTAACCAGAAGTACGAATTAAGAAATATAAGAGAAAAGGTGGCAGCAGGGGGTTGGGAACCCTGCTTCTGCTCTCCCTCAACGTACCAAAGCCCAGCAAGGGCAGATCACAAAAAAGCAACCACATTTGGAAGTTCAGAGAGGTGGCAGCATGCTCCTTCCCCCATGGGAGACAGGTCCTAAGCAGCACTATTTAGCCAGCCTTCAGCTGCTGGCACTACTATCTTGAGCCATACTCCAAAGGCATTAGTTGTTCTGACTGATGTGAAGCTCCCAAAGCAATCTCTTGTCCTCAACATGGTGTGAAGTTATTTGAAGACTTATCTGTTTTCCATCGTTTTCTGTTTATGTAAGAGATAACTAGTGAATAGCTTGCAAAAGCTGAGATGAGACTCAAACCTCTTTCCAAGAGGCAGAAGCTTCTCCCAAGAAAAGTCCATGATACTGCTTTATAAATTATTCTTCAGTGACAATAATTGCTCTCTGAAGACTATGCTGTATGGGGCCAACAGCAGAAATACTGAGGGCTCCCTAAATGGTTTCCTATAAGAGTTTCCACTCTCCCCTTTTATTGCATAACATTTATTTAGTTTACCATCAGAGCTGGCTATATGCCTTCCTATCCAAGGAGCTTTGGGATTCCCTATCAGCAGGGATAGGATGGACAGAAACATCCCTTTCAGAGAAGCTTCTTGTGGCCACCTGGCCCATCTGAGAAAATCAAAGCAGGACAATTGAGGGAAATTAAGTAACTGCTTCTTTGTCTTTCACAGTTATTTGGAAAGCCAAGGAACATCTTAGGAAATTACATAATATTTTAACATAATGCTTTGAAAAACCTTTTTCCTTGATGTCATGTAGATTCTATTTTACTGTTCAGTCTATTGGATGCTCTCAGCTGAAAATAGCAACATACTAGAGATGCTGCTGAATCTGTTGAATATATCTTAGTTTATAAGCAGAAGATATATAGCACAAAATGTTTGCTGTCACACATTATAATTCTTCAAGAGATATGAGACTTAATTTTTTTCCAGAAAAAGGACTGCTCTGTTTGGGGAAGGTTTGGATGGATGAAATAAGTAATAAATTAAGCTAGAAAGTATTTTCATCTTTTTCAGAAGAAAACTTGATTTAACAAAGAGCTTCAGTAAGGCCAGAGGACACACATCTGAATTGAAATGAGGCTACTGGGCCCACAGGGAGATGGTGTGGGTGAGAGTACCAGATGAAGCTAGTTAGAGCTTTAGGACGTGTTAGAGTCCTCAGGGTCCTAATAGTTTTCTCACAAGAGATTATTCAGACTTTCAGCACCAGAAAATGGTTCATTGACTCAGACCTTAGATAATTAAAGAAATAAGAGGAGAAACATGCCCTTTATTTCCTCTGGGAAGAGGAATAGGCAACAAAGAACGTTCATATTGCCTAAAGGTTAGACCAGTGGACTCTGGAGTGGGTTGTGCACACCCCAGAGGGTGTGCAAGAGAAGTCATTGAGGTATGGGAAGAAAGTACTTTTTGTACCATTAAAAAATAAAATAAAATAAAATAAAATAAAATAAAATAAAATAAAATAAAATAAAATAAAATAAAATAAAATAAAATAAAACATTAAAAAATAGCTTTTATTTCATCCTTATCCATTTTAAATTTCTGGTTTGTGTATGGTCTATGAAGTTCATAATAGGAAGAAATGGTCATTTATAGTGATTTTTCTGACAACAATAACTACAGCAAGGGTGACCTCATCACTACAAAACCCTTCGGTACCTGATTCTTCTTCCCTTCACAGCAATGCAGGTTAGCAGTGAAATAGTAAAAATCCACAGCATTTCAGTAATACCAAAAAAATCAGCATAAGGGAAAAATCCTAAATTGAAAATGTATCATTTCCAGCTAAGTCTAGGAACAGATAGGATAGCATTCAGAATATGGCTGTTCTGGAGCTTAAGCAAATTTTTTAAATAAGGAGCAAAAAGTCCAGCACAAAACACAAGACACTTGGAAATACACTGGTTGGAAATGGTTGCTTTCATAATTTCTGAGGTGTCAGAGAAAAGCTTCCATCAAAACATCACCATCCTTGAGAAACAACTGCAAGAGAAGTGAGGTTTTTTCCCAGTATATCAGCTGAGTCTTCTTGAGGGGAAATTATTTGCATCCAGGTCACTTCATTTTTCCTCATGAGATGACCTGGGTTGGAGCAGCTCTATGTGAAAGACATTTAATGTTGTCTTTTTTATAAGAGGTTTTTGGGGGATGTGGAGGGGGTGTTAGGTTTTGTGGACCACTCCAGGATAATCCCCAACATGAATACTGACAGGACTTTCTGCTCTTCCGGTTCAGATCTTGTCTAAGAATCCAAAATCTACCATTTAGTGTGTATTTTCCTTTTAGAACTGGATCTTGGACAGTGACAGAACAGTTTCTATGCTTGTCAGGTCATGACATTGTTCTAGGTTTTGACCTTTACCAGGACAGGTTGAAGAAGTTTGAACAGGTCATTTGTTAAAGACACATGCCATGAAGTTACTGTAAATCGAATACTGCTGGCAGTGTAATTTTCCTAACTGTATCCTAATAATCTAAGAAATATAATCTAAAATCTGGCACTTTTTTTTCCCCTAAACTTGTGATGAAAAAAAGCCTAATCTAAATCTTACATGAGTTCTCACTTGAGCTTGAGATGGAACACAAGAGTTTCACTTAAAATGCCTAAACTGCTGAGCTCAGCTAAGAAGTTTTATATCATAAAGACTTTATAATTTGACTAATAATTTCATGTATTCCTCCCGGGATTCAGTGTTTTTATTGCTTTTGATGTTGTTAGTTGTTGTGGCAGGTTTTCTCTCTTAGCATAATCAGATCTTTCCCTCACCCCTCAAAGATCAGCAGCTTCTTTTGCACATTCATTTTTCTGTGCTTGCATCTGCCAGAACATCTGACACCTTGCTACACTCAGGCAACGCTTCTGAAAACGATTACTTTAGCTGGCACTGCACACAGATTTGAGGTCTGATCTTCATGTTTGCTTGAGAAGAGAGCTGGTGATTCACATTTATTTTAAATAACTGTCTATACATATATATCCCATCTTTTTCAGAAACCTGAAACAACTAAGCACCATTTGGGTGGCCAGAGCATTCCATGGAGCTGTAAAAGACTCCAGCTCAGTCTCCCTCTACCTCAATCAGAGAGCAGAGGACTTCTGTTTTCTACAACCTCGCTTAGCAATTGTGACTCCTCAGCCATTCCAGCTGGAGAGGTCTTTTCTAGTGAACTAGTCTGCCTGTTTCCACTGACAGCTTCAGGCCAATTAACTGCATTTTCCAAAAGAAAGCAGTTTTATCTGGAAGTGCCAACTATCTCTGTTCATTTCCTTACTAGAATTTGTTAAACATTCAACAGACACGTCAAAATCAGCAATTTATGAAGTCTCTGGAAAGACTTTCCAAGTACATTGTGCCACAGCAATGTCAGCAAGGCAATGCTTAATACACCAATCCATAAGTATGAAACATGTTAAATTTGAAAATAATATCCTAGCAGTTGTGAAGGGGGAGCTGCATTTCAAGAGTGCACCAAAAGATGAAAGCAGCTGAACAAGAGATGGGGAATTGTAGTCAACAGATTCAGCAGTGTGAAAGTCCTATTATATCATTGTATTCGGCTGTTTACAATCTGTGACAGGCAACAGGCTTCATGTGAAACTATTTAAAAGTTTTAAAATGTCACCATAAAGAACATTAACATGATGATTGAATGAATTTTGTAGTTTATCAATGCCATCCCACTGCTATTAATGACAAGTCCTCCAGGTACCCTCAGTTATTTATTTGTGTGTTTATCCTTCCTACAAATAGTTTTTATATCTCCACTAAGTCAACAGTATAAACTCATTCTTTTTAATACGCTTCATTAAACAATCTCTCCAATCTTCAGTGATTGCATGAGACTAGAATGGGGCAAGAAAAACTGTTTTTCTGTCCCACAGGAATGTGAACATTTTCCCATCCTTATTCGGAATGGGAAACAAAAATCTCAGCAGAAACACTAATGGTGAAATATCTCTTAGTTGTTTTGATGTGTTTCTATTTTGCAAAAATAAACAGTAAAAATCAATTAGAATGTTTAAACCAAAACTTAATTTCAAAGTTATCTATGTGATCTTTTCCTGTATTTGAATGTTAAACAAAAAGTTGTTGAAACTAACCTTTTCCTACAGGAAACTGAGTTCAACAGATCAGCAGTTCCAAATGAAAAAAGCTTTACCCTGGTCTGTGTCAGGTCAATGTTTACACTCTAAATGAATCCTCCTTTCTTGGAAGTACGCTGGTGTAGAGCAGCAGACATGAAATGAGATCAGAAAACAATGTCAATGTGGCTTCTGCCAGTGTTGAATGGACTGTTTGAGCTGATAATTTTGGCAGATGGGTGAAATGTACTCAGAATTAATTGAAATAGGATTTTTCACAATACAATGTGACTTTCCTTAAAGACTAACAGCACAACTTATAGTTAAACAGCTAAAACAATAAACCTCAAAAATCATTGTCACTGTAAATATGAAGGCTGTATAAAGTAAACACTGGAGTCAAACAAAGTTGTTGGAAACTGTTCAAAGCTCTGGAGAAAACTCCCTGAATCCTAGAAATGCAGCAAGTTTTGCCACCCAAGGCAGGATATCTATTTGACATTTTCTCTCCTCACCTTCCTGTAGAATAATTCCTTGTGGTGAAAGATATTAAAAACAAAATGTCTGATATGACCTCACGGTGTTGATAGACCATCATACATCATCTTAATCCAACGAAGGTCTATGTCTTACTAGTAAATTTGCTTCCTGTCATCATTACATCTTTTCATGTGGGGGTAGCCCTGATTATTCCTGCCAGACATGACATGTTCCCATATTTCCTGTTTTGTGGGCTTTTGTCAGTTTCGGCAAGTTCTGTTTCAGTGTTGGTCAGGAAGCGTGCTTCCCTGCACACCACTGCACAGCCAGCCTGAGCCCTTGTTCAGTGAAATTCCTGAAGTAGATTTTTAAATGCCAGTTGTCCAATTAGCTTCACTTGCTTGAAGTTTTAAAGTTGTGTTAGTACCCAGTCAAGTCCATACTTAATTGATTCATGGAGGAGGTAGTCAGTGGTTTACTTTGAAAAACTGTCAGATGCATGGAATTAACTATGTGACACACTGGTTTAATCCAGCTCCACAAATCATACATTCCCATATTTTAACAACTTGCTCTGATTTTTTATTGCAAACAGAATAAAGCCTAAATTAGTACATATAAACTGTATATGTGAACATGTATTTAAACATGTTTCAGGCTTTAAAAGGGCCAGCTGCATGAAGTAGGGAACAGCTAGGAGCCATAAAAATCAGCAGAGAGAGTTCAAAGATTAAAATGTGAATAATGATACAGAACAATTTAGAATAATTTTGCTAGCTATACAAATAGCCTGCAAGTGTGTAGATCACACTAGTTAAGAAACTTATGTTTGTCTGAGTGTATTCAGAAAAATTAAGAAATTATTGACGCATTACGTGATGGAAGGGGCAGAATTAAGAATAACATTAAAGACAGGGTGAAAATACACTGTATTCTTCTGCGATCCAGCCATAGCATACAATGACACCAAAATTCTTCTATTCCAAAACTCCTTAACTTTACATGTCTACTTAAAGTCTTTCTTCAGTTAACAAGTCCAGGTACCTTGCATCTAAGAGTTTTAAAAGGTTGACAAGTTCTCTAAATTACTGTTTTTGATTTTCAGTTCATCTTGATCATCAGAGAAGCTCAAGATGCCTGGAGGGAAGTAATATGCCAATATTAAAGGAGTTAAAAGGAGTTAAGGGACTTAAAAATCTAAAAAAGCTGATTAGGTGAGTAAAGTGAGTGGACAATCCAGTTAAGTGATGAGATGCACTGTTATCTGTTTAAACGGGATTCTGGCAAGCCAAAAAAAAATATTTTTAAAAGCTACATGTAATTTTACATATGCATAGGAATAATAAAGGAAATTCATACTTAAAAGGACTATGTGTTAGCAGCAATTAATCAAATAGAAGCAATGAATCAGAAAAGATATTTTGAACCTATGACTATTGATTGTCTGAATAAAAGTTCCCAGCATGATATTGTTGCTAAAAAAGCAAAATGTGATATTTGATACACAAGAATGAAATATTGAATAGGGACAGAGAGCTGCTGATCCCTCTAAAAAATTATTAGTCAGTGCAGCAAGATCAGGTTGATTAACTGGAAGTGGCTCTAAAGAGAAACCAGAATACTTACTGGTTAAGGGAATTTGCATCTTAGATAAAGACTCAAAAATACTTTCCGTGAACAAGCAGAGCATATTGAGAAGTAGTATGATCAGCCTAAATGCCAGCAAAGGGAGCATAAATTTAATAGTGTGAAGCTCTGTAGCCAAGCACTGACAAAAACCCTGTGGCTGGCAACTTGACAAGTTCAGGATTTTTATTTCATTTTTTTCCAAGAGTATAATTAACTAGGAGAGCAATCTACCGTGGTCTGTTCTATGTTGCCCATCACTGAACATTTTTAAACTGATTTGTGTCTGTTTTCTAAAATACTCAGATGGAATCTGCAAGTTTTGCCACAACCTGACTGTTTTTTCCCAGGGCCTTGACAGCATGATCTTGAGCAAAACATACAAACAGAGGCACAGAAGGATATGTCCAAGCCTCAAATTACCCACCAGAACAGCCTCAGTCATTATTTTGTGACTTTTCATAAGCTTTTGCTCAGGAAAGGCTGCCGACTGATTCAAACCAAGTTATACAGTGGCTGAGCTCAAGTGATATTTCCTGCCTGAAACCAAAACATTTTAAAATAATTGATTTTTAAGAACATATTGCCACAAATATCATACAGTTAATGTATTTAATAGCTGAAAGGAACTGTCACCACCATGTCGCAGAAACTCCACAATGTCAAACACCAAAACATTTTATTTCTCATTAAAGAATTCAGTGCAATGACTTGTATCAAGCCACTTAATACAAAGTAGCCAGTTCTTTTGTAATGAGAATGTATTTGTGGGCTAAGAGTGACCTTTTTTTTCATTTTTTCATGGATCCACATCTACAGTAAATGTACCCAGTGAGGCTGGAGTGACTTATACAAGGATCCTGTTCTCCTTTACACAACATATCTCTTACATCTTATCAGGACTTTGTTCCAAATGTCTCTAAATGCTCAGAATGAAACTCAGTCTGAGGCTAATGAAGGAGAGCTCATACTGCATCAGGTGTGCTCTGTACTGCCACCCACTTTACTGATCACAAATTAATACTAAAAGATCCTAAACCTCCAACTAGGTGAAGCTGCAGTTAGATTTCTGGGCCAACATGTCTAATACCTGTCATTTGCATGTTTCATTAACATCAGACTACTTGTTGGTGAAACAAGTTTCTTACTGATTATAAGACCACTGAATGAATGCAGAGAGAATAAGGCAGAAATATAGACAATATACCTCAGCTGTTTAGTGAAATGAGAGAAACACAAAGAATATGGCTCTGAGCTCTCTTGCTGTCTTCATTTTAAAACTTCTGCCTCTCTCTCTCAGCTTTTTTGAATATGTATATATTTCTATAGCATGATTTTTTTCTGAATCATCACTCATTTTCCTCTTCTGATTTACAATAGCAATCAGAGATTCATTCTAGCTTCATTTCCATCTTGAAGGCTAGCTCTAATTAATTCTGAATTGTTTGTGCCTTTTTGTCCTGAAATCATTCAGTTACCTCATTTAATAGAAGCTGATTTTTTTTTTTTTTTTAATATTGACTCATTTACCTCAAAAGCAATCAGATGGGCTTTCACAATATTAATTGGACTATGGAGGCGTTAATGGATTTTATTTCTGTTAATAATATTTTTTCCATTTTATTTTACCCACTTAAGTAACAGCAGCAGTCTGCAATACAAATACTGAAAGCTAGAATTCTACAGAAACACCATTTCATGCTTTTGTATTTGCATAGGGCAAAACACTGCCTTTAATCATGTCGATGGGAATCTGAATTTTTTCCCCTCAGGTAGCAAACTGATTGTATGTTCTCAGTTTTCATATGAAGTATCCTACTACTGCAGAAAAGCTGAGTTCACAGAATCACAGAATGACTGGGGTTGGAAGGGACCTCAGAGGTCATCTACAACAGTCCCCTTGATGAACCAGGGCCACCTAGAGCCGGTTACCTAGGACTGTGTCTAGATGGCTGATGAATATTTGAGGGAGACTCTGCCACCTCTCTGGGAAACTTGGACTGGGGTTTGGTCACCCTCACTGTGAAAAAAATGTTTCCTGATGTTCAGAGGGATTGTTCTGTGTTTCAGTGTCTGCCTGTTGCCTCTTGTCCTGTCACTGGGCACCGCTGAAAAGAGCCTGGCTTCATCGCCTTTGTACCCTCCCATCCAGCATTTATAAGCTTGCTCCTGAGCCTTTTCTTCTCCAGGATGAACAGTCCCAGCTCTTTCAGCCTTTCCTGGGAGGAGAGATGCTCTAGTTCTTTAATCACCTTAATTGCCCTTTGCTCTCCAGTATGTCCACGTCTCTCTGGTACTGGTGAGCCCAGAACTGCACACAGTATTCCGGGCATGGTCCCAGCAGCGCTGAGTAGAGGGGAAGGACCATCTTCCTTGACCTGCAGGCAATATTTGGCCAAATGCAGCCCAGGATACCTTTAACTTTCTTTGCATCAAGGGCTCATTGCTGGCACATGTTCAACTTAGCATCCACCAAGAGCCCTAGGAAGTTTTCTGCCAAGCTGCTTTCCAGCTGGGTGGCCCCAGGAATATACTGGTGCATGGGGTTATTCCTTACCAGATGTAGGACTTTCTACTTCTCTTTACTGAACTTCATGAGGTTCTTGTCAGCCCATTTCTCTAGCCTGTCAAGGTGCCTCTGAATGGCAGCATGACCCTCTGGTGTATCAGCTGGGCCTCATTCAGCAGTGGGCACATATTTTCCCTGGTCTTCCTTTTGTTACTTGTTACTTTGTTACCTTTGTACTTACAGAAGTTGTCTTGGACAACTCTCATCAGATTCAGTCCCAGTTGGGCTTTGGCTTTCCTAACTGCATCTCAACATACTTGGACAGTGTCTCTGTTCCTGCCAGGTTATCTGTCCCTGCTTCTACCCTTTGTCTGTTTCCTTTTTCTATTTCAGTTTGGCTGGGAGCATCCACACAGGTCTCCTGGCACTTATGTCTGATTCGCTGTTCATTAGAATAGACTGCTCTTGAGCTTGGAGGAGGTGATCCTTGAATATTAACCAGCTTTCTTGGTTTCCTTCTCTACAGGACCTTACCCCATGGGACTCTTCCAAGTAGATTTTTGGTGAGGCCGAAGTCTGCTCTGCTGAAATCCAGCATTGTGAGCCTGCTTTTGCCCTTCTGCATGCCCTCAGGATCTTGAACTCCACCATCTCATGGTCACTGCCTTTGGCCTTATCATCCCAAGATTATCTCCTGCTTGTTACTGAGTATGAGGCCCAGTAGAGCACCCTCTTCTCATGGGCCTGTCTTTGACTTAGGTCAGGAACTTGTCATCAAAGCTCTCCAGGACCCTCCTGGATTGCTTATGGCCCTCTGTACTGTCTGTCCAGCAGATATTGGGGTATTTGAAGAGAGGAACATGAGGCTGCTTCTGGCTATCTGTAGAAGGCTCCTGGTTCTTCCTGGTCAGGCAGCCCATAGCACACACCTGTTCTGTTCTGCTCTTTCTTCCTTACCCATAAGCTCTCCATGGCTCACTCATCCCTAGGCAGAGCTCCATGCACTCCAGTCACTCTCTCACATTAAGGGCAGCTCTCCCTCCTCATCTCTCCAGTCTGTCTTTCCTAAATAGCCTGTATGCCCCCTGTGCAGGCATGGGACTGCCCTGACAGCAGGAAGCCAGAGAGCAGCTGCCCTCTGTTCCCCAAGCCAGGAGTGCATATATGGGGTATGCCAGAGGTAATGACACAACTTGGTAAGGCTGGAGAAAGCTGCAAAGCAGATGGTGGCTCTCAGGCATCAGTACCACAATCCTTTTCACTGAGGCTGGGTGATTAATTTCAATAATCAGAGCTACCCAGAGAGAGTCATCTCTGACAAAGTGATATGTTGCCATCACTTCAACACCTGATTTTGCTCCTTCAGTAAATTAGCTTATCCTGACATTTATGGTGGCAACACTATGCTTTGCCAGCATCAGTTAGAAGCTTTGAACCAAATCTAAGGGTGATTAGGACTTCAACTCCCTGATCTTATTCCTCACTGTACCATTTATGTTCTTGTTTTTTCCTAATCCACCGATTGCAAAAATTGTTTGCAAGCAAAGTACAAAATAGCTAGTAAAGGTGCCCATCTGGGTGGTATCATAAGTGTCATTACAGAAAGTTGAAAACCATCTGTTAAAGCAAGTAAAAAAGAGGAACAAACCAACGGAAGTAAGGAAAGGCTGCACAGTACTGAAAAGACTTCTTTGAAGGGAAGAAGTGAATTTCCACAGAAGTGACAGGAAAGAAGACATGTGAATTGTGTAATTTTTTTTTTTAACTGTCGCTGCAGAGAAACTGCCTTTGTTTGCAAAGCAGTGGAATAACTTCTACCATTAATGCAACTAAAAAATAAATACGTAATTCTGTGTTAAAACATTAATTAACAATGTCACATATTTGCTAAAATAATTTTACATCTTTCCTCTGCTTCTACATTAACTTGGTCAAAATAAAACTTTTCAAAAAGACTCTAGATTTAGTTATACGTAAAACCAGTGAATGCTGGTAAGCATGTTGCATTATTACTAGCATTGCTGCAGTTGTACATGTTGCAAGGGCTTGCAGATATTGTCCTTATTTTTGTTAGTGAAGCCATTTGCTTTCCAAGAACCAAGTTGGCTCCTCTGGGTATAATCAGATATACAGCAGTGGACAACCACAGTTTTGCAGAGTATTTATTTAAAGTCAGCACTGACATATGCATGCTGGCCTGCTTCCAGAACAGAAGTCTCTGGGATTTAAGTATTAGTCTATCAATGTTCTATTGTTGTTATCACCAGGGCTGGAGTGCCTTACCATGCAAGTGGCCCCGCTAGACAATAATTTTGTAGTGTATTGAATGCTGTTTCCTCCCACTGTTCATAGAAACTGAAGTCTAAATAATGCCTTTCAAACTGCACAGGTATCTGTGGTGCAGCAGACATGTTTCTAACACCCTGGGTCAGTGTCACAACTACCGAAATTTTCCTTCTTCTCCACAATCACATATTCCATTATTCTTATTCAGATCTGCAAGCACTGAGCTTCCATTTCACGCCTCAATGCATACTCAGCTGGAAAGTGCACAACAGCATCCTGTTGGGCATTTCTGAATGGTGGAAGGAGCATCCAAATGCACCTAGTAATAGCTAAAATGCTTCTTCCCACTTACAACACACAGGCCAGTTACCCACACCTGAAAGAGTGATTGAGGTTAACAGTATTCATGCTCCAAAGGTATTGCAAGCAGCTGTAATCTTTTTTCCTCATCACCTCCATGATTTTTTTTCAGTAAGTGCCTAGAAGGGAAGCAGATAAATTGCAGGTTCCAACATTTTTTTATACAGTTGCATTAAATCTATACAATACCAACAAACCTATCACCTAGTGTTTTTACATGCCAGTTGTTAGGAAAACTTGGAAGAGTCACCTGAAAGCAGTAATTCAAACAAAGGTCATATTTATACTTTCAAGAAACTTTTATTTACACTCCCTCTCTTATTCAATTTTTTTCTGCTTTATGATAGTTCTGTCCATGATCTTCTGCTGAAAGCTGGTCCGCTCTCAAGCCTGTAGGTTTGGTGAACTCATTAGGTACTATGCAGAGTTACATGCTGGTCTGCAGTGGGACTAACATATAGATGATTAATATATATTATTGTTTCATTTCTGACCCATCTAATAAGTCAGCCTCTGTGGAGACATATGCAAACACTAAGAAAAATACACCACACCCTTTTTAAGTATCTCTTCTGGGAAACAAAGGCTTTTTCTGCTCAAGACAAAACAACTCTCATAGTATGACTAGGTTCACACAATCCTACTGGAAATGCGCAACTAGGAAAAAAGGCCAGTCTATTCAGGAAAGGTTATCAAACCGAAAACAGCAGAGTTCACCCTGTCTTTAGTCTTTCCTCATTTTGATTTAAAGAAGGGAACCACAAGCACAGTGCTTTAATTCCCAGAAGTTTCAAGGGAACCAGGCAAATGGAAAGGGAAATGCACAAGAGAGCTTTTTGTTTGTTATTTAACACTCCATTTGCCAGGCCCATCCCAAGAAGCAATAAGCAAAAACATCGGCCTTCCATTTCACTTTGTCTATTGCTCTTTTATATCCATGTATATATGAATAACACTTTTTATACAGAACTATTTTTGCCTTATATTCTAACCTTAAAAAAGCTAATGCCATTCTACTCAGTTACTCAAAGTAGTTCTCAGCCTTCCTTTTGGAAAGATATTACAAATTTATACCTTAGCATAGTCTTATTTCAGGAGTGCTATGTCTCCCTAAGGTGCCTGGTATCAAACAGACAAAGCACTTTGTCAGTACCTTTCATTCAAAGAGAACAGAACATTGTACAAACTTTAGTTCAGTGCCATGAGTTGGACAGTTACAAACAACATCCAATATTTAAATCCTCCAGAGTCTGATATAGAGCCACTTCCTTTCAAAGCCTGTGACTATTATTAGTGTCTTATCCTCACTTTTCAATGAAGGGAATAAAATTTCAGTTGGTAACACCATGTGAGTCAGAGATTTTACTCTCTGCTGTACAAAGTAGATTAATAATGTCAGCTGAGACATCTTCAAACAGGCAATGCTATCTTTCCTCCTTTTGAGAACAAGGACTGATAGTTGTGTCGGGACTTGGTCTTTTGCCCTGTCCATGCCCCAAAGTAACATGCGTTTCTAAATAACATACCTCTGCATTTAGAAAGAAAATCAATTCCTGCGCATGGAAACACGTTATTTAAAAATGGTGACAGATACATTCCCAGAACACAGAAGAAATTGGGAAAACTCGTTGCTTCCTACATGGGCTAAGAGGTAGTTATCAAAGAAGCCCATCAACTGGAGGCCAAAGGAAGGCTAATTTGGGGAGGTGCAGGGAGAGCTCAAAGGGATGAACTGACATCTGTTTAAGAAGGGATATTGAGAAAGTGATCTGATATCCTGGGAAAGAAGAGAAGAACAGTGCTCTTTCCCTCCCTCATATCTCACCTTTCCAAACCACACAGTTTTGCTTAGCATAGGGTTTTTTTTTTTTTCCTTCTATCTGCTCCTTGCAGCTTGATTCCCAGTGGAATCACAGAATATCCTGAGTTGGAAAGGACACACAGGGATCATCAAGTCCAACTCCTGTCCCTGCACATGGCAGCCCCACAGTTCATGCCATGTGCCTGAGGACATTGTCCGGTCTCTTCTTGAACACTGTCAGGCTTGGGGCTGTGATATCTCCCTGGGGTGCCTGTTCCAGTGCTCCACTGCCCTCCGGGTGAAGAACCTTTTCCTAATGTCCAACCTAAACATCCCCTGGCACATCTTCCTGCCATTCCCTTGGGTTTGTCATTGGTCACTAAAGAAAGAGTGCCTACTCCTGGTGCCTACTCCTCCTTCTCCCTTTGTGAGGAAGCTGTAGACTGTGATGAGGTCTCCTTTCAGTGTCCTCTTCTCCAGGCTGAACAATCCAAGTGGCTTTAGCCGTTCCTCATACGGCTTCCTCTTCAAACCCTTCACTACCTTTGTAGCCCTATTCTGGACACTCTTCAGTAGCTTAATTTATTTTTTATCCTGTGGCACCCAGAACTGCACGCAGTGCTCCAGGTGAGACCGCACCAGTGCAGAGCAGAGTGGGACAATCATCTCCCTTGCCTAGCCGGCAATGCTGTGCTGGATGTACCCAGGACACAATATCCCTCTTGGCTGCCAGGGCACAGTGTTGGCTTGTGTTCAACTTGCTGGTAACCAGAACCCCCCAGATCCTCCGAGGAGCTGCTTTCCATCATCTCATCCCCCAGTCTGTATGTACAGCCAGGGTTGCCATGTCCCAGGTGCAAAATTCAGCACTTGCTCTTGTTGAACTTCATGCAGTTGGTGATTGCCAAGTTCACCAATTCCAGATCCCTCTGCAGGGCCTCTCTGCCTTTGAGAGCATTGACAGTCATGCCCAATTTTGTGTCACCAGTGAACTTACTAAGCAATCCTTCAAGTCCTGAGTCTAAGTCATTTATAAAGACATTGAAGAGTACTGGCCCTAAGATGGATCCCTACGGAACCCCACTAGTGACTGGTCAGCAGCACGACATAACCCCACTAACTAGAACCCTTTGAGCCTGGCCCATCAGCCAGTTGCTTACCCAGTACTTCCCATGTATCTTTTCATTCTAGCCCTCTTTTCCATTGCTCACTTACCTCACTACATTTCATCTGCTTCCCACAAACACTTGTCCCTGCAGATTTCCCACCAGCCATGCAGAACTGCATGGCTGTAAGATGCCCCGGTTTTGTGTGGTGTCCCTCTGGAGCAGACTGCCTGCAGGCAGCAGTAACCCCCCTCAATGACTGCAGTGTAATTGTATTTCTTTTCCCTCTAGTTTTCCTCAGACAAAGCAATCTTACAGCCTCCTTAAAAGTATAAAAGGCAAACTTTTCGTATATAAGAGTTTCTTTCTATGTTGATTCCAAATACCTTTCCACTCCTTTCTCCCTTTTATCCCTGTCTGCTCTGCACTATTTGGGATGTTATTTTTTTTCTTTCCAGCATCACAATTTTTTTGCTTCCACACAGGACACATTCCACCATTTGCTGTCCATAAAAGGAAAGAAAGAGGGAATATTTTCAAGAGCTTCTTGTGGGTCACCTCAGACTCAGGACTGGAAACACTCTTTCCATGTGCAAAGAGCTTTCCATATACTCCTGACATCTCAGACAATTAATGGAATTTTTGCTAAAACTCTTGTGTCCTTGACTAATCTCTTCCCACTAATAAAATCAGATGGACGCAGGTCAAGACCTAATCAGTGGGGCTGGAGGAAAGCATACATCTCTGGCTCTTGAAGGGTGAACTGCATATGTCTTCTGGAAGGTTTTACTTTCTTTTTATGTGGTGAAACTCTGACTTGATCCCAAGGAAAGTGGAGCAGTTCAGAGAGAAAAGCATCAAGGACAAATGGACAGGTATAAACCAGCTGGTTTATGTGTCTATTGTTATAATTAAATAGCTCAGTGAAGGATGGAGTTATGTTATAAAGGGAGTTTAAGATTATACAAAAACCTAAGCCCATTCACTCCTCCTGGAACGAGTGATCACACTTGGGTTTGACAAATTGCACCTGAGTATAAAGGCTAGAACTTCGGGAGGGTCAAAAAACTGGTGAAAATGTTGGAAGCTTATATTTTTCAAGAGATCTACGTGCAAAGGAGGAGCTAAGATTCCCAAGTGTTCAGTTCTCCATATTATTTTTCTAAATGTAATAAAGTGTAGGAGTTGAGATAATAATATTTGTTAGCACAGCTAATGAAGTTACTGGAAAAAAGCAAGGACAATAAGGAATGAATTGCCAGCAAGAGAAAGTAGTCAATCCAACAGTTAAACAAAACTTGTATCAGATTTTGTACACAGCAAGACTGACGGTCTGAAACAGCAACTGATCTGCAGGAGAGGGTAAGCAATCAGGTGATCTAGCAGCTTTCTTAGAAAGTAGTGATATTGTTATTTATTACACTTTAGGAATGACTCTTCATCTGCTTTAGAGGTTTCTTTTCCTCCCTTCTGTAAAAACATTGCTCGTTGGGAAGTTGATTTGTATATTAAAGTGGTAAAAATTATCTTGTGCAGCCTCAGAAAGATTATTACAATTTCCCCAGGTTTCTGAGTGACACTTGTTTTGCCTCATAACACTTCTAGATTAAAATCCAACCCTTGCTGTTGTCAGGCAAATCCTGGCATTATACCAATAACTGTAAGAAGATCAAGCTTGACTAAATATCCTGGGTTACAGCCCTTGGAAGCCATCAGGATGGCAACAGTTTGATACATGAGTTCACAGAAAGAAAGAAACAGAAATGAAGTAAGAATGAATGAGAAAAACATACCTGGATCGTGCATGGAGAAGATTGATTTAGAAGAGACTTCAGATACCAGAGTTTTAAGTTCTCATACATAAATTGGTATCAACCAGAAGAAAAAAAAAAAAAGTCAGTATGAAAATCTCTTGGCAACATGATTGTTGCCCAGTCAGACACATGGTGGTTTGAATTTAATAACGTAGAATACAGTAGTAATCACAGAATTTGCGTTTCTGACAGAAAAACCTACCAGAGATTGATAGGTAGATTTGGTTGAAGTATATACCTTTGTGACTTCTACACATGCTAAATAGATGTCTTCCTACAGTAGCTCACATACTCAGCCTTAACAGAGCATAACTAAACACAGTGTGAGAAACCATGCAACACTGAGAGCTGGGCATGCTTACCAGACATCCAGGCTGTGCAGAGACACCTTAACCAAATCAACATTTGCCTATTAGCTTTCTTAAAGCAAAGCAAGTGCCTCTATACCAGAAGAAAATATGTGTGAAGAAAACACTAGATACTCTTTGAAATTTAGACAGTTAGACAGGACCATCAAATGAAAAAAAAAAAAAAAAAAAAAATCCATAAACTGTGAGGCCCATGTGAAGAGTTCAGTAGGTAGTTCAGTAATCTGCAGAAATATTTGTACAGCTAATAAGCATCTGTAGCAATCTACTTGAAAACATTGATCAGTTTTGTCATATCCACTGCTTTATGAAATATTTGTTTGCTGTTAAATAAAGATTTTCTAAGTAGAATTTAAAATAATAATAATAATAACTAAAACAAATAGCATGAACATAGTGTCAGAATAATCATTTGGGGCACTCAGTCCTTTAAATGGCCATGCTTTGTGCTGGTCCAGATAAAACAAACAAGCCAGAAAAATGGAAATCTGTAATGTGGAAATTTTCTGACAAAAATTACAATAGAGATACCTACCTACCCAAATATTGATTGCTGTCTGTAAAGTCCTCAATTCACAATTTCTCAGTTTAGATAAAAAAAATGTTATTCACATATGAATAACAGAACTTCTTGTTTTCAGCCAACTGTTTTACACAGTTATCAAAAAAATGGCACATCAAAGATGCTAATATGAACTTCTAGAAAGTACACATCTAGAATAAATATTATATTGTTCTGAAAGTCCTTCAGTATGTACATACGTTTCTGAAGTTCCAGGATGACATAACAATCCATTAGGTCATCATACATATGAGCTAATTTAAAATAGAAAATTCTGTTTAGGCCTTCATTTTCATTATGAACTAGAAGAAAGAAAACATATTAAGAAAATTTCAAGAAAAGTGTTCTTCAGATTCATTGAAATAGTTGCTTTGTTTCAGTCTATTTTTTCCTTATTTTATACAATGTTGTAATCTGTAATAAAAGTGTGAAGTGAAAGTCACTTCAGTACAAACAGAAAAAACATCAAAACATGGTTGAAATCTGTTTTGTTTCCCTACATAAAATGTTGTCAAACTGATATGGAAAACTTATTTCAGATGAACAGCAGACTACTTCTGAGCAGAAAAAGAGTCCGTCAGAAATATTTTGATTGCTGCAGAGTTCCACCAAACCAGCTCACCCCTTATCAGAGCCTATGAGAACAGTGAATTTGGTACCATATTGTCTGGCTCTTTTAAAACACAGGATGGAACCACCCATACTTTCACTAACAATTAAAAATGGGTAATGAGTAGAAAAGCAATAGATTTCTACTGAGAGAAACTGACTGCACAGAACTGAGATCACTTCTCAAAGAAAAATAAACAGGAAACAAATAATTGAATATAACTAAGGTACCCATACCATGGCAGCAGGAAAGAAGTAACTTGAAGAAAGAACAAATGTGTAAATATTTCTTACAGAAACACCTCTGATCTTTCAGATATGTACTGTGTGTTCTTAATTTTACATGGACATGCAGACATTCAAGGAAATAATTCAAATGTACTGATGTAATTACTTATTTAATTGCTTAGAGATCTATAGCCTGAGTTTGGGATTTTTTGTGAACCCAAGGGATCTTTTTAATTCAAAACCCACTTATGACTTTGGTTTCTTTTAAAAAATCCAGCCTAAATATATACTTCTATTGGAACTCAAGTAAGTCTGAGAAATGTGAGAGGTTGAGAAGTTCACACACTTTATTGAAAGTCCAAAATCATACAGCTAACCTCTTGCTCCAGAAGTGGCCTGGTAACAGTGGGAGAATCAGAGTCTTCCCATGAAAGTCTTTCATTTGGGAATGAAATCAAGAAAAGCAAAAGAGTTTTGGAAGGGTTCAGAAGTAATGCCTGATTTGATCCCATATTTTTTTCCAAAAGCATCAAGTATTTGGTCATTTCATATGTGTGTCATCTATCATTTCATCTATATGTTATCTCATCCATATGCAGGACACTATTCGCTCTATATAGGTGTAAAAGTAATTTAAAACATTTTCTTGATACAATTAATTACAAAATTCAGAGGACTTACCTGATCAAATTTTCCAGTTTGCTAAATAAAGTTAAAAAAATACAATCCTCAGCGGCTTTCATTATGGTATCTTTCCTGGCTCCAGACTATAGTCTTCAGCACTATTATTCCTGCAATGGATTTTAGTGATAGACCCAGAGGGCATAAGTCTCAGCTGAAACCTCAAATAGGTTCCTGTATGTTGAACTACCTACAACTGCCTACATCTATTTGAAGCAATATTTAGGTCTGCCAGAAGAACAATTTTACTAATGAGTCCCACTGGATTTTTCTTCTATCACCTGCATTGTTGTGACAAAATAAAATTCCTTTTACAAACCATGTAATCTGGCAACCACACCAAGTGTTTAATTATTTAAACATTGAACATTTCAATGTTTACATTCAGTACATTCAGACTTCGCTGGTGAAAATACAAATTAAACTAAATCAACGAATGCAACAGATCACAGGGTTAGCAGTGAAAATAGCTGGACCTACTGTAGGTTGCCGACTATGGAATGGGAGGGCAGTATGAGCCACACTTCGATTTTGCTAGGATGAGTGTTGTAGAAGCTGGAGGAGTTACAGTTTTCCCAGATTTTGGGGCAGCAATATGGCCCAAGAAAGGAACAGCAGTGTTTTGGTACAATCTTTTCAGAAATGGCGAGGGTGATTATAGAACGAGGCATGCAGCTTGTCCAGTACTAGTAGGGTGTAAATGGGTTTCAAACAAATGGTTTCATGAAAGAGGAAACAAATTCTTAAGACCATGTGGGAGAACAGAGGTTGACTGAAACCAAACCTGCTACAGGCCTTTGCTTCTCTGTCTTTGTTTCTACTGTTGGTTGTTCCAGTTCATTTCTAAGAAATGATACATCTTTTTCTCCAAGAGTCCTGGCACTTTACCAGGACACTATGCATCAGCATCTTGAAGAGAAATAGAGATGTTACCAAGAGGCAGTAATTTCTTAATGTCTACACCCAAGTCTGCCAAGGGTATCCTGCCTGGAGCTGCGTGTAAAAAGTGTGTCTGATAAGGCAAGATTTTAGCTACACATTGCAGAACTGGGGAATAACAAGGAAATTTTTCTTTAATTTACTTCTGTCCTGGATTGAAGTTAGCCTCAAAGAACTGCTCGGGTAAATGAGACTTTGATTGCATCTGCCTAGCTCTAACTAGATTAATACAGTAGCAGCTAGAAAACAGAAGCAATAGATAAACTTTGCAAAGTCAGCAGCAGATATGTAACAGTTTCCTAGTACATTTGAAGTGGGAGACCAGAAGGTGATAGAACCCCAAGTGACACTGTTGATTGGCTTTGTATAGGGAGAAAATCAAAGACATTGTCCTGGATATATTTAGCTAGTGAGGCAATTTGCAGTTTGTGCCAACAGTCCAGTATAGAAAGTAATAAATAAATGGTGAGACAGCATCCCTGTGGGGAGTGGTGGGAGGAAGAGCACAGGTACCTGACATCATGTGGAAGGCTGAGTCCAAAGTGGAAATGCCATGCACAGGGGTCAACCTGCCAGCCAGGACTTCGCCATATCAAGTGGTTAGAGTAAATGTCCTGTTCCCAGGATCCTTGTAGCCAAGCTGAACTGAGCTAGAGGGGTTGAAGCCTGATTTCTACAACTGAGTGAGAGTGTTGTAGGACAGAAGTCACTGTTTGCTTGCAATACATATCGAACTTAACAAAAAAACTTTGAATTTTATCTTAGCATTGACTCTGTCATTGTGTGTGCTCCATCTAAATTCCCCTTTAGCAACTTGTCTAGAGGAGAAAGTATCATTTTTTCAGACTAGGAGAAATTATGACCCTAATGGCTAACTCTGAAGGGCACTAACTAACATCCTTTGACAAAGGAAAACCTTACATGTTAGCATGATTGTTAGGTGAAGCAAGCATTGATATTCTTAATGGAGCTAGTTAGAAACTGTTATTTCCCTGGATAAATTTAAGTACCTATTTCCATCTACTTTTGCTTTTCTTCCAAAACACCTCTAGAACAGGCTGAGAGGAGGCAGTTCAGCAGTGAGTTTTCCACTCAGATGTTTTCCCTTTTGTACCTTTCTAGAGAAAAAAAAGGCTAGACAAGCCTTCCATCTGTCCCTCTAGCTAGTGCTGGCCAACCATTGCCACCCAGGTATAACAGTGTACACACCTCATCTGGGAGGTCAAAGTCCAAGATGACTCACCTGTGCCAGGCCATTGCTGTTTCCGTTTAAACTCCATCATTACTGAGGCTCTGCAGCTTTTTGACAAAAACTTACCCTACTATTAGTCAGGAAACTGAGTTCCCTAGGGAACTTGGGAACCATAAATCAGTTTAGAACAGACTATCTGTTGCTTACACCAGTTTTAGATCTCTTTGTTCGGGTCAGTATGTTCCAGTGTTTTATTTTACATAGTTCAGTTGAATTTGTAATACAAACCTCCCACCCCAAAGAAGCAAAACTATTGGAGGAAAAAGAGGCCTTGTTTCCTTAATTTCATGGGAACCCCCACAGCTTCCAGTTCCCAAAACACAATGAGAGCACGAGATTGCCATTGTTCTGTGTTAGTATTCTTGCTGGAGTATAAATCCCAAGGGAGCGAATTCCCCTATTCCAGGAGAACCTCGAATAGCAGTGAGAATTGCTGTTTTTTTCTCACTTCTTTCAAAAGCCTGCCAATACTATGTTAGCTACTAGAAAGGATATTTCCCTTTGGTATTGCAGTAATAATGGTGAAGCCCTTTTTGTCAGTGTTGAGTACCTTCCTCTATAACAAAGAACATAATATGAACAGGCACAGTCCTTTACCACCTCAGAAGGTAAATCAGTGTTGTCAGCCTTGTAGCTTTGGTCTTCTTAACCCTGTTTCCACAGAAACCAAAGACAAACAGGTAGCTAATGGCTGGCTGGAACTCAGGAACAGAAGGAAAATTTTTGAACTTGGAAGAAGGGTCAGGCAATTCAGGAGGACTACAAGGATATTGTGAGGTTATGCAGGGAGAAAAGTAGAAGGGACAAAGCCCAACTAAAACTTAATCTGGACACTGCCATAAATGACAGTAAAAAATGTTTCTATAAATTTGTTAGCAACAATAGAAGGGCTAAGGAGAAACTTCACCCTCTGGTGGATACCACAGGAAACATAGTGACAAGGAACGAGGGGAAGGCTGAGGTACTAAATGCCTTCTTTGCCTCAGTCTTTAAGAGTAAGACCAGGTGTGCTCCAAGTACACACTCACCTAAGCTGGAAGACAGGGATGGGGAGCAGAATGAATCACAGAATCACAGAATGTTAAGGATTGGAAGGGATCTCAGAAGATCATCTAGTCCAATCCCCCTAATAATCCAAGGGGAAATGGTTAGCGACCTGCTACACCACTTAGATATGTACAAGATGGGATCCACCCAAGGGTTCTGATGGAGCTGTCAGAGGTGATCACCAAGCCACTTTCAATCATTTGTCAGCAGTCCTGGCTAACCAAGGAGTTGTCAGTTGACTGGAGGTTAGCAAATGTGACACCTACCTGCAAGAAGGGCCAGAAGGAGGATCTTGGGAACTACAGGCCTGTCAGTCTGACATCAGTGCTGGGGAGGATTATGGAACAGATCATCCTAAGTGACATCATAAGGCACATACAGGGCAACCAAATGATCAGGCCCAGTTAACACAGGTTTATGAAAGTGCCAGGTCCTGCACTTGGGTCACAACAACCCCACACAATGATACACACTTAGGGGAGAGTGACTGGAAAGCAGCTGCCCAGCAGAAAAGGACATGGGGATGTTGGTCGACAGCCAGCTGAACATAAGCCAGCAGTGTGCCCCAGTGACCAAAAAGGCCAAGAGCACCCTGAAGTGCATCAAGAATAGTGTGGCCAGCAGAAACAGGGAAGTGATCGAGCCACTGTACTCGGTGCTGGTGAAACCACACCTCAAATACTGCATTCAGTTTTGGGCCCCTCACTACAAGAAAGACATTGAGGTACTGGAATGAGTTCAGAGAAGGGCAACGAAGATGATGAAGGGACTGGAGCACAAGAATTATGAGAAGTGGCTGAGGGAGCTGGGGCTGTTTAGTCTTGAGAATACAAGGCTCAGGGGAGACCTTTTCGACGTTACCTACAACTACCTGAAAGCGGGTTGTAGCATGGAGAGTGTTGGTCTCTTCTCCCAAGTAGAAAGTCATAGGACAAGTAGAAATGGCCTCAAGTTGCACCAGGGAGGTTTAGATTGGATATCAGGAAACATTTCTTCACTGAAGTGGTTGAGAAGCACTGGAACAGGCTGCCCAGGGAAGTGGCTGAGTCAACATTCCTGGAGGTGTTTAAAAGACATGTAGATGTGGTTCTTAGGGACATGGTTTAGTGGTAGACTTGTCAGTGATAGGTTAGTGGTTGAACTTGGTGATCTTAAAGGTATTTTTCAACCTAAATGATTCTACAAATCTATGAAACAACAAATAGTGCAATGGCTTTTTTCCCGGTTGTGAGTGGTCCACACATGATGGTAATATTCAGCTTGTGTTGTCAAATCTGAGAAGAGGCTTTCTTAGATTAAAGTGTTGGATTATTCATTTGTAGTCTTTGCTTTGCTTTTTGTTGATGCCTCAAATGTTGTTCCTTTAGTGGTAACATCGGCAGGCAATTTATAAGGGCACATACAGTGATCACTTGTCAGAAATTAAGCTATAATTTGCTCATTTGCAGATAAAATTTCTTTTAAGTGACTTTTACTTTACTTTTAGATAAGACTGAGTTTCAGTAAAGCAGAGTTTCTTTATTAAGAACCTGAAAAGGTCATAACACTGTATCTGTAGAAATGGTTGAAATAGCAATCAAATAATTTCATCGACAATAGCAATACACTATTTAACTCCAATTTAGGTCTCTTCCACAAATTCTTCAACATTTAAAAAGAGAAAAAATAATCACAAAATTAAGTATCTCATTGTTGCAGCTTACACTAAATTTCTCATTTTCAGGCAATTGAATTTATTGTTTTAGAAAACTATTTTTCAACCCGGGAATGACTGTTTTCTAAACTGGATCACTAACATTATGATTACCTAAATAACTTCTACTTAAAAACACAGCAAGTTCACTCTTTCCAATGAGCACAAATACTGAGATGATCTTTATATGTTTTGAAATAGTGCTATGCAAGGCAGCATAGTGGTAGTAAAATAAAGCTAATGCAAGTCGAAGCCCTCAGACCTTTAGCCACCTATCAAAATTGAGGTTGATTTTCCTCCTCCCCACAACCTTTTATTCTCATAGGTACAATACTAGTCACGTGTGAGGCCACTGGGTACCACAGATCTTCCCCCACTACCTGAGTGACTGACACCATACCAATAGTAACTGTTTATAGTCACGCTTCCTAGCCTTACACCACCTGCCTTTAGGGAATGCTACATGTTTTCTATCAGTTTTACCACATCTAGTTAAACTCTTGTTCTCCTTAAGTTGACAAATTTATTTGTATCACCCGACTTCTAAGCCATTTTAATAAAAACCTGTTTCCATTCCGTGATTTCATTTGGAAATAACAACAGCTTTACCTGTGTTTCTGGGTAGTTCTATGTGGATCCTAAGATAACACCAGTTCTGCTTTTCTGGAAATTTCCCAACACTACACGACTTCTGTGGAAGTGTACTGTACTCAATACTATACTGTATTCAGGGCATCATCCAAGAACATATAGGAATTAAGTACACTTTACTCACCTAAGGCAATGAGATGCTCCTCTCCCAAAAAAGGCTCTCATATGCAGAGACCTAAACTCTGCTCAAAGCCTGTAGCTGGTAAGGATGAGATAAGGTTTTCCTGATACTATATTGGAATTCTCTGTATCAGAGACAATGTCATATAACTGCTTTTTTCCTCCCACCTAAAAAAAAAAAAAAAAAAAAGGAGCATTACTTGATTGCAGTGCAAACAACTAGTGTCCTGGTTTTGGCTAAAACAAGACCAACTCTCTTTCAATGAATTTTCCTTTCAGCTAAGCTCTTCTAAGTAACTACATTTTTCTGAAGTTGGCTGCATGTTTTTCAGATAGTGTTCATTCCAGAGCTGATAACACCTGCTGTTTACATTTTTATTGAGCTAACAGTAGGAATGGTATACAGAAAAGGCTCATGCTTATGTTTTATTACTATAGCAGTCAAGGTTGCTGATAGACCTCTTATGTTCCACAAATGAAGGACTGTAAAAGGGTCATACTTGCAGGGAGAGACGGACAGAACAGGTGACCTGAATTGACCAACGAGTTACTCCATGCCATACACATCGTACTCAGACCCATTTTAAAGCTGGAAGATCACAAGGGTCTTGCTCTTTTTATCCATGACTGGCTTCTGAAGAGAGCCCTGCCTGTTGTCCTGCCTGCGATCCTGATACTGGTGCCAGTCCATGTATTCCTGAACCCAGTTCCCATCTATTGCTTGATCCACTCCAGAAGTTCCTGGTGTCTGCCCTGGCACAGCTGGCACAACACCAGCCCTTCAGGAGGCCTCTCACTCCGGCCACTGTGCTACTCCTGGAAATTCAATATTGGTTTTGCGTATTTTGTGTTACTTCTCTTATTAGTATTATTTTTAAAGCTGTTTTAATTTTCCAACTTTTAAGTCTCTCTCCCTTTTCCTTGTTTTCCCTTTCCTTAGTGGGAAGGAAGGGGACTAATAGAGAGCATCTGCTGCACTTTATTGTTACCCTGCAGTAAATGACAACACCTATCTTTGTCAGCTCCATTAAAAAAGGCAGTTTCTGCAAAATAGAAGCATATCATATTTTGAAAACACAAACTGCTTTGCAACAAACCCTTAGGTATGTTAATCTTAATTATTAATTCAAACATTCAGAATGCAGGCTTCAATACATTTTACTAAATAATTTCATTATATCCTAAAAAACATATACAAAGCCACTACTTTGCATATTTCTTTTCAGTAACAAGCATAAATATCTGATATGCTCAGCATATCCTCACCGCAAGATGAAGGGAAGTGACAACTCAAAAATAAGGCAGTACCTTAACACAAAGTAATGTGTTTAATACAAAGTAATGCTGAAATATCACCTTTCACTAGGAGCTCTGGTTTCATTTAACTATTTTCCTCTGGATGAAGACTTTACCAGCTTGCAACAGGTCAAGGATTTTTTTCTAATCATTCTTTCACAGCTCTAACAAAGGTTAAAAAAGCAGCAACAACAACAACAAACTCCCATGCATTCATAGAAGCTTTCAGAAGTCAACATAAGATGACTTTCAGAAGCTTTCAGAAGTCAACATAAGATGAATTATTCTACAAGCAGCTGGCAGATGTCTCAAAATCGACGGCCCTTGTTCTTGTGGGTGACTTTAACCTGCCGGATATCTGCTGGGAGCTCAATACTGCACAGAAGAGGCAGTCTAGGAAGTTCCTAGAGTGTATAGAGGACAATTTCCTTCATCAGCTGGTAAATGAGCCTACCAGGGGCAAGACCCCGCTAGACCTACTGTTTACAAACAGAGAAGGGCTGGTGGGAGATGTAGTGGTTGGAGGCCACCTGGGGCATAGCGACCATGAAATAATAGAATTTTCAATACTCAGACATGCAGGGAGAACCATTAACAAAACCTCTACGCTGGACTTCCGGAGGGCAGATTTTTGCCGATTCAGAAGTCTAGTTCAGAGCATACCCTGGGAAACAATGCTTAAAAACAAGGGAGCCCAGGAGGGTTGGACATGCTTCAAGCAGGTGCTTTTGAGTGCACAGGAACAGGCTATACCAGTGTGCCGAAAGGCTAGCCGGCGGGGAAGACAACCGGCTTGGCTAAACAGGTAGATTCTGAATGAAATCAGAAATAAAAAGAGACTTTACAGACTGTGGAAAAAAGGGCTGGCTACTTATGAAGAATTTATGGAAATAGCTAGATCATGCAGAAGAAAAATCAGGGAAACAAAAGTGCAATTTGAAGTTAATTTGGCCAATTCTGTCAGGGATAATAAAAAGTCCTTCTTCAAATATGTTAATAACAAAAGGAGGGGCAAGGAAAACCTCCATTCTCTGTTGGACTTTGAGGGAAATAGAGTTAACAAAGATGAGGAGAAAGCTGAGGTACTTAATACCTACTTTGCCTCAGTTTTTACCAGTAATACAGGTGGCCCTCAGGACAACTCATCTCTGGAGGTGGTTGACAGAGATAGGAAGCCAAATAGGCCCCTTGTATTCCAGGAGGAAATAGTTGGTGATTTACTGAGCCATCTGGATCCTCACAAGTCTATGGGACCAGATGGGATCCATCCTAGGGTGATGAGGGAGCTAGCAGAAGAACTTGCCGAGCCGCTCTCCATCATCTTCCAACAGTCCTGGCTCACTGAGGAGGTCCCATATGATTGGAAATTGGCGAATGTTACCCCAGTCCACAAAAAGGGCTGCAAAGCTGACCCTGGCAACTACAGGCCTGTCAGCCTGACCTCGGTGCCTGGCAGGGTTATGGAGCAGATCATCCTGAATGGAATCACACAGCACCTTCAGGATGGACAAGGGATCAGACCCAGCCAGCATGGGTTTAGGAGGGACAGGTCCTGTCTGACCAACCTGATCTCCTTTTATGATCAGGTGACTCACCTGGTGGATGAGGGGAAAGCCGTGGATGTGGTCTATCTGGACTTCAGCAAGGCCTTTGACACTGTTTCCCATAATATACTCCTGCAAAAGCTGGTAGCCCATGGCTTGGACAAGTGTACTCTACGCTGGGTTAAGAACTGGCTGGAGGGCCGGGCCCAGAGAGTGCTGGTGAATGGGGCTGCATCCAGCTGGCGGCCAGTCACTAGTGGTGTTCCCCAGGGGTCAGTGTTGGGTCCAGTCCTGTTTAACATCTTTATTTATGATTTAGATGAGGGGATTGAGACCATCATCAGCAAATTTGCTGATGACACCAAGTTGGGAGGGAGTGTCGACCTGCTGGAAGGCAGGAGGGCTCTGCAGAGGGATCTGGATAGACTGGAAAAATGGGCTGATTCCAATGGGATGAAGTTCAATAAGGCCAAGTGCCGGGTGCTGCACTTTGGTCACAACAACCCCCTGCAGCGCTACAGGCTGGGGGCAGAGTGGCTGGAGAGCAGTCAGACAGAAAGGGACCTGGGGGTACTAATTGACAGGAAGCTCAACATGAGCCATCAGTGTGCCCAGGTGGCCAAGAAGGCCAACGGTATCCTGTCCTGTATCAAAAATAGCGTGGTCTGCAGGACAAGGGAAGTGATCCCTCCCCTGTACTCTGCATTGGTGAGGCCACACCTGGAGTATTGTGTTCAGTTCTGGGCCCCTCAGTTCAGGAAAGACATTGAAGTGCTGGAGCGGGTCCAGAGAAGAGCAACACGACTGGTGAAGGGACTTGAACATAAGACCTATGGGGAGAGGCTGAGGGAGCTGGGGTTGTTTAGTCTAGAGAAGAGGAGGCTTAGAGGTGACCTCATCACTCTCTATAACTACCTGAAGGGAAGTTATAGCCAGGTGGGGATTGGTCTCTTCTCCCAGGCAGTTAGCAACAGGACAAGGGGGCATGGGCTTAAACTCTGCCAGGGGAAATTTAGGCTGGACATTAGAAAGAAATTCTTTACAGAGAGAGTGGTCAGGCATTGGAATGGCCTGCCCAGGGAGGTGGTGGACTCACCGTCCCTGGAGGTTTTTAAACTGAGATTGGACTAGAGTTGGACCAAGGGTTGGACTAGATGATGTCTGAGGTCTTTTCCAACCCAGTCGATTCTGTGATTCTGTGAACATCAGCAAAAGTTATAAATCCCATCTTTGGGACATGATCATTCTTTCAGCTTTGTTTTCCTTTTGTTTCTGATTTTCAATTTCATTTTAAAATAAGGTTGTGTTCTGTTGGGTTTTCTTAAAAGGCATTTAGAACAATTTTTATCTGTTAAAAGGATCTATAACAAGACATTTCTTGTCTCAAATTATCCATCCAGCTCTAAGTAAGGCAAGTATTTAAAGATAGGAAAAGAAATTAAGCAAAAAAAAATTAATGGCTACACTATTGTATTAAAACCAAACACCCACACTGACAGCAACAAATTAATACAGCTTACATGAGGATTCTACAGCTTTAAGATTAACAAGAATACATGAAAAGCAAAATATCTACTGATTGTAAATCAATTTCAAAATATCTCTTTATTGAGAAACATTTTCCTAAGGGTGCGAAAAGACTTGTCAGTTAATATTAGCTGGACCATAAATAGTGACTCATCTGTAGTGTCTGACCTTTACAAGTTCCTATTCCTTTGATCAAATTAGTGTGAGGGCTGATTTTGTATAAACGCCTAAACTTTTCAATTTAACTTTCCTTCTACATATCGCCTTGTGAGATTCCCATGTGCTAAAGCCAATATTGCTTTTTGACTCATAATTTACGCTGACTTCTTCCTAGAGCAAAGGAGCAACAAAAATGTGTGCAGTGCATCTCTTAATGTGCATAATAATTTTCTTGAGAAATACTACAGCTGGGCAGTATTTCTTAACTTCACAGATGCAGAATAAGAATTGTCAAGCTAAAGAAATGAGAGCTAGTTACCACAACTCCTAGGCAGAAATGGTGGTACTGCCATTACACACTTAGGGTAATAGCTCCTAAATATCTCCTTGGATTAGTGCTTCCAACTGTGGTCTTTGGGAGTGCTGTCATTGGTTGGTGCTAGAATTTTCCCCCAGCAGTTAAAGGATTAGACACTCTTCCGGGTACACACCTTCCAAAGAAATGTCAAAAGAAAAAATTAAGGGCAAAGGTCTGGTATACAGTGTTAGGGAATAATCAGCATGGAGGAAGTTAGCTTAATTTACGACTTTGAGGATTAAGGATTGTCTTTTTAATATAGCTAAATGCAAATGCTGACATCGTGTACCTGAATAAGACCTACCTGAATGTATAGTTCTTTCTACAGACGTTCCCAAAGCTAGATATGGTGATATCTTAAGGCAATAAAATTCATGTAATTCCCTCCAGTTGATGTCTGACTGTGTTAGCATCACTTACTTTTGATCTCTGTATAAAGGAAAGCAGTTTAAAGTTCCTGAAATCCAAGCTGGTTAAAATATTTCAAAAGCTACTTCTTTGAAGGTACATTTAGTTCTCATCTCAGCCCATTTTCAAGTAAAGTGCTTAGGGAAACAAACCCAGTAACTGACTGTACAATCACAAGTCTATTTTTACAGTCCAGTTTCAGATGGCTTTCTGTGGTTATTTGGAGAGATATGCCAAGTTTTTACTTACCTAAATGTAGTTGTTCATACTTGAAACTTATCAGCATCAAATTTGGATTTGTTTCGTACTTCTAAGTCTGTGCCTCTGCTTGATCAGAAGCAGAATTCCAGTATGTTTCTGTCTTGTATATAAATAGTTCCAAATAGTTGAAAACAGGTTTCTGCCTGCTTTTAGCACAGCTTGTTCCAAGCTTCCTAGAAGAATTAACTACCAGTCTCTGATATTTCAAAATTTCCTTATACAGCACGGGTCATAACTCACATCCTTGATGTGCTTTCTTCCAGGAGGTATGACAGATTTTACAATGCCTGAATCTTCATGCTGGAAGCTTATTTGGAGGTTCTAGCAGGGGAGCGCAACTACCGTATACCTCTGATCAATGAATGGTATACCTCTATTGGGGAAAGCCATCCTCTTCAACCAAACATGCTCCTTCAGGAGGGATGTACATGGAGCAGTGAGGGAGGAAGGGGACACCCACCTAGCCAGCCAGATCAGCTGAATCCACCCTGGTGATCAGTGGGGTAGCACATGTCGCAGACAGATCACCCTCACATCCACATAGCATAGGGAATAAACAGGAAGAATTAGAGATCTGTGTGCAGTCGCAGGGCCATGATCTCATTGCTGTTACAGAGATATGGTGGGACAGTTCACATGACTGGAATGTTGTCATGGAAGGCTATGTACTTTATAGGAAAGACAGGCCAGCAAGGCAAGGTGAAAGAGTTGCAGTTTATGTGAGAGAGAAACATGAATGTCTTAAACATGAATGTCCTTCTTGAATGAAGAATGAGTTGAGTCCTTATGGGTAAAAATTAAGGGACAGGTTAACAAGGTAGACACTGTTGTGGGTGTTTACTACAGGCCACTTGATCAAGAAGAGGAAGTTGATGAGGTTTTCTACAGACAGCTAAAAGTAGCCTCACAGTCACATGCCCTCATTCTTATGGGAGACATCAATCCACCCTGGCAGCTGCTGGGTGGGCAACACAGCTAAGAAAGCACAGTCCAGGGGACTCCTACAGACCGTTGATGACAATTTCTTGACACAGGTGATGGAGGAGCCTACAAGGAGATGTGTGCTGCTGGACCGTGTCCTAAGAAACCAAGAAGAACTGGTTAGAGATGTGAGGGTTTGGGGGTAGTCTCAGCTACAGTGGCCATGAGATGGTGGAGTTGAGGATCCTGCATGGACAAAACAGGACAATAAGCAGGATTACAACCATGGACTTCAGCAGGGTGAACTTTGGCCTCTTCAAGGTTCTGCTTGGAAGAATCCTGTTGGTTGGGGCTCTAGAAGGTAGAGCAGTCCAAGAGAGCTGATTAATATTAAAATATCACTTCTTCCAAGCTCAAGGCCAATGTATGAACAAGAAATCAAGTAAAGGCAGTAGGAGGCCAGCATGGATCAATAAGGAGCTCCTGTCAAAACTCAGGTGGAAGAAGAATGTTTATGTAATGTGGAAAAAGGGACAGACCACCTGGGATGAATATAAGGTGGCTGTCAGAGTATGCAGGGATGCAGTAAGGAAGGCTAAAATCCACTTGGAATTAAATCTGGCCAGGGATGTCAAGGACAACAAGAAGGGCTTCTTCAAGTACATCAGCAGCAAAAGGAAGGTTAGGGAAAATGTAGGTCTGCTGCTGAATGAGGTGGGTGTCCTTGTGACAGATGGTACAGAGAAGGCAGAGTTACTGAATGCCTTCTTAGCTACTGTCTTTACTGCTAAAACCAGCCCTCCGAAATCCCAGACCATAGAGGCAGAAGAGAAAGTCTGACAAAAGGACTTTCTCTTGGTTGAGGAGAATCAGGTTAGAGATAATTTATGCAAGCTGGACATCCACAAATCCCTGGGCCCCAATGGGATGCACCCACAAGTGCTGAGAGAGTTGGCAGATGTTATTGCAAAGCCACTCTCCATCATCTTTGAAAGGTCTTGGAGAACAGGAGAGGTGCCTGACAGCTGGAAGAAAGCCCACGTCACTCCAGTCTTCAAAAAGGGCAAGAAGGCTGACCCAGAAAACTACAGGCTAGTCAGCCTCACCTCCAACCCTGGAAAGGTGATGCAACAACTAATTTTAGACGTCATTTCCAAGCATGTGAGAAAAAGAAGGTTATCAGGAGTAGTCAAAATGGATTCACCAAGAGGAAATAATGTTTGACCAACCTGATAGCCTCCTATGATGGTACCATTGGCTGGGTAGACAAGGGGAGAGTAGTGGATATTGTCTACCTTGACTTCAGCAAGGCTTTTTACACTGTGTCCCACAATATCCTCAATGGTAAGCTCAGGAAGTGTGGGTTGGATGAGTGAGATGGATTGAGAACTGGCTGGATGGCAGAGCTCAGAAGGTTGTGATCAACAGTGCAGAGTTTGGTTGGAGGCCTGTAGCTAGTGGTGTTCCCCAGGGGTCAGTGCTGTGTCCAGTCTTGTTCAACCTGTTCATCAGTGACCTGGATGAAGAGACTGAGTGCACCCTCAGCAAGTTTGCTGATGATACCAAACTGGGTGGAAGGGCTGACACACCAGAAGGCTGTGCTGCCATTCAGTGCGACCTGGACAGGCTGAAGGACTGGGCAGAGAACAACCTGATAAAATTCAGCAGGGGCAGGTGTAGGGTCCTACACCTGGGGAGAAATACCCTCAGGCACCAGTACAGCTTAGGGGTGAACCTGCTGGAAAGCAGCATTGCAGAGAAGGACTTGGGAGTTCTCGTCGACAACAGGTTGACCGTGAGTCAGCAATGTGCCCTTGTGGCCAATAAGGCCAACAGTATCCTGGGGCACAGTAGGGAAAGTGTGACCAGCAGATCAAGGGAGGTTACCCTCCCCCTCTGCTCTGCCCTGGTGAGGCCACATCTGGAGTACTGTGTCTAGTTCTGGGGTCCTCAGGTTAAGAACGGCAAGGAATTACTGGAGGAAGTCCACCAGAGGCCTACAAAGATGATTAGGGGTCTGAAGCATCTTTCTTATAAGGAAAGACTGAGAGAGATGGGTCTATTCAGCCTACAGAAGAGAAGGCTGAGAGGGGATCTTATTCATTCTTATAAATATCTCAAGAGTGGGTGTCGAGAGGATGGGACCAGACTATTTTCAGCGGTGCCCAATGATAGGATGAGGGACAACAGACACAGACTGAAGCATCAGAAGTTCCATCTGAATATGAGGAGAAACTTTTTTCTTTGAGGCTGCCAGAGCAGTGGAACAGGTTGCCCAGAGAGGTTGTGGAGTCTCCCTCTCTGGAGACATTCAAAACCCACCTGGACACATTCCTGTGTGATCTGCTTTAGCTGAACCTGCTTTAGCAGGTGGGTTGGACTAGATGATCTTTAGCCTCCTTTTCCCCATATTTTATATAACTTTGACCAATCTTTTACTAGAGAAGCAAAGGAAATTTGGCAGAGATCTTTCTGTCATTCTGAGACATATGAATGAAATATATATAAAGAATATAGATGTAAAAGAATAAAGATACTGTATGCAGCAAATGATACAAGTAGTCATTCCATTTAGGTAACTTGTGTAGCTAAGATTTCTTATTACAAGTCCCTTCTAAATTGCCTGCCACTGAGCCACAGAAGATGTAATCTTTGAACGATTTCCTAAACAGGGTCCACCAAACAAATGCAATACTCAGAGGTACTAGCTACTTTTGAAAATTCTAGGTGTTAATTGCTGCAGTGATGGTCTTGTGATTTCAGTTTGTTCCAATGTCAGCTTTGAATATGTCTCTTCATGATCTTAGAGTTCTATTTTTGAATTCCACATTTATTCATTGGGGAATGGAGGTTCATTTCCAACTTTCATTCTTCAAATTAAAACAAGGTATTTGAATGTATAACATGAAGAGTAATATGGACTGTGGTTATCACAGTTAGAAATCTGGTCTAAAATCAAAAGGTAACAGATAGTCAATATTTATCATTTGACAGCAAGTAATGAAGTAAACCAAGTATCTGATATCTTATAGAGAATACCATTAGTGAATGTACCCGATGAACATGGAGCTATATTTAATATTTCCCATACTTCAAACACCAGAGCTGTCACGCCACACTGAGCTGCTGACATTTCCAGTTTAATCCGCCATGATTTTTACAGACACTCAGGAGAAAAAGATGGAGGAGAATATGCAACATTTTTAATGTTCCTTGCTAAAATTCATATGGACAGCTGCACAGAATCCATTTAAATACATTGGATGTAAGCACAGGAGGTGAAGAAAGTGATGGACCATACCATATTAAATTGCAGATTTTGTACCAAAGAGAAGTTCTGGAGCATTGAGGGATACAGCCTTCAATAAGCTTACTGTCTACTCTTCCCTGCAATAAAAAAATGCAGCTCTCAAAATGATCAACTATTTGTGTACGTGGCACAGCTATAATTTTTCAGGATTTATGATGCCTTAATACAGTAATTGATCCTATAGTAATTTTGCCACTTGTAGTTAATGAAAAAAAGTAGCTATCAGATTTTACAAGCTAGTGAATTTAAAAAAAAAAATAGTTCCACCCTGAACCCTTATTGGCAAATAATACCTAACCATGGTTACCACCTGGCCCAAACTGCAAAATCTTTGCCTATTTACATAAGGGAAACAAAGAATTAAATATAAATTAACTACAAATGAGAGTGTATTAATTTCATTACTTGTTCTTGCTAAATGCTATTCAATTCACTTTATCCAGTAAAAGGGTAGCACAAATAGAAAAGCTGCATCTCAATGGTCAATAAAGAGGCAAAGAAAGATGAGGTTTGTATGAAATATTTCAGTTCCAAAACACAGATTGCTCAGAGCAGTATATAACCAACAAATGGTTGTATGTGTAAACAGACGATCAAAGCTTGACGGCAGCAAAGAAATGGTTCAAGGTGGACACACAGCTGTTGCCAGTTTCTATACAGATTTGACTAAACTTTCGTAACTAAATGAAACTCCAGAAAAGTCCAAAAGAATAGGAGATAAACGTTTGGGTTTTTTTTTGTTGTTGTTTTTTTTGTTGTTTTGTTTTTTTGTTTTTTTTGGTTTTTTTAAAGTGCATAAGTCAGTGGTTATTTTGTTTCTAGGAATTCTAACACATTTTAGGGGACCACTTATGAATGTATCACATGAAACTAATTTAAAAAATGTGGGAACAAAGCACGTGCTTCCACTGGCAGGATGGCATACAGCTTGTCTCCCAGAAAAATCTGAAGCTTGCCCATACATTTTTTGCCAGTTCTATCCTATCTTTTCTAAAAGTACAAAATGTCAAAGGTAATCTAGCAGTTCAGTGAATCAGACTGCAGCACAGAGTACAAACTGTTCTGGTTTGAAAAGTTACATAAAGATTGCAAAGGATATATTTTTCTCTCTATTCATCCACCTCATCCATCCACTTCAGTGATTAAAGTACAACCTATGGCAACTGATACAAGAAAACATGCAAAATTATGACTCCTTGTTAAAACCCTGATGAACTTTGCATAGACAATGAAAAGGCACACATAACATGAGCTGTGGAACTCATCCCTTTTTGTATGCCTCTCACAGCCTGATCTCATGGGATATTGAAAGTCTCATTGCCTTGTAAGACTGGAGCACAGGATCTAGTTTCACTCATTCTGTTTCGTGGAAAAGGGACAGAAGGATAGCTAGTTTCCTTCTTTTTCCACTTCCAGTTTTTCTATACGTATAATTATGATTCAATATTATGATGTAAACACAATGAGCTGAACAAATCAAATCCTTCATATCCCAAACAGCCTACAAACTAGAAACAAACAAAATAGAAGTATAACACCTGAATGGTCTGAGACACCAGAGACCTGCTGAGGCTCTTGAGACATAATCACTGGCAAATTACTTCTTAGAAACATTTTCTCATTACATTAGTGAGAAAAAAAGAAGACAGCTAGGTTCCCATATATGCAATCAATAGACAGCACACACCCCCACCCAGGTTATTCATTTGTTAACAGCACAGCACTGATGCTGTAATGTGATGCAATTTATTTGTTTAGTGTATTCATACCACATACATTATGGAGCTCTGAATTATGTCCACTGTACAAGCTGGTCATTCCAAGCAAAGACGTATTTAGATTAAAATATATTGATGTTGCTGGTGGGAGCATTTTCCTGAGATTTGCTGAGAGTACCAGGTAGATTTCTAGAAACCCCCTAAAAAAGTTCTGTGAGAGTTCTAGGGGAGAACATGAAGCAGAGCTACAACAGGTTCCTGCGCTTGAAATAAGGTTCATAAACGCCACTAAGTGTCAGAGCTGACATCCACAGGCATCAGTGAACTGAGCTCAAAGGGTTTTGGGTCAGGCCGGAGATGGCTACTCACACCTGTGTGAAATTTCATATAAGATTTGCCTCTTGGCTTCTATTTTTTTTTAAAGTAGCTTATAAACACTTCAGAAATGTTGGAAAACTTCCTTGTATATCAGTAATGTACTCACTAGGCATGTCACTTTTTAGGTGTCATAAGCCCATGAGGTCTAACATTTATTAATCTGTCTACGGCAATATCGCTGATTTTGAACATATTTCAGATTCTTTAGTCAAGCAATATTACTTCATAAACATATCAGGTCTCATGTCAAACTATTACTCTTTTTATAATAAGAATAACTAATGTAATAAAACTTTACGGAAAATAAGACAGACCTAACTGAAGGGAAGTCTTACACCTTAAACGATAAATAATGTTCTATACTCAGCGTACTCCAAAGCCATTCTTAAAGAGAAATATTTGTGAAAGTTTGGTAAATATGACACAAAATATCATGCTTTGTGTTGGGATTTGCTAGGCTTTATGTCTTCAAGCTTTCATTTTTATATTTTATGAATCACTGGAAGGTGTACTTCTCTAGCCAGTATTGCAAGTGTTTCAAATTACATAAAACCACAAATGTAAATATACAATTCCAGTACAACATGAAGACTACAATCTCCAATTTGTTCTCTGTCTTGTTAAGACTGCACTCTCTACTTGATAAAAGCATTATTCAAACTACTTTTCAGTTTTCCATGCTATCAACCTAAATAAATTCATGTAAGATTGTTAGCACTAGCAGAGAAAGACACCCTGTCTAAAGCCTGCTGCAGACAACTAAGCATACTCAGACAGAGCACTAGCCAAAACAGCTGTTCAGAATCATGAGTTCGGACAGGTCGTCAGCAGTTGGAAGTTGCCATCCTTGGAAGCAATTTACATCAACTAAGAGCCTGATTGGAACCATTGACCAGTTTGTGTTTAAACCCTTTCCATCTGCCTTTGGTTATGAAGAAAAGCACAAACTCTAAGCAGCAAAGTACAATGTTCTTCACATTGGAAGTTGCCATCCTTGGAAGCAATTTACATCAACTAAGAGCCTGATTGGAACCATTGACCAGTTTGTGTTTAAACCCTTTCCATCTGCCTTTGATTATAAAGAAAAGCACAAACTCTAAGCAGCAAAGTACAATGTTCTTCACATTGTAAGGTTCTGAAATCAATGACCTCTACTGGCTTCCATCCAGAAATACTGCTCCAGATGTGTTCATGTAAAACACAGCTCTAATTTGTCAACCACAGTTTCAATGCTCAGGACTGTTAGCAATAAATGATACACAGTTTATGGGCAGAAAACTGACAATTTGAAAAAAAAAAAAGGCATGTTAAAGGATAATTGCTTAACTGTGGCCCTCACTGCTACCTATAATTGTATAGGTTACACATATTCTATGATATAAAGGTTGAAACTCCAAGAAGTTTCTGTTTAATATATACACATGGATAATTTTTTGGCTAATGTAAAACCTCTATCAGGGTTACAGAAACATAAACTTTAAACCGTAATCTGAGAGTACAAGTTTAACCTGAGGAGCATGACCAGTATTTTCCTTAGAATCACAGATTGATAGAATAGTAGAATCATTTTGGCTGGAAGAGACTCTCAAGATCATCAGCTCCAACCATAACCTAACTCCAGCATTAAACCATGTCCCTGAGAACCTCATCTAATTGTCTCTTAGACACCTCCAGGGATGGTGACTCAACCACTTGCCTGGGCAGCCTGTTCCAGTGCTTCACAAGCCTTTCTGTGAAGAAATTTTTCCTAATATCCAATCTAAACCTCCCCTGGTGCAACTTGAGGCCACTTCCTCTCATTCTATCACTTGCCACTTGGGAGAAGACACCAACACCCTCCATGCTACAGCCTGCGTTCAGGTAGTTGTAGGCAGCAATAAGGTCTCCCCTGAGCCTTGTTTTCTCCAGGCTATACAGCCCCAGTTCCCCCAGCAGCTACTCATAATCCTTGTGCTCCAGACCCTTTACCATCTTTGTTGCCCTTCTCTGAACTCACTCCAGCACCTCAATGTCTTTCTTGTAGTGAGGGGCCTAAAACTGAACACAGTATTTGAGGTGTGGCCTCACTAGGGCTGAGTACAGTGGCATGATCACTTCTCTAGTCCTGCTGCCCACACTATTCCTGATGCATGCCAGGATGCTGTTGATCTTGGTCACCTGAGCACACTATTGGCTCGTGTTCAGTTCGCTGTTGATCAGCACCCCCAGGTCCTTTTCCGCTGGGCAGCTGCTTTCCAGCCACTCTCCCCCAAGCGTGTATCGTTGTATGGGGTTGCTGTGAACCAAGTGCAGGACCTGGCACTTGGCCTTGTTGAACCTCATACAACTGGCCTCACATCTATCAATCCAGCCTGTCATGATCCGTTTGTAGAGCCTTACTACCCTCAAGAAGATCAGCACGCCAACCCAATCTGCAAAGTTATAGGGGGCGCACTCAATCCCCTCATCTAAATCATCGATAAAGATATTGAACAGAACTGGCTCCAATACTGAGCCCTGGAGAACGCCACTTGTGAACTGGCCATCAGCTGGATTTGACTCCATGCACCACAGCTTTTTGGGCCCGGCCATCCAGACAGTTCTTTACCCAGAAAAGAATACACCCGTCCACTCCATGAGCTGTCAGTTTCTCCAGGAGAATGCTGTGGGAAACACGAGGCTTTGCTGAAGTCTTATTACACAACATCCACAGCCTTTCCCATTTGCCATCTTCCAGTTAACCGGAACCTCCCCAGTTTTCCAGAACTGCTGATAAATATTTGAAAGTGGCTTGGTGAGCACCTCCAACAGCTCCCTCAGTACCCTTGGATGGATTGCATCTGGCCCTATAGACTTCTGTGTGTCTAGGTGCTGCAGCAGGTTGCTAACCAGTTCCCCATGGATTATTTGGGCTTCATTTTGCTCCCTGTTCCTTTCTTCCACTTCAGGGGGCGGTGTGCCTGGAGTACAAGTGTTCTTAGTCTTAAAGACTGAGGCAAAGAAGGAATTTAGTACCTTAGCTTTAGCTCATCCTCTGTCACTGTGTTTCCTGCCACATCCACCACAGGTAGAGATTCTCCTTAGCCCTCCTTTTGTTGCTGATGCTTTTATAGAAACATTTTTTGTTCTCTTTCACAGCAGTAGCCAGGCTTTGCTCTAGTTGAGCTTTCACCTTTCTAATCTTCTCCCTGCGTAAGTTCATGACATCCTTGTAAGGCCTCCTGAGCCACCTGTCCTTTTTTCCAAAGGTTATAAATTCTTCTTTTGTTCCTGAGTTCCAGCCAAAGCTGCCTCTTCAGCCAGGCCTGTCTTCCCTGATGGCTTGCCTTTTGGCACATGGAGATAAGCTGTTCTTTCTAAGAGTTCCTTCTTGAAGAGCAACCAGCCTTCCTGGACTCCTTTGCCCTTTCAGGGATGCCTCACAAGGGACTCTGCCAAACAGGCTCCTGAACAGATCAAAGTCTGCCCAAGTCCAAAGTAGCAGTTCTGCTGACCACCCTCCTCAATTCTCCAGGTCTCTGAGGCAACCTCCAACACATTATCCACAAGTCTTTCTCTATTCACAAACAACAGGTCCAGTGGGGCACCTCCTCTGGTTGGCTCATTGACCAGCTGTGTCAAGAAGTTGTCTTCCACACACTCCTAGACTGCTTTTATACTCTGTTGTATTTTCAGAAGACATCTAGTAGGTTGAAGTCCCCCATGAGAACAAGGGCTAGCAATCAGGAGGCTTCTCCCATCTGCCTGCAAAATTTTTCCTCTGCCTCTTCATCCTGGCTGGGTGGTCTGTAATAGACTCCCACTAGGACATCCACCTTGTGGCCTTCTTATTGATTCTTACCTGTAAATACTCAACCCTGTCATCACCTCATCATGATTGTTATCATGACAATCAAAACACTCCCCTAACATACAGGGCCACCCCACCTCCTTCCTTGCCTGTGCCTTCTGAAGAGTTCATAGCCACCCAGTGCAGCACTCCAGTTGTGGCAGTCATCCCACCATGTTTCCATGGTGGTAACTCTGTCATACTTCTTCTGCTGCGTAATGGCTCCCAGTTCCTCCTGTTTGGTGCCCATGCTGTGTGCATTGGTATAGATTGGTATAGATATTGGCATTTCAGTTTGGCTATTGATCCCACCACCTTTTAGTGGTGAGAAGCCCTAATTCCTTTGCTGCCATTCTCAGGTATTTCCATGGTTTCTAACACATCTATAACCCTTGTATCTCTTCTACCACATGGCTCTCCATTGCTTACCTCCACTGAGACTGCAGACCGAAGGGCCTCACTAGCACCCCATCCCTCAAATCCCAGCATGACACCCATGGGTTTGTCTCTATTGTGCTTAGTTTTCTCCCCTTCCCCTTCAAAACTAGTTTGAAGCTCTTTTAATGAGCCCTGCTAACTCCTGTGCAAGATCCTTTGCCCCCTTTGAAACAGGTGCATCCAATTTGTTGCTAGCAGCGCAAATGTCATGTAAACTGACCCATGATCAAAAAAACCCAAGTTTTGCCAGTGACACCAGTCCCACAGCCAGGTATTGATCTGCTGGGTCTTCCTGTATCTTTCCTCATCATACCCTGCAGCTGGGGCGACAGAGGAGAATGCAACTTGCACTCCTGATCCCTTAACCAGTCATCCCCAAGGCCTTGAAGTCCCTCTTGATTGCCCTTGTATTTCCCATTGCAACCTCATTGCTGCCTACCTGAAAAATTAGTAGAGGATAATAATCTGAGTGCCTTACTAGGGCATGAAGTTTTTTCTTCATGTCTTTAACCCTGGTCCCAGGGAGGCAGCAGACTTCCATAAGAAGTGGGTCTGGTCTGCGTATAGAGCCTTCTGTTCCCTTTAGAAGGGAGTCTCCTATGACCACAACCCACTTTTTTTTTTTTTAATAGCAGCTGTTTTCAGGTAGGGTGCAGATCAACTTTATCCTTTGCAGCACCTCCAACTTAGTTGAACCATCTTCCTCAATATTGTTGTTTGATTCTACTTGCAGAGCCTCATATGAACCTTAGAGTTCATTTTCAGCTCAGTTGCTCTTAAGCATAGCTAGAGAGACAGATAGCTCCTATATATTGTAGGAAAGATCACAGCATGGCTCTTCTGCCAGTTTTGCCATTTCCAAAACTCAGGAGTGTGAATGTTAAGAGGACAGGTACTTAGAATTTTGGCGCTTGCTATTCCAAGAGCAGTGGCTACTACCTCCACACCACATTTTCCCCCTGCCACGGCAGCAAGCCCAACATGTATAGATCTTCAGGAAGTTTGTCCAGGTTTCCATTTCAGCTCTGGTCACTCCCCTTCCCATAACAAGGGCAACCATACCAGAGCTGCACTCTAGTCCAGCATCCTTGCCTCAGAAAAATTTGGTTTTTCTTGCACTGCAGACAAATTTTGAGCAGCCCTTCAACTCATTAGCTTTCTTCCACTTTTGCTATCATATCTCAACACCTGTGGATGCAATGACTTCTTACGCTGGCACATGTGTGCAGGGACAATTGGCTGCCAGGTGCCACAACCTTTGAAATAGGTCTCCCTTTCCCTGAGGACTAGTTCTCAATGCAGGATCTGACTGACTCTAAATATGTCCTGAAAGCATTAACATGGAAATAGTGCTTCCCTTTTTATGTTTTGAAGTTTTAACTTTGGGCAGTTTAAGCATTTGAACCAAGCCAGATATCAAATACTTTCAAATGGAAAGAACCACACCGTTACCTTTGGATCCAAATTTTATGCAGTACAGATGCAACTGTTGTTCTAATTCTCAGACATATTCTAAAAGTATGTTAATGATTTGACTGTGGTGTTCTAATAAGACTGATTCTGGTTTTGAGTGCAATTGCAGAGCATGATTCACTCAATTCTGATACTTCCTAGACTAATCCAGTTATTTGTGCTCATACAAAATTACAGAAACTCTGAAATTTATTAGATTGTGCCTTGAGCAACATACATACATGTGCCCCAGGAGGAAGGTATTAAATGAGAAGTCCTCTTACTAGAGCAAAGGAATAAATTTCTAAAAAATACAGAATCAAGTAGCTGAGAAAATTCTCAGACACAGAAAATTTAGAGGTAGATACATGTATCCACACTATATCTGAAATATTTTTTTTGTTATAGCTAGAATATCAACACCAAATTCTTAAATGACATCATTTGCTTTTCTTGTGGTTTTGTGTTGTGTTTTTTTTTAATAACCCTTCCTTCCTACATAGTTGAAGACTTCATTTTGTATACCTCCATAAACCAAGCCTGAAAAAAGGTAAATAAAATTAGCCAATTAATTTAATCCAAGATTTTTCCTAGACAAATATAATTTTGGGGTACCTACACCATTTGGATACATCCAGGAAATTAACTGAAAGCTTACACTTGAAATGAGGAGTAGAATCACAGAATCACCACGATTGGAAGGTACCTCTGGATACCGTCTAGCCCAACCCTCTTGCTCAAACCTCAATCGTCTAGAGCAGGCTGCCCAGGACCACATACACGTTGTTAGATAACAGTTTAGATGTACTTACTTTAAAGTCTTGGTTGACAATAGATCAGAATTTACAGATAAAAAGCATGATCTTTTCTAAAAAGTTAACTTATTAACTTAAAACACGGACACTGAAAATAGGATTTTACTTTAGTTTTAACAGTCACTACAATTCTTAAATAGAATGCATCTAATGAATGTCCAAGAACTACTAATTAGAAAGCACAAAGTAATTGGTCAAGATTCCTTCCATTTTAAAATTAGGCTTCCATATTAAAATCAGATTCTAATGCAGCCATGCTTTTGTTTTGCCAGGTGCATGAGGCAACTTTGAAGCTGCAAGAAGGAGAGAATTCATACTTATTTTCACTGTCAGGCTTAGGTATTCTTCTTTAATGAGATCACATGCACACACATTTTTTATGTCAAAAAACAGAGATTGTGTTGTATTTCTTACCATATATATCTGGACTATGGCAATAGCATGAGTTCTCTACTTGTGAAGAGAGCTGCATTAAGCACTCTCTATGCACTACTGAAAGTGCAATCATTAATTACAGCAGCTGTTCAACACAGATGTGTGTTCTCTACAGAGGATCAGGAAGACAGTGTTTCTAATTTTAAAGACTGGAAATTTGGAGCAATAAACAATAAATGCAACATGTCTGATCAAATCCTTGAATAGGAGAGGATATGTAATTTAGGACATATGCTTGGATTCAAATAGAAGATACTACTCAGAAAAAGAGGATTTTCCTATGTCAGTTTGATTTCTGTACTAACCTTAAGTAGTAATGATTGTCTAAGATGAGGTTATACAGACAATCTTCCATTCTCTTCAGTGAACAATTCAGATAGAGTCTAAGTAAGAAGGCCTCAAAATAGTCTTGTTTTGAATGTATCATGCAGCTTGATGCAGACAGATGACTTCATGTACTGCTCGAAGGAGACTAATCAGATTTCCACCACAGCACAAAAGCTAAATCAAAAGCCACTACAGACTCTGTGTCATGAGACATCCACGTTTACTGCAAATTCATTTCTCACCTGCAGCAAAGTAATCACTTTATGGTGTCACACTTTTACTGGAAAAAGGAAAATGTGAAAAACAGTTATATGAAATCATGCCACCTAGGTAGAAACATGATAGAAACCTCTAGAGATGTATCTGAAAGTATATGCTTTTTTACTGTAAGAAAGTTAATGGAATGTTTTCTTACACAGTCTGCTCCTCACATAACCCAGAATAAGTTGTCTTGTCCTGAGGGTCTGGGCTAAATTATCAGAGCGTTATTTGGTCTTTTGCATAGATGTCTTTGCTGGTCATCTATAAAATAAACTCAACATAAAAGGAAAGCACTCTTGCTTCTGGTTAGTATTTTCTTTCACTAGTTCTTCCAACACAATTATACCTTATATTTTGCAAGGAGTTTCATTTTGTATTTAAAGAAAAAGAGAGAGATGAATACGTATTTGCACGGCATTGCTTTGCTTCCAGAAGTAACAGCAATAATTATAATTCAGTCACACATTACAGCAGGAATATAGTAATTTCATTACTCTGTATCAGGTGGTGCCTGACTAAGAATTACGTCACCCCGTCTATGACTTAAACATTATTTTAATTCAGAAGACTTTGTTCCTGTTCATATATTTGTTGAAAAAGAACAACAGCACTGCAAATGCTTATTTTGCAGTATTTGTTCAAGAGAACAATGGTCTTGAAGGTAACGTACTATCTATAAAACTTGGTTATACCACAGGGAGCAATAAAAAATAAAGTAGTTGTTTGAGTCTGATAGGGCACTTAATACATTGAAATAATGATTCTTTTGTTTCTGTACTTCCCTGATAACTTCATTAGGACACAAACTTCTCCCTTGTGGTAGAATAGCATAGACACCCATTGGGAGCCCAGTGCCAAGTACAAGTCTGGCTTTTGAGGAGACCACACTATCAGACATACAGAAGAACTGAGTAATTCAAATAGGGGTTCAATCAAATGGAATTTCGATATCCTTATCTGTAGTACTATAGTTAAGACACTGAATAAAACTGAAGTAATTCAATTTTACTGGAGGTTTAATCCCTTTAGAATTGCTTTTTATACTAAAATAGGGGCTTTATTTCTTTTCTGTGTCCTAAAAGAAAACAAGTTTGTTATTAGCCTCTGCAAGTATTGATTTCCTTTTCTTTTTGACAAGTTTTCTTACAGCCACATAGCTGTCCTTTCCATTTTAATGAAACCTATTGGAAATTTTATTGTGGCAATGCCCTGTTGTATCGTTACACGTAAAAATTTTTTGCTGCTTTTGTTCTGAACCTCATGGCATTTATAGGTCAGCTATAAACATTTGTTGTGCAATCTCCACAATCACTCAAGTGACTGAATAACTATGGGATGCTGCTTGTGCATGTGCTGCAGTTAAGTCCATTCAGAAAGTCTGGAAGCTTCACAACGGACATACATATGAACATGTTTCCTTCTTGGAACAAAAATAAACAACTAGACACAAGTTCAGAGGGATCAGAGGTCATCCCTTTTCATCCAGAACCACATATTAACCATGTAATAAAAACTAGGTATTTTGTTGCAACCAAGGTCTTCAGTCATTTAAAAATATTTTGGCAGAATTTGTCCCATTCAGGATCATATAGTCATTGTGAGACTTTTGCATAATCTTCCTGTAAACCACTGAGCAAAGCTGTTACTTCATTTACATTGTAAGCTTCTATAAATTGCAATATTTTCCCTGTCTTCATTAATATATTTTTCCATTGCTTTTACATTGCTACCATATGGTTTTATAATCCACAGTGAGATGGCATGTGCTACATTCTTCATTACCTCTGTAATGTAACAGGTTTGATCTGGATTTCTCTTGGTGTTCTTAACTCAGGCTCTCTCCATTGCTGCTCTCTGACAATGTTGTTTGTATGTGTACTTACTATAATGTAAACACTTATAGCCATACACTTGCAATGCAACCTTGCATTCCCCACTTCTTATAGGTTGCTGAATTCTTTCCCTAATAAACTGTATTCTAAAGTAGAGAGTCAGCAATTTATGACAAGGGTACATAGGTCTGTGGCCTCCTCATCTCTTCTGACTTTATATATACCCATCTCATATTCTCAGCAAACCATGGAGGTAATCAGTTTTGAATACTGGCCTGCAGATTAGATAGTAGTATAGTAACACAGTGAGAAAGCTCGAGCAAAAAGACATTATTCTGGAACATCTGAGTATCACTCAACCAAAAAAACCCTGTGATTTTTAACGACTGATACAATCAGATTTTTTTTCTTCATACAATGACTTGAACTTACTAACCCTTTAGATCCTTTTCCAAGCTTCACTCTGTAAAATGTTGAGTGTGTTTGAATAGATATCAAATAACAGAATGCTATTCTAAAGTCAGATAAAAGTGAGATAACTAATCACTGCACAGAACTGTTTTTTAATACAGATCTTACCCTAAACTGATACTATGATTCCTGCATTCAGCGTTTGACTATGAATTAAAAAATGAAATTAACCCAGTGTACAAGTAATGGTATTTCTTCCTGTTTCTAGAAACTCAGCATGAGATTTGTAAATAAAAATGCAATGTTTCCTCTCCCCATGTGACTACTAAGAACTATGAGTATAGTCAGGTTCTACAGTTCCATTTAAAATGAGCAGAACACAAAGCCATACATAGTGCTTGCATCCATATACTCAGCAACCACAGAAAAGTTTTCCAGAACATTGTATTTTAAGATGTATTTCTCTTTGCAGACTGTGACAGAACTGCAGTTGATCTATACTGCAGAAGTCTGAGTACAGTTATTTAAAGCTTAGCTTTACAGCTAGTTCCGCTCATCTATGAACTGAAAAATAAGACAGCTGTTTTATAGCATTTTCCAAAAGAGAATTGGTTCCAAAGCAGAGATACTGTAAACTCCCTGTGAACAGTGAAATATAGTCAAATTACATTTGGATACAGTTTTTTCCTTACAAATCTCATAGGAAATTATAGTTTGCAGATAGGAAGTAAATGTCTCAATTAGATTTGATCTAAGGGGTCAAGAGCAAGGTTTTTATGCAAAGAGCAACTGAAAAGAATTACTAAGATTATAACTAAGATTTTTTTGTTTTTCTCTTCATTCTTATGTTTCACACACACATTCAAGGTGCTCTAATTCATCAAGTAATCATGACTTTACAGGGTTGTTTTATTTACTATTATACAGAAGAAATGCAGTATTTCTTATTAACATGATATCCTCTGGACATGCTAAATAATATGCTTGTTAATCATATAATGAATCAAAATACGCACATGGAACTGATCTTTTCAAAAATTGCTCAACTGCTGTCTTCACAGATTCAGATAAATCATCTTTTGTCATAAGAGAAGTCACTGTGCACACCCATTCATAGTAGTCAGCCAAGTCATATGCTAGAACCCCTACAACTGAGAAGCTGTCAAACAGTTGCATCAAAAATACCTCAGGATTATTTTAAGTGGAAGACCTCAGAACTCTACAAAAAACTAATCAGAATCTTTCAAATGCTCTTTCTCATGACTACCCTAATTTACTTTGTTTTGGTATCACCAGTGGTTAGAGTGGCAGCAACAGCTTCTCTTTCCTCAACTACATTCTTCAGCTTTCTAATTTCTCAAGACCCCGCTAGACCTACTGTTTACAAACAGAGAAGGGCTGGTGGGAGATGTAGTGGTTGGAGGCCGCCTGGGGCATAGCGACCATGAAATAATAGAATTCTCAATACTCAGAGATGCAGGGAGAACCATTAACAAAACCTCTACGCTGGACTTCCGGAGGGCAGATTTTTGCCTATTCAGAAGTCTAGTTCAAAGCATACCCTGGGAAACAATGCTTAAAAACAAGGGGGCCCAGGAGGGTTGGACATGCTTCAAGCAGGTGGTTTTGAGTGCACAGGAACAGGCTATACCAGTGTGCCAAAAGGCTAGCCGGCGGGGAAGACAACCGGCTTGGCTAAACAGGGAGATTTTGAATGAAATCAGAAATAAAAAGAGACTTTACCGACTGTGGAAAAAAGGGCTGGCTACTTATGAAGAATTTATGGAAATAGCTAGATCATGCAGAAAAAAGATCAGGGAAACAAAAGTGCAGTTTGAAGTTAACTTGGCCAATTCTGTCAGGGATAATAAAAAGTCCTTCTTCAAATATGTTAATAACAAAAGGACAGGCAAGGAAAACCTCCATTCTCTGTTGGACTCTGAAGGAAATATAGTTAACAAAGATGAGGAGAAAGCTGAGGTACTTAATACCTACTTTGCCTCAGTTTTTACCAGTAATACAGGTGGCCCTCAGGACAACTCATCTCTGGAGGTGGTTGGCAGAGATAGAAAGCCAAATAGGCCCCTTGTATTCCAGGAGGAAGTAGTTGGTGATTTACTGAGCCATCTGGATCCTCACAAGTCTATGGGACCAGATGGGATCCATCCTAGGGTGATGAGGGAGCTAGCAGAAGAACTTGCCGAGCCGCTCTCCATCATCTTCCAACAGTCCTGGCTCACTGGGGAGGTCCCATATGATTGGAAATTGGCCAACGTTACCCCAGTCCACAAAAAGGGCTGCAGAGCTGACCCTGGCAACTACAGGCCTGTCAGCCTGACCTCGGTGCCTGGCAGGGTTATGGAGCAGATCATCCTGAATGGAATCACACAGCACCTTCAGGATGGACAAGGGATCAGACCCAGCCAGCATGGGTTTAGGAGGGGCAGGTCCTGTCTGACCAACCTGATCTCCTTTTATGATCAGGTGACTCACCTGGTAGATGAGGGGAAAGCTGTGGATGTGGTCTATCTGGACTTCAGCAAGGCCTTTGACACTGTCTCCCATAACATACTCTTGCAAAAGCTGGTAGCCCATGGCTTGGACAAGTGTACTCTACGCTGGGTTAAGAACTGGCTGGAGGGCCGGGCCCAGAGAGTGCTGGTGAATGGGGCTGCATCCAGCTGGCGGCCAGTCACTAGTGGTGTTCCCCAGGGGTCAGTGTTGGGTCCCATCCTGTTTAACATCTTTATTGATGATTTAGATGAGGGGATTGAGACCATCATCAGCAAATTTGCTGATGACACCAAGCTGGGAGGGAGTGTCAGCCTGCTGGAAGGCAGGAGGGCTCTGCAGAGGGATCTGGATAGACTGGAAAAATGGGCTGATTCCAATGGGATGAAGTTCAATAAGGCCAAATGCCGGGTGCTGCACTTTGGTCACAACAACCCCCTGCAGCGCTACAGGCTGGGCGCAGAGTGGCTGGAGAGCAGTCAGACAGAAAGGGACCTGGGGGTACTAATTGACAGGAAGCTCAACATGAGCCAACAGTGTGCCCAGGTGGCCAAGAAGGCCAACGGTATCCTGTCCTGTATCAAAAACAACGTGGTCAGCAGGACAAAGGAAGTGATCCCTCCCCTGTACTCTGCATTGGTGAGGCCACACCTGGAGTATTGTGTTCAGTTCTGGGCCCCTCAGTTCAGGAAAGACATTGAAGTGCTGGAGCGGGTCCAGAGAAGAGCAACACGACTGGTGAAGGGACTTGAACATAAGACCTATGAGGAGAGGCTGAGGGAGCTGGGGTTGTTTAGTCTAGAGAAGAGGAGGCTTAGAGGTGACCTCATCACTCTCTATAACTACCTGAAGGGAAGTTATAGCCAGGTGGGGATTGGTCTCTTCTCCCAGGCAGTTAGCAATAGGACAAGGGGGCATGGGCTTAAACTCTACCAGGGGAAATTTAGGCTGGATATTAGAAAGAAATTCTTTACAGAGAGAGTGATCAGGCATTGGAATGGCCTGCCCAGGGAGGTAGTGGACTCGCCGTCCCTAGAGGTTTTTAAACTGAGATTGGACATGGCACTTAGTGCCATGATCTAGTAAACGGACTAGAGTTGGACCAAGGGTTGGACTCGATGATCTCTGAGGTCTCTTCCAACCCAGTCGATTCTGTGATTCTGTGATTCTGTGATTCTGTATTAGAATTTAATTTACCAGTTCCACCAAAAGTAATGGTCTGAATAACAAGGAGATGCACTCTTCCTTCACAAATGTCTGTGACAAATGAGATGACAAAACTCTGAGCTGCACAGTAAATACCTACAGTACAACACGCAGTAATTCACCTGCCCTACCATTTACTGTTCTTCATATTTTACTAGGCTGGGCCAACCCTTTACTCATATATTCAAAATTGTTTACAGTATTTCAACAAAAGGGTATCATTTGTAGTCATCCCAACTTTGGCAAGAATAAAGCCTATTGCTTAATGCAGAAAGTACTTAAGACTAGTTAGAGGTCGGAGTAGTTAGAGGTCAAATAAGTAGTAGCTACCCAACTCATCCTATCCCCATTTCTAGGATTTCTGGCACCTCAGTTACTCTGCAAACATATCCAAGCTTTTTGGAAATCACCTGACTTGTAACCTGCTCATTGTGTAGGAATAAATTTCAAACTGGGTTGGCAAAGTGGACTTATATTGTCAGCCTGTGAAGAGCTCAAAACTAGGAAGGTATCTATTCTCCTAATAGACCTTAGCCGGCTACTTCACAGCTGCCTCAAGCTTGTATGTGTCCAGGAGAAATATTTTTTTTTTGCTGTCAGTAGCTTTATCTTTGGAAAAGTAGGGCAATGTTGGAGGTTGTACTTGCTAAAAGCTCTTCTTCCTTTCTCTACTCTTTCCTTTTCCCCTCACAGAAACCACTTTGGATGCTTAGCTCTGGCAACGAGACAAACCAGCTCCTTTAGGAAAAATTTCATTTCCTAATACAATCCTCTCTGCGCTAAATGGTACCTTACTGTTTTCTACTCCAAGATCATACTCAGCAAAGCCAGTACTTCTCCTGAAATGCCTTCTCAATCTCCAGCAGGCAATATGTGGATTCAAGAAACCAAATGAAAGTTGAAAGTTATACATCAAGAACAAGAAGCACACACAAAATCGTCTGTTGGTCCTCCAAAGCCACTCTCTGCAGCAAATATTTATTTAGGTTTCAAGGCAGAAACCTATATGGTCTCCAAATATAACAAGGACTCCTGTATCACAGTATCACAGTATGTTTGGGATTGGAAGGGACCTCAAAAGATCAATCTAGTCCAATCACCCTGCTGGAGCAGGAACGCCTAGGTGAGGTCACACAGGAACATGTCCAGGCGGGTTTTGAATGTCTCCAGAGAAGGAGACTCCACAACCTCCCTGGGCAGCCTGTTCCAGTGCTCTGTCACCCTCACTGAGAAGAAGTTTCTTCTCAAATTTAAGCGGAACCTCTTGTGTTCCAGCTTGATCCCATTACCCCTTGTCCTATCATTGTTTGCCACCGAGAAGAGCCTGGCTCCATCCTCATGGCACTCACCCTTTATATATTTATAAACATTGATAAGGTCCCCCCTTAGTCTCCTCTTCTCCAAACTAAAGCGACCCAGCTCCCACAGCCTTTCTTCATAAGGGAGGTGCTCCACTCCCTTAATCATCTTTGTTGCCCTACGCTGGACCCTCTCCAGCAGTTCCCTGTCCTTCTGGAACTGAGGGGCCCAGAACTGGACACAATATTCCAGATGTGGTCTCACCAGGGCGGAGTAGAGGGGAAGGAGAACCTCCCTCGATCTACTAACCACCCCCCTTCTAATACACCCCAGGATGCCATTGGCCTTCCTGGCCACAAGGGCACAGTGCTGGCTCATGGTCATCCTGTTGTCCACCATGACCCCCAGGTCCCTTTCCCCTACACTGCTCTCTAATATGTAATTTCCCAACTTATACTGGAACCTGGGGTTGTTCCTGCCCAGATGCAGGACTCTACACTTTCCCTTGTTAAATTTCATCAGGTTATTCCCCGCCCAACTCTCCAGCCTGTCCAGGTCCCGCTGGATGGCAGCACAGCCTTCTGGCGTGTCAGCCACCCCTCCCAGCTTAGTGTCATCAGCAAACTTGCTGATAGTACACTCTATTCCCTCGTCTAAATTGTTAATGAATATATTGAATAATATTGGCCCCAGTACTGACCCCTGAGGCACTCCACTAGATACTGGCCTCCAACTAGACTCCGCACCATTGACTACCACTCTCTGGCTTCTCTCCTTAAGCCAGTTTGCAACCCACCTCACTACTCTATTGTCTAGACCACACCTCCTCAACTTAGCTGTGAGGATGCTGTGGGAGACTGTGTCAAAGGCTTTACTGAAGTCAAGGTAGACCACATCCACTCCTCTGCCATCATCCATCCATCTTGTTACATGTATACTTCGATACCACTAATGTTGTTGATTTCCATACAGTAAGTAAATGTTTTTTACCATCACTAGAATCTTGATATCAACAACTTCTTGGGACAGTTCCATAATTTAACCATATTTCATGTGAAGAAATTCACTAGATTAGAATTTTGTATATATTAAATCTATCTAGTATTTCCAACTTACGTGTTGCACACTAGGGAAAATGTGGGTAATAAAAAAATCTAATTGAAAAATCCAAGACTTCTCACAGCACCTACTGTATTTCATACAAAACCTGTGATGTATTCCTTGACACAGTGGTTCAAAAAACTTGGGCACAAATATGAATGGATATCTTCCTACCAACAATGTGAATATACATCCTTCTTACTGAAAGAAACTGTATTTTGAACAAAATTAAGCAAATTACCACTGTTTTAATTACCACCAAATCTACTGTGTGCTTTTGTTTCCGTTCAGTTAAGATTACTGATCTATGACAACCTCAGAATTCATAAGGATCAACTCCCAAAACATATCACTGTATAACTCTCATATTTGATCACTAATAAACATTCCCCAGTAAAATGAATTTATTCTTGGTGTCATTGTACTGTGCACCTGTCTGGTACTCCAGGTTATGTACCTGGGAACTGGCAAAAATCTTGTGCAGATTTTTATTTTAAAATAATAATAATAGGGACACAAATAATTAATTGCCTTTTTTTTTTTGTGCAAATTTCCATCCACTCACAGTTGCATCACCTTGATTCACAAACATCTCATAATTCTCTGGTATTTGTAACTGTGAGTTTGTTGTATATATATACACATACATCTGTAGCGCACCAGAATTCTAATTTCTGGCTGTGGTTTTAGCTAAGTAACAGTAGATCATGCTTCGCAGTAGCCATACCAGTTTACCTGAATGACATGAAAGCAGGCAAGCACGATAAATGTTCTCTGCCCACTTTTTATTTTTTTCCTTTATGTAAGAAAAAATTTTGGAAGAGTAATCAAATATCTTCACAGAGCATCTAAGAGAATTTGTATGCTTCTAATAACACCTGCACTGACGAGTGACTCCCGCTGTCCAGATCTGAAAAGTCAATAGAAAGTGGCAGGCTCCCCATTCAGATTATTTGCCATGGGTGTATAAACTGAGTGTCATTCTTAATATGACACCTTTTTGAGAGAGGATCGACTCACTCTCCCGAGCTTCATCATTATGTTATACACATTAGAGAAAAGTAGCTTTCAGGCACTACAGTGATTAATGGGGCTAACATATCCATCAGGCCAAGCCTCCATCCTGGTCCATATGGACAAACTGGAAACCTGGGGAGTACCTGATTGGCAATTTAATATCAATCCAAAGAGTCAAAACAAGGGTAGAGGCATAGTACATTCACATTAAGCAACAGCGCAGTGATTTGACATTCAGAAGAAATCAACCCGAAAAAGCCTAGGTTTGGGTATGGTCAGAGTGAGTGCTGCTCGGATTCTGCATTTTCTTTGTTCACCCACAAAAATACAAGCCTGCTGAAATAAAATGACCTAACTTTCCTATAAATTACATTATAAGCCAGCTGAAGTAAAAGTGAGCCTACACCACCAAGTCAGGCTCTTATGAAGTGCATTGTCCTTGTCATCTGCTTAGATTACTCATCGTCAAGCTAATGCTAGCCTCAAAATAAGAACATAAATTGAGCAGGGTAGTCACTGCATGCTTCTGATCCACTGCAGCAGCCAGAAACCCCACTAACTCCTAAAGAGAGAAACACATAACTCAATGATAAAAATATTTCCATTTTCTTAATTTCTCAGGCACTTTTTTCACTGCAGAGAGTGGATGTAAGACAGAGGAGGCTGATCATATGACCCTGGGAGTTACTGAAATGATTGCTCTGGTAAGAGGAGTCTCTGGTGGGATCCTCATGAATAATGTGCATCGGTGACATTAGCAGCAGTCATTAACTTTTGGCCTACATCATCAGCCTCAGGAAACATGTGTCTTGCAACAGTCATCATAGTTACTGCTAATTTCAGATTTAAGCAACTATGTGCTAAAAAGCTTCCACTGTTGTCATTCTGCATTCATTGCTACTGAAACTGTCAGACAAAAATTGTGTTTTCCTGCTGCTCCAAGCAGCAGAATGAAAATGACAGAAGACCAATGATAATGTTAATCATAGAGGGGAAATACATTGGCATCTTTCAAATATATGTGGCTGTTCTTTAACAGGCATAGGCTCTTTATTTCTCACTTCTAGTCCATTTACTGTTGTAAAAGATTAACTGCAAAGAAAAGAAAAATAACAGCAAACAATGACCCAAATGGACTGAACCCTGAATGTATTTCCCATTGATTTTTAACTCCCTGTGTTTTTAATTGTTAGGCTGTTGTAAATATGTTCTATGCACTCAATTCTATTTAAGTAACTTGTGATCATTCATGCTTTTATTCTCATAACACCCCTTTGAGATTATTCCCTTTTCAGACAGGGCACAGAAGAACAAAGGACTAAGTTGCTTTGGAACATAATTAATGTTCTCTATCGTTTAGATGTTTACTCTGTAGCTGAGGCTGCAGTGGGACTGTCACTAGGATCATTTGATGGTTTCTGAGAGCATTTCCGACCATTAACCTGACCAAAACCCCATGTCTCCCTTGGAATGTGATGAAAATAAGATTAGAAAGCCTGATTTCATGTAGCTATCTACACACTAGAAATAAAAACTTTCAAAGAAAAAAATACCCCACCCTGAAAGATTCAGACAGAATTCAGATATCTTGTAATGGCAATCTTAAAGAGTAATTCCAGCTACACTGCTGATAGCCCTGAAGGTTCCCAAAAAAAGCCAATAATATGCTTAGTAGTCTTGTCTATACAAATGTACTCTGAAGAAACTCTACATCTTCTCCACTCCCTTGTTTCAAGCTGTCTCCAGCCCAGCAGTCAGGTCCTTGCATTAGTAAGGCTCTACGCACAAGGCAATACAACAAGGCACATCTCTCAAAGACAAATACAGTATTGTATTAATGCGGCTCAAAACACTTTAGAGCACAGTTATCTTTCACAAGTGAGCTTTAAAGCAGATTGGTGCCTGTCTGCTACCTGTGACCACCCTGGATCCAGAAAGATGGTATTTTCCCACCTCCATTCCCTAAGCGTCTTTGCCCAGTTGGTGTTGATATGTCCATTATGCACCATTACTGTTTGCCTCCTTTCCAAATTTTCTGCTGAGAGTTATATGGTAGTAGCCCCAGTGCTCCAGAGCCTCTAGTACTCTCAGTCCTCAGTACCTCAAATTCCCTATTATACAAAAAATCCGCTTTTCTTATCAAATTCACAGAGCTATCTTTGGGTGTCAGCTGATTTTTGCGAAGTTCTGTTAGAGCAGCAGAAACACAGATTCTTTAACTAAAATTCAGTAGCTTGTGCTGTGTCCTGAAGTACTTCTCAGTATTAAGGTAACACTGCATGCTCTTAGGTGTTTCTGTCCAAGCACCTACAGAGGTCTATTCTTATTGTATTCAGAAGCAACGGCACTCGTTAATTGTCCTTATCCTCACAACACATCCATGAGGTAAAAAAACACAACTTTTTGTTTTCCTTGTGGAAATCAGACACTGCAAATTCAATATCTTTCATTCTCTGGGAATGAAGTACCCTCATACCTTTGATGATTACAGCTTAAGCAGAATAATGTCCAGTATTGCAGTGTTACCTACATGTTGTCTTGCTGCCTTTCAAAATTCATACTTTGCATCAGGTTCCAAAAGAGCAAAGAACAACGTATTGGAGCAGGTAGAGACCTGCTGCAAGAATCCAAGGATGACATTTAGACAGGTAGAGGCACCACCTACACCAGCCAAAGAAGGGGATGATCCTGAATCTCATTCCTCAAGGTAGCAAATAAGAATGTCAGGAAGAAGGGGGGTTGGCCACAACTGACCTGCAGAAATTACTAAGCCAGACTCTTCCCAGTTCAAAAACTGTGCAAAGGCTAAAGGCCTGTTTTCAGATCTCCACTTAGCATTACCAGGATTGTAGGTTCCATCTACGGTTCAATCAAGCAATGCTGGATTTTGCATCTGGAATGGAGTCATGCCAGGCAGGAGAGGTGTGGTTGGAGAGTAGCCCTGCAGAAAGCAGCACGGGGGTGCCGGCTGACAGGATGCCCAACACGTCTCAGCAGTGTGTGTCCTGACAGCCAAAAGAGGAAACTGCATTCCCTGGTGCATTAAACACTACATAACCAGCTGGTCCAATCCCACTGATTATCCCACTAATTATTATGCCTTTTCCTTTCCCCTTTGCAAAGGCCTCCCACAAGGCAAACACATGCTGAAGTAATGCATCCTGAAATAATTCACGATAGCTGTACTAATCCTATTTCTGTACAGTGGGGTATCACAGGACAGGAATACAATCCCATAAATCAGGATCTACAATTTAAAAAGGATATCAAGGTATTTGGATGCATCCAGAGGAGGGCAGCAAAGCTGGGCAAGGGAACGGAAGCCTAGCCCTGCGAGGAACAGCTGAGAATTTGGGGTTTGTCTGTTTTGGAGAGAAGGAAGCTGAGGGGCAAACTCACTGCTCTCTCCAGCTTTCTGAGGAAGCGCAGAGAGCAAAATGAGGACTAATACCAACCACAGACAAATGTCGAAGTGTGTGGTAACATGGGGTATGTTCCAAAGAAGGGCACAAAGCAGTGACAAACACACTTTTTGCCTTACAAAACCTGCTCTGGTGTACTTCTTGGCCAGTGATGCAGGACAAGGGTTCTTGTGCCTGCCCTGCGCTTGTGTTGCATGCAGGTAGAGCTGAAAAGTGGCAGCTCCGGATGGTGCAGCCAGCCCTGAGCCCTTCCAAGCACAGGCTATTCTGCAGAAGCAAGAAGCCCTTAGGAAATGGAACCCAGAGAAGAACAGAGCTCACCCCTGCTACAAACTTGAAAGAGAGCCCAAGAGCACTAGTGGAGCCTTCAAGGTGCAAGAGCAGCAGGCAAGAGTGGAGCCGAAAGCATCAAGAGGAGCTCTGACAAGGGGCTGTGCTCAGTGCTGCAGAGGACAAGAAGCAACCCCTGGGAGTCACGCTTGGGGCCCACCCAGAGAGTTTAGAAAGCTTCCTCCCCCACAGATGCAGGGCACGAGGGCTACCTTTGTGGAGTACAAAAAGCAATCACCCACCAAAATGGCCCAAAGGAACCCTGGCAAGGGACTATGCTCTGTGCTGCAGAGGAAGGCAAAAAACCTGCAGAGATGCTTCCTAGCTCACTGTGGTGGACAAAAAGCCTTCTTCCCCCCAGTTGCAGGGCACATGAGGCTGCCTTCACGGTGCATGAGCAGCAGGTAGTAATAAAACTAAATGGGAGCAGAGGAGCCCTGACAAGGGGTCATGCTCAATGCTGCAGAGGAAGGCAAAAAACTCCCAGGGACCAGTGCCAATCTGCCAATTCTTTCCTGACCCCAGCACTGGTAATCAGCTGTTCCCTGGGGACATAAGGAAGACCTGGCTCCTCATCGCCCAGGCTGATCACACTACCCAGGAGATGCCCAAACCCTGTCCTCCCTCAACATGGAGCCATCTCAGGGGCTACAGAGCGACCAACTGCCCCCAGCTTGATCTGTCTTTGGGGAGAGAAGCCTTCCCATACCTGGCAGGACAGCAGTGGCTGCTCCAGATGGGACCCCTAGCAACATCTCTGCATCCCATTACTTACAGCTGGTGCCCGTGGCTCTGCAGGGGATGAGGACAATGAGCTCTGCAGTGCTCCTCTTGCCACTGCTCTCCACCTGAAAAGGATTTCTGTCCCTTAGATGAGGTTTGAAGTTGGCCCTTCCTGGGGAACTGACCTTGCAACAGCGAACTTCCAGCAGCCTTGTCCAGCTTCCTGCAGTCTTCATTCTCAGCCCCCACCAAGTGATTCCACCAGTTCCTCAAGGACTTGCTCTCAGATGTCTTCAGGCTGCCCCCGGGCCAGCTCTGGCAGCGGAGATGGGAAGATGGTCCCTTTTATCCTGTGCCTGGGCATTGTGACTGCTGCGTTGCCGGGTGGTTGCACTGTGACATGGGGGTGACAGGGCCTCCCCAGCACAGCCCTGCCCACCACCAAGCTTCAGAGTTAGGACTTTGGGGTGCTGCCCCCAGACAGCCCCTGTGCTGTCCCTGCCCTAGGTGACCAGGCACTGGGCACAGCTGCTGGGCAGCTCTGTACATTAATCTGTACATTCAGACTGTGCAAAAAAGGGCACTTATACCTTAGACATTCCTTTGGCTGTGGGCATGCCAGAGGTGAGTGAAAGGCATTTGGTTCCCTTTGCATAAACTTTGCAGAGACACAGACAGCATGCAGCATTTTCTCCCAATTCCTTACGGATGCACCAAGGAACATATGCTACTAGCCTGCTTATGGTGAGGTTGTCCTCTTGGAATGAGAACCTGAATTGTTTTGTGTTCTCGACCATCTTCTTCCTTGCGCTTCAGTAGCTCTTCTCCTTCACCCTTGTTATCTTTCTTGAAAGTGATGGCAGCCTTCTCAGCCTTTGTCTTGCTCTTGCTACTAACCATCTTATTTCTTCTGTTAACTCTTTGCTGAAGCTCTTGTAACCCACGGGAATACATACTTTCCCAGTTGTTTCTGAGTGCAAGAAATCCCACAAGTGGCAGCAATTAAGCAATGTCAGCTAACTGCTTAGCAACCCTGTCACTTCTCTCATGGCCTAAGCATATCACTTGGGATCAACTACTGCTCAAATTCTAGGAGGGATTTTCTTTCTATTCGAATCTCTGCCTATTTTCCTCTGAGATCCTGTTGTAAAATAGAATTAATTTGGAAATAGAAAGCAAGCCAGATTCTTCGTCCCAGATGTGATTTTCCTGGCAATTGAAACAGCCTTTGGGGTAAAGACAGCAAGCTCCATGCACTAGACAGTAACAACTAACTCTCACTAACACATAGTACGAGTCAGGTCAAAAGATCCAAGAGTTACCATTCTGGTTCCTTATTAATGCACACAGCTGTTAAGAACCGGACACTGTTCGCTTTCTTCCTTAAACACCCTAAATATTCCTCCAGATTTAGCCACTGGAGCTGCATTAAATTAGCAGCGTTGCTTCCCACGCACTGTTCTCTACCCTTCTATCTAGTACACCAGAAGAATAGTGGAAGATCACACTTTGAATGGAGAAGACGAACAAAACAATATTCAATTTTCACATCCAAAGCACACAGCAGTGACAGAATCCCTCCTCCTTCTGCCACAGCACATGAAGGAAAATCCACTGTCTTTTATTCTTAGAATCTTACATTTCTTAGACTCTTTGAAAAGTTCACACTAGATTTTAATTTCAAATTAAACCAGATCTGGCATTTGTTTAAAGACCACAATGCATATCTAGCAGTATGATGTCATCAGGTGGCAGTTTCTTCTCAGTTTAGTACCTAGGCCAATCTGTTTTATATTGAATTAGGGTGGCTGATATCTCTTGGATCAGATGAACACCGTTTCAAATGAGCAAGAACTGGTCAAGAATTTGCACCAAATATGGCAATTAGATTGAAATAGACGTGCTTTTGAAAAAGTCTAAATTTTTCTATGTGATTTCCAAACCCAAGTTTTGAAATTTGCTTTGAAGCTTGTTTAAATTTAAGTAAAACAACAGAATCACAGAATGTTAGGGATTGGAAGGAACCTCAAAAGATCATCTAGTCCAATCCCCCTGCCAGAACAGGAACACTTAGATGAGGCTGCACAGGAATGTGTCCAGGCGGGTAACACTACATGCAGAAAAGAAAATTATTTGGTTTTGGCCACACAAAATGCTTAACTAAACAATCTTTCGGATAAAATGAATGGGTTGTGTTTTTTTTTTTTTTTTACTTCACCACTGGTTTTGGTGGGCCAAAACATTTTAATGCAGAAAGTAATAGTTAAGTAGAAAACTAAACCAAAATCCTTAGTACTTATGTAAATTCTTTATGAAGAGCAATTTTATGCTAGCATCTAAAGAATGAAAAAGTATCTTTGGAAAAAACATACAGGGAACACCTTAGAAAATTAATTATTCTAACACCAGGATAATGAAAAAACAAGCCAATGCCTTCAACCCTTGTGAAAGGATATGAAAACAAACCAGTACAGCTACAGGTGTTATTTATCTAACTTCATATAAACAATTATTGTAAGGGGAACACTGCTAATTTGATCCAAGCTTAGAAACACTTCACACACAGACAAACCTAAATCTCAAACACTGGGCCAGGATTTTAAAGGAGAAAAATCTAACTAGCAGAGACATGGAACACCATTACTTGGCCATTCAACCTGTATTTTTTTAATGTGCATAAGGTATGAAAAAGAGTCACTTGTAACAGCAATTGCTCACTTGTAATAGAAGAGCATTTGACTGAAATGCATTTTGTAAAATGACAGAAAATAAAGGTGTACAACACAAACATGGACGTTGTTTTACTTTGGGCATATGATATTTATTTAAATTGTTACATAGGAATAGCTTTATACAATAAGATTTCTGAGTAGAATTTTTTCTCTTTCCTCCTGTGTCTGTTCCAATCTTTAATGTTCATACTTTAGTTCCCAAACTCTACATGGGATGAAGAATTATTTATGTACAAACTTGAACTCTGAAAGGCACCTCAATCAGCATGACACCTTTATATTTATTTGTAGGATATCCCTTGCACAAAGAGAAGTGAGAGCGGGGAGTATACAGTGAACGCAAGTCATTTAGAACAGTCATTATAGAATAGGAAAAACAAAAAGTCTGGCATATGAAAGTTCCTTAGTATATTTATAATCAAACATTTTTTTTCTCACATTTTCCTGCTCTGTAAAATAAGACCTGTATATCTTCCCAGAGTTTGTTTGCAAGACATACAATTCCAAATAGCCATGCTTAAAAGCATTTTATAAACTGTTTTATAACGTGGCATGATAATTTCCCTGTGGAGATAGTCACTGGACACATAAATTGTTTCTTTGCCAGGACAATACTTCGAGTTCTTGATAATGTTCCTTATTAGCTTCCAGGAAAAGCTGCCACTTGGTTACATCTATGTTCAGTTCCTTTGCCAGTCATCTATCCAAGCCACAAGGTTCACAGATGAAAACCTCGAGTGTCCTGCACAAAAACCCAATAGATATCATGTCCTCCGCAGTCAGTGTTACACCATGCATACATACACGAGCTGCCTGTGAATTCCGTGATGATGAGGCCTGATGGAAGCAGAGAGCTTTGCACCAGTAATGTTGACAACCAAGCTCAGAAACAGTGACTTTCAGCAGCAGACAGTCTTTGTTCTCAGAAGCCTTGTCTCTGTCTCAGTATCTCACAAGTTCCATTTCAGCAGATTTGAAATACTTATGTTGAGTTTCGCCATTCATCCTCCTTTCTTAAGAGTTTTTGTAAGAAGGAAATGGAGAAAAAGAAAGTCCAGAGGAACAACTTACACCAGGATATCACTTCTCTTGCTACACCATACTACCAGGGTTATCATGGCACATGTCAACATGACTGGGATCAAGATGAGCGTTATGAGAATTTCATCCGGTGGATCTTCCCAGTGAACCTTTTCTGAAGTACAGTTTGAAAAAAACTGTTTATGAATTCCAGTAATAAAGCCTTCTGTGAGGGGATTTGGCCAAAAGCAACTCGCATTCTTGGCTTCATGTTCTGTACACTGAGTAAAGTTGTCATAATACCTAGGAGAAGAAAATGAAGAGAAGTTTAAATAGAACACATGCATAGTACACTTAGAGAGAGCGACACAGGGAGCCATACAAAATCTATAAGAGTGGGTCTATCATGTAGATACTCTGCTGAAGGATCTTTAATGGAGGCTGTGGGTACCAAATCCTGCCCAGTGGAGACAGGATAACTGACTCACACGTACTCATACGACTGAGAGACTTCATGTGAAATACTGAGATCATGGATGGATGGTGGTCAAAACCCGGTATTTTGGATGCTGTTACTATAGCCAGGACCTCCTAATGCTACTTAAGTAGAATAAGAACCTCCTCACTAGAGACATCTACGCTATCTTTAAAAAACATACACACAAATGTGCCAAGAACAAGACATTCTGAGCAAAAGATGGATAATTCGTACCTCATCTGTCATTGGGCATGATGATGTGGCAAAACTGATGATGTGACTCTGGGACTGAGCAACAACATTCATTACTGTGTAACAATTTCAATTCTGTTGTACCCCCAGGCAGCAAGAAGAGAATGGGAAAATAAATACACAGAAAGTTAGCTTTTGACAGTCTTTATCTTCTTCTCATCTCCAGCAAATGCCTAGCAGGAAAAGAAAAAATCCTAATTACACATGTTCGCAATGCTCACGAAAGACTGGAAACCCCTTGTAATTCCTAACACTTCAACACAGCATGTGCTGAAATTTGCCTGTCCAAGGAAAACTTATATTTATGAGAACTGGCCACCCCTCAGGAAAAAAAAAAAAAAAAAGAAAGAAAAAAAAATAAGAAAAAATAAAAGCCTAAATGAGTAATTGCATGGGTTTTGTGGTGTTATCATAAGCCAAGGAAATTCAGGAAGTGAATGGAGCATGGGGGAGGAGATCAGAAATTAAGAAGATGAAGAGTGTCTGGTCAGTACATGAATAGCATAAGACATAAGGAAGCCGAATTATAATCTGCTGCATTTTTAAATATTTTTTTCAGTCCTGCGTGACTCAATAAACTCACTTCAAAGGTAAATTAAATATAGAAATGAGAGAGCAAGAAACCACATGACACCCCAAGGAACAGCATCCTGCTCTATTAGCTAAAGGCCTTTCCTTCCTTTTCAGTACATATAAATACAGTAACTCCTGATGAATGACTCATTCTGATATTAAGTACTACAGGTGACTAATGCTGACTCAATCCTTTGCTGTGAAGTAGTGGAGGAGAGATACTCCATGTCTGGGTCAAGACTGAAGACCATTGTCTATCACCTGCCTTTCAGAGGAAATGCCTGCCTGCCCATGCTACAAGCACATAGGTTGAGAATACAGGCTGCTGCTGAGCATCTGTGTTCTCAGAAGAAGAAAAGGCTTCACACAATGGTCCTTCTGCAACCTCCTCACACTCCTCAAGGAGTCTGAGCTGATGCTGCTTTATTCATAACCAAATACACTGGATGATCTGACAAATCTACACCCAGATACTCTGGCACACAGATGCACATATGCACAATGTATGTATATTTTAAGCAAAGCAGCTAGAAAGGAAGCTTTTGTGACAATGTCAGCAGCTACAGGGAAACAACAGGAAATAAGCTAAAAATAAAATAGAAATCTTAGTGTTTGTTATTTTACTAGGGTCATTCTTCCATGTGACCTAGTAGCATCCATTCTTTGTGTCCTTGGACTAAATTAGAAGCTGAAGATGTCTAGCTGAATATGGGAGCGACAGTCCCTGAGGACCTGAAGAATAATACATCTAAAGGCATGCCCACAAGGTTTAAACAGACTACAATGCAGAGACAGTGGAGCTAGCATCCAGTTGCCCAGACAGGTCAGTGTCCTCTGGCACAGACACCAGGCAGGGCTTCAGAGAGCATCGGACTCCGCTCCAGCCCTGCTCTAGGCCACGCTCTGGTGAGCAAGCTGTTCCCATCAACGGTTGCTTCAGCTCCCTGCTGCTACAGCCACCTCAGTTTGCCCATCTCTTCATCCAGAATGACAAAAACAACAACCTGAGCAGACTTCATGTAAAAGTAATTATATAAAACCTTTCTTTTTTTTTTCCTAGGTGTAAAATCCTATAGGAAGTCCAGTGTTCTTGCAATAATTATGTAGGGTTTTTCATAAATGTTAGATGGTGTAAACAAAAAACATTTCCCACTCATTTTGCATTTCAAGTACAACATAGCTAGAAAAATCTGGTTAAAAGTTGACAAAAGGCCAGATAAAACTAATTAGGGAATTATGTTGTATTGGAAAGCCTGAATCCCTAAGAGCCAAACTAGAATAAAAATGTTGTCTTAATAGTTTGAATTCTTATAATTTTCCCTTAATAGCCTTTCTCTCAAGAAAAAAAAAAAAGCAGCTATCCACACGATAACTGTTTTTTCACACAATTGTGAGAAGGTGGATAAACAAGCCTCAGCTAATTGAGAATTACATGTCTGCCAGTAAAGTTCAATTCAGTTAAATATTTATGTAACTTAGCAATTTAGAGTTTATGCACAGCAACAGAAAGTTCATGTAATGAAAGTCCTCTGCATGGTACTAAGTAACAGCTGCCTTGGAAGGGAGCAACTCATTAATATGGCACAGCCATTTTGCAATTGATCAATTTATTTGCAACTTGTTGGGCTTTTTTAAGACAGAGGTAGGGGTTAATAGTTATTTGTTTCCAATTCAATTCTCCCATGCTTAATTTTCCTATGCCTTACATAATTCTCTTTAATCAAATGGTAAAGGCTAGAGTAGGAAACCTTTTCATTCTGTATAATAAAATTACTATCACAAAGATGCCCTAGCCTGTGACTGGAGGTACTTCAACACAAATGCATAAAAATTACATGCTTTGTGAAAGGAAGGAATAAGAAATGACATTTTCTGCTTACTCCCAGAACAAGTAATGGGAGCACAGTACAGTAGCACAAGCTCCTTCACCTCTCATATTATAAAGAGGTATGGAAAGGTTATTCTCTGTGCTCAGTCACATTTTCATCTCTTTCAGGTTAGCTACAAGGACCATAGTTAGCTAATACTCAGAAAAGGTAAAATCACTGGGAGCAAGGTCAAAAGCTTTCTGAACAGTGGGATGAAGAATTAATGCATCTATGAGTTTCAACTATGTTCAGAAGGCCAGTACCAAACCCAAAAAACTAAGCATATTCTAAGCACCAAAATTCATATAAAGATATGCTTTCTCCTGATATGCTCAGGAGAACCATTTTAAGTTTTATTGAGGAACCACCTACTTGGTTATAGAACCACAGAATATCCTGAGTTGGAAAGGACAGACAAGGACCACCAAATCCAACTCCTGCCCTGCATATGACAACCCCACAGTTCACACCACATGTCTGAGGGTGTTGTCCAGTCTCTTCTTGAACACTGTCAGGCCTGGGACTGTAACACCTCCCTGAGGAGCCTGTTCCAGTGCTCCACAACCCTCTGGGGGAAGAACCTTTTCCTGATGTCCAACCTAAACCTCCCCTGGCACATCTTCCTGCCATTCCCTCGGGTTCTGTCATTGGTCACCAGAGAGAAGAGATCAGCACCTGCCCCTCCTCCTCCCCTTGTGAGGAAGCCATAGCCACCACGAGGTCTCAGTCTCCTCTAGGCTGAACAAACCAAGTGACTTTAGCCACTCCTCATACCACTTCCCCTCCAAACCCTTCACCAACTTTGTAGCCCTCTTCTGGACACTCTCCAGTATCTTTATATCCTTTTCATAGTGTGGCGCCCAGAACTGCACACAGTGCTTCAGGTGAGGCCACACCAGTGCAGAGCAGAGCGGGACAATCACCTCCCTCGCCTGGCTGGCAATGCTGTGCTGGATGCATCCAGGACACGGTTGCCCCTCTTGGCTGCCAGGGCACACTGCTGGCTCATGTTCAAGTTGCCATGGACCAGAACCCCCAGATCCTTCTCCAAGGAGCCGCTTCCCAGCATCTCACCCCCAGTCTGTATGTACAGTCAGGGTTGCCGTGACCCAGGTGCAAAATCAAACACTTGCCCTTGTTGAACTTCACGCGGCTGATGATTGCCCAGTTCTCCAATTTGTCCATATCCCTTTGCAGGGCCTCTCTGCCCTCAAGAGTGTCAACAGCTCCTCCCAATTTTGTGTCATTGGCGAACTTACTTAGTATTCTCTCAAGTCCTGAGTCTAAGTCATTTATGAAGACATTGAAGAGTGCTGGCCCTAAGATGGATCCCTGCAGAACCTGCTAGTGACTGTTTGCCAGCCTGACATAACCCCATTTACTAGAACCCTTTGAGCCCAGCCCGTCAGCAAACTGTTCACCCGCTGCATTTTATGTTTATCCAGATGGCCACATGGCATATTATTGAAAATACTTTCAGAGAACATGAAAAATACTTAATTCATCTTTGGAGCAATCTCTGAGCTGTGACACATTTGTCTTGAAAGACAATTTTCAATATTCTAGAACAATACTTTCAGAGCACAAACATGTTTTCTCCAGTACTTTATGTTTCCACTAAGATAATAACAATCATGTGGTTAGTTTTTCTCAAAAGTGTGGGAAATTTTATTTTGTGATTTATTTTACTCATGAGAAAACACATTTATAGATATTTACCAAGAACCTGGACAACAGGCAGTTATTATTAGGAATACTAATGCACACATTTGCCTTAATGGGACACTGCTTCATGGAGTGTCCCTTCAAACTACTTAGACAGCTGAACGTCTCACCCATCTCAGGGTACTCAGTTGCCTACCACTCAGGCACTGTTCAGTATAAGTGGGGGCTTGAATCTCAACCATAGTTTCCTACAGGAAGGAATGTGATAAATTATTGCTCTTCTTCCACAATAACAATGAACAAAAAAACTGCAGAGATGTCTGGTTTACAAATACACGAAAAAAATACAACTCCCTCCTCCAAGAAAACAAATAGATTGTTTCATTAAGAGTTTCAACAAATTAGAACTTTCTGAAGAAAAATTGTTCTTCCAAAAAATCCCAAACAATTCTCAAAAAGCAGAGTGCTATATGTCATATTACTGAAGACAAACTCTTGAAGACATTCACTGGTTGCAGCCAATAGACCCAGCAGCAGTTCCAGTAGGAGAATTTTGCCACCTCTCCAGAACTCATAGATAGACTACTCCAGAGACACTCTGCACACATGCAGTCAAGGATGTTCAGCCATTGCTTAATGAGATGGGTCATAAATTAAAAAAATAATAATAATAATAATTTAAAAAAATCATTGCACTTTCACTGTCCCATTTTACATAAATCTGCTTCATGTTTAGTGATAAAATTATAGAAGGGTATAGCAGGGTATGTACATTATGAGTTATTTTTTGTTATTTTGAGTTCATTAAGTATTTGGAAAATACAGGGAATATTCTCTCTAGAATAAATGAGTCTTGATGTAAATCAGTTACTATATATTCAAGGGACACTTGCTCCTTCTGCTGCTCTACAAACTTGGACTGGAATCTAGAGGAGCTGTTCCAGGATACTACAAGTTATATGATGTACTTTAATAAAGATGTTTTAAAACTTCCCCCCCCCGCCCCCCCATATGGTTCAACCAAGAAATTTCTTTATACACAGTCATGTATTAAATTAGAGTTCAAAGTGAATGATCATCCTTGCAACCTCTACCCAGTCTGGAACGAGAAATGCAGACATAATAATTATAAATATAATGTGATGAGAAAGGCTCTTTTTACAGCATTTCCAGATGAAGTGGAGGCAGGAAGTACCTCACAAAAAAAACAAGCCTATTCTTGTGTGAAATGCAGCCAGATTTTGTAGAACCGGGTGTAACAGTCTGGATGAACTTCAAATAATGATCCAAACTTTAAGACTATTATCTCCTGAGATTTTACTATCACGTTAAAAGTCAAACTTTAGTTTTATAATCAGCTACGAGCCTACAAATACAGTGGAATCTTTTTGAGCTTTTTTCATTCAACATCTCTCCAATCATACTTGTGGCTGTATCTCACCATTTCTTTAACCCCGTATCTTCTGCCAAGAGGAGTACTCCCACAGACACACTTCTACCACCCTAATCAGATCTGATCTGTTGTACATCTCCAATATAAAATTCAGCCAGAAGAAAATAATGCACTACAAAACATAAGGAAGCAAATGAATATGTGGGGGAGGGAAGGCAAAAAAACCCTTGCTGGCTTAATGACAACATTATTTAGTTCACTCTCATGTCAGTAAATACTAGGCATTGTGACAGATTTACTCACTTAGGTTGAAAATAATAAATACATTCTGGTGTCCTCTGAACTAACTACAGATCACCACCCTTGGCTTCACATCAACAGCTGTCTGAAAAATGAAAAATGTTTGAATAAACCTAACTGAAAACGCTAAAATGCACAACTATTACTAAATTGTTATTAATTTCCTAAAGATACAGCAAGAAAACATAAAGAGCAACTGTAGATGTAAGCAAATAGTTTATATACCCAATAGCCACCTCTGATAAGCAACAAAAACTACTACATTAAGCAAATGTAGAACGAGGGAAATCCAGCCTGACACACAGTGTTATGTTATGAAGATCTGAAATTTAGTAGCACAGGAATTTTACTAAGCCGGAAGCTTCTACTAGCAAGTGAGCTTTGCCTTCCACCATTCCTGAATTATATTTTAACGATTACTCTGTTGCAAACTCAGCCCATTTTTGGGGAACACCAATTCAAAAGGGAAGTGTTCTCTGAAGCCATTATTTACTAGCGTATCATGTCTACAGGAGCCAGTTTCAAAACTCTCTTGAATTAAGACAGAAATCAGAAGAGCAAGCAAAGGCAAATACCACAAAAAATTAAGCAAATGTATCCAACTTCTTATATGCACCACAATTCCTAAAGTAGCCGTTCCCATCAGTGACAATGTGTGGAAAAAGGTGTATTTAATATACTGAAGAAAAGCCTGTGCTGGGTCTCAGAGGCTGTCAGCCACCTCAAAAACTTCCCACCTCTCCAGCCAAGAGAGAAACAGAGATACAGGGAATGTTCTGCAGAGGGCACACGAAAATGCAGGCTGCAAGACCAGCACATGGAACTGGCACCCTGCAATCCAAATACTGAAATGCTCCGCAAATGTCTGGCTTGTAAAGGTTCATTCATATAATGTGTCTTCCAGATAAGAGTTTGGTTTGCTCCTTAGAGATGATTACAACATTTCAGTATTACTCTGCTCTATGCAGTGATCTGGCTCAAGAGATGTGGCTTCCATATAGTTTGTCTAAACCATTATTTACTAGGATATCGCATGAACTATGAATTATCTCAGAATACATTATTTAATCATGAACTCATCAGGGACAAAGTCTCAAATGAAGAAGGTTAACTTCGCCAAATAAATCTTTCCAGAGCTAACTTTCAGAGTAGCAATGAAGAAACACATGCTATCTAAGTGGTGAACATGAATTCTCCTCTAAGTTGCCAAAACTGAGGCAAATCCCTTCCACCAGTTTGACACAACAGATATTAAATTGCTATGTTAATTAACACACATATCAGACACTTTGCATTTCTGGCTTAAAATTGTACATTTCTTAGTCATAAGAATAGGGTCATCTGTAACTGCTTTTAAATCATCACAGCTCAGTTTCTAAAGTTGACTGGAATTACAGCTTTGATGATAGCGCAGCTACCACAGTTACAACCACAGCTCATTTCTGTGTAAGCTCATCAGACATAGTAGGGTTGCTTGTTAACAAGTTCCTTGCAGATGTCGCGGCGTCTGCAGCGGAAACCCCACTATCTCAGTTCAGAGTGATGTTAACATGTAACAGTGCGAACAGAACTGAGGGATTCAGTACTATTTTAGGAAGTCTGATGCCTTCTCTCTGCCCTGGTCCAACACCAGCAGCTATTGTAGTAACACTGACATTTGATGGAATACAGAGAGAAAGGAAAGAAGGGCTATTTTTTATTCACTGAAAGTCAAAAGAAAGCAGGAAAATTTTTAAAACAGACTTTAGTGCTGTGAGCTAAAAAAGACACCTCCAATTCCCAAACCTTGAGAAAAAAGCTTAACCACAAAATGGTACTTGGAAAGAGAATGAGACTATATGTGGAAGAGAAAGAGGATTAATTAAAAATGTACCTTTTTACTATGCTGTACCTTTCATTTTAGAAAACTGTGATATTATAGCTGATGAAGATAACAGTAATTCCAGTGTATTTTCTCACTTTTCCTGTTTTCTTCTGTCTTCTGTGAAGGCTTGTTTGGGACATATTTGTTTATTATTTTGCACATAATTTTATGAGCAGAGCTTAAGTGTGTATTGTGGGTCTGGAGAGGCACAAGCCATTATGAGATCTACAACAATTGTTTACCAACAGGTTTTTAAAACTAGTGAAATCCCTAAAGACAGTCACTAAAAGCCCCTGAAATTGTGTGTAACATTTTGCAGCCAGTAGAAAATAGATAACCGGGCACACGAGTTCTCTGGGAGGTATATATAAATCCTCTTTCTTTCCTGTTTGTTTGGTGACTAGTAAATGTTCTGCAGCTGAATTTCAGCTGCAACCATTCAAGAACTATTTGGGAATTCGGGTCATGTAGCCAAAAAGCAAGGCCAGTTTAACTTGGCACAGATGACAAGGTTTCTACACTTTGCTGTATTCCTCCTCCAGCACCACAACATTCACTCTTCATGAACCGGTTTCTGAATCATCACACTGCACAGCACGACGCTTGAGGACCACAAGAAACTGTGGTGGTTTGCTCTGCAGATGCTCACGAAGAAGAGGTATTGACAACCCAGTCTATATGTGCTCATCAGTTTGACTCCTCTGTTCCTTATTTGTCCCTCTGTAAAATGAGGCTAAAGTAGCATTGTCCAACCTTGCAAAATTACTGTGTAATAAGACTATACAGTCTCTAACGACTACTGTAAAATGGACCACATGTGTCATATACAAATAGTTGGCACCCAATTTAGATGCCCAGAGACTTCCCAAGTACATAGCAATCCCTGTGTTCTTTGATTTATTGTCTTTCAAGTGTTAAAATGAAGCCACAGTAGCTGTATCTGTTTCCCCATTCTCAATCTCGTTTGCTATGGTGCTCAAACTGTAGGTAGCAGCTTAAGCAAAGCAAACCTTCCCTTCACAATTTATGCCAGAAAAATGTGTCATATTTTTCATATCACTTTGCAACATCTGTACTTCAAAAACCCACACATGTAAGTATCCCTGCAGTGACAGTGAGAGACCACCGAAAAATGAATAAACAAATAAAAACAGCATGGATGACTGTATAGTTTTGGTTTCAAAATTAGAGGGCTGTTATGAAATGCTAGCTAAAATAAAACAACTGATTTCTAAATAAGGGATGGTAACACAAAAAGAAGGTGCAAGACCGCTATTCCAGACACTGACTTGTATATTCAAACATTTTAGTGGTTTGTGGTTTTTACCAATGGATACAGGCAAAAAAAAAAAAAAAAAATGCTAATAATGCCTACATGTCATCTAATACCTTTCATTCATTAATTTGCATTGTTTTCTAGATGAGAAACCTCAACCATAACATGGAATCACAATTTTCCCACAGCGGAGTAGTTCATGGCAGAACCAGGAATAGAGCCTGGGTCTGCTGAGCTCAGCATACAACCCCCACTGCTTACAACTACTCCAATTTTTATCCTGCAGCTATGGTACTTAACAACACTCTCCTTGTGAAACCTCCACTGTTTGAGCTACACACACACACAAACAATATGCCTACATATGACTTAATTCCTTAGGAAACCAGGCCAGAAAGCAGCCTCTTTTTTAGAGAAAAGCTCAGTCTTTGGAGACTATTTGGACAACAAAGCACCAGGTACACCAGAACCTGACATAGAAGAATGGAAGGATGCCATGAATTTCTGTTTGCTCTGCATTTGACTGACATACACAGGAAAAGAAAATGTTGTCCATACTGAACTCAGGGACAGAAAAAAAAAAAAAACAAAAAAACACACACAGTTACAACTGAGCAATTATCTCAGAATACACAGAAAATTGCAACAGCCTGAAAGGGATTCATGAGTGACGGAAACCTGAGCTGCTCATTTGCAAATATGGAATATATGAACTACCACCTTGAATTCAAAGTATTAAAGACACCCCATACCTCAGTCCTGAGCACATGCAAGAAGCTCTGCTCCAAGAGAGTACACAATAAATACATGATAAAGCTCCAGAGAGCTTTGATATAAATTTCAGTTTCATTTATGCTACTGAAGACGGCAACACAGTTCCCAGGTTAGGGGGACCTCAGTTACAAACTAATTCTTCATAGCTATCCACCTCCTCTCTCCCTTTGTTTCCACAAGCAAGCCTCAGCACACAAGCCAGATCAGCTCCCTGACATGCTTCAACAGCGCTCTAACAACAGGGTTTGAGAAGATAAAGCTTCTGGAGCATTGCACAGCAAGTGAACCACACCACAATACCAGAGGTCAGACACAAAATGAAGGTGGCACTCATTACACCTTGCTTTCGTCTCGCTTCATTCCCCTGCAAATGCATCAAGTTTGTATTTTTCACCCAAAGATCAAACCCCTGTCTACATTCAACAAACAGCTCACCAATTTTATGTTCTGCGAAGGTCCTGCAAAGCTCACTAAAATAAATTTACGTTACATAGACTTGCATTTCCTGACAACTTGAAATCACACCTTTGAGACACGCTGCAAACAAGTCCATAAAGGTGAGGAGGTAAAACAGTTTAAACAACACTTTTGTGACTACTTTAAACTTGATTTTCACACCTACTGTTTCTCCCTTCCACAGTTTCTCATTAAAATGATGACCTTGTCAAAGATATTTGATGTCTGGGAAAATGTATGTTTCATAGCAGAAAATAATAAGTCAGGAAATAAATAATTCCATTTAACAATAGAACGGATGTTTGAGTTGAGTTGAGCCACACCAAAGAAATCTCAGTGTTCCTTATATACATGGAACCAGGAATGTTCTTGAGAGACCAATAGCATTTATGTGCCCTAAAGAAGCTGATTCTTCAGAATAAACTCATGACACTGATTCCAGTCTTTAACACAGAAAATGCATGGATACCTGGTAATAGTTTACTCCCTAGTGAGAGGGAGGTTTTTTGCTCCTGGTAATACTTGTGCACCTGGCTTGCTGTCACCTATGGAATCTCATCGCCATCAACTCATCTGTGATGACTCATCACCTCTCTAGGTACTGCAAAAATGGAACATGGTCCTGACAGACAAAAAGCAGGGTTTCTACTTACTGATGGATAGCTAGGTTCTTCTGTGCTTTCAAAACACGCCACACTTCTCACAAGATACGTTCTGCAAGCTTGTTTCTCCTTAGATTATAAGAAGTACCAGTGTGGTGGGTGTTACCAACTGATACTGTCTTCTCTCCAAGTTCCATTGGCTTTTTTTACCCACCCACAAGGCAGAAGTAAGTTTTGGTCAAAGTCATACTGTGCTGCTAGCTTTAAAGTAAGCAAAATTACGCATAGGAGCAGTTTAAAAGACAGAAACCTGCATCAGCAGCAGAGTTGGCAGTTTGTCTGGGGCCCTGGTTAGAGTCAACTGTCTTGAATAACTAAGTCTCAACAGCAAAACAAATGCATTCAAAACCACAAAGACATTTTCTCTAACATTGCAGGCCCCAGCAAAACTCCTGCCGATTTGCAAGCAAGATGTACTCCTTTCCATCGAACTCTGCAGCAATGAACTAGCCTCTAATCTAAGAATTAATCCTACTACTAAACCAAACATATCAATACTACTATTATTAATCTATTTCAAAATGCAGATGAACATCTTAGATGAGCATGGATTATAACTGATTTACTGGCAAGCAAATGTGGGAGTGGTCACTGCTAAGCTGAAGCAAATGTGCTGCTTAACTTAGGTCTAATGAAACATAGTGTTCCCATAGGAACACAGTTCCTCCTCCAGCCAAATCACTGAACATACTGAGAAATCCTAACCCTTAACTTCAGCAACAGGAAAAACAAAATTACAGCTAAACCACAGGCCTAGAATGGAATTCCTCAACAGTAATGTTTTATTGCCATTTATATAATCACTTCCAGACCCAGATAAAGGAGGTGACATCGTAGTGGGAACAGCATTCAAAATCCTCCCTGTAAACAGCCTACCTAATGTTAAAAAACTCCTACCTTCAGTACCATAAAGTGGTAAGGGACTGAACTGTATTAATCTGGCTAAGCAGCAAGATAATAATTTCTCACTAATCATTCCCTGGAAAGAACTTAGGTAACTCTAACACAGTGGCTTTCCCTGTAATCATAATTATAAAACATCAGTCTGTAAACTTTATTTCTATGGTAAATGAATCACAAATAAAAAGATGCTTTTTCAATCTGTAGATCAGTAAGACACTAAATCAACACAGTGCAATACCACTGTAACTTTCAATTAGCCAGCCTGAATATTAGAAACAGTTTATCCTTGCCTACATGCACCTCAGAACAAACTCATGTACCTTGTTTTTGCAGACAGCTTTGCTTAGTTCCATCCTCCTGTGAAGTGAAGTAGTATTGTTCCGAATTTACCTTGTTCTAAAGTAAGGCAGCTGAGCTAGCATTATACTGCAGCTGGTGCCGGAGGTTTTGTGTGGACACAACCACCACAAGAGTCCTTTCCTTCCGAATCTCAAAGAACAGGCCCCTACTCAGCTCCAAAATGCAATAATTCATATGAATGAGAAGAAAACAACTTTGCTCTCACTTGAAGAATGGGCATCTCACTTGCAGAACTGTAGCCAATAGTAAACATCACAATTTGTTAGTAAACATATTTTCATGCTTCTGTAAGGGGAGCCATGTTTTCAGCAATACTCAGAAATGAAGAATAGCAAGACCCACATCATCTAGACAAATGGTAAGTGCCCCTGTTGATCAATTCTTATCCCATTTATATTCAAAGCAATATCACTGGAAGTCTAAGGGATGCCATAGCAACATTTTTACAAGATTACTGAGCTTCACTGTTCCAAGGTTTCTATAGGTCCTCCAGCCTCTTTCAAGAAAAAAAAAAAAAAAGCTGACCGTAAATGAATCTAATAACCAAGGGAAAGGGGGCTTGACATGTTCCTTAATTATCCTAAAGTAAGCAGAGCCAGAGACAACAAAATTAAAGGACCCTGAACAATGTCTGTGAATGCTAAATTTGGAGTTCTTATTGTTACAATGCAGTTGTTTTCCTTCCTGGAGTATTCTGACTGCACAAAGCACTACCTGTGTGTTGAAAACCTCAGTTGTGTCAAGTTTACAAATTGGCTGGTAACACTGCATCCTCAAATACCACCCCCCACCTCCCCATCGTTAATAAACTCTTACGTTTGCCACTTATTTCCTGCTCAGCATTGCTCTTTACTTCCCAGTTGAAACGACATAACAGGTGGCTGTGGACTTTCCATACACAAACAGGTATTTGTTTGCAAACAGTCAGTAGAGGAAATAATACACCTTAATAGTGTGCTGAAAGGAGAAATTGTACAAAAGCACAAAATAGCTCAGTGACTCAGAGAATTTAATTGCATAAAACATCCTAAGTGAAGACAGTTATCTTGATACAAGGGCATTATATTGAACAATTCAATACTGTTCAGCAGGGATTTTTCTTTAAGAAAAATAAACAAAAAAACACACTTCCCCCAAAAAGTCCACCTAATTAATTTGTATTAGGGTATTATTTTGAAGCAGAATGGGTCTGAATGCTAAATTTTGTAAAAGCCCTAAGTACTTCCAAACCTGTGTGACATAACATGAGTTTTGAGGAAAATAAATATTTCATAAGGACAGTTCTCTTAAAAAAATAATGTTCTACCTGTGCTTTACTGCCTCTAGAATGGGAAAATTTTACCAGTAGAAAATATCTTCAGTGCATGCGAACAATAAATTTTCAGTTTAGCAGCAAGGACATGCTTGTCAGGTTAGATTTCAAAGCAAAATCCTGCATGGATTCTGCATGCTTAGAAACTAGGCTGCCTTTACAGTCAGTGGAGACACTGGAATAATTGGAGGGCGTGATGGATATTCCATGATATATGATCTCTTTCTAAGACACCTTCCTTAAGTTTCCACTGAGCAGGGAGTCCAGGATAACTACTACATTGGACAGATTAATCCAACACCTGCTCCATGTAGCAAAAAAAAAAGCAACCTAGTCAAGAATTACACTCAAATACACCACTGTCAGTGATGGAGAAACATACAACCAATATGCTATCCTTGTATCTATGTAAGCTCAACTCCTTTCAAAAAGTATAACCATCACCGTTGGTTTGCAAAATCTTCCCTCCAGTCAGCCCAAGTGCAAATGCACTTGGTGCATGCATGTATTCAAATTAGTCACTAGCATCAGCTACCTGTTGAGGCAATTCTGCTTTCTCCCAAACACATCAGTCGCTTTGTTCATTCAATTTCTGAAGTTTGGTATGAATAATGGCTTGAAAACACTTTTCTCAAAATGTTTCAACTCTGTGCTAAAACCATTTTTCCACCACTGTTCCCAAAATGAAAGGCTCACCCACCTTCACTCCAATCCTCCAACACCGAGGGATGAGCCAGAGTCAGGAGGGAAAAGCCAGTCCCCACCTCAGAACTGCTCTGAACTAGTCATTCACAGCACACTGTGCCATCTCAGCAGCTCAAGGCTTTTCTTTCCATCTAGATGAAACAAGCTGACATGCAAGCAGAGCAAATGTGGCTCTAATCTAGTTCAGTACTACATAGCCAGGCCTCCAGACAGCTATTCAAAACAGACACTTGTGAACATAGTCACTTTTCTGACCAACAGACTGGAAGTCAGGGGAAAAGAAGTATCAGATGAGCCTTCCTTATTCATTCCAGCTTATATCTACAAACAACTGCTTCAGATTTGATTTTTTAAAGGATATTAAAGTGTCCCTTCCTGAGTGGAAGCTTTTATTAGATTCCACTTAGGCTAAAGTAGCCCAGGCCTTTTGTAACACCACAGCATCATTTCTTAAAGTGGAAACAGGGGAGAAAAATTTGACAAGCACCCACTGCAGCATGTGTACAGGTTGTAAAAGAATTTTTTAAAAAATTCACTTGCTTTCATGTTGAACTTTCCATCATAATTTCAATACCCCTCCTTATTTAATTTTTATGAGCATGCCAAGAATGTAGATTTTTTTTTTTTTCTGGTAATGTAAGGAAAATAGGTTTTATGTACACCAATAAAATTCTTGTAATTACAAAATCCATTTGCTTTGGGAGGAGAGTGGTAGTTGTTTTCTGTTCCAAGCAGAATACAAACAACGGGAGTCAAAAATCAGGCAACTAATTGCACATCTTAAACCTCAGATCACATCATCTACTATTTAACGAATAAGTGATTTTTGTGGTTTTGAATAATAAATATATTCTTTAAAATGGCAATCTGCCCATGAACAGTTCACAAATGAGACTGAAACTGATGAAAAATTAACCACAGAATCAGAGGAATAGTAACAACATTAGAAAAGCATGTATGGTATAGCATATAAATCTGATAAGGGAAGCACCAGGTATGGAAAAGTCCTGCCTAACTACTATTCAAGTATACCATTATGTTCCAACATTACTTCCATGGTACAGCCTATACACCATTGAATGTGGATTTTTTCCTTTCTTAATCTTCCCTTCTTACTCATGGAGGTAACGACACCTGCCCTCTCCTTAAATAACTTCTTCTTGTGCTTTACAGCTTTCTCAGTCTCTTCTGACATTTCATACAGACAATGGAAGCAAATGGTAGACCCAAAGGACCCAACTCCTTCTCCACAACTGTTTATGTAAGACCTGAGTATTGCAACATTCACTGGAGTTGCTTAAGGACAAGTCAGCAGCATCCTAAGCAGGTGCAAAAAATTCTATGGCAAGAGATTTCGGATGACATTTAGCAAGACTGGCTGCAGATCAGACATGGAGGGACCAAGCATCTTGAGGGTGTCACCTGAAGGAGGCAGCTGGTTCTCAGCTTTTGGCTCTGCTGACGTTACTTCCTTGGGTCCTGCGAAGCTCTACATCAATTTTAGAAAGAACAGTGTAATTTGGTGCATCACTTGTGAAAGCTCACAAACCCTTGCCATAAGAAAGCTATTATGGGGTTTGTTAATTTTTAAGCACTCTGACTAGCCAAACAGTGGCTTTACTTTCTAAGCCTTTATCTAATTCCTCTTTGGGTGATGAAAACACTGTCTGATTTCCACAATGTCAGTAAAAAAACCCAACTTTTTCCCATGCACAGCAATAGTCAAAAGCAGAAACAATCTTACATTTTTGTACCTGTTTTTCATAGGTAGTAACACTAATACCTTACACCTGTATATGACATGTCAGTCTGGATATGTATTAGGTATATGTATTCCCCAGTAACATGATGCAAAAAGCCGTGATAGATTACAGTGCAACAGTCAAAACTCAGGTGGAAGAAGGATGTTTATGTAATGTGGAAAAAGGGACAGACTACACGGGAAGAATACAAGGAGGCTATTAGAGTATGTAGGGATGTGGTGAGGAAGGCCAAGCTCCACTTGGAAGAAAATCTCACCAGGCAAGTTAAAGACAACAAGAAAGGGTTCTTCAGGTATATCAAGAGCAAAAGGAAGGCTAGGGAAAATGTAGGTCCGCTGCTGAATGCGGAGGTTGCCCTCGTGATGGATGATTCAGAGAAGGCAGAGTTATTGAATGTCTTCGCTTCTGACTTCGCTGCTAAAACTGGCCTTCAGGTATTCCAGACCCTGGAGGTAGATGAGAAAGTCTGGCAAAAGGAAGACTTTACCTTGGTTGAGGAACATCAGGTTAGAGATCATTTAGACCAACGGTACATCCACAAAACCATGGGCCCCAATGGGATACACCCACGAGTGCTGAGAGAGTTGGCAGGTGTTATTGCAAAGCCACTATCATCTTTGAAAGGTCTTGGAGAACAGGAGAGGTGCCTGAGGACTGGAAGAAAGCAAACGTCACTCCAGTCTTCAAAAAGGGCAAGAAGAATACCCAGGAAACTACAGGCCAGTCAGCCTCACCTCCATCCCTGGAAAAGTGATGGAACAACTTATTTTGGATGTCATCTCCAAGCCTGCGGAGGAAAAGAAGGTTATCAGGAGTAGTCAACATGGGTTCACCAAAGGGAAGTCATGTTTGACCAACCTGATATGACTGGCTGGGTAGACGAGGAAGGAGCAGTGGATGTTGTCTACCTTGACTTCAGCAAGGCTTTTGACACTGTCTCTCACAACATCCTCATAGGCAAGCTCGGGTAGTGTGGGCTGGATGAATGCACAGGGAGATGGATCACGAACTGGCTGGATGGCAGAGTTCAGAGTGTTGTCATCAACGGTGCAGAGTCTGGTTTGAGGTCTGTAGTTACTGTTGTACCCCAGGGGTCAGTGTTAGGTCCAGTCCTTTTCAACCTGTTCATCAATGACCTGAATGAAGAGACTGAGTGCACCCTCAGCAAGTTTGCTGATGATACCAGACTGATAATACCACACCAGAAGGCTGTGCTCCCATTCACCGAGACCTGGACCGGCTGGAGGACTGGGCAGAGAAGAACCTAATGAAGTTTAACAAGGGCAAGTGCAGGGTCCTGCATCTGGGAAGGAATAAGCCCAGGCACCAGTATAGGCTAGGGGTGGACCTGCTGGAAAGCAGCACTACAGAGGACTTGGGAGTTCTGGCTGACAACAAGTTAACCATGAGTCAACAATGTGCCCTTGTGGCCAAGAAGGCCAACAGTATCCTGGGGTGCATTAAGAAGTTGAAGGATGTCATCCTTCCCCTCTACCCTGGCCTGTTGAGGTCACATCTGGAGTACTGCATCCAGTTCTGGGCTTCCCCGTTTAAGAAGGATAAGGAGGGAGTCCAGCAGTAGGCTACAAAGATGATTAGGAGCCTAGAGCATGTTTCTTATGAGGAGAGACTGAGAGAGCTGGGTCTGTTCAGCCCATAGAAGAGATGGCTGAGTGGCGACCTCATCAAACATATTTATAAATATCTCAAGTCTCTGGGACCAGACTCCTTCCAGTGGTGTCCAACAACAGGATGAGGCATAATGGACACAGGCAGAAGCACAGAAGGTTACATCTGGATATGAGGAAAAACTTTACTTTGAGGGAGCCAGAGCACTGGAACAGGCTGCCCAGAGGGGTTGTGGACTCTCTTTTTCTGGAGACATTCAAAATCTGCCTGGACACATTCCTGTGTAACCTCATCTGAGTGTTCCTTCTCTGGCAGGGGGATTGGACTAGATGATTTCCAGAGGTCCCTTCCAACCATAACCATTCTGCAATTCTGTAACAAATTATAGATTACATAGACCATCATAAGATCGATCTGCTTCTTAAGCTACCTTCTTACAGATAAAAATCAGACTCAGAGCACCAGTGATAACTCCCAGTCCCACAGGCTTCATAACAGGAGCAGACACAGAACAGAGTTCTAGATGCCCAAATCTCCATTTTAACGTGTCCCTTCACAAAATCCATCTATGTTATGAACTGATAATCAACTTAATATGAAATGGTACATTTTAGCAGTCATTGAAATGTATGAAGGACATTTGTAGACCCAAGAGAAATGTAAAACATCAATTTCATGAAAGCTGAAAAGAATTGTTCACCTATGCACTACACCAGGGCAACCTTTGTCTTTCCACCCATTACACAGTCAGCTTTTATCATAGAAAAGATATTTAATTTTACAAAACAAATGTACCTCTATTATTTTTCATAAACACAACAGTAATATCATACACTGCCATCAAGTTTATCAGTGCAACTAGTAAGTTCTGTGTCTGTCCTTTGCAAATTATACAATAGGCTTAAGAAGATTACTAACGTCTTTAAGAATGCAGAACACTGCATGTCTTGTGTTATATGTACTTTCTAACATTGAATTATAGACTGTTTTGCAAGGGTAAATACAAATGCCAGAGCCTTGACAATTAGCTGTGTAAACTATTTTTTTAAAAGTATAATTATGTAATAAGCTTCTGTAACTGAAACAGGACCCTGATTACAGAACAAATTGATCGTATTATCTACTTATATATATATCAACTTACCAGATGTCTGCGGGAAATACAACACAGAAGAGAAGAAACAGTCTAAGAGGTTGCTGGAGTATAAGACAACTTCATGACACAGCTAATCAGTGAGCCAACTAGGGAAAACACCCCACTGGGCCTGTTTCTTGTGAACAGAGAAGGACTCCTGGGTAATGTGATGGCTGGAGGTCACCTTGAGTATAGAGATCACAAAATCACTGAGTTTTCTATTCTTGGAGAAGTAAGGTGAATGGTCTGTTGGAAAAGGACCTGGGGGTGTTTGTTGACAGCTGGCTGAACATGAGTCAACAGTGTGCCCAGGTGGCCAAAAAGACCAACAGCATCCTGGCTTGTATCCAGAACAGTATGGCCAGCAGGACTAGGGAAGTGTACTTGTACTCAGTGCTGATAAGGCCACACCTCTAATACTGCATTCAGTTTTAGGCCCCTCACTACAAGAAAGACAATGAGGCAGTGTTTAACCTGGAGAAGAGGAGCCTCAGGGAGACCTTATTGCTCTCTGCAACTACCTGAAAGGAGGTTGTAGCATGGAAGGTGTTGGTCTCTTGTCCCAAGTAGCAAGTTATAAGACAAGAAGAAATGGCCTCAAGTTGCACCAGGGGAGGTTTAGATTGGATATTAGGAAAAAGGTTGCCAAGCATTGGAACAGGCTGCCCAGGGCAACAGCTGAGTCACCATCCCTGGGGGTGTTTAGAAATCTACAGACAAGGTTCTGAGGGACATGGTTTAATGCCAGTTAGGTTAATGGTTAGGCTCTATGATCTTGAGAGTCTCTTCCAACCAAAATGATTCTGTGATTTTATCTATGATTCTATTAATTGATATACCTCTTCGTGCTGTCAACAGTTAACCACATGACTAACAGCACATGTAGCCTGAAGCAAGAAAATATTTTTTTTTTAATCTCTGCTGAGTTAATCTGGGTTACTACACGTCCATGGTTGATCCATTCCGAAAAGAAGAATGTAGCAACAGTCTTGCAAATCAAAACAGAAGAACCACAAAAGCTTTTCTTAAGTATTCATTTGCATAACATATTTATCTTCTTTCACATTTTCACTGCCTCTAAAAATATGCTACAATATTTGTATTGCATAATTGATATCAGTCTATCAGTTATGCTATATTTATTTTACCACCAACTAACTTTAGACAGAAATCTTCAGTTTTGCTTATTTTGAAATACAATCTTCAACAATAAGCTCCATGAAGATCACTTTCTATTACTGATCTTGCACAGCAAAATTCAAAGAAGACATGAAAGGGTATATCAGCTGCCAGTCATTAGATTTAACAGTGGAGTGATTTCTAATATCACAGCTAAATTGCTTAATTTTTGCAAATTATTTTAGTCATTCGGATTATTGTCGTCTTATACGTTGAACTATTTGTTGTTTGACTTGGTAAAGTAAGCACTGACATACCAATCACACCTTGTGGGTGCAAGCTGCTGGTCACTAGTCCAATGCATCTACTGTGGTACATGTCAATGTGACTCACAGCTAAAATGGCTAAAATATTGTAACCGACATTTTCTGATGACCTTAACTTCACCAGCGTTGAAAACGCTTTCATAACTTTAAGAAGTAATTAGCAATATTTATATTGGTGATTTACATTTGGCAAGTGCCAGATTTCACTCTTTGTGAAAACGACGCATGACAAATAAATGTTACAGATATTAAAACTTGCTGAAAAGTGCATTTGAAAAACTGAAATCTGATATTAAAAACTGAAGAGTTTTCAGCTATCGGTAACTAAATGGATTTTTTTCCCTATTTAGTAGCAAGCTTAGAAGATCCCTCTCTTTTCTTCTCACAGTGGTAAGAACTTCCATAAAGATTTGCAAAATTATCAGTAAACTGAAGAACAGGAAGGTCTGAGATGTTAAAAACCTTGAAGAGATAGAGAACAGGCTGCTAAAGCACACTATTTTGGCATGATACAATCATCATCATTTTCTCAAAGGCAGATCCAGCATCCCAAGTGGTTTAAAAAGAAAGAAACAGTTATCCTTGATGGAGAATTAACTCCAATCATCCTCTATTCTCCCTGTTCCTCAGCAATGGTATCCCTGTGTTGAAGGTTTTGTAGACTGCAAATACAACATGCGTTGTTGTATAAATAACAAATAACATTGTTTTACTTCACCACATCTGAGCTTTTGGAAGTTTGTGTATTGAATTAAACAGCCTCCCGAAAAAACTTCTCCTTATCCTGTTCATTCGACCTGTTTACTGGTTTCAAGGAAGCTCTTCAAAGCTCTTTGTAAAAAGCAAGATTTTTCATTGTCTAAAATAAAAACCCAAGAAATCTCATCAGATGAAAAGCTGACAAGGTTTTGCTAGTTTGTAGCACAGCTATTTCAACAATATGTTGCAGAACAAAGTGATGGCCTTGCATTTACAAGCAAAAGGGTCTGCAGGTCTTGACAGAATTTATAAAGGCCAGTGTCCTTAATACATCATTAAAATTCAGAAGTCATACTTCGAATAATTCATTAAAAATTCAATGTTCATGAATGTTTTTCACTAACTTTCTGCATCTGCATCTGTCTGGCCACAGCAGACACAGATTTACCAGCACATTGCCATAACTTTGCACTAAAAGAAAGAAAACATATTAGAAATGAGTGTCCAAAACCACATAGCTTATTCAGCCCCCCTTCTGGAATTATCAAATACATATTCCATTTTCACAGCCATGAATTGTATAAGATGTCCTTCCTTCTCCTATGTGGTAAAGGATAAATATTATAACTGCATGAAGTGACCATGCTTCAGCCTCAGCATCTATCAGAAGGAAAGCAATTATGCAGTAATGAAGTACTCTTGTGTGATGTGGAATCCTGGTCTCTGAAATCAAATGAATTCACGTTTCTCAGGACGTACACTCATCTGCACAACGTAAAACAAACCTAATATATTTCATATGAAAGTAATGGAGATTCACCTGAATGTGAGTTCCTTTTAAAGATTGTTCCAATACAGTCTCATTCAAGGAAAAGCTGTGCCTTTGCATTAACTTCACAGAGGCTTTGTGGCTAGAACAGCAGACCCAAACAGCAGGTTAAAATACACAGCCCAGCATCTCGCAATCTGGTAAAACTTAAAAAATTGGAAATAAAAGAACCTTACAATTTATAAAATAATGGATGGCAAACATTATTTCTGCAATGAAAAATTGCTATTGTCAGCTACCAGCATGATGGCAACACAACTGCTCAAATATTACATTCTTTTCTATTGTTTTACTTGCTCACGCCTAACCAATTTCCAAGCTGCTTTTCTCTGCTTTTGAAAAGAAAGGCTTAAGTCACAAAAGGAAAATAATAGGTTCTCGGGGGTAATTGTTACTAGCCTAGTTTTGCCACTGCTGTCTTGACCTCAAGGAGTTTAAGAAGGATTTTTTAACACAGAAGTATCATAAGTTTTTATATACTAAGACAATGAAAGAAAAAGACAGGTAGAAAGGATGAAATATCAGTATTATATACATTTCACTGAGAGCTTAAAAAAAACAAAACAAAACAAGCAAACAAAAAAAACCTCACAGCAACCATATCTGTATTAGAAACCCAAAGGAAGACCATCCTACTAAGGAAAAGGAAATGCTAGCATCTACCACAGCAATCCTTGCTTTTCTATATTGCACCAACCACTTAATGGTAAATAAATTACACTGACATGTGGCCCCATAAAGTGCAGGTTTCTTTAACCTTCCTTCATAGAGACACTAAGCTGAGAAAGAATATTTTCTTCTACAAAATTTGGACTGACAAATCTGGGAGGAGTTAAAGCAGGCTAAATAAGGAATTTTGGCTCCCTCCCTCAGTAGATCTTTGGGAAAAAAGGGAATTACTCTTAAGACACAGACAGAACATTACACAAAAACACTGCAGAAGATAACCTGGAGATCAGGCAACAATGCAATGAGCTTGTTGTGCAATTCATTGTTGTGCAAACACAACTGTGATTTGCAGCACTCTACCATAACTTTGTCCAAGGTAAAGCATAACCAATGTCTCGTCTGCCTACCAGTATATAAATCCTGACACAAATACAGACACACACACCCCTATGTTGCACAACTGAGGATGAGTGGGAGTCCCTTTAATCAGTACTATTCTGGATCTAAAATCACATCTGTGCTGGCTGCTCAAAGGTCCAGCTCCAGCCAGCCCCAGTTTGTCTTTCATGTAACAAAATCACATGTGAAAATCCAGAACTGGGACTTTCCTGATAATGTTGAAAAGAATGAGCCAAAAATGTTTGCTTTGTAATTGTGAGACACATTACTGTGGAAAAGAATTAGCTCACACGAACCAGCGCCTCACTTCAGCTGCAAAACAAACCCAGTAGTTTGTCTGAGATTTTCACAGTACATGCCTCTTCTACAGATGTTTTGATATTAACAGCTGGATATAATCACCAATCGGCAGCTAAATCAGACTTCCTGCAGCAGTCAATGGGGAAGACCAAAAAAAACTTACACAATCAACCTAGAAAATGACTCATTTTGGAGGGCTCTTACACACTCAGCCAAGCAGAGGTTATTAGCACCAAGCTTTAAAAACAGGGGGCATACAATTTCATCTTGGATTGCACATTTCTTCCACAAATTGTTTTCCCATTGATCTTAATGTCATCTGGCTCTCTTTATTATTTTACCGTTTTTTTTAAAATTAGGCACTTTTATGATTAGCTTAGTTTACTTGAGCCAATTGTAACAGGCAAACTCTCACTGACTTTAAAATTGAGCAACAGCTTTAGAAGTAGTTTTCCAGAAGATGACATCAAATTTGGCTCTAGTCATACACATCTTCTTTCCTTAATTCCTTTTTCAAATCTTCAACATCTGTACAGAACACAATTGGACTCCATCATGTTTCAATGGGACTGAAGCTTCTTGCTTCTGTTTATAGAATTCATTTTTGATGAAAGAGTTCTGGGAAAACTACACTGGGACTGTACAGAAAATAAAACTGTTGTTCAGCATGGGGACAGACCTTGGACCATGCTCACAACAAAGCAGGGAATTCCACCCGATACACAAATCTTTGCAATCAATCAGCTTCAGAGATACACTTAAAGAAAAATATTGCCTTCTCCTATTCTGCTAAGGGCTCAAATTTAAAACTTCAGAAAAATGAGAATTGTAACATTTTCTAGGTGCCACAAACCACTGCTAGAGAGCCACTGCCTCACAGTAAGTTAGGGGCTCTCTGGGCCATGAAGAGGTTTGATGAGGAAATTGGAGGAAGAAGTCTCTTACAATCAATTCTTTTTCCAAAACAGAAAAGCCAGACAGACCTCAATTGCATTACATGCACCACTTTGCTAGGACTCTTTTCCAAAACACAAACTTCTATTTCACACTCAGCCTTTCGATCTACAGCTACTACTTGGCTGGCAAACAGAGAATAACAGACTGCCTTACACTGAAACAGATGACACTTGACCAGATGAAGGATAACAATCAAATTCTACATTTCAGTCCAACAACAAATAAATGCTACCAAGGCTGGTCTGTCCCCTCAGAAAATGTTTAGAGGACTCAAACACTCGAAATTACATGTCACCACTATCTTTTGGATTATCAACTGTTATTTCATTTATTTAGCTGCAGTTGCAAAATATTAATATAATACAGAAATATAATGTTATGTAATGCACAAATATACAATATATGTTATTATAAATATCTATAAAATAACAGAAATAGTACACATTAATAATAAAAAGCTTCCTGTGATTCCCAGTATTTTGTCGAACAAAAAATATATTTGCTTTTGTTAACTCCCCATAGCTTTCACCCAGACTTCAGTCTTTGCTTGTTCATTTGCCATGTATCATAATTTCCTGTCATTTAAACCACCGAGTCACATTTTCAACTTCAGGGCTCCCTGTGAATAGCCTAAAAGCAAAACTGTGAACAGCTCATCCCCTCCTCTTTTGTCAATGAATGTCTCCAGCGGTTTTTTGAAGTTTTTACCTCTGTGGCAAGGTGTTTCTGGTTGTCCTTCATATTTCACTATCTAAGCAAGAACCACTGAAATCCACCACATCTAAATTACTTAAAATATTTTTAAATGTCACTTAGATCCCTCATAATATTTAAGCTTTCAAATATCTTTGAACAATCTGACCCAGAGTATTTGTATCCTAATTTCTGTATGAATCACCACAGGAAAATGTGAAAACTAACACGTAAACTTTCTCCTGATAGTACTTCTGTAAAACTTTACCTGAAATTTTACAGGTTTTATGTGATCATTATACATTTCCAGCAATATCAAGATCAGCTGTGGAGCCTAAAACTCTTATATTGGTTTCCAGTACCAGCTGCCACACAAGTCTCTCTAAAGTCAGTTAAAAGGCTGCTTTTGAAGAATGCAAGTTTGTTAATAATAAAGACATAAGTAATGGAGCTGTCAGAAAATCTTACCATATAATTAAGTTACAGCGTATTGAAGTCACTGAAATCTCTCTCACAACTGTTTGACAAAACAGTGAAGCAATGCCGATAAGCGCTATTTGCAGTCCCATAACCAAGGGCAGCCATTTGTAACTGAAAAGCGCCATGCAGAAATTACTGTTTGAAGAAACAGCTTTCTTCATACAAAACTCTCAGTTTTAACCCACTACCTGATTCAAGTTGGCTGATTTTTACAGCTGGAGGCTAGACGCAAAATCATGGTAAACTAATACCACCAGGTTTAAATACCTGAATTTCAAGGGACCATGGCTAGAAATACCTTGTTTTCATTAATTTGTCAGTATACTCCAAATAAAGAAATGTGTCATTCCCATCTGTCAGGGTTTCTCCAATGAGCTGGAAAAAATTAACCTATATACTTCTTATATAAAGCATGATGTCAAATCACAATGTCTGTTCTCAAAAGAGTAAAATTCTTAATGTGCTGTTTCTTCAGTGCCACAAACCCCTAAGTTAAGGTTGTAATCAGACTGTTAATGCTTGATTAACACCTGATTCAAGAAATTAATTCCAAAACAAATTTCAGCCTCTACTCTCTCCTAAGCTGGACCTTGAAATATAACTGTACATTATGTAACAATGGGAAAGATTTTTCTTTTGGAAGAGGCCAGAATTATTCTTCTGGTACTGCACATGAGGAAAAATGAACAAAGCCTCAGACTGACCAATTTCTTCAAATAAAAGAAATATCCATTGATAGGCAGGAATTTTCTTGAACAGGGAATGAAAGTGACACCACATGAGAAGCTCAACTGGAAAGAATAAAAGCAAGGTAGACCCTTAATTCTAATTGAAAATCAGGAGAACTTGGAGACTGCAATTAGCTTCAAACCTTGGAAAAACCTTGCACTGAAATATTTAAACTCTTAAAGAAAGCTGCCTGCTTCTTCACCTGCATTAATAAAGGCATAATTTAATATTTTGACTCCTGTAGACACCTTTCTCTGCTCTAAGTAGTCCCATTAGTTGAGGACACTTATCAATATGAACAAGATATAAGCAAAGAACTCTGGTATGTGATTGTAATATGATCGTAATATGATCAAATGGAGCAAAATTACAAGGCTTCCTTCAAAATAAGCAAAATAATTTAGTGATCGTCCCCCTGTACGTGGTGCTGGTGAGGCCACACCTCAAATACTGTGTTCACTTTTGGGTCCCTCACTACATGAAAGACATTGAGGTGCTGCAGCAAGTCCGGAGAAGAGCAACAAAGATGGTGAGGGGTCTGGAGCACAATTCTAATGAGGAGCATCTGAAAGAACTCTGGTTGTATGGAGGAAAGGAGGCTGAGCGTTCTCTACAAATACCTGAAAGGAGGTTGCAGCATGGAGAGTGTTGGTCTCTTCTCTCAAGTAGTAAGTGACAGGACAAGAGGAAATGGCCTCAGGTTCCCTCAAGGGGAGGTTTAGATTGGATATTATGAAAAAGTTCTTCATGGAAAGGGTTGTCAAGCATTCAAACAGGCTGCCCAGGGAAGTAGTTGAGTCACCATTCCTGGACATGTTTAAAAGATGGTGTAGTGACACTGTTAGGTTAACAGTTGGTCTCAATGATCTAGAGGGTCTCTTCCAACCAAAATGATTCTATGATTCTATGAACTTATACCTAGATGAGTTTCAAAATTAAAATTATTGCCTCATAATGGATAGATACTTGTTAAATAAATTCAGCAACACCTGCATTGCAAGGATGTTCTTTTCCTTTGTATACACACATTTCTTTGTCAGGCTTGAATGCTGTCCTGGTTTTGCTAAAAACAAGTTTCTCTTTTAGTGAATTTGCCTGTCAGCTAAAGCCTTCATATTAACTGCATTTTCCTGGAGAACCAGACACATGTTTTGGTAAACCTAGCAATACAATGCAAACTTATTGATAAGCATGGATGGACATCTCGCAAGAGGGGCGACGAGAAGAAAGAGACCAAGAAACTGACCAACTGGGTATAACATTCCATTCACGTGAATACTTCATATAAAGTGGGAGATCACGAGGATCTCGTCCCTTTTTCCTTTTGCCTTTTCCCTGCTGCTTATGGCCGACATTAGAAGAGGACCTTGCTAGTCGTCCCTGCGAACTGAGGCCTAGTGAGAGACTGAATCCAGCTCCGATTGCCTGCAGAGTCTAATCCAGGATTTCAGGTGCCGGCTCTGCAGTTGCTGAGACTTTCAAGATTGGTTTTGTATATTTTGTATTATTTTCTCTATTCTTATTAGTAGCATTAGTAAAACATCTTTAATTTTTTCCAACTCTCTTCACTCTGTGCTTCTTTTCCTCCCAACTGCCTCTCCTTAGTGAAAAGGGGGGAGAGGGAGGGGGAGGTGTGGGAGGGGGAGAGGGGGTTAACAATACATCTGCCAGGGTTTTATTGTCACCCCGCAATCTTAACCCTCGACAAATGCAATTTCTTCAAGCTTGATAAGAAGGGCTTACGTCCTATTGCACTTACCCATGGTTGGCGAGAGTTGCATGAGCGCATCTTTCTCTCCCGTGCCATGAGTGTTGAGAATCTATGTTTCAAAAGGTTGCAAGATTGTAAAGTCATCTAGGGTGTGCAAATAAAAGTGCTAAGAAGAAATAGCCTCTCAGATGTTAATATGCTGTCGAATTATGAAATATTATCAACAAGCGGGACATGTCAACATGGGTGTCAGCAGTAAGAGAAACATTGGGGAACTGCTGCAACACAGCACAGCAGTCCAACATTTCGTTATCTATTGTGCATATCGGTGATCAGCAAGTTAAAATCTTGCATAAGATGACTGCCAAATCTTGCATCACCTGAGGCGACACTAAATAGGACACAAGACCAACAATCATATGAGACAAGAAGATATCTAAATAATGCTGTGACAAGTCTGGTGACAGCTAGCTTGTGGCTACCTTGCCTCAGGAGCAGCCCCCAAAACAGCATCAGTGCACTTTCAAATCCAGGAAGATATTCTGCCTCATGCAGAGCTAATTCACTTGAGTCTCAATTTCTGAAGTGCTGAACACCTGCGGTTTCCTCTGATTTCAGTTGGTGTGGAGGGTACTTGGTGCTCCCGAAAACCAACCATTATGCACAAGCAGATGCGCTCTGAAGTAGCAGATGCTCCACAAAGCTGACAAGGCCACTCTGCTCCTCCAGAGCAGAGTTTGAAGTATACAGCTTTATAGAGAGATGTTTAAATACCTCCAGCAACCACAGAACAGGAATAGAAATAAGAAAATAATAATGCTACCCTCGCTACTGTCAGTCTTGCTGTATTTTAGACATCCAGACAAAACATGTGGTGCTCACTCACTCCATGTTATCTGGCAGGCAAAGAAACAAACTGCAGCAGTTTCAATGGGAGAAATCATTTTACATCTGGACAGAAACTATTTCACACAAGAGATGTATTTCTGAAACAGTGTAAGAGAAAATGTTCCTGTTATCTTACTGAAAAAAGGAAATCAGAGGAGGGAAGTTCATTGCTTCCACCAGAGAAAACAGAATAGTGGGATTCTAAAAGCACATCACTTTAGTGGTTTCACACACACACACGAAAAAAAAGATTCAAGTAACATTTGCCTAAAGTGGACAGAAATATCAGTTAGATATAAACACAACTGTCTGAGGTAAAAACAGCAGCAGATAGTACTGATTAGTCCATTGCTTAATTTTCACCAAAGTGCTCTATTTTGTGCACTCTTTAAGAGGGCACTCCCTGTTCCCATATTGCAGGTACTTAAGAGCTACAACTTAGCACTCTGCATCTGGCAACAACACATAGGAGGACTTCAGTTTACCTGTAACACAAATGTTTTGCATGCATTAGGGATATATTAGGGATGTAGGTATTATGGTGTTCTTGATATATTAGGTGATCCTTTTTTTAAAGGACAAACACCACTATAACGTGAGAACTGTCAAAACCAAAACTAACTCTTACATGATAAATTCTGTCAGGTTGCACCATTTTTTAGAGTCCACTTTCTTCATCATGTCTTCAAAGAACTTTCCACAGGCAGGCAATTTTTCTAACATGAGAGATTCATTGCAGACATTAGTCCGTTGACATGCACCTAGGTAAAAATCAGAAAGCACCTTAAATCTCAAACACTGAAACACAAGAAGCATGAACAGATAACTCACAAACTCCTTCACATGATTCTGCTTGCCACCTACCTTGTTTCAAACCTAAAATTCAACTTTCTAAACAATTTTGTATGTAAAATATACCTTTACATAAATCTATTAAAAACATAACTTAGTATCAAATACTATACATTACCATATACAGCAGGGACTGCATACAGTCGGTATTACATTTGGCCCTTTGAAGGCAACCACGAGGCTGATCTGGCCCCCGGTGAAAATGAGTTTGACACCCCTGATATACAGCATCATCTTTTAGACCTAGCATAAAGGAACCTACCTAGTCACTTTTCTAATCTTCTGTCTTCTGCTCATACTAACCTACTACTGCCCATTTGCATTTACAGTTAAAAGGTAACTGGAATTACTGATCATATACTTCGGTGTAGAAAACACTTCTCAAGCCTATATAGATGTGTCTCATTGAACTAACCATATAATTGTAAATGAACAGGGATGTCAGAAACATTTGTACATCTAACCAGCTAAAGGGCTCAAAAATCCCACCGTCAAAATTAAGCTTTCTTTAATATATATTAGAGGAATTATCTACCATTATGTGATGCTGATGTTACAAGGATACAGCTACTTGCAAAGAAAAGAGTGAACCTTGACTTCAGCAAGCCTCTATCTTTTGCAGTCTATAATGAAAAATCCACAATATTTAGAGTAAAAGGTTTTTCTCATCCAGCCCATGCCTGCATTGGAACACAAAAATAGTACTTTGATACTTTTTATGAAATAAAAATTCTGACAAAAAAAAAAAATCTATTACGACTAACTAAAGCATTTGATTTTGATAAGGCTGAAACACTTTGTTTTGATTAAGTTGTTAAATACGTCTTTATAATTGCCACTATTTTGATTGCTCTTCTATATACAAAATGCATGCATTTTGTAGAACATTAAAATTACCTACAAGTATATGTATGTCAATATACTTAATACAAATGCCTAAATTATATCAATCAGAAAAAAAAAGTGTGATTTCTTCTTTTTACAACACCACAAATCTGAGAAAAGCATTTACATGAACAAAACTGCAACCTCAACAAATCATTCAGGACATGTCAGGCAACACTCCAAAGAGCTCTGGAGGAACAGCCAAAAAGAACAGACCACTTTGTCTTTTTTTAATCATAGAAAAAAGAAATCTAAGCAGAATCAGCTCTTACAGCTTTTTCCTTCTTCATTTTCACTTATACCCTGTTTACACCAGGGAGAGGAGATACTTCTTTTCCTTCTATTAGCTACTTTGAGAGAAGGATCCCATCACTGTTGAAAGAGACAGCAGTTCTAATTTTACATGATGACAGCCAAAGACACTGCCAGGTGAAGTAAAAGGTGTGCCAGCCTTCTCTTTAAGAGAGGTCAGGTGCAGCCCTCACTCTCAACAGGACACTGTTCCTCACTGTTTAGCCCAAAAAACTTACGGCAAGATGAACGGTTTCAGGCTTCACGTCATGACCGAGCCATCAATCAGAATCTTGAACACCTCCATTTGAAATGGGGCATGTGCACTTGAGCCTGTTTTACAATCACCTTAAGTATCTCCCCTACAAAGGAGATGGCCCCTCTGGGGCCCAGACAGGAGTGCCTTGCAATTTAACTGAAGTTTTTGCAGCTGACTCTTTTGTTGGGGAAGTCAATGACTTAGTGATGCCATGTGTCAAACAAGAGACAGTCATCACATCTGACCAAAGAAACACTTTGCTTTCACGTACTTTCCAACAGCAGCAGGCCCGTAACTGAAAGGCCTACACCACACCTGAGACCCCAAGCCTACTATTTCACAGGACTACAAACCTCTCCAGGTGTACATCTGATTCACTGGGACCTGACCCTATCTCCTTCGTCACATGTGATTGTCAGAGCTCTCAGAGCTCAAACTAAGCCTCTATCCATGTCACACACACAAAAAAAAAAAAAAATAATAATAATAATAAATAAATAAAAAAATCACAATGACAATTAATCACCATTGACAGAAATTATAAAGTTATGAAACAAGGACAGTGTAATTTCATCCTTGGGAAGTTAACATGATAGCATGGACCTTGCTTATTCAAGTGTCCCCACCAATTCATCAGGCAGCAGCAGCAGTTATAAGTTATACTTCCCACAGCTAGATCTGTAGATGAACACTAAAGCTGGGCAGAATTCAAAACCAGATATGAAAATTTCATAGCTGACAAATCCTGCACTGATCTTTTGACAAAAGTTAGGCAAAGCTGCTTCCCTGGCAGAGTATTTTCTATTATGTCATATGCATTGACAAATTATTCCAGCTCCTTCTCAATGGGGTGTTTAAATGGATTTTCCATGGCCTTGGTATTTCTGGTTGGTTCTCTTTAGAGATTCAGTATGTTGCAGGGTTATATAAAAAGCTCTGACAGAATCATTCAACAGGAATAATGTGATGACATAGGGCTTTCTATCTAAATCCCCAGCCAAAGGGGTTCAAAATTATGAAACATACTCCAATTTTACCATCACTATTGAGATTGACTTTTACATAACACTACAACACTCTGCTCATAAAGCCAATGGACAAGACAAGTTGTAAAAAATGCATGTCAGCTAGTTAATTGAAATGAGATAGGATGAAAGTGCTTCTCAAACAGCTGCCATTAACAAAACAGAAACAAAAGTTTGAATTTTAGAAGTAAAGCTCACCTGTGAATCCAAGCGTCATAACACCATTAACTAGGGGTGGGGGGAAAAAGAGAGATGAGTTAGATATCTCCATATTATTATATAAGAGAACTAGTACAGATACAAGTAAACTTGAGCATAACTTAGGTTTCAACAAAATATTCAAAATGTTCATTCAAACATTAGTTTCAGTTTTATTAAAGTGTGTGTCAAGAATGGCAAAATGAATATTTAGAGAATATTATCTTTTTAAATTCATTTTATCTGTCCTTTTAATGGCTGAGTCATGCAGACTTGTTATGGGTCTGTCCACACCACTCTTTCCTGTAGTTTCCAACATTAGGGATTAGAGACAGGGTTATTTTTACTTTTAGCTCCTTGAGGGTGAAAAAGTTGGAGACAATAATGAATTCACTCAAAATGTAGGTGAACTGCACATCATAAGGAAAAAAAAACAAACAAACACCTTTTTGCTAGTAAAATTAAGCAAGCATGGAATTAGAAATAAGTGTATTCTGTTCATTTAGAAATTTAATACTGTTTTCATTATCTCCACCTTTTGCACAATGAAGTCATACATTTCAAAAAATATTATGTTCAAAACCCAAAAGTTTCTCAAGCAGGCATTACACTAACACAGGTATTTCAGAAAAGCATCTAAATGGAAACAGACTATTCTAGAAGGAGTCTTCTGATCAATGACTTGCAGTACATCCAGATGGATTAAATTAACAGAAGCCTGCTATGTTCCCACAGCTCCAGCCACACTTAGGATTTTGCAGATATAGCTAAGAGTGATATGGCTTCAATTATTTTTGGAAAAAAAAAAATGCTGACAAATCTGTATAGTCTTTATCTTGCATTAGAAACAAAATTAGTAATTTCACACAGATGGGTGCCTCCTGCTCCTTCTTTATACCCTACACATCACTCCAGTAAAATGAATCAAGATATATGTAGCAGAATATCAGTCCCAATCATCTGGATCGAGACTGTGGTGTTCACTGAGATATGCCAAGCTCTCAACTGACTTAACTGCAAATTGTTGTGTACATATATCTGAAGAATTTATATCCTTCTAAGGAACATATTTTTTTCTTCCAGAGAAGCATTAATCTCTTAGTTACTAATGAGCCAGAATGTACTGAAACTGTGAATGGCAGAAATCTGTTACATCTAGACTCAGAGAGCCAAAACTCCACTACAGTCTCTGATGGCTGTATCTCTTTCACAAATAAAGCACTTATCTTTCCAAGCCATTAGCTTTTATGCTAGTAAATATACTAGAGACTCTGAGTAGGATTTTCTTTAATCCTCACTTGAAAATGTGCCTTATCAACTGCAGAAAACAGAAGATCAAATTAAAAGCACACTTTTTATGAGGAAGCCAAACTTACTCATCCTGAGGAAACAGTCTAGACGCACATAGGTGCCCTAGATGCTTCCATTGAGGACCACAGACTGCACCTCCAACTCTTATTCCATCGATTCCTACCACTGATCTCTGGATCCTTCATATCTATTGCTGCAGTAATCCTTATGAGATCACAGTGAGGCAAATAAAACAGGATTTACCATGAGAGAGACCCCGTAAGAGGAAAACAACACGTCCATGTTTTACAGGCAAGAGCCTGAGTGACTACCCCAGTGTCAGGCAGGGACACTGTGACAAACCAAATACCCAATAAAGGCTCACAGGTTTGTGCTCACAAATCCCCCTGCTCACAGGAAAATGTGCTTTTTGCTTTTTCTGACCTGCTTATAACAAAGTAACACAGGATTTTTTTCACCTATCCTCAACCAAAAGCATCCAGATACCTTCAGAGAAGGAACAATTGAGACCAGCACGTGCTATCCCCAACCCTCTTTGCTGTCTTTACTCCCAGATATGCAACTCATAATAAAGATTTAATCAGGAGACTACAGCTTGTTGGCCATGACATTTTACACAAAATGTATAATCTTTCCAGCAGCTCTTTTAAGAAGGGCATGTTCAGCTTATTCCTTGAAAGGCAGATGCCGTCTCATCTCATTAGAAGATACACAGAAGAAACAAAGTAGGTCGAAGCGCTGGAAGATGTTGCTGTGATTCCAAAACAGACAGTTGACATATACTCCCACCTGAACCAACATTTAAGGGAGGGAAAAGGAGGTTCAGTTTAACTGTACCAGCTGCCTACAGGTTAAATCATGTTAATAATGGCCACAGCAATGGCCTTTAGCTTTATTTTCTCTATACAGCGTAGCCACATGTAGGATTGCCCCTAGCATGAGTGGAATCAGATGCAAAGGGACCAACCAGCTCAGGATCAGAGCAAGAGATGAAGATAAGCAAAATAGGATTAAGTAATAGAATATGAGAAAACCAAGAAAAAAAATAAAATAAAACTTTTCATTAACAACTTCAAAATCTTGTATATGAAAAAAAAAAAAAAAATCTGATCCTAAGCCTTCACTGCAGCCTCTTACTATCTACTCTCTACCCTCCTTTTGTAAACAGGGCATCAGATCTATGTTGGAAGTTATGCACTAAAGAAACACCTGTTTCTCTGCATAATTTGAAGTTTTATTGATAGCAGCATGTTACTGTGCAAGAACTCTTTCGACACACAGCCCATGAAAGCAATTAAAACCACAGTTTGAAATGGCAACTGCTGCTCCACAGTCACGCACCTATGATTTGTTGGAAACATAGGAGAGAGATTAATGCTCTATTAATATCATTTTGTCATACTGATCAAATCTCATTACCCACAATTGTTTTAAAAATCTGATTTTAAATACTGAACAAATCAATCTTACAGAGGTCTACCAATGTTTCTTCAGATATTTAAATGTTAAATAAAGTTAACGGTTGCATAGGTGGTATTAAAGATCATATTAAATTCACCAGTCTTTGATGTAAACCTCAAGTTGTACCATTACAGGCTTTCTCACAGGAATGCACAAACACTTCAGAATATCTAATGCATAAGAAACTCCATAGAAGTAACTTAACCTATGCTCTGACACCATGTCAAGAAGCATCCTACTGCAGAAAAACACTGGTTACAGCTGGGGTAGGTTTTCTTTATTATCTGTCTTCCTGGGCATTAACAAGCTCAAGTGCCTTATTTCACTAGGGTCTGTATGAATACAGAAGCAAAAGACCAGCTAACACAGGCATCACATGACTGTCTTCCAAAGACTTCTCTAAAAGGCCGCTATGGGAGCAAGTCAAATGTATGTGGCCAAGACACCTCAGACTCAGAGGCTGAGCAATCCTGAAACTTTATGGGCAACCTATAAGGTCTTACCAAGGTCTGAGCCCTCCTGCTTTGAACAAGACTGCAAGACAAGGCAGTTTCTTCAAACATATTTCAAACACACCTTTTTCCCTGGAAACCCTGCATACCTAATTTCAACCAAATACTGTCAGCAAGCATTTCTTAAAGGCACATGAAGGTACATCTCTCTGTTCCAATTTTGCATCGCATTAGGGCACACAGTTTTTTATCTCCAGGTCAAGCACAGTGCTGGCAGGAAGGGCAGAGGTGGCCCAAGGTAGGATATGGCCATGGAGCTGGGAGTGCAGAAACTGGTCCTGACTGTAAGAGAAACAGGTGAAAGAACTTACCATTTCTGTCCTTTCAGCTAAAACCCAAGGTTTGCTATCCCAGCTGTTGGGAGAAAAGGGGCTGATCCTCAGGTAGTATAAAAGAGCACTCACTGCATTTTGACCATCTTAGTCTGCTAAGGAGCTGACACACACATTGACTTACCAGACATGATAACCACATTACTGAAACAGATTTGGCTGAACACTTGCAGTGCCACCACCTGCAAGTCAGCGAAAATAGTCTTAACACAGATAGCTTCCTACAGGGCTGTGGAAGCTTGAAGCAATGTATTTCTCAACAGCCATACCTGACACCTTGCTCAACTGCCTTAGGGAGCTGGCTGGTCCTCCCCCTTCTGCTGCCTGTCCTTAAGGATCCTTACTGCTCTTATCCTTACTACTCTTAAAGGCCTACTTCACAGCCCTAAAACCTGCACCTCCAGGCTATTTTTTAAATGATAAATGGCTTATTTGAGCCCAGTTCTTATTCCAGTTAATCACACCAGGGTGTTAAAGCCTCCACAGAAATATCAAAGTGATAATTTAGCATGAAATTGCTATATACATAGGCAAAGCATAAACTTGTGCTATGAATAACTCCAAAACACATTCAGGGGGTGGGGGGTGGAAACTATGATGACTGGCGATGAGCTGGGGTGACACCAGTGCTTATACCCCAAGCAGGCAGAGCCACAGACAGGAAACAGGCCTCCATCAATGGCTCCCGCATGGCAGAGGATGAATGCAGGCAGAAGCAGCTGGAGATACGGCCAGAGATGGGATGGGAGATAGGGCAACCCAGTAGCCAGGTATAGAGCACACACAAGAAAACAGCCAGTAACCCAGGACTACTTATGGAGTAGCTCAGGGCACGCAGGCCCATACACAGAGGTGAGGGGGACCCAGTTCAGGGCACTGTTAATGCACAGACAGTCCTGACAGCACATCAGCAAGCAGCCAGCAGAGTGCAGCCTTCCACCCAGGCCTAATGAACATGATTCAAAAGCTGGTCCAGCTGGATACCTTTACCTGCTACACAGTGAAATGCATGCATATATTTATGGGGGAAATGAAACATACCTTCTCAGGTGGCCCACTCTCAGAGAGAAAGCAAATATGAATGACCATACTATTTCAAATCTAGAAGTTGTTGCAAAAGCACAAAAAGGAAAAATAATGCTATTGGTACAAAAACTAAAGCCCTACCTGCCCATCTTTAAATAACCCTCCCTACAATATATGTGGCTCAGAAGGTCATCTTTTGTTCTCAGTGACTAACTGTCCCTTGGACACTTCTCTTTATAAGAGGAGCAGGACGGGGTCGAGAGAGAACAGGATGCAAGGATGTCACATAGTGACATAGTTTCACATAGTGTGAAAGCAGCTGAGGAAATCAGGCAACTGAAGTTCACAGAGCCAGGCAATGACAGGAACACAAAACACAGGAAGGATGCCAGGAAGAAACAGAAGCTTGCAATAAATATAGTACTTGAAAGAAGTGTTACACCAGCATTCAAAACCGGCCCAGAAAAAAATGTGCCTCAGCACATGGAGAGGCAGAAGCAAGGTGAATCTGTGTGTTGGCAGGTTGGATTAATTTGTCCTGAGGTCCAAGAAGTTATCTAGAGAGCTAGTATAACACAGAAGTCAGTTTTGCATTATACCCTGCTTTGATGCTTTATCTTTTTAATACTTTTTTTTTTCTTGTGTCAACTATATGGAAGATGCATGTAAGCCATGGGAATGTAACATTCACTAAAAGCACAGTTCAGTGCTGTACTTTATCATAGCTTGGGGCATTATGCTATTGCTTTTGAATTGGTAAGGCAATTTCAGACAGTTAACAATTTTGGACATTAGAAACTTCTTCCTGCATAGCAAGAAAAGCATGAAATGAAGTAATTTAAGCTTTTTCATTTCATCAGTGCAAATCAACAGGGAGCATTACTGAGGGCATCAACTGTTCAGTTTCATGTTCATTCAGAGTTCTCCAGCTTTCCAGTGACTGCAAAGAAATGTGATGATTATTCTGAACTCATACTTCAATTGGGAATTTTTCAGAGCAGGAACACAAATGATTATGCTTTACATTCCTTTGTGAAGTTCTTAAATCACTGCTGACAGCATACAAATAATACTTCACAATTTCTAAACAGCCTGTGTCTACTTCCAGAGGTGTTGCATGGGTTTTCTGCTACTTTATTTGAAGCCAGTATGTCTTATTTAAAGACATGTACATATATGGAGTATTTTTAATATAGATAGTATTTTAAACTTTATTGTATATCATTAACAATTTATTTCTTAAATAAATATTTCACTTTATTATACCAGTTCAACAACATACTTAGGGAGGGGATTACTTAGCAATCAACCAAACACTAAGATCTGTATTGTAATAGAAGTTGCACAACAACCCAAAATGCCACATAATGTTTTCTTCACCTCTTTTCTATCCCATTGTGGTTTTGATTAAACACTCTTAACTAAAGTATAAAATTGTATTTTCTACAGCCACTGACTTTCAGACAGTGGATGAACTAAATATTCCAACAGTAGAATCAGTTGCTTGAAGTAAACTCTCTTCACACTCTTTTAGAAGAGTGATATAGACAAATGCATTTCTTGAAAGAAATCCCAACACAAGATCCTTCCAGAGAGTAAAAGTGGAGATTAATAGGAGAAGTCCCTTTGTTTCTAGAGTAGAAAGTTGTGGCATTAGCAAGTGTTTAAAGATGACACTCAAAAACAATGCCAGGACCATAATCTGATTTAAGGTGGCTGGAAGAGAGTTCCAGAGGGCTACGTTCCTCAGGAAGTGCTGCTGTCTACAGCCACAAGAGACAAGCAGAACAGCTTTCCTAACAAACCCAAACCATCTCTGGCTGAATTCACTTCTGTGTCTGTTCCCTAGGACGTCAGGAAAAGATTGCTATTTGGGATTTATCTACAGGCTTTCCAAACGCTTCATGCTCCTCATTGTCATTTCTGCCTGTGAAATGTGCTCTTCCGGGTCATAGGATACTGTGGTTGTCATACAGATGTACAATCTCTAAACCAAGCAGAGCATAGCTCTTAATAATTTATTATTACAGATATGTAAGCTTCTAGCTAGAGGAGGTGAAAATCTTTTCTTCACCCCTTAAACATCTGCACTTCTTCAGGTTCATTATAGCCTAGTGATGTACTGCTCCTGCAGTCTCCGTTTTACATCAAAGTCACAAGCAGAAACCAACTTCATGCCAAGTACAGTGTGATTGCAGAAGTGGTCCTGTGCCAGGACCTCTGTCTCACCACTACCTCCTTCTCTCAGAAAATGTTACCAAAGCAACTGAAGAACATGACAATTTCTCTCTGCCTAAAAGATGAACGCAAAATGTTTCTGCTCTGTAAGTCATAGGAAAGTTACATCAACAAATGAGGCAGCATAGTTGAGATTTATTCCCCCCAAAAGGCCAAACAACTTGCAATCACTGTGTAGAGACACACACTGCCAAGTCTGCATGCAAACTGTGGTCGCCACCGAAGTCCATCATCCACATCCAGGACCTCAGTCTGACACTGTATCACCTGATCACCTGGAAGCACAGGTTTGATCTAATGGGTGCTCATTATTGTAACCCAGCTGCCTGACATTAGTGTAAAAGGCAGGAAAACACAAAAGAAAATGTAATGTGACATAAGCTTTCCCTATAATAAGGAAACAGGAGGTCAGCACTATACTGACGTTAAAGTACCTATGCACCTGTGAATGAGCCTAAAAAAACCTGTCCCTCAAGGCAAATAAAGACTCTAATCTGCTTTTGTTGAGTAGCCTGAAAGAAAAGCCAACCAAACTTTTTTTTTTCTTTTTTTTTTTCTTTACATAATCTTGGGAAGGGGAAATGACCTTTGAAGGTTTCGTAGACAAGGGTCACGGCACACTCTCTCCTGAGGAAGTGTTTAAAACCATGGGATACTTGAAGACATTAGACATTAAGTTTTTTCTTCCCTTGACAGGTAGAATATTTTAATCAAGATACTGCCCTCATAAAAAGCCTAATAATTTTCTTCCTTTTTTGACCAGACAGCAAAAATCCCCAACCTGCACATCCACCTTCATGCTACGTGTACTTCTCTCGCAGATTCCTAGTGACGTTACATAGTGTGTCAAGTCATTATATCAACATAATGTCAATGGAGTCATGCCTTCAGCAAACTCTATATGTACCATAAAATAGTAAGCTGGCTGGACCAAACGTGAGTTGTTTTCCTTCAGTAGCCCAGCTTGCCTACCGGTGCTCCAGAGCTCTGGATGCTCAACTATACAATCACAGATTATTTAAAATGGTATTTTGCCATGAAGAACTCACGAGAACAATAAAACACTAACAAAATCTCAGAGCTCTGCATGTCTGCTTATACTGCTATATATGTACCTGCTTATAGCAGGTGTGCATGGCTCTTCACAATAGCATCCTGCATGATACCTGCGCATTGTAATTTTCCCTGGATGGATACCCATTCAGAAAACATTGCACAACAGCAGATTGGCATTATTTATGCCAATCCTGGAGTAAATCGTAACTCTCAGCGGACCTGAGTAGCAGAACTAAACCCCAGAGGAGCACAAACTCCCAGGTACCCTCTCTCATGGCACAATGCCTAGCAAGCATAGCAGGGCCCCTCGGGCTGCTCAGGTATAACCCAGTGCTTCTCAGTTCACACTTTCTGTATCTTTTTTCGCTTAATATTTCTTAACACAGTTCTTCTGCTTTGTTTTTCAAATAGCATGTGCCACTTAAAGGAGTAAGAAGATACAAGAGTGAAAGGTTTAAATTTCTTCCTTCTGTCCACCATCTACAGTCTTCATACATTAACACTGTCTTGTAAATTGACTGCAATCACTCCTGAGTAACAGAAGAAAAGCACTTACTAGTAAGCATTTCATAAAACAACTTACAGAAACAAAGGTATACATAACCTCGGTGCCAGGGAAGGTCATGGAACAGATCATCCTGAGTGACAGCACACAGCACATACAAAAGAACCATGAAATCAGGCCCAGTCAACATTGCTTTATGAAAGCCAGGTCCTGCTTTACCAACCTGATCTCCTTCTATGACAAGGCGACCCACCTAATAGATGAGGGAAAGGCTGTGGATGTTGTGTACTTAGACTTCAGTAAAGCCTTCGACACCATATCCCACAGCATTCTCCTGGAGAAACTGGCAGCTCATGGCCTGGATGGGTGAACTCTGCGATGGATAAAGAACTGGCTGGAGGGCCAGGTCCAAAGAGTTGTGGTGAACAGAGCCAGTTGGTGGCTGGTCATGAGCGGAGTTCTCCAGGGCTCAGTTCTGTTTAATCTCTTTATCAATTATCTGGATGAGGGGATTGAGTGCACCCTTAGTAAATTTGCAGATGACACCAAATTGGGTGGGAGTGTTGATCTGCTGGAGGGTAGGAAGGCTCTACAGAGGGATCTGGGGTGGCTGGATAGTTGGGCTGAGGCTAATTGCATGAGGTTTAACAAGGACAAGTGCTGGGTCCTGCACTTGAGTCATAACAACCCCAGGCAGCACTACAGGCTTGGGGAAAAGTGGCTGGAAATCTGCCTGGGGGAAAAGGATCTGGGCGTGTTAACTGACAGGTGGCTGAATATAAGCCAGCAGTGTGCCCAGGTGACCAAAGAGGCCAAGAGCATCCTGGCTTGTATCAGCAATAGTGTGGCCAGCAGGACTAGAGAAGTGATCATACCACTGTACTCAGTGCTGGTGAGGCCACAACTTGAATCCTGCGTTCAGTTTTGGGCTCCTCATCATAAGAAAGGCATTAGGTACTAGAGAGAGTACAGAGGAGAGCAATGAAGCTGGTGAGGGACCAGCAGCACAAGTCTTACGAGGAGCAGTTGAAGGAGCTGGGGCTGTTTAGCCTGGAGGGGAGAAGGCTGAGGGGAGACCTTATCGCTCTCTGCAATTCCCTGAAAGGAGGTTGTAGCATGGAGGGTGTTGGTCTCTTCTTCCAGGTAGCAAGTGATAGGACAAGAGGAAATGGCCTCAACTTGTGCCAGGGGAGGTTAATATTGGATATTAAGAAAAAATTCTTCATGGAAAGTGTTGTCAGGTATTAGAACAGGCTGTCCAGGGAAGTGGTGGAGTCACCATCCCTGGAGGTGTTTAGAAGGTGTTTAGATGAGGTTCTTAGGGACATGGTTTAGTGCTAGTTAGGTTATGGTTGAACTCTGTAATCTTGACAGCCTATTCCAACTGAAATGATTCTATGATTCTATAATATTACAAGACAGTAAAACCTTTAAATTGAAGTTTTCTTTACAGCCATTAATAATCTCTGTCCTGTTTTTCTTTCACGTCAATATTTTATTACGAAAATTTAAAGAGAGGGTAATATGTATGACCTTGTTTTTTCAACCAGGCCAAGACCAAAAACACATTTCAGCAACAACAGATCAGCAGTGCTCACATTTACATGAGAAAACAAAGAATGTGCCAGTTAACAAGTATGGAAAAACATAAAAAGTAAACACCGGATGGAAAAATATGAAACCCTATTTATTTTTGAGATAAGAGTATTGCTAGTGCACAAAAGAAATCATGCATCACTATTTGTGGAACCAGCTTGAAACAGTAAAAATTACCAACCCTGAAGAGCAGGCTCCTAAGAAGATCTTCAGACCTTCACATTTTTGAGGCCTGGGATGGTTGATGTGCGGCCTCAAGTCCCCTGCTGCACAGCCACCCTATTGTGGTAACTATCCAAACCCTCTTTGCAGGGTTTTTTTCCCCAAGTTTTTTACCCTATCTATAATAAAAATGCCTTCAATACCTTGAGAATAAAGCAAAAGCTCCTTTTGGGGGTTAGACAAATAAACATCTGCATAAAGCCAGCTGCAAACAAATTCATGTCTTGCTATTATTGTGTGGCTAACACTCCTCAGCTAACAGTTCTCTTTTGTAACCAGGACTTTAATAGTGGCATTAGAGCTGACTGCTTAGTTTTGCATAAAACCAACTTTCCTGCATTGCTATGGGAACCTCTTTATAACTCTTTACTGATGACCTGAGGAATAAATTATGTGCTTTAACTCACCCCAGCTTAAAGAAAAGAGCACTCCATACACCTCCAGCCACTTCATTGCATATTCAGATCTTTCAGCCCAAAAAAGAGGAATTAAAATGTAACTGTAGACATAATCTGATGAATATTAGTTATTCTCTACTGATCCATAGAACACAAGGGTTTGTTAAACTCAAACACCATCAGTGAAGCTGCAAAACACTCTGTCTAAATCTGACTGCTTTCACAGTCACTGAGATGTTCTTGAGCTGACATTTTCCATGGTTTTGTTCCCACGCTGAGGTAAACTTTTTTTTCACCCTGAAGTCTGAGGAAAATCCTACTCAGGATTTTTGAGTCAGGCAAGAATTCAGTAGAAAGGGAAGTAGGGAAGAATGAGGACTTCCCTCCCTCTCATTTTGCAAATGCATCAACAATTCTTTTCCTCACAAACATCTTTATTTTAAAAGCTCCAAAGCCAGAAGGAACCCCTCAGAGCATCCAGATCTACTACTTTTGTAACACAAGATAAACAAAGTCTTCCAATAATTTCTGCACCAAACCAATAACATCTACTCAAATGACAGGATATTCTTCCATAAACATCTCCAGTGTAGACTTTGAGACTGCAAGTGATGGAGAATCCCCCACTTCCTATATGAGGTGTTTATTTTAGATTACTTCTGCCAACAATTTTTATTTATTTGAAAATATTTTTTATCATTCATTGCATTATAATCTTTGAAGTAGCTGGAAGGAAAAGAAAACCCAAATATGTCTAAGGCATATTGCTTAAAAAAACTCAGAATGCAACAGCCAAAATCTTCAGCAGACCAGTATAGGATCAAACACCCCTCCAGTGTTATAATGCATATTCTACATGTTCTGTATTGCCCTACCAGAAAGGTAAGAAAAAGACGAGTTAGAACCTACTTTAATTAAAATTCTTGGGATGAAGACACTCTTAGAGGTGTTTAAAAGTCATATATATATGAGGCTCTTAGGAGCATGATTGTGCTAGATTTAGGTTATGGTTGGACTCGATGATCTTAAGGTTCTCTTCCAACTGAAATTATTCTATGATATATACAGTCACATTAAAATAATGTCACTTTTTGTATTTCTATTTTACAGTTTATCTCAATGCAAGCCTGGCTGTGAAGAGACTCTTATTTAAGAAAAAAAAAAAAAAAAAGAAAAAAAAAACAGGATGTTTTCATAAAACACAAAATAATACTTCTATTCTGAAATAAGATGGCTCATGCAACAGCTTTCACTAAAATAAAAAGGTGTGAATTAGAACAGGTTTCATTAAGTTTGTGAAAATTCATCTCTTTACAAGCCCTAAATGAGAACAGAGTTTGTTTACTTCATAGATCTCTGACAAGTAATAATTTCAATAGGAAAGACACAGATGGTAGCAAATGTTGTTTTGTAACGGACGCCATCACTGTATTTATTTCCTTGGTAGGAGAAACTGCAATTTCATTTGTTTGCCTCCAATACAAGGCATGAATCATTTTTATTTTAAGTAGAGAGGTGGGAGAAACTAAAACAAACTGTACAAAAATCACCGGTGCTGAAATGTTTAAATACAACTTAATGGGCAAAATTGCCCTTGAGCTGACCCAGCTATGCTCAAGACCCTTTCCCTAAAATCTCATGGTTTGCATTCTCTACCTATAGCAGTACTTGTCTATCTCAATATATATTTCTAGCTCCAGTTAACAGCCTGTGACGCTTTGTTTCACATGTTTGGCTGAAACAAACCTAAAAGCTAAGGCTTCAGACCTCAAAGGCATTTAAAAACCTTAACTACTACGTAGATAGGAAAACCTTCCTTAATTTAAGAGCAAGAGTTTACTAGCTAAATGCTTTCCAGGACTGGGTCTCATTGGTGCAAACCAGGTTCAGAAAGGCTATTTTCTTCCTTCACACCTTCAATCCAGAGTTACCTTCAAACACCGAGTGCCATTCCTCCTATCTGCTGGAACCAAGCCAGCTGGAGATGGCATTTGATGCTCTGTGCTACCACCTGCAGTCTGCTCACATACACCACAAACAACTGAACTCAACATAAGGCAGTTTGTCCTGTTAAGTGCACAGAATATTAACCTGTCTCATGCTTGTCGGTGCACACCCCAGGGAAAAGGCAAACACTGTCCCAAGAAAGGGATCAGGAAGCACAGAAAGGGTGAAGGATGGTGGGAAGGATGTCTGGATCAAACAGCAAGTCGGAATAGAGGTCGCATTTATACTTGGTGCTTTGCCTTTTTTTTTTTTTAATGGTGTCTGCTAATTGTCCTGTTTGTCTGGCATTGAAAAATCTTGTTTGTGGAAAACAAAGCATCGTTCTTGTTGAGATGTGTTTTTGTTAAAACTCTGTGGTCTGACTCAAAATCAGATGTTCTGCCTTGCAAAGGTTTATTTGTTTTACACGCACACCCACCTGGGTCTATTGAATTCAGGACTCACACAATGGTTTTTCCTTTCTTCATTCCACCCTCTGCAGCTGCAGAACAGCATGATACATTCATACGAAAATAAGAGGGGAAAAAAAAAAACCTTTTTATTTGGATTTCAAACTTTAAATCAATAAAAATGTTTCCCATATGGTTTCTTTTCCTCATTAGAGTCTAGACTCCCCAGGAGTTATGGACACCACGTTTCACCAAGGGGAGCTGGGGACCTTAGAGAATCCAGGCTTCAATACATAACTTTTTCATGATTGTTGCCAGGATAATATACGGTCTTTAAAATAAAAAATAAGAACGGGAGTCCAGTTGCTCACCTTTCGCCAAAATGCTAAGCTTTTCCAACCACTGTGAAACAGGATCACGAAATGGGAACAACTAAGAACAAATGAGAATCACACCATCTCTCTCTCTATGGGTATACATACTGCGAAAGACTCCTCTAAAATTTTAAAAAATATCCAGCTTTACTCTAGTAGCATCTTTCAACTCATATACAAAAAGCAACACTGAAATGCAGACATTCTGTAAAGGATGAAGGAGTAAATGTTTGGTCAGGGATGCTGAAACAGCAACTACTTGGGTAAAAAAACCATACTTGGTCTGCTAAAAGTCTTGGTGAAGCCCTTAAGTTTACTCTTGCCTCAGCTTCCATACATAGAAGTGGAATAAAAGAACCTAGTATTATTGTAAATACGTCATAATTTCTGAAGGCACTTAGATCTTGCAGTAAGTAGATATCTTCTAAGTATCTACAGCTCTGCTAAGCAAAGTAGAGTATTTCACCTGACAGCTAGTGTTTCTAGCTTAGCATCTCACCCCATTCTGGAGGTTATCAGCACTTCACAGGGGAAACAGCAGTGACGACATCCCTGCGTACCAGGTACCGCATGCAGTTCATACATTCCTTTCCCCCCAGTACACACATACAGCCCTCCCCACACAAATCCAGCTTCTCCTGTAAACACTGAGTTTCCAGCAAGCGAATACATTGCCTTTTTTGCCATCCTCGCTAGGGAGGGACAACATAGCAGATGGTTCTACATAGCAATAATGTTTCAGGAGCCCTATACAGAAAGATAGGCAGAAAGTGCTGGTCTGAGGTAAAAGCAGTATGGTCCCACTCCCCACCCAGTCAGCACCGGACAACACTAGATTCAGTGAGAGCTAACCCTGAGGAATCCTGCCAAGTTTTATCTTAATGAGAGAGGTCACATGTCTCTAGTTAATCAAAAGAAGCCATCAGGAAAAAAGGAGAAAGCACATTCAATTCAAGTAAAAATCTTTCTGAAATAACTGATATTAAAAGTGCATTTGTATTACTCAAAGAAGAACTTCAGTCTTCTACCACTTAAGGCTTTCCTTATTAAAAACCTCAATTTCACATCATAAAACTTTGAGGGCTTTTCTACTAGGAAACCAAGCCTCATTTCATTAGTTCTTGATGATATCTATCCTTTCCCATTCCAAGCAAAAGTAATGCATTACCAGTTAACAGATATCCTTAAAATCATTTTCTGGTGTTATTCTATTAAGAAAGCAAGTAGCAGTCAAAAATGCCTAGCACAATTGATCTACCCATATCTCTCCAGTGAAAAATGTGTTGCTGTAGCTTTCTGAGCTACAGAGACATTATCCCTCACATCACTCATTCTCTCAAAATAAACCTCCAGCTTTATAAAAGTCACAATAATGTCAGGATGTCTCCCCATACAAAAAGATTACTCCCTGGTTACCTAAGTTCAAGACTGCATAAATCTTTCACATGTCAAGACAGGTGTTGGTCATTTTTCTGATCCTTTTCAGCTGGGAAATAACAAAAAAATCTGAGTGATTAAGGTAAGATTTTAGCAGACCTCAAGCCATAGAGAATGAGAAAATTTATGCATTTGACACGTCATTCTTATGACAAAAGACAATGCTACTGACCACTGTCAATATAACTATCCATTTAATTGTGGGTCTTTTCATAGTCCAGTTTTACCAGCTTTGTAAAGGGAAGGAGCATAAAGTTAGCAAACAAACTTATAAAGTCCTCAGATAAACCTTCTAAACATAAGACGCCTGATTTTCTTTCCCGTAGTTGTGACTCGTGGGGAATTAACCACATCTCTGGGTTTATTGTTGAGTGAAGATCAGAACTGACTCCTCCCAGTAACTTTTGACCTGACAGCAACACGTTAAATCAGAGACTCCTAAAACAAGCTACCTGACAAGCAAAATCAGTTTTTCTAGCAGTACAGTGTTCTATAAAGTGAAAGATTTGAAGAATATCTGTACTTTTATAACTGCTTGTTTGTAACTCCACCACTCTAACTTCAATCAACTCCTCGCCTGCGGCAGAAAACCTTCCCCAACAGCCAAACCCGCCACCCCAGAAACGGATTTGGGATCCGGGATGCCTGACCAGCGCTGGCAGCCGGTGAAATCGTTGTTCGTGGGGGGGCTGCGCGCCCTGTGCCGTGTTTCGGGGCTCCCCCCCGGCGGTGGTTGAGGGGCGACAGGAGGGGAGCTCGGCTGGACCAGCGGCGCAGATGCTGCGCTCGGCCCCGCCGCCCGGTCCGCGCTTCCGGAGCGGTCCCGCTCTGCACGGGACCCACAGCCCTGCGGAGCGAGCAGCCCCCTCGGCGCGGCTAAACGCACCCGCAAGGCCCTGCCTGCCCGCTCCCCAGCCCTGCCCCGCCGAGAAAACCCCCCTCCCCAAGGGATGCTCTTGCAAAGGGATGGGGGGAAGCTCACACGTCTCCTGAACTTCACTCCCGTGCCCTCGCAGAAACCGCTGCCGTGGGGGGCCGCGCACATGCCCCGAGGATGTTCGGCCGGTCCCCGCCGCCTCCAACCCGTCAGCTGCTGGCGTCCTAGGGCGGTAGCGGCGAGCCCCGCCGAACGCTGCCCGGCCAGCCCCGCCACACTTACCACACAGCAGCAGAACGGGGAGCTGCCGCCGGCGGTAGCCAGGCGCCTCCATCCCGACGCGGGCAGCAGCGGCGGCGAGTGGTGGCGGGGGACGGAGCCCGCATGGGGCAGCCAGTCCGCAATCACACGAAACCCAAACCCGCCTCAGCCCCTCCAACGAGGAGGCTCCTCTTCCATGGCTCCGCGTCCAGCCCCGGGCGGCGGCGGCGGAGGAGGGGAGCAGCTCCCCCGCCCCCGGGCTGCTGCCAGCGCCGGGGGGGGGGGTGGACCCTGCGGGCGGGCGGGCTGCGGGAGGCTGCACCGGGGAGGGGCGGCTGCCGCGGGGGAGGGGAGTGTGTGAGCGGGAAGTGTGCACGTGTGAGTGACAGCCCGGCCCTCCAAAATCCGCAGCGAGACGGATACCTTTCCCACACCAAGACGCTGGGTGGGTGTTTGAGGAGGAAGGACCCTCTCCCCCACGGGGAAGGATCTGGTCCCAAGTGTCTGAGGGGTTTAGGGACCTTTTGCCCCCTGCCCTGGGAGCCAGATAAGCCTAGCAGCCTCTGTTCTCCTGCCACGACTCCCTGTCAGTAGGGGTGAAGGCATGAGGGGCTGGAGGGCCACGTACATTAACTCACCTTGCAGCCCTTTTGTGTTCCTGCTCCGGCAGGGAGATTGGACTGGATGATCTTTCAAAGTCCTTTCCAATCCCTAACATTCTGTGATTTTAGCATGCTTAATATTTATAGCTGAACATGGGCAGCGAGCTAGCCCAGTCCTACACAGCACCAGAGCAGAACATCCAGGAGCCCTAATAAAATGCTTAATGTATTGTTATGTCGCCATTTCATCTCTGCATGGTGCTGTTCAGAGAGTGGTACAGCTCCTCATTTTCATCAATATTTAAAAGGATGTGTTCTGGAGCGCTCTCTCTCTAGGAAATTAGCATCTCCAGCAAGAAACACCCAACTGAGAAGCTGCTAAAGAAGCCTTTTCTCAACTAAAAATAATTGTACTGCTTATTAATAAAGAGCCAGAGTGCATATCTAGCTACATAGACACTCCACCTCAGGAACTGCCTTTCAGCAGAACATTAAATCACTGTCATTGCTAAAGGTCAAATGTACCATAAAACTTTAAATTTCAAAAATACTTTTATGTCATACACAAGAACAAAGTGGACATTTATTTATCAGTCAGGTTGTTCCCATTGACTTCATACACTGGCACAGCAAGGTGCTTTCCAACACTTTTGGGGAGAGGGAGCCCAACACAGCAGCAGCATTACACATTGCACATGCTTCCAACAGCAAACTGCTCAATATACAAACTGTCTGATTTATGCTGTTACTTAGGCTGAAGGAAATGGAAAACTTGGGAAACCACAGAGAAGGCTGGGAATCCACAGAGTTAAAATAGCTCTGCAGACATTTGAGTGTGTCAGAATGAACCTCCTGTCATTTGTGTGCCACTTTTTCCTCTTAGCTGAAAGCAAATCTTGTAAAATAACATACACCATAAATAAACCATAGCTCAGGGAGATTATCTTTCAGCAGAGGGGCTACCACTTCTGCTTTGTAAAGAGCTCTTGCAAGCTGCCCCTGCCAGAAGGAACTAGTGAAGTGACAAGTGTGAAGACACATACACCACAGACTTGCTATAGCATCCTTCCTAACAGTAAGACATTTGATTTTCCTCATAAAATCTGTTATTGGCAATATCTGAAGTTACAATTAGTACTTTCAAGAATTTGGACTGATCTTCAGGTGGGTTAGGACGTAATTGTGCTCTACATGCAATATTATATATTAATATTTATGCAATATACAGTATATAGGCAACATTTTTGTCATGTAAGATATGGAGATAATGCTGACAATTTTTCTTTTAAAACAAACACAGAAGATGTATCTCTTTCAGATGAGAAACTGGCAAATTTTAAGTAAATGTTACTGCTTCCAGCTATCAAGATCCAGAAAGCATTTCCCGTTTTATGCTTGCAGCAGGAAGTATGAGAGTGCAAACAGTGTCTTTGAGGAAGAATGATAGCTAAAATTTATAGGTAAATGCACTAATCTAGAGTGTTATAATGAATCACAAGCCAACTATGCTAGATGAAACTTTCAGCAGTGTGATCAAAAATGAGTAAGTCTGATTCACAGGTGTATCTGAACAAAACTGTCATAGCATTAGAACCATCAGCAGGAGGCAGCTTTGTCCCCCTTTCTGTTGCAGTAATGCCAACACATTTACTTCAGAAAGGCTGTAAACCTTTTTATTCTGCAACTCTGCATTAGTAGCATCATGTCTGTATAGCAGCAGTAGAAACCCAATTCACCTTCAAATAAAAAATGCTGTAAACGCCCTTTGCAGTGCAAAGCTCTGAATCCCATCCCTAACGGCATGAAGTAACCTCAAAACCGTAGTCTGTTGTCATTTCCAAACATACAGCCTCCAGAGATCACACGAAACCCTTTTTAGGTACCCTGCAGACAGTGCTGCAATCACATTAACTGAGGTATTGTTTCAGAATACTTAAATCTACTATTATAATAAGACACTGACTAAAACAAAAATAAAATAAACAGGTAGGTAGTTGTTTCAGTATGGAAAGTTCCCAAGGAGTCTGAGATAATAAGAAATGGAAGGTGTCAAGCCATCCAGGTCAGATATTATTGTGAGAGCTAGAGTGCCAAGGCAGTGTGAGATAACACAAAAAAGGGAAACAAATCATGCATTTGTTTTTAATGTAAACATTAGCAAAATGTGCACAACGCTCTATTCCTACTAGACTAAATAAAGCCAAAATTAATGTACAGGGTTTTTTAAACACTTCACTGTCAGTTATGTTCTAGAGTCCTTGAATTTTTGCTCAAAAAAAATGCATTTATGTTTTCACATCAGGCTGTCCAAGCAGCTTGGGAAATGCCAGCAAGGGAATATGTAGACTGTCTCCATACATGGTTGTGTCTGTGAGAAATAACGCAGCTTGAAAAATCACAGAGAAAGGTACAAGAAGAAACATGGAAACACACATATATATTTTTCTTTTTAGAAATAATAATGCTGTTACAATTTCTCTTGATATAAAATCTTACAGAGCTGAAGTCTGAAATCTTACAAGATTGAATCATCCATACTCTTGCAGCCATCTGAGGGAATATTCAAGGATCATATTATAACCCTTTATATTCAGCTGACTCTGCAGAGACTGGTGAAGCAGCACATAGTGCCAACATAAACCTACCTGCAACAGAAAGTAGCAAAGCCTACTCGAGTTCAGTCTGAGCCCATGATTTCTAACTCCATATGTGGACTCCAGTCAGTGCAATTATGAACCAGCCAGCATCTCCTTAGCGTGAAAACAGACAAATTGTCATTCTTAGGCACATGAAGGACTGATTTGAGGGCTAAGCAAGACAGATCCTAGGACCCTAGGTAGGATATTCCATACATTTCCATTCCATGGAAAAATGCAACACTATATGAAATGGAAAATATTGCCACAGTAAATAAAAGGTTATTTGAAGGCACAAAATGCTTGCAATAGACAACATGTCAATTTTCTCCAGTCCTAATTCCTACCCTAGTTCTCCTTCTAAAGTAAAACAGGAAAAAAAAAACCCACATTATTTCATTAAGGCTGAGTTCAAATTGCTACTACATTCACATCATTAGATTTCTATCATAATAAATCACACTGTTTTGATCTTGTCAAATTCACAGTCCCAAGGCAACCCCAGTTCACGCACAGATCACTTACACCTGTTTCTAGAGACACATCTCACAGCATTTACTACAGATTACATAACATGTGAACCCCAACAAAAAGATTACTTCACAGTGTTTCACTTGTCCAGTTTCCCTTGCAGTCCGATGGTGCAGAGCTCCAGCTTCCATTACTCAAGGACAATACCCAGAGAGCTTCCTTAGTGTCATACATTTGCTTTATAAGTACTGCCTCCCTTTCCCCTGATTAAGAAACAATACACAGTAATACTTCTTAATGGGAAATTCAGAGAAAATTCATTGTCAGTGTCTAAAGCACATCACTGATCATCACTGCCTTTCAAAAATCTGAAGGGAGGAAAAAAAGATACTGTGTCAGAGACACATCATTGCTCACGTTCTGTATCACTGTCACAGGTCTTGCCAGGGATCTCAAATGTATCCATTTGTGAGGGGTTTTTCAGCCTTTGCGCACATACTTTCATAAGCCTTGGGATTCCCTCCAAATTACTTCAGTAATGGAGACCAATTTTTTCCCCTCACATAGCAATGGAACTGCAGTTTACATTTAGGAATGCATAAATTAAAGGCTTAAGCAAGTTCATTGCAGTTACAGAAAAGACAGCATCTGCTCAGGCTCTGCTGACCCCAAACGACACAGCATAGCTCAGTGTGCCAAGTGACTGTAACTCTCTACTTGAACAAATGACATCTCAAACATCTGGAGGAACACAAGAACGAGAACAGGACATGGGTGGGAACAGTGAGTTTGAGATTTTTCTTGGTAGCACTTGCTATCTTCACTGTACATCAAACAGTAATGCATGCTGCTGAAACAGCTGTGCTCAATCTTTAATTCACTGAGAATTAACTTGCATTTTAAGGAAATTCCAGCTATTATTGAAAAAAGATGTGTTTATGGTTTAGTTACCATGAATAATACCTATTCTTAAATAAAAGTATAAAAAGTAGAAGAAAGGAAAAAAGGTTCTCTTTTCAAATGTTCACTGTTTATGAAGGCTTTATTCTTCATAATTACCCTTAACAGAAAATCTAGTGCTCCATATAAAAGTCTCCCACTATTTTTAAACTCCAGTAGTACAATGTTACTGCATCTCATGGAAGTATCAATGAAATCTTACACAGAATCTCTTCTTACCATCACTTTTTATTTTCAACTTAGGAAAGATCAGAAACAACAAAATGAGATAGCTATAGTCCCCATAAAAAGTTAAATTTACCAAACATTAAATTGTTCCATGGAAAGTGAACAGCTAATAAAGATGAGCATGAATACTTTAAATAACCTAGATTAACTGAGACAGGCAGATATTTTCTTGGTAGGTACAGACATAAAATATTCCAAAGGCGAGCTATCTTTACCATTATCTCCCGAGATTTCTAAATCAGAGGAAGGATGTAAGTGGATGACAGGCAGAGCAGGTGTGGTACCACCAGCAACACACACAATCACTGTCTCCGTCTACTTTATCGACCACTTAACTAATTAGTTGCAGCTTAATGATTTCAGGTGGAATTTACTACTTGATGTTGGTGAGGGTAACAGCCATACTTGAAGCAGAGTCCAATGTAAACAACACAGTGCTGCACTAGGGGAAGCAAGAAGTATCAGATAAAATGAAATCTCCCCTGGTGAAAAAGCCACACCAAGATTTAAAGTTTGTAGTGAAGTCAAATGGTGTTGAACACATGTACCAAGGGTGCTTGTTTGCTTTTTTTTTTTTTTTTCACTGATGTTGCAAGTGTACCACTTGTCTCAATTATCTGTTAAGAGTTTCAGACAAATGGGAGTTTCAAAATCAACCCCAAAACAGAATAACCCAAAACAAAAATATAATTATACTTCTCTGAAAATGCTTGAAGTGCATGTTGGGGCAGGAAAAAAAAAAAAAACAAACACAAATATTTAACAAAAATACATACACCTGTGCACACCATAGATTAGGCAACTGCTTTTAAAACATAATATCACCTCCAAATATTTTTAACTTGTTCTGTCTTCTGCACACATGTCCCAGCTGTTCCTCTATGGAAACAATCTCTGTTTATTGTCTACTCTTCAGAACATAACTGTTCTAGTTCTGAATAAAATACATGCCTATGATTGAGCTTGTGGGGAAAGTTGTTTTCATCGATTGAAACAGAAATTCCATCTCTTATAGGAATAAATTTGCTTTAACAGGTTTCTTACAACTTTTCTTCCTTTCCTGGAAGAAATTAATAAAAAGATCAAAAATATTGTAATTTCCTGAACATTTCTTTCATTTGTCTGTTTTGCTGAGTATGAAATCAGCATTTTGGGTAGCACTGTGATAGTTTGTGGGATGGGCTCAGAAAACCCGAACATGAGACTTCAGGTAAACACTTCTATGGATTTACATTAAATTGGGCAAGAGACGGGCACTGATGTTTCCTGCAGTAATATCACACAGTTTTACTTTTCCCAATTAATTCATTCTGGAAGCCAGCAAATATTCATTAGTAGAAAGGCTTTCATTAAACTTAACTTCAAAAGACACTGATCTTCCTTAATGGACTACAGAAAAACGTGCTGTTCAAACAGTAACTGAGAAGACTCAGGCAAAAAAGCATTAATATTATCTAGAGATCATATTAATGGATTTGCTTATTTAAAGAAATCCTTTGAAGCTCATCATCTTAACCAAATAAGAGAAAGTAATTATCTGCCCAGAGACGACATGGGTCATAACTAATAGGATGCTAAACTCTTCCCCTGAGAGACACCCCGTGGTAACGGCCTGAACTGTCACTCTTGCAGTTGCCTGCAAACAATAGATGAACGAATTACTATTAAGTAAAATATTATAAAGCCATCTTGTTTAATAATGCATGTAACAACAGCATGGATCTAATGTAAAAGTGGCGATTTCTGTTTCCAAAGTGCTGCTCACAAATTTAAACTCATCTTTAGGCTCACAGATCAAAGTATTGATCTTTTTCATGCTTTCCTCTACCCCTGCCTGAGGTACGACTGTCCATACAGCTAGATCTCTCATTCTGTCTATCACATCCCTTATTAATTCAATTCACAATAACCACTTTTGTCATTGATTTATGCAGGCTCACCAGCTCACCATGTTAAGAAAATTCTACTGCTTAAATTTGGGGTTTTTTTCAAACTTGTTTGCATTTACAAAACCCTTCAAAGCCCTCACCTCCTCTGCCTTTTGGCAACACCTTTGTATGCTTACATTACCTCTAGACCTCTCTAATCCTAAAACAAATAAAGCATATTAAAAAAAATGAGGCTGTTCCAGCTGTATTAGCCACAAAGACTCACACCCACAGAGATCACCATGTTGTTGGTCAGATGTGGTATCATGATGTGCCCAAGCCACATGATGAAGGCTCCTCACCCTCTCTGCTGTACTCTGCTGCTCCTACCCAGAGAAGGTCATACCCTAAAAGGCAGCAGGTTAAACTGCCTCCTCTTTGCAATTAGAAAGCATCTGGGCCCCAGCTGAATTTCATGAAAGAAGTTCTGCCTTCAGCAGAGCACAGAAGCTTCCCCATGCTCTTCTGCACATGGTCAGGGATGCCTCTGAAGCAGCAGGATCAGATAGGGCTGCTGCTATGTAGTCATTTTTCTAACACAGTCGAAGGACAGTGAAGAAAATGGGAAATTTTGTTCTCTCTTGAGTTTCCTGATCATTCCCATTTGTGTTGGAAATAACTACTGATCAAGGAACTTTTCAATAGAGCTTGTGTGGTGCCTGTACCTCTGTGAAGGCAAGAGACAGCCTGCTTCATATTTTCTTCCAGATCTACCAGACCAACTAATCATGAAGCCCCTCCTTTGCCTAGTTTCATCAAAATGGGCTTAGCATAAATCGTTTAATTCTATGGAGGTGGGAAAATTAGAAGTTAACCTGAATGTTTTTCACAAAAACAGGATCGGGCAAGTACACATGCCGTTGTACTGGCAGCTCCAATGGACTAAATCTCATGCTCAACTGAAGCCAGTCTGACAGCAACTGAAGTATACAGATGGAGGTAAAAAACAAAACCAAAACAAAACAAAAAAAAACCCCACACTTAAAGAATCTGCAAAGATTATTTAATTCTCAAAACATAAAAAAGTAACTGAAAAATTTCTCTTACTTTTCTCAATTAAATTTTGTTCTATTAAATGAGTATTTCTGAAGATAAATAACATCAAGGTAAGCTGTAGTTTAATAAATTCAGCTGCAAAGCATATGGTTAAGCAACATGTTGCGTCTACCCTGCTGACTTAAGTTCTACATTGTAGTGCTCCCAGGTAAGACCACTAAGACCACTGACTTAAAATCTTCTCATTTCCCTTAATAACTTGTAAACAATGTCCATCATCTTCTTAAACTGCAATGTTAAAACTTTTTCTATTATTCCACACACATTTCTCATCTTTAGAGGCAACAACACACTAAAGATATTTTCTAAAATTTCAGCTCCCTCTAGTGTGCAAACATTTAAAAAGCAGCTTAGTGTTTTGTGTTTAAAATAATGTAAGAGCGAAAAGATTTAGACAAAAATATAATGTAAGAAAATACTGAAAGTTATATTCTTCTTTTCCGCTGTGATGAGCAGCTAGTTTTTGAGCTTGTTCTGTGCTAATATCCAGGAATCAGACACCATGAACTTAATCTCATGTTACCCTACAGCACAACATCCGATGGGGTATTTTCCAAAGAAGGACACTTAGCGGTGACAAACACACTTTTTGCCTGACAAAATTTGCTCCGGTGTACTTCATGGTAGGTGATGCATAACAAAGGTTCTTGTGCCTGCACTCCACTTGTGTTGCACGCAGAGAGAGCTGAAAAGTGGCAGCTCTGGATGGTGCAGCCAGCCCTGAGCCCTTCCAAGCACAAGCTACTTTGCAGAAGCAAGAAGCCCTTGGGAAATGTAGCCCAGGGAACAGCAGAGCTCAATCCTGCTACAAATGTGCACTCAGTAAGAGAGTCCACGGGCACCAGGGCACCAGTGGTGCCTTCAAGGTGCAAGAGCAGCAGGCAAGAGTGGAGCCAAAAGGGCCCTGAGGAGCCCAGACAAGAGGCTGTGCTCAGTGCTGCAGAGGACAAGAAGCAACCCCTGGGAGTCACCCTTGAAGCCCACCTGGGAATCTCAAAAGCTTCCTCTCCCACAGATGCAGGGCACAAGAGCCACCTTCATGGAGCACAAGCAGCAGCCACTCAGCCAAAATGGCCCAAAGGGGCCCTGGCAAGGGGCTGTACTCGGTGCTGCAGAAGAAGGCAAAAAACCCACAGGGACACTTGCTAGCTCACCATGGCAGAAAAAGTGCCTTCCTCCCCCCAGCTGCAGGGCGCAAGAAATTATTTTCATGGTGCAGACAGTAACTTAGTGAAAAAAGACCAGTGCAAATCTGCCCCAGGGGAAAATTCCTTCCTGACCCCAGCACTGGTAATCAGCTGTTTCCTGGGGACATATGCAAGGCCTGGCTCCTCATCGCCCAGGCTGATCACACAACCCAGGAGGTGCCTAAGCCCTGTCCTCCCTCAACCTGGAGCCATCTCAGGGGCTTCTGAGAGCAACCAAATGCCCCCAGCTTGATCTGTCTTTGGGGGAAGAAGCCTTCTCATACCTGTCAGGATACCAGTGGCTGCTCCAGATGGAACACCTGGCAACATCTCTGCATCCCATTTCTTAGAGCTGCTGCCCCTGGCTCTGCAGGGGATGAGGACAATGAGCTCCACTGTGCTCCTCAAGGAGGAATTGCCTTGCTCTTGCACTGCTCTCCAGCTGAAAAGGATTTCTGTCCCAGATGAGATTTGAAGTTGGCCCTTGCTGGGGAACTGACCTTGCAGCAGAAAACCTCCAGCAGCCTTGTCCAGTCTCCTGCGGGTCTTCATTCTCAGCCCCCACCAAGTGATTCCACTGGCTTCTCAAGGACTTCTTCTCGGATGTCTTCAGGCTGCCCCCGGGTCAGCTCTGGCAGCTGACACGGGAGGATGGTCCCTTTTATCCTGTGCCGGGGCATTGTGACTGCTGCTTTGCCAGGTGGTGGCATTGTGACATGGGGGTGACAGGGCATCCCCAGCACAGCCTTGCCCGCTGCTGCTCCACCCACCATGCTTCAGAGTTAGGCCTTTGGGGTGCTGATCCTGAGGCAGCCCCAGTGCCCAGGAGGCCCTGCGGGCTGTCCCTGTCCTTGGTGGCCAGGCACTGAGCACAGCTGCTGGGCAGCCCTGGCCAGTGTAATGAAGGGCACTTACACCATAGGCATTCCTTTGGCTGTGGGCACACCAGAGGTGAAAGAAAGGCTTTTGGTTCCTTCTGCATGAAGTCTGCAGAGACACAGAGAGCATGTAGGATTTCCTCACCAGTTCTTACCCACGCACCAAGGGACACCTGCTACTAGCCTGCCCGTGGGGAGCTTGTGATCTTGGAAAGAGGACCTGACATGAGCAAACATATCTTCACTGAGAGGATGGTCAAACCCTGGAAGAGGCTTTCTGGAGAGCTGGTGGATGCTGCATGATGGTAAATGTTTAAGAGGCACTTGGACATGCCCTTAATGCCATGCTTGAACTCCTGATGAGATTTGAAGTGGTCAGGCAGTTGGACTTGATGGTTGATGTAAATTCTTATCAATTTTTTTTCTCTTCTGTGCTCACCATGACTCAAATAGCTGTGAGGCTGTTATTTGCCTGAAATGCAAGGGGTTTTTCAGCTCCAAAACTACTTTCAAGGACACATACCAGAACAGTTTCAAGTGGAAAAAGGTTCTGGTGTTCTTTTTTCTGAACCTGTTTCAGAGCCAAGCTCACCATGCACAAAGTGCGGCCAGGAGCTGACTTCACTTTAGCTTGAAAAAGCATCCCTTGCAGTTTGGCACATGAAAGCAGCAACAGGCATACTGGCCAAGCAGTCCATTTCCTGAAGAGGGAGAACTTGAAGAATGAGCCCAGGGAAGAGCAGAGCTCACTCCTGCTGCAAACTTGCACTGGGTAAGAGAGCCAGAGAGCACCAGGGCAGGAGTAGAGCCTTGGAGGTACAAGAGCAGCAGGCAAGAGTGGAGCTGAAAGGGCCCAGAGGAGCCCTGACAAGGGGCTGCGCTCAATGCTTCTGCTTCTAAACCACCTCAGTGGTAGTGAAAAGGTTTGACTTCATAGCAAGCCTGTCTGTTTATTAGACCTTCAGAAAGGTAGAGCATAGTAATTGTGGTGCTACAGATGTAGCAAGTAAGGGTACAACCGAACCATTTGGGTCAGATAACATCTGCTTTTTCAGTACAAGATACCTAATTTTTCCAACCGCAAATTGCTGGGTTTGAATGACAGCTGTTTTGCTGCATGATGGAGGTCTTCTGTTTGAATTCGGGTATCATCTGTGTGTCCTATTTGCCCAACAAAACATTTCTGGTGCCACACTTTTTACCAAGGCCTGTGTGTGGGAATATATCAGAAGACTGGTGAGGAGGTTGGTTAAATGTAAATATGCTCAAGTGTCTTGCAGCTGTCTGTAGAAAAAGCACATACATCACAGTAATTGTCTTACTGACCTTGTATGCTTGGTGACTAGAACCTATGTGTTAGATAACATAGACCTGTGAGAAACTCTAGACAACTTATCACTATGTCCAAGATTCCTGCTTTGTTGTGAGAAAGAGGGAGGCTGCACCTGCCTGAAGCCTTGAAATACAGGTGAGCTCAGCAGGCCCAGTGATCTTAACAGGGCTGAACTGCTGCAGCATCTGTGTTCCCGTTTGTGTGACCTCTGCATGGGAGCTTAGGTGCTACTTCGGAGATCCCCCAATAGAAGTAACTAAAATAAAACTTGCTATTTGCAATGCATTCGTGGCCTCTGGCTCTTCTTGCGACGTGCCTGCGTTGGTTCACACAGCCTGTTGTGACCAGAGAAGGGGTAATGGTTTTAAACTGAAAGAGGGCAGACTTAAATTGGACGTAAGGAAGAAATTTTTTACAATAAAGACGTTGAGCCACTGGAACATGTTGCCTACATTAGTTGTGGATACACCCTCCCTGGAAGTGTTCAAGGTTAGAATGGATGGAGCTTTGAGCAACCTGGTCTAGTGAAAGATGTCCCTGCCTATGGCAGGGGATTGGACTAGATGATCTTCATATGTCACTTCCAACCCAAACCATGCTATGGTTGTGTGAGTCTACATGTCAGAAACTGTAATATGTACTGGGTGAAGTCAGCTACAAGAAGTTAAATAATAGTTGTCATTTTAAATTTTTAAATGTTTTTTGAAGCCCTAGATCCAATTCTTTAATGTCATCAGTATAATAACTGAAGGTAAACAGTTTACATATGCTAATATTGGAAGAATTTGTATCATTTGCTTCTGAAATGAGGAATGAATATTACCTACCAATATACTCACCTTCTAATTTCAAGATTGTACACCATTCGTAAGAAGTTTCCACTTCCAGATGAAAAGATCCAGAATTTTATCATGACAGATGCTAAACTTCAGCTGATATGTTCATAAAAATTTATTTGAGCTGAGGGCATCAAATGATAGTAAGTATGAACTCAATGTGGCACAGAGATCCAAGAGCTAAGCAGCAAGTCCATAAAATAAATAAATAAATAGATAGATAGATAGATAAATAAATAAATAAACCCACAACCACCAAAAAAAAAACCCAAACCAAAAATACCTTTAAAAAGAAAAAAAAAAATCAGAAGAAAATCTGGCAAAAATAAGTCATCTGGACAGACACTCAAAATCTTTTCAGTAAAACAATACTGCAATATAGGAATCAATAGTATTTATATTAGTGTGACTTACAGTGTTTAATTAACTTGCAATAATTTAGTAGTATTGAAGTGAAACACTTTCACATCAACCTTTTTGTCATGTTTATACAATGTTTACTGAAAATTAATGAAAGGCATTTTAAAATAAGCATCATAATACATGAACCAACCACTGACCACTGATCAAAAAATAACAGTGAGTTCTACAAGTGTTTTTTCTCACTAAATTGTTTCTATATTTAGATTAAATCTAAAACAAGTTTTGAGAGCATCCTCCCAAAACTATTCAGAACTGGGCATATGCTGCAATGTTAAATGTGTACTACCAGCATTTCAGCCATATTTTAGGTTGCTAGTGGGTGGCATCAAGAGTGCCATCAGCTCATGATCTACGGAACAAATACTCTATTAAAAAAAAAATCACAGAAAGATAAAGTGGTCTCTCACACAGTCCTACTGAAAATGCTGCGCATCACAGTTCAACGTTTTAGTTGACTATCATCATGATGCTGTGGCTGCACACATCCTATTAAAATGGATTTCCAATTGTCTAAGTGTCATCAACAACTTAGTATAGCATCCAGACACAAAATTCATATTGAAAAATAGTAAATTAGTTTGTTGCACCTCTATTCAGACAATATCAGTCAGTATCTAGTCAGCATCACTCTGTGATATTAAGAATTAAAATAAATTAAAGCAACTACCACATATGTAAGTGTCACGGAGGTACCCTGAGGTTAGTTTAAGGGACAACAGGGTGGACCCTTTTATTAAACCAGTGAGAAACAGGGTTTTAACACTCCAAAGTGACTTAAATAAAGGTTCGGATATCAGTTGAGGAAAATTATTAAGGGGCAGCAACTAATACAACAGGCAGTCCACAGTGTGCATGCACGTGGCGTCACTCAAAACAACGCCGGAGCCGGCCCTGAGTCCCAGAGAAGTACACACTTGCCTAAACACGGTGTGGGATTATTTTTAAAGAGATACATGTACTCGTAGTGAGTACGGGAAGTGTACACTCATGATTCTGCGAGGGTAAATTTATAATACACTCGCAATCCTGCGAGGGTTAATAATTTACTTACACGTGCAAATGTGCACGGAATATTACACGTGCTTATGTGGAAGCACGGGAGAAAAATACACTCACGATTGTGCGAGGAAATAATTTATACATGTGCTCGTGTTGAGCACAGAAAGTTACACGTGCAAATGTGCACGGAAAGTACACGTGCTTGTATTAAGCACGGAAAGTAAGCGTGCAAATGTGCACGGAAAGTTACACGTGCAAATGTGCACGGAAGGAAAATACACCCGCGATTCTGCGAGGATTAATTTTACACGTGCTCATATGGAGCACGGAAAGTTACACGTGCATATGTGCACGAAAAGTACAAATATACTCGCAATCCTGCGAGAAGTTTTACTCACACCCGTGGCGGCAAGGCAAGCGGAGTCTCCATCCCCGGGACGGGGGCTCTCGCTGGCAGCATCTTGCTCGTGCTCCGAGAGACCCACGACAATGGGTGGAGTCTCAACGAGAATCCCGTTTTTATATTGGCTGATCAGATCTGACTGTAGGCATTCTAGAAACTTCTCTGCACCCCCACACTGGCTGTGGGTGCCCCTGAAGCCTCCAAACATCCCCCACACTGGCCGCAGGTGCCCAGCGGCTCACTGGCGCCTTGGCACTCCCTTCTCCTAATGGCCCTGGCCAGGGTGCTCTGGGGCCAAACAAAAGAAGCTGTTAGCCTCAAGTAGCAGAGAGAGAGGGAGATGTGCCTACTCCTCCCATACTGAAGGAGGGAGGGGGAGAGAGGGGGGTTTCCATCCTGCCACAGTAAGACCATTTTAGTTGCTCAGTATCCTTACAGGTAAGCCGCTCAGTATCATCACACTGTGAAAGGCCAAGTAGGTTCAAATCTACTTTTGAGACTGTAATGTAATTTAACAGCAGAAGTTAGGCTAATGTAGCTTAGTCTGGCATGCCTTGCAATTTTCATGATTTTTGTGAAAGAACACTGTCTCTTAGAAACTTCTTTACTTTGAGGGTGACAGAGCACTGGAACAGGCTGCCCAAAGAGGTTGTGGAGTCATTCAAAACCTGCCTGGACACATTTCTGTGCAATGTACTCCAGGTGAACCTGCTTTAGCAGGTGGGTTGAACTAGATGATCTCCAGACATCCCTTCCAACCCCAACCATTCTGTGATTCTTTCTTCTTTGACAATTACTGCTGACATACTTCTCCTAGGATCAACAACTGTACTCCACAGAATTTGCAGAATGATGTACAGAAGATGACTAGTGTCTAGGCCATCTTTTGAAGGAGAAAATTACAATGTGGTACAAAGAGATATTTCTACAGTCCACCACTTACTAGTACTGGAAAATGCTGGTGCTATCTGTGAAGACTTTAAGGTAGCCACTGACAACTTAAACCAACAAGAAAGACTCTTGCCAAATGTTCCTGAGGAAAAGCATATTTAAGAAGCATGATCATCCACTTGTTCTTGAGGATACAAGCCTTCCAATGGTGATGCTAACAGCTTATAAGTATATGAAAACACAGTATGGACAGAACAGAATCCATTTTTAAATAACCAAAGTGTGCCAACACCTGGGTTTTTCTACAGCATAGCAGATACTATCAGACAGAAATACCTTTTACACAGAAAATGCTCCATGGATGCTCTGTGAGGTCTCATACTTTCAGTGCTTGTTTCCTCTCTAGTATGTATGCAGCAGAAGTGACTTGTAAGTATAGCCAGTTTCTCACATCAGACATGCTGCAAGGGACCTGTGCCGTTCACTTTTCCATGCATCGAACCTGCAGATGACCCTATACTGATCTGTTCTAGGCTCTGTTCCACCTACCTTCTGCCCAGAGACCCTCCTGGTAAAGAGGAGGATGTTCATGCCACCAAATCAAGTTAAGAATGAGTATTTTGCAAAAGACAGCCGTGCTTTTACCAGTAGTGCTTAGTTCAGAGGATTTTCAGCTTCATATGGTCATCCTCAGATGTAAGCAAGCTTTTAGAGAGCAAGAAGGAATCTCTTGGATAAGCTGCACAGCTAGCACACTCCAGTGCCCAGTATATTTCACAGCTGCACTGAGCTTACAGCCCAGCTGGTCTACGGTGTGCTAGTTCTGATTCGTCATGTTATCCTCTGTTACCCTGAACTAGGAAGACAGGCACAGCCCCATTGGTTTGACAACAGACAAGACTATGGCCCTTTACCAAGGCCCTGTTTGTCTAGTGGGATACGCCTACGATCTGGGCTACCAGTAGGGTTAACTACCCATACAATTAACCTACAATTTAGCAAATTGCTCAGTCACATTGTAAGACCATCCTCAGCTGAGCAGGCATTACAGGGGCTTTTCTCCTGCAGTTCAAGCAAACAAACAAAAAAACCCCCATGATATTTGCACTGTTTGCACTTCCTTTTGACTGTCCAGCTGAATGTTCATGTTTGACACCTTCACCTGCCTAGGAAATCTACTGATCCAATTTTTCAACTTGGCTAACGTGTATAGATGTAAAACACAACAATCTTGAAACTTACCCATCACAAAAGAAAATCTATTCAATCCTGAATTTCACATTCTAACAGACAAAGCAATATCTGTACCACTTCCCCATTTTATATGCCTGTTCTTCCTACAAGCTTTTTTAACCTGTTTTCCAATGGCCTAGACAAAGAGAGTCATGAAGTACTGGGCCTGACAGAACTCCTCTACCTTGACAGGTCACAGTCAGGTGGATAAACTCCAACCTGAGTCAGAATAAAATGGATTACAATAGCCACTATTTCTCTTATAAACTCTGATAAGGAAGGCAGTAAATATTACATACATCAACACAATATTAAAATCAAGGGTTATGTAACCCAAACAGTGAAGAGGTTCTCAATAAAAACATTCCATAGTCTCAAGTTTTCCCATAATCAATCTGATTATGTTCTATCATGATACAACTAAATACCTATGTTAACCAAACTAATAATCAAAACAAGTTATGTGCCTTTTTTAATACTGATACCAAAACCAGACAGGATCAAGACTGCTTTAAGTTAGTTCAGATCAAGTCTCACAGAAGATCCACTTGATTGTAATGGTATATTGATAAGTGGAAAAACTTCTACGGTTATCAGCCACTGTATTTTCAAAATAACTTGTTTAACAGCTGAGTTGAGGGAAGGCATTGATTCCCATTCTATAACTTTGCAATATAGAATAAGGCAGGTTTTTGATATCTTTTTTCCGATCTATTTTCTACAAACTGATAAATACCAAATGGTGATCTAGATGCATCAACAGTCTTTCAAAATAACACGTGTTCTCAGCTCCCTAAGTCATGGTTTTTATATTTTAACCTTGCACGTCAAGGTCTTGAAGATATTTGCTTATCACAAGCTACTTCACCACTTTGAAGTATGAATATCATGCACTGAATGTAACAGTGCTTTATGCTCTAAAACTATTCAAGAGCCAGAAATTTTATTAAAAACAAAATAATTGTTTCATGAACCTACAAAGAGCTGTGATTTCTCCAAGCAGGTGGCCAAACTGGCAATTTGAGCACCCCATCCCCAGTTTTTAGCGCTGTCTTATTAGATCTCAGATGTTGGCCAGATAAGCAGTCGAACAATCATTGCTAGAAATTACGCTGATACATCTCTCCAGTTACCATCAGTAAGCAAAACAGATAAGTGCAATTATTACCAAAAAAAAAAAAAAAAGAAACCCACAAACAAAACCAACAACAAAACCTAAAAGTGCCTTCCCTCAACTTCTTCTGTTGGGAAGCAGAAAGAGGAAGAATCAACCACCCCAAGGCTGGGTTCTGTCTGTGGGTTTACTGACTCATAGGAGGCACATAAACTTAGAAAAACCTGACTCTGCAAATTACTGCCTTCTTATAACCTACATAAACGACTCTGATTTCACCACAGCGTTTTGGAAACGCAAGAAATTAAGCACTAAGACATTCAGACAGGCAGCAGTGCGCCCCCTTGCCGTGCCCAGGGCCTGTTAACGGCTTTGCTTACAGCCCTTAATTACGGTGTTAAGAGACGGACTTGCCGCGCCTGATCCGAGCCTGGCAAAAGCGCTAAGGGAGGCCGCAAGCGCAGCGCCATTATCGAACACTTCAGGTAAACCGTAATGAGAAGTTATTTAAATAATGCGTTATTTAAATAATAAGTAATTTAAATAATAGGTTATTTAAATACACCTTGGCGGCCTCCGTCACCAGGAACCCCAATCACGGCTGGCCGCGGTTATGGCCCCGCCCCCGGCCCCGCCCCCAAGAGCAACCCCTCGCCACGCTCCCCTGCGGGAAGAAGACCCGCCCATCAAGAGTCGTAGCGCATCCTCACAGGCTACCGCCGCCGGCTCCTCCCCGCCCCTCTCACGCCCCGCCTTCTTCCCGCCCCCTGGCGGCAGCCCGCCAATCCCGAAGGGCGATGTGGCTTCTTGCCCTTGGGGGCCTCCCTCCTGTCCGGCTGCCGCCCCCTTTCCCAGGGTGGCTGCGCCTGAGCCGCGTGGCAGCCGGCGGTTGGCGGCCCCGGACAGCCAATGGGGGAGCGGCACCTCAGAGCGGGCGTCTGGTTTTACGCACGGCGGCGCGCACGCCCTCTGTTTCGGCAGGCCGCGCTCGTGCCGTAGGGTGGTAGCCAATCAGGGGGCGCGGCGTGCCGTGCCGTGCGGGCCGGAGCGGAGCGCACTGGGGAGCGGCGGCGGCGGGATGAGGCCGAGGGGGCTGTGGGTGCTGCTGCTGTTGGTGGGGCTGGCACAGATCGCCCTTCTGGTGCGGGGCGCGGCGGCCGAGGAGGACGGTGACGGAGGTGAGTGCGGGGGACCCTGGAGTGAGCGTGGGCAAGGGGCGGGCTGCGTGCGGGTGAGGTGGGGAGTGGGCTGGCGGCGGCGACCGTGAGGCGTGGGGGTGCCTCGGCCTCCGGTATGCGAGCTGGTTCCCCCGGCGAGACAATCGCAGAGTCACAGAATGTTAGGGGTTGGAAGAGACCTCAAAAGATCATCCAGTCCAGTCCCCCCGCCGGAGCAGGAACACCCAGATGAGGTTACACAGGAAGGTGTCCAGGTGGGTTTTGAATGTCTCCAGAGGAGACTCCACAACCCCCCTGGGCAGCCTGTTCCACAGTGTTCTGTTACCCTCCCTGTGAAGAAGTTTCTTCTCATATTTAAGTGGAACCTCCTGTGTTTATATCTATTGCCCTTTGTCTTATCATTGGTTGTCACCGAGAAGAGCCTGGCTCCATCCTCGTGACACTCACTCTTTACATAATTAATTAATGAGGTCGCCCCTCAGTCTCCTCCAAGCTAAAGAGACCCAGCTCCCTCAGCCTTTCCTCATAAGGGAGGTGATCTCCTCCCTTAATCATCTTCGTGGGTCTGCGCTGGACTCTCTCAAGCAGTTTCCTGTCCTTCCTGAACTGAGGGGCCCAGAACTGGACACGAGGCGCGGGTGCCTGGCCCCGGAGCTGGGCGCTGCGGGGAGCCCGGGCCCTGTGCAGCGCCGCCGGGGCTGGGCTGGCGGGGCGCGGCTCCCCGCAGGCCGCTGGGCTGAGCCGGCGGAGGCAGAGCGCTGATCCCCCGCCCTGAAGGTGCCGCTCTCTGGGAAACGCTGCTTGTTAAAGTGCTGCTCGTCTCTCCTTTGTGCGGCAGATCTGCCTTGCCTCTTATAAACACAGAATTAAAAGCTCGTAATTAGCCATGCTGGTAATTACCGGCTTTTAAATTGCCAACAAATTCGTAATTTCATTATCAGAGGGAGCACTCTTTTATTTACCCCTTAATTCGGGGGATCGGTGCACTCCACGTTTCAAACTGATGGTTTATTTTTCCCAGAAGGAAGGCCCTGTGTTGCTAGTTTCTTGGTATTTCTTCCAGTTGTCTTTGAATTTCACTGGTATGTGTGTTCTCCTTTACAAAATTACATGAAACAGAGCTGCTCTGATTTATGAAGTTTAGTGCCTGTATGTAGGAGGCAGGCCTTTGAAGGTGCTGCTTTTTTGCTGACGTGTGAATTTTGAGAAATCCTACATTAACACTGCCGTACGTTAAGTATTAGAGAGTGTTCAAGGAGATGGAATTATGGGTGACCTCCTGAACTCCTGTCTTGCAAATGCTTGCTCAGTGAACAGGTACTGAAACTTGACCAAATGCTTTTATTTCAGGTACCTTATCTGTGTGACCAACTGCATGATCTGTAGGGATCAGGGTTTGGTTGTGGTTTTTTTTTTTTCTTTTTTTTTAAACAGGATATAGCATCTGCAGTAAGGAGATACCTGTATTTCAGCTTAGAATTAAAGAAAACCTTCACATGAAGATTCTGTATTATGCTTGTTTCTCTACTTTTAACTAGAATACTTGGTTTTCATCACTTTGGAGCATGTGGCAAAGCCCAGTACTGATCTCCTCTACTACCTTCAAACGATGAAGTAACACCTGTGATGTTACAATGAAGCCCAGGTCCTGTGGCTGACAGTAGAAGCTCACCTGTCTCATGGGTCACGCTCTCATCAGTGTTTTTCATGTGTGCTCTTCTTCTCATTATATGAGTTCTTGGGATCAGAGATGCACAGTGATGAAAGTATTTCCTCCTGTGTGGAAGTTGAACACTAATCCATTGCACAATGTAAATAATTTTTCTATTTCTATTGGGTATCTCAAAATGGTGTATGTATCATGAACTAGGCTTTACTTAGCCTGTGCTTTAAAAATGCAGGTACTAAAAGTTTTCCATTTTTGCACTTGAAATGCAGACCTGTTTGAAGTTGAACAAATTTAATTTGTACCAAGCAAGTAACCTTATGTAAATTCATTGTTCAGGACATGAAAAATTCAAATGAAACCAGGCTTGTTGAACTGTATGGTTTTGGAAGTGAAGTTTGACTCGGACAATGAAGCAAATATGCTCACAGCAAGGTTAGCTTAGGTCATGACCATTACACCCTTTGCATCCTGATGAAGGAAAAGGATGGTGTAGAGCTGAGGTGTCAAACTCATTTTCACCAGGGGCCACATCAGCCTTGTGGTTGCCTTCAAAGGGCCAGATGTAATTTTAGGACTATAAATGTAGCAGGAGTAGGTGTAGAGGATCCGCTACAGAAAAGACTGAGGAAGACTGCTTTCATAAAAAAAAGCTTTTGAATGCTCTGGCAACAGATTATAAGACTTCTGCATTTCTGAAAACTGACTTCATTCGATTGAGAAATGGTGAAAGATCAATGAAGTTACTGTAAGAATTAATTTCTGTTAGAGTAGCTGTCATCCTGAAGAAGGCCTGCCAGCCAGCAGCATGTACCTGAAGTCTTAAAATAAGTGTCACCTTCATCATGTTTTTTGACATGTTTAATAATGTGTTGAAATGCTTTGTTGGAGTCAAAGGGAGTGGTCCATATTTTACCAGAGGGCAGGTTGTAGCCACAACTGTTGCTGATTGGTTTGTCCACCTGCTTTGCAAGTAGCTTTAAGAAACAAAGACTTCAGTTTGGGTTCAGCTATTTTGTTTTAATGAGCTGTCTTATGCAAATATTTATTAGCTACTTCTGCCATTTCAGGTGTCACAGTTAGACTCATTCTATCTCTGTTCTCTTCAAATTGTTGTCATTAATGCAGAGGGAAGTTTTTTGCTCTTAATGAAAAAAGTCCCGTTTCTCCTACACTTGGCCAGGTCCTTGAAGCAGGTCTTTCAGTCCTAACGCTAAAAGGCGCATCAGAGGCAGCTATGATAACCCTAGCTGTCAGTGAAGCTGGAGATTAAAGAGAGTGAGTTTGCACTGTTAAGGACAAATTAAGTTTTTAGGTGTGGTTAACTTAGTTTTTGGAAATGCATTCCCTCCTTAAACCAGCTGGGAAAAGCTGGTATCCTGTTGTGGGGTGCTACTGTCTTGCGTCCATCTAGGAGGAGGAGGAGTAGATGTGTATAATGCCTGTGACAATGTATCACTGTCAAGGAAGTTTTATGTTGGCAGGCTACACAGGCACAGATCTAGGGGTTTAACATTTTCCAGCTATGCAGGATGTTTTTGTAGGTGATAGTTTGTTCTCAGCTTTCTAAACTATCCCACAGTAGCTGCAGTGGTCTTTTTTTTCTTTTTTTTGGGGGTGGTTAGTTAGCATAATAAGCAGGAATGAGAGTCGCAGCCTGGTGGTTAGTTTCAGAAATGCATGAGCAGAACTGGCTGGCTAGTTTTGCTCACATTCCTTTGTGTCAGGAAAAATCAAGTCTGAAGCAATTTGCTTGAAAAAGCAATGGACGCTGCACAACTCACTGGGAATTCAGGCACAGACCAACCATGAACACCCTGCAGTGAAATGTAGCCCTCAAAAGTGCTGGGCACACATTAAGCAGAAGTTTTGATTGCTGAAACCCCTGAAAACCAGTGTTTTCACCAGTGCAGCAAGTACATGACTGCTGTAGGTTCTATCACGCTTTCAGTGCAAGTACTCAGAGGCAGCAACACAGGAGGCATTGTTCACACGCAAGTTGTGCTTTTAGCTGCTTTGTAGATCAGATGAAACAATAGTAATTATTAAAGAAGCTTAATCTAGGTGGCTACTGTTGTGTGATACATGATCTCCTGTGATCTGTCCCCTCATCAGAAGCTTTAATATTTTCGTGGTGTATGAAGTTGGGTTCTAATTAAAATTAACGTGTTTTTCTCCAGGGGCACATATTGTTTTCTGAGATCATATAGGCTTATTTTTTTTAATAACTTATTCAAACAGAAAAATGGCTATTGCAGTTGAACAGGTGAAAACAATATTTTCAGAATTCTTGTCTTGAATAAGTAACTTACATGTACTTGATTTTCTGTCCTACTGCAGTAACTCCTGTCAGCTTAGTCAAAAGCCAATTTAAGTTGAGAATAGTTTTGAGCAAGAAACTTTTTTTTTTTTTTTTAAATCCTGGCACTCCCAGGAGTTGAAATGGCCTTAGCTTCATTGTTGCACAGTTTTCATTTGGGATGAGGCATTTTCATTACTTGTTCTATGACTGAAATTCCTCTAAAGTCATTCAAGAAGGTCTGCTTGCCTCAAATGATAGCAGTTTAAAAAAAAAAAAAATGTTTAAAGGAACATTTGAAAGATCAGATATTAAAGAAACTATCTCAAAATTCAAGTCAACTAAAACTGAACCAGTTGAAATGTGTTGGCTTCAGGTTTCATATGCTAATTTTGCTTTGGTAATTTAGCAAATCTGCTTTCTCCTTGAAAGGCCTGTTCTGGACCAGCAGTTTTGGTCTCCTTAAATCAAAGGCCTCCCCAAAAGTTCTGTGGAAGAAGTGTTCACTCAATTTATTTTGGAAGAGTACCTTGAATCTGCCAAGTATATAGGAATGGATTTTCGTGGAACTCCGGTGACAATCACTTACTTATTTGATTTTACACTCACACTGCAACCTGATGCTGACCCAGAGCAGGGTCATGCTCCTGTGGATGGAAAGCCTCTTTAATGAATTGCAGACCTGAAACATCACTGTAACTGAAAGCAAGATATACTGAGATGGCAGGGGATAGGATTGAGCAGTCAGAAACAGAAACATAATTTTTAAATGCTGCTTCTAAACTACCTTGCTAGGAGTGAAAAGATAGCATTTGAGTTTATAGCAAGCTTGTCTGTTTATTAGACCTTCAGAAAGGCAGAGCATAGCAGTTGTCATGCTACAGATTTAGCAAGTAAGGGTACAACAGAAGCACTGGGGACAGATAACATCTGCTATTTTAGTACAAGATACCTAATTTTCCAACCGCGAATTGCTGGGTTTGAATGACAGCTGGTTTGCTGCATGATGGAGGGCTTCTGTTTGAATTCAGGCATCATCTGTGTGTCCTTCTTGCCCAAGAAAACATGTCTGGTGCCACACTTTCCCCATTTCAACAAGCTGCCCAACAGGTAGGGATCATCACATAGGTCTGTATGCATTAATTCTTGTTGTGTCTGTTTTGTTAGTTTGTCCTGAAGAATGGAATAAATGTTGACACATTACTGAAATATTGATACTGTTAGCTGGCATAGCGTGGACAAAGATGGGACTGGTCAAACATCAGAGTCCAAGCTCTTTGCAAACTGAGGTAGCTGTCATGTGGAGCAGGAACTAACCTATGTTGATACTTTTTCTTAACCACAGGATATTATCTTTAACCTGGTAGTGTTACTTTAGTGTTGAACTTGTCATAATCTAATCCCTATTGCATTTTTACTTTTCCAGAATCTGTTACAGAAGACACTGGTGATGACAATGATGCTGCTGATGAAGATGACGAAGACGATGAAGATGATGATTCTGAAGTTAAAGAAGAAAATGGAGTATTAGTCTTGAATGATGCAAACTTTGATACCTTTACTGCAGACAAGGACACTGTGCTGCTGGAGTTTTATGCACCATGGTGGGTTCACAGCCTGTGGTACCTCTTTGGATGCAGGATGGGGTGGCTCTTGAGGGCTTCTCTGACAGGACACACTCCTAAAAACTGAGCTTGGGTTGCAATTTTGAAGGTGACATAGGAGTAGCTTACCTGCAGGAGAAGCATTGGACTGCTGTAGTCCAGGGTGGGAGGCAGTTCTGGTGGTGTGGAGATAACTCTTTCCCTGTCCTCATGCAGTGCAACATAAAACAGCCTGCTCTTTCTGTTTTCATTCCTGCTCTGTGCCTGTCAGGGAGCAGAGACAGTCCCAGTTAGCCCCAGAGAAGTTATGCAGTGGGGTCTTGCAGCCTGCTATCATGTCCTTGTGCTGGCCCATTAAGAACTTGTGTACTTACTCATCTAGATGAAGGAATGTAGGGGACTTCCTTAGCAGGGAAATTGCTAGAAGGTTTTCCTTCTGAAGTTCAAATTGCTGTCCTTGCCAGAAGAGTATTGTGTGAATGAGGACATAGCTTGTTTGTAATGTCAATTTAAACAGTGCCTCATGTATCTATCTGACAATGATAGTTCTGCTGCTTTACCAGGGTACACAGAATAACACTGGTATGCTCAGGAGACCTACAATGGGTTTACCTGCATACAACTGAGACAAAGACTTTAGGCCAGAATTTATCTTGTCTTGCATTCTTACGGATGAGTATAATAGGGATGGTTAGTGAGGGGGGGAACAGGTGTAGAATATATTTGCAGTCAAGTTGTTGAGTTAATTTCGCAGTCAAAACCTCTGTGTTTGTGGCTTTTTGATCTAAAGATGACATACTCATTAGCCCTTTTCTAGTCTTCAAACAGAGGGGAGAGAATGGTCTTGCTTGAGGTGGATTTTAAATAAAACCACTCTCTTTAGAGATAAACCCATCCCTGCTTGGCAGTAGGTACTATTTTCGCAGCTGTAGTTTGTCTGCATGAAAACTGAACATGAAGCTTAATATATCTGAGCAGAAAGATGTGTAGTCATCACAGACTAAGCATTTATCTTCTTTCTTTTTCTCCTGCCACTTGAGAGGCTGAGAAGTACGGGCTGTCTGCTACACAGAACTTTCCCTCTTTTTTTAATTTTTCTTAATTTTCCTGGTTTCTTCTTCAGCTTGTCAAGCTTTCCTTATACTGGTATCTTCTGTCATGCCAGCTTTTGCAGCAGAAGCCTCTCTTCTTCCCAAAGGTTCTGGTTTAGCCAGAGAGAGAGCAGGCATTTTGATGCTATGATGGGTATGAGATTTCATTAGACCAACTTAACTACTGGTTCATTTTTCCCTTAAGTTCAATTTAAAGTGCTGTGTAGAGAAGATGAACCTAGATTAGGCAGAAGCTGAAGTCTGAATGAGACCATATTTGGAGTGACAGGGAAGGAGGAAAAGTGCAGTACAAGGCCTGAAATTTTGTTTTGAAATGAATTGTTGTTTTGTTTGTTTGTTTTTTACAATGGCTTTATAAAACATACATGTGTTGCCTTTTGAATGGGAAAAAAAAAAACAAACTGGGGATTTGAGAAAACAGCGCATTAGCTACAGTTACTCTCTACCTTTATGTGATCTGAAAACATAACAAGACAAGCATTCTTATGTTGATATTGTGAACATCTGTCAGAAGGCATTCAGAAAATGCAGAGTAGCAAAATATTCCTGCGGGTCTGCCACTCATTTATGTGTCTACTTGTATCTTCCTCTGACAGGTGCGGGCATTGCAAGCAGTTTGCTCCTGAATATGAAAAGATAGCCAAAACTCTGAAGGAAAATGACCCTCCCATTCCAGTTGCCAAAGTAGATGCTACGACAGCCACTTCACTAGCAAGTCGATTTGATGTCAGTGGCTACCCAACCATCAAAATCCTGAAAAAAGGCCAGCCTGTTGACTATGACGGTTCTCGAACAGAAGATGGTAAATACTAGTCCTTTGCAATTCTCTGTAAGAAGACAAAGACGTGTATGTTTTCTTTCTTAATGTGACTATTTTGAAGGACTTTGATCTCAAGTTACTTTATCTTAAGCAGAATAATATGAAGGCTGAATTTTTGCCTGCCTTCCAAGTTGGCTGCATGCTAAAGGCCAAATTTTCAGGTAGTGCGTAGTGCTGTTAGCGATGGAAGGTTTCTAGAAAAAGGACGTGACTAGGAGAGGATAGTTGCTGAAGAATCAGCTATTAAGAAACATCTGGTCTGTATATTGAAAACCAATTGTTCTGATGTTCTTGCTTAATGAATGTGTCCAACTTCAGTCAGAGAGGAAAAACAACATTTTCTGTCTGTTTTGAGATGGAATTCACGTGCTATGGTGCTGCAAAGTATAGATCAGCATAAGTAAGATGCTCTATGGGTTGAAGAGAAGACCTTCTTGGCAATACCAACAATGAAATAAAGCACAGAGAAGCTTGATTAATAAAGTGTTCTCATGTAAGCTTGACATGCAAGCTTTGGCCTAAGACCATTCTTGATACCAACTGTTGCATTTGGTATGATAATGCGAACTTGCTAACTGAACTGTTGAACTGTATTTCAGCAATTGTGGCCAAAGTAAAGGAGGTTTCTGACCCCAATTGGACCCCTCCACCAGAAGCTACCCTGGTATTGACCCAGGATAATTTTGATGAAGTTGTGAATGGTGCTGACATAATCCTGGTGGAGTTCTATGCTCCATGGTAAGCAAGAAGGCAGCCACCTGTACTTTCCTAGCACAGCTGGCCTGAACACACTTGGTGAACTTGTTTTCTGTTGTTATGCCTCTTTTAAAGAGGCTTACCTTGTGCAGATATGTGTAGCTCTGGTGTACCTTCGTTCTAATGTGGAACTAGGATCACATTACAAATCACTTGACTAAACAGGATCTGTTGCTCAGCAAGGGGTGGTCTCCAAAACTTCACTGAAGATTCTCCTTATTTACTAATTTGGGAACATTTTGAGAGATACTGAAAACCAAAGGGTTTGGTCCTTGGTTTAAAAGTGGCCTCTAAAAATGAAACTACCTGTAGTAGTGTGGGGCCAGACATAGAGGCTAGTTTCAGATTGGAGAGTCTTCCTAGACTGAAGTGTCATCTATAGACTGAATAACCCCATTTCTACTTTTTTCCATTGTGGAAGACTTAACTCTGCCAATGCAGAGGTAGAAAGTACCTAGCAGGACCCATGGCTTGTAAAAACAGCCCTCCTCTCTCTTCCCCTAGGTGTGGACACTGCAAAAGGCTTGCTCCAGAATACGAGAAGGCTGCCCAGGAGCTCAGCAAGCGCACACCTCCTATTCCCCTGGCTAAAGTTGATGCCACTACTGAAACTGAGCTCGCAAAGAAATTCGATGTTACGGGCTACCCAACTCTGAAAATCTTTCGCAAGGGCAAACCTTATGACTACAATGGTCCACGGGAAAAATACGGTACTGCATTTTTTTGCTTTTTCTAGTTTTCTGAGGGTTTGACCAAAAATGTTTTGACATACCTATAGGACTTGCAGAGTAGTTAACATCATAGCAATGGTAGTTGGGGAAACCTGAAAAAATGTGCTCTCATACCTACATATGTCACTAGTATTAATTAGTCTTTAATCCTTGTATCATCTTACAGTGGTATTATAAGCTCCTTTTGATATAAAGTAAAATACACATGGCAAAGCAGTGGCAGTACGAGTAAATGGGCAGCCTTTGTTTGCACTGGAGTGTGCCATAAGGACTGGCAAAGTGCTCAATATTAGGTTTTAATAAGAGAGAAGACTTTAGACTATCCAAGTAGAACTTTGGCTCATAGCAGGGTCAGGAGACAGTGAAGGGTCCAGAACTTAAGGAAGGAAGGTTACTTGAAAGATCAGCTGATATGCATGGAACTGGTTCTTGGTCACCTCTTCTGAAACCAACCTGAAGGAATATCCGGAACTGCAGCTTTAAAAGCTTGGACTGAGGTCTTGCTGATTTGGTCTTTTAGTTATTGTGGGAGGGCTGCACCTAAAAAAAGGTGTCTGTGGAAAATGTGGTATTAAATGATGTTGTAGACTGAATGCCTGAACCTTTCAGCTGAATACATGTTCTAAACAACTTTTTGGGGGTGGGTTTTTTTTTCATAGGTATTGTTGACTACATGATTGAACAGGCTGGTCCTCCATCCAAACAGATTCAGGCTACCAAGCAGGTACAGGAATTTCTGAGGGATGGGGATGATGTCATCATCATTGGTGTCTTTAGTGGTGAAAATGACAAAGCCTACCAGCTGTATCAGGAAGCAGGTAAAGCATGTTTTAAAATACTAATGTGTGTTTTGCTGAGATCCTGTCCAGGACTTTGGGCATGGAGAGATACTTTATTTCTGCTCTCGGTTCAGTGGGGGTGGTTGGAGAGGAAGAAGAGGAAGGAGACTGAAAGATGATCTTTCACTTGTACTTGAGAAAAAAAGCTCACACCAGGTTGTGAGACTATAACTAGCATATCAGCCAGTTAGGGGAAATAGCTTCTCTTGGTACTGTGTCCCTAAAAATATGCAGACTAGAAGGAAGCACAATTCCTAGCTGAGGAAAAAATTGCAACTTCTTGGCTTAAAATCTTGCTAGCTTTGTCATCTGCTATTGCTTGTTTCATATCTGACAGTTCCAGAGGCTGGGCTCTCGCAAACTTGTTTGGAGCGGGCAGCCTGGAGAAAGAATCATCGTCCATCTTTGATCAGTTTAGCTAAACCATTCCTCATAATGTTTATGCTTAAAAACTGCTTTAACATGACACATTTACAGTCCTTTTAATGATATTGGCTACCACACAGAAGAGGCTAACCACTCGAAGTGCTCAGTTGCTTTAATCAATCTCTGTGTCTCACATGATCAAAACACTTGCAGCCATTCTTTGTTTTTGCCAGAGCCTTGAGAGCAATATGGGCAAGTTGTCTCCTCTGGCTGTACATGCTTCTGGGGCTGCCATCATTTCTAGTTTAATTAGGAGCTGATTTGGTTGCTCAGGGTAGACAACATCTTGCCATGCCTGACTTCAGCAAGGCTTTTGACACTGTGTCCCACAATATCCTTTTGGGTAAGCTCAGGAAGTGTGGGTTAGATGAGTGGACAGTGAGATGGACAGGGAGCTGCCTGGATGGCAGAGTGTGGAGTCTGGTTTGTGGCCTGTAGTTAGTGGGGTTCCCCAGGGGTCAGTACTGGGTCCAGTCTTGTCCAACCTATTCATCAGTGACCTGAATGAAGAGACTGAGTGCACTCTCAGCAAGTTTGCTGATGATATGAAACTGGGAGGAGTGGTTGATAACACCAGAAGGCTGTGCTGCCATCCAGCCAGATCTGGGTAGGCTGGAGGACAGGGCAGAGAAGAACATAATGAAATTCAACAAAGGCAAGTGCAGGGTCCTGCACCTAGGGAGGAATAACCCCAGGCACCAGTACAGGTTAGGGGTTGACCTGCTGGAAAGAAGCAGTGCAGAGGACTTGGGAGTCCTGGTGGACAACAGGTTGACCATGAATTCAGCAATGTGCCTTTGTGGCCAAGAAGGCAAATGGTAATGTGGGGTGCATAAGAAAGAGTGTGACCAGCAAGTCAAAGGAGGTTATTCTACTTTGCCCTGGTGAGGCCACTTCTGGCCTACTGTGTCCAGTTTTGGGCTTCCCCCGTTTAAGAAGGACAAGGAATTACTAACGAGTGTCCAGTGGAGAGCTATTAGGTTGGTACAAAAGTAATTACAGTTTTGGGCTGTTAATTTTAAGTCATTATAACTAGGCTCAAACATGCCTTTATTAATCAGAACAGGAACCATTACAATCAACACACTTTTGCCAAAAATAAGTTGTTTGATTCCTGTAGCATAACAGTGTGTGCTTCAGGATTTGACAAACTCTTGGAAAGCATTTTCTGCATCCTGCTGTTTGTGGAAGCGGTTTCTCTGCAACAAGTTGTCGGGATGCTTGAAGAAGTGGTAGTTGGTGAGAGGTCAGGTGAATATCATGGATGAGGCAAAAGTTCATAGCACAACTTGTTCAACTTTTGAAGCATTGGTTGTGCAACATGTGGTTGGACATTCTTGTGGAGAAGAATTGGGCACACATTTAAGAATGTGTTCCAGTATCACTCGGCAAATTTCAATTATGCAAAAAACACGATTCTTTTTATACCAACCTGATACAAAGATGGTTAGGGGTCTGGAGCATCTTTCTTAGGAGGAAAGACTGAGAGAGCTGGGTCTCTTCAGCTTGGAGAAGGCTGAGGGGGAACCATATCTATGCTTACAGATACCTCAAGGGTGGATGTCAGGAGGATGGGACCAGACTCTTTTCAGTGGTGCCCAATGACAGGGTAAGGGGCAACGGGCACAGACTGCAGCATAGGAGGTTCCACCTGAATATGAGGAGAAACTTCTTTACTTTGAGGGTAACAGAGCACTGGAGCAGGTTGTCCAGAGAGGTTGTGGAGTCTCCTTCTCTGGAGACATTCAAAACTCGCCTGGACACATTCCTCTGTGATCTGCTCTAGGTGAACCTGCTTTAGCAAGTGGGTTAGACTTAGATGATCTCCAGAGGTCCTGTCCAACCCCAACCATTCTGTGATTTTGTGACGATAAAGAACTGTTTCCCAGACTGCCTCAAAGCAAATGGGTTGACTAGGTGACCTTGTGAATGCCTTTCCAACTCCACTTTCTGTTATTTGGGGGGGAATCCAAAAGGTTGGAGGCTGATAAACAATTAGCTGTTTCACTGTATATGTTTTGGAAGCTGTTCAAAGTTTTAGATATGTAGACTATCTCATCAAGCACATAGGTTGTTGAACAGCTACTCAAATTGTATGTGTTTTCACATGCTTCTCACCCCTGGATGAGAGCTGTTCTCCAAGGCTCTAGGTTGTTCCATGTCCCACTGAAAATGGGAAAAGAGTTCCCCTGCAGTGCAGCCTCAGGGTTTCAGTCAGGAGGCTCTCAGTTCAGTTTGTGATGACTTTCTTCTCCTTAACCTTAATTTTTCAGCTAATGGTTTAAGAGAAGATTACAAGTTCCACCACACCTTCAGCAGCGAGATTGCAAAACTATTGAAAGTATCTCCAGGAAAAGTGGTTGTCATGCAGCCAGAAAAATTTCAGTCAAAGCACGAGCCCAAGATGCATGTTTTGGATCTTAAAGTGAGTAGCTGGTCCAAAGTAGAAGGTTTGTGCATGGATTTAAGGTTTTCATTCTTTGTATATGCGAGCAATTGGCATCTTTCTATTGGAAGTACTCCACTAGATATGAGGCAGCCTGTTTGTAGCTTGTAATTCTGTTGCTTTGTTTGAGAAAGCTTTATAAAATAAACCTGGAGGTTATGTAATCAAATAATGATTTCCCATTACAATATTCATTTTAGAGGTAGAAAACTAAATTGTCTCTAGTGCTCAAGGATTTGAAGAATAAGGTGATGGCATTGTTTATAACATGCCCCTCTTTCTCATTCATGCATGCATCAATATTGGTTTCCAGTACTGTGTAACAGAAATGCCACTTTAATCCATTTTTCTGAAGGTTCTTTTCATCTTTTTTTTTTTTTTTTTTTTTAAAGCAGGACTCTACAGATGGATCAGAGATTAAAGAGCATGTGCTAAAACATGCTTTGCCTCTAGTTGGTCATCGGAAGCCTTCCAATGATGCTAAAAGATATGCTAAGCGTCCTCTAGTGGTTGTCTATTATTCTGTAGACTTTAGTTTTGACTATCGTGTTGGTAAGTTAGCCAAGATTACCCATTCTCCACTTTGGGAGGAAGCAAGCAGTAACTAGAAATTACCAATTGTATTGTGTTCTGTTTTTTCAGCTACTCAGTACTGGAGAGGCAAAGTCCTGGAAGTGGCCAAGGACTACCCTGAATATGTGTTTGCTGTTTCTGATGAGGAAGATTATTCTTCTGAAATAAAAGATTTGGGTCTGCTTGAGAGTGGAGAGGATGTCAATGTCGCCATTCTGGATGAAGGTGGCAAGAAGTATGCCATGGAGCCAGAAGAGTTTGACTCTGATGTACTCAGGCAATTTGTACTGGCATTCAAGAAAGGTACGATTTTACAAGTAGGGTTCTCTAAGCCATTTGCTTTGTTTTACCTTCCAAGAGTTTTTCCTGAGGCTATGAGTACAATAAAGTCATATGTGAAAACTTACAGTACTCTATGGCTTAAAGCTTTTGGATATTTCTTGTGTGTTTGTGGTTTTCTTGGTTTTCTCTTTTCTTTTTCCTTTTTTTTTTTTTCTTAATCTCAGTACATTAACTTTGCTTGGACTATGCTGTGGCATCTAGCTATATTCTAACAATGAGCATGTTTGGCAAGCCTGAAATGTTCTTGCAGCTTTGAAGTGCAAGCTGATCATTCATATTTGGGACTAGTATAATTACTGTCTAATAAGTTGTGGATGGACAGCCATAGAGGGAGAAAGGTTCAAGGGAATTGTGAAACAGGTTGTTGCCCATATTTCAGAATGTTATTGTGCCAAAAAGTCACCAGCAAGCTAGCCTATGTTTCATGCAGAGTTGAGCTCATTTACTGGTGCAATGCATTTTCCCTGGTGGGAGGACGTGCTTCTCTGCCCTTTATTCTTGGGAGAAAGCATAAGGATTGCTCTTACTATATTCTAACAATGGTGTGTGTTTTGCTTCCTTCTAGGAAAACTGAAGCCTATTGTGAAGTCCCAACCAGTGCCAAAAAACAATAAAGGGCCTGTGAAAGTGGTAGTGGGTAAAACTTTTGATACCATAGTAATGGATCCAAAGAATGATGTTCTCATAGAATTCTATGCCCCATGGTGTGGACACTGCAAGAAACTAGAACCTGTGTATACTGAGCTAGGCAAAAAATACAAGAATGAGAAAAATCTAGTCATAGCCAAGATGGATGCTACTGCCAACGATGTGATGAGTGACCACTACAAAGTGGAAGGATTCCCTACTATCTACTTTGCTCCAAGAGACAAGAAGAACAACCCTATTAAATTTGAAGGCGGGGACAGAGATTTAGAGCATTTGAGCAAATTTATAGAGGAGCATTCAACAACACTCTCCAGAACAAAAGAAGAGCTTTAGATAAGATGAGGGTGGTGAAAAATAGTTGTTTGTACATTGTAGTTAAAAGCAAGTTACTGACAAAACTTGTGAGAGAAGAATTAAGCAGTTTGAGCAAAGAAATTCTTGAGCAGTAAAGCAATTACAGTATCTTTTTTTTATATGGCAGAAAAGTTTTTCTGGACACTGAACTTCTCTGATATGAATGTCTTATGTTAGTTATGGTTTTGATCTTTGGAGAAAAATACATCCTTTATTTTTTGTGACTATCTTGAGCTTGGTTATTTTACTCCAATGCAGCTACTTTTTAAGGTAAAAGATATTACAAAAAAAAAAAGATAACCAGATCCCTCTGCCAAACAGATTCCTTTGTCTTATGTGTTGGTATGTGTACTAGCAGGAGCAGTGTTTCGAGCCTGTCTCTCCTCCATTATATTTGTGTACTTACTCATGCGACTACATCACCGTATTCATTGCTGAGGGTAAGAATGGGAGTTTTCTAAAGTGTGGATGAATTATTCATTCCTATTGAGATAAGACACAGTGACTTGCTACCTGAAAGTGCTCTAGACCTGTCTGTAGAGAGTGTGATGGTAAAATAACAAGTTTTTCTAATTTACCTCTCTTTACTAGTGCATATTGGCCCATTTATACCTTAGTCTTCCCATGTATGGTTTGGAGTAATTGGAGTGTGGCAGAAAGAGCATCTAGTGGGTGATAACGCTTGAATGCTGGTATCAGATCTGTGTTACTGTCTTCTTTCCTTTTGCGGAGAGGAAAGTTTGGTAGTTATTTTTTGGGGAAGCAGACTGAGTCCTTCTGGTGGACTTTATTCCTGTGGCAGTTCCTGCAGGTACAAAGGATGATTGCATGTACTCTGCTCCACTTAGCAGTGTGGGTGTTTAAAAGTGGATTTTGATCTTGAATGTCCTAGTTCAGATACATTCACAAATTTATGGGCCGTGTTGGGCTGGCAGGTTTGTATACTTGAGAAGTACTGTCTGCCTCTTCTCAGAGCTGTGATGCTGTGGTGTGTGTGACTTGAGTGTCAGTGAGGCAGTTTTGATCTGCATTATGTTTAACAGGTGGCACTTCTCTCCTAGCAGCACTGATTTCTGTCTTGCAAAAGACCAATATCATCAGTCTTCTTTTGGCGTTTCCTTGTTGTATTATTTTTCAGCTTTTTGGAGGGTGTGCAAATCTAAATGCACTGCCCAATCCTTTTTCTTCTGGGGAGGTGCAGTCTTCTATGTGGCATGTCCAGAAGACAGCTGTTAAGGTACTGCCCAAGGACCCAAAAGGGCCTGCAAGGGGGTACCTAATCCCTACATTATTTCCTTCTGCACTTTGCATCCCTGTTGAAAGGATGTGCTTCCCTGCTGCCTTAACAGGGGGACTGACTGTTAACAACCTGCCCAACAAAGCATGACTATTCAATTATTCTTGCAGAGGTGTTTAAAGCTGCACAAAGGTTTTTCATAATTAACAATTTGTCTGAAGCTAGTGAACAAAGCTCACCAGCAGATTATGCATAAAGGGGATGGTATCAAATCTCTGAGTGCTGGGATGTGCTTGAATGCTGTGCAGCTCCTGTTGTTTATCAGCAAAAGCTGAGAAGTGCTAAGCAACTGTTCAGGATCAGCTGTCAATTGCTGCTTTGTGTTAAAGCAGTGTAGTCTTTCACTTCAGGCCCTGGCATTGTCTGTCTCCTCTTTTTATGGTAGAGGGCTTTTTTATCTACTGTCCTTAAATGTACAGATATATGCCAAACTTAGGCAATATTTCACCTACAAGACTCTTACCAAGTTTGTTATTTTCCCATCATGTGCCATTTCTGTTTGCAGCTTTTCTGTAGAGCCTTCAAAGGCCATGATCTGTGCTAACTGTCTGTGCATAGGCAACAGGATGAAGATCAGACTTAGCTGAGCATCAGCTTGTGCTAGAGGAGACTTCTTTCAGCTTTAGAAAGTACACATAAGCCAAGTAGCCAGCTTTGTCCTGTCTGTAAGTTGAGATCAACTCAGTTCTGCAAAGAAGTAGGCACAGACTTCTAAATCAGTTCTTAAACATAGTTAAGCTTGTATCCCTGAGCAAATACCTCCCTTAATAGTCCAGGGAACAAGTAAATTACTCCTGCGTATTAGTTAGCTGTAGTCTTATAGGGATTTATTCCAAAACGAGATGTCACCTAACCAACAGAAGGGTACAGATAAATATGGAACATGTGGAAGGGAGGGCAAAAAGTTCCTTATTGGTGCTGGGGACTACAGTCAGGGCTGAAGCTTTAACACTTATTGTCCCAAGAAGAATAAAGTTGACCGTAAGGGCTTCTCGCCTCTGTTCTTGCAGGAGCTAACTTACTAACATCACTGCCAATGCTGTCCTGTTTTCTGTAGACTTCTTTCCAGCAGGAGCTGGTACCACTCTGGGTTGAAAACAACCTCTCCAGCCTGCTCGGAGCCCTCATGGTATCAAAGGCACAAGGCCCATCAAGATACGTTTGCATGGTGCTCCTCTGTCTTGCCTTCCTGGTGGAGGCAGCCTGGTACACAGTTACTAAGGGCTGTGCTCAAAGACCTGAATTTTGTTCTGGAGCAGCAGTGCTTAAGTCAGAGCTAAATAAGGAAGAGGAATACAATAGTTGTAGTATTGCTAACTTAGTCTCTTGACAACTGTGACCTGCAAGAGCAGGTAGTGTTACCCCAAGTAGGTTATGGATTTGGGTTATGAGTAGTAGGGGGAATGAGGATTTGATCCATCTTTACAGTAGTGCCATCTGGCTGCGTTTCCTCCGAGTCCTTGGTTGTGCCGCACACCTCTGCATCTGCACCCCATAACTAATTTATCTTGATCACTTCCCAATAATATGAAGATATTGTTGCCTCTCAACTTTGAGCAAAGTCAGACATGAAAGCAAACTGCTTTCCTTAGCTCTGGTATCCTATGCCCTGCCGTTTGCACTATCAACATTGCATTGACTTTCTGTGAAACTCAATGGGATGGCTACATTATTAAGTCTGTTATCTCTGTAGAGAGATAAAGCTCTCTACCTGAAAAACTATATAAATATGATTACCTTTTAAGGTGAACAGGTCACACCATCTTTTGGAATTCATTAAATGCATTATGCATGTCTGCTTTTCCCTTCCTGGTGCACTAGGATGTTTTCCCAAGTATCCTAAACTCCATTAAAGTATGACCTAAGTGCTGCTGATTAGCTTTGATGTTCCCGTCTTACAGATGGAAAAAAAAAAATGCACAACAAGTGAGCTCCCCTTGCTTGCCCTTATCCACACCTGCTTGAGTATATGGCATCATTCTGATTATAGTTTCAGGTGGAAGAAAGCCTACAGTTTATACTTTGGCACAGGACCAGTTTGTGTACTAATAACAGCTCCCAGGTGGGCTCCAAGGAGCCTGACCTGGTGTAAATATACTTCACACATGCATCCTCTGGAAAACAAATTTTTTTCTGTAAATGGTAGTATATCTTTTAAGTAGTCAGACTTAAGACTTATTCATGGCACCTTCCTTTCCCTGAAGGGTCAAGGACTTCTGCCCCTCTACCCTGCTCTGATGGGGCCCCACTTGGAGTGCTGTGTCCAGCTCTGCTGTCTCCAGTACAGGAAAGACATGCCTGTTGGAGGGTGTCCAGAGGAGGCCACAAAAATTATCATGGGGCTGGAACACCTCTCCTGTGAGAACAGGCTGAGACAGTTGGAGTTGTTCAGCCTGGAGAAGAGAAGGCTCTGGGGAGACCTTATTGCCACTTTTTGTTACTTGAAAGGGGTCTGTAGGAAAGATGGGGACAGACTTTTAGCAGGGCCTGTTGTGATAGGACATGAGGTAATGGTTTTAAATCAGAAAAGGGGAGATTTGGGGTAGACGTGAGCAAAAAAAAATTTGCAATGATGGTGGTAAAACACTGGAACAGGTTGCCCAGAGAGGCTGTAGATGCCCTTTTGGTGGAAATATTCAAGGCCAGGCTCTGAGCAACCTGATCTAGTTGAAGATGTCCCTGCTCACTGCAGGGGGGTTGGACTAGATGACCTTTGAAGGTCCTTTCCAACACAAACTATCCTATGACTATGGTAAGCAGCAACTCTAGCACAGCCAGGGCTCCTTGAGGAGTGAGTTTGTCAGTACTGTGTAGGACATTCAAGGTAACAGTAAATATTGGTCCGGGATCTGGATACTGCATTAAGTGCTATGTTTTTTGGCACTTGAAGAGATTATTAACAGTAGAGGGACTTACCTCTTTGCAATTGAGGTTATTACTTGGTTTCTACTTTAAACAATTTTGTTCTTCAGAACTATTAATTATGGTGATGCCTGGGTATGGCTCAAGATCTGGCTGGTAGCAAGCAAGCAAGACACTGCAGAGCCAGAGACTACTCCACAAAGTTTACCTGTCCTCTTGTAGCTGAGGCTATGCATTGAGAAAATGGGCTTCTGAAAAGCAGAATGCGAATAAGAACATATGATACAGTTTAAAGGCTCTACAGAAAGCAGCATTAACTGTAGTGGTCAGACTTCTGTCATTTCTTTTGTGGTAGGCTAGAGAAACTACTGCAAACTGTCCATGCTCCAGACGGCTTTTTACTGACAGCCTGCGCTGGAAATAGACAATGATCAGAGGATTAAGTATTGTAGTGTGTATACTCAGCCCTTGATGTGGGGTAATGAGTACATCAAGCCTTGTGCAAACAAGTATGTAATCCACTTAGTCAAACTGTTACAGAGCCCTGTATTTGTTAGGCAGTTTTGCTTTGCTGTGATTAAGCTGTAAAAGGGGACCTTCTTCCGTGCAGAGCAGGGATCTGTGGGCAACCCTAGCAGGAGGCACTGCAATACTGTAGCATCTTGCCTGTGTTGGCAGGTATTTCAGCTAGTAGTGCTGCACAGCTTGTGTATGGAGGTGTCGCAGGAATCACTGCACATCACCGTGGTGCATTTGTCAGGGGAAATGTCTCCCCATTACCAGCTGTGAAGAGCTCCACTTTTCCTGCATGGACCTCTGGTGGGTCGCAGGAAGTCATGCAGACATGGGCAGGAGAAGGGTTTTCCTAGCATGCATGACCTGTCTTGATATCTGTACCTAGAATCCCACAGAGCTCACAAAGTCAGTTTGTTTTCTCTGGAGGTCGCTCTGTGCTGAAGCCTCTTCCTTTAGAATCAGCTGTTCATGCTCTCAGAGGCCACAGACTGATGTCATGTTAATGTTAGTGCTGGAGTTTGTGTCATGAAGCCACTGTGCTGTTGTCTAACCCTTTGCAGCATTGCTTTCTGCACAATTCCTGAATGTCTGGACAAGCTCTGTAAACACTGTGTCTTTGCAAAGGCTGGGTGAGACTGCTTGGGTCTGGAAGGACATGGCCATTCTCCAGTTTCATTTCTGTGTATAGAGAGGAAGAGATCTGCTCTGTGAATTACCATGAATCCTTACTTCAGAAAGGTGGAAGTTTCAGTTTCAGAAATGCTGTTTGTTCAAATCCCAAGCTGTGTGTGGCTTGATTAATGAAAACATAAAGGAGATAAAGATATATTTAATCCAATCATGCAAAGAAAACCCTTATTGCAATTGGTAACCCAATACTCTGATGGATTTCCTTATGCTTGGGTTTTGAACTGCTGGTTGTTTCTTTATAGTAAAAGCTGATTCTTGTTAGCCTGCTTTTGATTAATGCCCTCCTCCTTCATTTGTCTAAGTTACAGGAGCCTTCCTGAAATTCAGTATGTTTCGCCTTACAATAGGTGGAAATTGTTCTGCAATGCAGCCTGGTAAATTGCTGCTCAGAAAGACAGAAGCAGAGTAAGAAAACACAGCAGAAGGTGGGCTCAGAAAAAGGCAAATGATAATGTAAATTTCCATAAAGTCAGAGAAACCAAGGCTAGATGGGAGCATTTGCTCACCTATCCTGAATACTTCGCATACCAGGCCACAAGTTTTCAGCTGTTTGCTTTCCATATTCAGCTTAATAACTTGTATTTAATCTATGCATCTGTTCTAAAAAAGTTTGCGACACAACCAGAGCTCCACAACTCTATTAAGAGCTGATGCTAAACTAATATTGACTTCTGAACCACAGAACGGATTCAGAAAATGAAACAAGTCTCTTGAAAATGGTACTTCTTTGGGTAATGAAAGCAGTTGTGCATTTACTTGACATGTGAAATATTTCATGTTACTTCTGCTTCTACCTTTGGACAGTAGATTTTTAGTCGTATTTTAATGCAGAATTTGCCTCTTCTTTTGTACTTTGAGTTGGTTTGGGTATTTTACAGTCTCAAGATGAGCTAACAATGGAAAGAGAGCCAGTAAAACTCCACTACCTTAGTTAAGCTGTAGCTATTCCCAACCAGCAGATCCTTCCTGACAACCTCGTGCCAGGTGTGTTGAGATTTATTCAAAATCCTTTCAACAAGCCTGAAGGAGCAGAAATAGAACACATAACTACAGCAGATGCAAATCAAGAGAGGTGCTTATTGGTGTACTAACCAATCCATCGAAAAGTGGCCTTACTGATCTGCCTGCCCCTTTAGATTTGTGAGAAATCACCCTCAATGTTCAATTTGGACAAACTCGTCAATCTTTGCATAGAAAAGTCACATTTTAAATAAAAAAGATCGCAGTGGGCTTTGGTTTTTATTCTTTTACTTGCATGACAATTCTGTGTTTGAGTGAGTCTTTTTCCCCTAATAATGCAGCCTGTTCTGCTGAGGATTGTGGTAATGGTCAACCTTCAGCAGACATAGAGTACTTAACTTCAGTCTGAGGGGATCCTGTTGAACTATAGATAAGGAACGAGTCATCTTCTGGCTGTGGAACACTGCACTCTGAAACTCTAACTTGTTGATGGAAAACGTACAGCTTGCAAAGAGGCTGTTAAGATAATGTGTAAAAAAAAAAAAAATCACAACACATCTGTAATCATGAGTAACAGCCAATTACCCATATATGCCAGTAGCAAATACAGATCAATAACTATGGGAGTGCAAGGAAATCTGGGAAAACATGTAGTCTGAGATATGCATCAGCTCAGACACAGAATAAGTAGACCAGTATGAAGATGTTCTAGTGGGAATTGTGGATCTTGCATTACTGTTTGGGGAAAAAACAAAAGCAGAACTGGACTGGTTTGAAACCTTCCTAATTTTCATCTTAGCACTAGCTCAAATCAGTAACTAACTTAGACCACACATTTTTAATGGTGATCAAAGACCGGAGGATCATTGCCTGACTTGAAATGTGCTCCTTGAATAGGCAAAGAAACTAACAGCTAGATGTAGTTGCTTCATAGACTTCGATTTCAGATAGTCCATCAAACGCATTTAAAAATACACTGCTGGACTCTTTTGTTTGAGACCAGAAAGAAGTGGTTATTATGTTTTTCTCCGCTGTCTACAACATTTCTGCTAGGTTAAGTTTTCTTTTTTTCTCTTTTATTATGTTGAACCGAGTGTTGACGTCTTAAAATAAGAAAGATTTGTCCATCATTATGGTGTGAACAAAGTTTTACTCATCCCAAGTCACAATTTATTAAACGCAGTAAAAGAGTCAGTACCTAAAAATTAGGTGACTGGTTCCTACAGTGGAATGTGAAGTCTGAAGTTTGATACCTGGTATGCACCTCCAGGGGAAAAATCTTTCTGGATGGAGAAAATTAAGCATCTCAGACAAGATCTGAAACAAACAGGTGGAGAGTAAGAGGCAATCAACCTCCAGCCTGCAGGAGATGCTGAGGAAAGAGCCTGAAAGCCACCTCTCTTCCAGGCTTAGGTAGATTTCTTGAGGTCATGGGAATGGGTTTGCAGTCTGTTGTGATCCTCAGCACAGAACACTCTCTCTGGAAAGTGGGTGACCGATGTGCTCCATCCAATAATTTCTCCTTAAGCAGGAGGTGTGCCCCTCCATGATTTCTGCAACAGTGGTTATAGCAACTGCCCACAGTCAAGGAGGTATCTTCCCCTTTTCTTCCCAAAAATTATCAGAGAGGATACTCTAGCTCTTTACCCATCAGAGACAGCCAGGCTGTCCCTTCTGTAGCATCTGTTGGAGGTTGGGTTAGAGAAAGAAAACAAACCTTTACTGCATACCTAATGGAAAAGACCAGCTTACTGACTTTGTTTGCAGGGCAGGCAGGTCCTTCTCACCCAGTATTTAGATCTGACCCATATTGTGCTGGAACAAGGCAGTCCAAGAGAGCATGGAGAGAGGCAATTACAGATCTGGTGTATGGGGCTGTTGCTCCCAGCCCACCCAGACCATAGCCTGTATGGCTCAGGGGATGCTGGAAGGCGCATCTCCTCCTTATCCCTGCACATACAGCCAAGCAGGATGGAGAAACAGTGGTTTGAGAATTACCTTTCTGGGCTACTTGCTTTGAGTGCAAGACTTCTAAAGTTAAAGGGCTTTAAAAAGTTGGGGATGAGGCAAGAAAGTAGTGAGCTGAGGGCAAGAAAAAAGAAAGGAAAGAATGGATGGAAGAGAAAAAAGAACCATTGAGAATGGGAACATAAGGAGAGATAAAGAAACCAACCGGTAGGAAAAGCAAAGATAGTGAGAGTGTTATAATGCAATACTTAATCAGCTGACACATAGATTCATAGAATCATTTTGATTGGAAGAGACCCTTGAGATCATTGACTCCAACCATAACCTATATCTAAGCACTAAATTGTGTCCCTAAGAGCCTCATCTATACCCGTTTTAAGCTCTTCTGGGGATGGTGACTCAACCACTTCCCTGGGCAGCCTGTTCTAATACCTGACAAGCGTTTCTGTGAAGAAGTTTTTCCTGATATCCAATCTGAACCTTCCCTGGTGCAACTTGAGGGCATTTTCATTTGTCTTTTCACTTGCTTATTGGGAGAAGAGACCAACACCCTCCATGCTACAACCTCCCTTCAGGTAGTGGTAGAGAGTGATAAGGTCCCCCCTCAGCCTCCTTTTTTCCAGGCTAAACAGCCCCAGTTCCCTCAGCTGCTTTTCATAAGACTTGTTTTCCAGACCTCTTGTCAGCCTCCTGTGAACTCTCTCCAGCAACTCAATGCCTTTCTTGTAGTGAGGGGCCCAAAACTGAACACAGTATTCAAGGTGGGACTTCACCAGTGCCAGGTACATGGCAACCATCGCTTGCCCAGTACTGCTGGCCACACTATGCTTGATGCAAGCCAGGATGCTGTTTGTCTTTTTAGCCACTTAGGCACACTGCCAGCTCATGTTCAGCCACCTGTTGATCCTTTCCTGCCAGGCAACTTTCCAGACACTTTTCCTCAAGCCTGTAGCATTGCATGGGGTTGTTGTGATGCAAGCACAGGACCCAGCGCTTGGCCTTGTTGAACCTCATATAACTGGCTTCAGCCCATCAATCCAGCTGGTCCAGATTCCTCTGTATGCCCTTACTACCCTCCAACAGATCAACCTCACACCCAGCTTGGTGTCATCTGCAGTCTTACTGAGGGTGTGCTCGATCCCCTCGTCCAGATCATTGATAAAGAGATTAAACAGAACTGGCCCCAATACTGAGCCCTGGGGAACACCACTCATGACCGGCTGCAACTGGATTTGACTCCATTCACCACAACTCTTTGGGCCTGGCCATCCAGCCAGTTCTTTACCCAGCAAAGATTACACCTGTTCAGGCCATGAGCTGCCAGCTTCTCCAGGAGAATGCTGTGGGATATGGTGTTAAAGGCTTTACTGAAGTCTAAGTACACAATATCCACAGCCTTTCCCTCATCTAATAAGCGTGTCACCTTGTTATAGAAGGAGATCAGGTTGGTCAAGCAGGACCTACCTTTCATAAACCCATGCTGACTGGTCCTGATTGTTGTTTGTCTTGTGTGTGGTGCATGATGGCACTCAGGATGATCTGTTCCATAGTTTTCCCTGGTACTGAGGTCAAACTGACAGGCCTGTAATTTTCCAGATCCTCCTTCCAGCCCTTCTTGTAGATGGGCACCACATTCACCAACTTCCAGTCATCTGGGACCTCCCCAGGTAGCCAGGACTGCTGATAAATAATTTAAAGTGGCTTGGTGAGCACCTCTGCCAGCTCCCTCAGCACCCTTGGATGGATCCCATTTGGACCCATAGACTTGTGTGTCTAAGTGGTGTAACAGGTTGCTAACCACTTCCCCTTGGATTATTGGGACTTCATTCTGTTCCCCATCCCTGTCTTCTCTTTCAGGGGGCTGGGTACCTGGAGCACAACTGGTCTTACTATTAAAGACTGAGGCAAAGAAGGCATTTAGTACCTCAGCCTTTCCCTTATCCTCTGTCACTATGTTTCCCCCCACATTCACCAAAGGGTGGAGATTCTCCTGAGCCCTCCTTTTATGGCCAATGGATTTACAGAAGCATTTTTTGTTCTCTTTTGCGGCAGTAGCTAGGCTCAACTCTAGCTGAGCATTGGCCCTTCTAATTTTCTCCCTGCGTAACTTCACAGCATCCTTGTAGTGTTCTTGAGTTGCCTGCCCCTTCTTCCAAAGGTTATAAATTCTCCTCTTATTCCCCAGTTGCAGGCCAAAGCTCTCTGAATGGGATCGCTATGCCCAAGGCAACCTCCAACTCACACATTACCCACAAGTCCTTCTCTATTCACAGACAACAGATCCAGTGAGGCACCTTCCCTAGTTGGCTCACTGACCAGCTGTGTCAGGAAGTTGTCTTCCTTACACTCCAGGAGCCTCCTAGACTGTTTCCTCTCTGCTGTGCTGTATTTCTAGCAGACATCTGGGAAGTTGAAGTCCCCCATGAGAACAAGAGTTAGCGATTGTGAGATTTCCAGCTGCCTGCAGGATATTTCATCTGCTTCTTCATCCTGGTTGGTTGGTCTGTAACAGACTCCCACCAGCATATCCACCTTGTTGGCCTCTCCCTTGATTCATATCCGTAAACAGTCAACCCTTTTGTCACCCTCATCAAGTTCCAGACAACCTAACTATTGAAATCTTTAAATTTCATCCCCCCACATGATGTGATTTGAGATGCACTAACAGATTAAATGTACCTTTAGAAGTGCTCCAATGGACTCTGAACCTTCCTTTATCTGACCAGGTACACATTCAAGATTTCTATACTGCTTCACAGAAATACTTAGCAATACTTTTAATCGTTCTGACTAAATGGTATGTATCTATAAGTGTGTTTGTATTCATAAATACAATTGCAAATACAAGTTAACTGCTGCAGATATTTCCATTTTCCTCAGACATCCTTTTTTTTTCTTTTTTTTCCCTGAAGTTCAGACAAGTCTACGCCCATTACTTCAAAATAAAAAGAAAAGTAACGCCTCTAGTGCTCTGAGCTCTCCAAGCTTCCTTCAAACCACTCTTTACTTAGAAATGCCCTTAATTCCTCGTTCTTTGCCCCTCATGATATGTCCACATTCCCTGAGTCCACATTTTGTATCAGCCACCAGTCCCTCCCTTCCCACAAAAACTCAGAATTTCTCCTAACAAATACAAACCTGATATGCTCTCGAGTTTTCCTGAAGCTCTAGAACCCCACAGTTTCTCCCTCATTAAACTCCCTTAATTGTACTAGAGCCAGATTTCGTACCTGGACTACGCTGTTGATTTGTTTCTCACCCATTTTCCCTCTCACAGCCCTGGGAAAGGGGGTGCAAAGGCCAGCAGGTTGGCTCACACACCCCGCTAAGGTCAGGGCAGCAGCCACAAGAAGAGTTATGTGCCTTTTGCATCTGAGCTCCTCTCCATACATTCTTCCACCCTGGTCCCCAGACAGGCAGGGGTGATGCTGGCCACCATGCATTGCACTCAGCTGTTCCAACACAGTGTTAGGAGCTGTAAGGCACAATTATGCTTTATGTAGCACATTCTGTCTCAAAGGGTCACCTCTGCCAGGACCACCCTGCTGTGCTTTCGGCATGTCACCAAACTAATCTCAAGTTTGCTTTCTATCTTTTCGGGTGCTTTCCCTTACAGTAAATCAAACCGAGAGACTGCAAGTACAGTATGCAAAATAAAACGCTGCCGTGTCTGCTTGATGGTGCAAAAGACTAGTCAAGTGCAGTAGTGGGAAGGGGGGAAAGAGAGAACGAGGAGATCAATCTGTAACTGACTGTGAACAATCATTTGAGATAACCCACTACCTTCGGACCAGCCGTCATCCACTTCTCCTCCTACGCTATTTATAGCTCTCCTGCTTGGATAACTGTCAGATCATGGATAGTTGAGCAGAGTTGTTCCTAGTTTTTCTCTGGCAATATATTCTTCTCTATATCCAGGAAGAGCAACGAAAGCCATGTCTGCAAAGAAACACTTTTAAGAACCGCAACAAAAAGCCATCATTCCTCCTGCTAGTGGCCCCGCTGCATTCTGGGAAGGCAGTATGCAAATCAGGGCGGCCTCTGCTATCACTGCCCCGCCCGTCCCCGGAGGCGGGGCTTGCGCAGGCGCAGTGGGCGAGAGACAGAGCATTAACGCGTTCCAGTTTACTTGCCGCGGTCCTTAGAGTGATCCCACGGCTGGGATAGTGATGGGGAGCGATACACACCGCAGTGCGCTCTTAAGGCGTGTTTCCTTTAGATGTTTGACCCACAACTGTTCTAAATTGGTGTGGAATGACTTCTTAAATTGTAGATAGGTGTTTTCAAGACAACAGTGAAAACTGTTTCAGGTGACACTGTTAGCAGCACTTCCTTCGGAGGTCAATTAAGACTTGTTTTTTCCCCTACTCAGGGTTTCAGTCCTAAGAGAAGTACCGTGTGTCTCTGTGAAAACTTTGTGTGTTTTCTGGGTTGGAAAAAAACTGTAAGTATCTGGAATTACACAACGTGTCTTCTTTTCCTTTCATAGTTTCCATACAATTTAGACTTTGGGAGGACTCTCCCTGTTAGGAATTAATTAAAACTACTTTATCTCTGCAGGCTATAGGCATTTGTATATTCAGAGTCTTCTAATACCTTTCCCCAGGGAATGCTTGCTAAAGAAATAGCTCAGCTTTTTCAGCTGAGGTAATGATGTAGCATATTTGCAATTATTATTTCCTACACTAATCATCTAAGTTTGCACTTCCAGAATTCAGTTTAAACGACAAAACAAACTTCTAGTGAAAGGGTAACTTGGCCTATGAACTTTGAGCCATGTTCTGTTCAAAGTGTTTGTTTTGCCTTAATGTGACAATTTTGTAATCCGTTAGCCTTATGCTACTTCCCTATCACTCAGCTAAAAGAAGCTGAGTAAATTTTACAAGAAACTTGGTGTATCATGAGAATATTATTTTTACTATTTCTGGTTACCACATTTTACTCTTGCAGGTTTATGGTGTAGATGTGGCCAAAACAATTGTGATTAGTCTAAAGACTGATGTGGATGCTAGGAAGGCAATGGTTTTCCTTTTGCAGCTTATTTTGGGGACCTCCTGCACCAGTGTAGATAACCCTTTGGCAGAAAAATAGCAATGTTTCTGTGGCACAAAGACTGTTGTGCAGAAGGTAAAGGAATTGGGGGGGGAGCTCTCTAGCATCTGCCTCCGGAACTGAGACTAATGGCTGATGGCTGCATTTTGTCTCCCCGGTGGATATTTCAGTGGTATTCATTAAGTTACCTTAACCTTTATTTTTTTTGTCCTCCTGCTAAACTCCATGGGTCTGAGATGAAGAAAAACTGGCTCGGTAAATAAGCTACTCTAATCCTAAAAAGACCTATAAGTCTGGGAGAAGTGATTAAAAATTCCTAATGAAATTTCCACTTGAGTGATCAAACCAGGAGCACATGATTGCATGTGGCAATACCTCTTTCCCTATCACTGACCTTTATATCACATTAATTTGTGTGAGACTCAGCTGTTGCAGGTTTTATCACATAGTAATAAAAAGTTCACTAGGTTTTCCTTCACAATATTCCAGTAATTAATATTCTAATAATTGATACTCTGAGTAATTAATAAACCAGTCTATAAAATTTCATTTGAAACCTGGCAGCTTAATACAAACATCATAGGTTAAAAATGTTCTGAAGTTAAGGTATTTTCTATAAAAATAATCATCACACAAATATAAAAGGCACTTTGTGGCATAGTTACCTCCAAACATAAGGTACAGTATGAAGACTTGCTGTCCAAAATACATGGTGAGTCATGTTTAGTAGGAATTTTTCTGCTGATCTAGTGACTGCAAAGCCAACCATCGGGTGTAATCAGCAGAGCTGGCTGATACATTTTTAGCAGACTTCCGAAAAATTAAAGTCATACAGTCCTAATGTTTAAAAATTTAAATTTTTAATTCCCCCTCAATTCACAACAGCTTATTTTTTGAAGAGACTGCTTTTAGGGTGACCTTTTCCTACATTTCTTGTAACTAGTATACATGCAGCCTTTACTGTTTACAGTGATTGCCTTTTCTTCCTCACCTAATCTGTAACCTCCAGGACTATTTTGGGAAACACTGGTGTAGTTTCTACATTTAGAGTGTACATACTACCACAGGTTTTGCACAGGCCTCCCAGATGAGGATAAAACTTAATCACTGCTTCTGTTTGAAAGAAGGGTCGGTTGTTAAGGCTTTTTAAAATAATGCTGACCTGGTTGTATCTTCAGAGGTTTGCTGAACTGTGTCACAGCAGGGCTGGGTGCTGCAATACCAGGGTAAGCAGAACACTTAACTTTCACCCCTCAGTGTATCTGAATTTTAAAAAAGGCCTCCATGTTTGGAAGAGGCAAAAGACAGAGCATGGATGTCAGGGGGGTGTTTTTTAAGCTTCTTGCACCCAAAAGGAAAAGATATTAGCAACTTACATTCACATAGCAGTAAGTCCTACGAAATGAGACCATATATTGCCTTATATTGGCATCCCAGTGAAGCTGAGTGTCTCAAACAATTAAAGTGAATGCAAGGAGAAGATCAGCTGGTGATTACAAAAAGAAAACAACCAATATGCTATTTATGCCTAGAGATCCCTATTCAGCTCCAGCAGCTGGGGTTGTGGGTGCATTGGCATGACTGTCTCCAGCAGGAGTGGTGCATTGGGAGGGGTGGCAGGAGGGTACAGCAGGCCGAAGTGGAAGAGGAGATTGATCCTACATGTGACTGCTGCGGGGGTCCCAGGGAGGATTCTGCTGGGTCTCACTTCTTTAAGAGGCTTTCTTTCAAAATGAGCATGCCTGCCTGGAGGATGCATCAAGTGGTAGGGAGCAGTGGTTAAAAAACAAAATCAAGACTGGGTTTCCAAAGCAGGAGAAGAAAACTCCACGTGAAAGAAGAGCAATCTGGCATCATATACAGTAAAATAATTTTAAAAATTTAATACCTCTGAAGGCAGTGATGAATAACGCAGATGCCTTTCCTCACATACTGGATACTGCATAGGTTTTATTAAATATCTCTGCAGTAACACAGACTTTACACAGCACATTGCAGAAGAGTGGGACAGTTCAGACATGGCCTCTCTTGCCCTAGGCATGGCAGAGCTGACAGTGGGCTGAAGCCAAACCCCAGCCCCACACAGCAAGGGGAGAGGCCCCATGGGAGGCCCTCAGGCCCTGCAGGGAGGCAGGCAGAGCCCCAGGAGGAGGCAGAGCCCAGGGAGGCTGCTGAAAGCTGGGGTGAGGCAGAGAAGAGAAAATGGCACTGAGGCCTGTCCACCAAAGAGTGGCTGGAGGCCATTGCTTGTGCAGGTGGGGTGGCACCACAGTGAAAGAAAAGCTGACATTGAAAAAGAAGAGGATGGATGCTTCCTGCCCCTTACAGAGGTGCAGAGGTGGCTGCTTCCCTGCAGCTCCCACCTGCCACCCTGCCCCTTGCAGCACCACACATGGACCAGGCTGATGGAGACATGGCTGCCTGCAGGATCAGCTGGCCAGGCTGGAACAGTGGGAGACCCAGTGTGAGGGTGACTCGAGGGTTTCCTCCAGGTGTTTGCAACCCCTCCTCCCCCCAGAAAAGACATGATGTTGAGTTTGGAACCAGCTTTGTAATTTTTGCCTGCATGGCAAAACACCTGGCAGGACACCAGTTACTCAAAGGTGGATGTCGCAGCATGGGATGAACAGGCAGCGTCTCCACTGGGATCCCAGCAGGCACAGCTGGATGGGCAGCAGGTGCCTGGTCAGCAGCTCAGCAGAGGGCTACCTCGTATACAAACTCCAATAACCAGGACCAGGCTCTCAGCATTACTCCTGAAGCCCAAATCCCTTGGGATTTTAAACGACCATGTCCCTGTGGTATGCTGGAGAGGGCTTGCAGATAGGCCCCTGCACTGGAGGTAGAGCTGACTGTTTCCAACCACCATACCCATGATAGGGCTGGGAAAGGGAGCACAGTTATCATCACATTTATTAACAGTGCTAAGTTAAATATTGGTATGTGGCAAAGGAGAGTTACTGGAAGGCTATCTTCAGTGCTCATTAAGAAAAAGCTTTCTCACCCTTGGAGAAGGGATGTACTGAAATACTACATCAGAGGAATTATATATGGGATTTAAATCTATGACAGCATGTAGGTTCTTACCATTCATGTCATAATGGTTCTTGATTTCTAGATCTGTGCCTGCAGAGCTTGTGGAGCAGTTGCACCATGTGAGCCCAAGGGAGTTCTCACAGCCTTTCCATGTTCAGCCTGTGGACACAGTGAGGGAGGTTGTGGAGAGAGTGATAGTGTAGGGAACTATTACCTTGCCAATATAATAGGCCCAGGCAGGGTCTCTCAGCAAAGTATATTTTATTAAGGATTTTGCAAGACTGGGTGTTCTGCCTGAAGGTAGGCACACAGAATAGGACAAAAAGCCCCTGCTTATATCTCCCCAAATCCTGTCTGCAAATTCCTTCCCCTCTTCCCCATTGGCTGGGTACTTCAAGGTTTACAGACTACCTGATGCCTGCCTCAGTTTACCTATCTCATTCATTTAATTCTAACAACTCTCCCTGCCCACCCCCCCTTTATTGATTTATTTAAAAAATGGATTCCTGGCTCTTTGGTTACCCTTCCCCCTAGCTTAACTTTTTAAATACAGTAATCAATTTGCATTCCGGGATTAGTTCGAAGAGACTTTGTTTTACATTAAGGATTTATAGTCTGATGTCTCTCAGTCCTTCCCCTCTGCTGGGGAAGCAGAGGTCAAGCACCAGGTCCCTGGTTTTGTAAAAACAACATTACTCCTTCAGTGTCTCCTTACAATAGGACTATGTAGTGCAACCGTGCCTCTAAAGCTCAGTCCACAAAAGGAACCTTTAGTTCGTGTGCTATGTATTTGGGGGGGCTGTAAATCACTCACAAGGTAGACATAATTGAAAGGAAAGCAGTGTGGAAAAAAACAACCAACCAAACCAACCAACCAACAACAACAACAACAAACGCTAAAGGGTAATGGAAAAGAAAGATAAACAAGAGCAATAGCACTTTAGCTAGGAGGCATCAATAATTGAGAAATAAATGTGTATTTCAAATAGATGAGAAATGTTTACATAAGGAACCTACAAGAAAATAAATATGTAGTGGCTGGGGGTGTATTCCTCTCAGCACAATTAACATCTCACAGCTGACTTAAAAAAAACACCAACACATAACCCCCCCAGCCTAGAAAGAAGGGATGGAGGCAGCTCGAGGCTAAGAGCTTTGAGCAGCAACATGTCAGAAGTAATCGTCAAAGAAGTATTTGAGGATCATGAAAGCCAACAATTAAATACCTTTCTGCATAAAGTGAATGCCTCCACCTTGCTCGGTTGCTGTGTTCTTTGGCAATCAAATGGCCCATTAACTTAAAGCACCTAGAGCAGAAATTCTTTTGTCTTAGATGTGAAACGTTTAGGCAGCCATCACTTTATTTTTGCTATTTATCCTTTGACTATTATTCCATTTGATTAATCTGTGAAAAGCATGCTTGAAATTGTAAAAAGTGAAAACCACATAATTAAAGAAGAATCTCAGGTGACTCCGCTTTCCTCCTCTACCCCCAGCGGTGAGTAATGCTTTGAACTGCTATTGCAGAAATGCCTTTGAAGCACAGTGCCTGTGTTGTTAACAATGGTAAAAATCAAGTAAGTAGCAGGCACTATCTTCTCAAAGAAAGTAGGAAAGAAAGCATAGTCCGTGAGGGATTAAGATTAAAAAATATATTCTTGACTCGATGCTCATTTATTCCAGAAAATCAGAGCCTAACAAAAAAAGGCTTGTCAGCTTACAAATTAAAGGGAACATGATTTACAAAAAATGTTGAAGTCACTAAAGCACTTGAAAAGTAGAAGCAGAATGAGGAATGTTTGATTACATGTGTGTGGTGTTTGAAATATTCCTGAACCTGGTCAGATGCATCCCTGCTTTGGCCTGCTCTAAGCTTCTTAGGTCACACTTTTTCTTCAGGATTCCCTGGTTGCAGAGTCCCACTCTCTCCTTTGCATCAACACAGCTAATCCAGGAAGTGATACAGTGGGGAAATAATACTTCTAATGTTACCTTTTTAGCCTGACCAGTTGACTGTGCATTTGCAAAAGGGCAGTGACAAAAAAACCAGAAAGGCTGGAATTGCCCTGGAAAATCTTCAGGAGCATGGGTTTTTATAGTCTTTAAACTGTTGTGTGTGCAGTAGCTCACTGTCTCGTCTGAGGAGGAGGTTAAATAATCATAAAGAAAGCAAATATTAATATAGCTTCTACTGATTTCAGAGAGCTTGGCTTAAAATAGTCCAGAGGCTCAATTCAGCTTGATGTCTATGATGTATCAGGCTTCTTTGGGCCATAAAAAGTGAAAATACAGATGTTGCTACATTTCAGTCCAAGCAGGTTTCCAGAATAGAAAACTAAATTATTTTCTAAAATTTGGAACAATGACTGAATTTTGAAATGTGGCCCATTTAACCAAATTTGGCCTCTGTATTTGTAATACTAGGTTGGAACCAAAATAAAATGTCTCATTTTTATTGTAGAGGGATACTGGTATCCCTATGGCACCACAAATAACGGATGAATTTCTTCAGAACAGTGCTGCACTTTCATTCCAGTAGTCATTAAGCACCAGAATGTTGTATTCTGAAACCAAATAAATCGGGAAGTGAAGAGTTATAGCTTCATCCAAATTATTCTTCCAGAAGACATGTCAGTCTGTTGTGCTTGAGACCCAGCAGGTCCAGCTTGGGTCTGAGAAAGCTTAGTATGACATAAGTAGGGGCACTGAAGCAGCACCCCTTTTATGGGAAACTAGTGTCCAGCCAGCAACAAAAGCCAGATCTCTTGTCTTTGGTCTTCCTCCTCAAACCCAGGACCTTTTTACCTTTCCTGATTTGCCAGGAATTCATAAATGCTTTTTCAAATTTATTTTTTCCCTCCTGCAGAGTTTTTTTGGCTAGATAAACCTACTGAGCAGAAAGGGAGGCAGGAAAAAAAGGAGTAGTTCATTTCCATGTTTTACATCAGTAATATTGTATTGAGGCTTTTCAAACAAGTTCCTGATCTAACAACGTCTTCTTGGACTATATCACAGTTGGAACCCATTTGATTTCCTACTACTTCAAAATCTGTTTTGTTGTGGAATTTACTTTCTTCAAAAAGTTGCAAAATTGAGTCACTCTCAGCTGCCTCTCAGTGCTTTTGTGCCAATGCTACAGCAAGTAGTTTTCACCCTTTAAAGGGATTGTATATTTTCCTTGAGTTTTCTTACCCCTATATTCACGTATATTTTTTCACACCAGGGATCTACTTACCTTCACAAATACATCTTTTGTGTATTGCAGAGATTTTCAAGAGGTGATAGGATTAGACCTGTAAGAATAATCCCTTATCACTGCAGAAACTCAAAGTATTTGTAAACTCTGGTAGACAATGGGAACCTTGGACCAGCACACAGGGAGACATCAAGATTGGTCCTGTGCTCATTACTCCTACCTTCATCTTTGGCCTTGGTCCAGCCACATCCCTATGGGCCTCAAATTCAGGTTGTTTTAGCACACTAATTAGATACCCTGCATCATGAACTGGGGTTCAGGGCTAAAGTAGGGTATATATGTCATGTTCTATACTACTTTTTTTCAATATACATGTAATAATACAGGCTGGAGCCTTACTATCTATTCCAGAGGACCCCATCTGCAGTGAAGACCCACTTTTAATGTACTGGGACAGGTCTTTAAGAAGGACTTAAGAGAATTTCTTTATGTAGCTTGTGTTAATTTGTTTGTTGTGAAACACTGCTCTCCTGACTAGCCCTGTTAAGTATAATGCTGACTTCTTCCCTTTCATTATCCACTGTGTGTTTAGCTGTGTCTTTATAAATTAAAACTACGAGAAAAATATTTGACATATTAAGTGGTGGAGTTAATCTTGCTACAGAAGCTTTTATGATTACTTATATATGGTTACTTTTGAATTAATTTTGACTGACTGAAAAAAGGTGACAAAGATTCTACAGTGTGCTTCAAATATAGTGTGCTACACAACATTGCAACACCTAGTGTTAGTTATGGGGCTATGGGCATTTGCTAAAAGCAGCAAATTACCTCATTTGACATTTTAACATGTCCCATAAAACACATTCCCAAGAGTGCTTGAGGAATGCAATACAACACATGATTCAACAAGTGTGTTCACAAGCTCTTTGCATCTGCCAGTGTAAACAATAAGAGGTGACTCCTTCCGTTGAGTAGGAATGGAAAAGCAGCTAATGTTCGTGAAAGCATTATCCTCAAGAAAAACAACTTCTCTTTGAGAAGAAACGTTTTATCAATATTGCTGATCTTGGCAAAAAATAGTATAGCTCCCGTCTCAGAAAGGAACTTTGTTCATCAGGACAATAATTCAAAGCAGTGAGAAGTAAACCTTGCTTGATTTCCATGCAACCTTAATCATCTAAAGAAAATACAGGAGTCTGGAGCCAATGAGTCTTCGAAGTGAACTAATCTGGCAATAGGGCTGCAGTGGATGGAGATAAGGTCCCAAAGACATCTCTTTTCTCCTTTACCTTATATTTCCTAAGAGAAACACATAGTTTATTTTTAATAATGTTTTCCTGGGCATCGCTGGACTCATACAGTTTTTAAAAGTGTCACAACTGTGGCCAGGAAGCAGTAGTAAAAAACATGTTTGGTGATGTAAATTTCCCAGTGATGGCTGAGCTTTCTGGTCAAAATCAACCAATTAAATATGACAGTATGCCATTCTTTTTATTTGAAAAACTTATTTTTGTTCTCTGTACCATGTTGGCAAAGCTCTCCAATTTATTACAGACTTACAAGAGTCCACTGAAGACAAAGTGGTATCACAAGGCTAACTAAATTTCTCATTAGTATATACTGCTTCAGTTTTCCTCCCAGGAGATATAATAAGCCCACAACACTTCAAAATTACCAGAAAACATGTGTAGTGACTACTTTTTTTTTTTTTTTTCTTTCCCTATAAGTGCAGTAATAAATGGCAGGACATTTCAGAGACTGAAGGAGTAATCAGACATGATGTAGTTGGGCAGAGGGACTTTGTTGTTTCATCTAAGGGAAAGCTTACAAATTGGCAGTTACGTAATTGGAAAGTGGAACAGAAATACCATCTTTTGAGCTTTTCCAGACATGCTGAAAAATGTTTTTCTAATTTCTGACTTTCTGTTTTAAAGGTACGTCATGATTTGGTGTGCTGAATTAGCTAAATGTTAAAACTTATTAAAATTATTAGTTCACAGCAAAAAGCTTTCCCGCCTCTAAAGGCAAGAGATCATGACAGAAATATTTAAAGACTTGTAATGTTCACGATTATTAGCTTACTTGAAAATAATCTGTTCCAAGACTAAAGTTCATTTTATTTACTTCTGTTCAGACAACTTTAGGAAAAGTCACCTGAAAACTGATTTCTATCAATTTCAGACAATAAAATTATCTTGCTGATTGTTTTGTTCTGATGGGCCTGACCATTTCCATTCAGAAAAATTTATTTCCGTTTAAATTTTCTACCAATAAGTCTCTTGCCTCTCTCTATATTTCATCTTTCTAATCCAACTTGTTCATTTAAAGATGAACCGATATTGCAATTTCCTAACATATGGTGACATGTCATCTTATTCAGGAACTTATAGATGCTGAAATAAAATTATGCCCATATAATCTGATACATCAATTATATTTGTCACGTGAAACATCTGTGTTGAATTGCTTTTGGTAGGCCTGATCAGGGAATAAGACTTTGCTATGGTGACAATATGGATTTAAAACTAAAAATACAAATTATGGCCATGGATGTCAATACTATCATATTCTGAAATATCTCTGTTCCAGCTAACAAAGATTTAGGGCTAACCCTGACAAGTGCTTAGCACACAATGGTTTCAACTTAGTATTTCAAATAATCTTATCTCTCAGAACTTCACACTAAGATGGCCTTTAAATTAAAAAAAAAAAAAAAAAAAAAAAAGGTGCCTCTTTGCATAAGATATTATTTACACTACATTTTTTTATTCAGGTTACAACCTTTTACTATACAGTCAGTTTATGACCATATGCAAGCAGTTAAATGGTTTATAGCAAAGCGCTGCTTAGTCAAATCTTACATAGTAACAGTGTCAACCGAAGTTCTGATCTAGCAAAATACTTCAATGTTGGCAGTACTGTAAGCATGCAGTTATTTCTTTTGATATTGAAAATATTGTGCATCAGTGTAATGCTGAACCAAAGCCATATAGTGTTTCATCTGTGCTGGTTGTCTAGACTCTGTTACAGATGTTATCCTGTAAAGGCTTTGGCAAACTGCACATTTGTGTTCCAAGTGGAAACCAGTTCTCGTCTTGCTGGTATCTCAGTAACCCTCCCCAAAACCATAGTGTTAAGAAAGGCCGAGGCTTAGAGACACAAGAAAATTAGGGTAATTCAGTCCTTGGCAAGAAGGTGAGGAATGCCTCCTGAATTTTGTATGCCTCAACACATCTGTAAAATGGGTCTCAACGGTTTGCTGAATGGCTTTGAAGCAACTGACCAAAATTAACTCTTATTTCTCTCCTGCAGCCTAGGTTTAAAGTTAATACTCAAAATAAGACATTTTGTATGCTAGAAACCTAAATAACAGCTACTTTCTATGCTTCCAAAATGCACTAAGGAATATGAAAGCAGGTTTTTTTTAAAGACTGCAGTGCACTAGGATGGGAGGATTCGAAGTTTGGAAAAATATTCATGTTTTTTTGTTTCAGGGGAAAATAATAATAATCACTATGTTACCCTTAAACTAACAGCATCCATTTTTAATTTTTATTCTAAGGTGTCAGTCAAGGCTAATGAGGAATTTTAACTTCAATTGAAGGTCCTCTGACAGTTATGTGGTCCTTGAGGAAGTACTTTAATAAGGCATTGAATAGCACTGGGCAAGAATGTACACACACATTACTGCATATATTCAAGCACAAGTAATGCTTATGTTGCTACAAAAGTCAGGAATGACCTGAGGGAGCCATGTTTGGATGCAGTTTACGTTTATGGTAATGTTTAGGCTATTATCAAAATCTGAGCCAGAGATTCTCATTTAGAGGGTTTTCCTTCTAGACTTTCCTTGTATTGTAAACCTTTTTCAAGGTCAGTTACATTAAAAGTAGCATGAGAAGCTGAAGTTCCTTCTGAGTTTGGGTTTAAACCACAGCATTTAGGCAGATTTCAGTACAAAAGACCTATGTGTTTGTATTTCTCCTTGAAAATGGTATTCCTTTATATCAAAAATATTGGATTATTTCCTGTGAGAACATGCTTCATTACTTTTGTTCAAGTTGAGCGAATACCTGGAAACATAGTTTTTAGATTACCAGCTAAAATAGTAACATTTTCCTATCTCTGCTATTTACCTGCTTGTTTAAAATTCCTGTAGAAACTGGTAAGAACATCTAATGTAGAGCCATTAAGATTGCTTTGCTTGTATTAATGTAATTTAGTTCAGTAAAAGGCATAAACCAACTTATGTGTTTACAGTGTGGGCTCATGGCTGTATTACAACATCAATTTTAGATTGATGCTGGTTAGAATACTTGAACTGCATAGTACAGACAAAGCTTGCTATAGGAAATAGCCCAGTATCCTCCTTGATGCAATATGTGTGTGGTGAGATGTAGTTTGTGAATTGTGTTTCAGCTGGAAAAAATTAGCTCTCCCAGCATTTCAGAATTGTTATCCCTGCTGTTTTGTACCACTAGTGCAAGGAAACAAACCAAAACATTTTGAGATATTGAATATGTTTCAGACTACTATGTGTGAAGAATTTTCCTTTATGTGTTTCTATTCTATTTCCTTCTCTACCCAGAAAATGCTACTTGACAATGAGCTGCTGTGAGGAGAGCCAGGTTAATTAAATAACTATACTTGGCCCATTTTACTGGAAGTTTTTCCTGCTGATTTGGGAGTTTTCTCTGATTTCACATAGTGGTCCCTGAACCACCCTGACTTCTGGAGAGCAATGTAATGTCCAACAGAGGAAATTCTCAGACTAAAAGTTACTGGAAAAATCAAAATATGTCTGAGGTACAAAAGATGTTGAGAAACAAGCAAATTTTTTCACAGAGTTCTACAGAAAACATTTATCTGGTATGATAACTCATAACCAATGCCAATACTCAAGAGGCCAGTTTCTACAGAAGTATGCAAGAACCTCTAATCAAGAAAAGGCATTTTTTTCTAATTCTCTCTAGCTTTTTGTTGTTGCATAAAAATTATCCTCTGTGCAAGATCATTACCCACAAAAATGCCACGTGAGTTTTGTTCCCCTGATATGGCAAGAATTTGCACAACTCACCAATGCCTGAAGTAAAATATGGTTTGTTTCGATACCTTGATTACCTTTCATCACCGTTAAAACTCGTCTCTTCTCTTAATGAGTGTGAGTAGGGTCCCAAATTGACTTCCTCTCTGCTATAATTTTACATCCCTCTCTCATAACTCCATCTATTCATCTCTTTTTTTTCTCTAAACAGGCCCATCTTTTCCACATATCTTTTACTTTCCTTATCTGTGTTGTTTTGGTTTGGTTTTATTCAGAAAGCACAGATGAATAACAACTTCCTTTTGAAGAATGGGATTAACTTATAGTTTGCCATGAAATATGCTCATTTCCATTTTTATAGGTCCTGATGATTCATCCACATGCTGAGACCCTTGCTGTCAGTGGAGCAGGCACTTCCACTCAATTATCCACTGCATTGCTTAGGTTTTCTATTTTGTTACATACATTTTTTTCATCAAACAGCATACATATGTTTCCTCATGGCTTCCACTGGGTCGTTGTGTCTGCATTGGTGCTTTGTAGGCCATTCATAGGACAACATTCAAACAAGTCACTGTGAAGACATTATCTGGACTTTTGTATGATTTTAACTTTTGACGTGATCACACTTTGAAGTCTTATTATAAATACCAGGCATAATGTCCTCTTCTTGGTTTGCTCAGTCTTGCTCAGAGTGTGACCCCAGCCAATGGGCCACTCACTTGGTACACCTGAGTGTCAGTAAGGATGCTTATCCTTGGTCTGTCTTCCTCAGTTGCTGCTCCAAAAATCTAATGAGATAAAAAATTGAGGTGAAGTAATTAACTCACCTTACTGAGTACGAGTGACGAGGATTTGTAAGTCCAGCTGGTAAATTCACTGCCATTGTCAATAAGAGTGAAACTCGGACAGGGAGGCAGATGCAAGTCCCAAGTCTTCCAGAAAAGTAGACAGATGAAGAAAGGGCCAGCATTTTCTGTTGTAGATTCCTTTGTTTTACAAATGATATAGAGCAACTGTGATGGTTTGATCCCAGAAAGGTATCTGGATCAAATTGCAATCTGGATCAAAATAACACAAATATTATAAGCAAATCTAAAGCATAGCTTTTGTGATAGATACTAGAAACTCCTCTGTAGAGTGAAAATATAATTAAACCCTCCATTTTCCTTTCAATCTGCCTGCCCTAACAGACCTTTTAACAGCAACAGAGATACAGAAACAAAAAACACATGGCAGCAGATGACAAAGTGGCTAATTTGTCATCACGAACACATTTGGAAAACCACATATTTACAATTATTTCTGTTAGACATAAAAACTTTTGCTGACTGCTCTTTGGCGAATGGAATTTATGTGCCCTGCTCTGATTTTCACTGAGGCTTACTACCCAGATCTTGTCCCAGTGACCATAACCCTCTACCTTTTTTGCCAAATAGGTGGTAGCACTTACAGTCTTCTCTCTCTCTGTCTGTCCCAAATAACAGACCCATACCCTCAGTACTGTCAATATCAGGGAGAACTGCATCAAAGGAAAAGGAATTTTTTACACACTCGTGATACTACCATACAAATTTTTGACATAATGTTTGAACTGGCCAGCTTGGATTTCTGCAGGTACATCTTTCCTTTCTGGATTCTGTTCACTTCAAGACCAGGGTTTAAATTGCTGTTCAGCTTTCAGTGACAATATTTTTTTATTTTCTAGATTTTTTTGTTGTTGTTAAAATCAGCTGTCATGTACTTTTTTTTTTTTTCTAGTCACCCTTGCAAAGATAGAGAAATCAGTCTGCAGTCTTAAGAAATCCATCTTTAAAACAATCATACAGATGTGACCTCCCTTATAAAATATCTTCCCTGGATGCTGGTAACCCTTACTAGAGAGAAATGTTTCTGTAAGTTCTTTACACTCTATGCTCTTCCCCACCTTTCACCATCTCCCATCTGGGTGTAACTTGCATTTTTCTACTGCAGTATTTCCCTTCCAATTCTCCTTGGCCTCTTAAAAGTAAAGTTCTTTTTTTTTTTTTTTTTTTTTTTTTTTCCCTGGTTCTATTTTATTCTCTGCAGGTTAGGTAATGCTTACTGACTACCTAAATCTTACACAGGTGCAAGTATTATTTTTTAATGTTGCCTTTTATCTAAAGCCATCATCAGCACCCTTTGGTATTCAAAAGAGTGAAATATAAGAGTTGTACTTCAAAGGAGGTCATAAAATACTAGCAAAGTAACAATTTACCAGGAGGATGTTGACTAATTCAATGAAAAGCTAAGCTTTAGAGAGAAAAAAAGTAGTTACTTGTAACAAATGGCAGAGGAAGGTAAAAAAACCAACTCTATGTGGAGTATTATATGATATTACACACTCATAGAAAACACTGTCATGCATTGACTCCAGGGGGATTCATCAGTGTGCTCAAGCGAAGCGTGTAGTCAGCTTCAGAGGTCCAGACCTGCCAATCAAGAAGAGACATCTTGTTTCCCCTGCCACTGGAGTGCTGAACTTCTGCTGTGATACCTGGCAGTGGCTTAGCTACAGATAGCAGCACTGTACAATCACTTAGGAACCTTCTGAAATGTCCATGGAAACTGTACAAATCAGACAACTAGGGTTAATCACTAGGGTTTCAATTTGGTCCCATAGCCAGATGTATCATCTCTATTTGCAGATGGTCTCCTGGAACCATGGCTTTTTTACTTGTGCCAAAAGAAGCCAACACCAGAAATTCAGTGCTCTGTACACCATATGCAGAACAATTATTCACTTTTGTTTCAGAGGCAAATGCACCATATACTGAACTATCTCCTGTAAAAGCTGCTGATGGTGGTAAGAACTGACAGTCACGGCACTAAGAGTTTATCTGAGAAGATACAGACTACAGACTAATAGATGTGGTGGTCAACCTGTTGGGAAAAGCAGATGCCTAAAAGGCATTAAAAAGACCAGTCAAGGTTAGCAGTGGGGTGGAATATAGAAAGGTTAGTTTCACTAACAGTAATAATTTCTTTTAACCCACTACCATCGGACCAGCCACCAGATGTGTTGCTTTGGCTTTTATATAAATTACTCAGATCACTGTCCCACCCAGGTTAGGATGATCTTTCTAACTAATCCAAGTAAAGCAGATGATTAATGTACAGTATACACTTTGTATACACGAGCACCAATAGAGAACCTCTCTGTCCCCTTGCCATGTTTCTTTGGCAGTTCAAATGTCAGAACTAGTTCTTGGGTTGCAACAAATTTGCATGATGGGAAATATAAGCAAATGACTGAGTTGTAAACTCTTCTGTGCTCTGAAAACGTTGTTTGAGTTGAGCGACTATCAGGAGAGAGGTGTGTTTTGTTACTGGTTTAAAAATAATATTGGGTGCTTTGAAAATGATGCAGAGAGATGGATTTTGTGGGGCTTGTTTTACTTTCTGAGCTCTTCGGGCTATAATTAAGAAAAAAAAAGCACTCCAGAAACCTGTTGATAAAATACTGCAGATGGCAGCAATGTACAAAGGAAACATGATCCTTTGCTTATCTCAGGATTACCCTGAGCATACAGACTTCACCCTTCCTCACACTGGCTGGTCTAGAGCTGCTGATGTCTCCGTTTTACTCATCTGGATTTTGACTCACTTTGGTCTTTTTGTCAGAAAGAGTCTCAAATCAAAAATCAGGCAGGAAGATTCAAAGCTGAATGCCTTTACAAGTTCAAAAGAACATCACTGAGATGCTGTCAGCATAAATAAATAACCTGAAAATAAATAGCTGCTGATATTAAGACATACCTACTCAAAAAAAGAATGTCATCTTGACTTCATTTTGGCTGTATTTTTAAATCACCTGTGTCATCAGTTAAAAGTGTGAATGAGAGAAATCAAATTGAATGGCTTTTAAAAGGAACTACCACATGGGTTCATGCCTATTTGGAAAAGACAGAACAGTACAACTCTTCTGAATGCTATTGGTTACGGAATTTCATCATGTATTTCCTGCAAAAAGTATAAAAACTTTCAGCTAAAATAGGGCATGCCTTACTGAGAAACATTAAGTGTTATTGATGTATTTCAAGAGATGATGATGTAATGTTTAGCATCCAAGAATATTTGACTAAAAATCAAGGGATAAAACCCCTCCATTTGATGCTGCTCAGAAGACCTTTAGGAAGGAGGTCTCCTGAGTCCTTCCCTCTCCTCACTTCCATGATGTTCCTGCTCATTCTCTTTTCTGTGAGATTAGTAACTCCAGGCTCCAAGTCACACCCCGTGAGGTTTGTGTTGGAGCAATGTAAGACCCAGCTTTAATATACAGATTCAGCAGAATTAGCTAAACGGTGCTGCATCCGATTTTCAGCCACTGCTGAAATATGTATCAAACCCGCAACCAGTGATGTTCTGCATTAATATGTTGGGCTGCAACCTCTGACAAGGGTGTTGTGGCTGCCCTGGTGATTTGGCTGTGGGGTGGTGAGACCCAGCATTGCCAGAGGCGACAAGCTGCAAGCTGGCTTGGACACCAGTCGTCAGAAAACGGGCTATGATGCTCCGATTTCAGCCAACCTGTGGCTGCCTTTTAGAGTGCACATGGTTTACAGTCCCGTGAATTAAGCATAACCAAAATGATTTTGTTGCACGCTGAGGCATGTGCTTTCAGCTGCAGCAGTGGTTGAAACCCCCCACAGAGAGGTCCCTGTGGCCGGTTCCAGAAACACAGTCGTCACCAAGCGGTCTCGAAAAAAAGCCTGAGCATGACTTTGAGATTAGGAGTTAGGAAGGAGACAGTTAATTTTATATACTTTGGTTTTCTGAGATCTTTGGCCTCATGATTTCATATATGTTAAGGACAGAAGCAAACTGCTGTGATTTGGCAAAGCCCAGGCAGCACCTAATGCAGTGTTCCTCAGGCCCACCTGCAGGATTTGTTTAGACTTTCTCTCAGGAATGCCGTCAGTCAGGAATGCCGTCAGTGACCAGTGTTTGGGTAAAGCTTTTAAATACCTAGACCTGAAGACAATACTGTCTTTGAGAAGTATTTCTTTTAAAGGAGCAGTAATGCTTTCTTTATCTTCATCAGTGGCCAGGAAAGTAAATGAATAGAAACTAACTGAATAGTAAATGAAAGCTTTGTTTCTGTTTTGTTTTGTTTTGTTTTGTTTTTTTTTAATGACATCTTTTTTGGTCACAGCCTACTCTGCAGGAAAAAAAAAACAATCATTAGATGATAATGACAACGCTCATCTACTGCAAGCTAGACTAAGATATCCTAACAGAAACTATGTTGCAGGTAAAACTTATGAATATAGAGCCCAGTTTCATTAGCTCAGCAATTCTAGTAAGTGAAATAATTAAAACTGAATCTAAGCAAAAATATTTGGATAAAGAGAAGCTGATCTAGGAAGAGCCTTGCAAAGTTCATGCTACCACCACATTGCAACCATTGCCTTTCAGAAGAGTACCAAGCAGAGTCTAGTATGACTATTTTGACCTAGAGAACCATGTATCTTCTCTGTTTGTCTGGCATCAGCTCAGATCATTGACAGCTCAGGTCACTGTGGAGTGTAACGCTTTCCTTCTCACAATGGCAGTATGGTGTTCTTAAAATGACTATTTTCGTATATCTACATACTTGGGGCTACCCCTCATGAAAAGCTATTTCTGCAATGAACTAGTCAATGAAAATGAAATTAGAGAGAAAGCAAAACTGTATTTTTGTCAGTATTGTGATGGATGTAAAAGAATGCTGCTGGCTGTAAAACAAATAAATTGAAATTGTGAGAAAACCTGCCTTGTTCTGAGCCGTATTCAGCATGAATATCTAAGTATTTACGGAAAATCATCTATAGGCTTCAGTGTAACTACAACAGCATCCCCTTAGCCTTTTAAAAGGTATTATTACACTGTATGTATGAAACACAGAGAAGATAAGAAGATTAATCTCCATTATCTTAGGTATGTCCTTAACATAAAATTTAATCTTCCAATTTTTCCCAGCCAACGAGGCATAAAGCATACGATCTGCTACTGCTGGCTGAGTGCTTAGGTACACCTGTGTTTAGTGAAAATGTTCTTCCTATATTTTGTGGATTTTAGTTTCAAGCTATGCCTGTCAATTTACTCTAGTGTCTTTTTACGGCCTATTTTTTATCTCTAAGAGAAGTATCACACAATACTTCCTCAAAACCTCAAATCAATTATATTATAAGAGGTATCATCTGAGACAAATTCATAAACTAAATACTCTCAATTTTTTGAAAAACAATTCTAAATTTAGGTTTTGCTTTGAATATGGTAAAGCAGAAATGATCTGACAGTGATAAGCCATACTGCAGTCAATTTTTCAGGTCATTCTGTGGGTAAGATATAAGGTAGTACTCTATTTCCCCTGCAGATGAATGCAGAGATATTGGAAAGCATAATTACAAGAAACAGTGACTCAAAAAGGGAGAATATATTCTCCTAAAAATACCAAAATGCCAAAGGGACAATTAAAAAAAATCAACCTCAAACAATGAAAAAAGAGATGTCAAAAGTAAAATGAAATGAAATGAAATGAGATAAAATAAAATAAAATAAAATCAATTATGATCTTAGAGTTATATATTTTTGCTCTGTAGAAAGCAGGAAAATATTTTTAAAAATTGGAAATGCATTGGATTACATGAGTTTGTTTTGTAAAAGGTATGTACTGCACAGAAATTTTATCTGGTTCTTTTTTTACTGTTTCAACTGTTCTACTTTAAATCATTATATATACTATTTATACAGGCTTAAACAGAATGTTAATTAGAAGTGATGGTTAAACCTGAATATAAAACAAGATGTTAAGTGGGTAGTCTCTGTGGACACTTAGAATTAGAATATGAATGTATGAGTCGATAGTAATTTCAAGCTATCCAAAGAAATGTAGAAAAATCTACAGTTTTGAGTATGAAGGAGTTTGGGTTTTATATTATTGCATTTATTCGTGTAACACGTTTTGATAAACATGGATTCTCTTGGCTGTCATTTCTCCTGAACCCACAGCAAGAGAATTTCTTAATGTCTGTCAAAATGACTGGGTTTTTTTCTCAGTCAAAAAAAGAAGCTGGCAAGGATTTCCTGGACTCCAGGATGCTAGATGGCCTTTTTTACAAGTCCCCTGCTGTGAGCAGCCATGTATATGCCAAGTGGTATTCGAGCAACACATTTAAATAGCATTTTCCTGACTGCACCCCAAGAAGCCTGTAGCATGAGTACCCCAAGAGATTCTTGCGATATCTCTGTTCCTATTATCGCATGGCATTGCTTACTGCCATCTGACAATGATCTGAGCGCTCACTCTGCTTCACATACTGCTGCTGGTAGGAAGAGAATTAGAAAGTAAATGCTAATTTCACTAGGAATTCACAAGTCTCAGTAAAACCCAGCTGACTCTCCATCAGCTGCGCAGATCTGTAGTGTTAACAGTAGTTAAGGGTCTAGTTTTGTCAGCAGTGCCACCATGTGAAAGTCAGGGAGAGAATAGATACAGCATGTTGTAAAATAACATTTTTTCAAATGTTGAAAACAAAGATTTTAAATCCTTTACATTGTCTAAATATTGATATATTATAAATATTATATTATAAAAATAATACTTTTATTATGAATACAAGTATTTTAACTGTGGCTTTTTCTAAAAGTATTTTTTTTCTGACTACAAACCTGCTTCTAAATCAATATTCCCCTCTACTCCACTCTGGTGAGACTCCCTATGGAGTACTGTGTCCAACTCTGGAGCTCTCAGTACAGGAAGAGACATGGACCTGTTGGAGAGGGTCCAGAGCAGGCCACCAAGATGGTGAGAGGTCTGGGACACCTCTCCTGTGAGGACAGGCTGAGAGAGTTGGGGTTGTTCTGCCTGGAGAAGGCAAGGCTCTGGGGAGACCTTATTGTGGCCTTTCAGTACTTAAATGGGGCCTATAAGAAGGATGGAGACAGACTTTTTAGGTGGGCCTGTTGCAATAGGACAAGGGGCAATGGTTTTAAACTAGAAGAGGGGAGATTCAGGCCAGACATGATTAAGAAAATTTTTATAATGAGGGAGGTGAAACCCTGGCACAGGTTGCCCAGAGAGGTGGTGGATGCCCCATCCCTGGAAACACTCAAGGCCAGGGTGGATGGGGTTCTGAGCAACCTGATCTAGCTGGAGATGTCCCTGCTCATTGCAGGGGTGATTGGACTAGATGACCCTTGAAGGTCCCTTCCAACCCAAACTGTTCTATGATTTTATGATTTTAATGGTGTGGTTTTGCCTGCACTAACTCAAACCAGAAAATAACACCATCACTTATTCAATCCATTGTCATTATTACCATTGCATAACTTGCTGTAATTAATTATATATGTTAAAAATACTACTTAATCCAGAAGGAATACATTGTAATACACTATTTGATTTTCCTGCATAAAGCAGTCAACCAAAACTTACAAGAAGCCAATCTGAGCATTTGCATTCTGACATCTAATTAAATTTTACTTTGATAAGAAAAAATGATTGAAATTAAGCAACACTAAAAAGCGGGAAAAAACTTTAAGGGCAGTAAGCTGTGAATTTTCATAATAATCATCATTATTATTCTTCCTATTATTTTCTATTTCCTTAGGGTTTGTAGGGAGTATTTGGTATTAAAATTAATGTTGGAAAATTAAAATAATTTTTAGCTGATAATTATTATGTCTCTGATATTCTGCCATCCAATGTTTATGAATTATTTTACAAAAGCCCACATAATCTGTTTTCTCTGATAACACATAAAGAAACAGAAACATAAAAAGTGTGAATTGCTCCAAGCACAATGATGCATCTGGGAGAGCAAAGAACAAACCCAAGGCCTCCTGACTCATAACTGTCTCCTTTCTTGTGTCATCAATGAAGAACAGCACCAGTGAGAAAGGAAAAGGACATGTAGCCATCAGCACCTTGCAGATGTTTAGTATACACAGACATATGAACAACTTAAAAAAATGAGACCAAAAACAAAGCAAGAATATGAAATCAGTGTTATACCCTACAGAGTAATCCCCCAAAGACAAAAGAGCTACTAAGATGGTATATTTAGGACAGAAATCTCAAATGTTATTTTCTAGCTCATCAGCTGTAAGATTCTGGTTGCCACAAGCACTAGATCCTACATTATAACCCTAGCTCAGTCCAGAACTCCTTTCGCATATTTACAACCTACTTGACATCTCAGAGCTTTTCCCTCCCTGTTCTGTGAATCCCCCCTTTTCTCTGGTTTTCACTCATTTCACTCATTTACACTCAATACACGTTTTTATTTCCTTCTTCTTTTCCACACTGACTTCTCATCTGGGGAACAAGTATGCAGAGAAATCCTTCCGTCCTGCTGCTTTCCTCTCTCTCTCTTTTATCCTTATGGGTTTCTTGGTGAAAGCCCTGCTGTTGGCAAAACTTTTAACCCTTCCAGTGTATTGAGGAGCACCAGATTAACTTAAAAATGCTTCAACAAAATGAAACCCTGGAAACCCCCAGCTACCTAATTAATTCTTAAATGTCTATTTATACTAGACAAAATTTACTTTGGATGGCCTTTCTTTCGCACCTTGTAGCTGAAGTGATGTCTCGGCTATCCATGGGCTTTCTAGACTAAGGGTAATTTCACATTTACCTCAAAAAATAGTATTTGATTTATTAAATGAATGAATTTACTAGTAATGTAAGTAAGTAGAATTTTATTCCATCAGCTAAACTTAGACTTTATTTAAAAATTATTTGCATTAATACTAAATTAGAAACTGGAAAGTTAGTCTATTTATTAACTATATAAATAAAATATATATGTGTACTTGTGCCACTGTCTTAATATTTTTACATATAATTGACTTGTTTCAGTCATCAGTTAAATTATACAGTATCACCAGTCCTGCATATGTGCATAAGCACAAGTACATCTTTTGTATTAAATAATACTTAGTTGTGTCTACAGTATCTTGGGTTCCACTTATTCATGCTTTGTCTATTTCTAGCCATTTTCATAACATGTTGTGGATGATTTTATGTCTTAGTAGATGTCTATGGATAAAGAAGATTTTCAATAACTTACTGGGAGACACAGATTTCTCCATCAGGGAAGTCCATAGCAGACTGACTCTTGATTAGATAATTCAGCCATACCAGGCTGTACGTCTTGATGTCAGTGGCAAAACTCCAGAAGCAATGGACACATACAAACATTCTTTCTTCTGGTCTTCAATGATAATACATTTCACAGCTGTAAACTTTCCTCTATACGTTTCCCTTTTCATAAAATTCTTGCTTGAGGTCTAGTTATGTGACAATTAATTTGCCAAAGTTTGGGGCCATTCAGTAAGCTAAGGTTAACAACATGCACATAAGGGCTTACAATAAATGTCCTTTTCTATCCATGTAACTGTGGGGGGAAAGAATATTAGAAATAGCCTTTGCCTTCTATTTTTCCATATTGTATTGAAAAATCTTGGTACTTCCAACTGAAATACCTGAAAAAGGTTTAAAATTACACTTTGGTAGGACAATCCTACCTCCAGGTTAAGGCATATGTGCTGCACATCCCTTTTAAAGGTGCTACTTCAGCAATTGAGCTATTTCAGACAGCTGTAATCCATAGGAAACATGAACACTGTAGCACATGTGGCACCCGTTCAGCACAGACTTTGCTGAGTAAAGACCTATAACTTTAAGACATCATAATTTATGCTTTGTATATGCCTTCATTGATATATGCAGGTATACAAAATCATAAATTCTGCTAAAAACAACTTCTCTCTATAACATTAAGAGCCAAGTTTTGATATTATTCCCTGATCTTCTACAAATATGCATATTTCCTCTAGCAGAGATTTACGGCAGGTCTCAGCATCTGGACCCAAAGTCTGGACATGTGAGTAAGCTACTGGCTGGGTTGTGAAGGCAAACAAACTTGATTTGATAACTTAAAAAAGCAAATTGAATACCTCTTTCATCTTTCAGCAAAGTCTGACAGTCTATAATTGATTTAAATCAGCTGGATGAAAAATGTTGCTGTAATTTTTTGTCACAGTATATACACTTCGTGAAATATCACAGAGGTTGCACACCTGTACTCCAAACATCTTCAACTCTTTCCAGTTTATTATACATTTCTTTGTGAATTTTGAATGTGTATACAGTAAGTGGTAAAAAGATAATCCATTTTTGGCTGTTTCAGACCATAATGCAGCGACGTATCTGTAGCCTTGAAGCATCTCATTTACTTGTTAGGCCTGAACTGCTGTTCTCAAGAGCCAGTTTTAAGGATGCTCAGGCAAAACAGAAAAGATAATGTGTGAATTCATCTATGCACGGGTAAAAAGCTTAAGTAAAACACAACAGAAAACAAAATCAGGGAGAAATAGCTGAAAATCAATTATTAGAAAGGATAATAATCCAATATATAAAGAACTCAGTGAAAAGTATCAGCAATTCTAAAACTGTATCTACCATCCTCATTGAACTGTAGAATGAAGTACACTGTGAGAGCATCATGCAATCTGACAAAATCATATCTTTCAAAGTTTTAAACCAGACTGGTATTTGTAATTATTACTTCTTTTTAATGAATTTGATATTTTTATTTCTTTTTAAGAATAGATTATATTATTCTCTGCTCTTCCACTGCTACAAAACAGTGTGGGAGGGATTTGCATAGGTTTATACTTACAAAATAAGTGTAGGTATTAATAAAAACCACTTAGCCAATAAAGCCCTGAAGCACTTGGATTAAATGAAGTATCATCATCTCACAATATAAAAATTCCTATTAAGTATCAAGGAAGACAAATGTTTTACAATGGATATAGCATGTTTGTTAGTTTCTGAATTTTGACATTTCAGCTACTTGATCTCCTTCAAAAAAATTAGGCATTTGGAAACAATCCAGAAAATTATTAGGATCATTCTATTTACACAACACTAAGGTTTTATTGAAGCAAGGCAGATTCAAATAGTCTGTTAAATTTTGAAAGGTGCTGAACTAAACTGCTGCATCTATTATTGCTTTCCAGTGATAATGCAGGTGCACAATCCTTTCCAGAGTTTGTCTTGGTGTTTTAACTTACTGATGTACTGCTTTCTCTCTCTGTGTTTTTTTGTTTGTTTTTTTTTTTTTTTAAGTCCTGTAATTAGAAATAAGTTGCCCCTTTCATTTACTGCTGAAAATAATTTCAATTAACAGTAAAATACAGGACGTATGCTTATAGAAAATGTTATTGACATTAAGAAAATAAACCATGCAGCATTTTTGGTTCTTTGCAGTGCTAACATTTTGGTCTGATCCATTTTAGATCTCTGGCAGCTTAATGAGGTATGATCACATCTCACTGCTGCATGCAGTGCTAAATGAGTTTAAAGTTAGACTGTGATTTCATACTACCATAAACTTGAATTTAACACTTACACCAGCACTGAATAAAAACCACAATGGACATGTCATTTGAAACACTGACCCAATATAAACTCTCACAGCTGCTTCAAATGTGTTTACAGCCTCAGATGATGAGCTTTGCAGTGGCAGGCTTTAGTGCCAAAGCAGTTACTCTCTCTCTCTGAGCTACTCTGACCTTGAGATTACTTACGGACCCCCCGTTTTACTGTGGCTGATGCAAAACCTGCACAGAAAATACACCATCTGAACAAGCACGTGCCCTGAGTAAGTCAACAGCAAGCTGGTCACAGATGCACTCCTCTGGATCGAACATAGCACTCGTGGGGACCTTGCAGTGCCCCGATGCGACAGACATGCAGTCAGCTCAACAGCTGCTCTTCTGAAGATAAGATTGCCATCTTAAGAGTTTGTAAATCTTTCTGCAGCTCCTGTTGAAAGATTGCAGCACCAGGAAAAAAATAGATTTATATGTATAAACTAATTTTACATGTAGAGGGGAAAAAATAAGGCCAACCAATATGTCTTGAGAGAAATTTTGCAGAACAGATGTTTATCTGTTATCTCTGGCTTTCACTCATTTTGACAAACAGAATGTTAATGTAACAGAAAAATGGAAAAAAAAATCTGTTTACAGATTTATTTCTACAGGCCTACAGTCTCTATATTGCACATCTAATGTGGCAGTACAGATATTCATAAAGGAGCTGCAACAGCGCCCTCTATAATTTTTAATTATAGCCAACTATCAACTTTTATACTAATATTTAGTATTATACATATATTATGGTATATGTACGGTCCTGGGACTAAGCATTTTTCAAACCTAGTGCCAAAGCAGTCTCTACTGATTATGAGATCACTGTGAAAATTTCAGCTATTCCACAAATGGGACTAAATCCTCTTCTGATCCCCCCTTCTGTTCTATGGATGATGTGTGCATAGGTTTTGTTTTTCTTGTCTTTAAGTAAATGTCTCAGAGAAGACAAGATTTAAAAAGGGACAGATTTCTGAAATGAAACAGTAAATTTTATGGCAGTTGGTAAATTGGTGTAGTCTGTAGTCTACATGTATTATAAAAAATAATTTATTTCTTTACATACACACAATGTTTTGAAACATATAGATGATCAAAACTTTAGAAAATATAGTATAATGCATAAATGGAAAATAAAGTGCTGGTGTACCAATTCTTACATTGCTATCCCCATGGGAAATGGTCAGAGTTCATAAAAGTTTTTACTGCCATTTGCTATGGACAATGAATACTGAATGGCCAAATAACAGCTACTCAAGGTCTCCACTTGTTTCTGCAAGCTGTGTTTTTCTTTACTCAGCACGCAGTGCAGACTTACATAAGAAGTTTGGGACTAGCTGTTAATTTGAAACATTCACATACTCAAGGCATGCTTATTTGCAAGTTAGATTGCAAATCCAGCTCTAACATATAAGACTGTTTCTACTAAAACAGATCGAAATTACGTTTTTCTTGGCAGACTTGACTTCAACTAGAAGACATTACTATAAGCAGCTTTGGGGCCAGCAATGCAGTGTTTGTCCTGATATAATTGGAGATTTTCTGCACATGTGATTTCTATTGGTTCTTTCAGTCAAATTTAATATCCACTATTAAATTTAGAACAATAGTGAATAGTAAAGGTTCAGATGTTTCCCCCCTTAAAAAAAAACAAAAACAGGAACCCTTTCCTGAGGTCTTTTATAAATATACAGTGGGCAAAAACAGTTTGAGACAAATTCTTCATATATTCAGCAGAGTATACAATAGTAGTGATCAATGATATTATAAAAATGCTTTGGAAAGATTGCTAACCACTTAAGTCAGGTCCCAAACTTTTATTTATGTGTTATTGTCTGTCAATTTTTTTCAGATAATACATTGCCAAATATCACACATTATTTAATGAAGAACATGCTAAACCATACAGATCTTTCAGTAGTCCCTAGGAGAGTATACATTTCAAAGCTCCTTTGGCAGAGAGGCGCTGGGAATCCTCTCGTGATTAGTAATTTTTTGGTTGTTGTTCCCTTTGGGCTACAAGTAGAAGATTCTTTACAAAAATAATCCCACACCATATAATTGTTCTCTAATTAACTAACGCAGGATGTTAGCAACTACCAAATGGAAATATTAAGCTCCTACAGCAATATCAATTTGGTCACAATGTACATCTGGTTTCTTTTAGAGTACACACTAAATGGCAAAATTATAGCAATCAATATATTCAGTTAATTTTATTACTGAGTTGTATTTTATTACTAGGCAAGGGTCTAATTATATTTTTCCAAATAAATGTGGGAAATATAAATGTAAATAAATGTAAATGTGCTCCAGATATGAATATCTTATTCTCAAAAATTGTGAAGCTTCTGCAATTTGAGAGAGGTGCCATAAATATGAATAAATGCAACAATGAAAACAGGATGAAAATGCCTGACTCCATTCAGTGCAGCAGAGCTGACATTAGAACATTAAGTTTTGCATTTCCTGACTTCTTACGTTTTAACAGTGTAACTGTGTGTGTTTGAATGTAGTGTCTCCTTTATTTATTTTTGCATTTAATTTCCTAAGTTTATTGTTGGTTTTGTTATTTTTTTTGAAGAGGGAGAGCAAATAAAAACACAAAGCCTTCTGTTTCTGCAGTCCGATGAAGCTGATTTGGTGCTTTTGGTGTGGTATTCTCTATATGCTGGATAAGGCACACAGGGATAAGTATTTCTCAACTGTACAGTTTAGAAGACCCCTCTGAACTGCCACTGTCCTTCGGATACAGCTTGAATCTCAGGATTAATAAAGTTTCTCTTTACCTGCCTTCATACAGTTTCTCAGGAAAACACTGTACATACTACAGCTCTGAGAATGTGTGAAATTTATTCAAAGCATGAATCTGAAGCTGTTCATGCTGGACATTCCTGTATCATTGTACAAACTGGTTTTAAAAATGCAGCTTTTGTAGCAGTTTTCTGGTCCCTTGAATCTATACAGAGAGAATGGCAGAAAAAGATGGTGAAATTAATTTGGATACTTACAAAGTGTATCAAATGGCAGCAGTTCTTTATTTTTGATCCTCTCTACTTTCACACTAATGTGAACTTCTTGACCTGTGAGAGACACTTTGTGGAAGAGGCACTATGAAAGAGCACATGATGTGCAGAGCTTATGCATTTGACTTCCACGCTCTGAGGAAGTACGAGGAGAATTCTGAGTTGGTTAAATGGCATATGGGCTAAGAAGGTGGAAAAGTACAGCACTTCCAGCGGGTAGTCCATTAACCTTAACAACCCCATGAGGTTCTGCTTTTGTGCAGGCATTGCTATGAGGCTGAAGATCAAATACGAAATGAATCATTCACATTTTGATTTAGTTTTGTCTATTAGTCTAGTTTAAGAAACAGAGCACAATCTGATAGCTGGGTGCAGCAAATACTCTGCAGCTACACTCCATGATCCGTGGTAGACATCAAGCCACAGCCAGAGTATGACCTTTTGAAGATCTACAAGAACTACAGGCAGACAAGCATTTGCTGTATGCTGTAACGAACATTGCACATTGTCCGTTCTTATCTGAAAAGTTGATCCAGCTGTGGGCAAGGTTTCTCTCTCTGCACCCAAAACAAATATGACATGATTCAACTCCTACGTATCTTATTATACTGTATTTCAATATTGGATTCACATCTTCCAGTACAGAAAGTACTTTGAAAATAATTTTAAATTTTCACAAATATGAGCATTACTGACAACTTAACTGTGGTAAGTTTCCACTCTAGTGATGGCAACCTGAGATGCTAAGCTTCCTTTTCTCTAGGCATCAAAAGCACTTTATAAAGATTCAGTATGCTAACGGTAGCCTCAGGAAGGACCACATGTTTTGATTGAAGAGGTCAATTAAAAAATTTCTGCTGTTTACTGTCACCGTTTACTGCAGGGTGACAATAAACCATGGCAGATGCTCTCTGTTAACCCCACACCCTCCCCACTAGGAAAGGTAATAGGGGGAAAAGGGAGAGAGACAAGCTGGAAAAGTTAAAAATGCTTTACTAATGCTACCAATAAATACAGAAAAAAATACAAAATATACAAAATCAATCTTGAATTTCCTGGGGTAGTGCAGTGGTGGAGCTGGCATTGCTCCAGCGACTGCACGGCAGGCACCCAGAAGTCCTGGGCTGGACTCCGCAGCAAACTGGAACTGGATTCGGGGATGCAGGGTCTGGAACCAGGCCTTTGATCACAGGCACGACAGGCATTGTCCTCTTCAGATGCTGGCCGTAGTCAAAGAGAGTGAGACCCTTGTGACCTCCCACTTTTATAGGGTGTATGACATGTATGGGATGGAATACTTAGTTGGTCAATTTTAGTCACCTGTTCTGCCTACCCCTCCTTGGAAATACACCCCTTTCACTTACGGGGTGTGTAAAATTTACCAATAACCTTGGCTGCCATAGCAATAAGTCGAAACCTGGGCCTCTTCTGCATACCATTGCTACCGTTATCAGCTCTGGAGTGAACAGTATCTGAAGGCAGGCAGCCAAATTCAGAAAAGTGCAGTTACTTAGAAGAACTTAGCTGAAAGGAAAATTCATTAAAAGATAAACTGGTCTTGTTTTAAACAAAACCAGGACATTAACCGATCAGTTTAATACATAGACTGATAATTCTCAGTTTTCTATTAAAAAGTTTTCTATAAAAAAGTTTTGACATTAAAAACTTTTTCAATAATTTTTGTCCTTGTTTATCTCTGGGTTTGATAATTTTTGTCACGAGACCTAAATGGAATCCCACCTTAGTTTTACCACTGCATGAATAACTAGAACATACCTGTGTGACTTCTATCAGAACAGAAGTCACAATTTTTTACCTTTGGCGTTGGGCTTTCACATACATCAGTGACTAGTGTTGCTGAAGAAGTCATATAGCTATTTTGGCTAGGTGAAACTACAAAAATCTCAAAATTCTTGCTCTCTTTAAAGATAGTCACATAGTTTAAGGCATCTAAATCAAGATCACATACACTTAATAAGATGACAACATATGCAGAAAATCAGCAATTTGCTAAATCACAGTTTGTTTGCCAAATCAGTAGTTCTCTGGAGGACTGCCATCCCAAACCCAGAGGATGTAAAAAGCAAATTATTTCTGCTTTTTAAAGAATGACAAAATGTTGTCAGACCATAAGATACATGAAAAAATACTGCAAGATGCTCAGTTTACTGAAACTTTCTGAAACAGTGCAGTGCGGATGAGAGGGCAGATTTTGGCTTAGGATCAGGTAATATATTCTACTGAAACAATCAGCTGACATGCAAAAAAAAGCCTGAAAAACCTGTAGGATTAATAACGTAATATACACGTTTCCCATGACCTCAGTTTTCAAATTCAGAATAATTAATGATAATGAAAAGTGTTCCCAAGCTCAGGTCAAGACATGTTGAAATGCTGGTAACTACTAATGCTTCCTATATTTTATTTGACCTTTCTTACCACTGGAAGTTACTAATTTTTATTTATTTATTTCTTTATTTGAGAAAAATGGCAGGGCAATGAAAGCCAGTGGGTCTTTAGGAAAAAAAAAATCTATAGGAGGGAAAAACTAAACTTTCCAAGATTCTAGGCTATTTCTTTATTACCATGCATCACACCTATGATTGGATTGGATTTTAGCAGCATAGTATTGACTCCTGTTCTCTTAATTGCATGCAGCTATGAAATGAAAACTTACAACAGAACATGATTTATATATGACACAATAGAACAAGATTCTATTCTGCTTCTGTTTGTGCTATTTGAAGGAAGAAGATTGTAGGGTCCCAAAATTATTGTTAGCCTTGTTAATCACTTTGAAAGCAAAGTAGTTGAAATAAAGATAGCCAAATCTGTTCCTTTATGAAAGTGTAATACGACAGAAAATAATTTCCTTGTCAAATACTATTTCAGTTTATATTATGCGATTAGATTTGCAATAAACTGCATGGTTGATAATGTCACTTATAACACTAATCCTGGAAGAAGTAATAGTGTACTTTTCAGCTCCCTGATGCCAATGGGCTGAAAGCAACCTGCCATGGAGCAGCTGATTACTCAATGAAGCATTGCACCTGTGCAACTGAAAACAGGTTTTGGCAAGTTCTCATTCATATTTTTTAAATTTTACTCCAAACTACATAACAAGTTTAGCTCTAGTCTACGTGTATTAATATTCCAAATGCTTGGCTCATTAGTCTAATCAAATGATGGAAGGACCACACAAATGTATGGGTTGTTCAGCAGCCCTGACCTCACTCATTCACATGGATGTAATAGCTCTGCCGCTCACTCATGCATAGAAACTATCATAGAACCAAACAATGATGTGCTCATTCATTCACTTGATTAGTTAGTCACTGTTTCACTTGCTTGGTTGCCTCAGTCCTTCATACTTACAGACTTAGAATCTCATCTTGTTTTCCTGTTGAGTAGTGCTAATTAAAATTCACTTAAGACCCACATAGATGGACAAAATCAGAATTACACCCTCAGTCTAACAGATACTAAACTTCATTAAACAATCTCTCAGTGTGACTTAGAGGTATTTTACTGTCTTAAGTGGAAATTTAGTGCCACACAGGTCTTGCCTAGTTTTCTCTTTTTCTCCTCTTTACATTTCGTGTTTTGAAAGCAAAAAATGTGATTCTGCCCTGGGTATTATTTAAGTAAGTATTATTGAAAGCAAAATGTGGCCTTTTGCACCTAAATAATAGACAAGGTTTTAACACTCATGTAGTTGCCAACAATCTATCCTTCATAAAACATTTCTCAGCATCAGTCTGTGCAGACACTCATTTGTTTCAAAATTTTCTTTCCTCAAGACCAGTTTCCTTAATTTCTCTTGATGGTGTGTTTCATACCAAGTGTTAAGGCTTCAGAGAGGAAAGTATTATGTAACATTTTCCAATTGTTAAACCAATTGCCTTTTTTATCGTAATATATGAGTTTGGTACACATTCAAATTGGTGATTCTTTACACTATGCATCTGACCAGCATATTCAATTGACACCTGAAATGTAATGTTGTCTGCCCATCTCATGGCCAAGTCTTACATCACTGCATGACTGATGTTAATGTACAGGTCTGTCTTTATTTGTACATACACATAAATCACTGCAATGGTGATCCTTTCTGCCATAAAGCACAAACAACTCTTACCATCTACTGATTTTAGAAATAAAACATCATTTTCCCAGTAATAGTTTCACATATCAGCAATAGAGTGATTTTTGGTTTTACCATTTTGATCTTCAGAGATATGTATATAAAGAACCACATTTTTCACAAAAGACTGCCAAATAACTAGAAAGTAAACTCATTGACACAATGTCACAGCAGTGAGTGTGTCTGAGTAATCCTCTTTTAAAATTTGCATTTATTTGTGAATGTTTTCATGGAGGTCTGGGAAAACAAAAAGCCAGGGGTGCTGGAAGGCTTTGCCGTTCATTGTTGGAAGGGACCAGCATCTCAACTCACTCCAGGCTCTCCAAAAATATGCAAACAAGGAAGCAGAACTGGGCAGCAATGTGGTATAATCCTGGACTTGAGAGAAGCTTTCTGCAACCCATGCCCAAGGGATGAAATTTGGAATAAACGATCATTTGAAAAGGCTCCTGCATCATGAGAAATGCTAACACAACTCTGAAGCATCTTCAAATAGGATACATATTTTGTACTTCATATATCTCCATAAATCTTTCTGAAGAACATCTTATTTTTATGGCTTGCACTAGACAAAGTTTATTTAATGACAGGATGAGTACAATAATCTTTTTACTTTCAGGGTAGTCTTTACCATACATCTTCTGAAATTTACCTTTTTTTGACAATATAATTTACTAGTCCTGGAAAGATCTAACAGATTATCAAATAATCCTGGTCTCCTCCAGACAGAGAGCTTGTCACACAAAGACTGTGGTGACCCAGACGGCGGCCCTGCCTCGATCTGTGTCTGTTCAGGTCTCTGGCTGCAGGGAGTGCCAGAGGCTGCTGCTGCCAGGGGAGGGAGGCAGCATTCCACCTGTGTGAGGTGTGAGCAGGTGCAAGATCTGCTCAGCATGGTGGTGGAACTCAAGGAGGAGGTCAAGAGACTGAGGACCATCAGGGAGTATGAGAAGGAGATTGACTGGTGGAGAAACTACCTGGCATGCCAGCCAGAAAGGCCCCATGGTGATACCCCCCCAAAAAGTGATGGACCCCCTGCCCTGTCGGGCAGAGGTAGAGGACCAAAAAGAGGAGGAGGGTTGGGAGCAAGTCCCACTTCAGCGTCATGGGCAACCCCAATCCCTACCTGCCTTGCTTCCACAGGTGCCCCTCTGTAATAGGTTTGAGGCCCTGGATCTTGAGGGAGAGGTAGGTGAGGATGTGGTGCAATGCCCCACTATGAGGTCACAAAGGAAGGGTCCGTTGACTCCACACCTCAAGACTGCCTCTGATAAGAAGAAGGGTAATTGTAGTGGGTGATTCCCTTCTGAGAGGGACAGAGGGCCCAATATGCAGAGTTGACCCTCACCATAGGGAAGTGTGCAGTCTACCTGGAGCCCGGATCAGGGACATCACCAGGACACTCCCCAACCTGGTGCACTCAACAGACTACGACCCACTGCTGATCTTCCAGACATGTGGGCAGGAAGCTGCATCCCGTAGTCTGAGGGGAATGAAGAAAGACTTCACGGCCTTGGGACAGTTGGTGAAAGAGTCTGGGGCACAAGTTATTTTCTCTTCCCTCCTTCCATTTTTGGGTGATGACATGAGATGGAATAGAAGGATCCAGTCCATAAAGGCTTGGCTATGAGACTGGTGTTATAGGCAGGGCTTTGATAATGTCTGGTTTTATCAGACACCACAGTAATACATGGAAAAGATTTATCTCACAGGGGCAAAAGGATGCTGGGACAGGAATTAGCAGGGCTCATTTGGAGAGCTTTAAACTAGATTCAAAGGGGGATGGGGATGTAGCTGGGCTTGCACCAGTGGGGCAGCACTCTAGTATTGATGAAGACTGCGAGGCCTCCCACACCCCTAGGGTGAAATCCATGTGCTCAGCTCGCTCCCTGAAATGCCTGTACACCAATGCACGCAGCACGGGGATTAAGCAGGAATTAGAAACCTGGAATGACCTGTTAGGGAACAGTGTAGGGGAAAGGGACGTGGGGGTCCTGGTGGGCAGCAGGATGACCATGAACCAGCACTGTGCCCTTGTGGCCAGGAAGGCCAATGGCATCCTGGGGTGTATTAGAAGGGGGGTGGTTAGTAGGTCGAGAGAGGTTCTCCTTCCCCTCTACTCTGCCCTGGTGAGACCACATCTGGAATATTGTGTCTAGTTCTGGACCCCTCAATTCAAGAAAGACAGGAAAATGCTCGAGAGAGTCCAGCGCAGAGCCACAAAGATGATTAAGGGAGTGGAGCATCTCCCTTATGAGGAAAGGCTGAGGGAGCTGGGTGTCTTTACTTGGAGGAGACTGAGGGGTGACCTCATTAATGTTTATAAATATGTAAAGGGTGAGTGTCAGGAGCATGAAGCCAGGCTCTTCTCTGTGACAACCAATGATAAGACAAGGGGCAATGGGTGCAAACTGGAACACAGGAGGTTCCATTTAAATATGAGAAGAAACTTCTTCACAGTGAGGGTAACAGAACACTGGAACAGGCTGCCCAGGGGGGTTGTGGAGTCTTCTTCTCTGGAGACATTCAAAACCCGCCTGGACACATTCTTCTGTTCCTGCTCCGACAGGGGGATTGGACTAGATGGTCTTTTGAGGTCCCTTCCAATCCCTAACATTCTGGTTTTCTGTGACCTGTAATCCACTTTAGAACTGTCGGTATTCCCAGTCTTCTCTTGTAAAGGCAAGAAGACCAGGAGTTTTTGTTTTTTTTTTTTTAGTTTAATCGAGTTTATGTTGCTAAACCATATTTTCGGTTTTACCTTTATTGATTTACTAACCTTGAGTATGTCAGATCATATGTATATACACATTGCATAATATGCATTACCGTATTTTTTAAAAAGGTAGGTAAGGTCAGTGCCACTGCAAATACCTTCTACTATTTTAGATGTCAAGATTAAGTAATTCTAGGATAGGACAGGACTGCACCTTTACAGAGGAAGAGCTGAAAGTAGACATACTATAAATATCTTAAAGAGAATTGGGAGGAGTAAATAATGCCAAAAATGGAGACCTACGCATGGCTAATTCACACACAGATGGAAGGGTGGCTACATTTGGAGGTAATACTTCTGAGAGGTGAAATTATGAACAGAAGGAAAGGGCATTTACTTTTGTAAACAATCTGACTTACCACTCTATGTATATTGAACTTTGCTGTTTGAAGAAGTACCTTCTGCAGCTGAAAAAGATTTTATTCTAGTCTGTGAACTCTATCTGCTACAGTAATTCAGCCACTGCGATTGCACACTTTTGACACCTCAGAAACAGAATATTCAAACAGAGCTCAGACTTTTAATCTTGGATTTGGCCTGATGGGAGACCATCCATCAACACTGATTGAATGCCCACTTGAACCTTTAAATTTTCAGCTTTTTCTGTCTGGGCAAAATCCTTCACTGTGAGTGACACACCCAGCAGTTTCATACAACTGCACTTCAAAATATGCCTGGAAATGGGGACAGAGCTCTGGAATTTAAGTTCTCAAGCATATGGTTTCATGGTAATTTTGTTACATGAGATCATTTAGACCTTTAAGTGGTTTGAATAGAACAGTAAGTGAAGGTCAGGTAAACAATAAAAAGAAAAGGGAAAAACAAGCAGACAAAGATGGGAAGGTATTTTTCTTACACAACTTAAGCAGCTTCTGTGACCATAAAATAAACAAAAGTAGATTCTTTCAAGTGAAACCATTACCTACAGATAGTTTTTAAAGTCAAATTAATTTCCAACAGAAGCCATAGGAAGTTAGTTAATCCCTTTCACAAATTGAAATGAATGATCACATGCAATTTCTCTGCCTGTTACAAAAAAACTGATAGAAAGCCACTTATATTGCTTCTGTTGTTATATAAAAACAACACTAGACTTCTTTCCAGCAACATTTCTCCTTAGCCAAAAAGATACTATCCTGTATTTGATACAGAGCCATAGTTTGAGTCAATTTTTTGCATCACTGTCACTTCCACCTTTACTTGTCCTGCATCCCCTTCCCTCAAAAAAATCTCCTTGAACTCAGTGTAATAGAGTTGAGGTGGCCCAGCATGCCGAAAGCACTTACCCTTAGCATAAAATACATTACATGCCTTTATCGTGATACATGGGGCAAACATTCAGTGAAAGGTCAGGTAGCTTTCTGTTACTTGGGAAGGTGTGGGGCAGACGTGCTTTTACAGAGCTAAGAGCCAGCTGCATGTGTTACCCTCCACAATATCAGAGGTAGACAGCCCCTAAAGGCCACAAAAATCTGTACATTTTCCTATAAGAGCACTTCATCAGATCTTGGTCATGTTAAGCAATGTACTTATTGTTGTACCTTTTTTTCATGCACACAGCCTATTTAAATGTCATGGTGCACTCGTGTTAGACAATAACTACACTTACACTTGCCACTGTACACTGACTGCACACACCTCTCAGCCCTTTCTGACTATCTGAGTTCCCAGGTACTGGCTCTTGTGACAAGTGCATCAAGTCAAATGGCAACTCCACATCTGGTTGTACAAAAGTCTACAGAAGGAATAACTTCTGCTAGCAGGGGCCCTTTGAGCAGAAATATAAGTACTTTGAGGGAAATGTAAGTACTATGAAGATATTAATGGAAAGTACTATCAATAGTATTGTAAGTACTATTAAGATATTAATGCAAAAACATTCAAAACCATACTTGATCTCAAAATGGTTAGGTACAAAATGCAGTCATTACTTGTTTTAAAAATTTAGCACAAAATAACTGCTTTTTCAATAATAATGTAACAAGAAGCCAACTCTTTAAAAAGGGTCTGTGCTGACTTCTGTGTAATCATTGCAGTGTGTAATAGTTTAATGCTGTTACAGATTTATTGTTTTAGGCTGTGCATACGTTTCCATGTACGTAAACTTTGTGTAAAATCTTACCAAATTCACATGGACTAAAATGCAGAATTTAAGCCACAAAACAAGACAAGGTATCAGTAAAAGTACCGATCAGTGTTAGGAATTGAATGAGCAGTGTGTAGAAGTCATATCTGCCAAAAAGGACATGGAATGTGTTTTAAGGGGAAAAAAAAAAAAAAAAAAAGTACCCCAAACAAACAAAGAAACAAAGACTATGCTTCTAAACAGCCTGCTTGATGAAATATTATATGCAGTGCTAGAGGTTTGCTTGTAGGGGCAGGTATAACAAGGACAGGATGTGCATCTTCTTTCTCTCCTGACCACGGAGCAACTGAGCTCAAAAGCAACCAGACTGAACCTTTCCAGGCTGTGTGGCCGATATGTGAAGTCCACCAGACTGCACCACAAAGGACACCCACCCAAAAGCTGCACACAGCTTCGTTACAGCAAGATCTTGAAGCGCAAATGGAAACAACACCGCAATCAGCAAGTCACACGCTTAACTACAAGAATCAGAGATGCAGATACTGGCCCACCTGCTCAGGGCTACTAACGGTTGGGCAGGGACCTGTGCTTCTTCTTAATGAAGCTGAGTGAACAACGGAAAAACTGGCCAACATTTGTGGTTGTTTCAGGCTAAGGCAGTTCCCTGACTGGTCTTGCTTAATTCCCTCAGCCAAATGGAAGTAATGCCGCATGATTCTGACTGCAAGGAAATCATTAGGGTAATAATGCATAAGGAATAATCTATGCTTTCGAAATACCACTTTATTTGAAATGTCAAAATCTTTAAAAGAAACCACTCATGTATTAATTTTGCTTTATAGCACTGTACCTATTTTTTCCTGTATGGAGCTTGTTGCAACATTAAACTGCTGGGTGCAGAAAAAAACAGCACCTAAAACTCTTCTGGTTGTGTAAGACAGCCTGAACAACTGATCAGAAATGGAGCTCCTTGCTGAGGAGTTCATCACTTTCAGAGACTAGAATGGAGCCTTGGTAGAAAGGTTGTTTTGCTACAGAGCAAAGGAGACAAAGTAACTCAATTCAAAATGTGTTTAATTTTCCAGTAAGCATTACTTTCAGGTACAACAGATGAATAATCTTCTGTACAAGAGAGAAAACCAAAGTGATCTGTGCTGAGGTCTAATTCACAGGGCAAGTTTTACAATATGGATTTTTCCACCTTGTGGCTGATTGTACCACTTATATTAAGTTACCCTATGCTTATTTATCGATGATTATTCATACTTGCTGACTAAAGCCGGGTACCATGAAGTGCAACTATAACAAAATAAATTATGAATCCTAAGTTGTGAATGGATTGGGTAGCCAGTTTGGTGGTGGCAGCCATCTGGGGGCAGAACAGATTCAAATAGTTGAATTTCCAGAAATTACTAGTATTTTGCACATGTGATATTAGGTTGGTGCAAAAATAATTGCAGTTTTGGACTGCGAATTTTAAATCATTAAAACTAGGCTCAAACACATCTTTATTAATCAAAATAAGAACGATTACAATCAACACACTTTTGCCTATGACAAATAAGTTTGTTTATTCCTCTAGTGTAAAAACCTGTGCTTCAGGATTTGATGAACTCTTGGAAAGCATTTTCTCCATCCTGCGGGTTGTGGAAACATTTTCCCTGCAAAAAGTTGTTGAGATGCTTAAAGAAGTGGTAGCTGGTTGGCAAGAGGTCTGGAGCATGAGACAAAACTTCGTAGCCCAATTTGTTCAACTTTTGAAGTGTGGGTTGCGCAACATGTGGTCAGGCATTTGCCATGGAGAAGGATCGGGCCCTTACTGTTGACCAGCGGTGGTTGCAGGTGCTGCAGTTTTCGTTGCATCTATTGATGTGCTGAGCAGACTTCTCAGATGTAATGGTTTTGCTGGGATTCAGAAAGCTGCAGTGGATCAGACCAGCAGCACAGCACCAAACAGTGACCGTGACCTTTTTTTGGTGCAAGTTTGGATTTGGGAAATGCTGTGCAGGTTCTTTGTTCAACCACTGAGCTGGTCATAGACAGCTGTCATATAAAATCCACTTTTCATTGCATGTCACAATCCGATTGAGAAATGGTTCATTTTTGTTGTGTAGGATAAGAGAAGACAACACTTCAAAATGACAGGTTTTTTGGTTTTTTTTTTTTTTTTTTTTTTAATTTTCAGTCATCTCCTGAGGCACCCACTTATCGCGCTTTTTCACCTTTCCCATTTGTTTCAGACGCCGAACAACCACAGCATGGTTGACGTCGAATCCTTCCGCAACTTCTCATGTAGTTCTAAGAGGATCAGCTTTGATGGTTGCTCTCAAGTGGTCATTGTCAACTTCCGATGGCCGGTCACTACGCTCCTCATCTTCAAACCTCTTGTCTCCTTTGCGAAACTTCTTGAATCACCACTGCACTGTACGTTCATTGGCAGTTCCTGGGCCAGATGCATTGCTGATGTTGCAAGTCATCTCCTCTGCTTGACGACCCATTTTAAACTCGAATAAGAAAAGCATTCAAATTTGCTTTTTGTCTAACATAATATCCATAGTCTATAATAAATATAAAATAAACAGCAAGTAATAAGTCAGTAGCAAAAAAAAAACATCAAGCCAGAAAAGTGCATTAAAATGATGTATAACATAATCACATTTATTTAAGAACGTATTCCAATATCATACGGCAAATTTCAGCAATGCAAAAACTGAAATTATTCTTGCACCAACCTAATAATTTAAAGAGAATATTTTCAATTGTCAGCCATTCCACTGGAATGAAAGAAAGTGTATGGCAATTTACCACACTCTGACATGTAACCGTAAGAGGTGATAATTTCTGCTGCACCTTTTTTGCTATTAACTCACAAAAAACCCCAGACTTAAAAATAAAAATAAGTTACTAGTAGAAACCTCTTTTCAAGGCCATGAAGTAAATTGAGAACACACGGTATAGGAGTGCCCACTCTTCAGACTTTATTGCAAGTTTAATATGTGATGAAGTTTGGAAATTTTAAGGACTTATACACAGAAAGACAGAATATAAAAGCACACAAGAACATCACCTTTAAGTAGAAGAACAGAGAGCCTCATTTGACATGAAAGCCAACTGCATGATTTTGGAATGAGGTTGCATTTGTGATTTATTTCCCCTCCAAGTGACTTTTATCACACAGGACCTCATTACTGTGGACGCTCCTTATTTTTTGAGCTTTGACCCTGAAGATGTACCAAAGCATTTGCAACAGAAAAAGGATCTGCTATTTGGTAAGGAAGGATGATGGGAATATACTGGAAGTGATGATGTGGCTGATGCTCCAGTGCACCTTGGAAACAGCACTTGGTGCAGGACAGACAGGAAAGGGATACGGTCACAAAGGAAGGCCAAAGTACTAGCCAGAAAACTTATAGTCACAATTTTATTTTTCACTGCTGAAGACGAATAAAGGCTGGATTGGCCCAAGAGCAGGACGACAATGGACTAAAGGAGCATGAATCTTCAATTTTAAACACAACCTTGGCAACAGGAATGATGAGCATGGCTCACAGATTAAAAACGAGGGAGAAGGATAGCAATGTTAGAGGCTGGAGACAGCAGGTAACAAGCAACATGACCCAAGCCTGATGTGGAGTAGACACCTTGCTGCTGCTGCTCTGTTACGGCTCCCACGACAGGGTTGGGCAGGGTTTTGAAAGCAGGGAAAAAGCCAAGAGAAACAGCATGATGCACAATAAAAAGGGCAGATGCCGGTAAAGTTTGGGCAAGCAAAGGTCAAACGAGACAAAACGAAGGCGCGCCACGCGGCTCTGGAAAGTGACTCAGCCAGCCGACATCCGCCGGGTGCGCAGGCTGGGGCCCCGGGGAGGAGCGCGGCCGCCCGACCGGGGGTGTGCGGGGGCTCGCAGGCTGCCGCAGCCCACCCTCGGCTCTTTCGTTGTGGTGCCGTGAGCTCCCGGCGGACGCCGAGGCGGGCGGCGGGCGAGCCGGAGGGCGAGCCGGCGAGAGCCGCCCTGAGCGGCAGGAAAGCAACAGGCGGGGAAGCTGCGGGGAAGCGCCCGCCCGACCGCTGCCGCTCACACAGACTTTCCCGCCCTCCTGCCTGGCGAGCCCCGCGCCCCTCCCACAGGGCTGCCCACCCCCGCTCGCGCGCCGGCGGGACTGTTAAAACCGTTACGGCTCTCACTTTCGAACTGATTCAAACTCGGCGAGCAGCGCGGCCCCTCCCCGGGCTGCGCCGCGCTGCCTCCCGATGCCCGCCAATCCTCTCTCCTCCCTCCTCCCTTCCCACCCTCCACGTGAGGCGGCGGAGAGTTTCAAGCCTCTGCGGCCCGGTGTGCGCCGGCCCCGTCCCCACTCTGGTGAAGGGGGAGCCGGGGCACCGGAGACGCGAGGCCGGGCCGGCGGGCGGGCGGAGGACAAGGCGAAGCACGAGCCCCGCGGGCAGCGCGAGAACAAAGAACTCTCCCGCCCGCCTCCGCCACCCCCCCGCACGTGGGGAGAGGGCTCCCGCCCCTCGCCCCGCCCACCGTCGCGCCTGATTGGCGAGGAGGGCTCTGTCCGCGTCCATCCAATCGAGGCGGTGCTCAGCGCTCGCCAATGAGCGCGATGCCGATTGGGCCGCCGCGTTTGGCGCTCGGTCCGGGAGGGTGAATCCGGCAGCCGGAGGCTGAGGGGAGGGAGAGCGAGCGAGCGGCGCGGCGCGGAGCTGAGGGCGGCAGCGGCGGCGACCGGGCGGCAGCGCGAGGCCGGGGCCGCCGGGCGGGTGAGTGAGTGAACGAGCGAGCGACACCTCGCGGGCTTGAGGCGTTGGCACTGCGAACGGCTATTTATAACCGGCTCTCTTTGTAGTGGGGGGAGGGGAGGAGGGCGCAGAGGGAGGGAATGGGGCGGCAGAGGGGCGCCGGCTCCCGAGGAGCAGTCTCCTCCCGTCCCGTTCCCGCGGGCGCAGCGAGAGGCGCGGGGGGCGCCGGCGGCGAGACGCGCGCTCCCGGCCGGTGACAGCTGAAGGGAGAGACATGGAGTCTGAAGTGCCCTTTGTCTAAGTTGGCTCCGTCCAGCCCGGCCGGCGGTTCGTGTTCCGACCCCAGCTCGGCGGAGCGCAGACCCAGGCAGGAGGCTTAGCTCGTCGTTCCCCGCTCCGAGGGTGGGAGACGGCGGCGGGAGGGGGCCAGCGTTGCGAAGGGAGCGGGAGAACGGGGAAGACTCGGCGGTTTCCTTCCCCTCCTCCCCGTTCCTGCTGACTGCATGCGGCGGCGGCTGTTTCAGGCGCGGTTTGATTGAAGGGGTGGAGGGGACGCATGTGTGTGCCCACTATTCACACGGCGAGTTCTCGGAGTGCCCGGCGGAGGAGCCAGTGTACCCCGGGTGACCAGCGTGGCACATGGCTCTCCCCCGCTGAGGCGGGCTCCCGGGAGGCTCGGACAGGTCCACCCCGGGCTGAGGCGTGCTCAGCCCCCCCGGAAGCGGGGCGAGCCGGGCGGGGAGTCTGAGCGTGGCCCGGGCCGCCCACCCGCACCCCGCTGCCCTGGAAACTGGTTTTGGGGCTCGCCGCCTTTCGGGCTCCCGGTCTTGGGGAGGGTTCGCGGTTCAGGGAGGGAGTTTAAGAGAGGGAGAGGATAAATCACTCATGCGGCGGCTCCGGCGAACTTTCTAATCGTTAAGGGCACTGTATAGTCCTGATTTACCAGAGCACTGCAATAAAGTTCATAGGGAGCTGGAAATTCTGTTTTTTGGATCTAATGTCGCTAAGCACAGGTATACAGAGCGCTCTGTAAAACAAGGGTATCAGAGAAGGTGTGGAGGAGAGTACTGGGCAGAGCTGTCCCTGAGCAACAAATGTATGACTGAATAAAGTAATCGGTGTGTTGCGGCATCATGCGTATGTGTTCGACAGTAACAGGTATTCATGGCGATTCAGAAATAGTTGTTAGCAGACAAAATAAAAGCAGTCTATACATAGATGCAGCAGGAATGGGATAATAAACTTGTACATTGCGATACTTATTTCTAACTTACGAAGCACTATCCTTATTTTATTGAGCTAAAGAAAAGGTGTGTGATTTTTTTTTTTTTAATTATGGAGCTGAAAGTTCAGATTTTTGATCTCTGACAGCTTGTAACAGTTTGAAAAAGGTTCCAGGATTGGTTTGTCTTTAAGTCTAGCAACTGTGGTTTCAGCTCTTATGAGTTTAGTTCTTACTAATACAGATTTCAGTGAAGAGTTTTACCAGCATTTTTAGTGTAATCTTCACTTCTAAAATGGGTTTTCCTCATAGAAAGGTTCATTTTTTTTAGGGGTTGGCATGTTCAGATTCTTTATGTGACTTATCAATTTAAAAGGTCATTCTTTCTTTGTCCCCAGTCTATATCAAATTCAGAGTCTGGGTAATGTTTGTTTGTGGTAACAATAAAGGATCTTCAGAAGGGTGAGTATTACTTGTACATAGTGTGCTATAACTACTCTCACTTTAGATTATTAAAATGTGAATATTTAAGATATATAGAGTCTTTCAGAGAGCATATTTCCAGATCTAGAGAGTCTTTCAGAAAGCATGCTTCCAGTATTTTAGGAGATATGACTCAAAAGTTTTGTGTGACGTGTGGAATGTTTTTAACTTTGAAATCTAGTGCTTTATGAAGTACTGGCTTTAAGATTGTTACATTTTGGGTTGTGGAGTTTCCTTTACGGGAAAAAAAAAAAAAAAAAAAAAAGAGAGAGGAAAAATAGTTGTGTTTTATTTTTTTTCTTCTTCTGTCTATGTGAGGAATGAAGTAACAAAGTTAATCAACCTGTAGAGAAATCTGTGACAGTAAGATGTTCTATGAGATACCAACAGCTATTTTCATCTGGAACTTAAAAGAATTCAAGATTCTAATTTAGGAAAAAAAGTGGGGGGGAAAAAACTTTTTCAGTGATTTTTTTTTTTTACTATGTAGTTTCACCCTGAAAAGAGACAGATGTCGTCAAAAGGTTGTAAAATGTCATTCTCGGTTTAAAATGAGCTAAAGTGGCAGTGTGCAAACTTAGACCAGAAACTTGAAATTCAAGCTCAATTTTTTTTTTTTTTCCTTGCTGTATTTTTTCCCTCTCTTGCTAGAATGGCCAGCAAGCAGAAATATGGTGTTTTTATTGAAGATACATATTCAAATGGATTTTTGTTTGTTCTGTGACATTGCAGCATTCATAGGTTAAATGTAAATATATTTCGCAGTTCTGCTTACCTGCAAAGAAACTTTGGTTTAGTGAGACGGGAATTTTTGTGGTGTATGATTGAATGCACTAACTGTATTATATAGAAAGAGCGCAAGCTATCTGCTGCTTTCTGTAAAGAGACTTATGTCAGAATAACATACATCTGACATTTAGCACACTCCAACAATATTCCCAGGAAAGATGGTGCACTCTAAAATTCTTCTCAAAGTTAGTAAAAAAAAAAAAAAAAAGTTATTGTCAAAATTCGCAAGAAGATTCTGCTTCTTTAGCTGTATATACCATGTATGCATTTTAATAAGTTCACAGTTACAATGTTAACAATTTTAGATGACAGTACTATGTTCATATGATTGACCAGTGAGAGTTAATATTTAAAATGGCTGCACTAATGACAGAAGGCATATTTAATAAATATTTGCTTTATGTTGCATTTGAGTGGAAGTGCTTTGGGAAATTTTAGTGTCACCTGGAATCTGAAAGTTCTGCAATTCTACTGTTAATGCATATAGATGCATCTTGGCTAACGTGAGGAGAAGTTATCTGTGAAACTTAAGGGGGAATAGAGTTTTCTTCAGCAGGGATGCTGAAAATCTCAGGAACAGGAACTGGTCTCTGCTAAGCAAGGAAGTTTACTGAATTAAGTAGGTCATCTTTAGAATTACCTATTCAAGCAAAATTCACTTCACTAGATTAAAAACATGGAGGAAATGTACTATGTACTGTAAATCTAATTCTTAATGATTTGATGAAGTATTTGAATAATACATTAGGAAACAAGACTGCTGCTAACAGAAGCTGAAGAACAGTAACGGGAGGTTTACTTTAATGTTAAAGCTGCTACCCACCTTCTGTTTATACTGTCAGCAAAGTCTGTGGATAGCAGTGCTGGGCTCCTGGAAATGGTATCTGATTGAAGACAGACTCTGTCTGTATCTATAAATTTATAAATGTAGCTGTACATTTAGTATCTATCTCTATGACTTGTACAACTGTTCTAGAATGGCTAAGTCAATCTTTAAATGGATGAGTTACTTCGGTACTGACATAGTTTATGTGATAAATTCAGTAAAGTAACTATGTCTGAGAGGAAGAAAGGTGACACAAGGAAAAACCTTGTATAAAATGGATGCAAAAGAAGGAGAGGTGTTTCACAGGGGAATAATAAAAACATTGGTTACAAGTTAGACTGCTTGGGTTTGGTTTTTAGGTCTGAGTATATGCTCAAGAGTTTTGTTGAACTAAGGATTAAAAGGAAAACAATGTACAGAATTATGAAATAGATATTTTACCCGTTCTCACAGAAATTAAAGACTTTGGGATGATGCTGTGTATGTCTGCTTATGGATGGGGTGAAACTAGAGAGTGAAATTTGTTGAAAGAGAGAATAGGTTCCACTGAGATCCAAGCAAGAAACAGTGAAGTTTTCAAAAACATGTTAGTGACAATGCTGTGTTCTGTAACTGATAATAGTAGGTAGTTTGAATGTTACAGGCTTTTTCTCATTGTAGTCCTAGATTTCCACTAAGATGTGTCAGACTGTAGTCTTGAAGTCTGGATCCTCAGTGAAACAGAGAAAACTGCCTCCAACGTTATAGTCAGAATATATAAATTAAAAAGATAAAGTAAAACTAGTAAACATGGGTTGAGGCAACTCTTGAGAAGAAGAGTGCAAAGTAGAAATATAATTTGTATATAATACTGAGAAATTAAGCTTCTTTTTAAAATAGTGGAAAAAGAAAGGAATTATTAAATATATATGAATTATTTAACCACAGACTTGTAAATTGACAGTCATTTAAAAATTATTGTGAGAGAAAAGGATGTATTTTAACATCCCTGCTGTGTCCAGAAAAAATTATAAACAAACAACAACTCCCCATCACAGATTAATGTGGGTCAGGCCCTTATTTTAGGAATCTTTTGGCTGATGTCTGTATAGAGGATGTTTCAGTAATTGTGTCTTTTGCTCAATTTGTCAAAAATGCTGTTGTCTTGGGAAGATTTAAAATGCATTCTGTGCTTCCTTTCTAATGGTAAAATCAGTAATGCTTTTAAGGTGAGAAGGCCATTTGGAAATCTAGACAGATACTGTGCATATTTGGAACACTGTAGATAAAAATAATGATGTAATGATGTGAGTGGATCAGTGCAGTATTGTCATTTGCTTGAAAATGTGATATAGTACTTCCAAAACTTCTAATTTGGATATATACAATTTCATCAATAAATGAGGTAAAAATGACACCTTACTGTGTACAAATAAAGACTTCCTTGATATTCAATTGCAGAAGAGCTTGAGAATTTGCTTTTAGCTTTATTTTTTTATATATGCATATGGTGCCTGATTAAATGATGTTGTATGTGTAATTATGCAAGCAAAGTAGTACAAATTGCAGTCTGCATTCTGGGATTTCTAAGATGTGAACTGAAATTAAGTCCTTCAAGGGGGTATGATTTCCTTATACTCTTAAATTATTTTTTAATCTAGAACCAGGGCTATTTCCCTTGACAATTTTTGTTGTGTCTGACTCCTTCCCATTCTGCCTTTGATGAGATTGATTCAGTTTTTCCTGCCATGCATTCTCTTTTCACAGCCTGTGTGTTTGCTTTAAATCAGATGTAATCTAAAGAAGCAAAGCCTTTCAAGGGAAGGAAACTCAAATCTTAACACTCATATAGAGATTTTTTTATTTTTTTTTTTTAATGTGAGCTGCTTTCCTCTTTGTGTTCTTTAGCGTGAGTAAATTTGACAAGCTTTATATTTTTGTGTGTAGTTGTCTGGCTTCATTTTTTACTAGTAAGATAAAAAATTCTAGAGATAGAATTCAGTTTGCTTCTGTCAGAAATCAGGCAGATGTGTGTTACAGATGCTTGATATGCCTGTGAAGCTACACCACGGCAAATGGTTTGAAGTCATTAGGTTATTGTTGTCTCTTTTTTAATGATACAATTTATAGCTGTGGGCAGCATAGAATTAGTCCTTTGCGATAACTTCTTCCAGCTATATGTTTGTGCCATGTTTCTAGTGAGTATTTATTACTAATGTATGTAGTGCAAAGTTAAATCCACTGTTTAGCTATTAGAAGAAGAGATTGACTATGTTGTTTTATTCTTAAAACAGCTTAACCATTATTGGTATTCAATCCATCATTGCTTTGACCAAATCCTTTGAATATGTAATTCCCTTCCACAGCCTAAGAGAGCCGAGTTTTTCACTGAAGGGTATGGGGTATTGGGGGTTTGTTTGCTGTTTCTTTGTTTTGGCTCAGATTTTTTATTCTGTTTTTAAGATAAACTGTTTCTCATTCATTTTCTCCATTAAATCAAGCTTCCGGGAAAGTAGTCTCTCTGTTTTTTCCCTTTGTAAGCAACACAGTCTAACGTGTTGATGGTTTCATCCCCATATACCTTATAGAATAGGGATGCCATACAGTAGACCCAGTTATTTTGAGGGCTTTAACATGAGAGCTGTGTCAATAACTCTTATTGTTGCTCTCATCATTTGAAGTTCACTTTGGAATTTTTCAGACAATTGGCAAATACCTGTTCAGCTCCAAAATCTGTTAGGCTGTTCTACAATAAATTCTGCATACATAAATGCGTAAAGTCCCTCAAAGTTTAGGCCTTTTGCCTATGCAGGGAAAGAAGTATGGAATAGCTATTCAACCACTCGATCCTTATGTGGCAGGGCTTTTTTTCCAATATGCTTTTGTGTGTATGGATTGAGCTGAAGAACCTGTGGCTATTTTAGACTGTTTAGAGTAAAAAAGGTGTGTCCACAAAACAAGTTTGGGTGAAATAGTCAGTGCACTTCAAATTCACACCCTAAATTATTTTGCCTGTGGAGACATGCCTTTAGTGTTCCCAGCAAGTGTTACTTTTTCTGCCAGATTTACCCAGGCTATCAAAATGCTAAATTTTAAGAGACGGAGGGGTTAGGCAACAGAGGTTATGTGGAATGTGTGTGGAAGTCATCTAACTCCTCTGGGTGTCTGCGAATTAATCTGGAGAAATTCAGAGGTATGCGTTTGAACAACATGAAGGTGAAGTTCAAATTTTATGCATAAAGCTTTTACTTTCTCATGACAAGTAGCCAGGCTTGGTCTTACGTAAGAAATGTGGGATGATTTTAGTGGTGATTTGTAAAAAGCATGATCAAAATCAGGCTTGAAATTTTTCTTGCTGTTCTGCTGTTTGGAGTTTTAAAATGTTTTATTTAGTTTTTGATCCAAATAGTCTTACTCACACATGCAAACATGGTGTTTATACATGCAGATATCCAAGTAAAAAGTAAAGTGTTGCATTATCTGCTGCACAGTGTTTTGCTGATGTTCCCCAAATTGAAGTGATTTCAGTTGATTTTCAGTTAGTGCCAGTTTTGGTTTGATCTTTAATATAAAATACTTGGTTATGATTTCCCTATTCTCCTTCCCTCTCTTCCCCAGCCAAGCAGATGAGTATGTGAACTTGTTATTTTTATTTCCAAACCAGTATTTTTCTAAAAGTATCAGATGTTGAAATGTTCTAGAAGAAAGCAATAATATAAGTAAATCAGAAAGTTTTTCTTTGAAATGGTTACTTTTACTCCTTATGTAGTATTCAGTAATTATTTCATGTCTGGTTTGTTTCTCTAAATCCTGAAGCTGTAGGGACACAGAGAAAGAACTGGATTTTTGAAGGGAAGAATACTTTTGCGAGTTGGAGGCTTGCATATACAGACTGATTGAAGACTCTAATAAGGATTTATCTTTTAATGACTGTCTGAAAACAAATTTTACTACTTTTTTTTTTTGTTGTTCTACTCTTGTTTGTGTAAGGAAATATATTTGAAATCTGATTATTTGTATTGAAATATCATTTTGTTATTAACAGACATTCTCTACTGAAGAGAATGAAGCTCTGAGAAGTACCCATACCATTGTTTCTTGAAGAGTAAATGTTCTAAATGAAAGATTCCTTCTTTATGGTTGGTAGAAAATCTGAAATAAGCCTGTTTTCTAGAACAGTTCTGCTCTTGGATCTTACTCAGGTACATAATGTTTTATCAATGTATAGTTAGTGTCAAAAACTTTTTTTCCTTTTTTCCTTTAAATTTTTGAATCAGATTGATTAAAATTATTTTAGCTATTAAGAACCACAGACCACTTTGGCTATATTTTCTGAAATACTTCTGGAAGGTTTGAATTATTTATAAACTCTTGAGTTGCAAAGTTTTTAGCATGCTGGCAGATAGGGTAAGAAATCATGAATATCTGGTAGTTGCTTTGCTTTGGTAGTTTTCTAATCCAGAAAAAAAAAAAACATTCTAATGTAAAACCAGCAAGATGATAAATTAAGATTTCACATGTTTTTCCAGGAAGAAAAAGGGAGTAGAGGCACATTTCCTTCTCTTTAATATCCAAGAGCTGCTTGACTTCTCATTCTTCTCTTTCCTTTCTTGACTTTTGTAAAGAGCTGGAGTTAGTAATGTCTGCCTTATCAGTTTATAATAGTGGTAGAAACTCCTGAAAAGAATATTCAAGCAATGTAGTGTTGAACTATTTGTGTGAATTAACTGTTTGGGGAGAAAGCAAGAAATAAAATATTTTGGGAGACTTTTTTTTTTTTTTTTTTTTTTTTTGGTAATTAAATCAGGTGGGGAGCATGATTGAAGAAAATGTGAGTTCTGTGAGCCCTAGAGTTGACTTGTTTCCCTCCTGTCTTGTTTGTCAGCAACTGAACTGCTCTCATTAACTATGTGAAGTGAGCATTTGATAAAAGTGGTATGAATTAATGTATTCAGCACATGCAGAAATTGATCTGCAGGCTTAGGTATTTAGTACATAGACAGGGAGCTGAAACTTGAATGTCTAAGGCCAGAGTTTAGTGTCTTTAGATGGGGACAGAGTGGCTGGATGCTCACTTTTCTTCATTTGAATAAGCAAAGATATTTTCAGCCAGAGAATTTCCTTACTTCTGCCAGTGTCTGACTGCAAAAATGCTCATGCTGTCAGGAGGGAAATCATAGCACGGTTTCAGGAACGAGTGGCAGGTAGAAGTGCTTCTTTTTATAGCAATGCCAGCATAAAGTAAGGGTGATGCTTGAAAGTCCAATCTGTTTGGTCCTCCATGCAGTTTTTGTCTGGTATGTTTGGGCAGTAATGAGAAACTGTCTTTGAAGAGACTAATTTAACAGTTAAAAACAGTCTAGAAACAATAATTCATAAAGAAAAGTAGATGTGCTCAAGGCAAGCAGAAGTCAGGAGTTAAGTATAGGGAGTGAAACCCTATCCTACCAAATCTGGAAATTGGACAGAAGGTTAGAATTCCTAATAGCTAAGATAGGAGCATTCTATAGCAAAATCTAGGGGTACAATGCAGAATTGTAGTAGTGTATGTAATTATGTTACGTACTGGAGCAGAGAGCAGATATGGCAGTGAGTCTTCTGAATTGTGGTTAGCTGCAATGGCATTACTTGGGCAGGGGTCTGCTGCTGTTGGTACATCAGTGTCTGCAGCCCTAAGTGGTGTTTCTCCCTAGTAATTGGTTTTTATTTTTCATGACTTTCCTGTTGTTGTTTTTTGGGATTTTTTTTTTAAATATATATAATGTGAATTCACACTGCAGCTTTTCACAATGCCATGACACTTGCAGTCATTCATGAATCTGTTGCAGAAAACATACATAACTTAGTTATCTGTAAGCCATGTCACGTTTGATTTATGTTTGCCATTTGCATCTAAGTTTCTGTAGAGGATGTATGCAGAAGGATACAACAGCCTTGTTATCATAGGAGAGCTGAAAATCAGCCATTTAGAGGGAATTCTGATTACAGATGCAAGGTATTGCCTATGTTATAATTTGGTAACCACTCCAAATATTTTTAGTTTGGGGAATAATACTGCAAATAAAAATATAGTCATTACAATTAATAAGTTAATTTGGTAGTAGTACTACTGCAAATAAATAGTTTAATTGGATTAAGTATGTCATGAAACTGTAGTCTTAGTTCACTGGTAGCTGTTCATACAGCTGTAAGATAAAAGGGTGTATACAGTTATTTTGTTTATGATAGACATGTTGATCAAAGTAGTATGTGGTGACCAGATATGAATTTGCTACAAAATGTTGATTTAAAGTTTTTTTTTTTAAAGCCTCTTTTGAAATAAGCTGAAATTCTTAATCCAAAGATACAGAAAAGCATCTCAATAGTCTCAAATATCCTGAAGTGTCAATTGGGAGCTATTAACTTAAGAAGCTGCTGGGATAGTAACAAGGCTGAAGAAAAACATTGTGCTTGGAAAGAAATAACTGCAGAGGCATGTTATTCGAGTGTCAGGGAAGCAGGTCATAGAATAGTTGTGTATTGTGAACATGTGTATTGCTGACTTGCATATGTGTATCTTCTAGAGTGTGTTTAATTTACTTAAAAATGAAAAAGGTGGAACTGAAGTCTGAAGAAAAACAAACAAAAAGAACCAAACCGAACAAAAGAAAACACCAAACCCCCCAAGCAAACAAACAAAAAACCAAAACACAACCAACCATTAATGCTGCGGGGTAGAGATCAGGCCTCTGTTTTTCTTTGCACCAAGTGCAAAGCAAAGCTGTAGTCACTTAAACAACAGCAAGCAAAAGGTCTGAGTGACACTTCAAAGGCATGAAGGTTGGGCTATAAGAGAAACAGAACCCCATTAGGATAAGAAGACAACTAATTTGAAAAAAAAGCCCTCTTTATTTTAAACGTAATGGTAAGTTTATAGCAAGTATGTAGCATTTTAGTTAGACTACATTTTTAATTAGTGAAGAACTTACAGATCTGTCCTTTTTAATTATGATTTCTAAGAGACAGACATGAAGGTTCCAACTGTACTGCTGAGCAGAGAAAGCCTCTTTCAAATGAACGAACTGGATAGTAGTGGGAAGGAGTGCGTGAACTGACTAGTTGATAGAATTATTAGAGTTGCTAAAGGAAGACTGTAAAATAACAAATATTTCTACTGATTAGAACAATCAGTGATTACACACCAAAGAGTTCAGTCTGATTAAACTCTTATGCATTTTAATTCACAAATTCTCGTTCCCTTGATAGTAGTAGTGTATTCCAAATTGTACCTGTAGCTGATTGAGATACCAAGAATTTTAGAACAGAGTGGTGATTGTTTTCATCTTCTGAAATATTAAACTGGAATTTAAAAGCCAAGCAAACTCCATAGCATCAGCCTTAAAAATAGCATGGTCCTTGGTTTTGAGATGGCTGGCCTAGTTCAGAGTTGTATTGACTTGTAGAATAGTTTAGGTTGGCAGGTACATCTAGAAATCATGTGATCCAGTCTCCGGCTCAGGCAAGGCCAACACTGAAATTGTCTTTTCTAGACCACTTTTGAACTGCTTTCAAGACTGGAGATTCTAGCATGTTTCTGCTTGATGCATTCCTATGCACGCTCCTGGTGAAGAATTTTTTTCCCATATTGATATGAAAACTCTTTCTGTGTTTTGTCTGTTGCCTCTTGCACTTTGATTTTGAATAGATAAATATATCTCAGTAGAAGAGCTAGAATAGTGCTCAACTTCTGTGGTCACCTGGGTTTAGGTCTCATTTGTGTAAGAAAGCAAGCTGTTCAGGGAAGTAGGTCTTTTATGTATTGGTTGAAATTCTTGAAGTGACTCATCCAAATTTGATAAGGCCCAGAAACAGGCAAAACCATGACACACATTTTTAAACAGACTGTTTAGGAGTTCAGGATCCTACATGTCATATTCTTAAATAATTTTATTAAGAATAAATGGAACATGCCTTGAAGTCTTAGACTTGTACTAATAATAGGAAATGGAAAATAACCATTGTTAACCATTTATTTGAATGCATGCAGTTGTTGTGAGTGGCTGTGTTGGTATATATGAGGCAGAACTGAATTGAACAAACCTACACTAGATTTTAATTTGTTATACACATCTTCTGTATTTGTCTTGCACCGGCAACTAATGTAGACAAGTTACAAGTGGTTCCTGCTGTTTTTTTGCCACTTTTTGGAGCAATCTTTAGTCGACCTATGGATAGCAGGAAACACGCTTCTTGAAAGATACTTGCACAGTAGTTTGCCACATTAACTGCTTTGATTGCTCAGAGCCTTGTAAAGAAAAAAAAAATTACAACATGAACAGTATGTTGTCTGTGCCATGGAAGGTTAAGTGTTATAGGCTAAGACAAGTGGATGATATTCTCTAATCATTTGCTGACATTGGCAGGGAGAGACCTTACTTCTTTCCCTTAACTCTTCTGGTTACAGAGTTCCTCTTTGTGTGCTTATCAGGCCAGCATGAGCAATTTTTACTTTTTAGTTCAATTGTGAAACTCTGCTTCTTTTGAGTGCAGAAAAGATCTGATTTGATGTAACTGATCACCTAAATAAAATTTGTCATTTTTGCTATATAAATTCTAGCTGAGATGCGGAAGTAGTGTAGACAGACAATGAAGAGAAGAATGTATGACATTTTAGGATCCCACTTTCCCAGTCCTAGTCAAGAAATACATTGAGATGTACTTGTTGTCAGCTTCCAAAACCAAATAGGTAAGTCAATGTGCTGCTTAGTTTTAGTTAAGTTGAGATGATGTTCTTCAAAGTTAAATTCTGTTGGGTAACAGTTAGTATGCTAGAAGCCACTGATTATGTCAGGGAGTAGAGAGTGAATTTGATAAATCTGTTTCAGTGGAGGCAAAGATTTTAAGTTGTTGGTGCATAAACCACTCTGCAATATTGTAGTGACAGAGTGCTACTTTTGAAGGGATTCCACTAATTGAAATGTGGTTTAGTGTTGCAAATAATAATTGCAAGTTACTAACTGTATCACAATAATGGGACCTTAATTGTGATGAGACTGCTCATCACAAAAGTATGCCTATTTATGGCAGCAGACCTTCTGCTTTTGGTGTTGCCATATTACCTGAAAGGCCTGCAGCTGCCATCAGTCTATATTGGTGTTGGGGGTTGACAGTAAAATGTCTTGGATGTGGTTGTCACCCAAATACAATACAATTGAAACAGAGGCTTTTAATTCTGCTTGCAACTCAACGTTTTTCTGCTAACTTGGTGGGGAGGAAGAGGAAGTATTCTGAGATTTGGATGTTTGATTTCACACAGTTTTCTCAAATTCCAGAACATGGAATCTTGTTAGAGTTAATTATGAGTGTTTCTGTAACCTACTTCATCTGCAACAGATGAAGCCTGTCAGAGTGAGGAAGGGACAGGTGAACTGTTTGGAGTTACCTGCTTAGCTCAGTTCATGAACTGTCTAATTTCATTTGGATACTGCCAAACAGAGCCCAAAAGAGGTTAAGCCTTTGTATGCTGTTACAAACCTGTTGGCATTTATCTGCCTGAAAAAGTGGTACAGCTGGCATGGGTGGATTAGTATATGTTTCCTGTTTCTGGTTGTTAAGTATAATTTTTCTGTATTGGTAAAACTGAGTGGCAGAGAGATGATGTGGCTTGACAAACACTTCTGTTGAAGCCTAAAATGTCCAATTTCAATTCTTTGGGTCTTGTTCCTGCCCCAGTGTTGCCCCCCCTTAACTTGTGTTGATTCAAAAATTAATGTGGCTGCTGAACCAAAGCAGCATGTGAAGCTGATTTTGTTGAAAAACTGTATTTGAAAACAAAATGTGTCTATTTTCTGGGCTGTGCAGACCGATTTTTTTTTTTTTTTTCCTGACCTAGTTTTATTGGTGGAATCATAAGCACTAGAGAAGGCTAAGCAAAGGTAGAAATGAGTGACCAGGGGCCAATGGTACAATAGACAGGTGTCTTTTTCCAGATAAAACTGACACCAAATAGCATTTGAGGAAGGTAGTTGAACTGATGGTAGCACTTGATATAAGTTCTTTCTCTAAATTTAAACATCGTTTAATGATACAGAACTTCAACATACAGAATAACAACATGAGGTAAATTTTAAAGTATAGATAATATCTTTAGGTATTTCTTGATTAAAAATAGGTTGATCTGCCCTGTAAACTTAAAATACCTCATTCCTATAATACAGAATAGTGAAAAAACACACTACAGTTTACTCCCATTTGTTTCACTAATTCTGTAAAAGAGTAAATGTGGTTTTGTAGTGAAAAATTACTAATAAACTATGTTAACCTTTTCTATGTTGTATTCAGAGCAAGAGACTTTTTTCAGTCAGTCTGGTTTCGTATCTGAAATACCCAAATGGACAGTGGCCTTGGGAATATTTTTTTTCCCATGGAAATGTGAATGTGCTCCTTTACATAGATAAGTTTGAAATAAAACCATGTTTTGTTTTGCTTTAGAAAATCCAGAAAGTAGAGTAGCAAGCAACTCTAAAATTTCAAGGCATATTTTTTTGTGTGTGTGGGTCTGCTAATAGCTCAGGTAAAAAGCCCTTTGAGGTTCTGGGAGTGTCATTCTTCCCCCCCACCCCTGCAGCTTGCATAACTTAATGTGGTGGTAGTATTTATTAATAGCAGCTCTGAAAACACAGCAGTGAACAATTTTACTTACTTAGCCTAAGAAAGTAATATTGTTTCTTGACCATAGTTTTTTTTCATGAATCTCTCCATGCTGTTAACAAAAGTTTGTTATAAATAAAAAAGATGCATCTGGCAGATTACTTTGTTAATTTATAATGAATGTTCAAGTCAGAGTTTTTGAAATCTGGCAATATGTATGTGTTTTATTGATAGCTTATTTTCAAGTGCTTGATAATTTTAGCAAGAGTCTACTGGAAGCTGCTTACTCTGGCAAGGTTTAAGATAGGTTCATAGAGAGTATTGTCTTGTTTTGCATTTAGGGTGCATGAAATAATATACTAAAAGTAAATTTCAAGAGTTTATGAGTAAAAAGTTTAGTTTAACATAGCTGAAAAATACTTAGCTACAGTTGAAGAATAATTTTGTTGTATTATGCTATGTAAAATCCTGTAACATAAGAGATCATTTGAGTTTTTTTTTAATGAAGTAGTTTTTGGGAAGTTAACAACTTTAGGTCTAAGCTTAATGCATTGATTTTTAATAAAAATATTATTTTAATACTTGATTTTTTGTTTGATTGTTTTATAGCAGGTATGGATTTTTTTGCAGGCTTATGGAAAAAAAAAAAAAAAATTTGTTAATCCCTTCCGTTGCTAAAATTCTGCTTTTTGAGTTGAGCATGAAAGTTGTCCTAAATTCTGCTGCCTGAGCAAAAAAATTTTTAGTTTGAGAAAGCATAGGAGGGTGTGGTGGGGTGGGGTGTTGTTCCCCCCCCCCCTTTTTTTTTCTTTTTTTTAGACTAAAACCCAAGTTATGCGGATACTTGAAGTTCAATAATGACTTCAGATAGGGTTTAGTATATAATAATTTCTCCATTAGTGCTGTCTCCATATTTCTCCATATATGCTGTCTGGATCTGATAACAGTTTACAGTTAAAGAGCACACCTACATGACACTCCTGAGCAAACTGATGTATAAAACCAGTGCCTGATTGTGGTGTCATTGCCCACACTAGTTTTTCCTCAGTGTTGGTCTGAGTTCCTATCAATTCCTTCCTTACTTTATGATTGTGCACAGGAATCCACAGTTGTGATCATGAAACTGATCTGTGTTTCAGAAAACAATCAATCACAAAAGTGATCTTTTTATTTGGTTTTGGTCAGTTTAACCCAGCTTGCTGTGCATGCCCTAAAGAAGAGTGTCTGCTCTGAGCGATTGTAAGATGCCATTGCTGCCGAAGAAATTACTTGAGTAGATACCTTCATTATGTAGGTTTGAATTTAAATAGGTAAGTTTGTGGTACCTGAAGTGACAGCTCATGAAGCCAGCTCAGATGCATGCTTTGAGTTTACCAGTGCATCCAGTCCAGAGAACTTAGTGTAAGTATGTTGCTGTGGGCATGCTAACAGTGAGTAGGGGGAAGGTAATGTAATATTGGTATGGTTTTAAATATTGTGTAATATTTAACACAGTTACAAACTCATAGCATTCTTTTAAAAGGGCAGACCCCCTCATTTGTTCTCCCTTGCTTTCCACTTGGAAAATTTTCATAATTTTTTTATTTTTCCCCTGAAATTTGGCAGGGTAGCCAGAGGAGCTTAAATATTGTCTTGGGCAGCAGTATGACTGCCTGAATAGACTGCCTAATTTAGAGAATTATCTGTGTGCTTGTCTGTTACTGATGGATATTGCAAAAGTGATTGAAGAAAAATAGGACGTTTTCTTTAAATAAAACGACTTCTGTGTTCTGTATTCAAAACAGGAGAAATTTGAGCTGAAACTTTACTACACGTCTTTGTCTCCCATTGCAAATTCTCAATGTATTGTATACACTTTGGCTGCTGAAAGCAACTATTGGCTGATTTAAGCTTATAGGCATGAAGTTTCTTTAAAATTTATTGTAAAGAATGTGGATCTAGTGCATCATTATGAAATGCTTAGCAGAGTTTATTTAAAACACAAACTTATATGCTGTACGACACTGCTGATTTTTGTTGTTTTTATTTCCAGCCATGTGAGCATGAGTAGAAACTGAAAAGAATAGATTAAAAGGATATGTTTGGTTTTGTGTCCTTGTAGTGTTTCTGGTTTGGGTTTGTTTGTTTGTTTGTTTGTTTTTTTAAATCAGTGTTTAGGTGGGTTCAGTATGTCTCTTTCCTAAAACCATAGTTCAAACTCCTCATTGGTCCAAAAAATATTTAGTTTTGTTAGTTTTCTTATATTTGATAGTGGTCTGTTTACAATTACATTTGTCTTCTAATTTGTAAATGATTTAATGTCCAGTTCTACCCACATGCCTAGGTATACTGTGCATGGATATACTCAGGCACTTGGGTAGCTATAATATTACAAGTAATGGAAAAATATGGATGGTATGAGAGCTGGCAAGCAGAGTGTAGAAACACTCAGCTGTATGTATGGAATATGCAGTGTGGGGTCACTTCAGTTCTTCAGAGCTGTGCTTTGGGAGGACTGGCTGGGTCCAAAGCACAGCTTTGGACCCGAGGTGTTTATTAAGGCTTTGTATTTAAGTGTGGCACATCACAGAATCACAGAATGTTAGGGATTGGAAGGCACCTCTAAGGATCATCTAGTTCAATCCCCCCACTGGAGCGGGAACACCCAGATGAGGTTACACAGGAATACGTCCAGGTGGGTTTTGAATGTCTCCAGAGAAGGAGACTCCACAACCTCTCTGGGCAGCACAAGCCACCTCCTTGCTTGCTGTGGCATCGGCATGGTTGCCCAAACTGGAATGAAACAGTCCATTTGTCTGTGGCTGTACCAGGTTGATGCTAGAATCGCTTGGGATATTTCACTACATTTCCCAGTGTTCCCTCTTCTGCACAGAGGGTGCAGGGAGTCATGGCAAGGATTTTCTCCTTAGTTGTGGTGCCTCGTAAGATCTGGCAAGGTTAGCTCAGGTTCTGCATGGGAGTCATTCTTTGCTGTGAGGTGGGCTTTTTCTAGAAACAATGTAACTGCTTTAGAGTTATGCTTGGTTTTTTGTATCTATTTTGGGGACCAGATAATCTGCCTGTGAATAAGGAGTTGACTGCTACATAGTTTCTTTCTTTTGGACAAAAGTTCTCAGGACTGGGATCTTCGGCAGTTAGGTAGTTTCTGCAGGGTCGTGGTGCGAAGAGGATAAAAACGTCGGAAAGAAGAAGATTATAAAACAATAGAAACAGCGAGGCAGGATTCAGAAGGGCAAATGGGGACAGAGAAGAGGGATATGGCCTGAGGGCTCTCAGAATCAGACCATTGCACTAAGACAATCCAGTATCATGTTTTTATTTGTTACATGGAAACTGTTTAACATTTTGCTGTCTTCTTAAGACAGGCTTAACTATTCTTAGACTGATGGGATTTAGCTAGTGCCACTTGTGCTGCTGTAGGGAATATTCTGAAACTTTGTATGAAAAGTGGACTTGTTCTGACAAATGGATCTTAAAATTCACTAGCTTTTCTGCTCTGCAATTCTAGCTACAAACCCCAGACAACATAATTTAATGAAAATGTATAGGCTTTTTTCTTGTTTAGCAAAATGAAAAGTGTGTAGTTTGTTACATCTCAGAGTACTTACAAGTGTGAGCAGTAGAAATGGTGGAATAAAGAGGTTTGGGGAAGGTTTTTCTTGCACATAGGTACTACTTTAAGTGGACCAATAGCTGGTTGAGACAATATCTACAGTCCTGAATTTGTCCCAGAGATTGTGTTGATGTTTCCCTGAAGTCCCTTAGTTTTCATTTCAGGGATGGGAGGTAGTGTCCAGTACCCTTCTGTAAGAGTTTCTCACTTTTTGCTCCCTCAGTCTTGACCCAGCATGAGCTGTCCTTGTCTGTGACATTTCTTATCCTCATTTCTCAGGTTTGGTTTATTAAATGTATAGTTTTTGGGGCAACCCTGCCCTCATCTTGTGTTTCCCTTGTTTCAGGATGCTGTCAAAATAGTAATTGCCAGCATAGTCACAGCATACAGTCCTTGATTCTGAAAAATGCTGAGCAGATTGGCATATTCTAGGAACCTATTTGGATTATAATGTAAAAATACAACTTGATTGCCAACAGTCCTGTAACATAAAAACGAAGCACTTGGTACTAGGCGGGTGATCAGTTAAAGTGGAATCAGTGTCCTGTTTGCAGCTAGTTGAACAGTTTGGGTTTGTGTACAATACTTAAGAAAAGAGCAAGGTCTCCGATTCTGGCTCTTTCAAAACTCTCTCTGAACTTCTGGATTATTTTGACACTTTGAGTGGCTGGGTAGGAGGATTGTGCTTGGAGTACCTCTTTGCACTTGAAATCAACTCCAGAAGCCTGTTCTAGGAGTTGATATCTTATTGAAGAGGACCACTCCTGTGAGGAGGGAAAGGCCTGTATGCCATGAATGAGCAAAGCTGTCCAGAAGTTAATTTACAAGGATTCCAATGTGTGTCTTTGCTGTAGGAATCTTGATTTGTTCCGCTTCACCCTTTTAAATCCATGAGGTACCTCTCTATATAGAGGCATTAGAAGTGCTTAAAGCAGATGTGAATGGTCACACTGATTTGTAATTAAAATTACTGTTTTCCAGTGTGTCTCAGTTAAATGTGTTGGGGTTTTTTGTTTGTGTGGTGTATTTCTTTTTATAATTGTTTGATTGAAAGGAATTAAAGGAATGTGTCCTACGTAACTTTGCTTTAACTAACTCTTTAAGCAGCAGTGTCAGATTTGGTGATATTAAAATGGCATTGTCTCTTGTAGGATAATCATGGGTCAAACCGGAAAAAAATCTGAGAAGGGACCAATTTGTTGGCGGAAACGTGTGAAATCAGAATATATGAGACTGAGGCAGCTCAAGAGGTTCCGACGTGCAGATGAAGTAAAAGTATGTAATCTTTTGATTCTCTTGTTTAAAAAAGATACAAAAATGGATTTTTCTTCTGAAGTATGAGTTGTACTGCAGTTAACACTTGCAATAACAATTTCATTAAGTACTTTGTTAACATGCTGATAACTTGTCTTAACTTTGTGATCTTAGAAACAGGTACAATACATTTATATGTAATTGAATCAGGCATGCTAAATATCAGAAAGTACTGTAGAGAGCAAGTATGGCAACTTCTTTAGCCACATACTCTTTTTAATTCCATTTAGATTCTAATTCCATGCTAAACCTCTAAGTCTCTAAACATGAGAACATGGCTTGAGTCGAAGAAAGGGATAATGAACTATATTGACCCTTGCTGACTTTTTTTTTCTTTAGTAAATGTTATAATGCCTTAAGATGTTGTAATGTTTATTGTGATTAATTTTTAGAGTATGTTTAATTCTAATCGTCAGAAGATACTGGAAAGAACTGAAATCTTAAATCAAGAATGGAAACAACGTAGGATACAGCCTGTTCACATCATGACTTCTGTGAGCTCATTGCGCGGGACCAGGGAGGTTGGTTAACATGTGTTGTGGTAATTCCACTTACAAGGTTGTTAGAACGTTTTTGTTTCGTTACTGGAAAGATGGCTGTTCTTTACTTTTTTTTCCAGCATGACATGACTTGGCATCAAAATATTTTTCTTATGAGTCTCTTAAAGAATTTATTTGTTGTTTACTTTGATCATATGATGATATATGATATGAAAACAATAAATATGTAGCAGGCTACTTAGCTTTGAACAATGCACACATGTGAAACTTCTTTATTCCTGATAATACTTGGATCATACCTCAGCGTCCTTTAATCAAACCATTTTGTCTCACTAATATTGGGAGTTTAATCTTGCTCCTGTTGGAGTTCTCCCCAGCAGTATAAATGAATACTTTGGTACTTACTGAGTTAAAGCACATGAAAGCTGTGACAAGGTCGTCTTTATATTTAAGTCATTTAACCACAAAGGTTTTAAAAGGAGCTAGTTGAGTTAATCCGCTCTTGTGTTCCACAAGCAGATTGGATGTTAAATTTGTGAAAAACACTTCCATGGTTGTGATGCAGTTTGAGCATCCAAACTGTCTTTTGTGTTGGTAAACTCAAACAGTGGTTTAAGCCTACTTCATCTTTCTGTATTCAGCCCAAGTTAATTTATCTTTTTCTTACTTGTTTTTTAGGCACTTCTCCAAAATAAGCGAGTTTAAAGATGTTTCATTTGTAATAATCTGAAAAGCTAACTCTTTTCAGTAGGATGAGAATTAAGAGACTTTATTGTGAATAGGTTTAAAAGAAAAAGCCAAACCAAAGCACTTTCTCTTCAAGAAAATTTGTCAGTTTCCCTTTTCTTAAAATTTTAGTGGGGAACTGGAAGTGTGCCACAGAGGTGTATTTGTGTGCATGCATGTTCTAATGCAAACAAGCAAGGGCTTTTGCCTGAGAGTTTTCTTTTAAACATGATTGAATATGCAGTTGCTCCTGTACAGCTCTATGCCTATTATGGTACTGTAGGATCAGAATTTCTTATAGTAATTGACACAGGTACACATCCAATTTTCACTTTTTTTTTGTCAGTAGAAGATCATTCCTCATCATTTGTCTTTCTTTTCAATATTTTTTACTTTGATTCACTGTTCCTTTATGTTAATTTCCTGCCTGAATTGTTAGAGCACACCAATTATTGCATTCAAATCCAATCTCTGTCTCATGAATCAGAACTCTAATACTTGATTTAAGATTACCATAATTTATAATGAGAGAAGTAAGGCAAAGAAATGGTGTGGTTTTAAAAGATTACTTCAAAATATTTTTTTCTTAATGTGCTCAATTTCTTCAGCATTGCCTAAGACACTGGCTAGAAGTTTAGTCACCTGATGGGCAGGTTTTGGGAGTGCTTTCATGTGTTTGGGGAAGACTGAAGGGCATCACTGGTAGCATAGGTTTTCCCTAATGGCTGGTCCATTCAGCACCAATCAGAGACCATAATGTCCTGTGCTAGCACAATATACATCAAGCTGAATTCTGCACCAAAACAGTGGGGCAACATAACTAGGACTTAGTACCAGACACTTTGAGTCATTTTGACGTAGCTCATTTGTCAGCATGAGACTTCTAGTTCCAAAGATAAAAGTAATTATTTTTTACTCTTGAATTTTTCTTTAAAAATAAGTGAAAAATACTCTAGATGGCTGCTAGAAAACCAAACATTAGCCCGAAATGGGAATAAAGAGCTAGCATAGGACAGTGTCTTGAATATTGATCTACACAGCAGAAACCTAATTTCATTTCCTATGGATTAAAAGGAAAATTAAAATCTGGCTTGTGCCATTCTACCAGGATGCTGTCTCTGTATACTGTTTGTTACATTACTTTGTGTATTTCTTTAGAAATGTGAAGCTGTGTTCATCTTTTCCTTCTGGAAAGGAGAAAGATCTTTTGTCTCCACTTCCTTTTTTTCCTTTCAGGTAGCTATGACAGCTGTTCTAAACTTTTTTTTACCTACCTCCGAATCCTCTTTGTACTTTCCCTGGCTTTGTATGTTCCTGTCTGCTTTTGTTTGTATAATAACTTTTTTTCAGAGTTCTTCACACTGCTGTCCAAGTATTTGAGAAAAGTTGATCTGTGTCTATTAACTGTTGAATAGGTGCAAGAATAAACTAGAAGTTGTCTGTATTTTTATGGCATGTTTATCTTTTCTAGGCTACATAAACCTCCAAATCTCTTCAAAAAAAGGAGTGTAGCTGAAAAACTCATTGATATGTTCAGAGTTGCCTATTAAGAGAAATTTTCATTTTTTCGTTGTAAGCGGTGACCATAATCAAAGGTTTGAGAATAGGATAAAAATAAGCAGACAGTAATGGGGAAACAGGGTAGGATTTAACATGATATATGGAAGGTTTGTTTCCATAAGATGTCTCGCTGGCATTAAAGGTGTTTTAATTTTTTTTTTTTTTTTTTTTTTTTTTTTTTTTTTTTTAAACCATAAATAATGGATGATTTTTGCAGTATATTGACCTGAAGCCAGGGGAATTCAGTTGCATCTCTGACGGCCAGAGTCAATACTCTAACAACAGTGTAGCTGCAACAGGTGCTAAATCTGTTTTGAGATAACAAACATAATTTGTATCGTAGGTTGAATAGTCTGAGTAAAATACTATCAGAGTCACTCATTAAATGGAAAAAGATGTAATGATCTATGGGCAAAGGTATTGACATATGAATAATTCTGGTGTCATTTTTTCTTGCTAGACCTTTTCTTACTATTATGTCCTAAAAATCTGATGCATTTTTTCAAAGGCTGATAAAGCTAATTTCAACGAACACTTGGAATTTCATATGTTGTAGGGTGTTCTGCAGAGATTTTTTTTTTTCTTGTTGTTTCTGATGTTGCTATGTAATTGTAACTTCAACCTCCTTATTTCAGTGCTCTGTTACCAGTGACATAGATTTTCCAAAACAAGTCATCCCACTGAAGACTCTCAATGCTGTTGCTTCTGTGCCTATAATGTATTCTTGGTCACCCCTTCAACAGAATTTTATGGTAAGTTTAATTAAAAAAGTGCTGGGAGGAGAAAGGTATGGCGAAAATGGAGGGCCAATTTTAGAAATAAACCAGCAAAATCTGTTGCCAGTTACCCTCCCTATCTTTTTGGTATTGGTAATAAGGCAGTAATAATCAGGAATAGGCTCCCCAAAATAAAATAAATTAAGAAGAAAAAGTAATTTTGATTGCAAAGTAAACCTTTGTCCTCAGTGAACTGAAGTATCTCTAAAATCTTGCTCCAAAGAGACCCTAAGTTTATTTAATTCAGGTGACCAAGCGTCTTGTATGGCATTTAACAAATGTAGGTTTATTTGGAAGCATAGAATTAGTGTAATGAGAAATATTTTCTGAGGGATATGAATGTCTTTATGTAACACAATTGACTGCATACCTGGAGCAGAATAATAATTTTTATGGAATAAAGAGAACTTAGTCTCCCCACATAATGGTTATTCTTATGTAGCAACTAAGTATAGCCTTTTCTTCTGATTAGCTTCACTGTATGCAAAAGCCATAATGTTAGATTTCTGATGTAAATATTTGACTTATTTGAAAGCTTAGCTTATTACAAATCTTTGTCACATCATTTTGTATGTGATCACCTTTGACTGGTTATTATGATAATAATTATAGCAAAGTTATCAGTATATGTACAGAGTTCTTCCACATACTTTTTTTTCTTGCTTTCAATTAATCAGTGTGTGGATATTTTGCACTGCTGCAGAATCATGATCAGCAGGAAAGTTTACATTTATTTTCTTAACAATAGAAGTTTCTTCTGTGGTATTGGAAGATACAGAATCACAGAATGGTTGGGGTTGGAAGAGACCTCTGGAGATCATCTGCTAAAGCAGGTTCACCTAGAGTAGGTTGATTGCACAGGAATGTGCCGAGGCTGATCTTGAATGTCTCTAGAGAAGACGACTCTACAACCTCTTTGGGCAGCCTGTTTAGGTGCTCTGTTACCCTCAAAGTAAAGAAGTTTCTCCTTGTATTCAGATGGAACCTCCTGTGCTTCAACCTGTGCCCGTTGCCCCTCATCCTATCATTGGGCACCACTGAAAATAGTCTGGTCCCATCCTTCTGACATCCACCTTTGAAATATTTATAAATATTGATGAGATCCCCTCTCAGCCTTCTCTTCTCCAGGCTGAACAGACCTGGCTCTCTCAGTCTTTCTTCAAAAGAGAGGTGCTCTAGACCCCAATCATCTTCATAGCCTGCGGCTGGACTCCCTCCAGTGGTTCCTTGTCCTTCTTAAACTGGGGAGCCCGGAACTGGACACGGTACTCCAGATTTGGCCTCACCAGGGGAGAGCAGCGGGGGAGGATAACCTCCCTTAATCTGCTGGTCACACTCTTCTTAATGTACCCCAGGACACTCCTGGACTTCTTGGCCACAAGAGCACATTTTTGACTAATGGTCAATCTGTTGTTGACCAGAACTCCCAAGTTCTTCTCTGTAGTGCTGCTTTCCAGCAGGTCAAACCCTAACCTGTAGTGGTGCCTGGGGTTATTCCTCTCCAGGTGTAAGACCCTATACTTGCCCTTGTTAAACTTCATAAGGTTCTTCTCTGCCCAGTCCTCCAGCCGGTCCAGGTCTCGCTGAATGGCAGTACAGCGTTCTGGTGTGTCAGCCCTTCCTCCCAGTTTGGTATCATCAACAAACTTGCTGAGGGTGCACTCAGTCTGTTCATCCATGTTATTGATGAACAAGGTGAACAGTACTGGACTTAACGCTCACACCTGGGGAACAAACTACAGGCTGCCAACCAGACTTTGCACCTTTGATCACAACCCTCTGAGCTCTGCCATCCTGCCAGTTCATGATCCATCTCACCATGCATTCATCCAGCCCACATTTCTTGATCTTGCCTATGAGGAGGTTGTAAGAGACAGTGTCAAAAGCCTTGCTGAAGTCAAGGTAGACAGTGTCCACTGCTCTTCCCTCATCTACCCAGCCAGTCATACCATCATAGAAGGCTATCGGGTTTGTGAAACGTGATTTCCCGTTGATGAACCCATGTTGACTACTCCTGATAACCTTTTCCTTTACATGCTTGGAGATGATGTCCAGAATGAGTTGTTCCATCACTTTTCCAGGGATGGAGGTGAGGCTGACTGCCCTGTAGTTTTCTGGGTCATCCTTCTTGCCCTTGTTGAAGACTGGAGTAACGCTGGCTTTCTTTCAGTCCTCAGGCAACTCTCCTGTTGTCCAAGACCTTTCAATGATGATGGAGAATGGCTTCACCATAACATCTGCCAACTCTCTCAGTAACTCTGCCTTTTCTGTATCAACCGTCACCAGGGCACCCTTCTCATTGATCATCAGACCTACATTTTCCCCTAATCTTCCTTTTGCTGCTGATGTACTTGAAGAAGTCCTTCTTGTTGTCTTTGACATTCCTGGCCAGAATTTCTGCTAAGTGGAGCTTGGCCTTCCTCACCACATCCCTACATACTCTAACAGCCTCCTTGTATTCCTCCCAGGTTGTCTGTCCCTTTTTCCACATTACATAAACATCCTTCTTCCACCTGAGTTTTGACTGAAGTTCCTTACTCATCCATGCTGGCCTCTTACTCCCTTTACTTGATTTCTTCCTCATAGGGATACAGCTGAGAATCAAGGTCTGTAAATTCTACTGAGAAAACATGGGAGTATTAATGCATTTAGTCTATATGTGGACAAAAAAAATGACAGTGAAGTTCAGGTTAAATTGCGAAGCATGTCTGTGCTTGCTCTTTAGACAACTTGAATTTATACTTTCTTTGTATCACATTTTCTTATCTCTGGAAAAACAATGAAGTGAACTGAGGGAAGGGAGAATTAACTTATTAAAGGCAAGCTTCCCAAAGCTAGGAATCTTCCTGTGTTTTAGTAGTGGAAGCTTTGTGGAAACACCCTGCTTAACCTTAATGTTTGAAGCTAGTGTCAGTATCTTGAGCCACTCAACACTAGCACAAGAAACTGTTGAAGCTGAGTTTTGTTTTATTTATCTAGTTAATGGTAAATGTGCTAAAGCAGTGAAGTCAGTTATTTAACTGTGATAGCTACACACTTGTAGATCATGAAAATGGCAATACAGAAATGGTCAACTGAAAATGCAATTTTTAATTGCTTGATTATAACTGTCGTTATTAGGTAGAAGATGAAACTGTTTTACATAACATTCCATATATGGGAGACGAAGTGCTTGACCAGGATGGTACCTTCATTGAAGAACTGATCAAGAACTATGATGGGAAAGTGCATGGAGACAGAGGTGAGCCCAAACATTCAGGTATACTAATTACTTCTTCCTACATAAATAATTGTTGTCAATGTTGCTTGTTAAAACTTGATGCTTAATTGTTAGAGTAGTATCTCTAGAATCCCTACATTGTGTAAACATTGGGTATAAAAGACTTCCTTATTTATTTATATCGCTTTGCATTTTCATAAGGTTGTGAGTGTTAAAATAGTAGCACAGGGAAAGTAAACACATTAACTTTTTCCCTAGACGATACAGTAATTAATCACAATGCCTAGGTGCAACACAGAAAAGTTCTTCATCTTCAGTTTTATGCTCAAAGCTTTGCAATATAATAATGAAATGTCCCTCCATGTGTCTTGCCTAGCAGAAAGTGACAGGAGAAGTATGCAGAACTCTGATAATGACAACACTTGCAAATGCAATTTGATAGAATAACATCTTGTGGGTTTTGCTTTTTTTCCTTTAAGGAAATTATTAGCTATTTAAAAACCTCTTTTCTATAAGTTGACTTATAGAGCAGAGCTGTATCCTTTTGTTGGTAGGCTATATATATATATATGTATTCTTAGGGTTAGTTTACCTCTTAGTCTGTGTGGGAGCTGGACTCCATGTGATGTCATCTGTCTCCTGGTTTGTTAAAGTCTCAATGAAGTAGCTGCCTTTCACTTGCTCTGTGTGCCCACTCACAACTGGCTTATACAAGCCTTAACTTAACAGTTGTAAGAGTTTCTTTGACTACTCTGCTTACCCCTTCACAGAAACATTACCACCACCCCTCCCCCCACAAATGGAGAATGGTTTCCTAAAACTGATTATATTCCTGTTAATGCTGGAGTGACTGAGAAAGAACTACATTTTTGAGTACATTGTGTGCTACTCATGAAGGTTAAGCTGCGATTCAATAATAAGTACTACTCAGTCCTACACCAGTCTTGTTAATGTCCTCAGAAGAGCTGGTGCCTTTATATTTCATCAGGAACACGAAATGTTTCATGAGGTTTTGCCTTTGGATATTTTTACAGATTTACTGATTGCTGACATACTTGTCGGAGAACTGGTTATGTCAGAATTGTAACATTGCTAGTAAATGTCTTCTATTATTGATTTAATTTATTATTAAATGAGCTTAGCTTTAAAATTTATCTCGTTTCACTGTCTCAGGTTCCAGGTTTATGATGACAATTACTGTTATGGGTCCTTCAAAATTAGTATGGAAAGTTTAGTCTCCTAATAACTAGTATTCTTGTGCGACTGTAATTAAATGTAGATTCTGTGGGAATATGTAATCCAGAGGCATTCCCATGTAGGAGTTAGAATTGTAAACTAGCTCTGTAATTGGACTTTTGGGAGAGCAATTTGTGCTAACCTGTTGTGTACCCGAAGAGTTCTGCTTAAAACATCCAAACTAAGTACCTGCCTGTTTTCATTGTCCACAGAGGAATAAAACTGTTAGATTCCTTCAAGTTATAGTTTGATATCAAGCCTGAGTCCAGGTTCAAAAGGATGGCCCACACAGTACACAGTTTTTTTTTGAAAAAGAACACCAGTGTCTGTCAACACTAACTACAGTTTTGCACTCTGCAGAAATGTCTTATTGTCCATCTTTGCTGCCCTCTGAATTTCACATCAGAACATAAGCTAATAGGCAAATATATGCAGCATTATATCATTCAGTTTTCTCTTGAATTTTTTTTATATAACTATTTTTTAATTACCTAGTGGGGAAGTGGCTGTTATGGAGCAACCAGCCAAAAATCTCTCTAGAGATTCCCTAGCTGTCCAGGGATAGCTTCATAGACTGTTGCATGCATTGTCAGGGGTTCTGGCATAAAATTTCCTAAATAGTTAGCAAGTATTTTTTTAAATCTTCCAAGGAAGAGGGATGTATTTATGTCTACTGGTATGGAGCACAGGGTGTTGGGAAAATAAAAAAATCCTTCCTTCTCCCCTTCCCACATGTCAGTCTAAGAAATATATACTATTTTTAATTCTTAGTTCTTACATTGAAACTGAGAGGGGGAAATTTTTTTTTTTTCCACAAATTACAACATTTGACATAATTTAATTCAAGTGGAGGGAGGATTAAAAATATTTCATATACACTTCATGCTTTTCTGTTTTTGCTGAATTTCAGAATGTGGATTTATCAATGATGAAATATTTGTTGAGCTGGTCAATGCACTTGGTCAATATAGTGATGATGAAGATGATGATGACGGAGATGACAATCCTGATGAAAGAGACGACAAGCAAAAAGATCGGGAAGGTAACAGAATGGGTATGTCTGTCTGCCAACTTCAAAAATTAAAACTATAAAACCCTTTTCTTTAATAACTCAATAAATTGTTTCAAACCCCTCTGCTTGATAGTTTTCAGGTCTAAAATGGCCTTTTCTTCATTTATAATTTAGTTCAAGAGTTGTACAGAGAGTCCCACGAAAGGTGCTTTTGCCAATTTTTATTTATCTCCGTAGTGGGACAATCAAATGCACCAAAAGTCAGTTTGGTATCTGTCTAATAAATGCTTGTGTACTCCTCAGAAAATGAAATATCATTATTCTAAATTATGCAAGAGTTCTGAATTGCCATCTCCATCAGCTGGTGAAAAAATGGTTTCTCCACATTTTACTAGTAGAGTTCTCTCAGCAGTAAAGATTGCTTCGTGCAGTTTAAGTTGTCTGTAATTTAGAAATGAAAACCTTTGCTTCTTTTTTATTAGGATTTTGGCGAAGTCCCCCTTTCTCTCAACACCTCATTGAAGTAGCAAAGGAGCAGAAATATAATTTTTTTGTTTTCCAAACTTTTTGCTTCTTTGACAGAGAAAGAAAGCCACCCACCTCGGAAATTTCCTTCTGACAAGATATTTGAAGCCATTTCCTCAATGTTTCCAGACAAGGGTACAGCAGAAGAATTGAAAGAGAAGTAAGAAAGTATTTTAGGATGTATTGCTATGTTGCATTATGAAAAAAAGATTCCTTGACTTTGTTAAATATTTGTCAATTAGGAATGGTCTCCCTTGCAGGTAGGTTCTATGGCAGTTGTGTAACTTCTGCAAGTGACATTTGAAGGGCATTGGCTTTTCCCACAGAGTCAAAAACTACAGAGGTGCTTATTAGCCTCCCTTTAAACTATTGAAAAGTGTGTGCTTGCATGTGTTTAATAATGTATGGTTATTTTTTTGAGGTGGTAAAATAAAAACTTTTTTAAAGTCTCATTTTTGGAGTTAGTAAGTAATATATATGAGGAGATGATGGTTTAGAAAACAAACGCATTATTTCCTAGCCAATTTTATATTTGTGTTAATGAATATGGAATCAATAACTTGTCATGTCACTGACAGATTTACCTCTCTAGCTGGCACATATTTCTTAATTTTTTTAAATTTGTCACTGAAAATGCAAAGTGGTACTGCAATCAAAAATTACTGTTTTTTTTCATTATACTGAACAAATAATTTCTATTTCTTTCTTTTAAGATACAAAGAACTCACTGAGCAGCAGCTTCCCGGAGCTCTTCCTCCTGAGTGTACACCAAACATAGATGGACCAAATGCTAAATCTGTTCAGAGGGAGCAAAGCCTGCACTCGTTTCACACACTCTTCTGCAGGCGCTGTTTTAAATATGATTGCTTCTTACATCGTAAGTGCAATTATAGTGTGCTTGTATATCTCTTAGTTTAAAAGTACCATAAGATGCAGTACAGAAGGAAGGAAAGAGAAGAAAAAATAAAAGCAGTAATATTGCTAAAGTTTAAGAAAACAATGTGTGCATATTAACATCTATTTGCAGTGAAAACTATACCTCAAAAAAATTGAATGCACCTGTTTGGGGTAGTTTGTTTTGCTTTTTACATTTAGGAGCTCATATAGAATTCCTGGCTTGGACCAACCTGTAGTATTACTTCTCTTTTTATGATCCTCAAGGAAACTACATTGTTTTCTACTGCTGTTTCGGTGTTACACTTCCTCAGTTTGTGCATGGAGAATGGAATATATTTCTCCCTAAAAATACCTGGTTATTCATCAGGCTTGCTTCACTTTCCAGCAGGTGGAATGAATATCCGTGAACAATTTTATTCTTTATTCTCTCAGGTTACTTTCTAGCTACTTTACTTGTACCTGGTAATTTGAAGAATAGTTTCAGAGTCTTAGAAATTGTGATATTCTTTCTACTGAATTGCTTTCATGTTGCCTCATTCTTTGGGGGCAAGAATTTAACAAGAGCATCAGCAATGATGTTAGTTTCCATTTGCGAAGCATGAAGAATAAGAGCGATTCTAAAGTGCTACTTGAGATAACTCTTTCTCTGAGAATGGAGTCACAGGTAAAGGGGAACCTAACAGTCAAATGTAAAGTGGTTTCGACTTGTAGTCGAATGCTATGATGAGCTCTATTTCAAATTAATTTTCTCTTTTGACTTAACTGTTCATTTGCATGTTCCACTGTGAGTGTGCATGCATGTTCATTTAGAAATCTTTGTGCTTTGTCAGCAGCTCCTTATCCAGCACACGTGCAATCTAACTGTATTTGTACTTCACACTGAAGGCTTTACACAGTGCTGCTGCTTTTTAGTATTGCTTAGTTGCCTTTCAGTTTTGCAGAGGAACAGAGTAGTTCTCAGATGGCGGAGGGGAAAAGCTTTTCCTCTTCCTAGTTTCTTTAGTATTTGTGGCTTTTGGACTTAGGTCTTTTAGTTTCACTTTCTCCTTGCATTCTGTTGGCAGGCCTTGCTTGAAAATACAAAGAAAGAAGCTCTTGCTTCTGAATAATGTTTAAGCTGCCTTGTCTAACCAGCTTCAACACAGCGTGTTCTGTGAAGCTGTAGGTTTTGTTTAGAAGTATCTTAGTTGCCTGGATGACTCATACTAAGAAGCATTGTGTGCAACTTTAGTCTGTAGGACAGGGAAGTAAAGCTGTATTCTACCTCTTGGCAAATGCATTTGTGTGGTAGTGGTTTTACAAGTTCTTGACACTCTCAATAGTCTACCAGGGAGACTGAGCACCAGTCTAGTTTTACTTCTTCAAAAGGTGTCACGGTTTCTCTTATCCCCATACAGGCCACCAATAATAAAACCAAGACAAAAGGATTTTGGTTTTTAAGTCATCAAGAAAGCGTTGTCCACACGTAATGGGAACGAACTTTTTACAATAGCACCCCAGAAGACTTTAGGTACTTTTGCAGCAGTGGTTTTAGGCTATTTTTCTCACTGATTTTATGAACTTTTAGGCGTTTTCCAGTGAAGATGTCTTGCTCCTTTAAAATACACATGTATTTGGTTACTTGCATAGTTTATGTAGATTTGCTTTTCATAGTAATTTTTGCAGATTGTTAAAAATAGAGCTGAAAGAATCCACAGACCACATTTTGGTACCTACTACTCTGAGGAGCCAGGTGTTACCAGTACACAGTTTTGGAGCACCATCTCTGTGAGACTTCCCCTAGTGCTGTGAAGGGATGGGTTCATAGTGTTGTTCATTTTCACACGTTCTTAAGTGCCAGTTTCAGGCAATGTTATAGTCCAGAGTCATGTCACTGATTGGTTGTAGGACCTCAGTTCTCACACTAGCAGCATCCTTTAGCTGAATGTGTTGTGCCCCATTTCTCTGTGTTCATAACCTTTGGAGGGAAGACAAAGTGTTTATGCTAAAAGATTGCCTAGGTTCTCGTTGATGGTGATTTTTGATAAGCCCCCTAAACAAGTCAGTATTCTTTCCAAAGTGGTGTATGTCCAAGGCTTTATTTTAAATCATGCCTCATGAAAAAAAAGGCCCAAACTTTAAGTCATCTCTTCAGGTTTTCAGGGCCATAGCAGAAAGAAGGAAGAATAACACTTCTGTGGAGGCATTCAAGATGTACCTTTGTGTCAAGATGGATTGTGAAGTTACCAGTTATGTTGATGCTCTTCGTGACAGCTTATGCAGCACATACCTTGTCACTGATAAAAGTTTATTTGGTACTTGACCACTGCAAAGAGATCTCCTGAAGTATGATTCGCACTTTTACTATATGTAATAGCTTCCAGACCGGACACTGAATGTAGTAAACTGATGCTTCAGTCACCATTCCCTGAAGACATATCCAAATGCCACCTCTGCAATGGCTGGTCACTGCTTTGGATGCATTGCTTCCTTCTGCTTTTTTCTTTAGTAACACCAAGGAAAGAGGATTGGTGTTTGTCTGTCTGTGTGTCTGTCCGTTGCTAGGAATTACCTGTTAAGAACTGAGCCACTTTTATGACCTCTTTACTTTCCATGTATTTGTAAGTCTGCTGGTCAAAATCCACCAGATTCATTGCTGGGAACAAGTAGTTTATCAAAAAAGACTACTCTGGTTATACGAAGGCTGCATTAGCAATTTAACTTTTTTAAAAAGTTCATAACATTTTTACTAGCACCTTAATCAGTTGCCCCTGTGTTCTACTTCATACAGTTGCCAAGCACTACAGAATGATGTCCTGGCTTCTGCAGATGACTTTTTGGGTTTAATTACCTTATTAACATGGTGGGCTATAGTGATCAGATGTGTACTTTGAAAGGCACAAATCTCTGGAGAAGGCAAAGAAAATTAAAAAAATTACAGGAATTCTATTAGATGTGGGTTTGATTTTGTAATTTCCCCTCTTAGATTCCATTTTTGTTAAGATTAGCCTTGTTTTATGTAGTCTCAAATCTTTATTCTAGAACATTTGAGTTAAATATTGGAAAAGTTATCATTAGATTTTTAACATATCAAGTCCCCTTGACGACCTGGCAATCCCTTTATGTGCAGGTGATGACATTACTGAAAAAACTTGTGTACCGACTTCATTTGCTGGCAGCAAGGAATTATGCCTAAATGTCTGGACTAACAAAGAATTTAGAAGAAGGAAAAATATCAGGTAGGGAGAATTTCCCAAATAGCTTGACTATGAAGAAAATGTACATTTCAGGCTAATCTATTGCCTGTGTACTTTCACATTACGAAAAATATGAGACTTGAGCCCATTGGCGATAAGACAGGTAATAAATCTCAAAGACAGAAAACATGCTTAGTGAAGCAGGTTTAGAATTACTTTCCTAGGGAAATTATTGAAGAAATATGTAGTTTATTTATTTATGAAATTCTGCAGTGTTGTTTCTGATTTTGAAAAAAACCTTAGTATTAGTATTTGCAAGATTTATAATACAGCTATACAGTTTTGTTCTTGTTCTGGTCCTTTATTCGTAACAATCCTCCCAAAAAATACCTTGCAACAGTGGTAGATTCTGACTGTAGTTGTCAGTACTATACTATGTTGAGTGTTTTTGAAATAGTGGAATACACAATATTATTCTAGTATTAAGTAACAGATATAGCATATTTTTGAGGTCTCGCTGTTTTAAAAAGTCAAATATTGACTTGTTTCACTGCATTACAGACTAAACATTTCTTTATTGTCTGAAGGAAAACAATTTTCTTAAAAATAAACACTTATTTTAGAACCTTGTACAAATGAACTTGAGAGGGATGTTTGCATTTGCAAGTGACATGAAGGAGAATAGTTTCGTTTTGTGCACATTGTAGCATTCTGATATGGATGATGGGTTGCGAATGTTTTACTGTTCTTTTGCATTGTTGCAAAATTATTTTCTTTGTGGTATGAAGACAGGATAAAAGAGTTATGTGAAAAACAAAACAAAACCAAAACCCAAACAAACCCAAACCTGGATAAAAGAAACAGTATACTGTGCAAATTTAAAGATTCAGTGTTCAAAAATGTGTTGTTTTACTTTTTCCCCACCGCTTTTGGGTGAGGGGCTCCTGTCATCTTATTGTTTCTTAAAAGCTGGAAAAAGTTGGAATAATTTGGCATTAAATTGCAAGGTTTCTTTATTTAACATATTTTACCTACAGAATGTATGAATATATGAGAAGTGACATGCCACACAAAAACTTTTAACTGGAATGTGAGGAAGAGAGTAAAGAGTGCTAATAGCAACAATGTGCATGTATTACATTCCTATACTCGCTTGTAAATAATTTTTATGTATATATGTGTTTGTATGTGGAAAATTGAAGCTTTTTGTTTGTTTCCAGATTTATAAAATTGAATGTATTTCCCTGGTGAAAGTGATGCAATATTTAATTAGCGATACTTTTATATCTTGTGTATCTTTTTAAGAAAGTCTTGGAAGAATACATTGTTTCCCTGAGGTTCCCATGTGCTGCTGTCACTAATACAGACAAAAAATTATAGAATTTATTATTTGATTTCTAGCACACCTTTCCTTGTGGAAGGGGAGCATGAAGTGATGGTTCCAAGACAGAGTGGCTTCATCAGAGAAGCTGACTTAAGAAGTGCTCACCATCACTGGTTGCCCCCCCGCACTGGTGCTAAAACAAGCACTTGCGGAGCTGCGCTGCAAACCAGATCACTGAAACAAGATTTGCTTTTAAAAATGTTGTCTGAAGACATGTGAGCTTTGCCCACATTATTTAAAAAGGGAGGAAATGCATTTTAAAAGTTCAGTCTTGAAAGCTTAGTAGACTGTCGTAAAGGGAAGCTTCATGCACAATCTAGATATGAGTAGGAAAGCCTATGGTGGTGGCTTAAGAAAGGAGAAAGATGTGTGTGATGTTGGTACAGAACAGCCCTTACAGACTAATATGGGTGAGAGGGCAGGGATTTCTTCTTTTGGTTTGAACATTAGTGCTTTATTCACTGAGTGTTGAAAAACTTAACTGTAAGTCACAATTGCCTAACTGCAGCTGTGGCAAAACTGCAGCATAAGTGCTTTTACAATGCTTGTCATCATGTATTTTCAGACGGACATCTTTTATAGGTGTTCACGGAGTTTTAGGAAACAAACAGCTAGCATCGAGTAGTCTTCTTATTAAACTTGAATATATTCTTCATTTTTGTTCCATGCAGTTGTATATGCCACTGTTAGCACATTTATGGGGGGAAAGAGTGTTTATTGATATCTTAATATCTATCTCTAGATATTAACAAAAAAATTTTTTTTTTCCTTGAGCATGGAGGAATTTTAAAAAAAGAATTGCAGAAAACTAAGGATGCTATTTTAGAAAGCTCCTAATGTAATTTGGGAACATAAGTATACGAGTTCTGGTGAGAGTCCAGCTTCAAGTTTTCCAGTCTTCAGTTAAGTAAGGGATATGGAAGAGTTCCCAAGACTTTAAGCAAAACCAGGAAAGTCAGTCTCTGCAAACATCTTGCTGGGAGGCAGAAATTGCACAAAGGGAAGGCTGGTAGAGATAAGCTCTGGCAAAGGGAATGGGTAGGAAACTTATAAAAGTGCTCATGTTGCATCTGTAATGTACTCAGTTCTGCTCCATTCTGAGTTGCTGTTCTGCAACGTACACAGAGACCATCAGATATGTTAACAGACACTTCTCTGCAAGTTGCAGACCTAATTTGGGTAGTTCTGATCTGTAGTAACTGTGATGCTAACTTACTTTTACACTGCAGCTGGGATATAGGAACTGAACTCTTTATCACCTCTCAGCTTAGCTGGAGTGGTGATAAACTACTAGAGTAAAAGTTCCTTTCTGTAGTTCTCACTAACAAAAATGAAAACTGGGGCCATTACCTTTCCAAAGTTTGTGGGGTTGGATTTTTTTGACCAGTTAGAAATTGAACACCTGCATCTTATGGACTGAGAGATGCTCATGCGTTAGTAGAAGAAGCCCTGAGTAATTCTGTTTAACATGGTAGTGGAAATAAAGTTTGTTCTGTTTGTTGGGGAGATATAGCAAGCCTTCCTTGATACATGAAACAAACGTGATGTTCATCTTCACAGATGTAAACGGGCACATGCAAAACTTATCCATGTGCTGTCTGTATTTATGTGGTAAGTCAAATGTTACTAGATGGTGTTTGTTTTGTAGGGTTTTCCCATTTGTGTGCGGGGTTTTTTTTTTGTGTTGTTCTAGTTCTGATAAACCTTGTGTTTTAGATAATGTTTGAGGTTAGATATTTAGTGTGTTTTTAATATTAAAACTTACAAATGTGGTGTTTTGATTCAACAGCATTCCATGCAACTCCTAATACTTATAAACGAAAGAATACAGAAACAGCATTAGATAATAAGCCTTGTGGACCGCACTGTTATCAACATCTGGTAAGATAATTTCAAATGTCAGAATTCGCTAAAGCAGTGCTAGTTGCAGTATAGCAAGCTACACTTTGTGTAAGAACATGCTGGATCTATGATAGTATGCATACTTGTGGGCCACTTGCAGTCAAGTATGTTATCTTCAAAAGAAAAAAGAACTTCTAATCAGCAAATGAAAGTCTTAAGTAGAAGGAATTTTTAGCTCTATTAGATGTAGCCTGAGAGATTTTTAGGGAAGAAAGATTATTACCTCCTAATAATGTGTTGCTGCTTACTGTCTCCCATCTAGTCAGAAGAACTGGGTCTTACAGACTTAGTTTGCTTCTAAGTTATGTATCGACAAAAAATTGTAGGTTTTTTTTAGTTTGCCGAAGGTGGATTCCATCCAGTATATATGCTCTTAAGAAACAACAAGATGGAAATTAATAAGGGGAAGTCCTTAGTAATGTAATTTCAAATCTCTTTCCTACTTTCAGTAATTTTTTAGTATGCAAAACAATGTAATTTTTTTAATCCAAAATCTTGATAGGCCTTGTCGGACCCCTCTCTACTAGAAAACAAATTGCCAGTGATTGGATTTTTAAAAATGCGGAATACGTATTTTGTAGGTGCCATGTGCAAGAAGAATTATTGTATTTTGAAAGGTATTCTCTGTGGGAAAATATCTTTTTCCCATGATCTAGAAAAATGCAAACTTACTACTAAATTATTTTCTACTTGGCAGCCAAACTGAAAGTGGAACTAAATTACTGATATAAGTATTTTGTAAAGGTAGATTTTCTTTTTTCGTGTTAGCATCAGAAGTATTTATTTTCATGATTAGAGTACAATTAACTGGAATTTGTGTGTACATGATTAGTTTGTAGAATAATTAAAAGTTACACAGTATGCAAGTGGAACATGTTCTTCCCCAACCCTGACCACGGGTGAAAACACTACAATTTTCATTAAAATAATTTCAATGGTTTGTGATTAGGAAGGTGCAAAGGAGTTTGCAGCTGCCTTGACTGCTGAGCGTATAAAGACACCACCAAAGCGCCCAGGTGGCCGCCGGAGGGGAAGACTTCCAAACAACACCAGCAGACCCAGCACACCGACAATAAATGTATTGGAATCAAAAGACACAGATAGTGATAGAGAAGCTGGAACTGAAACTGGAGGAGAAAACAATGATAAAGAAGAAGAAGAAAAGAAAGATGAAACGTCCAGTTCCTCTGGTAAGGCTACTCAATGCTTCATTATTCAATTAGCTGCAGTGCTTGAGAGTATAAAACCAAGTTGAGCCACGTGATCTTAGAAGCCATGTATGTGGAATGTACAGAACTGAGTGAAAAGACAGAGTAAGAATATGAGTTTAAAGAAATAGAACCCTGTAACAAAATTTCCAGATTATCTCAATTTATGTATAGAGATGAGATTGTGTAATTTCAACAGGTTAGTGTTACCTAATTTTTAACTTCTTTAAGAGCCATGTGAAAAGTACTGTTTTGTTGTGGCATTTGGATAGAAAACAACAGCAACTTGGAATGTTTTTAACTAAAGTTAATAATTTGACATTTTTAAGGGCTGTGTGAATTTTTGAAACATGGCCTTACATTGACCCGTACTCTCAATTATTTATTACAGAAGCGAATTCCAGGTGTCAAACACCAATAAAGATGAAGCCAAATATTGAGCCTCCGGAGAATGTGGAATGGAGTGGTGCAGAAGCCTCAATGTTTAGAGTTCTTATTGGCACATACTATGACAACTTCTGTGCAATTGCCAGACTAATTGGGACCAAAACGTGCAGGCAGGTAAGAAAGGGAAGCTTCTTACAAAGGACAATAGCTTTTTACTTTTTAAAGTGAAGTATAGTAATACCAGTATTAATTACTAAAAGAGAAAATTAATTTTCTTGGGTTAATTTTTCTTGGGTTTCCCAAGAATGCTATGATCCAGAACTCGTGACACAACTATATAAAACTTAGGTTTAAAACTGTTTTTAAGTTAAATTTACAGGTTTAGATTAGACTATCTGTTCTTAAATGACAAAAATAAACAGCTTTAAATATATTGAAAAGAGACTGTGACTGCATCTGTAAGTTGTTGGTTGGAGGAATTCATGCTAAGTTAGAAAATGAGCAACTTTGTACTAGTGAGAGATTTATCGTGGATGTATTATGGTATCTCTTGTTAGGTGTATGAGTTTAGAGTAAAGGAATCTAGTATTATTGCTCCAGTCCCTGCTGAAGATGTTGATACTCCTCCCAGAAAGAAGAAAAGGAAACACAGGTAAATCTGTTACTAAATAACCTTAGTGTAACAATAAATACAGGGGATCAGAACAGAAAGTATTTTGGAGGAAAAGTCATGCAACTCTTCTTTTGCTTTCAAAAACAAAATTTGCAGCAATAAAACAAAATGGCATTTTGGTTTCAGACAAAAGTGCTACCACATTGGCAAGTATAACCCTTCCACTTCTGTTGCCCTCCCCCTTCTTTTTAACCTCTTTAACAGCCAGATTCTTGTTAGCCGATTCTTGTAGGTGTATTGCTGCAGGTAATCAAACTGAAGTTTAGTTTAGAAATACTCTAAAGCTGGTTGTAATTAACATTCAAGATATTACGGTTTAATTTTCTTTCAGCAATAAATTTATGAGCATTATAGTGGGATTCAATAATGATTATATGGTGTTTTGTAAATTAAAACTCATGGATTTTTTTTATGGTGGAATGTATTCCATTAAGATTCTATTAAGAATGGAGAGAGTCCAGAGGAGGCCACACAAATGATCAGAGGGCTGGAACACCTCAGCTGTGAGATCAGGTTGAGAGAGTTGGGTTTGTTCAGCCTGGAGAAGAGAAGGCTCTGGAGAGACCCTGTTGTGGCCTTGCTGTACTTAAAAGGTGCCTGTAAGAAGGATGTGGACAGACTTTTTAGAAGGGCTTGTTGCAATAGCACAAGGGGTAGTGGTTTAAAACTAGGAAAGGAGAGGTTTCAGACTAGGCAGGAGGAAGTTTTTTACAGTAATGGTGGTAGAACACTGGCACAAGGTTGCCCAGAGAGGTGGTAGATGCCCCATCCCTGGAAACATTCAAGACCAGGCTGGACGGGGCTTTGAGAAACCTGGTCTAGTTGAAGATGTCCCTGCTCATTGTAGTGGGTTGGACTTAGGTGACCCTTGAAAGGTCCCTTTCAACCCAAACTATTCTATGATTCTTTGATAAGATTAAGATCATCTGTAAACAAAAATGTTGTAGCAAACCAGTCAGATTGCCTTTTTTTCTTTAAGAGACTCTATTTGTTTGTAGCACTCTAGTTTTATTATCAACTAGAACAGCAACTCAAGAACCAGGTTAACAAATTATTACTTAAAGTGAAGCTGCAATGAAGAACAAAACCAAGCCAGAGCCACAAAGATCGTCTGAAACAATTTCTGTTAATTGATTATTTTTATTCCCAGGGATAAGAACACAGGAGATAAAAAGCTGACTGAAAATTGGCAAGAACATTTATTTCTGCAAGCAATAAGTAAACTTTTTTCCATAAAGTTGCCTATTTATCCCCTTAATTTATCCTTATTTTCCCCCAAGTTTGTTCTTCTAGTTCTTCTCCCATCAGTTCTTATTTCTGTCTTAGCTTGTCTAAGTATATTTATTATTTCCAGGCTTAGTGAAATTTGTGATACCGGCTCAAAGCTACTGTTAGCATGGAGTAGAATTTTTCTGCTTTGGTAGCGTAGAGGCAACTGGTGTGAGCTAGGAGAAGATTCTGTGAGCATCTTGAAGAGATTCTTTTCTGAGCAAAAACTATTGCTTTAATGGTCTTGGCACAGCTTTCAAGTTTTTTTGGCGTTTGACATGCTTGACTCTTTAAATCCAGAGTTAGTAGCCATAGTGCATATTCAGAGTGTGCAGTTAGGAATTGCTTTGCTTTCAGCTTCATGCAAACTGCTATGAAAACAGTGCCACTACATCTATTTGAAGAGTGCAACTAAACGGCTCAAATGTGTTTTGAAGCTAAACTAGAATGTATAGTTACCAGGTTGACATTGTTTTGGAGGAATTTAGAGACTTTTTTTTGGTTTGTGATTTGGTTGTTGGTTGTATGTGTGGTGTGTGGGGTTTTTTTGGGGTTGGTTGGTTTGTTTGTTTGTTTTTCTCCAGATAAATGAAAGCACATACCACTATGTGGGGTGTCTTGATCTTATTTTGTTCTTATTAGTTGCCAGTATAAAAACTTTTATGCTAGCAATTTTGTTTTGAAACACCTTTTAATTCTTTTTAACTCTCATTGAAGGAAGGAGGTAATTTTTTCATTTGATTTCACAGAATACGTGGCAATCAAGCTGTCTCCATTCTTCTACGTGCAGTAGTCTTAAAAAAGGAAGACCTTTTAGCCTGCATACATACCACTGTCATCTGAGCATTCGCACATCTAGCAAATAGGAAAACCATCTGGAACTCTTTCTCTGTTTCCTAACTTTCTTTGAGTTGAGTTTACTTACTCCTAGAGTAAATCTAGTCCTAGAGCCAGGAACACCCTTCTGTCCTGTTTGCACTTTTCCATTGCAGGGAACTTGGTGGTCTGCAGGTTTTCCATCTGTATGTGCAGTAGACAGCCTTTGAGCAAAAGCAACATTGACCAAAGAGCAGCAGCAGAAGTTTGATTTTAATGGCCTCTTCTAACTGATTTGAATGCAGGCTTTCTTACAAGCCTTCTTACAGACTTTTCCTGTTTCCCCTGTGATCTAGCTGTACCCGTATAAGCATGGTGAGCAATTAGCTGGTGAGACTACCTCCTTCTTGGATGGTAAAAGATACTCTCTTCCTCCTTCCAATCTGATTTTTACTAGACAGCCATAATAAGCCTTATAAATGAGAGGAGACTTACTGGCTGTCCAAAAAAACTACATAGAAAGTGTTAGGTCCTGTCCTATGTATTAACCTGTCAGTTTGTGAAAACTCTCCTTTGCTGGAGGAGTAAGTACTTCGCATAGAAGCCAATAGAAAAATCTAAACTAAGAATGAATTCAGAAAAGCATGTGCATTGAGAGTGGATGCTTCAGTACTGTTCATTCTTTTACATGTGCATTTTCTTCCATTGCTGGGAGATGAATTGTATTTGCTTTAACTGGTTGGCACTCATTCCTCAGGATTGATAAGGATGTGTTATTGATTGCAGGGCCATGTAATGCTGCTTCTTGGTTATTTTTGTTTTCCTCCCTTCCCTCAATCCCCTATTTGGATGTGAGTTTACTTAGTAAGCTTTATGTGAAAGTATTTTCTCATTTCCCATTTCTTCATTTTCCTCTTCCTGTCACTACCTTCTGCTGGACTACTGCTCACTGCGTGTGCTCGAGTAGCTTACGTGGTTCTGCACAGAGTTCAGGGTGTCTTTTTATAGGGATTTAAACTCTCACTGTTACCAGGCAAAAGGTACAGGCACAGATATCCTTAGGTGCCACCTGGCTGGAAGGCTGAGTCTTGGAGTGGGGGACAGGCCTTGGATGTGATATGATTTAGGGGACTGAAAAGAAGTCTTTGGAGTGATGCCAGAACATCAAACCCCACAGAGACAAAACTACATATATTGACATAATTGGCATCTATTTTGAATTTTCAGTGCTATTTCAGATAGTAGAGTATCCCTGTGCAGAGGAAGAAATGCTAGTGTAGCTTCTTCTGAAGAATGCATTTCTGCTACCTGATTAGCTGATACTGGTGCCTCCTGAAAACACTGGCATAATCTATTAGGTTGTTAGCAGGGAAGAACAATATTTTTCACAGCTTCTGACATAATGCTTCTGGTGACACTTGTTTTATAAGCTGGCTGTCCTGCAGAAGTCAGCAACCAGATGTACAAATCCACCTGCTTGCTTGGAAATCTGGCACTGAGTTTCCAATTTGCCTTTTTTTCTGAAGCTTTGAGTCACAAGTGCTTTCTCAGCTTTTCTGTCTTTTCCTTGCCTCTGCTTCCTGGTGCATGAAACTAGAACCTTGCCTTTTGTTTCTGGTCAAAATAGCAGATTATAGGGCAGATAGATAAATTAGTCCACCTTTAGTATGGTGCTCATTCAGGCTTCAGCTTTGTGCAGTAATCAGGGGAACTTGCAGTGCTTACTGGCAGTTTTTTAAAGGTACAAGCTAATGAACGTAAAATTAATTTTGTTAATCAAACCTCCTGACAATTTAGTCAGTGTTGGCAGCTTGCGTCATGTTATTTTCTGTCATTCTTTGCAATACCTGCTCACACTGTATGTCTCCAGTTCCTTTCTTGCCAGGGTCTCTTCCTCCTGTGACACCAGGCTCTGTTACAAGAGTGGCTCGGCTGATGCCTTCATTGTTGTGACTGCCGTATTTAATTTTCTATCTGAGCTGTTGGCATACTGAAAGTTTTGTTGATGATGGCAATCTTTGTCACATTCGGGTGACCTTGTCAAAATTGGACTCCTTCTTTCAGTTATATGGGAACTACCTTCTTACAAACAGTCAGGGTCTCATAACTCAGAAATACATGTTGGTATCCTTTATTCTCGAGTGAGCCACTCTTTAATAGCAATGTCATCTGTTTATTAGTGCTTTATAATGCTGATAGTCTTTGGGTTTGTGCCCTCCCCTTAACATCAGTTACTTAGACAATTCTGCCTCTCTAAGTTTCTAACCTGTATGGGTTCCTTCAAATGCTGGTAAGAAAGTGGGCTGTTGAGCACTTAACATGAAGTCTAACTATAAAGCTTTGAAAGTGCAATTACATAGACACTCTTGTTTACCTACAGCTGCTGGGGAGAGCGCAGCACACTGTTTGGTTGAAGTAGAAATTGGTATCATGCTTTTATGAAAGAAGTAGTACCTAAAAACTCCTATTTAATTAGTTACAGCAGGAGATATTTTTTTCAGAGCGCGAACTTCCAAGTGTTGCATTCACTGAAAGGCAGAATAGTTTTCTAAGTGTCCTGTGCTGGGAATTTCTGAGTGCATGTGTTCACTAGTATTTTGGACCAGTTATAAGTAAATCTGCACAGAAAGTGAGGTTGCTAAGTGCAGCTAGCCATGTATTATTTAGCCAGGCAGTGAGGCTTCTCCCACATTCTCTTAATGTTGCTATATGACATACTAAGAAACTCCAAGAAATATGAACTTTGAAAATCCTTAGTCCAATTTTTTTATTATGTTTATTCATTTAAATTCAAGTGCTAACTGAAATGGATAGAACTGGAGAAAAAGGATAAATCAATGTTTTTAGTTTAATTTTAAGACTACTGAGATGTAAGTCTGGTTTTCCTTTTGGTACCCAAGGTCCAGACAGGTGTCTTTGGTTGATTGTGTCTGACACTGCCATTCGTGGAATAGTAGATATTTCCTGCCTGAAGAGCTTGCAGTCTGAAACGGATACAAAATAAAAGGAGTAATTGTAACTTACAAGAACTCTAAAGTATAGTGAGTTATGTTATGATGACTAAAAGAAAGTTATTCTTAAAAACAAGCAAACCAAAACACCAAAACAAAAACGCACAAAACCAAAAACCTGCCACTTTTAGCCAAGCTGACAGGGAAAGAGGAGAAAAGAAATACCGATATTGCATCAGTGTGGCTGCGTCAGATGTGATCTCCTGTTGTCATATACTTGGAGCTCAGCACATGAAGGGCAATACTTGGCTGTGACCTGTAGGAGACCACCAGTGTGGTGCTGGGTCCAAGTCCCACAAAGCAGTGGAGAGACCTTCACTCTCCTTTTTTGGCAGGTCGCTCGTGCATCTGCAATTCCATATCCTTCCTGCGGCTGCTGCTGCTCCAGTAGCCGCCTCTCTGCAGGCTGTCCTTAAAGGCCACCTGAATTTAAGCACCTCTAGCCTGGGCCAGGTGGGGCTGCTTGTCTGTACAATCCTGGGACTAGAGGCATGGTGTGGGGAGGGGGAGGGAGCAGTCTGCAGAGTGTTGATTTTTGTCAGCTCCAAGAGGCTGGGGTGGTTCTGCTGCAACCACTTGCGACTTGGGTGCACTTAGCAGAAACTTTCCCATTTCAAGTTAAGTGTGGGTACAAGATGCAGCTGCCTTTCCCAGCCCACTGCAGGAGGAGTTCCTGTCAACCTTCTTGTGTTTGTTTTGTGTTTTTGCAGGTTGTGGGCTGCTCATTGCAGAAAGATACAGCTGAAAAAGGGTTAGCATCTTTCCATTCAATTTATGTCCTGAACTTCTAAGATCCTACTACTGCTGTTTTGGTTTTTTGGGGGTTTGGGTTGGTGGGGTTTTTTTTAGTGTTAGGCCATCATATACTCTCCATGGGGAGCTAGAGAGTATAGGGGGAATAAAAACAAAAAAGTAATCTCTCATTACAGAGGTTGTAGGGGAAAAAAGGTACTGTTTGGTTTATGTAACTGGAAGAGCTCTGTATAATTCCTTCTTGTTTTGGGATGGAGACTGAATTTACAGTCCTTTAAGTACAGCCTCATTGAAGCACAAATACAAATGATATTAACAACAGGAGCTGTGTTAAAAAGTGGCATTTGTTATTTAGAAACGGGTTATTTTAGAAATATTTATCCTAAAATTTATTGAGTGGTTGGGACTTTAGCAACAGAAATAATCAGTGTCTTTCCTTTTTGTTTGCTGATTGCTAATGAGCATATTTATGAATACATGCACACCCAACACAAACTCAGGAGTATTAGCAGCAAATATAACTTAGATAGCACTGAATTCTCCTAGCTGCTCTATAGGTAGAGCTCTAGACTTGTCCCTGATAGTCCCTCCTTGCCTATAAGATGTCAGCATTGTCTGTATTGGAAAATTGACTTGGGAAAGCACAGTGGTATAATGACCAGGTATTATTTTGCCAGTGTGTCTGTTTGAAAGTAGACTGTTGCTCCAGAGTAAAAATGACTGGGTATTTGAGCAAATTTACTTTGCTGAATGATATCAGTGTTGCTCTAGAACATGTTCACACAGGAAATTATACCATTGTAGTTTCGTTTTTCAGTTTTCCGCAGGAGGTAGTTTTCAGCTCTGAATACCTGAAGCAGCTAAGTAATGGGAAGAATGAAGTGCACTAGGAAGCGGGCAACTAATGGTGACAAGCACCTAACTAACGTTACAGTTCTGGTTTGGTGTCTTTTTCTTTTTTTTTAATCCCACTGATTATAGGTTTGGGGGGTTTTTGTTCATTTTTTGGGGTTTTATGTGTAAGTGACTAAAAGGGATTTTTTGCTTTAAAGAGTGAAGGGCATTGCGTATTCTTTGTTTGCACCTTTCAACTTGGTAAAATGTTGCTATTTTTATTCAGATGGGTCATCGAATCATGTTTACAACTATCAGCCATGTGATCATCCACGTCAGCCTTGTGACAGCTCATGTCCATGTGTAATTGCTCAAAACTTCTGTGAGAAGTTTTGCCAGTGCAGCTCAGAATGTAAGTAGAACATTTAAAAGCTATCTATAAGTTCCTATCACTGTGCCAACATTAACTGTACTAGCAGGCAACCTGAACTGCCGTGTTTGCAAGAGCAGCAAATCACATCAAGTCGTGTGAGAAATGAGCACATGTCCAATTTAATTTGACCCTCCTAATTAGTCACTGAATGAAGTTAAAAACAGTATTAAGACATAAAACTGAGGAAGACTAAAGTAAAATCAGACGAGACAAAAATTTACAGTGCTTCTGAAAGTCCTGTACAGATATCAATGGCTATGTTTTTTCTAATATTCTGATATGCTATAATCTGCACTCTTAATTTTACAATGTACTTTTTTCATACTTGGCCTTTTTGTATTCCATATTCCTTTTTAGGCCAAAACAGGTTTCCTGGATGTCGTTGTAAAGCACAATGCAACACTAAGCAGTGTCCATGTTACCTAGCTGTACGTGAATGTGATCCTGACCTTTGTTTAACATGTGGAGCAGCCGACCACTGGGACAGCAAAAATGTTTCTTGCAAGAACTGCAGCATTCAGAGAGGATCCAAAAAAGTATGTAGTTGTACAATTATATTTCTGGTTTTGAGGTAGGTTTGTATTTTTATGCCAGACAATGGAATTTCTTTGCCTCCGTGCTGTCACACAGGACAAAAAAAACCCAAAACAAACAGAAAGGGAGGTGGCTGTCACCTTAGGTTCTCTAGTGCTGCTGTTAAGCTCTGTGTACATTTCATCATGTACCAAGTAGTTAGTGTTTTCTGTGTAACACTGTGGTAGAATATCTCCTTTTCCCCATTTAGTCTTTGCTTGTAAATTGAAAATAGGCTGTTGTTTTAAATTGATAGTTTGTCAGTCTTTCCCTAGATCAGCATAAGGAAGTTTGGCCATTTCTTTCTTCAGTTGTTGATTCTAAGACACAAACTTGTATACAGTCTACTGAAGATGTCTCAAAAGCCCATTCAGCTCTGTTAAACAAATACATAGATAAAGAAACCAAGGTTTATTTCTGCTCTGGAACGTCTTCTCACAAATGAGTTTTCTCAAATACTGAGCTAATCAGTACTGGGCTCCTGTCTGCAGACCTTTCTAGTTTGAAGTCCTTAGTGTGCATGTTTTTATGTAACACCCTCATTTCAAAGTTAAACTAGATTTTTTATTGGTTTTCAAGTACTTTGTGTGTTTTTTCTTTCACATGCAACATCTGATTCACAAGCTGTAATTTTGGTGTGCATTTGATAATTAGAGTACATGTTTGTCCTCTCTCCTGGAACCCCAGGGTACATTTCATTAAGTGATAAAATTAAAAACAAAACCAAACCCTAAAACAAAACCCCAACAAATCCAAACCAAACATGTGTAAAACCTCTTTATTTTCTCTCACGCAGCACTTGCTGTTGGCACCTTCAGATGTGGCAGGCTGGGGAATCTTCATCAAAGATCCTGTACAGAAGAACGAATTCATCTCTGAATACTGTGGTGAGGTAAGAATGGGGAACACTGGCTTAATTGGTAAAATTGTGTGTCGGCCAGGGACCAAGAGATTTGTCTCTAACTTGGTATCGTGTTCTTTAGAGGGAGAGATGTGATTGACTAAGTATACAGGTGCTGCTGTCAGAGGCTCGAAGCCCAGGAGCTAGATGGTTGACATGTCACAAAAAATTTGACATAGGTTATTGTGAGAAGTGGCTGGAGTGTCATTTTTATCTTAGATGTAATTTCAATTTAGACGTGCCTGAAATTTTATGCAAAATCATTAGTGTAGTACTAAAACTCAGTTGGTGCTTTCACTAAATTATATGCTATTGTAATAAGAAAATCCTGAATCAAGTATGCAGTCTTGGTTTTGAGATGAGAAGCCAATTCTTTCTTTTGTTCTGTGCTTTTTGCTAAGAGCAAACCATGGTTGAGTGCTGAATACTTGCTGAAAACAGTACTTCATGTTTGGGAGTATTTTCAGTCCCAGAGAACAAAAAACCGCACCTTTCTTTCAGAATGTCTGATGGGCTTTTTGACCTTAAGCTGCTAAGGCTACAGAAGGGGAGAGGATGGTCCCTTTTACAAGTACTATTTCTTTCAGATTATTTCTCAGGATGAGGCAGACAGAAGAGGAAAAGTATACGACAAATACATGTGCAGCTTTCTGTTTAACTTGAATAATGGTATGTATGTACTAATCACAACCCTTGCAGCATAAATAAAATAACCATGTTGTTCAGCTCTGTTCTGTTGCAAGCAGCAGCTAACATTAAGAAATTTTTCCTTCTGTAGATCTTTTCATAGTAGCGTGTGGATTCCTAATATTAAGAGCTAGTGCTTTTTTTTTCCTTAAGGCAAGTCAACTAGATAGTAGTGATGGAGCCTATTACATAAGCTGAATATACAAGATGAGCTGAGTAGAACTTCATAGAGTAAAATTATGTGTAAGCATTAGTAAAGTAGCCTAAATTGAAAAAGCTTGCAAGTATTGTCTGAAATAATTCACGGTGACTTAAATTAGCAGTAAGTTATGATGATAATTTTGTATTAAGGGAATAAAAAGCACAGACAGACATGTGGCTACTGCCACTTGAGAAATATACAGACTGTACTGTGGTGTGTGCAATACTAAAAAATATTTGAAAAGGGGAAAAAAAAGCTGATTTATGTCAATGTTGAATTAACATATTTATGGAGCTTGTCTTTGTGGAATAAAGTTAGAGAAGCTTCAAATGAGAAACTAAGGTAGGGCCACTGTGGCAGGAGATAAATGGAATGAACAGGGTGGGACAACAGGAACAGCTGGAGTCTTGCAGAACAATATAGCTATGGTAGGATGATGCGACAGCTCTTCCACGAGCAGTTGGCTTTTCCAGCTGCTAAAATTCAAGCACAAAAGGTACTGAATAGACACAAAAATGTTTGTAGGTGATCTATCCATCATTTGTGGTGTTTGCTGGTTTTTATTTTTTTCTTCCCTCCCCAGATTTTGTGGTTGATGCAACACGCAAGGGCAACAAAATTAGATTTGCAAACCATTCAGTAAATCCCAACTGCTATGCAAAAGGTAAGTTTTAAATTTACTTGCTTTTAGCAATGTATGAAACGTTATCAGATGCTTACTGTAAGTATCTTAGCAGTATTTGTGTTAATGTGAGCTTAAATTTGTTTTAAACAGTTATGATGGTTAATGGCGATCACAGAATAGGAATATTTGCTAAAAGAGCCATTCAGACTGGTGAAGAACTGTTCTTTGACTACAGGTTGGTAAATGGATTTTTGTCATTTCTTCCTATCATAACTGTAGCTTTCAGCGTATTTTCAGTGCCTGCCCCCTTGCCACCTCAGGTCTCAGCAGCTGTGAAGCAGCCCTCTTGCATTTTTTTTTCTAAGCCACATACTACAGTAAGACTGACATTAGCAGAGCAACTGGTCAAGAGCACAAGTTTGGAACAGCAGCTTGTTGAGAAGTTTAGAGAAAAGTTTATACAGAAAAGTTTAGTGACAAATGGGGACAGACCTGCACAGCCTTTCCTGGTAGACTTGTGTATTGAACTTTATCTGGTAGAGTTCCCTAGGTACTGGTAGGGGTTTTCTCTGCTGTCATTCAGAAATGGGCAAGTAGTATTTCTGTGTCATTACAAAGAAGTGCTTACTAAGATTCTTTTCACACTTTACTGTAAAATCAAGAAGAAAACTAAGTGATGATACTATATAAGTAAGTCTACCTTGAGAAATGTAGTTGTTTTCTGTGTTTCTGTGAGATTTGAGATGAAAAAGTGTGAAATTTTAGCATTTTGTTTCCTCATGGTCAAACTCTTCTAAAAGCAATTTCTTGAGGGAGGGGGTCGGCATTGATCTGCATCTGCAAATTCACACAAGGAATAAAGGCCCTGGGTGGTGAAGAAGCTATAGGAAATCTAAGTATGGGGGTATTCTAGGCTGTGTTGTTATGTCAGAACAAGGAAGCTGAAACATTTAGTGTTACTGGTTTTTTTTCTTTTTTTTTTAATTTTAGATATAGCCAAGCTGATGCCCTTAAGTATGTGGGCATTGAAAGAGAAATGGAAATCCCTTGACACCAGCTACCTCTTCTCTTAAACAGCTGCCTTATCTTCAGGAATTTCTAGTACTGTGGGCGATTTTAGAAAAATAAAAATGATGCAATTTGAAATTCTGTATTTGCAAAGTACTGTAATAGTAATTTATAGTAACAAATTTCAAGAAAAACCCAACTTTTTATTGCCTTCTCACCAGCTGCAAAGTGTTTTATACCTATGAACTTTTGCAATAATGTGGTGTGGTACATTTTTCAACCTTGAATAAAGGATACTTGAACTTCTTCATTTTTACTGGAACTGAGTTGGAATTTTGTGTTATCATCTAGTTGAGGAAGCTGATGGTGGGAACTTCAGCATAGCACCCCAGTAAAATAGTTATGGTCGTGCAGTTTTCACAAACCTTTGGCTGGAACCCACTTTCCCATTCACTCAAGCATTGGTTGCAGTTCAGAAACTTGTACAGTTGTTCCTATAGCTAATCCCAATATCAAGCTACACTTGTCAGTCCTTAGTCCCAACAAGGTGTCTGGCCCTCAGCAGTAGATGCATTTAATGAGAGGGGAAAAGCAACAGTAATTACACATGTTTCTCTTCTGCATCTGGTATTTAATCTGTAAGCAACTATTATTTTTCTTATTGTTACACAGTTACTGTCTCTTACTACAAATGTTTTATATACATGTTTTAATCCAAAATTCTTTAGATTGCAGCTAGTTGTCTGTTTGGGTCTTGTACAGGGCTACCACCTTTATTTCTGATTTGCCAGCTGAGTTTGAACACTGCAGCCTACTACCACATTGAACACCATCCTCCAGCCAAAAGAGCAGGGGGGGGGAGAACAGGCACAGGGACACTATTGCAAAACTGACTGCAAGAAACCTTGTCAACTAATGACAGGGCCTGTTCTACACTGAGGGTGCTCCACCTCACCCTTCCTGTTCATCAGAACACTCAAGTACAGCAGTCACAGCCCTCTCACTGTGGTGGCCAAAGAACTAAGAATTTATACCCCTCATGAGGGGGGAAAAAAACCAACAAACCACCACACCAGACACCAAATCATGTCCAAACAACCCAAAACATCCCTGCTTGGGTAAAGCATGGCTGTGATCTGAAGCTACAGTGACAGCAGTTGGGTTTTAAAAGTAGAGCTCTGCAAGAAACAGCATATGAGATATACAGTGATGGGTTAAAGCTGGGCTTTGAGAGGCAACTCAGAGCAGGTTATTTCTGGCCTTCCACATGTGATAATCATTCACCCTGCTGCTCTGTCACCATACTGCTCTTGCATCCTGGTACAAAAAAATCTACTAGCTCTCACAAAAACAAGCATCTTAAAACAAAAAACAAACACACATGGCACCACAGAAAGCAGCAAGAGCTCCAGTCTCCTAAATTTCAAAAAAACAATTTGAAAATTGAACAGCAAGAAAGATCCTCCTATTACCCATACTGACAGTCTTCAGTGCAATTAGTTATTTTGGAATAGGAATAGCAACCTTTCAAAATCTCAAGTGGGCATGGGACTTTTTTCCCCCCATTTTCCAAACCAGTTTGGATCACATATAATGCCACTTTATAATTACTTTTTCCTTTTTAAAAACCCAGACATTTTGGTTGGTCAGTATTCAGCTGCAACCATTAAAAATTTGTTTCCCTCAGAGAAAAACAGTATCAACACACAGCATGGCTCTCTTTTCTTCATGCCCAACCACTGAACATACCACAAATTCTAAGGGGAAGAAAGGGCTTGGCTTCAGAGAGGTTATTTTCACCATCAAGAACAGGAAATATAAATTAACAAAAACAAGACTGATGGTGAGGATGGTAGCATTTTGCTTTGTAGCATGTGGAAAACATACACATTGCACATGTATATACCGAACCCAACCTTGTGAGACAAATGGGAGTAAGCCTGGCCAATGAACAGATGTGTACATAGATGTGTAGATCACACATTGCACTTCATGGGAACTGATCTTTAGGAACACACTCAATTTTCTGTTCTAGTCAAAGAAATGGGCAGCCTAAACCTTGTTTATTTAGGGTAGCATTAAGGCAAGTATGATGCATTTTATAGCATACTGAACACTATTAAAAATAGCTCCAGTTTCAAGTGGCCAAGTATTGCCACATATATTCTAAATATTTTCTGTTCTGTATATATCTATGAAATCATCACAACTTTCTTCTCAAAACACAGATATTTCCTCTTGAAAAGGAAATAACATGCACTTTGGGTGATGGTTGACAATTTCTTCAGAAAATAAAATGTGCTTTAAATCACTAGAAAACAGGGAAAAGGAGGAAAAGCAAAACCGATTTCTATAGCTTTCATAACCATTATACCTTTTATTTACATTTAGAAAGATAAGTCATGAAACTTAAAACAATAAAACCAAATGCAACTTGTACAGAAATCTTTTAATTTTTTTTATTTATCACACATTAAAAAATGAAACACACTATACAAATGGTTTTTCATAGCAGATTACACATGGGTCCATTCAGACTTGCTCTCAAAGTGCTGCCAACATTTATAAGTGCTGCCTGTGATGGCAGCTGTTTATCATATAGCCAATGTATTGATTTAAATGCAGTAGCATGCAACCCTTTAAGGAGAAGGGTTTGATTCCTTTCTGTTATTAAATTAGGTTAAATGGCATTGGTGTCCATATTTACATACTTGAAATGTATCAATCCTGAGCAGTTCTGATGTAAATCTGAGACTGGCTGATGGGAGTCCTGGTCTCAGTTATTAAAAAGGGAGGTCCAAATGGCAGCAGGGTGGCTGCTATGAAGTTCTGTTGCTTTCATTCGTTCCATCACATACCTATCTGCTGAGTGTCACACAGTCAAGTAATTGCTAATAAAAATGTTAAGCCAAGTAACTGTAGGTGTCCTTCTCGCCATCTACACGTTCCAAGTACTCCTTCTCAATCAGGATGTCGATGCATTTCTGTGGGAGAAACAAGCATAAGCGGTAGGACACTGGCCGAAAACAGCCCTCTCTGTGCTTGCTACAAAGTTTGAACAATTTTGACCACTGAGTTTCATGTCAAGTAGAGGATGGGAGTAGGCAAAGGGCACAAACCATGGCAATCCAATCTCCCATTTCTGACCACATCCAATTAGGAGACTTCGCTAATCAACTAAACTGAATTACGCTTACTTGATGCCATTCCAGGGTAGTGACTGGGAGATCATCAGTAGGCTGAGCAACTTTATAGTAAGACAGCAAATAAAGAGTTAAACCAAGATGCAGAGTGCTTATTGTACTGTTACCAAAAGCAGCAGTTGCAGTAAGGAGCTGTTTCACAGCTTGACTGGCTGCAGCTTTCAGCATCTGTGCTCTCCACTGCCTGTTTTCTGCCCCATCCATCCCCTTTGCTGTGGATGTAACAATCACTGGTGGGGCCTCTAAACAAATGGGTGACAACGAACAAATATAATGACCCTCATTCCCCAGCACTTTTATTCTAGAATACATCAGGAAACTCTTCTCTCGGGCCAGCCCACAAGCATTGGTTCTCTCACAACTGGGAGAGCAGGAACAGGAGGTAAGGCTGGAGCGGAGGCTGCTGTAAGCTGGCAGTGATATGAAAAGATGCAACCAAGCTACTGTTTTACCAGTGCCAACAATACAAGACATGCATGTCACCATAAGAGAACTACAGTATTTCTGGTTAAAATATTTCCTACTTATTTACAACTCCAAAAATCTCTCCTTATGCATCCCATCTCCCTGGTTTCTCTTTTTAATCCAGAAGCATGCATTTTTATCTATTTTATCTCCTCACATCCTGGAATGCGTGTTCAGAGAGATGCAGTTCTTACATACCTTAATTACTGGAACTCGTGGCTTGAACCTCGAGGACAGCTGTGTTAGCACTTCTCCGAGCAGCTGCTGGTGTTTCAAAACCTTCCTCATTTTCATGATTCTCACAATAGCAGCCTGCAAAGTCAGAAACGTGTGCTTAGGAGCAAACTACTTCTCCTTCTGGATAAAGCCATTTTACTTCCCTAGCAGATCGCATCTGCTGGCACAGAAGCATTGTCACAGCAAACCTGAGCAGCAGGTGGGGAGACACACACCTACAAACGTCAACTACTCACGCAGACTTTAAGAACTCAACACAGCATCAGAAGTGGTTTTGACACATGACTTAGGAACTACTCAGCTTACGGTCAGTCACAAGCACAGAACCAACTGGTACCTAGAGCAACCTGAAACTACTTACATAACAAAAAGCCTTATTTATATACTTAACCTTACTGTGATAGTCTTTTAGTAGTATATTTGTATTTCCTTCCCCTGCCCCTTTGCTTCTCAAGTAGATTCCAAATGAACTGGTAGAAAAACACTTAAGTTCATAGTGCCTAGGTATTACTAGTTTTCACCGAGGACAGAGGCCTGGTGGGTGTGTACAGCCTTGGAAACCAAACACTCAGCAACACTACAAAAAATGTGAGGAACACCATCCCATCACACCCTTCTATGTTTTTCATTACAGACTCCAATTGCTTTTAGGAGTATGGTAAATATATTTTTAGCTCCAACACAGTGCACTGCAATGGCATGTTGTCTCCTCATAAAAATTAAGAAAACTCCACAGTAAGCTTCATTAAAGGATGACAAAGTTGTAATTCACAGCAAGGCAGCGTTTTTGTAATACAAGTCACCTGAATCAGCAGTTTCCTATCTTCCTCTATATTTTTGTGTGTAGTTTCTTGCTCCTGCTTCTGTTCAGTCTTCATTGGCACATTGATGTTTACCCTTAACTTTTTACTGTAAAGAAAACCAGGAATAAAACAACTGGCCTGTTTAAAGGACAATCAAACAAACAGAAAACAAAAAAAGAATTGCAAACAAAACCCAACTCCAAAATAAAACCCACACTACCACAATTACTTTACAACAAAACGGGACTTTGGCACTTCTGAAAATTTTAGACAATCTTATTCAAGTTAAAAAAAACAAATAAAACCCAAAACCCCACAACCAACCAACCCCAACCAATTTGTTCATGTATTTCATGACTTACTGAATAAAACCTAGTGATCTGTTGGGTCAAATCAGTGCTGTATAATTACACTATATTTGAAAGATTTCTATGTTTAATAAGAAGCTTCCAGTCAGCAAATGGAACAAAGAAAGTCAGTGGAAACAGAATCACCTTTCTGATGTACAGACTGGATTCTGACCATAATGTGGAAAAATCCATTTGTTCTGTAAAACTGAATCCTGCCTTTCATTTCACAGGCTCCCCACTATCACACGTGGCCACTGTCAAGACAAGCTGACATGTCACGAGTGGGGCAGGAGCTCCAGATGCTTCCCTAGAGGGGATCTGTTATTTATTTAGCATAGTCTTGTGCAGCATAAATTGGAAACTACCGAGCCACACAGTGCAGCAATGTCGAGCTGTTTCCATCACCGCATTAATGTAATTGATCATGAATTCTCAAACCTTTAATTATTGGTCAAGGAGGGAAGGAAGCAGATAAAGCGTGTACTACAAGGAAAGGTTTCAACACGCTGCTTTCACTTGCTGTCTTATTCTCAGGCAGTACTGAACTCTTCACTGAATTTATGTGTGTTTACTTCTATACTCTGGTAAGTGTGATAAACACTCACTGCAGTACTATGAACAGCTTAAAATATACAAACGTTAAAAGCAACACTAGTTAGATAATAAAAACTACTGAAAATCATGTTTATTAAGTTTTCAAATCACTGTACGCTCTGAAGTTCTAAAATGAGCCTGCTGATCTTCTCATGTTATCTCCAGTGGATGAGACTTTGACCTTTGCTGGTCACCACACACTACTGTAACCTTGTAAAATATAATGTACTTGCTGACTGCAAGCAGAGTCATGCACCCTGGTAAAAACCAGCACAATTTCTTACCAGAAATAAATGTTACAAGAATTAGACAAGAAACAAGGAACAAAAAGGAGATATGAAAATATGTTCAGACCTTGACAGACTTTACGATAAAAGTTTAAGTCAGAGAGCTGGCATCTTCCCTCATCCTCCCTACTAGCCAACTCTCTCCTTTAAAGTTGGTATGTTTGCTCTGTATTTGAATTGGCACTTGAACCCTGGAGCTTTCATCCCAGGAGTATTAGGTTTTACCCAAATTTTGAAAGCAGAGAAGGAGCATTATACACAAATGATGTATGCTGCTGTAGTTTTCTCTTACTTTTTATAACCGAGATACAGTTTTATTAAGGTGTCTGGTTTCAACTCCACCTCATCAACATTTGCATTTTCATCTTCCAAAACCTGCAAGAAGTGAATAAAATAAATACATAAATATTCATTAATACATTTTGTTGAATGATGAGCAGGTCATAAAAAAGAATACTTACAAGCAATTTTGATTTTAACAGTATCTGTAGAACTTGTGCCAAGATATCCTACAAAATTACAGAAAATGTTATCAGCACAGAAAGACAGCATCTTTCTCTAACTTAAAATACTTCAACAAGAATACACAGGCTTATACTAAGAACTAGCAAGTGCAAACCACTGCAAAATGAGTGAAAACAAAACATAGTAAAAATACAGTTCACAGAAATAAAATGTAATAAGGCCCTTTCTGGGTGTTAAGCCATATACCCTTTGCAGTCAGCCAAGTAACATCAAATTCTTTACAAAGACTAATTCCAAACAAGAGACCTTTGCAGTTGCTGGTTTTTTTGCAAGCAGATTTTTAATTTTTTTTTCTCTCCCCACTAAACCATAGATACCATGGCAGACATAACCCTCAGAAAGCAAGCACTCTCTGCCTTCTGATTAACATGTTTGTTTTCTTGCTTACACCAAGGATCTGTTCTGGTCACTGTCACTGGCCAGTCACCCAGAAGGCTACACTACAGGCAGTGTTCTGTGCAGGCTTTCAAAGCTGCTATTTTCCCACAGTAGAAGTCTTCTGGGTTCCATGCAGTTAGTTTTCAGCTGTATAAAGAGTTTTATTCTGGTCTGATCATAGATTGGGCCAAACATTTATTTTACATGAATAAATATATATATATGTCTGCAAACAAGCATCTATAATAAGTGGCAACCCCATAAAGCTTCTGAGGTTACTGTAAAACATCATCGGCAGTAACTTTCTAGATATGCATTTCCAAAAGTAAAGGTCTCACTGATCAGGCACTGCCTAACTTTCCAGAAGTCACAGACGACTTGATTCAAACCTACTAGTAAAGGACACAAATGCCAAATAAACTGGGCCATTAAATCTACTTGGAAGAACCTTTTCCACAAGAGAGAGACAACAAAACTGCAAATTTTACTATGTTCATGTATATGAACCCTGAGATGTAAAGAATGGATGCACAGATCAACCAATTAAGGAAAAAAAATGCTGTTTTTCCTAGAATGTTTTTAAATATTAAAATGTAAGTAGCAAAACACTGAAAACTTTACTATCAGAGCTCAGCAGGAAGCAAGGCAATTCACTCTAGTCATGAACAGGAGAATATATACACACCAAAATTCATTAGAAGACTAGGCAGTTTTGACTATTAGGAAGTAAACCAGGAAAGTAACTTGACCAAGAATAGAGCACATCTGCCTAACTTCAGGACAGAAACCAACTCTGGCTTCAAGCATGTCTAATTCCAATTTCTTATGATAGCAGGAAGAACCCTGAAGACCAAAATACTTGGTTCACAAGAGTGTAGTAAAACGTGCAAAGTCACTACCATTTTTATTTGAGTACTGTCTGTCAGCTGCTGCACGGTATAGGCATCTTCCGTGTTGTATTGCAGTAAAATCGCCATCTGGAATGTGGATGCCTAACAGATGCAAAAAAAAGAGAATGAAGGGAAAGGGGAGGGGGAAATCAGAAAATGAGAATGAATAAACACACTTTCTGAATTTGAACAGCCTAAAATTCACCAGTTTAATGCATATACTGGAATATTTGGACGACGGAGAACACCAAACTAGTGCTTATCATTACACAACACAGGAAAATCTGATGTTACTTATACAACCAGAACTCTACCTTCTAGCATTATCTGAACAGACTAAGATTATGATCATTTAATCAGCTGCAGTCACTTCATTGGATCTTCTATTATGATGTCAAAGCCTTATCTTTCTACGTGCTAACATAACTTTTAGTTCCTTTCCTCTGTAACTCAGATGGTTACTCATTTGATCTTCATTAAAACCTACAGACTACTGTAGTCACCCTCACAACCCTCCCAACTCCAGTAGAATAATGAAGCCAGATTTATAAACAAGGCAGCTATCAGTGGCTTATTCAAGTCTATCGCCACAGGGTTAACATATCTTGTTTCTTTTCACTCTTGTGAACTCCTCCCCTCTGTCTACTTTTTGAGGGAAAGCAGACATGAAAGTATAAGCAACATGAGATCTTACACAAAGAGGCTGCAGTTGTCTCACACAACCCAGTTCAACACCTGTTTAAACCACTAGTCCAATATTCTCTTGCCTAATTAATTTTCTTTTAAACATAGATCTTAAGTATCATTAAAGCAAATAAACATACAGTGAAGGTTCAGTTAATCATAACACCAACAGCCATCTGGAGAGGGCTAGCATTTATGTTCACTTCATTAATACAGAGATCTGCAGCCACCAGGTCTTGCACCCGTGCTTTGCTTTATTTCAAGACAGCACCATTATTTGCAGGAGTTAATGAAAGCATGTGAGCATCGTAAGTAGTAGCTAAACACACATATATATGTATGAACATGTGTACACCCCCAAATTAAGGAACTGAATGATTTAAAATACTCGTCATAGATCATTACATCCTGTTAATGAGTATTTTGACATAAAATACAGCTCAGTTCACAGGGAACTGGGCCTGTTCAGCCTGGCAAAGAGGAGGCTGAGGGGAGACCTTATCACTGTCTACAACTATGTGAAAGGAAGTTGTAGCATGGAGGCTGTTGGTCTCTTCTCCCAAGTAGCAAGTGATAGGACAGGAGGAAATGGCCTCCAGTTGCATCACAGGAGGTTCAGATTGGATATCGGGAAAAGTTTCTTCACAGAAAGGGTTGCCAGACATTGGAACAGGCTGCCCAGGGAAGTGGTTGAGTCACCATCCCTGGAAGTGTTTAAAAGACACATAGATAAGGTTCTCAGGGACATGGTTTAGTGTCAGTGTTAGGTGAACGGTTGGAGTCAATGATCTTGAAGGTCTCTTCCAACCAAAATGATTCTATGATTACCTATTAAAATTATTTTGGATGCAGGAACAGTTATTCACATGAACTCCACTACTTCATCATCTACACAGTTCACCATTTTAAACACGTTTACCTGCACAGTGGTCCTTTAAAGTAAGGAAAAGCAATTATCTCCAAATGATGAGAAAAGACGCTGAGCAGCTCATTCAGATCGCATAAGAGCAGTAGAACAGAGTGTGAACACATGTCCTTTAAATGATCAGCTGCATCCAGTTCTCTGAATGCAACCATTGCCAAGTGCTTCTGTTGGCATGGTGTTATCCTTACCTGTAACGTATATCTATTTTTGAAACAGTTGGTAACCAGTTCCCCTTTGGACAGCTGATACAACCATGTTAATTTTCTTCCACTATGACGACTGGCATAAAATGCAGTAAATCTCTGATAGCTCCTTTCTAACTGTAAAAACAAACAAACAACAACAATAAATAAGTATTAAAAAAAAGTATCTTTTTTACCTTCATTTACCCTCACTAGATCACACTCTGGAACCAGCAAAGGAGGAACAAATCAGATCACTCTCAAGTGCCATGTTGTCTGATTAAGACAAACAGAAATCCAGAGCATTCAAATTCTTCAGACTTGGTTGAAAATTTCCCCTTGTTATGAGTTTCTCCTTTAAGTGTCATCAACAACACAAACCCAAACAAGCATTTAAGTTCCATTCTTCCATTTATTATAGACAAAGCTAAGCTAGAAAGGCAATCTCTTTTATTCACCTTCATCCTCCAAGTAACAGCAGTGACTTATTTCTTATGTTAAGTATTTGTGTCTTGTCTATTCTAGTTAAGGACTCAACAGAAAACTAATTATTATAATATGTAAACCTTTTACTGTACAGAACCAAAGCAATGGCAAGAATAAGTTTCTTAAATAAAAGTATACAAAGAAAAATATGCCAAAGATTTGTTTCAGTTACTGTTGAATGTTTTTAAGTAAGAGTCATTAACCAGGGTCTTTCCACAGGAGAAAACATTTATATATGTCACACAATTATTTCCTACTACCTTGCTCACTTATCTTGTTCCAAATATCCTCCAGCCAAATAAAGATAAATTAAAAGCTCAGAGACCTGGGTCATCTTAGCATGGAGAGAAGACTGAGACGGGATCTTATCAATGCCTATAAAATGTCTTAAGGGTGGGTGTAAAGAGGATGGGACCAGACTCTTTCCAGTGGAGCCAAATGACAGAATGAGGGGCAACAGCACAGGCTGAAGCATGGGAGGTTCCATCTGAGTATGAAGAGAAACAACTTCTCTCTGAGGGTGCCAGAGCACTGGAACAGGCTGCCCAGAGAAGCTGTAGAGTCTTCTTCTCTGGAGACATTCAAGATCAGCTTGGACACATTCCTGTGCAATCAGTCTACTCTAGGTGAACTTCCTTTAGCAGATGGGTTGGACTAGATGACCTCCAGAGGTCCAATCCAACCCCAACCATTCTGTGATTCTGTGAAATAGGCAACCACCACAGAGACACCTGTCCTCTCTGACACACAGCAAAACCAGGAAACATCAGCCATGTAAAACAAATTTCTCACATGAGCATTCCACACTCCAAGTGCAAGAACCTCACCTCAGAGGGCAGAGCAAATGTGCAGGACTGCTGGAACGGCCATGATCCAGAACTCAGCACCTGGATGCTGAAATCCACTGGAAGAGAGGTAAAGAGGCTGAGCTGCATTATTCCCCTTGTTCCCACTGCCTCTTCAAACACACAGTCCCAGTTCTAACACAAACAAGACATAGTTCTGCCTTGCTCAGACTAACATGGTAAAAAATCATTAAGCAACATATTTCTTTTTATTCCGACCATAAACCAAAGGAATTCACATAAGATGTCACTGCAGTTGGACAGGTCTAGTCACTCTATTTTCTCTCATTTGTAGAAGTTATTACCCCAATTCTATCCCTACAACAGATCTGATGCAAGTGGAAAAATAGTAAGCATTCACTTTTATGCACAACTAAAACTCATCACTTCACAGTACAAAACTGCAAGAATAAACATTTCACATTTATACTTGCAAGGCATTTTGGGCAAGTCAGTGAGAACACACAAACTAAGTAAAACTTAAGCTTGCCAATACACAGCTCCAAATGTAATCCAACAAATCATTATCAGTTCTTTAAAGAATTTGTTTCAATGTGCTTCAATGAAAATAATATTTCTTTATAAAAAAAGTTAAAGGGCTGTCTAACAGCCTAAACCAGAACATTCTTTCTTCCTTAATACTTTAACATAAGTATGAACTTAGGCCAACTTGTGCTCAAAATCAAAACTACTTAAAAAAAACCAGACAGGATTCAACTTAAACTAATTACATATTAGGTTGGTGCAAAAGGAATTACAGTTTTTGCATTGCTGAAATTTGCCATTTGATATTGGAATACATTTGTAAATAAATGTGGTTATGTTATACATCATTTTCTCACTTTCGTTTGTTTTGTTACTGACTTACTACTTGCTGTTTATTTTAGACTATGGAAACGCTGTTAGACAAAAAGCAAATTCGAGCTATTTTCTTATTTGAGTTCAAGCAGAGGGGACAACTTGCAACATTAGCGACATATTTGGCCCAAGAACTGCCAATGAACATACAGTGCAGTGGTGGTTCAAGAAGTTTTCCAAAGGAGATGAGAGCCTTGAAGTTAAGAAGCATAGTGGCCAGCCATTGGAAATTGACAACAATCAATTCAGAATAATCAAAGCTGATCCTCTTACAACCACATGAGAAGTTGCTGAAGAACTCAATATTGACCATGCTATGGTTGTTCGGCATTTGAAGCCAATTGGAAAGGTGAAAAAGTGCGATGGGTGAATGGGTGAATGTAAATGTGAATGGGTGCCTCAGGAGACGAACGAAAATAATTTAAAAAAATGTCATTTTAAAGCATCATCTTCACTTATTCCACGCAAGAAAGATGAATTGTTTCTTGATCGGATTGTGACGTGCAACAAAAAGTGGATTTCATATGGCAACCAGCAATGACCAGCTCAGTGGCTGAACCAAGAACAACCTCCAAGGTATTTCCCAAAGCCAAACTTGCACAAAAAAAGGTCATGGTCACTGTCTGATGCTGTGCTGCCAGTCTGATCCACTGCGGCTTTCTGAATTCCAGCAAAACCATTACATCTGAGAAGTCTGCTCAGCACATCAATGAGATGCAATGAAAACTGCAGCACCTGCAACCAGCACTGGTCAACAAAAAGGGCCCAATTCCTCTCCACAACAAACGCCTGACCACACGTTGCACAACCCACTCTTCAAAAGTTGAACAAATTGGGCTACGAAGTTTTGCGTCACCCATCACATTCACCTGACCTCTCGCCAACCAACTACCACTTCTTCAAGCATCTTGACAACTTCTTGCAGACAAAATGCTTCCACAACCCACAGGATGAAGAAAATGCTTTTCAAGAGTTCGCTGAATCCTGAGGCACAGATTTTTATGTTACAGGAATAAACAAATTTGCTTCTCGTTGGCAAAAGTGTGTTGACTGTAATGGTTCCTATTTTGATTAATAAAGATGTGTTTGAGCCTAGTTATAATGATTTAAAATTCAAGGTCCAAAACTGCAATTACTTTCGCACCAACCTAATACCTAAACATGAGCTGCAAAATTAGGAAGAGACTACCCATAACAGAAGATAAAGTGCTATTAGAAGACAAAGCACAGACCTATAAGACTAGTTTAAAAATCCTAATTATCTTGGTCAAAATAATATTAACTCTAATTTCTAGGGGTATGATGTCTACATCAAATATTTCCCTCGTATTTAGCTGTTTGGAAGTAAGAGGAAGCTAAACTACTGAACAGTAACTTAGGTAAATGTATTACTTACAATCTAACGGTTCTGAATTGGTCAGGTGCTTTTTAAATTGCTCATTCAAGTCCTTGCTTACACCAATATCTTGGAACATCCGCTGCAGCTTGGAGGTATACTCAAAACCACAAGCTTGCTGTATTTTAAAAGCACAGATATGTCAGCAGACACATTTTTGACATGTGAGAATAAGAAGAACAAAGTATCTGACCCTGTTTTCTTAAACAAAGATGTACAAAGGTTCAGTATTTTCCTTAATCAAAGTACTGATCCCAGCTAGACATGACCTCTAACTATCAAAAAAAAAAAAGAAGAAAATTTTGTTCAAAAATAAAACAGACAATGAAACAGATTACTAAAAGTGTATATGATCATATTTTGCTTGACCTTGAATGAACAAGCATTAAAGAAATTAAGCAATAGTAATTCCCCTGGATAATTGTATCTATGTCATTCATATGGATAAGAATAATCAAGCTTAACTCCATCAGAGAGACACACACTGTAAGTTCCCAGGAAGTTGAAGAAAAACAAAAACAAAAAATGGAGATCTCTATTGTGTATTTTTCTATTGTACACAAAATAATGACATGAAAGGACATACATAAACGCTTTCTAGCAGCCTGAAGACCTGCAATATGGTAGAACATAGGACAGTAATGGAATACTCACTTTTAGTTTAGAGATCATGCTTGCCTCGGCATCATCACTAGCACTGTTCTGATGTACAAGTCTTTTTGCCAGCATTTTAGCATAGAATTTTTGAAACACATCTTTATCCTCAATGTACTTGAAAACAACCATCTGGAAAAGCCAAGAAAATTTGCAAGAAAAAAAATATTTAAGCATTTGTCTTGATAAAGCTGTAGCAGCAGCTACTTCATTTGCACTTAAACTCTTCAGGGCAGGGATTATTTTTTGGGGGCAGTGAGAGTGGTGGCGTTTGTTTTAAACGTGGCTACTATTTTAAACACATTGACTGTACATTCCACATGTACAGCCTTATATACAAATAAATACATATCACATATAGGCAATTATAAAAAATATATTGTAGAAATTATATATATTATAGGCATATATAAAAATGAAGTAAAAGCATAAGTTCCATCTGGCCACTTTAAATCTGCTGTAAACTGTTTTTTTAATTAAAAAAACACAACCAATAAGCTACACAGAGATAAAGGTTATTACTGAAAAGCTGAATTATCAAGTAACGAAATCAAACATTCAAAATAAAATGTCTTCTCTCATCTGACTCGTGTGACAATTGCATATTACTAACTTGTCAAAGCTTACACATACAAGAACAGTATTTATAGATATCTTACCACTTGATTGAGTGTATCTTCCAATTCTGCTTCTTCTGGATTCTTTGAGCTGTAATTAAACAAGTGCATTTTTAATGAGGCCCAAACTGCCAAATTTAAACAACATACGGATGTATATGGGAATTCCATAAATAAAGGAACACAGAGTAGTTTTGGAATCAAAGACTCTTTAAAGAGGAAACAGTGTAGTTGAAATGAACACTTCACTACTCCACATGTCAGCAATTCTGAAGTAAGGGATTTTTAAGCAACAGGTTGAAATCCTGGACCATGAACTGCTTGAGACTTCCTGATATCAGGACTTATGGGCTCAAACACGGATTCTCTCTCCCTGCCTTTTTTCTGCTGCTAAATGCTATCTTCGTTTCTTATTTTAGATTCTTTTAAATTCTTTTTTACAGTGAAAAAAAAACAGCTCAGAGAGCTGGGTCTGCCTGGATGAGTGCTCAGGCTCACATCATGCTTGTCCATCAGGCATACCCCCAAATCTGCCCCACAGAAAGTTAGTATTTATACAGGGGAAAATAAACCCTTTGCTGAAGGTAGGAGGGTAGGGGAAGGGAAAAGTGAGCAAGTTCTTCTGGTTTTGCATTATTTGGTGGTGGGTTTTTTTCCTTCCCCAAAAAAGCTAGAAAAGTTGCCAGTGACAAATCTGACACCAATCCAGTATGAAAGAAACTGATACCAACTCAGTGTATGAGCTGCTGAATCATCTGAAGCAAAATACCTTAATTAAATTACAAACAACAAGAGGTTAGAAAGCAGTTTTTATCCTCCTCAGTCTCTACCCAGATGGAAGATGACATAGAGAAAGTAACAGGAGGAGAACAAGAATTTTAATGGAAAAAGGGAATGTACATCTACTCTTTGCAATATGTAACACAACTCAAATTTGGGGGGAAAAAAAAGCACATAAAAAACCTTCTGTTTTACTAAAAAAATAGAATTTAGTTTCCTATAAAGAAATAAAGGTCTTAGATCTTTTATTATTTCCCCTCTCCTCTTTAAAAAAGAAAAGTGAACTCCATAGAATCTTTAGGAACAGTCCTATTGAAATTTTTGTATTCAGAATTTGGTATAATTAATTCCTCTTGAAACATTAAGTTCCGTTTCTGAAGACACAATATAAAACTTCAGATACTAAAACCTTTTAAAACAAAACCCAACTTGAAATAATAATTTGTCTTTGAAGACGTACCTTTTCTTTAGTAAAGAGTCACAGTATCGCGCCAGTAGCTCTGGGGATTTACTGGATGATTGAGCCATTTTTGTCACTGCATTGTTATTTATAAATCGACCACAAGCCTATAAATCACAAAATACAGTGAAACTCTGTGAGACAAAACAATGAAAAAAAAAAAAAAGGTACACCCTATGCCATTACATATACTTACTTTGTCTAGTGCAGCCACAAAGCCAGCATCGTTGTTGAATGCAGACATGACTAAAGCGTTATACTTCTTATGGACATCCAACACTGTCTGTACATACATTTTTGGATCCTGAAATAAAGAGATACTGTTTTTTGCAACCCATTGACTTTCTGCTTTCTACTTACTCTAAAGTAGAGATACACACTAGCCCAAGCAAATAATTACAGAGACACTATATAAATATTAGAAATATTTTTAAGGTCAAATACTATCCAGACTACTTTAGGTCCTAGGTCTGGGACTGACATACATTAGTACAAGCTTTGATTTACAGCAACCAGAGTGCAGCATGTACCACATTATAAGAAAATAAGATAAAACCACTTTCTCAACCATTGCAAACATTTCCAAGAAGGACCTTTTCAAAGACATAAGCTTAGGTTGTATCAGGCCTGAGAGAGCTGGACAATCATAAAATGCTATTTGCTATAGAAGAAACTGTTAAAATAAATCTTTGTAGTAAGAATGTAACAAGTGTATCCCCAGTAAGTACAATTTAGTAAGGAGACCTTAGTCATTGATGACAGTTCTTAAACTGTCTGCTCAAATCCCAGTGGCAGCCAAAGGCCAAAAAAGATCAAGTTTATGGCACTCACATATTGAGTTCTATGTGCCATTGATCTCCGCATCTCAATAAAGATGGAGTGTAGTCAGAGTAGGAACAGCGAGGGGCCACTAAAACACCAGGCAGTCTGGGCAGCTACTATGCGACAGACCAAAAAGGCTGTAAGTCTTCTATTTGGAGATGGTAAGTTTGAAAGAACGTATGACTAAGGTTTACAAAATCATGAGGATAACTGAAAAGGTGAACAACCACTAAAAGCCACATTTTATAACCATGGGACTCTTAATGAAAGTGATAGGAAACAAGTTTAAGACAGAAAAAGAACATCTTTACATATAAGGCAGTAGACTTCTGGAACTTGCTGCCACAGGAGGTTGTTGGAAGCAGATAATATCAGCAGGTTCAAGAATGGATTTAGACAAACTCATGGACATCAGGCCCGTAAGTAAAAACTAAAAGGACTGGGCATAGATGTGCTCCTATAATATTACTATTGTAAGAATTCTGGATGCTGGCAACAAATGGCAAAAGATGGGCAGGGTTGTATCAGGATCCTGGAGACAGACAGAGATGATGTGGACCACCATGCTGTGCTTGAGATAAAGAACTGAGATTACTGAGAACCTCCCAGACAAGGAATTCAAGTGGACTGGAGAACATTCAGAAAGGCATCTACTAATTACAAGGACTCCAAAAAAAGATAACCAAAGGTACTGAAAGCAGTAATCTTCTGACTGAAGAGCAGCCTTATTAATATAGTTAACGGAGCTTAGAGCACAACTCGTTCTGCAGTAAAAATCTAAAATAGGTCAGATGAGTCAAGCTGGTATGACTATTTCTCTCCACTGGCTACAGAGAAACTGAGAAGTGTTTGCCCCGCTGACTATCTGTTCAGACATAGTACAGAAAAAAAGAAGTTAGGCAGAATCGGTCCTATCTGTGACAGAGGGCTAACAAAGCAATGATGAATAGTGACAGAGGGGAGTGAAGGATATTGGAGAAAAGAGGCCAGGTAGTTTCCAAGGAAGACAGACAGAGATATTGTTATGAAAATGAGGAACAAACATATGGAAAAAGAAACAAAAGATGAAGAAATGAGAAAAAGTGTCGTGATCAGGAAGATCATTTTATAGATGGCTGGAAGCCAAAAGAACTAATACATAGAGATTTCAGGCTTCCCCTCTCAAAGATGAATTAATTCCTGAAGAAAGAGCTTTTGTTTTTCTGGGAAATTCTTCAAGGCCTGAGTACAAAGAAACTCAAGAGTGATAACCACTAGGGGGTTCTGTCAACCATGGAGCACAACTGATTTCAGAATTTAAGGTGATGTCTACAAATTAAGCTGAAGATTCCTGAAGTTACTTCATGACTCATAAAAGATGAACACTGCTAAACAGCTATGCACTTGAAACTATAGAAGTGAACAGACACTACATGTAGTCATTACAGATTACTGCTTTAATGAAGCTATTTCAAGAATATCTAAGGCAAATAACTGGTTAAAATGAACTGTCAAAAATCAAAGTGGAACCTCATTTTGAATAAAATTTACCAGAATCTATATTCTATCTTACAGTATCACAGTATGTTTGGGATTGGAAGGGACCTCAAAAGATCACGCACAGGAACATGTCCAGGTGGGTTTTGAATGTCTCCACAACCTCCCTGGGCAGCCTGTTCCAGTGCTCTGTCACCCTCACTGAAGTTTTTTCTCAAATTTAAGCGGAACCTCTTGTGTTCCAGCTTGATCCCATTACCCCTTGTCCTATCATCGTTTGCCACCGAGAAGAGCCTGGCTCCATCCTCATGGCACTCACCCTTTATACATTTATAAGCATTAATAAGGTCACCCTCAGTCTCCTCTTCTCCGAACTAAGGAGACCCACCTCCCTCAGCCTTTCCTCATAAAGGAGATGCTCCACTCCCTTAATCATCTTTGTTGCCCTACGCTGGACTCTTTCAAGCAGTTCCCTGTCCTTCTTGAACTGAGGGGCACAGAACTGGACACAATATTCCAGAGGGGGTCTCACCAGGGCGGAGTAGATGGGAAGAAGAACCTCTCTCGATCTACTAACCACCCCCCTTCTAATACACCCCAGGATGCCATTGGCCTTCCTGGCCACAAGGGCACAGTGCTGGCTCATGGTCATCCTGTTGTCCACCAGGACCCCCAGGTCCCTTTCCTCTACACTGCTCTCTAATATATAATTTCCCAACCTATACTGGAACCTGGGGTTGTTCCTGCCCAGATGCAGAACTCTACACTTTCCCTTGTTAAATTTCATCAGGTTATTCCCCGCCCAACTCTCCAGCCTGTCCAGGTCCCGCTGGATGGCAGCACAGCCTTCTGGCGTGTCAGCCACCCCTCCCAGCTTAGTGTCATCAGCAAACTTGCTGATAGTACACTCTATTCCCTCGTCTAAATCATAGATGAATATATTTAATAATATTGGCCCCAGTACTGACCCCTGAGGCACTCCACTAGATACTGGCCTCCAACTAGACTCTGCACCATTGACTACCACTCTCTGGCTTCTCTCTTTAAGCCAGGTTGCAACCCACCTCACTATATTGTCTATACCACACCTCTTCAACTTAGCTGTGAGGATGCTGTGGGAGACTGTGTCAAAGGCTTTACTGAAGTCAAGGTAGACCACATCCACCACTCTGCCATCATCCATCCACCTCGTTACATTCTCATAAAAGACTATGAGATTGGTCAAGCATGACCTACCCTTGGTAAAGCCATGCTGACTGCCCCTAATAACCCTCTTATCCTTGATATGCCTTGAAATGGCACCAAGGATAAGCTGTTCCATTACTTTCCCAGGGACAGAGGTGAGGCTGACCGGTCTATAATTACCCGGGTCCTCCTTCTTGCCCTTTTTGAAGACCGGAGTGACATTTGCTTTCCTCCAGTCCTCGGGCACCTCTCCCGTTTCCCAAGACTTGGCAAAGATGATGGAGAGCGGTCCAGCAATGACTTCAGCCAGCTCCCTCAGCACCCATGGATGCATCCCATCTGGACCCATGGATTTATGGATGTCCAGACTATTTAACTGCTCCCTAACCCAGTCCTCATTGACTAAAGCAAACTCCTCCATTGACCCAGCTTCATCCGGGGTCTCAGGGGTACAGGGCTCTCCAGGACAGCCTCCAGCAGAGCAGACAGAGACAAAGAAGGCATTCAGTAATTCTGCCTTCTCTGTATCTTCTGCCACCAAGGCACCCACCCCATCCATCAGTGGGCCTGCATTGCCTCTGGTATTAGTTTTATCTGCTATGTATTTGAAAAAGTTCTTTTTGCTGTCCTTGACCCCTCTCGCCAGCTGTAATTCTAAGGAGGCCTTGGCTATCCTAGCTGCCTTCCTACATCCTCTAACAGCAGCCTTATATTCCTCCCAAGTGGCCAGCCCCTGCTTCCATGACCTGTAAACTCTCCTCTTCTGCTTGAGCATACCCAACAGATCCCTATTCAACCATACAGGCCTCCTGGCTCCCTTCCTTGACTTCCTTCGTGTGGGGATGCTCTGATCCTGAGCGTGGAAGAAGCAATCTCTGAATGCAATCCAGCTATCTTGGGCCCCTTTTCCTTCAAGCAGCCTTGCCCATGGGATTTCCCCCAGCAATTGCTTGAAAAGGCCAAAGTTAGCCCTGCTAAAGTCCAGGGTTGCAATTCTACTTGCTATTCTGTTCCTGCCACCCAAGATTCTGAACTCCACCATCTCGTGGTCACTGCAACCCAGGCAGCCCTCAACCTTTACTGCTTCGACCAGACCCTCCTTGTTAGTGAGGATGAGATCCAGCAGTGCACCTCTCCTAGTCGGCTCCTCCACCATCTGCATGAGGAAGTTATCATCAATGCACTGGAGGAACCTCCTGGACCATGGCTGGCTGGCTGAATGGTCCTTCCAGCAAACATCAGGGAAGTTAAAATCACCCACAACAACCAGGGCCTGTGACTGTGAGGCCACTCTCAACTGCCCATAGAAGGCCTCATCAACTCCCTCAGCCTGATCTGGTGGCCTGTAACAGACGCCCACAACAGTGTCACTCCTGCCAGCCTGCCCCTTAATTCTGACCCATACACTCTCAACTTGCTCCTCATCCACTCCTGGGCAGAATTAAGCACATTGTAGTTGCTCTCTCACATAGAGAGCAACTCCACCACCACACCTGGCTGGCCTGTCTTTCCTGAAAAGGACATAGCCATCCATGGCCACATTCCAGTCATGTGAACTGTCCCACCATGTTTCTGTAATTGGCACGAGATCATAATCTCCTGACCAAACACAGGATTCTAACTCCTCCTGCTTATTCCCCATGCTGTGTGCATTGGTGTACAGGCATTTCAGGGAGCGAGCAGAGCACACCAATTTCACCCTAGGGGCATAGGGTGAAATTTAATTTGTTTTGTGTATGTTTTATTCTATTTTTCTCCACCTAGCGAAGGTCATTTTGTCTAAAGACAAAAAGGTTAGCGAAGGGTTTAAACAACTTCACGTTGCTGAGATTCAACCCTAATTGATGCAAATTAAGTCTGAAATTACAATTATGGGATAAAAATCAAGAAAGCCAATTATATAGCTGAACAACCACAGTGTTGCAGACACCTGACTTGCTCCTTATATTATGACCTCCTCAAGCATTTCAGTTGTCTCTTCCTCTTATGTTTCTTGTGCTTTTCCTAACAGAATAAAACTATTCACCAAAAAACTGAAACACAGACTTTCTCCACACAGTCCCATCCAAGTCAGAAGTCTATAAGAAGATGAAATAAGACACAGCCCACTGGAGATAATAATTCTTGAAACAGTGGACTTCCAGGTGTATTTGTAAGTGTAGGATGTTGTATTTGCACAGCCAGACTTCCAAGCAGCATGCCATCCTGACAGAGAACAAAAACTCAGAAGGAAAAGAAGTCCAGAACAAACAAACCACCCCCCCCAAAAGCTCAGAAAGTAGCACCACAGTGATATGACCCCTGTTTTAAGCCTAATATCAACATTTAAGAATTGCATAGTCGTCACAGATTAAATCGGTCAGAGGGAAAACACAAGCAAACTGGAAATTTTATCAGGAAGTATTCACCCTCCTCTAATATAAAACAGGCAGCAACCAAACACAGACTTATGTTGATGTAATACTCACATTTAGAGCAGCTTCTCCACATTTCTCAATTGCAGCCAGACCCTGGTTATGAATGTGGGTTTCCAAAAGTTTTTTCAGCTCTCCAAGGCCATCCTGGATTCGAGATACAAGGTTATACATGCGTCCCAAGTCTGAAAAGAGAAAAAAAATAAAAAGGAAAGCCAACATCTCCCATTAGCATTAGCTATGACTCCAATTTCTCATTTACAAGTTGCCAATAGGAGTTAAACAGCCACCATCAACAAAAACATATGTGAAAATGCTCCTGTAAAAAGAAAGAAATAAAAAAACACAGCAGAAAAATTATACAGTATAGCAATCTTAGCACTATTCTGGAAAGCTAAGACTAGTCAAAGAGAAAACAATGTATTAAAGAACTGTTTTACTTTCACAATGTTACATAAATTTCAAGAAGATGAAAAAGACTTATATTTCAGAAATGTTCTTGTTTGTGCTATCACTGTTTCTATTGTCAGAAGATCTTTACAAAGTCATTTTATTAGTCATCACCAAACTACACAAAAATCTTTTCCAATTACAGAATACATAAATTTATTTACGAATATAGAAGACACCTCACTCTTAAATAGTAGTACAAGATAAAAATCTTCTATTTAAATTTGAAACAGGTAGCTTCTAACCCACTAATAATGCTGAATTGCCCTTTTCTATTTTGAAGCATCTCTTACTTACCAAAATGATTATAGTAATTATTCATAGTTGCTCTTTTAAGGTTGATACATAAAGAGACAGAGTCATAGTTGCAATTCACAACTCTCAAATAGTGTCATCAGTGTCAACTTAATCATAGCATCTCTTCAATTCCGTCTCTTTCTCAAAAGCAGTGTTTCAGCTGTAGAGCCTTACTTTGACTTCCTATATAGATCAAATTAATTCCCCAACTGGAAAAGTCAGAAGCATCATTCATCCTTATCATCTTCAATGCACAGGAATTATTTGGCCCTAGTTTTTTCTGTTATTAACTCCTGAAGAAACTCATAGGAACCAATACAATCGACAGTTCCTTAAAGATCTCAACTCTTTGATAACCTCTACTTATTTTAGAGGAACCACTGAAGAAGTCTTTATTCTGTATGTTCTCTGTGGAAGTATAAACTTAATCCATTACTGGCACTTAAGACTCATTTTCACAGCCAAAATTATCTCATCAGTTAATAATTTCCACCCTTTCCCTGTGTCCTATATGTCCTATCCTTTACCTATTTTACATACTGTATTTTAGATGTTCCTTATCTGCTTCTATTCCTCTTTTAACATTTCCTATACATACTTTTAAACAACTTGGATTTTAAAATTCTCATTGCTGACTGAAAGATCCATGGATTAAACTGAAGCAGCTGCTAAGACTACAGGTCTGTTTTTCATCTCACATCTCTTACACAAGCTTCAGCTCCTGCTGGAGGGATGGCTCAAATGCTCTTGAAGGTCTTCCAGACATGTTAAAAGATCAAAGTTAGTGCTGTTTTGCCTTAATATTTAAGATTGGAATAGGCTTCTGGAGGCAATATCAGCAGCCATCCCAATTTAATCAAAAACTTCTTGGCAATCAATTTAGTACCTTCTCTCAATCTAGTTCCTGAACATTGAGCTATCACCAGAATTTACATTATTCACAAATCATCAGGGAGGATTTCTAAGTCTAAAACTAACAGCTGAATCTCTTTACCTTCATTTTTGTCAGCATCCAACAAATTCTGAAACTCTGTATGAAATATCTCCAGGTGTTTTTCAATAAGTACTTGCTCACATTTTCGTGCTAACTCATCTTGTGTGCTCTCATGGAGATACACCTGAACTCTACGCTGCTCCTCAAGAAGGCGCGCTTCAGCCTACAGAGAGATAAACATGAAACCTGTTCAGAAGGCAGAACAGAAATCCAACAGCACAAAACAGATGACTATTTAGTAATCTAGAAAACAACAACAACAAACTTCTCACTATTGCAATATTATGGTCCACCAATAACTTAAGCAGTTATTTTTCTAGGAATCATAATGTGACTCTCCCCTCCATACACACATGCAAATGATGTTTATGTTGATGACAGTATTATGTACTCTTTAAATGGGGAGGAGAATCACAGCAAGATCGTTTTCCCATTGCTTCTGAATAAGAAGTTTACAGATGGAAATCTGTTGTCAGAAAAGAAAGCTGCTGACAAGAGATGCTGGCAGCTTTAGCATCAGCAAGCTCTCCAGCTATAGAAGCAGTTCTGTTTAAGAAAAACACTAATATATTTCATGCCTCCACAAAACTAAAACATAGAAATCATCAGTTTACCAATATGCCCATGACAATTTTATTTTAATGTTTTAATCTACATTCTTACACAGAAAAGCTTCCCAGTAATCCACAATCATTTACATTATACTAGTATTTAATTTGGCATATGAAATGCTACATATACATATCTTCACAGCAAACCAAATTTCTGAATGTCACTCGAGGAACAGTACTCATGCCAAAATGTTAAAACTGAAGTTGTTTATATAGCATTTACCTCCATTTTATTTGCAAAAGTGTTAAAGATTCACTTTACAAGCCATCTGTGATTGCAGCACATTATTAGGGATAAAGCACATATGTCCTCTTATCAGTCAAAATTATTTCAATTAATAATGGCATCAAGAAAAGGAAATTAAATTAATGCATTTTCCTAGTATTTTAGAATACTGATTAAGATCATATTATGGACAACAACAAAACAACTATTTCACTGCTAGTCCACTGCATCATATACAGATGACTTTAAATAATATCTGCCACTGCTGGCTTCACTCATTTTTGTAATAATTTTGCATTTAGCTCTTGTGAAATGGTCCTGGATTACTGTTTCCTAGAGTTAAACCAGTACAGGTCAAAATAAGGGAAATAAAATGAACAGTTTGCATAGGGATACAAGTTCATGCTTCAGGTTACTTGCAGTTTCCTACCAGTAAAGAATAACAAGTGACTTCCTTAAGGACAGCAAATAGCAGCAAATCTTTCTGATGAACACTGGAAACTGAAGTCAGACTACTAGGGCTACTTATGTTTAATAAGTTCTTTATTTCTGTAGTTCAGGAAATTCTGCCACTCCTAATGCTGCTTCTTAAAATAGCCTTAGACTTTCACGTGTAATGTGAAAGTCAACTCTTACTTTGAGCTCCTTTATGAAAATAAACATTCACTCTGACTTAAAATTTGCATATACTCTTTCACTTTGTGTGTTCTTATCATTCAATTTTCCTTTTAAAGTCATATTTCAGAAACAAGGGAAAAATAATTAGTTCACACAATGATATCTTTGGCTATTTTAACTATAAAAATCAAAGTTCAGTTTGAGACTCTATTTCGAGGGACAGTCTTAATAAATACTGACCTTTTTCCCTACAGCATATCAGGCCATGCCAGCTTTACTCATGAGTTCTGGCCTGAGAAGAAAAATTCACAATCTTTCTAAACTCAGTAGGTCTGTCTGTATAACTACATACACATATCCTAGTTCTAATTAAGATTTCATTGAGTACTCTACAAGAAACAACCAGAATTCCACTACAGCATTGTAACACTGCTGGTGTACACTACGGTACTCCAACGAGTTTCTTTTTATTTTCATTTTGCAATGCTATTTCTCTCCAATTAGAACTCAATGCACAGTGCTTCAGTGAGAAAGTCAAGTAAGCCTACTAATAGTAGATTACTTAGTTCACAGTTCATACTTACAACAGATGACTTTTAATACCTTCTTAACGCTAGTATGCCGTGGGGCTGCTGGAAAACTTGCAGCTTTTCACATCAGTCTCATTTAAGGTGTTTTGTAACAGAAAATAACCTAATTCTAGCAATACCCAAGTAATAATTCAGGGGAGTACTACTCTGTTCCAGGCATTTAAGTGACATGCAAGACTACAACACCCAAACAGAAAAAAAAAAAAAAAGAGGTTTACAAAACTGCCTGTCATTTTTAAGTAATGTTAAGAATTCCTTATGCATAATGAAGTAAGATAAAACTGAAGGACAAACCTATCCGAATTTAAATTTAAGCTCTGCAAACTTGCACAACCTTTCTTGATCTCTCCAGCAGAGCATGCAGACTAGAGAAATCAGACAATTTGTTCAGTAAACTAGCTTTTAGCTTCAATTCCTAAGTTTCCCCTTTTCATTAGGTCACATCCTTTAGTTTGTATCATTTTGCAAGCTCTGATCATATTTAATGTAGAATCTAACACACATCATTTTTAGTTTCATCAGTTAAATTTCAGGAAATTAGTAATGCAAACAGAGTTTCTTGTTCAGTTTGATTTCAGTGTATGCACATTATCTGCAAGGAGATGCCAAAACAGCCCAAATACCTTGTATACATCTCTAGTACATGAATTCGAACAGAGAATAAAGGCTTTCTTGCCGAAGATTTCCCCAGCCTTCTGCAAGCTTTATATGTGTCTTCAGCTTCAATATCAGCTTCAATCAAAGCAAGCTGCTGTTCTGTGGATGTTTTAAGTCTTGATTGTTTGAGTTACTAGTAAGTTCTTTCTACTTGCCACTAACCTCTAGTTCTTGATACACCAATCACCTCCAGACAGCTTTTTACTGCCCTGTACCAAGGAAGCCTGGGTGAGCCAGTCATTCAGGTTATTCCCTTGATCTGTTTTTTATATATTTTAGGATTAAAGTATTAATAAAGACAAGAAATTGAAAAAGGAAGTAACAAAAATAATTAATTCAACAACAGAAAAGTAAATCTGTGGGACTGCTGGAAAACTTGCAGCTCCCGCTCCCCTCTTTTTGGGGTAAATCATTGACTTTTATGCCAAGACTCAGACAGGATGTGCTCTATGGCAAAAGAAACATAAAAGATAATAGAAAGAGATACATGCTTCTGCATATTACATACTCAAAAGGCTCTCTCTTTTTTTTCTTAATTAAACTGAAAGATAAAAAAGTGCAGCAATTTAGAAAGTGAGGAAACATGCTGAGAAAAATATAGAAAGCAGCACTTTCCCAGGATGGAAGATGACTTACCTCTTTCACACCCAGTAAGACTGACCCAATAAACAGGCTATACAGAGTCAATGTTTATCCAGCTTGCTCTAAATTGCCCTGTCTGAGATCCCCCAAACCAGAGACTATCTAAGAATTTAAATCTGGCCTCCCCTGATCAGAAGTATTGTGTAAAGTTTATTACATTAACATATTCTGAGAGAATTAAAGCTAATTAATGATTTACCTTCCTGGCCAGCTTGCTCGGTAGGAGATTTCAATAAAGGTGCCAACACAGTTCCTTGTATAGGAACTGTAAATTTGTAGGTCTGAAGCAGAATGACTATTTTGGTGTCTCTAAGTCTAACAAAATCTGAATTTATTTTAACATTCTCTTCTGTTTTGCCCATTAAGAAAGTTTCAAGCTTTGATTGTACTTACTGAAATACACTAAGTAAACAAACTTCAGACCAGATAAACATAGAAGCAAATCACCACAGGGAAAAGGAGCTAATTGTTTCTCTAAGATAATCTGCATTTTAAGAAACTGATAGTAAAAGCCAAGAATTCATATAACTTTACCTCTAAAAAAAAAAAAAATCTGTATCCATAAAATAACCACGAAGCTTATTAAATAACTTACCTTCTTCATGTACTCTGTGACTGGGTTCTGTTGCAAGAACTCAGTACTTTCTCGTGTATAAAATCTCTCTGTGTCAGCAAGAAACTGAGATTCAAAGGATTCTTTATAGACAGTTAGTGTAGGCCCTTTTGCAAATGCATCATCTTCATTCAGCCCCAGCTCAACTACAAGAAAAAAAAAAAGAGCAGGCAATGACGAAATTGTATTTTATAAGGCAGTCTCTTGCAAATAAACAGGTATCCTCATTCCAACTTACATCAAGGTAATCAGCTGGGACAGTATCAGCATCACTTTCTAAAACTTTTTAAAATATACATTTATTTTGCATTTAAAAAATAAGCAGGATAAAACATCACTCATGTAAACTGCACTTCTTCATACAATGCTAAATGGATGACAGGATTTGAAAAACTTCACTATCTCAAAAGCTAGTTCTATTCTGATCCCATTTTTTCCTTCAACTTGCAGATTATACAGACATATAGGGTTTTTTATTCATGAAACTCCCAGTTACATGAAAACGGTAAAACACTGTCCCACTCTGCTCTGTAAACTACTATATTTCCCCGCCTGCAGATTTATCTCCTAAGTAACTGATTTGTAAACAATGAACACTCTTGTCTATCAGTTGTGCTTTCAAGCTTTACAAATATGGTATAATCAACTGAAATTATGTGAAGTGTCTTTAAAAACGTGAGTTAAACAATATATAACTGCATTCATTTTAGCATAAAAATCTTTCTTGGACATCCAAGGAGGTGGGATGCTACTCCTGGGCTCTGACAGGGAATATAAATTTATTTGTTTTTAAGAGAATAATAAAACCTTAAAGAAATCTCACCATAAGATTGTACAACTCCACTGATCAGCCTTGTATTGATAGTTTCACCATTTCTTTCCTTTTCAATCAATTTCAACACAGCATTTGTTACCTTTGAAAACAGGAATTAAAAGCAAGTCAGGCACAGGAAAAGCAGCTGGTAGGTCAAACAGTTTTTATTCAGGAGTTTATTCCTATATTCAAGCCAAATCAAGCTCCTTGAGAACAAAATTTAAGGACACCTGAACATATAAAATTCCTATGGACATCACAGAGTATGCTACACCTTCAAGTTTTACAATGTAATTACAGTCCAACTAGTTGAGCTGTAAAAGGGTATGGAAGTGCCTTTTTTTTTTTTAATTTCAAAAAGCACCTTCTAAAACAAATTTTTGTTTGTTTCATACCTGAAACGCAAGAAAACTTTGCAGTAAGAGCTGAACTAATCACCTGTACTTACGTTGATAAATACTATGTTACAATTATGGTTCCTCTAAACTGAAATCTAGCAAATATTTTCATAATACAATACAGTCTTTTCATCATGAAGTACTGGTAAGAGGGAAATCACCACACATAAATACTTTGTTGTGATGGAATGTCTTGTTTTATATTGTGCTGATTCACTAATTAAAAATATTTGGTTTATCTGAATCTCTCAGGCATCAGTGTAAATTTAAAGATTCACAGTAACAGCTAAAGAGACAAAAAACCCCAGGCCTGTCACTATCTGTTCTCACACAATCTTGACTCTCAAACCTCAAGACATGACTATCAGCCTGTACTCCTGTCTGGCTTCAAAACAGCTGAAGTTGTTACTTCAAGAGTCTGCTCAGCAAACAGATAACACAACAGCCTTAGCATCGAGCTTCAACCACACACTCAGAGAAAGGTCTATTTCCCTTAAATATTTATCTTTTTAAGATCAAAGGTGAAGCAGAAGGCTTCCTTTTATTTTCTGGGCCTGACCCCCACCCCTGCTCCATCCTCTAAATTCTCCTTTGAACAGTTACTACTGAGATATAAAATTAAGCCTATAAAACAACACTGTACTTATATATATACATTTATATACCTGCTTATTTAATGGCCTGAATAAGCAGTCTCTCCAGGTCACCAAGGCAAGCTAGAAACAAAGGAAAGGACATGAAAGATGGAATAAAGAAAATATCCTGCATGCATATGTGTATACATGTAACTCCTTAAGGAAAGCTGATACAGTATGTTAAATAATCAACTTTTTTAATGATTATATTTTGGCGCACACATTTCTCATGCAATAAGACAGTTTCACAATAAAATTACCATTTGCCTTATTACTAATTCTACCTAAGACATCTCCTTTTCTGATGGTGATCCACTGCCAGCTCTGAAAACTAACAAACCCTACAAATTACTCTGAGAAGATACAGCTTTTTTTGTTGGTGATTTTCAGGCTGACAGAGTCCCTTAGCACTAGGCCAAGTGGAGTTACGACAGAGGGAAGTAAGGATATCACCTGTTTTTCTATCATATGTAAAGTTAGTTTAGTGAAACAGTAATATAACACATCACTTTCCTGCTTCACCAGTAAGGACAATAATTATCTTTTATTAAAAAAAAAAAAAAAGTACTTTTAGTTATCTGAGATACAGAACTTCTGCTACGTTCTTCCTTTGTTTGTATTACTTTACATTACAAAAAATTTAGCAAGATCACATATTAATCTTTCAGGACTGCACCAAAATAACTTACACTACAAACCAAATGTTCACTGAATCTTAGCAGCTTGGGTGCTAAAAAAACTGTAGAGATTTATTGAAATCAACACAAAGAAATGCAATTTACTTCTCCATTTATATTTGAAAAACTTGACTGAATTATATGTGGAATGACAAGGCCATTATGATGCACACAAATAACAGTATAAGCACCAAATATTCAGGGACAACCCTCAACAGTCTAATAGTGGTAGTCCAAATACATATAAGGCAGACTGAATATCTCAGGTTTAGACCCATGGAATTTTAACAAATATACTGGGATGGGAGTATGGAAAGAGGGTAAGATTTCTGCTTTGCCCTCTTCTTCAAAACTTCTGTAAACTTCATACAAGTTTCAAGGAGCAATCTACAGGATGATAATGCAAACATGACAGAAGGAGTGGATAAATCACTCACTTAAAAAGGTACTTACTGAATAAATTTCATATATTCCTTTACGACCCTCATCACACTCACGACGAACCCAATGTCGATTGAGGTAGGCACATATCCCGTTCAATACTTTGCTTGAAAATCTATAATCTTCCCATTGCTGAGTGTAGAATTTCAGCACACTCTCATCCATCAAATCTTCACCATCCTAAAATAAAAAAGTTTGCCAGTACTATTGGGTAATTTTAAGGTACAACAAAGATATATAAGGGTATACAAATTGACTGTGTAGTAAATATACGCCATGCAATCTGTCTGTAGGAAATACAGTGCTAATACATTTACTTCTGCATTAATAAAGCACAAGGCCAGTACGAGTTTCAGAAATCAGAACACTGGTGAAAAAATGCACAGCATGGATAAAGCTCCTGGAGACACTTCTGTCCCTCCTGTGTGAGAGAGAGAGGGTGCACCACATTAGAAATAGACAATGACACTGGTGAGGACATTACGTAAAACATACCAGTACAATGGCAATGCATTCAACATGACAAACTCCAGAAAATATGCCACCCACTCCCACCCCTGCTACTTGGAAATGGGTACAGCATCATATTTGTTCTTGTTACAGAAAAAAAAAAAAAAAATATAAAGTAGTAACACATGGAAGTTCAAGTTTTCTTTTCAAACAGGACCACTACAGCTTGAATGGACAAGGGAATAAAACCAGGAGGGCATTCTGGATAAGATATCAGACACCTTTATACAGCTTGATAAATTAATTACACAGTAGACTTGAAAGGACACCAATAATTCTTTTATTATTGCTCAAAACTAAAAGCCCAAAAGTTAAAAGCATAGTTCCTTTCCAAAAATAACTAGGAACCCTTCTCTTACAATGCAGCTGAACATCCTGCTCTATTGGTAGTTTATTACATTACGTTAACAGTTACCATCAGGCATTTTCAACATTACAGGCAAGCATTTTTTCAGCATTATTAACATGCTGGTTAATTGGTTATGAAGTCTGGCTATTCTTGTTCAAGATACAGGACAGCTTAAAATGGCATGTAACATTACTTCTAGAAAACCGAGAAACACCGTTTTGGCTTGAAGAGGAAAAGCAGCTCACAGGTACACTTAGCGACTGATCTGTGCCCAAGATAAAGCCTATAAAAGTTTCTAATGGCTAATGAAGAGAAAAACAAATTTCAAGATCATTCAATTTACTTTCAGTGCCTGCATACACCTCTAGCTTTGTTGACAGAAGCTTCTCTCAACCCAGCCCACATTACTACGACAAAATGTCGATCGACCTAATGCCCCATCTTACCTTAAGGAGATTTGTCAAGTAGTTCTTCAGAAATTCTTTTAGCCGTTTGTACAATTCCAAGCCAACAAACTGAGCACCTCCAGGTGCCTGGCCCTTTTTCGATTTAGAAGGAGGTACTCCAGCTCCTCGTGCTTGATTAGACTGGTGTACACTAGTACAGTAGTTATAGACATGACTGACAGGAAAGTTAAGGAATATGTATGTGCCAGCATAAGACAAAAAATACAATGAAAAACAGAATATTAACTTCAATAAGCTGTTTTTATAATACTATAAATGACCTAACCATAATACATTACAAAATGTATTAACATAAAATCATAAAATCAAACCAAAGCTAAGAAAATGAAGTGATTTTCAGCAGAATTACCTGCAACAGCAATGTGTCAGACAGCAAAATGCACTGTAAGTACAGACGCCAACATTAAATTTAATTAACACTTACTTAACAAGAAAATCAAGAAAATAAAGCAGGGGAATTTGCTGATAAGGTTATTTTCAAGGTTTAAACGTAATTTTTTTGATTTATTAGGTTGGTGTAAAAGTAATTGCAGTTTTGGACTGTGAATTTTGCATCATTATAACTAGACTCAAACACAACTTCGTTAATCAAAATAGTAATTATTACAATCAACACACTTTTGCCTACGAGAAATAAGTTTGTTTATTTCTGTAGCATAAAAATCTGTGCCTTGGGATTCGGCAAACTCTTGGAAAGCATTTTCTGCATCCTGCTGGTTGTGGAAGCATTTTCCCTGCAAAAGGTTGTCAGGGATGCTTGGTAGGTGGTTGGCAAGAGGTCAGGTGAATGTGGCGTATGACGCAAAACTTCGTAGCCCAATTTGTTCAACTTTTGAAGTGTTGATTCAGACCCTTACTATCGACCACTGCTGGTTGCAGGTGCTGCAGTTTTCGGTGCATCTCATCGATTTACTGAGCAGACTTCTCAGATATAATGGTTTTGCTGGGATTCAGAAAGCTGCAGTGGATCAGACTGGCAGGACAGCACCAAACAGTGACTATGACCTTTTTTTGGCGCAGTTTGGCTTTGGGAAAAGATTTGATGTTGTTCTTGGTTCAACCGCTGAGCTGGTCATTGCCATTTGTCGTATAAAATCCACTTGTTGCACGTCACGATCCGATCAAAAAATGGTCCATTGATGTTGCATGGAATAAGAGAAAACAACACTTCAAAATGACAGGTTTTTTTAATGATTATTTTCGGTCAGCTCCTGAGGCACACACTCATCATGCCTTTTCACCTTTCCAATTTGTTTCAAATGCCAAAGGACCATAGCATGGTCAACATCAAGTTCTTTGGCAACTTCTTGTTTAGTTGTAAGTGGATCAGTTTCGATGATTGCTCTCAATTGGCTGTTGTCAACTTCTGATGGTCGACCACTGTGCTTCTCATCTTCAAGGCTCTTATCTCCTTTGGGAAGCTTCGGAAAAGGTTCCTCCCCCAGAGGGTGGTGGAGCACTGGAACAGGCTCCCCAGGGAGGTGTCACAGCCCCAAGCCTGACAGTGTTCAAGAAGAGACTGGACAACATCCTCAGACACATGGTGTGAACTGTGGGGCTGTCATATGCAGGGACAGGAGCTGAACTCGATAATCCTTGTGGGTCCCTTCCAACTCAGGACACACTATGACTCTATGAAAACTTCTTGAACCACCACTGCACTGTATGTTTGTTAGCAGTTCCTGGGCCAAATGCATTGTTGCTGTTGCAAATTGTTTCTACTACTTTACAACTAACTTTGAACTCAAATAAAAAAATGGCTCAAATCTGCTTTTTGTCTAACATCACTTCTATAGTCTAAAATAAGTATAAAATAAACAGCAAGTAAGAATTCAGTAGCAAAAAATAAAAAAGAGAAAAGCATACTAAAATTATGTATAACATAGCCACATTTAAGAATGTATTCCAATATCAAACAGCAAATTCAACAATGTAAAAACCGCAATTACTTTTGCATCAACCTAACATTATATTGGCCTTCTACAAATACATAAGCTTTCATTTGAACAGAAAGAAATTTCAACACTAGCCTCAAGGAACATTCAGCAGTTGAAAACACAGAGGAGAGCATTTTTGCATTCTTTCAAACACAATCTTTCATAAAAGTTTTGGCCATTTAACACAGGCAGACAGCGGACAAACCTAGAAAGCAGTAATGGTGAGACACACACCCCCAAATGCACACCATGAGATTCACCAAAACCCAATTTTAGGCTACAAGTACAATCCCAGCATTTAAGTATGTAGTAGCATTAATTTTTCCTCACATACTAATACAGTCTGGAAGACTTGCTGTATCTGTTAACATAACATTTAAAAAACCCATTCTGTTTTCTGATCTAAAACATTGAAATACTGAGAATTCTTCCAAAGTAGTAGGTAGAAGTTGCATTGCTCAAAACACTTTGAATAAGAAAGCATCCTGAAAGAAAACGAACTCCACAAACAAGGAAAATAAACTAGCTTGGTAGCACTCGATGAGAACACAGATCTGACAACAATTACCCTAATGATTCACCCAGCCAACAATTAGCCAACAGGAACAAAGCTACTGAGCACTCACACTTCTACTGACAGTCCGAGGGCAGGGTTTTGAGTCACATCCCTTGTTAGAGAACATAATATTAAGCAATCCAGAAGGTCTAATTTGGTTTTAACTTGTGTTTTAACTAATAGACAAAGCTTTAACCACTAGATAGGTTTCCTCCACACTATGCCACATACTAGGAAATTAATATGCCTCTTATATTTCTTTTCAGAAAGCCTAGCACAATATAATGGAAGACATCAGCACAATTAAATACCAACGGCATTAGAAACCCCAAATATATAATGCATTACAGTCATAATGAACCGACTTGCTCTAGTACTTAAACAGTAAAGCTCAAGTAGAAAAATCTCTTAAAATATCCAGTTAACTCTCTCGCAATTTCTTAAAAAAAAAAAAGAAAAAAGCTTCACAGACAAATCATATCCTTAAACTGTGGTTAAGGATCAGAGTATCCTACATGCCACCAGGAACAAGGTTTTGTGTCAAACTGAAAGCAAAGCCTTCCAATGGTCTATACTCAGGTACTTGTTCAGAAAGTCATCACATTCTGTCCAAAAGAGTCATGATCTTTGCCTAAGATTAACTCTTTTTGAAAACATACAGCACAATTTCTTACCTGTTACTTCATCCAGGTGTCAAATAATTAGATTTTCCATGATATCAACCAGTAATATAAACCCTTCATTTGTGCTTAGCAACTGAACTTTTATCAGCCTCTTATCTCTATGAAGCCACTTATTTCCTGGACATTTAGTGATTTCTTGCAGCTCCCAGCTAGTTGTTTGTTCAACTTTCCTGGCACTGTCACTACTTTAACATCTACTCTTTCATTTCAGAATCCCCTGTTCAAATGAGTAACTTCATACAGCATAACAATTCTTAAGAATTCTTCTCTAAACACAAAACTCCCCCTCTTTTCTCAAATAAGAAAAGTGGGGCTTACCTCACAGTTTAACTTTAAAATATTTAATATAAGGTCCTCTGAATTGTGTATGGAAAGTCTCTCCACCATGAGAGAACAGATTTAGGGTTGATTCATAGTTGGCAGTCTTGCAACCTTCTTTACCTAACTCCCCCATCTCAAGTGGCTTTGAGCAAGCCTGAAAATATGAGGACTGTCCAGGTTCTTACAGCTTTTGTGAATACTACCTGATCAAAATATTCTTTCTGTTCTTCAGAAAAATAAGAGACCATGATTAGAAAACACAGGCCTTTTTCTAACCCTACACATTTTACTGTTAAAACCTTATAAAGTAAACACAGAGACCTTTTGTCTACATCTGACAATAATCAACATACAGCTGGAATAAAAATATACCAGTAATGTCCATCTGTATTTGTTACTCTGGCTTGAGTCTTCCTAGCCAAAGTATCCAAGACAGCACTTTTGAAATGCTCTAGTTTAGTTGTTCTACGCAAGACAAACTGAAGTTAGTTTGCCTGTGCAGAAGCCAGTTTGTAAGTGCAAACAACTCTTTGACATATTATACATTAAAAAAAAAAAATGCTCTCACACAATATTTTTTACAATCTGTGTCCCCATCTGCTAAAACCAACCATGGACAGAAAGGCTGACATATTCAAAACAAAATCAGACTTCTGCTGCTTACAACGAAGTACATGACAGTCCATCTGAGAATTACAAGGAGAACACTATGAAAAGAATTCTTGGTTGCAGAAGGCAAACTAATTCCCTCAACTGCTTTGTATATTGGAAGCCATATACATATCCAAACAGCTATTAGAAAACATTTCTGTGGGTGTCTGAATAATTCTGCATAGCAATTTGCATAGTATACCAAGCAGAGAAGTCACCAACAGAATAGTTTGCACTGCAGCAAAGCTGCATTGCTGCCCAAGCTTCTGGCTGCTGAAGTTCAGATTTGGGACAGCAAACGGAAAAACCACCTATGGAAGGAACAGATCTCTTCTAACTTCTACACCTTGCTTACAGTGAAGAAAAAATTACATTTACTTATCCAAATTAAAATTTGAGGTAGAAGACCAAAAGGAACTTAATTTTTTTTTTTTTCAGCATTGTGTTGTTTAAAATGAAAGAATCTTTTTCAGAACTTCGTTCTCCTCTGAAACTCTTCAAAATGGAATACAAGAAGCAGCAAAAGACAAATTATATTGAAGACAAAGGTGGCAGTTAACTTACACTGCTTTTGACAACTTCAACTCTGTTTCTAAAGCTGGTCCATGAAACAGAAAAAAAACAAAAGAAACATTCCCATGCTGTCATACCATAATGAATTTATGGGCTTACAGGAGATTATTACCACTGAAGAAAATGATCCGGACACACAATCCACCTGGAGGCCCTACTTGCCACCCGCTTTTCCAGTAGCATGGGAGTTCTTGTAGGTAACCAGTGATTTGAACTGGGGAAGTGACTGCCACTACAACTAACTGTTGCCCCTTTTCCTAGAGCCTTGGCTAAGCAGATCTGAACTTCTGTGTCTGTACAGGGGAAGTGAAACAGGCTCTTGCAGTAGCAATGCATACAGTTTTTGAGCAAGTACACAATCAAAACACAGGGCTGAGTGTGCCACGATCACCTCTAATCTACCATCCACCCCAGAAAAGCACCAAAATACTCCACACAGCTTTTTTTTTCCTCCAGGAGCAAGTGCAAACAAATTATGTTAGATAAGTACCGGTTTGGTAATGCAACAGACAACAGGAAAACACTCTGATTTTACACTAATTGGTGCAAATTACTCAGGTTATTCATGAGTCCCTAATCTTACAAATTTTTGTAAAGAAAACCATTCTGCTGAGGTAATAACTTATTCCCCTTTCAGCAGGACAGCTGGGTCCTCATTTTTTTTTCATTTTACTAAGAAAAAGTAACACAAGTGGAATAAGTCTGCTTGAGGAACAAATATGTAAAATTAAAAGGAACTGAAAGGGAAGCAGAATTAACACAAGGTACCACAAAGCTATAGCACAAAGAAAAATCACACCAAAGTTTTTGAAAAGGAAGAAATACGCAAGAACAACAAGAGCTGAAAAACTCTCTAACCAGAATTTCTCTATAATAAAGAAACTAGAAGTAATGAGAAAGATCAATTTTGAACATAAATTCACTTTTTCACAGATCTAAAGCAGTAATTATGCTGAGTGCTCTGTCACCTCAACAGCTGGCCTAAAGGAACAAGTTGAGATTAGTTCCACTTTTGTCAAAAATCTGTATTTTCCTAGATTACACCAAAGGCATGCAAGAACAATATATAAAAAAACCACTAAAAATACTGTTAGGAAAATTGTTAGGAAAGACTATGAAAGTCTGCATTCTTGGAAAACCACTTCTAATACAAACAATACAGCTTATTATATCTACTAGAGAACCACTCTAAATATTTTCTTCAAAATTATTAAAGCCATTTCAACTCCTGTGTGTCTAGAAGACAAGCTGTGAGTGCCTCACAAAACCACCTCATCCGTAAGTAAAGCTGCTAAGAGAAGTGGGCATGCCTACATGACTTTAACAGTAAAACAGATAAAGGAATTTTGCACAAATGATAAGGTTGCCAAAAATCAGTATCTTTTCAGAACAAGTGCTTTAAACACCCACTTCAGCTTTGTGAGGAGCAGCAATACAACTAAAAAACACAGAAACCTTCGTTCTTTTCAGGTAGGTATCAGCAAGAGCTTATTTTAAGTATCTTCAGTTTGTCATCCAGTAAGGAAGGGTTACAGATACCTCATAAAGCAGTTCAAAGAAAATCAACAAAGAAAAAAAAAAAATCAAGACCTTGCCCCCAGCCTCACACATTCTCCATTTGTGTTTCAATATACTTAAATTTGTAACTGAACTTACGATAAAGTCCTTAGATTAGATACCATTGCACTATTAAACCATCCCAATTTTATTCAGGGAAGGACAAAGACCGAAAGAGTTATTACAGCATGAGCCATGCAGCTACTATAAAAATCCAGGCATATCTGAGCTCAGACAAGTTTCTACAAGTCTGAGATCTCAGAAACTTCCAGCAAAAGCCATTTGAAGACTAACAGATAATTTCTTGTTTCCTTTTTCATGGCATAAACTCAAAAGAATCACAGGGAAGCACTGAGTTACAAGAAAAACACAAATTTTCAAAGCCAAATTCATAGTGCACAGTCTTTATGCCAGGAAGTGTAAGAACCACTCTGAGGTTGCTTTTAAGTTTAAACTTCTTTGCACTGACAGAAGCTGGTTTTGTAGAGAATTTTCTTGGTTGCTATGAAAAGCAAGTAGAACAGCAAATGATCTTTGAAGAACATAAAAAAAACTGACTGCACTAATATAAACATATTCTGTACTTCTTTCAAAATGAAGCAGCAATTTTTATAAATTACACAAAACCACATAATCATACGTACCTTCCCACACAAGTGTATTCGGTACCCTTCAAACACACAGATACTTCTACCTTCTCATTCCACATAGGCATTAACTGATATGTGAAACACACTACAAAATACCATATTGAACATAAGCAGGATTAATATTAGTAGGACAGCAGATTGCTTTGATGTATCCAGAGTGACCTTAAACAATTTGGCATTAAAGCGAAAGGATGATTTAGAGTGAGAGAATCTCAAGAGAAAGTGGAACAGTGTCTGATGTTGAAGAAGTGCATACCCTAACACCCCTGTCTCTTTTCTGTACTGAAAGAGTGTACTAATCTGTCCAGAAGAAAACAACAAAAAAAAAAACCCCACACAAAAAAAAAAAACACAACCACAAAAAAAAAAAAAAAACAAAACAAAACACACACCAAAAACCAAACAGACCAAGATACCAGCTGCCTCATAATAGATTCATGTGATCAAAAAATAAAAGATTCTCACATTTTTATTGTACACCTGCTGATCTAAAAACCTACTAAAATACAGTAACTTCAGTGAAAGCCACTGGCATAAGGCTTGCAATAGAAGGAACTACAAAGGACCTTGGGCAAATGGATGCCAAGGGAAGAGCTTCATGATTTTGCTTGGGGAACACATGCTACTGGTACTGAAGCTATCCACAGGCAAAAAACCAGCTAAATGTATTTACACATTCTATTTTATGAACAGACAGATTAACCCGAGTCACTTGGCATTTTAAAATGTAAGCATACTATGCTTATTGTGTTAAACATTTCCTTTACCACTTGCTAATAACTGAGGAAAAAATTCTTATAAAAGAAATTTGCAGTAACCGCTTGTGATGTACAATTATTTATATTCAGTCTGATGGATAATTGGTAACTACCACCTTGTTAAAATAATAAAATTGAATGACAATAAGCAAGTTTAGAAACAAGGAAAATATTTTTCATAAAATAATTAAATGTTACAGAACAACCTAACTTGTACCCAAACTTACTTTAAAATATTTAAAGCAATTACTTTTGAAAATAATGATGATGGCTAATATGGAACAATAATAGAAATAGCTGTAGAATACAATTTAGGGATGTAAGACTTGAACAGATTTTAAGTTACAGTAAATTCAGCCACTTCAGGTCAAAGTTTCAAATAAGAGCTATATGATAATTATGCCAAACATAACTACTCTGATGTATTACAGAACAGTCGAAATCAACAGTATGATCAGAAGGACACTGAAAGCTAATTTGGACATTGCAGATGTACTTTTTAGTAAAACCACCACACCTGCCATAGTACTATATACTCCTCTTCTTACCAATGAAAAATTTTTAAGATCTCAATGTAGATTAAAAGTATATTTGTTATAAATCAATGGTACTTGGAGTCTTATTTTTCCCAACTGTATTTTCTTTAAATATTATAACTGGACAAAATGTTCCTCTGTTCCATATGGGCATAAACTAACTACACTGTCTAAAAAGTTTCCTTAAAAATGCTTCTCAGACTATGTTTTGTAAATCAAGACAGTGAAAGCATTAGTTTATGCCCCAAAAAAGTCATTTTGATAAATAAAAAGTACACACCAAATTAAAGCCTATCACTTTTCATTCACCAATCAAATCTGGAAATTGAGAAGCTGATGTGTGCCTTGGATGAAGAAAATAGGAATTTCAGAAAGTTATTCAGCTTTTTGTGTAAGCCACTGTGAAAAATTATACTAGTTAAATATAGTGCAGGAAAGTTTCTTGATACTTGGTTTTGATGAAAATTTCTTGAAGCAGTAACTAAGATGAAATGAGTAGTTACTAGACGACACATCCCTTTTAGAGCTTCATCTCAAAAATATTTGAGAACAAGAGAAGGAGAAGAAAAAAAAGTGTTTTAACATTACAACTGTAGGAAGTATTTAGTCTTCAGCTGCCCTGCTTGACAGAACCCACAAACAGGAATGTATTAGAGGCACTCAATAAAAAAAAAGAATTCTCAGAGGTTCTACTACATGTCAGATTTCCATCAGACATTCAGCTCTGCAGACTTGTTTCATTCAGCCAAGAACAATACTGAACCCAGCACTGCAAGAAATCAGTCATTTTAAGTCTTAGGAGAAGTTCTGACCCTAAATCAAATGTTGTTTCACCTTCCCATTACTACTAAAGAAGTAACCCAGAAACACTCGGCAGGTTTTTCCCACACCCTCAAACAGAATGGATTCTGCAGCCACAGGTAAGATTACACATTGCTTTCTGTACATGTAATCACAGAGTCAAACTTTTCTATTTCCTTAAACAGTTCAGAGAACTACAGAATTAATTGCTTTATAGCCTTCGAGCTCCTCTTTCTTTTATAAGCTACGTCCTTTCAAAAAAAAAAATTCACACAAACTAAAATTTCACATCCAATTCCAAATCAGTGCCAACAACAGTTTTAGATGTTAATTTATGTATCAGAACAATATTTTTTTAATAAAAAACCCTCAGAACTACTTGAAGTTAGATAGGAAATGCATTCATTCATTTCTTTTACCGTATGTCTACAGGGCCTACTCTACTGCACAATACAAGGTTCCAAGAGTGAACACAGAACTACAGATGCAAAACAGAGGTGGCTCCTCATCATATCTATTTACATGCCACTTTATAGGTGGAAGATAAAAGAAGGGCTTCTCACTTTTCAAAGCCCTGAAGTCAAACACTGAAGTTATAATGCAGCAAGAAGCACATCTCTCTTTCAGATTAGTTTAAAAAAAAAAAAAAAAAATCCTTATGCACTACCTGACAGAAACAGGTTTCCTACAATACTCCAAACAGTACTTCAACACACATGTACAAGGATGAACACAACCCCCTTTTAGCATCTTATAACAACTCTCAGAATGGGGAGATGCTGGAAAATTTCAATAACTCTCTGATGTAAGCTAGGAATTAAAGAGAAATCCATCAGGTACATTCTTATTTTAGCTGAAAAATCATAAAACCAACTCAAGAGTAAAGTACTGCTCTGAGGCTGATAAGATAAAAATTTTCCAGGTAACCAGACATTATTACCAATAAGATATGCAACATAATGCCAGAGACTAACACATAAAGGAAAAAGAATTTCCATTTCCTTTTGGTGTACTGTGGACTCAAAATTAGACCTATCAATAAAATCACTTTAAACGTCTGCTCTGCCAAAGACAATAGTAATCAAACCTGAAATTCACAAGTAGCCATAATTATGATGACAGTTTCCCAGACAACAGGCTGCTCCTGCTATTTGCCAGTTAAGATTAAACAGGAAAGGCTAATCTTCAAAATAAAAACATATTTTTAAAAAAGCCAGTAAGTCAAACAGTTATGAAGCAATTCTGAGTTTAGGAAAATAAAAAAGCTATTTCTAATCTACTAACTGTTAAAGTACTATCTGGTTTAGACGTTAGGATACGTGTAGAGTTCCATGTATCTGGATTTTGCCATACTTTGTCTGGTGTAAACTTGTTGAATTCCAGCTCTCAGGTCATCCCATATCTGGTCAAGACCAATCTGTTTAAGTCCATGCGGGTTCTGACTCCTATTTGATGACATCTTGTATTTCCTGTAAAGTTTTCCAGTGCAGCAGCCCAAGATCTGGTTATTCCTCCATCAGAATCACAAGTCAAGTAGCATTCTAAACTCAGATGCAGCAACTCAGTGAGATGTTCTTTACATACAAAGAGTGATGTTTCCCAGGAAGATTATCTGCAAAATAAAAAGAAAATATACACATTATGAAAGTCCAAACTTCTTCATACTAGAAAAAACAACACAAAACACAAAAGTAATTTTCATGGAAGTATTTTCATCTGCACAGATGACAAATCCATTATGAGATATGAGAACCAAATAACAATTTTGCAATTCAGCAATCCACTACAAAATGTGACTATTAGTGCCCAGATCTGTCCAAAGCCTGTAGGTCAGTGCTGAGGACAATAAAACATCAATGCTAATAAGAAAATTTAACAATATAAGTCTTTCCAAGCAGCAGATGCTGTCCTACTAAGAAGAGTTTCCTCCCTATCCTACAGTAAAATTCCAGTATTGCCAAACAACTCAGGGTTCTGTGGTAACTCCTTATTTAACAAGTATCTGGACGGATATCCAAGATGAACCAGAAAATATTAAAAATAACAAATTTTATTTGGATATCAATAGTTCTTCCAAACTTGAGAGTCTATTACAGGTAACCTGAAAGTCCAAGGTATTTTGGGAGCTGAGAATTTTTCTACCTAGTAAATGCATGCTTACATTAATTTCTTTGCTAATTAAATGAACACCACTTCCATCAGTGTCATCATACCAGCACGAGAATATGCACACAATGATGGTGGGAAGAAAGAACAACTAATAGCATGCACAAAATAAAGATTGTGTGATCATTCATCAGCCTTATGGTTTGACAGAGTAGGAAAACAGTCACCTGGAAAGGACTACAGAGAATTATCAAGCAGAGAAGATACATTTTTTGCATGAGTCCCTAAAATATCTTGCAATTTTAACATGTCACATCCACTGTGGTAACAAAACTAAGATGATATAAAAAAAAATTACAAAGGAGGTAACATGATTTAAAAAAAAATAACCCATAAATAACAGAACTGTAAGAAGTCAGGACCAGCTTTTACTGCAGTTGTCCAATATATAAAGGGGGCTTATAAGAAAGATGGAGAAAGACTTTTTATCAGGGACTGTAGTGACAGGACACGGGTCAATGGTTTTAAATTGGAAAAGGGTAGATTTAGACTAAGATTTTTTTATTATTATTTTTTATTTTTACAATGAGCATGGTAAGACACTGAAACAGGCTGCCCAGAGAACTTGTTGATGCCCCATCATTGCAAGTATTCAAGGCCAGGTTGGATGAAGCTTTGACCAACCCAATCTAGTGAAAGATGTTGCTGCCCATGGACTACATGAGCTTTAAAGGTCCCTTCCATTCTGTGCCCTAGAGCTCATTCACTGAAATACTCAAAACACAATGAAACACAATGACTTTTTGACACGCTCCTACAGGTAAGAAGAATACAGCTTTAAGATAATCCTGTCATGTAGTGGAGACTGTTGGCCAAGGATTATATGAACTCTTCCACAATTTCAAGGATAGTATAGGCTAACACCTGATAAATCCTATTTTTTTGTTTTGGCCTTTGAGCAGCAGAAAATAAAGCTATTCCTTCAGGATCTACAGTATGTCATAGGTTCTTTGTCACAGCCACTTCCAAGTTGCTAGATATTCCCCTCCAGATCTCACCCTGTTTTAAAAATTAAGTATTTTGTTATATCCTTCCTGACCCTCCCCTGCCCAAGTTATTTGTAGGACTTCTCTCCTGCCTTATCTCCTTGACCCTAAAAGGACTAAGATTGAGACACTTCTTCAGTTTCAGTTAGCGAACCTGTCTTACCGCAGTAACAGAGAAGCTATCACTCCTCATAGTCCTTTACTATCCATCACCTGTAAGCATTTAAATCTCAAGCTCTAAGTAGAAAACATTATGTCAGTCTGAGCAATAAGTACTGTCTCATTTCAATCAGACAAACTGCTTCTCTAGTTAATTTTTCTATTTACATGAGCAACAATTACTTAGAAGATTAGGTGGAAAAACAAGAACTAAATCAATACGTATCTTACAAAACATGCACTTAAAATTTATCCTCGCCATTCTGTTTCTATAATTACTGCAAACTGGTTATTAAAGACACATGGTAACAATGCATCATCATGCTGAAGTCTAATACAGACTATACCTTGTTTTTATTTAACTTCTTTAATTTCTGGAAATTGAACCTCCTGTAGTACTAACGATTATGGACTTCCACAACTGAGCAATGAAAGCCCAAAAAAACTAAAGTTCACAAATGGCCAATTGCCTCTACAGAAGGAAACACTGTGCATGTTACACATCCACAATCTTGAACTATGATCCTAAGTCAGAATTGCAATACAAAGCAAGAAAATAAATTTGATGTCTACAATCCAGGAAAGAGGAAACTTTCTGGTTCCTTAAATTGGATACTATTTGAACTTTCCACATAAGCAAGAGAAGACATGGTTGGGAACCTACAACTCTACTACAACTGCAGTATCTGTAAGAAGTAACTGACCATTACTCTTATTAATCTGCAAAAAGGAAGCAGCCTAGAATTAGAGCACATTCTGGTAAAAATATTTTGGTCTAACTAATACAAAATACTGCAGTGCTGCATAACAAAGGGCCAACCCACCCAGCTAGCTAGCAGAAAACACAATAAGCTTTACAATAATCCACAACTGGACCAAGGTCCCTTCCCAGACAGCCCACAGAGAGGGGTGACAGCCAGGGCTCTTACTCAGACATCTCTCCAGGTGCCACTAAGATGTAGCCACTCTTCCATTGCAAGCTTGAGGTCACCAGCTACCCAGTGGACGTGGAGTTTATCCCTCTATGAAAATGAAAATATTTAACTTATTTCTCCAGTTAAGCATCTCCTGGTTTTTATGTACCTTGGTGCATCTACAAATATTACCTTTACCAAGAATCTTTTAAACTCAAGCTCTTCCTTCTTCACATTGCACTAATTTTGCCACCCCTCCCCCTAAAGTAACCCTCTACATTTAAATCAGAATGTAGCCAACAAAAACAATGCAATGAGAAAGAACTTAAATTTGATTTTTATTTTCTCATGAAGCCCACTACATAGAAATAACTTTGCTTTATAAGTAATAAATTCCACTGCATTTGACAACATTAGCTCACTATCCCTTGACTGGTTTCCAATTTGAATTTTGCAATTAAAGACATGAATACAGAATCATAGCATGCCGTTACTAACACCTTAGACTCAAACTATTTACTTTGCACAGATAGTTATTAGTTAATATAGTTGGGAAGTAAAGCAATAGATGAATAATGCTATAAACTACTACTTTTTTTTCTTCAGATTTATGTGCAGAAGAACAGAAATGTAATTATTAACATATTACCTTAACAGGAGTAAAGTTTCACTACATAAGAATACTTTAACTACAAAAGCATATTTATGAAAGCAATCATTTTTACTCAGTGGTTAAACTAAGTTATGTTCTTACATGTACAGAGAGAGAAGGGGTAAGACAAGGTTTTGCTACTCAGCACAGTTGGTATTATACACAAAAATCCAGTGAAAATATTAAATTTTATTTCATGTGAAAAGTGCAATTTTCAACTTTACTTTTGTCATTCATGCACAGAAAAGCTCTTCTGGGCAAACAATTCTGGAAGGTCAAATCTGGTCCACAGTAGTTACACTGCATCTCTCTACCCAGGGAAAAGCAAGTTTAGAAGTTCACTGTTTCTCAGTGCTGGGGCTTGCCAAGAGCAAGGTGGCTTTCCCATGAACTGTGAATTGCTACAGGCAAATTAAAACCTCAACATTAAGTTATAACCTTCACATCAGTGAAGATCAAACTTACTGGTGACCTGCTTCATGGACAGGACCACCTGCCCCAGTTGCAACACCTGCTCTGTAGCTCTGGACCAGAGAACCCAGATTCATTATATCTTCAGAACTAGGTATATTAACATGGAAAAAGTTACCCCTGCAGTTTCCAGCTGATATATACACAATTTGATGCAGCAGCATGCCAATGTTTAATGCCATCCTGTCTTTCAACCTTGCATTCAACTACTGCAATCAAAAACGCCTGTCAAGCAAAACTGTCATTTCTGCCCATGCCAATTGTCAAAAGGAGGTAATATTTCTGCCAAAACTTTAGAACAATATCCTTGAAGGACAGAGGGAAATGCTAGTTCCCCCCCCTTTTCATCACTGGGGAAGACAGAACACGACATACCTCATATGCAAGGAAACATATCACACTGAAAAACACTGGGTTTGTTTTTACTTATCATTTAATAATCAATGGTATTTCTTTTACATATCCCATCTGAGGAAAATTATGTGTATGCTGAATGATGCCTACAAGAAAATCCTAAAGTTAACCCCACTTTTATCTAAAAACATCATAAAACCCACCAGATTTGAAGCATCTCAAGCCATCCGCTGGAAAGACTACCTCATTTTTATGTTCTAATACAACATAACTTTCATCCTTACAGCTCAAGGCCTTGGAATCACCTGTATTTCTTCCACAACCACTTATTTCTGAACCACAGATTTCAAGATAGCTTAGAATTCGAAGTTGTCAGCTTCTTGGCCCAGTAAGAACTTATAGCTCCAGAGCCAGGTTTTCCAGCTGACTCAAGAGCCCAGATGGCATTTTTTTTTAAAAAAGACAGAGTAGGGAGGCACAGGACCTAGACTGAGTCATCTCCAAGTATTTTACCCCTTGTCTAGTTTAAAACATAAGGAGAACATTCTTGTCACACCTAATAGCATAAGCCAAGATGACCACATTTAATCATACTGAAACCAAATACATTTCACTAATAAGCTATGGTGGAATGAATGCCATTAAAAGTAAGTTCAAAGACCTTTAGTGTTACAAGGTTCCCAAGGTCTACAAGTCAGAATTTCACTTCTGTACACTGCCTCAAATCCCTTTTCTAAAACTGAATGCAAGTTTCCTAGTAACAAAAAACACAGTACAAGTTCATTTGGATGCTGCTGCAGTTTGACATCTTTGTGTAAAAACTGGTGCAGTGACCATTTTCACTTATATGGTCACTAAAAGCAAATTATCAGCCCTCTGTGCTAAAAGGATAAAACATAACAAACGTTCAATCTTTGGCTTCAAAATACAACAAAAAGGAATAAGTTTAATACAGCCACACACTTAAAAATTCCTTTTGCCCAACTCTTTCTTCCCCATTTTTCCTGCTTGATTCCTCTAACTTACTTCATTCTGCTCTCCTGTTGCTGTATTTCAGCAAGCCTGATCCAGAAATTCAACAGATGCTCTTGTATTCAAAGAACAACACTCAGAAAGGTTCCCAGTCAGCTTTACTTCCTCAAAGTCTCTGCTACCTCCACACTAACTCAAAGCAACTATTAAGGTTATTTACCCAAGATATGCAATAATGATTGAACCGATGCCACACAACACAAGCACACAAGAAGTATTTTCAGAAATTCAAACAGAAGCGCATGAAACACTACCTCTCTTGTAACACAAGCTGTTTGCTTGTTCTTATACTACTTTAGAAACAATTTAAGGTATTGGATGCTGGTTTATACTCTAGCTCACACAAATTTCAAGATTGCTATAGTTGAAGTGACTCTAAAGTATGGCCATATCAAAGTGTTTGGCAAGTTTCTGCCTTACAATAAGCCTTCTAAGGCACATCTATTGATTTCAGTGTTAGGCTTGATACAAAACATACCAAAAAATAACCAAACCCCTCTCATAACCAAAGGGGTCAATTTATAATTCACATATCCTCTCTTACCAAACATGAACAGTTTCACAGCCAGGACATTGCAAACAATCCATTCTACAAATCAGGTTTAAGATTTCTCTTCAAGTCACACACACACACACCTTTTGAAAAGGCATGTAAATGCAAAGTACAGAGCCGAGAACAATATACCTGCCTCCTCTGCTAGTTAGCCTGTAAAACACAACCTACAGGATTAATCCAATAAAAACACTGGGGCAGGGTGGGGAGACACTTAAAAATTACCTTGGTTTTTGCCTTTTACTTCTTTGCCTTTACAATTTACAAGCTATTTCTTGGAAAGTTTTTTCCATGTTAAAAAACATCTCTTGAATCCTGAAGGACACAGCCTCCACTCTAGCACACAAATATTTGGTGGAGCAGAAGGAAACAAGATAAGTAATTCTATTTTGTCTCTGTGATCATGTGCACTCACAAGTTATTATTTCAAAGACCCTTTTTAATATCCATGTACCTACAAATTAATAATATTGTGTTTGACTACAGCTGTGGTTATCATTATGTGCTGGAAACTAACTGTTACATAGCTTAGTTGAGCCATGGTCCTGTATGCAACATTTTGTAGCACTGACATCTCTGTCCAGAAGTATTTTAGGTCACTAAATATACAGACTATAAACTAGGCAGACAGTTTATGCATGTAAAGGGACCCAATCCTTAAAGCAAGACTAGGAGAACGCATAATGTCCTTAGCACTTTACATGCTAAAAATGTATAACTCATGAAAAATCTGAAGAATCTGTCTACAGCAGAGATTTCCACTGTGCCCCAGAAAAATTAAACCACAACTACTATAAGAAATGGTTATTCCAGAAATCATATCAGTACCAGAAGAGAAATATTAGAATATTATCTCCCTTTTCAATATCAAAGCTATCTAAGAGACAAATGATGCAAATCACAATGTTCAGTTCCTCTGCATTATTACAAAATACTAAGTTACATGTAGTGTACAAAGCTTTAGTTCATCTTATTTTCAAGAGAGTTAAATCTTGTTGGTCTCATGAGAAAAAGGCAGATGCACATATGCATACATTCCTCTCTCTCAAAAGTGGTCTTTGGGTGATAAAAGTATTCTTGGCTCAATTTGCCAGTGGTTTAATAACAAGCTGTGGAATTTTGGTGTTTTGAGCAGTTGCTATTTTACCTCCCTGACAATGTCTTCATTCAGGGCTTCACTTTTCTTCCCACATCCCCTCCTCTATGTTTTACAACTCTGATCAATGATATCTAAAGTGCTATAGGGAATACATCCCTATGTTACTTCATGTGCAAGTGACACAGTTGCCCACTGAAAAAAAATAAAAGCCTGGATGCATTCTTCACAGCTAGAAAAAAACATTTACCTTTATTTTCAAATTTAAACAGAATATATGGAAGTAACTTGGAATTACACCTTTCTCATTTACTTAAATTATGCATGAACATGTTTACTAACAGCCTTTTTAACTGACATGGTTTCAATTTGGTTGTGTCATTACAAGGATTTTTCCAAAACATCAATGACTATCCCTCAGAAAAGCACCAAGCCAGTTTGAGTGTGCCACTTTTTCACTTCCATTTGCTTATACTTTTTAGTTCTTTCACATTTTTTCATTTACTTCTTGATTTCACACGTACCTTTGTCGTTCCTGAGCAAACAGTTTCTGCAACTTCTGACCAAGATCTCACTACAGGAATGCAATAGCTAACATAAAACAAACAAACAAAAAATATATCTGCTGCCTAATAAGCACAGGCTAGGTCTAGGCTAGACAAGGTTTGCTGATGTATCTATACAAGCAAATTCTCCCTTCTGCACTAGCAGCTGAAGTTAACTTTGGTCAGTATTAACAATCCTGCCACCAAGAAAAGTTTCATGGTAGTCTTACTGCATCATCAACTGCACAATTTAAGGGACTATATCCTTAACACTACTACACTGGGGTTTTCTTCAGCCATCTTTAAGAGAGTTCACTTTTTTGCTGTTCAAGTAATCCTTGTGTACAAAGTTTTTAGACTACTCCTAAACTGAACATGTCCTTTCTAACTTGAGGTCTCAGGTTTTCCTGTGCTACAAACAGGATGCAGACCCTACAGTGTTTTTTAACTGAGCCTGTGGTGATAAGTTTCATAGCTTCTCAAAACACTGATTATGCTCAGCTCTTGCATCTGGGAAAAAGGAAGTCAGCAGACTAGGAAAAGAGCAACACTGCATGCAGAGAGAATCAAGTCAAGATAACAAGAGCACTGAAGAGGAGGGAGAAAGGTTTACACAAAACAAAGGGTCTTGAGTATTCCCACTCTCTCTGACTTAATTCATATATACAACCTGCATTAAAAATAAATAAATAAATAACCCACCACCAAACAAATACCAAATACACATAACCCTTGAAGGACAGATGACATGAAGATGGATTTCTTGAATCAGCCAGGAAGATGCAGAAAATGAAAATGAGGGATGACAAGTGCACGAACAAACAAAAGATTCTGGAAACTCTGAAATACCAGTTTAGAGATCTTGATGACCCTGCAAGGACAATTCTTACACAAAACTGCTTTCCTAAAAATTCTTAGCAGCCATCAAAATTTTAACTAAAACCAATTTAATAAGCTAAAACACTGTGATCCTACTGATCTCGACGAAGAAAATCTTAGTACAATCTTACAATCCAGACACAGCATGATCTCTGCCAGAACCTGCAGGGCAAGGCTCTGAACTCCAACACAAATTTCCCTCTGTTACAACAGCATTTAGTACACCAGAACATACACTTTCATACTGACCTATTAGACACAAACAGGAATTTTCATCTGTAATAATGCTTCCATACAAAGTTTCCCCAGGCTTTCAGAAGGTGGTCATTCTTATCAGTAACTTTAAAAAGCACTAACGTTAACAACTGTAAAACAATGCTGGCTGGAATCTCTTCCCAACAGCTTGCTAATTTTACAGCATCTTCCATCTTGTTACTTTTGCAAGAGCTCAACTGATCAAGGCAATGCAGTTTGCCACTTCAATTTATAAATAAAGATAATGGTCACACTGATTCATCTTGCAAACAGTCTGACATTTTCAGATGTTCAAATACACCACAATAGCATGGCTTAAATACTGAAGAGCTTCCTCCTATATTCACCTTCATGCTAATGTTTCATTCAGAAGCAATGAGGATTGTAACCATCAAACAGTAAAACGCCTACATACCAAGGACTGTTGCAGTTGCACTCATTTCCTGTGTGTGACAAAACCACTACCCTGCAGAAGCTGCCCCTCCATCTTTTTTCTTTTTTAATCAGGTCTACATTAAGTGCACAGATCCATCTGCTAGAGATCTAGATTCCTAGTACAATATAGTGCTGCAAACACTGTCAGCAATGAACAGTAGAGCTCTTATACATTACATTCCAGATGCCTAAATATTGACAAGGCGCACTTCCTCACTTCCACAGCCAGCAAGAAAAAAAAAAAAATGAGGACTTTTTCATTAAAGTCTAGAAAGGGATTCATACATGATGTTTCTAATTCAACTATGAAATTTGAACTGTAACAGCCCCAATTCATAGCAAAACTTTCCACCTCACAAAAGCTAGTTCCACATAAATTTGGTATCAATTTCAGAAAATTTTTCATCAGTTTTGACCTCTAATGACTGTAACTGGCAAGCTGGGCAGACAAGCGATATAGTTAAAAGTAATTTTGTAACAGTTAAAATGGATACACACCCCTAACAGCCACACTTAAATTCCCCTTCTAGTTGAATTAGCTTACACCGCCATTTTTTAAAGCTAAGCCTACATTAGAACCTAACAAAATCAATTTAATTTACTTAGGCATATAAATTTTATTTTATAATACTCCTACTAGTGGTGGCATTCTAGCAAAGACAGACTTTCAGAGATACGAAACCTTTCCAAAGGTATGTCTGAAAAAAGCACAGTAAGAGAACAGTCTGTTTTCTTAAGAAAACGCAAAAACTTTTAAAATGCGTTTTCAATTGTGAAAAGCTTTTCCTGTGGCTACCCAGAGGCAAGCAGAATGTTGGACCATGACATTATTACCACGAAAAGCAAGACAGCAAGTCTAGCAGCTAACAAAACAAGAACTGTTTCCTATAACCTTCTTTTTACCTCTCAATTCAGTCCTCCAAACTTTAGACAAAACGTCCAGATGACAGTCTCCACTACTGCAAGATTAGAGAAGCTTCCAAATTTACATAGGAAATTAAGTTTAAATTACAAAGCAAAACAGAGTAAACTAAGGTCACATCAGCAGCCTTACTTCTGAACTCTAATCCATATTAAAATAAATTAAAACCTTTAAACACAGAGCAACAAAAAGCCAAGTTACATCAGGTGTAAATTAAAAACACAAACAATTATTTTCTGAGTTCAGCTATGGCTGAAAGTGCATTCCAAATTCTTGGAGCTCCCTGCTTTTGAATTTTAAAAATTAACTTTTGTCTACCTTCTATATTAATGAATCAAATACATCTGGGTCCCAGCAGCAAAACCACCAGTATAGCCATGAAAACAGGAGATATGAAGCAGATCTGTGTCTTCAAAAGATCAGTGCATAACCAGCAGCCTACACTATAAAAACTTTCAATCATGAACCTCACCATCCTATGTGTGAGTAAAAAGTCTCCACTTCTCCGTCACAGTAACACCAAGTTTGAAACATATAGTAACACTAACTAGAGCAAATCTAATAAAACCCAAAGACAAGGATCATTTTATATTACCTTTAGGTACTTCTAATTTAAAGAAAAACAGAAATCAACCCTATTGAACTGATATCCAAATCTAGTGCATAACTACAAAGACCACAGAGAAAATGAGTCTTTATTCTTTGTACTATTATCAAACATTGCTTCACACCAGCTAGGCCAAGCTACAGCAATGAAACCTGCTGACTCAAAAAAACAGAATAATCAAAAGGGGAAGAAAGGAAGATGACATTTTTTTATGAGTTTTTGGAAGAACATCACACCTTAGTTACACTGTTTATTCAGCAATCAAAGAACCATAGAATGGTTTGGGTTGGAACGGCCCTTTAGAGATCACCTGGTTCCCACCTCCCCTGTCATGGGCAGGGACATCTTCAACTAGATCAAGCTGCTTAAAGCTCCATTCAACCTGGCCTTGAACACTTCCAGGGATGGGGCATCCACAACTTCTCCAGGCAGCCTGTTCCAGTGCCTCACTACCCTCCTAGTGAAAAATTTCTTCCTTGTATCTAATCTAAATCTACCCTCTTTCAGTTTAAAACCATTACCCCTTGTTACCACAGGCCTTGGCACAAAGTCTTTCCCCACCTTTCTTATAGGCCCCATTTATATATTTGAAAGGTCTCAATAAGGTCTTCCTGGAGCCTTCTCATCTCCAGGCTGAACAACCCCACCTCTCTCAGCCTTTCCTCTTAGGAAAGGCGTTTCAGCCCCCTGACCATTTTCATGACCCTCCTCTGGACCCTGTCCAACAGGTCCATGTCTTGTCTTGTGCTGGGGGCCTCAGAGCTGGACACAGTACTCGAGGTGGGCTCTCATCAGAGCAGAGTAGAGGGGAAGAATCACCTCCCTCAACCTGCTGGTTGTGCTTCTTTTTACAAGTTCCTGCTGGTTGTGCTTCTTTTTACAAGTTCAGGATACAGCTGGCAAAGAAGGTAGGGCAATCTTGAGGATAAAGTACAGAGACCCTAACTCTGGCAAAAATTTATACATGACTCTGTACCAGTGTCCTGCAATGCAAAATGCAATTGATATTTTCCTATTTTCACAGTGGTCTTCATTCTTTTTTTCAAGGTTTTGAAAAATCTTACATTAAATAAAGTGGAATGTAACAAATGTTTGGTTTACTTTTTAAAAAAAAATTTATTTTGCCCTGTATCATTTTTAAGAAGTGAGGTAGCAACATGACGCAGTTCACTGCTGTGGCATCAGAGGTGCTGTGGGTAAAAAGAAAACTGGTAAAATTACCCACTGGGGCATGCATTATTTCCTCAACAGTGCTGTTCCCAGTAGCTGTACTGCAACCATTCCCTGATTAAACCTCATATAACTATTCATGCTGGATAATGCAACGAGTGTTTAAGTCTGATGACATTCCATCTCTGTAGTTATGTTAAAGTCCACAAGCGAAAGCATTACAGCAGGACACTTTCATTACCAAGACATTTAGCCATGTTGGTAACAGATCTGAACTGCATTGTTGCAGAACCATCAATAATCAATCTGTAGTCATTCTTCCCCTGATAAACTTACAACTCTCATAATAAAATAGCAAGATACTTTCACAGAGAAGCTCAACAGCTTTCTATAATTTTCCAAACTTTTCTTCCTTTTCCTTACCGAAATTCTCCTTCAACAAGTCAGGGAAACTCAATGGTCTCTGTAACAAATAATATTGGGGAAAAAAAAAGTAGTACTTTAAGTTTGCACCTTATATAGGTTACAAGTTTTACCAAGGCTTCTAATTGTTGGTTGCAACAACCATTTTTGTACATGAAGAAAAATACAGTAATTTAAAGGGTTTTATGAGTTTACTCTCAACAAAAACAATGCTGGCACATACATAGTCACTTTAAAGCAAGTTCATGCATCCCTAAAACACATGAAAAGCTTCCAATACTAAGGTTTTCACACTCTTCTTTCCTCCAGGCTTTGTGCAGCAGGAAGATGTACCAACCAGCGGGCTGCTGGAACTGCCTGCGCACATCCTCCCAGCATGCCCATTCAAGTGGGACACCTATCCTGTTTTTCTCCTGGCACAGACAGACCATGTTGGACAGTACTGGAAGTACAATAGCATGGCCAGGACAAAACAACATCAGCACTGATCCAGACACCTTACACTTTAACATGATTCTGCCTTTGCCAAGTTAGAAAATTCTGGCTGAAAGGTGTAATACACATGCCACTTGTATCCGTCTGTAACAACCTCGTGCCAGCACAACCCCCTCACTTCACATTCATGATACAAATTTTTTATCTTGAGAGTGTTATAAGTAAAAGTGGGACATCTTTAAAGCTGTTTCATTCACTAGGAATTAAAAAGAAAAAAAAAAGAAAACAACACAACAACAACAACACACAACAAAGAAACAACCACCACAATATCAAACAAAACCAAACTAAACAACCAGCCACAACTTCAATGACAACAGAAAAGACTCCAGGTGTACTCAATTCACGCAACCACTGACACCCAGGATGTGACTCATCATTAAGTTGGGCCCTACTGAAATAATTGTGATGACATAAATTAGGCACTACTTGAGAAATGCAACAGATGAAAAGCAATACTCAGAGATCTTAACACAAACTGTAAGAAAACACTTTTTAAGCTGAGTATCTGAGATAACTTTCTCAAAGTACTCAGTATTGTTTTCATAACAATACAGCTAGAATGTAAGACTTGAAGCCAACATTAAGAATAAGCTAAATTCAAAAAAGCCACCCTCAAAATCAGTATCCAAATAAGGATGTGCATAAATGTGGCATAGATTAATTTCCACTATTTAAAGCAATGTAATTTTCTCATGCCATCAAAGTGACAGGCCCAAGTTATACAGAAAGTACAAACCAGTGTAAAAAGGACTAAGGTGCAAGAAAATTTTTTCCGTTAAACCAGTACAACTGTTTTGTCAGCCAAGGAGTGGGATGTATATGTGTAATTTGGGCGCTTAAGCTAGGAAACTGTTCTCTACATGGTCCCTGGAAAGTCTCCTCCAAATGAATAATTCAGATCAAAAGCCTAGTTCAGATGCTTTGTGCCATTGTCAAGTTACTAGGATCTGTGTGTACTCGGCTGAGAAAATAAGAAACTGTCAGTGCTAGCTACTGGAGCTGGATTCTATAGTCAGGTATATAAATACTCCCAAGATTAAGTGTGTTCCCCACATCTCCATGGGACAACTACATCCAGTATTTCAATTGCACCTCAAATGCACGGTGATGATACAATTGTAAAATGTAACCAGTCTTAAGAACCAAAGCAACAAAAGATGTAAAATAATAAGTTGGGTGACAAATATTGAGAAACAAGAGAAGTCACAAAGCAGAGGGAAGAGTTCTTTATAGTGGAGTCACCAGCAGCAACATAAAGCGCCAATGCAACACAGACACCTAACCATCAATACACAATACTGGAACAGCATCTCTGGAGTAAAAACCATGGTACCTATCTTACCACTTCCTCAAAGAGGATGTATGCCAAAGTCACCGAGAAACAAATGGGGCAATTATCTGCAATGACAAAAACACTGCAGGACTAATCAAGTGGATGGAGGCAATAAACGCACAAACAGATAAAAGGTTACAGGGGGCACCTTCTCTGGTAAGGCCACAACAGCAGGGGGCAACACAGGGAAGTGTGGTGCACAAGTCCTTGACAGTGCAAGAAACCTGGAGAAGGTGACAAGGAGGACCTGCGGGAAATATCTCCCAGCAACCACGATGGTACTGGGGACGTGGGGGAATTCCTCTGTGTACAACCCAACAGCTCCTAGACAGACCTGAGTGTCACTAGGGCTCTGGACTGGCACACGAGAGGACGAAAGGAGGCGACACAGAGGACAGAAGGCAAGTGAACACTCAAAAAACAGTGTTCAGTGAGGTTATGGGCAAAAGCTCATGGGGAGAAGAGACCAGAGGCCTGGCACGAGCAGGGCCTGGGATGGCTGGGGTGTGAAGTCCTGGGGCCGAGGGGGCAGAGCACGGGTGCGGGAGGACGGGCCGGGGGTCTAAAAGCCCGCGGTGGGGAGGGACGGGCAGGAGCAGCCACCGAGTCGGCCCCAGCCATACGGGGACCGCGGTCACGGGGGAAGGGCAGGGAGACGGAAGGGAGGGCCGAGCCGGCACGGGGAAGGAGGGAAGAAGCAGGCAGGCCGGCCGGCCAGCGGGCAGGTTTCGCGGGTCTGGGGCAGCCGGCGGATTGGGCCAGGGGGAGTAACACATTTTGAGTGCGCAGTTAGCGGCCTCCTCCCTCCAACTCGGCCCACGGCTCCTCGGCCCGCATCTGCGAGCGAACCGGACAACACCCGCCGCCTCCCTCGCTCAGGAGCCAGGTGCGCGCCCGGGAGAAGAAAGGCGAGCAGCAGGCCGGGCGGGCCGGGCCCGGCCTCTCCTTCTCCCCGCGGCGTGACTCAGTGCCAGGCCCCTTTCCGCCAGGCCCGCGCGGCCTCGGCCCGGCCAAGCCGCCTCGGCCCGGGCCCGGCCCGGCCTCGCTGCGACACAACGCCGCGGCCTCTCCGCACTCACCAGCATCGCGCGTCCCGCAGAGTCAGGCCGCGTCCGCCCGCCCCTTCCGCCTCCGCCAGGCCCGGATCTGCCACCACCTCCCCCCAGCGCGGCCCGGAGAACAAGGAGGCACCGCCCCTCGCCGCCCGCCCCGCCCCGCTCCAGCCTACGGCGCGGGGAGGCCCCATGGCCCGCGGGGCGGTGCGTGGGTCTCGGGCCGGGGGCTGACTGCCCGCGCCCTCCTCTTCCGTGGAGCCGGGCGAGGGCCGCTGCTCAGGGACGGGGCTGGGGCGATACTGCCGCGCCCACTCTCACTGCCCGCACCGCCGGCGGGACCAGGAGAGCTGCTGGGTGACCCGATCCTGGGCGCCTCTCCGGATCTGCCTCTCAGTTCAGGAAGGACAGGGAAATGCTTGAGAGAGTCCAGCGCAGGGCAACAAAGATGATTAAGGGAGTGGAGCATCTCCCTTACGATGAAAATCTGAGGGAGCTGGGTCTCTTTAGCTTGGAGAAGAGGAGACTGAGGGATGACCTCATTTATGTTTATAAATATGTAAAGGGTGAGTGTCAGGAGGATGGAGCCAGGCTCTTCTCGGCGACAACCTATGATAAGACAAGGGGCAATGGGTACAAACTGGAACACAAGAGGTTCCACTTAAATATGAGAAGAAACTTCTTCTCAGTGAGGGTGACAGAGCACTGGAACAGGCTGCCCAGGGTGGTTGTGGAGTCTCCTACTCTGGAGACATTCCTGTGTAACCTCATCTTGGTGTTCCTGCTCTGGCAGGCGGATTGGAGTAGATGATCTTTTGAGGTCCCTTCCAACCCCTAACATTTTGTGATTCTGTGTTTTCTCCCTTCCTTTCCTCTCTTCCTTACCGTCAAGAGCAGAGCTCGAGCATGTCGGGGCCTGGTGCAGCCACTGAGCGGCCAGCAGCAGCGCTGGGCTGACTGAGGGGCCCAGCCACCAGCTCCCAGCCCAGGGCAGTGGGGCTGGGGGGCTGAGCCCAAGCATGGGACCTGCCCAGCGGGGCCAGGAGGTCAGTGGTGTGGGCAGTGTCCGGCCGACAGCCATTGCCTTTGCCGCTGCGCCCCTGCCCTGGCCCCAGGGGTCATCACTCCGACCCCCCTAAAGTTAGTCTAGTGCTAGAAGAGCTGGCGGATATGTTTCAGGGTGGCACCATCAGACGTGATGAGACTTTCCTCTGTAACTACGCAGCCACTTTTGTATTTACGACAAACATGGGTTCCTGACATGTCCTGAACATACTGAGCTGCACCATGCCCAGTCTCGGGGCCCAAGTGGCTGTTACAGCTGTGCATCAACAGCTTGTCTTTGTCAAGCAAGTGTTAAACCAAGCTGCGAGGCTCTCTGAGTTATTCACATCAAGAGCCATTACCTCGAGGTGAACATTCCATTGAAAACTGAGATGGTGATTAAAGCGCAGCTGTCATAACAACATAGTTGGAAATCTTTCTTTAATTGTGACTTTCAGATTGATAAGAAAACAAGTTGGAAAACAACATTGCAGAGAGAACAGGATAGAAATTGAAAGAAAGGAAGTTATATTTTTCAACAGTGACCTGTTTGGAAGATGTGTGAAGGTATTCTGACTGACTTAGGAATATGTGGTTACATTAACCTTTTTGTAATCTATGAACAAATTTGAGCAAAAATACCTAGTGTCAGTAGCATTAATTTATTACGATAGAATATAAACTTCTTAGCATATTTGTGTTGCCTTTCTGTGGGTTGCAAGTGGGGCAGTTAATTTTTCTTTTTAATGGTATGAAATGGGTGATGCAAAATCATACAAAAATTTTGATGGGTTTCAGAAAATAATGTTTTAGAGTCAGTCCTGTCTTATTTATTCCTCAGGACCGTGGAATTACATTTCTGGAGCTGTGCTGCAAAGAAAAATAATGGGGTTTGTGTATCCTTGGTATTGTGCAGTGCCACAGTTCTCTGCACTGTACTTTCACAAGATATGCAGATTTTCCCCGCCAATACGAAGACGGATTCTGAACTGCATTATACCAGGAAGCATTTAAAGCAATTCATACAAAGTCATAAAAGGTTGTCATCGTTTATATTAATATCAAGAGTTCAACTCAGAAAATGCAGTAGCTTCATAGAAAGGAAAGAGAAACAGGGTGGCAATAAAAAGAAAGAAAGAGAAGATTTCTTTGCTTTGCAAAAAGCTTCATGTGCATCCTGGCTCTGCCAGATGTACACCATTTTAGAAAACTGGCCTTCTCAAAGCTAATGGTCCTTAGTCACCTAAATGCTTGCAAAATTATTTCCCTGTATAATAATGCCTTACTATGGCACAGCCTACTGAAGTGGACACAAGCAAAGTCATTGACACAGCTCTTCTAATGAAACAGTGCTGGCTTAGCACCTGAGCAGCACTGTCTGAGGAACTGGTTTAAGGTCTCAGTCAGCTGGGTGGCATTGCAATGCTTGTATTCATTTTGCCCATGTGGACTTACTTTGCAAATACCATTCCTAGGCATGACTAAATTTCTGGCTTGCTAACATACGTGAGTTGTACTAGAGGAGAGTTTGTGGTAGTCATGCTGGATGCTGCGTCAGCATGGCCAGTTATGCATGGTGTGTTAAAGACTGGTAAGAGTGAGGGCAAAAAAAATAGTCTGTGGGAGATGGAAACCAAATCCAAAGGAGGGTGGACTGATTATAAAAAATAATGACTGATTTTTCAGTCTTGGAAATTAAGTTTAATGCTGTATTTTATAGCACTTGTATTTACATAGTGGTAAAGCCATCATTGTTTCAAAATCCTAAACCAAGGGAAAGATAGAGCCATGGATAAGCAAGGTAAGTGAAAGAGAAATGGCAGGAAGGGAAGAAAATCTGTGAAGAAGGAGGGCCTGAGTTAGCACCATCCTGCACTAGACTGGGATTTTTTCGCTTTTGTGATAAACTACAGTGCAAGTGTGAGATCTGACAGTTTAGAGTATTGAAGGTTTGTTTCCTTTTTTTTTTTTTTTCCCCTAGGGTTGCATCATTATTTGCATGTACTTTAAAGAGGCAACGCACAGTTCTCTGATTTTATTTGTGATGGTGCTAGCTTGATTGGCACTCTGAAAAGTTAGGCCATGAAAAAATCCTCACTAGACGTTTTAGACATGGTGCATAACACAGCTCATTCATATATCCATTGAAAGAATTTCAGTATTGAGATAAGTGGTCTCAGAGAGAAAAGGAAATTTAATGCCAAAATAAATATTACCGAACTACTCATAGGAGGATGGCTAATGCATTTTAAATCATCCAATGGAGTTGATGTAATTCACATGAAAGGAGAGTACCTTCCCTAGAGACTGAGGCAGCCAAAATTTCGAGGGCAGGCCTCATGAGAGAAATCCACTCATTTTTACTGAAATGAGTTAGCAGTGCTGCTGAGGGGGGCCTGTTTTGAAAGTAACTTGCAGGTTTCGCACTTGTTGCATCAGCAATGAATCAGCACACATCAAGCAAGAAAATTAAGACAACGTTTGCTGTCATTTTGAACAGGAAGCTCCATTGGCAAAGAGGAAAAGGCACAGAGGTGCAGTGGTTGCTGGTTTATTACTACTGTCAGTAGACTGGATGGGTGGAGAGGGATAATTTACCTCCTAGTTATGTCTACAGTGATTGTCTGAAACCCGTAGTAGTATCACCACCTCAATACAGCCAGGAGGACAAGGTAAGGGTAGATGATCACCAGATTTTTTTGCCACATTCTTGTAAAATACAACTTCCATTATGCTGCTGGTGCACCAGTGACTCAGGCTGGCAAAACAAAACCAAACTAAATAAAAAAATAAAATAAAATAAAATAAAAAGAACACAACAAACAAACAAAAAATCCCCAACCAAACAATGGAGAGAGAGAGGCAATATTGCAGAAGTGTTTAACCAAACATGACAAATCTGCTTTTTGGAATTTACTGAATCTGTAAGATATGATGAAGTAGTGACTGCGGTCAAACAAACCCCATGATGTATTGTATAAATTATAGCCAGCTTGAATATAAACAAGTATTTATTTGATTATGATACTGACCCAAAAGAAAAAACAAAACCAAAACAAAACCAAACAAAAAAAAACACCACCACCATATTAGACTCCAGCTTGCAAATAATAGTTTTGAAAAACTAGAAAGAAAATTCCTGTGTGACAGTAGCTAGCCTGGATGCAAAGTTCTCCAAGACACTGAGATTGTTACTAGTGTTTGCAGAGAATATATGATTAGAGGACAGATAACGGCAGAGAGGTGACTGCTAGACTTGTATTTGTCCTAAAAGTTAGTGTCAAGACTATGCTACAGAGATTCCCCAGTGTATTCTAACTTTGTAACCATGGGAAGGTACTTAGTATTTTTAACTTCTTCGGTTATGCTCAGTGGGCTCACAAAATGAGAACGACTTCACAGAATCACAGAATGTTAGGGATTGGAAGGGACCTCGAAAGACCATCTAGTCCAATCCCCCTGCCGGAGCAGGAACACCCAGATGAGGTTACACAGGAAGGCGTCCAGGCAGGTCTTGGATGCCTCCAGAGTAGGAGAATCCACAACCACCCTGGGCAGCCTGTTCCAGTGCTCTGTCACCCTCACTAAGAAGAAGTTTCTTCTCAAATTTAAGTGGAACCGTTTGTGTTCCAGTTTGAACCCATTACCCGTTGTCCTATCATTGGTTGTCACAGAGAAGATCCTGGCTCCATCCTCGTGACACTCACCCTTTATATATCTGTAAACATTAATGAGGTCATCCCTCAGTCTCCTCTTCTCCAAGCTAAAGAGACCCGGCTCCCTCGGCTTTTCATCATAAGGGAGACACTCCACTCCCTTAATCATCTTTGTTGCCCTGCGCTGGACTCTCTCAAGCAGTTCCCTGTCCTTCTTGAACTGAGGGGCCCAGAACTGGACACAATATTCCAGATGTGGTCTCACCAGGGCAGAGTAGAGGGGGAGGAGAACCTCTCTCGACCAACTAACCACCCCCCTTGTAATACACCCCAGGATGCCATTGGCCTTCCTGGCCACAAGGGCACAGTGCTGGCTCATGGTCATCCTGCTGTCCACCAGGACCCCCAGGTCCCTTTCCCCTACATTGCTCTCTAATGGATCATTCCCCAACTTATACTGGAACCTGGGGTTGTTCCTACCCAGATGCAAGATTCTACACTTGCCCTTGTTATATTTCATTCATTTTTTCCCTGTCCAACTCTCCAGCCTGTCCAGGTCTCTCTGGATGGCAGCACAGCCTTCTGGCGTGTCAGCCACTCCTCCCAGCTTGGTGTCATCAGCAAACATGCTGATAGTACACTCTATTCCCTCATCCAAATCATCGATGAATATATTTAATCATATAGGCCCCAGTACTGACCCTTGAGGCACTCCACTAGATACTGGCCTCCAACTAGAGTCCGCCCCATTGACCACGACTCTCTGGCTTCTTCCCTTCAGCCAGTTCGCAGTCCACCTCACTACTCGATCATCCAGACTGCACTCCCTCGGTTTAGCTATAAGGATGCTGTGGGAGACTGTGTCAAATGCCTTACTCAAGTCAAGGTAGACCACGTCCACCGCTCTGCCATCATCCATCCATCTTGTTATGTCCTCATAAAAGTCAATGAGGTTGGTCAAGCACGACTTCCCCTTGGTGAAGCCATGTTGACTGCCCCTAATGACCCTCTTATCCCTGATATGCCTTGAGATGACACCAAGGATAAGTTGTTCCATCAGTTTCCCAGGGATGGAGGACTTCAGAAAGTCTCCCTCAAAGACCTCTTCCAAAACTATGCTAGATAACAAAATTTTGCACTACTACTTCTGTTAAAGTACAGGAGCTGTAGTTAGCTGATCAAAGTGCTTTTCAATAACCAATACATTTGTATGATGAGTTATAGCTGAGTTTTAAAGTTACATTACAAAATGTATCTAAATGTAGCTACCAAATGTTTTGAGTCCTCACTGTGTTTAATGAATTTATACATGAAGGAGAACTTTTATCTCTGCATCTGACTTTTCTTAAAGGTATGAGAACATTAACTAGTGTTGTTTTCATCTAGGTTACTTATCTCAGTGCTTCTTATTTTTAAGTATGCAACCAATCAGCAAAAATGATGAACGGAGACTGCTGTTTCCTTTCTGTCAGGAAAATTCTTTGGATGCTGTGTGGACTAAGAAAAAGTTCATGTGATTTGCTTGGAGCAATAATATAATAGAGCTGCAAAAATAAGTTATTAATTGATAATTTGGCCTTCAGAATACATCTAGATACAGAAAATCACTGGATATCTAGAGCTTTAGCTAATACTCTTGTGCTTTGAAAGATCTAGGAAAATGGTACTCTGAGGAGTAGACAGGTGAAACTAAAATGAATTTGTTAAATACGATCTGCTAAATTTGAAATATTTTTGTCAGATATACAAGCTAGGTAGGGAAGGGAAGGAGGAGATTTAGCCAGCTACCAGTCTGAAAAAATTACTTGAGAGCAGAATTAGTGCTAAGCTGATAGCACAGACTTCACTGTGCATGTGAGATGGAGATGTGTGAGCAGAGCATTCCTGTCGCATTTGGCAGTGCTAGTGGATAGGGGACTGCAAGTCTCCTCCCTAGCCTGATAGATCTCCTGGTAAACAGGCAAAAAAGTTTGAGTTGTGTTTCCTAAATTCAGTTAGAGGGTTGGGTTGGGTTGGTTTTGTTTTTCTGCAACAACATGCTGGATAGAAAAGAATCACTTTGGTTGGAAAAGACCCTCAGGATCATCAAGTCCAACCTTAACCTAACCCTAGCACTAAACTATGTCTCTAAGAACCTCACCTATGCACTTTCTAAACACCTCCAGGGATGGTGACTCAACCACTTCCCCAGGCAGCCTGTTCCAATGCCTGACAGCTCTTTCCATGAAGAATTTTTTTCCTAATATCCAATCTAAATATCCCCTGGTGCAACTTGAGGCCATTTCCTCCTGTCCTATCACTTGCTACTTGGGAGAAGAGACCAACACCCTCCATGCTACAACCTCTTCTCAGGTAGTTGTAGACAGCAATAAGGTCTCCCCTCAGCCTCCTTTTCTCCAGGCTAAACAGCCCCAGTTCCTGCAGCCAGTCCACAGAAGACTTGTACTCCAGACCCCTCATTGCTCTCCTCTGCACTCTCTCTAGTACCTCCACGTCTTTCTTATGATGAGAGGCCCAAAACTGAACACAGGATTCAAGGTGGGGCCTCACCAGTGCTGAGTACAGTGACACAATCACTTCTCTAGTCCTGCTGACCACATTATTCCTGATACAAGCTAGGATGCTGTTGGCCTTTTTTAGTCACCTGGGCACACTGCTGGCTCATGTTCAGCCAGCTGTCAATCAACAACCCCAGATCACTCTCTGCCAGGCAGCTTTTCAGCCACTCTTCCCTGCACCTGTAGTGCTGCCTGGGGCTGTTGTGACCCAAGTGCAGGACCCAGCGCTTGGCCTTGTTAAAACCCCATACAGTTGGCCTCAGCCCAACAATCCAGCCGATCGAGATCCTTCTGTATGACTTTCCTAGCCTCCAGCAGATCAACACTCTCACCCAATTTGGTGTTGTCTTCAAACTTACTGAGGGTGCACTTGATCCCCTTATCCAGATAATTAATAAAGGTATTAAACAGAACTGACCCCAATACTGAGCCCTGGGGAACACCACTTGTGAGTGGCTGCCAACTGGATTTGACTCTGTTCACCACAATTATTTGGGCCTCGCCATCCAGCCAGTTCTTTATCCATTGAAGAGTACACCCATACAGGCTATGAAGTGCCAGCTTCTCCAGGAGAATTCTGTGGGATATGGTGTCAAAGGCCTTACCGAAGTCTAAATACCCAACATCCTCAGCCTTTCCCTGATCTACTAGGTGGGTTACCTTGTCATAGAAGATCAGGTTGGTCAAACAGGAATGGCCTTTTATAAACCCATGTTGACTGGTCCTGATCGCTTTTTTTTCTCGTATGTGCCATGTGATGTCACACAGTATGATCTGCTTCATGACCTTCCTTGCCACTGAGGTCAAGACTGACAGGTCTGTAGTTCCCTGGATCCTCCTTCCAGCCCTTTGCAAACTTCCAGTCAACTGGGACCTCCCCAGTTAGCCAAGATTGCTGATAGGTAATGGAAAGTGGCTTAGTGAGCACCTCCAGTAGCTCCCTCAGCACCCTTGGGTGTATCCTATCTGGCCCCATAGACTTACGGATGTCCAAGTGGTGTAGCAGGTCACTAACCATTTCTTCTTGGATTATTGGGGCTTTATCCTGCTCCCTGTCCCTGTCTTCTGCTAAGTCACTTGGTTTGTTTAGCCTGGAGAAGATGAGACTAAGAGGAGACCTCATGGCAGAATACAGCTTCCTCACAAGGGGAGAAGAAAGGCTAGGCACCAAACTCTTCTCTTTAGCAACCAGTGACAGAACCAAGGGAATGGCAGGAAGATGTGTCAGGGAAGGTTTAGGTTGGACATTAGGAAAAGGTTCTTCACCCAGAGGGTGGTGGAGCACTGGAACAGGCTCCCCAGGGAGGCAGTCACAGCTGACAGTGTTCAAGAAGAGACTGGACAATTCCCTCAGACATATGGTGTGAACTGTGGAGTTGTCATATGCAGGGACAGGAGTTGGACTCAATGATCCTTGTGGGTCCCTCCCAACTCAGGACATTCTATGATTCTGGCTCAGGGGGCTGAGTACCCAAAGCACAACTGATGTGACTATTAAAGACTGAGGTGAAGAAGGCATTTAGTACCTCAGCCTTTCTGTCATCTTCCGTCACTATGTTTCCATCTGCACCCATCAGGGATGGAGATTCTCCTTAGCCCCTGTTTTGTTGCTGATATATTTATAGAAACATTTCTTGTTGCCTTTTACAGCAGTAGCTAGACTCAGCTCTAGTTGGGCTTTGGACCTTTTAATTTGCTCCCTGTATAACCTCACAGAATTTTTGTATTCCTCTTGAGTAGCCTGCTCCTTCTTCCAAAGGTTATAAATTCTCTTTTTATTCCCAAGTTCTAGCTGCATCTCTCTGATCAGCCAGACCAGCCTTCGAGAAGAAGGCAAGCTCACCTTTCAGCACATGAGGACAGCCTGCTGCTGCTTGTCTAAGATTACCTTCTTGAAGAGAGACCAGCCTTCCTGCACTCCTTTGTCCTTCAGAACTGCCTTCCAAGGGACTCTGCCAACCAGCCTCCTAAACAGATCAAAGTCTGCGCTTTGGAAGTCCAAAGTAGCAGTTCTGCTGACCTGATACAGTTAGGGATTTGATGATGTGAAGGTGGGCCTGCTAGCATCTGTTTTTAAGCCTATGGATTTTTGTCAAATTTGATCCCAGTGTGTTAAAATATTTTCTTTGTTTGTGAATAGGAACTCCCTGAGTGCCAGTGTAGAGGTTGTCAGATGTCTGACTGGGAGACCCCATCAGTGGTTTAACTGAAGTACTCAGACCCCTACGTAAAGAATTCCCATAGTCCAAAAGGTATTTTAGTTCTGCACAGGGGCAGGCAGAACCAACAACTCTGACTCACACACCTGAATGTGCCATGAGGAAAGGCGGATGTCTGGAAGCCTGTTTTGTACTTGTTTCCAACCAGTCATGGCGAGCACAGTACTTTCTTCACTGTCCTTCTTCCTTGAGAATTGATGAAAGCTCCTCAGAAATTTAAGAGAGTCAAATGCTATTAGACTTACTCTCAAATCTTTTTTTTTTTTTGAGCCTGAAAGCCAAAATTTCACAGGTAATATTTCTACAAGGTATGGCTATAGCTGAGAGGTGCTCTCAGCTCTATTTTCTGGATACTTTGCCTTTACACAGTAGATAAAGACCCCTTTAATGCCTAGGTTTTTTTAATATTCCTTTATAGCCAGAATACTGGTACTAAATCATACATCCTAAAGTCTCAATGGCAGATACTGTTTCCAAATATCTGGGAGATTCAGAGGCCAAATTTCAGTCTTTTTGTGTATCAAGAGCATGTACCAGAAGAGATTTTCTATGTGTCTCATACGTTCTTGTAAACTGGATTATCACAATAATATTCTTCTACCTCCAGCAAGCAGCCTAAAATGTTTTCCTACTGTTTTTGTCCTTAAAAAGATACTTGTAAGCTGTCTTTTGTATCTAGTATCATCCAACTTACCACTAGAAGCCAATGAAAGCTATTCTCTTTCCCCTGTGAATCAGCACAGTTTTGTCCATTACCTAACCAAACTGCTTTGTCAGAAGTCTTATTCTCTCTAGACCCTGTGGGGGTTTTGTATTTGAATCTGGCATTAAACAATTCAAGGCAGAATGCTTTCAATTACGTTTTTTTTTTGCTTAAATTCTTACTAGTCATTTTCTTTTCCAGGAGAAGGTCTGTGTGGATAATTATTTTCAGAAATGGTTACAGATCATGGCAGATGCAAGTTTTCACAGGTTTTTTTCCATCTAGAAGAACCCTCTATGTCCTTCTTTCCTTCCCTTTTCTGTCCCACTTCCCCTCCTAAATCTTCACTTTGTTTGACAGAAAGCATTTCAATTGATCTGAAAGAAAATTTTGTCTACAAGTACTGGAAACTGAGTTCTGTTTTCTCTCAGAGTGAGAGCATTGTCCTATGCTTGACAGGATTAACATTGGCCTGTGGCTATAAAAGTAGCAGCAGATTAATCAAAGGTTACTGTATTTGTGCAACATTCTTAGACTGCCTTTTTATTCAATATATGGGTCTGGCACTGCCTGTCTTCCACATGCAGAGGTTGGTGGTCTTTGTGAAGAACAATGTGATCTCTGCAAAAGTTTTTTTACCTTCCAGTAAATGTTCACAGCATAAGAAGCAGTAGAGCACTGGAGCATCATCTGCCACTGACAGATTGTTTCACGTACCTTTGAATCTGGAAGCACAGGTGATCTCTCTTCTCAGTTCACACAAAAACAGTGAATCCAAGACTGATTTACTAGGGATGATGGACAATCCTGAAACTCAAATTTTCCACTCAACGGAAAAGCTGTAGAAATTGGTAGCTGTTTCACAGTATGTTCAAATACTGTACACAACCATATATCCCTTTCCCAAAAACTTTGTTTTTTTCCTGTATCTTAGCTTGCAACCTCCCCAAGAAGGAACAGTAAGGGCAAAAACATGGCTTCTGCCTCTTGCTAGTTCAACCAACAGAGGTTCTCAGAGCTGGGGAGAAAACTGCTTGGCTCAAAGGCAGGAATAAAGCTTTAAAATGGGGAACCATCACTTGTAAGCCTAGCCAAACATTCCTGACTAAAGCACTGAGGAAAATGGATCTGCCAGTAAAAGCAAGAGATATTCAATACAGCTATGCAACCTTTACCAGATATAAGTATTAGTACTGTAATGCGGTATCACACTGGAACAGCTAGGCATTACTAGCAGTGATTGTATTGCTTCTTAACACGGGTGATGTGACCAATAATTGGCAGATTTGATGTGCTTCATTAAGATCAACAAACCAGCACAAAAGTAGCTGACACCATCTAAGCATGTAATCTCAGTTTTGCTTTGTTTTGAGACTCCGTGAGTTTAAGCATGGAAATTGAAAAGCACAAGAGGAGGATATTTTGTGGTTCTGGAGAGGTAATGCATATGAATAATAAAGATTACAGTCAGTGTGTATTCCTTATGTCAGCCTTCATAATACTGCTTTCTCTTAACACTCACAACAATCCCTGCTGTTTTTGGCAAATGTAATAGCCAGAAAAAAAGACAGCTGTAATTTGGTAATCTCAAACTATTAGCAAATTTGAACTATGGGCAGGAGGTCCCACCTCCCAGCTGAATGGCATAATAGCTCCCCACTCTTTTTCATTTCTGCAAAGCATGTTAAGGCTCATGCTAGTCCAACAAGCAGATTTTATCCTTCCTGCATGCTTGCTCAGGCTGAAACTTCTGACCTTCCAAGGCTTATGTTTCTTGCTGTGATCCCTTTTAGATGCTTCACAGGACATTCTCTTGTGGGGGAATTAGTATCTTTCTGATCAGGTTTAGGCACCATAAACATAATTCTGTGAAGCAGGAGGTCTCTAATAAGTGTGGTCGGGAAAAGACATTATATCTGAAAAGCTCTCTGAAACGTATGCTGCATACCATGTGTTTCTCTGACCCAGAGATTTCAATCCATTTTCCCCTTTCCCCAACAGCCTGGCTAGGGAGGTCACTATTTCTTGATCCTTTACTTCTAGAGCCCACCTTTCTCTTTTGGTGGCAACTCAGGACATCATGTGGTTTGGTACTATGCCTTCATGGCTTCTTCTGTCTCCTGCCTTTGCTTCTCTACAGCTCTTGCGAGAGCACTGCTGCTGCATTTCCCTCCAGCTTGTCTCCCCCTTGCCTTGCCTGCTGTTTCTAACTAGTATGCTCAGCACATGCCCTCCCTTGGACTTACTAGTACTGGTGTGATGTGAGGGTTTTCTCGCACTAACCCAGGAGATAGGTATAGAGATAGATATAGAGGTAGATATAGAGATAGATACAGGTATAGGTATGCGCGTGCTTGTTTGTGTATGTATTATTTGTTCCGTGTTGTTTCTAAGAGGTGATTAGGCTCGTTTTTGGCCAGGAGTGGGCAGAAGAAGTAGCATTTTCTCCTGTTGTTTTCAGTGTGAATAATGGTGTTTTGCCTAAAAGAACAGTTTGTTCAGACAGATGCAAACATTTCCTTATTTCAGAACGGAACTCAGCTGGGGCTGTCTGCTGCAGCCTACAGCAACATCTCCAATAACAAACGTGGTGGTTTTCCTTTTTTCCCAACAGGCCACTCAAGAAATCAGCCTCATGGGAAAGAGACCAACGGTCCTTCTGCATTTAAAGAATGTGAACAAACTTCCTGGCATGATTTGTTCTCAATGTCTCAGTCTCTTCCCTCTGTACAGTACCCTTTTCTTCAGTGATATTTAGCTGAGGTTGTCTAAACTGATCTACAGAACTGAGCCAGTTACTTGTTTTTCCTGAGTGTTGCAGGGAAAACCTGCTCAGTCCACGGGGCTCAAACAAAATTGGGATGCAAGAACTTTTTTGATCTGTCAACAACATGAAATTAAGCAGGAATCAGTGAAGCGCTGCATTCAAGATCAATACTAGTAACAGAACAGGTAAATCCCCAAAGTAGACACTTGAGAAGGTTAAGCAACACCAGCAAATTTCTAAACACCCTCTGTACCAAATGCAAAAAAGATTTCTGAAGTGCTAGAAGCGTTTCCATAGGAAAGGCAAGCATTGTGCAAAGCCCTGGTGCAAACTCAGCTGGACCACTAGGGACCTTTCTCATTCCTCAGGTTCAAGAAATATCAGTTCCATCCAGGATGAAGGCAAATAAAGGCTAAGCAGTTGATCAGGGCCATGGAGGACCTATAGAAGACTACTAGCAGGAGCAAGACAAAGGCTTAGTGGGGAACGAAGAATAAGTTGAGTCCTTGTGATTAAAAACTGAGGCACAGGCTAACAAGGGTAACACCGTTGTGCATGTTTACTACAGGTGACCTGATCAGGAAGAGGAAGTTGATGAGGCCTTCTGTAAAGAGCTGTAAGTAGCTTCACAGTCAGAAGTCATAGGTGTCACGGGGGACTTCAATCACCCTAACATTTGCTGGGAAGACAACACAGCTAAGCAGACTCAGTCCAGGAGGTTCCTACAGATCATTGTTGATAACTTGTTGACACAGGTGGTGGAGGAGCCTATGCTGGACCTTGTCCTAACAAACCAAGAAGAACTGGTTGGAGGTGTGAAGGCTGGAGGCAGCCTCAGCTGCAGCAACTGTGAGATGGTGGAGTTCAGGATTCTGCATGGAGGAAGCAGGGCAGTAAGTAGCATTACAACCACGAACTTTAGCAGGGCGAACTTTGGCCTCTTGGAGGTTCTACTTGGAAGAATCCCATGGGTTAGGGCTCTAGAAGGTAAAGGGGTCCAAAAGAGCTGGTTAATATTCAAGCATCACTTACTCCAAGCTTGAAATCGATGCATTCCTGTGAGCAAGAAATCAAGTAAAGAGAGTAGGAGGCCAGCATAAGGAAGGAGCTTCTCTCAAAACTCTGATAGAAGAACGATGCTCATGAAATGTGGAAAAAGGGATAGACCACTTGGGAGGAATGTTAGGTTGCTGTTAGACTATGCAGGGATGTGGTAAGGAAGGCCACGCTCCGCTTGGAATTAAATCTGGCCAGGGATGTCAAGGACAACAAGAAGAGCTTCTTCAAGTATATCAGCAGCAAAAGGAAGGTTAGGGAAAATATAGGTCTGCTGCTGAATGAAGTGGGTACCCTGGTGACAGATGATACAGAGAAAGCAAAGTTATTGAATGCCTTATTCGCTTCTGTTTTTACTGCTAAGACTGGCCCTCAGGAATCTCAGACTGTGGAGGTAAGAGAGAAAGTATGGAGAAAGGAAGACTTTCCCTTGGTCAAGGAGGATCAAGTTAGAGAACATTTAGGCAAACTGGACACCCACAAAACCATAGGCCCTAATGGGATGCACCCATGAGTGCTGAGAGATCTGGCAGACATTATTCCTAAGCGACTCTCCATCATCACTGAAAGGTCATGGAGAACAGGAGAGGTGCCTGAGTACTGGAAGAAAGTCAGTATCACCCCAGTCTTCAAAAAGGGCAAGAAGGATGACCCAGGAAACTACAGGCCAGTTAGCCTCACCTCCATCCCTGGAAAGGTGATGGAACAACTCATTCTGGATGTCATCTCCAATCATGTGAAGGAAAATAATGTTATTTGGAGTAGTCAACATGGATTCACCAATGGGAAATCATGCTTGACCAACCTGATAGCTTTCTATGATGGCATGACTGGCTGGGTAGATGGGGGGAGAGCAGTGGATGTTGTCTACCTTGATTTCAGCAAGGCTTTTGACACTGTGTCCCACAACATCCTCACAGGTAAGATCAGGAAGTGTGGGTTGGATGAGTGGACAGTGAGATGGATTGAGAACTGGCTGGCTGGCAAAGCTCAGAAGGTTGTGATCAACAATGCAGAGTCTAGTTGGAGGCCTGTAGCTAGTGGTGTTCCCCAGGGGTCAGTACTGGGTCCAGTCTTGTCCAACCTGTTCATCAGTGACCTGGATGAAGAGACTGAGTGCACCCTCAGCAAGTTTGCTGATGGTACAAAACTGAGAGAAGTGATTGATACACCAGAAGGCTTTGTTGCCATTCAGCATGAATTGGACAGGCTGGAGGACAGGGCAGAGAAGAACCTAATGAAATTAAACAAGGGCAAGTGTAGGGTCCTTCACCTGGGGAGGAATAACCCCAGGCACCACTACAGGTTAGGGTTTGACCTGGTGGAAAGCAGCATCGCAGAGAAGGACTTGGGAGTCCTGGTGGACAACAGGTTGACCATGAATTCAGCAATGTGCCCTTGTGGCCAAGAAGGCCAAATGGTATCCTGGCGTGTATTAGAAAGAGTGTGACCAGCAGGTCAAGGGAGGTTATCGTCCTCCTTTAGTCGGCTGTGGTGAGGCCACATCTGCAGTACTGTGTCCATTTCTGAGCTCCCCAGTCTAAGCAGGACAAGGAATTACTGGAGGGACTTGAGCAGAGAGTTACAGAGATGCTTAGGGATCTGGACCATCATTCTTACAAGGAAAAACTGAGAGATCTGGGTCTGTTCAGCCTGGAGAAGAGAAGGCTGAGGAGGGACCATTTTTATGCTTCTAAATATCTCAAGGGTGGGTGTCAAGAGGACGGGACCAGACTGTTTTCAGTGATGCCCAACGACAGGATGAGGGGCAACAGTCACAGGCTGAAGCATGGGAGGTTCCATCTAAGTACGAAGAGAAACTTCTTTACTTCGAGGGTGCCAGAGCACTGGAAAAGGCTGTTCAGAGAGGTTGTGGAGTCTCCTCTGGAGACATTCAAAACCCACCTGGACACATTCCCGTGCAATCTGCTCTAGGTGAACCTGCGTTAGCAGTTGGGTTAGACTAGACTATCTCCAGAGGTCCCCAACCATTCTGTGATTCTGTGAAAGGCTGAGAGAGTTGCCATTGCTTTCAAGGAAGACAACAAGGGTGAAGGCCAAACAAGGAAAAGAACTACTGAAGTGCAAGAAAAAAGGTGGTTGAGAACACAAAAAAGTTCAGGACTCACCATAAGTAGGCTAGTAGCAGGTGTCCCTTGGTGCATTAGTAAGGAATGGTGAAGAAATCTTGCACGACATCTGTGTCTCTGCAAAGTTTATGCAAAGGGAACCAAATGCCTTTCATTCACCTCTGGCATGTCCACAGCCAAAGGAATGTCTATGGTATAAGTGCCCTTATTGCACAGTCTGAATGTACAGATGAATGTACAGGGCTGCCCAGCAGCTGTGCCCAGTGCCTGGTCACCAAGGGCAGGGATAGCCCCCGGGGCCTCCTGGGCACAGAGGCTACCTTGGGTCAGTACCCCAAAGGCTTCCTCCATAGGATACTGGGTGGAGGGGTGGTGGGCAGGGCTGCACAGGGGAGGCCCCGTCACCCCCATGTCACAGTGCAACCACCCGGCAACGCAGCAGTCACAATGCCCCAGCACAGGATAAAAGGGACCATCCTCCCGTGTCAGCTGCCAGAGCTGGCCTGGGGACAGCCCGAAAACCAGTGGAATTACTTGGAGTAGGCTGAGACAAGATGACTGGAGGAGCCTGGATGAAGCTGCTGAAGGTTCCCCACTTCAAGGCCAGATTCCAGCAGGTCCAACTTCAAAGCACATCTGAGGGACAGAAATCTTTTTCAGCTGGAAAGCAGCAGGAAGAGCAAGGTAATGCCTTCTTGTGGAGCACTGCAGAGCTTGTTGTCATCATCCCCTGCAGAGCCATGGGCAGCAGCTATAAGAAATGGGATGCAGAGATGTGCCAGGGGTCCCAGTTCTTTGGAGTAGCCACTGCTGTCCTGCCAGGCATGGGAAGGCTTCTTGCCCCCGATGAGAATCAGGCTGGAAGAATTTGGCCACTCTCAGAAAGTCCTGAAATTGCTCCAGACTGAGGGAGAATAGGGCCTGGGCAGCTCCTGGGGGGCGTGAGCAGCCTGTGGGAGAAGGAGCCAGGTCTTGCTCACATGCTCAGGGAACAGCTGATGGCCAGTCCTGGGGTCAGGAAGGAACTTTCCCCTGGGGCAGATTGGCACTGGCCCCTGAGGTTTTTTTGCCTTCCTCTGCAGCACTGAGCACAGTCCCTTGTCAGGGCTCCTCTGGTCCCTTTTGGCTCAGTTACTGCCTGATATGCACCTCAAAGATGGCCTCTCATGCCATGCAGTTGTGGGGAGAAAGGCTTTTTTCCCCCACAGTGGGCTAACAAGTGTTCATGGGCTTTTTTTTGCCTTCCTCTGTAGCATTGAGCATGGCCCTTTGTCAGGGCCCCTCTGACGTCTTTCAGCTCTCTGCTCTTGCCTGCTGCTTTTGCATCACTTGTGGCCTGGTGCTCTCTTGCCCAGTGCAAGTTTGTAGCAGGAGTGAATTCTGCTCTTTCCTGGGCTCCATTTTCCCAGGGCTTCTTCTATCCAAAACAGCCTGTGCTTGGAAGGGCTCCAGGCTTGCTGCACCATCTGGAGCTGCCACTTTTCAGCTCTCGCTGTGTGCAACACAAGTGCAGGGCAGGCACAAGAACCCTTGTCATGTATCACTGGCCAAGAAGCACAATGGAGCAAGTTTTGTAAGGCAAAAAGTGTGTTTGTCATCCCTATGTGTCCTACTTTGGGAAATACTCCACAGTACCACAAACCTTCTTTTTTTTCCACATTTGTGTATGGTTGGTACCATTTCTCATTCTTCAAGTTCTCCCTCTTCAGGAAACAGGGACTACTTGGCCTGTATTCCTGCTGCTACTTTCTGTGGCTCTGTGGCTTTTCTTTGCCAGACTGCAAGGGATGCTTTTTCAACCCAAACTGAAGAATGTGTCAGCCTGCTCCTGGCTGTATATATGCATTGTCTGAATGCTTGTGAGCATTGGTTATGAAACAGATTCAGAAAAAAAGAACATCAAATCCTATTTCCATTTGTAACCTTTTTGATATGTGTCCCTGAAAGAGTTTTTTGAGTTGAAAAACCGTTGGCATTACAGGCAAATAACAGTATTGTAGTTTTTGATTCATGGTGAACACATGGAAGAGAAGGAAAGGGAAGGGACCTACACTGACCATTTAGCCCTCATACCAGACCACTTCAGCACTGAGCAAAAGTTAAAGCATGGTTTTAAGGGCATTTTCTGAGTGTTTCTTCAGCATTGACAGGCATGTGGCAGACATTTCTAGGGGAAGCTGCTCACACATTCTTTGTGCCATTGCTTAGGTTTTTTTACTGTTGTGGAAACTGGCAAAGCAGTACTTCAGTCTGAACTGTGTTTGAACAACATGGTAGCAAGAGTGCTTCTTTGGTATCAGCAGAAACAAAGACATTGCGAAACTGAATGTTGAAAATTATTATAGCTGGAACCCAGTACTTAAGTATAATGCTCTCTAGACTCTTAAGGTCTAGTACAGCCAAAATCTTGAGTTAATTTTCTATTTCAAGGTGAAGAACAATCAGGAAATGTAAAAAAATCTAGTTTGTGTGTTTTCTGCCTAGATCGTAGAATCATTTTGGTTGGAAGAGACCTTCAAGATCATTGACTCCAACCATTCACCTAACACTGACACCAAACCATGTCCATAAGAGCCTTATCTATATGTCCTTTAAACAGCTCCAGGGATAGTGACTCAACCACTTCCCTGGGCAGCCTGTTCCAACGCTTGACAAGCCTTTCCATGAAGAAATTTTTTCCTAATATCCAATCCGAACCTTCCCTGGTGCAACTTGAAGCCATTTCCTCTGATCCTATCACTTGCTACTTGGGAGAAGAGGCCAACACCCTCCATGCTACAACCTCCTTTCAGGTAGTTGTAGAGACCCTCTTTGCCAGGCTATACAGCCCCAGTTCCCTCAGCTGCTTCTCATAAGACTTGTTCTCCAGACCCTTCACCAGCTTCCTTGCCCTCCTCTGAACTCTCTCCAGGACCTCAATATCTTTTCTGTAGTGAGGGTCCCAAAACTGAACACAGTATTCAACGTGCCAACCCACCAGTGCCAATTACAGTGGGACGATCACTTCTCTAGTCCTGCTGGCCACACTATTCTTGATGCATGCCAGGATGCTGATGGCCTTTTTGGCTACCTCGACACACTGCTGGCTCATATTCAGATGGGTGTTGACCAACACCCACAGATCCCTTTCTGCCAGGCAGCTTTACCAGCCACTCTTCCCCGAGCCTGTAGCACTGCCTGGGGTTGTTGTGACTCAAGTGCAGGACCTGGCACTTGGCCTTGTTGATCCTCATACAACTGGCCTTGGCCCAATGATCCAGCTGGTCTAGATCCCTTTGTAGATCCCTCCTACTCTCAAGCAGATCAGCACTCCCACCCAACTTATCAATGATCCAGATCACTGATAAAGATATCAAACGGAACTGGCCCCAGTACCAAGCCCTGGGGAACACCAGTCATGACCAGCCACCAACTGAATTTGACTCCATTCACCACAAGTTTTAGGGCCTGGCCATCCAGCCAGTTCTTTACCCAGCTGTGCTGGTTTGACTCAAAATGAGTTGATTTTCTTCATGCAGTTAGAAACCTTTATTTTTCATAGCTAGCACGCTCATTATTTGGACTTAGTTTGAGAACAAAAGGTAACACCACAGCACAATGTTAATGTCTTTATTTGCTCTGGTCTGACAGCCAAGGATGTTCTGAGCACTCTGCCCACAGGTGTGAGATATCGAGGAAAGGGGGCATGGATGAGGCAGAGCTTGACTGGTCAATAAGAGTATTCCATCCCATCTCTCTGTCTCTGTCTCTCTCTCTCTCTCTCTCGCTTTCTCTCTCACTCTCTCTCTTTCAGGTGTTTTCTCGCTCTTGCTCTGTGGCGTTTTCTCTCTTGAGCTGGGGAAGTTTAGTGGAGGACATTTAGTTTGGCTTTTTGCCATTTTGCAGAGGCCTCTGGGCCTTTCTGCCTTTTTCCTTTTTTCCTCTTTTCGAGACCATGGTGCAGCTTCCTGGGACTGGCTGCTCAGTTGTGGACAGAGGTTGTGAGGAATTGCCTTGAGTATCTTTTATTTCTATTTTATATAGATATATTTGCTAGTAGTGTATTAGTATTTTGTTATTTTATTAAACTGTGTTTATCTCAGTCCAAGTTTCTCCCTTACGATTCTTTTCTCTATTAGGGGGAAAAGGGGTGAGTGAGCAGCTATCATGGTTGTATTGCTACCTTGGGTTAAACCACAACACCAGCAAAGAGTACATGCGTCCAAGCCATGAGCTGCCAGTTTCTCCAGGAGAATGCTGTGGGAAACAGAGTGAAAGGCTTTACTGAAGTCTGGGTAGACAACATCCACAGCCTTTCCCTCATCCACTAAGTGGGTCACCTTGTCATAGAAGGAGATCAGGCAGGTCAAGCATGACCTGCCTTTCATAAACCCATGCTGAGTGGGCCTGATTTCTGGGTTATCTTGTGTTTTAGTTATTTGCATAATGAGAGAGCTGCCAAAATGCCTTAATGTTCCTATCCCAGAAGTCTGTGAAAACCTAATGAATTTTTATAGCTAAGAGACCTATGCTGTTGGCTAATAAGAACTACCTTCACACTATTGCAAAGAAAAAGCAGTAGTAGACTTACACTCAGTGGAGCAAGTTATAATTTTTTTCCCCAATTTTGTGGAGTTTTTTCATAGCCAAGTACTAAACCCAGATAGTAACAGATGACTTTTAAGTGGGCTAATTTGCAAGCTGATTATGAAGGAATTAAAATAACTGTTGCTAAAATAAACAAAGTACATTGTGTTATTTATGACTGATGCTTTTACTTATTTGTTACTATGGTTTGGTTTTTTGTTCAGCAATTTACAGTGGGTCTCCCACATATTATTGCAAATCAGCTTACTTTGCTGGATAACAAATACTTTTGTCTTTTCACTGAACAAAAGACTGCATAAAATGAATAATAGTAGTATTAGTATGTGAAAAAACTAGTGCTTCAAAAGCCATTGTAAATACACTTGAACAGGAAAAAAATGCCTCTTTGTCATAGAAATTGTGATAGCACTAAACTTGATTAAAATATGGGACAGTTTAGAATGTGATCTACTTAAAGACATTACCAAATCATATCTGCCCCCTTTGAAATAAACACACAAAAATATGCCCAAAAGCTGAATTGTGTTAATTTTTTCCTCTCTTTTCATATATTGATTTCTGAAAACAAGATAGTCCCGCTTAACTCTTATTATTATTGCACCTATCTGCATGAACCACATGTACTTCAGTTATACAATATGCCAAGACAACAAAACAAAATGATTTTTCAAGAGCTACATGTAGTGTTCAGGCCCAGATGCATACTCAGGATAAGTGCTATGCCACTGTATGCACCCCTTGGCACCCTTCAGACCTTTTAGTTCCTGCTGACTTTATTTTTTTCTGCTGAAGACACAAAATAGCATAAACTTTCATCCTTTGACACAGGCTTAGCTGTATGCTTGGGAAGGATTACTTAAGTTCAATAAGGCAATTTTGTTAAATCAGAGTATCAGATTGATGGTCAAAAGGTACACTACCTCCTCTTCTGCACCATTTAAGGCTATCTGTCAAGATCATGCTATGCCAGTAGGGAAAATAATGTTAAATAATACAAGTGATTCCCAAGGCAACTAATCCCTAAGGAACAGCATATAAAAACATTTGAAAATAATTCTAATGACATAAAGGTCAGTCAATCACACAGATGCATTGCACACCCTCATAGTACACAACCTGTAAAGTTGTAGGCTGAAAACAGACCAGGTGCTAGACTGGAGACATTTTTATCTGTTTCTACCACTAAATATGATGCTTATTATTTATTTTGTTTCCATGCTGTGTAAAATGACATTATAAAACTAGGACTAATTATTACCGAGATGATCTAGACAATATCTGCTGGATTTAATGCTCTGGCTTTTTGGTTTGGTTTGATTTGGGTTTTTTGATCTTCGAGAAGTTCAGGAAGGCACTTAAAGTAAAGCAGATGAAAGCCTATGTCTAATGGATTGTATAAACTGGAAGGCTTACCACACTTTAGAACATGCAAGTGAATGAAATGCTAAGTGCAGCTTAGTTTTCCACTTGGACAGTCTTGGTTTTGCCTAATATTAGACATCAGCCTAGTTGGTCGATGTCTGACAGTAACTGATGGATCACTGTAGCCGAGGTGCACCACAAAAGAGGTTCTACATACACAAGCTGGTCAGCTGACATGTATGTGCTTGCTTGAGATGCTAAATACTGCTGCTATTTGGCATAAACATGAAAAAATTCCTATTTGATGAAAACCATCCTGAGTGCTGTTATATAATATTGGAAATGCAACTGAGATTTATTTGCAGTAGCAGAAGACTACTGTTCTTTGCTTACCCATAGAGTAGACCTCACTCAAGAAATTTCCAGAAACACTCTTGTTGTCCAAATGAATAAAGTATACCTAGAGATAGTTCTAGGTTATGACGTGAACCTATGTCCTCACACCTTACTTTCCTGGTGTATACTTGTGCATTTTGGTGTTTCAAAATGAAACCATTTTGAGTCAGAAATTAACACTGTGAGGAGGAACTATAAGTTAATATTTGTTAAACAAAGTAACATGCTCGATTGATCTGGGGCAAGTGGCAGATGTTGTCTACCTGAATTTCTCCAAGGCTTTCAATATGGTTTCCCACAGCCTCCTCTTGGGGAAACTGTTGTGTTATGGTCTAGATAAGTGGTCGCTGTGGTGGGTGGGGAACTGGCTGACAGGCTGTACCCAGAGGGTGGTGGTAAATGACTCCTTTTCAAACTGGCAACCAGTCATGAGTGGGGTCCCCCACGAATCAATATTGGGCCCAACACTCTTCAGCATCTTCATAAATGACCTGTATGATGGGATCAAGTATACCCTGTTGTAGTTTGCCAATGACACCAAACTAAGTGAAAGTGGACACTTTGGAAGGGAGAGCCACCCTGCAGGAAGGCCTGAACAGGCTGGAAGAGTGGGCTAACAAGAACCTTATGAAGTTCAACAAGGACAAGCGTAAGGTCTTGCACCTGGGAAAACATAATCTAGGAGTGCAGCACAGGCTGGGATCTACTCAGCTAGGGAGCAGCTCTGTGGAAAGTGACCTGGGGATCCTGGTGGACAACCACCTCGTATGCACGAGACATCATCACCGTGTTATAGTATTTAAAAGGTGGCTACAAAGAAGATAGAGATTCTCTTTTTAAAAGGAGTCACATGGAAAAGATGAGGTGCAATAGGTAGAAGTTGCTCCTGGGGACATTCCTATTGGGCACAAGAGGGAAGATTTTAATGATGGGAACAGTTAGCTGTTAGAATAATATCCCCAGGGAAGTGGTAGGTTCCCCATCATTGGACACTTTTAAGATTCAGCTGGACAGGGTGCTGGGCCATCTTGTCTAGACTGTGCTTTTGCCAAGAAAAGTTGGACCAGGTGATCTTTGAGGTCCCTTCCAATCTTGTATTCTATGATCTTATTTTTCTATGAAACTGACCTCTAACAAGCCAGAAATTTTCATTTACTCTTGAAGTGACTCAGTCACCATCATGAAAGCCTGCATTAGTTCAGAAGTGTGATCTCTTCTCAGTTTACTTCTGATGAAAGAAACAGCAAAAATACCCTGACCTCTAACAGAGCAATTAATATCTGTTTTAATTTTTTTTCAAAGCAATACTCACCTCCCTTATGTAAAGTCCAGTGATTCCCATTTTGTAATGACCTCTCAATTTTTAAGGATTTAAGGAACTCTGTGAAAGTAATTATTATTACTGTAACTGTTCCTATCTTAGCATCATTTTTCTTGTTAAGACTTTGAGTATTTAATTAAGACTAGAAGATAAAGACCACTGCAGATTTTCCCCTATTAAGTTTGGAAAGCCATTTTTACAAAGCATTACAAATGAACTGAATTAGAGTTGCTAGTGCCCCTGCTGGTTCACACTGGGGAGGCTGGTCAGAAGGCTTGTATGATCTTCTTCAAGATTGTGTGGTGGCTGCTGTTTTTGTTAGCTGTCCTTGACATTTCTTGCCTCCAAAGCTCCAGGCACCAGCAATGAGTCTATTAAACTCTTGCTGTAAACGCAGTGGTGCTGGGGCAGGAGGAGGTGATGGGAAGGTGCTGAGCTCTGGCTGCAGCAGGCAGCATAGCCCGTGTATGCTGTTAGGCAGTGAGTGATGTGCATATGTGTGGGATGGCATGGGGAAGAACCGGAGCTCCTGCCCTCTCTGTCATCCTGTTATCTGGGTATCAAGATTTCTTCTGCTCATTGAAGCTGTTATTAATACACAGATGCTGCTCCACTGGTAGTCTATGGTGCCCAGAACAGATAGCATCTGTGTTTCCAAAGACAGTGGATTGGTTGGGGAGTGGGGAGTGGAAAGGGAAAGGTTTCCCTAACGAGTCTTTCAATAAAAGGATCTTAACAAGCATGGCTTCTATTTCAGCATAGCTGGAGGGTTTTGAAATGTCCCGCTTTTAAATTGGAAGCCCATGACATAGCACAGTGCAGCTTTTCAGAACTGGGTTAGGTGTATCACTCCATATTTGTGCAGCTAAATTATGGGTAAACTGAATTTTAGAGTTGCTGAGCAAATATGTTTCCATGCATGTAGTAGGTATTCAGCACTGAAGGCACCTTATTGAAGTGCCTAATATTTATGTCTCCAAGTTTGAAAATGTGATCTTTAAAACAAAAAGTACAGAAGTTTTGTAAGATTATTCTTCTGTGACTTTATTATGAGCCTAGTCTTTGGTTGCAGTGTGCTCCTTATGGCTGGTTGCCTTTTCTCTTTTCTCTTCAGCTCTGAGTGTCACTAGTGGAAAGTGCAGACTTCTATGAATCAAATTTTTACAGCAGCTCGTGACTTATCGAAAAGACTGACTTCTGGTATGTGCCAGAGAAAAAAATGACGCATGAAGGAGTCAAATACACAGTGCCTGTAGTAGGTACAGTCTGAATTGCTATAAAGTACAAAATACCAAAAATCATTGCAAAAATGTTGTCTAACAGAAAGCAATCAGCAGGTCAAATCAAAGCCATCAGTGTGCTGAAATAGACCAGCAGCAGGAAAACCACACCAGTTACAACTAACTAGGCATGTTATCACTTCTGTTTATTTCGTAAGACACTCACAAGAGATAATCTAAGAACATTTCAGTGATAATTTTGTGAAATTATCTTCACAGTGCATCTCCTTTTTTTTTAATTTTATTTTATTTAAGTGAAACTGTAAGAGGACCTGAAAGTCTAAATATCCTATTTCTTATATCTGAAGATGAAGGCAAGTGTGCTAGCTCGGTCAAGGTGGGATTGATTTCTACACTGCCAGGACATCTGGGTCAAGCTCAGGTATAAAGGAGAGAGAAGCCAGGGGCATGTTCTATTTTCCACTTTTGCTGCTGGTCTGGAACTGCTGCTTCTTGGTGCAACCAAAGCTTGCCTGCAAAAACTGGTATCCAGCAACCTCCTCGAGGTCGATGCCTTTGATATGCAAACTGTGAATACGAACTACCTGTTCCAGGCGCAGCATGCAGCAAACAACACTCCAGCATGACACGCCATTTTTCCTGCATATCCTGATAGGATCCAAAAATCATGGACTCAAATAATATTTCAAAGGAATGAGACTATGCCATGAACTAAGGAAGAAAATATCTGTGTGTATATATGTGTATATTTATGTATTTAAGGCAGTTGTAATTAGTTGAAGTGTATGAGTACATGTAAGACCTGAGCATGACATAAATAGTATAGAGTAAGGAGTGAAATGTGATGGGTTGGTCAAGATGGTGTTAATTTCTGCACTGCCAGAACATCTAGGTATTCTATACCATATAACGTGAAGCTCAGGTATAAAGGAGAGAGAAGCGAAGGGCCTGTTCACAAAATCACAGAATGTCAGGGATTGGAAGGGACCTCGAAAGACCATCTAGTCCAATCCCCCTGCCGGAGCAGGAACACCTAGATGAGGTTACACAGGAAGGCGTCCAGGCAGGTCTTGAATGCCTCCAGAGTAGGAGAATCCACAACCACCCTGGGCAGCCTGTTCCAGTGTTCTGTTACCCTCATTGTGAAGAAGTTTCTTCTCATATTTAAATGGAACCTCCTGTGTTCCAGTTTGTACCCATTGCCCCTTGTCTTATCATTGGTTGTCACAGAGAAGAGCCTGGCTCCATCCTCGTGACACTCACCCTTTATATATTTGTAAACATTAATAAGATCACCCCTCAGTCTCCTCTTCTCCAAACTAAAGACACCCAGCTCCCTCAGCCTTTCCTCATAAGGGAGGTGCTCCACTCCCTTAATCATCTTGGTTGCCCTGCGCTGGAGTCTCTCCAGCAGTTCCCTGTCCTTCTTGAACTGAAGGGCCCAGAACTGGACACAATATTCCAGATGTGGTCTCACTAGGGCAGAGCAGAGGGGGAGGAGGACCTCTCTCGACCTACTAACCACCCCCCTTCTAATACACCCCAGGATGCCATTGGCCTTCTTGGCCACAAGGGCACAGTGCTGGCTCATGGTCATCCTGCTGTCCACCAGGACCCCCAGGTCCCTTTCCCCTGCACTGCTCTCCAACAGGTCATTCCCCAACTTGTTCTGGAACCTGGGGTTGTTCTTGCCCAGATGCAAGACTCTACACTTTCCCTTGTTATATTTCATTAATTTTTTCCCTGCCCAACTCTCCAGCCTGTCCAGGTCCCGCTGGATGGCAGCACAGCCTTCTGGCGTGTCAGCCACTCCTCCCAGCTTGGTGTCATCAGCAAACGTGCTGACAGTGCACTCTATTCCCTCATCCAAGTCATTGATGAATATATTGAATAGTACTGGTCCCAGTACTGACCCTTGTTCTCTTTTCCGCTTTTGATGGTGGTTATTGTCTGCTCCTTCTTGACCACACAGTTCAGTGCTTTGGTATTTCAGGCACAAGTCGCCGTTTGGGGCAAGGGGAGAGTGGTTTCAGCATGAGCTATGGCCAGGGCAATGGGAGGGTTTCAGCAAGAGCTGCAGCAGTGTAAGGAACCATTAGCAAAGGAATGTTTTTTTTACAAAACTAGGGACCTGACGCCTGACCCCAGTGACGAGCAAGGACTGAGAGACATCAGACTATAAATCCTTAATGTAAAACAAAGTCTCTTCGAACTAATCCTGGAATGCATACTGATACCTGTATCTACAAAAGTTAATCTAGGGGGGAGGGTAGCCAAAGAGCCAGGAACCCATATTTTAAATAGATCGATAAGGGGAAGGGTATTGTTGGGATTAGATGAATGAAATATGTAAACTGAGGCAGTTGTTGGGTAGTCTGTAAACCCTGCAATACCCAGCCAATGGGGAACAGAGGAGGGAATTTGCGGCCAGGATTTGCAGGGGATATAAGCAGGGCCTTTTTGCTCTATTCTGTGTGCCTACCATTAGGTAGAACACCTGGTCTTGCAAAATCGTTAATAAAATATGCTTTGCTGAGAGAACCTGCCTGGGTCTATTATATTGGCAAGATGATTGTTTCCCACAGCAGGAGCTTCTGCCATGGCAGGGGTGGCTGCTGAGGGGGGCAGATTGAGCTGTGTGTCCATCACTTTGTGGGTTCTTACGTTATTGTTGTTACTGCTTGTCCGTGGTTTTTTGTTGTTGTTTGGGTTTTGTGTGTGTGTGTGTGTGGTGGTTTGTTTTGTTTGGTTGTGTTTGTTTGTTTTTTATCCTTTGTTATTCTTTTAAACTGTTCTTATCCTAACCCATGAGTTTTGCCTTTGTCTTTGATTCTCCTCTCCACCCCACTGGGGGCTGGGGAGGGGTGAGTGAAGTGGCTCATGGCTTTAGCTGCTAGCCGGGGGACGGGACAGGGCTAAACTACCACAGCAGGTATGCAAGGAGATTTTCCCCAAACGCAGATGTTTCTAGCCCCTCTTGTTTTAAACAGAAGTTAGGTACAGATGTGCTGTTAACAATATCACCCAAATTTCTATTTGCAATTTGAAACAGATAAACTCCTTTCAAAAGGCCTGCATGAGTTGATTACCTCCCTCTCACTCTTTTCCTTGCTAGCTCTACAGTATTTGCTCAGTACTGAAAGCATTTGGAAAAATACAGTGAGTCATAAGAGAAATGTAATGTGTTCATTAACAAGCGATGTACTGGTAGATGGAGGCAGTGCAGAGAACAGTACATATTGAAGTAACACATAATTGTCTTGTTGACTGAATCATAGCCCACTCTTAGCTGGGCAGAAAGTATTTAAAATCACAGGCCTTTTAATACCAAATGCAGCAGTGGGATCTGCTTGCTGCCTTTATGTTTAAATGTATATGCAAAGCAAATATTTATGATCTTAAACATCACAGGCTGTGCAGAGATTACTTGATGAAGAAATGCATTTCAGGGGGCACTCGGTTCCTTTGTAAATTGAAGTTGTTCTCCATTCCACAGCTGTCAGTGCGCTCACCAAGTTTTCGGACCCTCCTTTTAGCCAGCAATTGCTGGAGGTTTATTGGAAACAATTGCCAGCAAAGTTGAATGCTGTGTGTCTGTATCCTGTAGATGGAGGAAGATCTTAGATTAGACACCTAACCTTCTTGGTGGCAAAATGAAGTGATATAAATCCCGCCGCCCCTGCCCAACAATGAACGTACTCAAGGCCTGCAGCTCTCCTATCCCGTTTGAACTCTAGGAAGTGGGATCAAAGCCAGGAATAGGAAGAGCAGTTCCTCTGCAGAACAGGATAGATTCTGTTGGTCTGTGAAGCTATACCTACTTTTCCTTAACAGTTTGAAGCTTTCTCCACTTGGTTATGAACTCTGTTTCTGGTGCTGGGTCTGGCACAGTCAGACAAGAAAACAGTGACATCTGCTCAGCAGTTAAATATGTCCGGGGAGGGAATTTTGTTTGAAACAGAAGAAACTGAAAAATTACAATCTTACCTCAGAAAAGCTGTGGCATTAATATAATGTTAAGTAGACATTAACATTATAAATAACTATTACTATTATTTCAATGATATGAATAAGTGTTAATATTATGTTTCTGCATTTTAAAATGTACACAGTAATGAGATTGTGCTGCAATTACTTTATGATACTGTAATCTTTGTAGGTATTGAGTAGTGAGCATTTTATCAATGAAAAATTGAGGAGTCCAAAAGCCATTACAACTAAGTTGTGTAGTAACCAATGCCCTTTTCAAATAAAGGCTGATGTCTTTTTTTTTTTTGTAATTTCCTCATCCCTTTCATATCTATCACTAAAAAACAGTGAAAATAAGCATATACATTTTCTTTTTCCCTTCTTTCCATTTTCATTTCTCTTTCTTTAATGATCTTTTTCATGTCCTCCAATGTTTTTTGTGGTTTTTTTTTGTTTGTTTGTTTTTCCACAGTTTTTAATTCTAGACTTTTTAAAAGGCCAAATAACATTTCCTATTCAAACCAAACCAAACCAAACCAAACCAAACAGCAAAACTGTTGCTGGACATTTCTCATTGATTTTCTGAATATTTTTAATTCCCAGACTTTTCGTCTCTGATGTGTTCTTTCTCTTATGGAATTTGGTATTATTCTTTTGCACTTTTGCTCACTTGTATTTCTGTTTTCCAGTTATCAGTGTCTTTCTTTTTACTGCCTCTTATCCTTCAAAACTTCCTTTACCTCTGTCTTCTGTCTGTTTTATCCCATGAGCTTTACCTTTGAGAACTGTGAATGATAGTACTCAAAACATGACAGAAAAAGTTCAGGTTAACTTCAAAGGCTTGAAAGACAATCCTTGGAACACAAAATGAGAAAGTATCATTGGTGTGAAGGCTAGACTCAGGGCATAGTTTCAACTGACCAAAAAAATCTTCGATTTTGAAGAAACTCAAACAGAAGATAAGCATTATACAAAATGTAATGGATGTGCTTATTGATGCCTTTGGCCAATCAGGTTGACACCCATAGCTGCATTTTGCAATTGAACACACACACACACACAAAAACTCCTGTCCCTCGACTTAGACTTGATATTCACCTAGGCTTTTTATGCTTATATAAGATCTCTCTCGCTTATATAAGATCTCTCTCACAGCAAATTTCACCCAAACAAACACAAAACAAGGTTTACAAAGCTGAATTTCTAATGGTACTCAACTATATGGCAATTTGGTAACCTAAAAGAAAAACCAGCAGGCTGATTTTCAGAGATAGGGAGAGCCTCACAGCCTCTGCACAGCTTAAATTCAGCAACCAGGCTCAGTGGCTCTGGCAAACAGACCATCTTTGTTAGAATAGCTAAAGTTAGGCAACTGGTTTTTAAATAAATGTTCATCTCTAAGAGCTCACTACAAGTTGCATAGAAAACCTGGCAAAGCAGTCATTCAAATCTGGGATTTCCAGACTTCAACTCTGGTCATTAATCATGGGTCATTCCTGGGTTTTTTAATCATATCTAGCACAGTGGCACTGTGGATGGCTTTACAAAATACAAACAGGTAAATCATTTTGAATGTGGCATGCCCCGATTTTCATAGGGTGTCTCCATTGTAAGCTCTCTTTTAACTTGCACTCCTGCAGAGGTGTCATTACAGAAGCTAAAGTGACATGGCAGAGACCAGTAAGGATGTGTCAGGGTCTGTTTTCAGTTTAGCACTGTATCATCTGAAAAGTAGATTAAATCTATGCATATGCAATGACCTCTTTTGCCATTGCCTATAACTGGCGCCAATAACTTCTATAAATTCCTTCTCAGACCTCACAAACACAGTGGGGCTGTAGCCAAACACAGAGGCTGAATCTTCTCACTCTGCTGCTGCTGGGCAGCTCTTTGGGCCTGCCATCAGCAGGATGGCTGCGTGAATAAGGGTGAGTGGCAGCAGCAGAAAATAGACCAGTATGGAAGCAGGAAGGCTCATTGAGGACCCACCTACCTTTGACATTGCAGCCTCAGGAGAAGAGGTGTTGCCTTTCCAGGGTTCAGCAGGGGCCTCTGTGAAGCCTGCCTGAGGAGGAGGAGGGTGAGAGGCAGGGGAGTTCACCTCCAAGGTTGTAATCTTGCTACTCAGTGATGACATGTTCTTTAGGCCATAGCAAAGGTGGAGCGGACAGCAGAAGCAGGTACAACCCGAGCTGATCAAGCTGTTCTGGAGAATCAGGATTGCAAGAGGTGAGAGTGAAAATGGAGTAACACATCAATTTGAACTGGCTTTCTAATCAGACTCACTGCAGAGCAGGAAGAACAAATTTACTGCTTGGTATGACCTTAAATCAATTCGAGCAATGCTCAGAAAATACTACAAAATATGCTCAAAGACATGGAATTATTCACCTGTGACATACTGCTCTGTTTTTACAATAATCATTGTATTTACTATGTTTTAGTAATAAAAAATGATCAGAATAAGTTTTATGTGATCCAGCAGTTGTGAAGATAAACCTGGTGCCTGTTCTGGGGTGCTTGTGTTTTCTAGCAGGAGTGTTTTGTAACAAACCAAGTATCCCAAGTAGGGCAGGTGCCAGGGATGCTATCCCATCTATGCAACATGGGGCAGGTTGTGATTGCTGGCCTTGCACTGCAGTGACAAATACTGTGCTAGCAAGGGATAAATCCTGCAGCTGGTGCTCAGCTCCAGTGAAGTACATGACACCAGGACCAGCTAAGGGAAGAGTGATTTGACTGCACATCTAAGCCCTAGCAGGATGCTAGCCCTAGCTAAGCCCTAGCAGGTCCATGGGTTAGATGTTGTGGTTTTGGTTTTGCTCCATTTCTTTGGAATGTTACAAGCAGAAATAAGAGTAATGTTACAAATACAAATACAAGTTAACATGGAAATACCAAGATCCTCATGATTATATATGTATATACATACATGTTTCATACAATATTTCATTAGCATTTGTGTCCCCAAAAGGACATGCTATGGCTTACTGGAAGGTCACAGCTGGCTTCTTCAAGACACAAGCCCAGATTGACCTGTTCTTGGCTGTTTCCATGTAGATGTTAACATTTCAATGAGCTCGTGTTTTAAAAGATCTGCAAACAAACCTTTTAAAAGGTCTGCAAACAACTTAATGCTTAAACAATTTAAGTAAATGCCAGGTTAAATAAGCAATTTCAGCTATCATTTTACTGGAAAAGTTTTTTTAATAATTCAATGAAACTATAAAATTATCTCACCAAGTAATAAATCATTTTTTTTCTCCTAGTATGGAAAATCTTTTGGACATAAGCACATCTCCCCACACTTCTAAAAAAACATGCCAGCAAGAGGAAACCGCCCCCCACCCTACACAACTCCCAGACTTTCCAATAATAAAAGAAATTTTTATCTTTACCACAGAAAGACTTTGAAATCCATTTGCCTAGCAAATAATATATCTTATTCATGCAGTCCAGTACACAAGTCAGGTAAGTCCAGTCCTTAATAAGCTGAGTGCATCAGAGGGTGCAAAAAGAAATGAACGTGCCCCAGTTTGAGGACAAAGAAAGCTCTTGCTGGTCACACTGTGTATCACAGAGCCTTCAATTCCTTAAGTTTCTTTCCAGGTGCTCTAGAAATTGCTATGTTCATATTTTAGTTGCATCTGGGAACAGAAAGCAAAACTACTAGTTTTAATTTTTGCAATGAATTTGTTCCAGAATCACCGCTCCTTAAGTTTATATAACATGAATCCCTGTGCAGTTATTAGTTACAAAACTATGAAAAAACTTTTTATATATTTATTTTACTGTTAGCAAAATACTTTGGAACATAAGATTTTGACATCTTACAAAACAAAACCAAACCTGTCATTGTCAGTATCGTTATTTTAAAGAGAACCCATCCATGCAACCTGAAAAACATAGAATCACAGAATGTCCTGAGTTGGAAAGGACCCACAAGGATCATCAAGTCCAACACCTGTCCCTGCATATGACAACCCCACAGTTCAGACCATGTGTCCATGGGTGTTGTCCAGTCTCTTTTTGAACACTGTCAGGCTTGGGGCTGTGATACCTCCCTGGGGAGCCTGTTCCAGTGCTCCACCACCCTCTGGGTGAAGAACCTTTTCCTAATGTCCAACCTGAACCTCCCCTGGCACATCTTCCTGCCATTCCTTCGGGTTCTGTCATTGGTCACCAGAGAGAAGAGATCAGTGCCTGCCCCTCCTCCTCCCCTTGTGAGGAAGCCGTAGCCACCATGAGGTCTCCCCTCAGTCTCCTCCGGGCTGAATGAACCAAGTGACTTTAGCCGCTCCTCATACAGCTTCCCCTTCAAACCCTTAATAAACTTTGTAGCCCTCTTCTGGACACTCTCCAGTAGCTTTATATCCTTTTTATCCTGTGGCGCCCAGCACAGCACACAGTGCTCCAGGTGAGGCCGCACCAGTGCAGAGCAGAGCGGGACAATCACCTCCCTTGCCCAGCTGGCAATGCTGTGCTTGGTGCACCCAGGACATGGGTGGCCCTCTTGGCTGCCAGGGCACACTGTTGGCTCATGTTCTACTTGCCCTTGACCAGAACCCCCAGATCCCTCTCCAAGGAGCTGCCCTCCAACCTTTCGTCCCCCAGTCTGTATGTACAGCCAGGGTTGCTGTGTCCCAGGTGCAAAATCCAGCACTTGCCCTTGTTGAACTTCATGCGGTTGGTGATTGCCCAGTTCCCCAGTTTGTCCAGATCCCTCTGCAGGGCCTCTCTGCCCTCGAGAGTGTCAACAGCTCCTCCGAATTTTGTGTCATTGGTGAACTTACTTAGTATTCCCTCTAGCCCTGCATGTAAGTCATTTATGAAGACATTGAAGAGTGCTGGCCCTAAGATGGATCCCTATGGAACCCCACTAGTGACTGTTTGCCAGCTCGACATAACCCCACTTACTAGAACCCTTTGAGCCCAGCCTGTCAGCCACTGCAGTGAGTGTTCATCTGGCTGTATGCTGGACATCTTGTCCAGGAAGATATTGTGAGACAGTATCAAAGGGTTTACTGAAATCCAAAAAGATCACATCAACAGGCTTCCCTTGGTCAACTAGGTGGGTAACCTTGTCATAGAACAAAATTAAGTTTGTTAAGCAGGACTTGTAGCTCATGAACCTGTGCTGGCTGCTGACTTCCACACCTTAAACCAAGTGAAGATTGTGATGCACAACTGGGTACCAGCAATCTTCTGTTTTGTCTCACTTTCCAGACACCAATGCAGGAGGGGAAGCAACTGGAAATGTTCTTATGAAAATAAGACTAGAAGTCTTCCAGTTGGTATGGAGATAGAAGTGAATTAAAGTCATTAAACTTAAAATGCTGTCAGGAATTGTACCTTGTTAAAAAATCATGATCCAGTGCTCTATTAAGCAGCACAGTTTGGGGAAGAATAATTTCTGGTCTCCGTACTTTATGCTTGCTTGTAATTCCATTCCAGTCATAATTGAAAATACAAATACTAGGAAATGGAAGTAATAAGTTCAGTTATGTGTCCAGCAGCCCCTGAACAAAGTAGGTATTGGCTGACCAGCTCCACAGATGTCCCTTCACTGTCTCCTCCTCAAGACATCTGTTAGGCAGCTATACAAGGTTTGAGTTTTGTTTTAATCTGATTTGGATTTTTCCTCCATAGATTCATATTCCTTCCTATCTGGGAAAACCTGCCTTTGATTCTTGCAAAGTGGTATAGCTGTGGGCTTTTAGTCCTGATTATCCAAAAAATAATACTTTCAGTAGTGCTGCTGCTACAAGAATTGCTTCCTAAGATATTGTGTAAAATAAAGACAAATTATCGGTGATATTAAAAATATGCATTGTAAAGTTACCTATAGGACAATTATTTCTCATTCTAGATGCAGAATAAAACTAGGTTATTTTACATGCAGAGACATGGATGTGCACACATGTATGTTCATCCATAACAAAATTTTTCAAAGTATTTTTCAGTCCTTATATCACAAAGGAATAGAAGAAAAAAAGAATAGAAAAATGAATCAGCAGTGAAAGGCAAACATAGGCTGAATTCAGCTCTTCCTTCTCATAGCAAGCTGTCAATCAGATGCAAATAATGTATCTGTATGTTGCAATAAGCACTTCCACACAGGAAAGTGGATTGTCTCCCTGTTGTTGTTTCCCTCAGAGCACAAACACCGTGCAGATCTTCTTAGCATACCTAAATCCACATTAGGTAAGTACCGATTAAGATTATTTTATTTTATTTTATTTTATTTTATTTTATTTTATTTTATTTTATTTTATTTTATTTATTTTAAATTGCATGGGGATATCCTAGAAGTACGTTATTAAGTCTCTTCTTCTGTGATAAAAGGAATAATTAAGTCTTTCCTCTCCTTTGGTTAAGGTATTGGTCTGGCAACAGGTAGCAAGAACTTCTGCTCCCCCTGCAAGTACTCTGCACAGCAAATATTTGCCTTCAGAATGAAGCTGCATCAGTGCCAGATGTTTCCAGCTCATCATATGCTGCAGGCGACAAGCGGAAAACCCAACCCATGGGCCATTCTGCAACCTTCTTCCACCTTTCCTAGCTTAATTGACACAAGCTAGAGGCTTTCTGAAATACGCTGTTTGCAAAATATGTGACAATCTCTTTTGGTTACAGCTGTCTGGAAGAAATAAATAGTTTTCCCAAATCCACAGGAAGCTTCTCTGGGAGGAATCCAGGACTGGGTGAGACATCAGAGGCATTTTACCAGTGTCTTTTGCTTGTGTTGACAACTCATTGTCACTTCATCACACCGCACTATGTTTAACTGTAGTTTATAGATGCATCAAGAGCAACAATCCCTACAACGACCTTAGCACAAGACTGTGCTAAGTAGGTGGCTGGCTGTATAATGAGAAACATTGGATCAGCATCAGCTTAAAGTGTTGTCTGGTTTAAATGAAGTAATAGGACTAATGCAAAGTACTTTAGATATTCCTAACAACTTTAAAAATAAAACTCATCTGTGCTAAGAAAACTAAAAGTCTGTCGGTAATCTTTTTAAACTGGGCAAGACTTGTCTGCATTGTAATATCTGTCAGGGCAAAAGCTGTTTTTATTGGTCTGTAATGGGAATAGGCTCCAGAACAGTGTCCCCCAAAGTGGTTTCTGCATTGCTGATGAAGATGGCTCATTGCTTTTAGTTCAGAGATCAACTGCTTATTAGCTGAAATTGTCTGTTCTTTGTCCAAATTTTGTACACATGTATCTTTATATATGCATGTACACACATGCACACATGTGCATGTATATATATATGCAGACACACACACTCAAGCACACAATATGTATTCATATACAAGTATTTCCAGATAGAGATCATTTTAGTTTTAGCCAAAATACTTAAGTCATTTTGCAGAATGGAAACAGAGAGAAATACTCTGCTTTGGGCAAATTTCAGAGTTATGGTGACTTTTTCTTGGAGGTCTCTAGTGCAATCTTCACCCACTACACAACCTGCCCTCTTCAGCTCCCTGTAGTTTGGACATCGTCTAGCAAGAGCACATTGTACCTGGTTTCCCAGTTTAATACATTAACTAGGGAATATGCATACGGTGTGATGACTCTCTCAGTTGTACTGTGCTGTCAGGGTTTGGCATAACGAGGCAAGCCCAGTATATCTAGTCCTGCAAAGAGCATGCATGGCCTTCTGATGGGATTTCAGCCCAAATGTGCTGCCAAACAGCTCTGTGATGTTACTGTGCCTGTACAATTTAGGAACAGAAGCCAAGCTGACAAGAGAACCTCATGGGTCGCACCTTGGATGTTCATGGATTTTGGGCACGCTGTAGGTTGGCTCAAGGTTGTCTGAGTGCCAGGAGTAGCAACTCTTCTGTAAAAATTCTGCACAACTGCTTGTTTGCTTTCAGTAGGTCTTTATCACCAACCATGGGCTAATGTGTCTTATTAAGCATACCACACATTAGACACATATCCATCAGGTAGTGGCTTAAGTACCATGGTATTTGCCCAGGGGGTTCTCTCATGCATTGTATTAGAATTTTAAATCAAAGTCTGAAATGTCTTTAAACTGTTTGAACAGTAACAACTATCTGACCCCTTCTACACCAGCCCACCTTTTCAGTCCCAAAGGAACAATTTACATGGAAGTTATCTTTACAGAATAGAGCAAAGATGAAACACTCCCAGACAGCAGATAGAGTCAGAGCACAATATCCTTGCAATTCCAGAAAGGCAGAAAGCAAGCTACTTTTGTGCTTTAGATTTTGTCTTCAAAATAATTTATTTCCCTTTCCCTCACAACCCATTTCCATGGTAAAGCTTTGTGCAAAGGCTCCCACTGCTTCTGTTGTGACAGCGCATGCAGTTCCTGTAGCTTTCCTGAAGTTGATTAAACCAGAACAAGAAAGCACTTGAATTCCCAGAAAGACTGGCCCAGTCAAAGAAGGACTGTTTTGCAGGAAGTAAGATAAAAGGGTAGATCCTATACCTTTCTGAACATATCCAATATAGACAATTCTTAAGGAAATATTAAGAGAGATTAAATATATTAATAATAACATATATAACACATATAGAATAGAACACATCATATCTAGAATACATTACATATCATAGAAAATATATAATAGATAGTAATGTAATAGTCTATATTATACTATATATAAAAATTGTTACTTTTTATTATATGATACATTATGTAATATATATTATACTATATATATGCATATGTTATATGCATATACTATATATGTGCATATATATTATACTATATATGCGCATATATAGAACATTTTAAATGACAGAATTGGTCCTGATTTACCCTGTGGACATATCACTCCTATCCAAGTCTGTACTTTCCTAGCAATGCTTCTAAGTTTCCATAATGACTACACGAAGTTTTTGGAACATTAAGCAGAAATTCAGCTGTGCATTTGTAATGCACAACAACAGTAAAATTTCTGTTGGTAATACTTTTAGTAATAATAAAAAACCACCTTCTAATTAATGCTAATCTCATGTCTGCATTAGCAGTAAAACTTGAAAAAGAAAACCCACCCCAAAGACAATTAAAAGTACTCAAGGATGACCAGGTGCACACGTGAGGGCTAAACCAAGTATTTTTTCTTTAGTTTATTAGCTGTTCATCTGTAGTTTCTGCTACTTGCTTTTAATGTTTTTAAAGTTGGTGCGGGGTGGGGGTGTGTGTTCTGTTTTGTTTTGATTTATCCCAAACTAGCACTTAACCTCCAGCCTGTACATTCTCTCAGTTATTCCAGGACAGATGGAAGGGAATTTGAATGCGAGAGATGTGTGGCACCTTTGAAAACCATTCTTAGTTAAAAGCTGAAGGGGAAAGAATTGAATTTAACAGGAGCTACACTTTCTAAACTGGTGTGTGGTAAATCACAAAAAGGTCGTTCACCCATGGTAACTGCTCAATAATTCGTTCCTCAACTAAATCCGCATAGCACAGCAAAATATTTAGTTCATGAGATGGTAACCATATCTCACGAGCCTTGCATAAATGCACTCTAAAGTTGCATAATTTGAAATAATTTACAGACTTTGGAAATTTGGTGTTGCAGACTAACTGCATTACAGATTATAGTATCTGTACAGGTGCAGAGTTTGAGTTTAATCTTGAATTCCTCCCACTTATGTGTATGTTACACCAAGTCAGCTAGGCAGGGATGATGCTACCTGTAAAGCAACCTGTCAGTTCGGGATGACTTTAAAGCTTTGACACGCTCTAAAATTATTAAAATATCATAGTTATTAAATTATTAGAATGCTTTTATGGAAACTGATGTGTATTTACCTTTCACCATGTGTAAGGATAATTTTAACTCTTGGTCCTGTATACTTAGCTAAGGACACTGAACTCTGCATTCTTATAATGCTTTTTGTCATTAATAGCCATGCTCCGGACCAAAATAAGCCCTCAGCTACATCCAAACACCTTTGCTCTCAGTGTCAGGTTTGCACACACTCTGGCTGAACCTGTACTTGAGCAATCGCTTGCAATTTTTCTGAGGACCAGCAGGAGAAAGTTAGTGTCTATCTTAACTTCGCTATTAAAAGCAGCAGTTGTGCTTGTACATGCTCTAGGAACAGAACAGTTGCTGAAAAGGGGCTCATTTTACATAGTTAAATACAGGATAAGTCCACACTTTCTGATGAATTTTTGATGTTACTGTGATCAGTTCTTGCTGTTCTGCTTCTATAAAGTAGCCATTGCAATCAGTTCAACCAGTCTCTTAAGAAATTCCAGCACATACGGAAGTGAGGAGCTGTTGGTGCATTTCCACATCACTTAGTTAAACAATGCTCTGGTTGGTCACCTGCTGTGGCTCTCACCTACCGTGGTGGCTTCACTCTACACCTTGCTAGGGTAACATGAGGTTCATTGAAAGTTAAACCGAGACTACAGCTTGGTAGGACTGTGCAAGCCAAGCATATAAAACATGATCTCTCCTTTCTATAACCATCAGAGTGTTTTGGGATTTGCTTGCTTCCTATTTAGTTTTGCCCAAATTTCTCTGATTACTGGAGAAGACAGGGATGACTGGTGTCAGAACAGCTTGGGAGTTTAGGGCAGGTGATTTAATAGCTCCCTGCAAAACATAATGTGGACATGTCCTATGACTTGACTGCTGCTGTTAACCAGCTTATCTATGTTAATAGCTGGTTTAGGGATGTCTGATCATACTGCCCTGAGGGTAAAAAAAGAGAACAGAAAGGATAAGGGTAGAAAGAGGAAGAGTAGAGATGGAAGTAGCAGAAAACCAACTGAGAAGAGGGGTTTCTTGTGGATTTATGATTTTAGAAGCCTTAATTGATGAAGTGTGTGAGAGAGTATTTCCCATCGTGCTGTTACTGTTTGCTTCTACTCACCTGCTGGGAGTATTTCTGTTTCCCATAGGCCCCAAAAGGCTTGAGTCTTCATATTCTGCTTGCACTGATTTATATAAATTGTCTTGAACATTTTTACTTTCCATGTACTTTACTTTTCATTTAGCTTTATAGAGCAACATAACTCACCCCCTTAAAACACAGCATAACTCCCTGGTCTTTCAGAAAAATCTAGAATGGCAATTGGCAGGAAAATATTATACAAAAGCAACTGAGATTGGATTATGTTCCTGTTTATGTTTTACCCAAGGGAAGGTGTTCAAACTGTTACAACTTTTGTCCAGCTGAAAAAAAAAAATGCAGGTGGCTATACAATGTTTTTAAACACGAATAAGCTAGTCTTACAGGAAATATAAGCAATTTCACTTTTTAAAAAAAGTTGTGTTAAATAGTACCATATGAGAAGGTCTCTCAGCTTTTCCTAAGCAACCTATGTGTGTTGTGACCACCTTGTGGTGTACACCCCTGAGTACCTGTCTCCCTGACTCTCTGACTTGCTTTGGGACTCCCTGTCTTTGGTGACAAGCTTGCTGTTTGCTTGTCAGCCCATATTGCTCCCCTGAAGGTTACTACCTCTCACAACTTCTGTCAGTCTTTTGTCCAACCCTTCTCTTCCATCCTAATACCTGCCATGCTTGCTAGTTTTGAGCACTATGTAACTTTTTGCTGCGGCCTGGCACAAAAGAGTTGACAGAGTTAAAGACCAGGACTCTCCTACAGCTGGTCACCAACATGCTCCGGTTAACCTTGCAATTGTCTGCTCTCAGCTGGGTCAGGTAAAACTAGTCTGATGGATTCAGGTCAAGCAGTGGTAGTGACTTCTGTGTAAGACAGCACACAATAGTTTCAGCTCCGTGATGCTATTTTCAGAGGACCATAGTATGTCTAAAGACACCAAATCTCTGTATTCATCTCCACGGCCCATTAGGGCAAGTAGAGAGAGTCAGCTATACTATTGATTTGCTTGGGATTATTGGTCTGACCAAGTCAAAGACAACAGCCCTTATAATGAGGAGACAGGAAGGATGTCTTTCAAAGCTAAAACAAGCAATTAAAGCTCAGGATACCTGAAAGAACCAAAAGGTGCATGTTGTGATAAGCATTCAGCAGCAAAATCCATGCGTCTGCAGCGTAGCAGTCAAGGTTTCATCTGTCATTTGTAGGTGGTTCAGGTGGTTCAGAGAATGGTTCACTTCCTTGTGAGGTCCCTCCTCTGCTTCCCCACTGTTGCAAGCATCCTTCTGTGACTGAGAACATCAAATGTCTTTGGGACTGGGAGATAACATGGTGGCAACTTAATCCATAAATGCCGGTGGTCTCTGGTCCACTCTGTGCTGCTGCAAATGGTGCATACAAAATGCCAACTGATCCCCTCAGAAGATATCCGAGGAGCACAGGATTAGTCTCCCCATCTAGGCTGGTTTTCCTCCTGTTGAAGCCAGCTCCCATCAGCTGTAGAACTTCAGAGTTGAGCCTGTAGAGAAGCCATTGACTTAGACTGCCACTTGCTTTCCCACCACTGTATGCCAAAGTACTGTAAAACAGAACACAACACTTGGTGCTGCAGGGAATAATTGCTAGAATGATTCATCATGGGTTAATCCTGGAGGAATTGTTTTCAGTTTTTCAAATAGTGGGTGTTATGGGTGCAAGCGAGAAAAAAGCAAAACTCAAACAACGTACCTCACAAGCTTCTGCATACTTCTGCCCGTGCAAATGCCAGGATTTTGTAAACTGTCAACTTCCAAAATGCTATTGTAGTTTCATGACAAACTGAACATCCATCTTCAGGGGACCTCCTCAGGTGGCTTTAATGATGAAGGGGGAAAAAAAAAGAACTTCTCTCTACTAGAAAAGTCTTTTAAGACTTTGGAGTCCAGTGTATTTTGCTGTGTTTTATAATGCCATATCACATGCTTTCGTGAAAGATTTTCTTTTTCCCCATGTGATGTTGTGATCTGCTGCTTGTCAGCCCCAGGGTTTGTCCAAGCAACCCTGTTGGTGTTGGGGAGGTAAGCGGCTCATGCCTTGTAGGAGGAACATTAACACACCTGCTTGTTGACAGAAAAGCATGTACTCCTATGTGTGTGGAGAGACGGATAGATACTGCAGGCGCTTACACACACCCCCTCAACATTTAGGCACGGTATGTCCACAATCACAAGGTCGAATCTGTGGTGTCCTAGATGTTGGTAGTCATGCCACCACTTAGAACTTTGCAAAACTACCAAACTGTTACAGGAAAGGTATTTTTCTTTTAGACCTAGTGCTATAGTGTGATTCTTCATGCAAGTGTAAGATTCTGGCAAGAGAAACAGATGATGAAGATCAACTTTGAATTCTGGACAGCTTTATACCCTTGCAGTCATGTATGCCTGTGTGCAAAAGCAAAAAAAGTACGCACACATGAGAACGCTCACAGTTGTCCATACACCCACATATCAGGCACACACTTCTGCACCCACTCTCCGTTGTTCTTTGCTGATATAAGCTCTTTGATTACATTTCCCTTTGAACGCTACTGCTAAGCATTGTTCTTTGTGCGACTGTGAAGAGTCTGCCAAGGAAAACAGATTGCATGGCACAACTTTCAGTTCTGCTTTCTTCTGTTTCTGAAACTTTCGTGGAAGCTATCTGAAACAGAGAAATAAACTTAACAACAAAATCAATTACATTGTTAAGCAGGCATTCTTTATTAACAGCTCTGGGAAACAGTGGGGATTATCCACCTGAAGTGCTCCAACGACTGGACGCTCTTGCATTGCTTCTAGTCACACAATTATTGCATATTCATTACAATTTTTGGAATTTCTTAACATACAATACATCTATACTAAGGAATAGTTGCTTAAACATAAAGGCAGGGTGGAGTTATTTATTTCACGGTCTTTGCTTCCCTCTAGTAGGCTTTTTAGGTACTGCAGTCTCTTTCGGGGGGGGCTTCTGAGCGTTGTCTTGTGTCGCTGACTGACCTCTCCACGTTGGCAGCTCTTCGCGGAAGCACAACTAGTAAAACTCGTAAGTAATTGATGAGTTTCTTTCTTAGAATACGTCTATTAATCACTAGTAAAATATAAGCTAAGCAGTCTGCTTCTAAACAACGTATTACTTAATCTTCTGTCTCCCTCTTGTCATGCAGAAGGATCTAAAACTTGTTTAATATTTAATAATATCCTAAAAATATCCTCTTGTTTTGCAGGTGGTTAGAAAGCATTTATCACATCAATTGGTTAATGGTGGGTGCATCCTTTGTAACTTAATCACAGTATAAATTAATTTATCAGCTTCTGTTCAGGTCGCTTGTGTGTTCACATGCAAGCACGGGAGAAGTCAGCTACCTATATGCAGAAACTTTTTCCCAAACACTCACAGTTGTGCACATGCTACAGCTCTTGTATAAATAAGCTTCCATACAAACACACATGCATGTGCACAGGCATGGTGCAACACATACGCATGTCCACACACAGGAGCACGTCCAAAAGCATCACTACCCCCGTGTATAAACCTACAACCACATATACCTCTGTGCAGACTGACAAACTCCTACACAGATGTTTGTACACTCACAGATACATGAACTTGTATACATGCAGCCACAAAATCAAAAGCTCTTTAACATGGGCTCTGCTGTTCTTTTGCTAATAAATGACCTGTTTGGAAACATTTCTCTAATAGATCTACTGCTAACCTTTTTTCTCTGTGTAATTGTGAGAAGTCACTGAAGGGAAACAGACTGTATGGAACAAATTTCATTTCTACCTTGTTTGTGCTTTGTTTCATCTACCTAGCTGATTTCCCTTCTGCCTATTCAGATGAGCATCATGGTTGTTGGGTTACAGACAGGCACAACAAAGTTTCAACAAACACATGCAGTTGAGCTCACACACCAGCACAGATGTACATATGTGGCGACATTAACGTACGTGCTTATTGACAGAATGACATGAACTCACATGCGTGTGGAGAGTCGGACACATACTGTGGGTCCTTATACAGACCCCAGCTTTTAGGCACAGTCACAGGCTTGAGTCTCTAGGTATCCTAGAAGCTAATAGTTGTGCCACCACTTAGACCTCTGCAAAACTACCAAACTGTTACAGAAAAGGTATTTACTCTCACAGGAGCAGGAACAGTTTTGCATTCAACCATATATCATGGACAAGCTTGTGAACAGACGCCCTGCTGTTCTTTCTCATTATGACATCTTCTGTTACATTTCTCTTGTAGGTCGATTGCTAAGCATCTTTCTTTGTGTGACTGTGAAGAGTCTGACAAGAGAAAGAGAGAGCATGGCACACCTTTCAGTTCTGCCTCCTTCTGTGTTGGTTCCTTTACTAGCAGAGTTCCCTTTGATCTGTCCACATATGTAGTACCTTTTCAACAAACAGCACAGTTGTGCCCTCACACCAGCATATGGATGAATAGAGCCCATATCAAGGCACATGCATGTGGCCAGACAAGCTTTTATAAGCATACCTGTTTCCACGCAAAGGAGCAGGGTCTGCAGGAGCTCCTGCAGCAGGAGAGTCCAGCCAGGGCAGCTGCAGGAATCACGGCTGCTGGTTTGTTCCTCTGCCAGACACTGCACTGGGGCCTTGGGGATGTTGTTGCTGCATCTGGCTCAGGTGTGCATGTTCTCCTGGGGCAGGGGGAAAGGTGCAGGTGGGCACTTGCTGGCTTTGGAGAGGTGTTGCTGAGGCTGAAGTGATCAGGAAAATCTAAAGCAGCTGCAGAATGAAAAGAAGGGGATCCCAAGGGCTGCTGCCTTCAGCTTCAGGCAAGAGACAGTGTGCTCTCCAGGTGAGGGAGGGTCCCTGTGAACAGCCCTCAGCAGAGCAGATCACGCACGTGCACCACAGGGTCTCTGTATGGCAGGAAAAGTACGGTATGGCCCTGCAGTGTGTATGAGGGTGTGTGTGGTTCGTGTCTGGGAAGCCTCGTGTTGTAAGAGCTGTAAGACACTGATGTGTTCTCTTAGGTGGAGGACAGGCAAGTGCCTGGAGCTACAGAAGAGGAAGGGAGGAAAGAACAGACAGACAGAGATGGAGAAGTGCCTGAACTCTAAAACTTGCCTGGCAGTGCAGAGTCAGAGCTCCAGTGAGTCCCAGGCCCCTGGGACCATGTCACCCCTTTGCTGCATCTCACCACCTCCCTGTCCCTTGCCTCCCTGGCTTTTCCTTCTCTGTATGTTTTTCACTTCCTTGTATCTCTCTTCCTCTCTCTATTACTGTGCTCTGCTCTCTGTCCCTCATTTCTGTTTTCTCCAAGTCCCTCTCTCTCTCTTTGTCATCCTACCTTTCTTTTCCTCTTTGCGCCTCTTTCCTGCTCCCTGTGCCTCTTCTTTTTTTTTCCTGTCTCTCTCTGTCCTTCAGCCATCTCAGCTTTTTCCTTCTCTGTCTCTTTGTCCTGATATGCAACCTTCTCTGTTTCTCACAGTCTCTCTGGCCTGTTCCCTATTCTTTGTGTCTCTGTCTGCACATCTCCCTCCCTGACCTTGCGTTCCCCTCTCCTTCCTTCTTTCTACTTCTCTTGCTTTCTCTATCACTCTCTCTTGTTCACTCTCACTGTGTTTTTACATTCTGTATCCCAGCATCCATGTTCTTCTTCCTGTTAATCTCTTCTCTCTCTGTTCCTCTGTGCTGCTCCTTGACTGTTTTCTCCACCTCTTCCTCCTGACTCCGATTTCTCTTTCTCCATCCATTTGTGCTGCTCACTGTGCTTCGTTTTCTCTTTCTTCTTGTTACTCTTGCCTGTCCCTCTGTCCTGTTCCTTTCCCCATCAGTTCTTGCTATATCCTTCTGTCCTGCTCCCTGCCCCTATCCCACCTCTTTTCTTTTTTTACTCCTTCTCTGCCTTGCTGCCCACCCCAGCCTTTTTCCCCCCATCTCTTTCCTGGCTCCATCTCTTATTTTTCTTTCTCTCTCTTGCTCCCTCTTCCTCTTTCTGCCTCTCTTCCTCTTTCACTGCTGCTTCTTTCTCCTTGTCCAGATCCTTTTTTCCCTCTTGCTGTCCTTCTGTCCTTTTTTCCTTTTTCTGTCTTTCTGTCCTGTTACAGGTCTTGTCCTTTCTCACTACATCCCCCTGTCCAGCTGGCTGCCCCTTCTTTCCTCTCTCTCTTGCTCTATTTTTTCTTTCTCCATCTCTTTGTCCCATTGCCCATCACAGTTGTCTTTTTCCTTCAGTGTTGTCCTGTCCACTGTTCCTTTGCTCTTTCTCTGTTGCTCTGTCCTGCTCTCTGTGTCTTTTTTTAAAAATTCCCCCATCTCAGTCCTGCAGCCCATCACTATTCTTTTCTTCTTCCACCCCTTTGTCCTGCTTCCTGCCCATCTTTTTCTCTCCTTCCATTTGTTCTCCTTCTATTTCTTTTTCCCTTCTTGCTCTCTGTCCTGCCCCTGGCCCCTCTCATTCCCCTTCTGTTTCTGTCCTTCTCCCTTTCTCTCCCCCACAATACTTTTCTCTCCTGCTCCTGCTTCAATTTTTCTTCTCTTTTCTGCTCCCTGTTGCTGTCATTTCTCACTCCACCTTTGTTCTGCAGCCCAATGCTGGTTCTTTTGCTCATCTCTGTCCTGTTGCCCAGTCCAGGCTTTTTTACCTCCATCTATGTCCTGCTCCCTGTCTCTTGTTTTTGCCTGTCTCTCTCTTTGTCCTGCCTCTCTGACCCTTTTTTCTCCCTCTGTGTCACCCTGTCCTTCTACCTTTGTGTTTCTCTGACGATCTGTGTCCTGCTCCTTTTCCTTGTCTTTCTCTTTCTCTCCCACGTCCTTCTTCATATATTTTTCTTTTCTATCTATCCCTCTGTTTCTACTGTTTCTTTCTCCACCCGTGTCCTGTTCCCTGCCCCTTTTTTCCTCTCGCTGTCTTTCTGTCCTGCTTCTTTCCCCGTTCTTTTCTGTCTTCATTCCTCTGTCTCAGTGTCTGTCCCATTGGGCAGGCAGGTGCCAGCACCCAGCCCCAGGCAGTGCATCATGGCACCCACCACAGCTCAGCCAGGATGGACATCCAGCCCCGTTGCTCTCCTTGATGTCTACAGGATCTCAGTGTCACCTCGGGGTCGGGGTGGGTTGGAGCTGAACACTCAGCTTGAGGCTGGACACCAAATATCTGGGCAGCCTTGAGTGGTACCTTCATTTAATTCATCCTTGTGTGGTTTGTCTCTCTGTTTCGAGTTTCATTTCCGAAAACTTGGCTGTGGTTTTCCTCTTGTTTCAGAGGACAGTGGGCTCTTCAGCGTCACTTGTGAAAGTGCCCAGAACACGGTTGCAGGAGCCTGGGGTTCAGTGTCCCATGTATGTTACCCTTTCCGTGTGACAGAGTTGGCCTGGTGGGACGTGCTTCTCAGGGGGCTCTTTCCCCGGCTGAACTAGCTGCAGCTTTTTGCCATTCTCTTTGAAGTAAGTAATTTAGTTTGCCAAAAATGGCCCACATGTAATGTGAACAGGAAGATCACATACAATTTCCTGGTTTCCCAGCAGGTCAGGTTTTGCTGTCTGTACTTGTAAAGTGAAAAGTGTCATGTGCTTAATTTCGTCTCTGAATGACACATTGATTGGACTAGATGCACCCCCAAAAGCTCAGGATTTTTTCTATGCTTTATTACTGTGTTTGGACAGTATTGTCTCCTGAAGGTATTGTGTTCCTGATGAGGAAGTTACTTCTCAAGAAATTGTCCCACTTTCTTTCTAAAGAGATGGACCATGAGACTGAGCAGAAGAGCTTTCTGAAGGGAAGCAGTCACACAAGGCCAGTCTCAGATGAAGAAAGAGAGACAATGCCAGCAACTGGCACACCAGGTAATTGCTGTCCCGTGGTCACCCTGTGTCACCAGTCAGGTGTGCCTCTTTGCCAGCTCTTGCACATCCTGTCAGCAGCCAAGCCTGGAAGTCTTGTTGCAGAGAGAGGTTAAGCTTTGCTTGCCTTGAGATGATAAACTCAGAACTAACCTGAGAAAGAAAAAGGAAAAACAAAAAAATCCTTTGCAATATTGTTGGCAGGAGAACTACAGTGCTGCTTGGACTGCTGGCCCATGCAGCCGGTCTCCCAGCTTTGGGTTGGTCCCAAGAAGGAAATTAAATGGTCTGAGATACCTGAAGTCCTCATATCATAACACCAGCTTCATGCAGGAAGCCACATCCAGCACCCAACTTTGCTGCGCTGTGCACGTGACTTGTTCTTACAAGCAGTAGATGGCACTCTTTAGATTAACTTGCTCTAAGTGATTTTTATATTAATAGAAACAGGCACATTTATACACCCACACCAATATTTGGTTCTCAGCAAAATATATAAACCATAAAAATTTGCTTATCTGAAATTTTATTTTAGGTACAGTTAAAAAAAAAGAAAAAAAAGAAAAAAAAACCCTAAGAAACTGAGAATGAGGACAAATCTAGAGTTTCTAGGTTTTTGTGGTTACACCGCAGTATTTCCAATGTTCCCATCTCTCTTTTTAACTCTCGAGAGTGAATGGATGCTTACTCTCTCCATCTTGCATCTTTCGAGACTGCTAAATGACCTACACAAATGAACAATGTAAGAACTAGCCATTCTCACAGGTTTTCCATAGCATGTTCCCAATAATAGAACGGGATGATAATTTTTTTCCTATCCTTTTTTATAGTGGAAAAACACGAAGTCACACAACGACTGCCTGCACCCAGCCTGTCGCTCTGCTTCGTCTTTGCTTTCCCATGTCCCATTCTATCTTCCTTTTCTGGCCTCTCTGAAGAGCTCCACAGAGGCCCTGCTGATGTGCTTTGTTTTGCTCAGGTCCAGGGAAACCGCAAAATTCAGTCCTTGCTCTTGACATCTCATACAGGAGCTCCGTGTTTATTAGACTGCACACCACAACTGAGGAAGCAAACCATGTGCTCCTTTTGCCTGGCCTTTTTTTTTGTTTTAAATTTGCATTTGTGAAATTCTCTTTCAAGGCGCTTTTCTGGATTCACAACAAGATGGAGGGGCTGTCATCTCCACCTGTGAGACACTGCCTTTTGACTCTGCTGAGGTGCTTGCCATGCTGAGATGCTTAGACGATGCACTCTGACAGCAACTAGTTAATCCAGAGAGCAGGTGGCCAGCCCAATTAATTTTGTTCTGTAGTCAAAGCTGAGGAACTTCACTAGGAGGTGCTGCACAGTAATGCAGCGACTGAATGTTTGTGTGACAGGGCTAAGGAAAACCAACAGTTCATTGATTTTATAATCTGACAGTACAGCAAACCATTTATACACCTCAGATGGTGCTGGTGATACCAGGATGCCAGCCACATTGCTTATGCTGGGGAGGCAAAGATTGCCATGGGAGTTCACAAGTACATCCATAATTTGCAACTGAATTAATATTCAGTGTTGGCAAGATGATCTCAATACTGCCATTGTGTGAAAAGGGAAATAACTAACTCTGCTGCTCATTTCACTCATACCTGCACTGGGGATTTACAGTCACAAACTCTCAGAATCGCTTGCTCTGTTGTATAGCAGGAAATATTCTGGAAGGAAATTATTGTTTAGAAGCAAAGAGTGTGCTTTGAGGTTCTGTTGGCTGTTTGAATCCACTGGTTTTTAATTCTGTGGTGTGGATTTACAGAGAGGTAAAACAACTGAGAACAGAAGTTGAATAGAATGTTTTATACATCAGGATTCCTAATTTTTCTCCTTACTGAGTCTTGCAGGGGTGGGAGGGAAGAGGACTTTTCCCCAGATCATAATCAGCCAGTGCACAACAGATCACAGTCAGCCGCTGTTAGCATATTCGTTTTCTGATGATTATTTGGTTACTGGAAATTTTGTAAATGTATTTTCAATTTAGTGGTGTGGGTGTTTTTGTTTGTTTGTTTGTTTGAAACAGATTTGTTTAGTGATCTTTATTCCAAAATTCATCTTAAGCTTCTGGTAACAAAATGCAATTCCTGACAGAAGTCCAAAATGCCATTGCTCTGCAGCCATAAATCTCAAGGGCACCCTTTGCAGCAAGTGGAAATACTAATGGAAGAAGTGAGATGGAGAAAGCAAGCTGATAAATGTTATCGTGTCGCTAATGACAATGTCTATCATTAGCATTAGAAATGTTAGAATGCCACCCAAAAGCTCCTAAACTGACTCCAGCAATTTTGGCATTTCTGTTTTTTCCTCCCTGTCCTTTTTCTTACCACTTCATGTATTCTCCAGAAAGTGGATAATACCTTACACTGCTATCTGCAGCAACCTCTTTACATGTGTGAATGGTCGCCATTATGTTCTCCCATCCTCACTGCCATTAGAAATGAAATGATGCTCACATCTTTGGGGGTACGCAGGCTTGCCTGGCCTCCCACCCCTATGTCACCTCTGGCCAGGAGCTGCCAGCCATGCTGCTGGTGACGAGTGTCACTTTTCTGTCCTCTGTGCTGCCTTTCCTCTGCTCCTCTGCCTCTGTTTGCCTGCCAGCCTTAATCACACTTGTGAGAGGCCACAATAACATTATGATGCTTTTCCCCATTCTTTTCCCTCAAATTTCTGCCTGTGACTCCTCGGTGTGCCCAGGGACGGTCTTAAAAGCAGTTGATGTCTGTAGGAAAAGGAAGCAGTAATGGACCTTCACAGAACACTTCCTTAGGGTGAGGGACAAAACCCTACAAAATTACAGGCAAATGTAAGCACTTAATAATTTCAAAAGAGTAGAAGTTCAAAAGAAGCTAAGGTTGGAATGCCACCTGATTTATGGTGTTACCTGATTTATGGTTCCTAGGCAACACTCATTCTTGCCTGATGCAGAAAAATGATGGGTGCTTTTGGTGTATAATCAAATAATTCACAGTTTTTTACCAAATCCTTTTATCTTAGGTAACTGGGTCCATGTTGTGGCACTGTGAGTGAATTGGAATTGCACGCTTGGTCCCAAGATCAGTTGTACAAGAAGCAGAAGTGGGAAAATAAGAGGAAAAATAAGTCAATGCAATGTATTTCGACTTACTACAATGCATCAGAGTAGTTCTTTTTTCTGTCAGTGGGAGAGAGTCCTTGTGGCCTTTACAAATGGGAGAAAACTAGAAAGGTGGAAGGAGAGCAGTGCAGAAATTTGTTCTAGGCAGTAGCAAAGCACCTGGTTAGGTTCAGAGGCCCTAACACCATCCAAGCAATTTGCTTTATTAGGGGCTTGTGAAACCTGCTGCCCTTCTGCATGTTGCAGACAGGGTGCAGTGGCCTGGGCTGGTGCCTGGTTAACCAGGGCTAAAAGACTTCTAGCCTTGGCTGCACTGGGAGGGGATCTGATTGCATCCTCAGCTGCACGGAGGTGTGTTTGCAGCCCTGCGGTTTATCCACTGCCAAATGGGTTGTGGGAAGCCAGCAGCTAAAACCTCGGTGTGGGTCTCCAAGGCATATCTGGAAAAGCAGTTCTGGAAAGCTGGCAGCTTCAACAGGGATGAATTAAAACCAGCGTCAACTGAAAAAAGGAGTGTGTCTGCAAACTGGGCACTAATTTTGCAGGTCCTGAGCATGCCTGCTCACCCTCCTTTAGCTTGTCAACATTATCACTGCACACCTGCAAACCTTCCTTCTGGGCAGCAGCAGGTGTGAGCAAAGTTTTGGCCTATTTGCTTCCATTTGGTTGCCGACCAGTGGGCCAGTCCCACTTAAAGTACCCGTGGTGCTCCTGCTATGGAGGGAACTGTGAGGTCATGCATGATGGTAACTCTCAGGGCACCTTAATCCCCACGTCCAGGTTTCTATGTCATGATACAGAAGTTCACCTTTTTCACAGCTTCCTGCACACAGGGGACAACCACAAAGGAGTTCTTGCACAACACATTGCTTGGTGTGAAGACTGGTGGCTGGGTTAACCCGAGCTAGCAATACAACCACGATAGCTGCTCACTCACCCCCTTCCTCATGCCCCCGACAGGGGAGAGAATCAAAAGGGAAGGGAGAAACTTGGACTGAGATAAACACAGTTCAATAAAATAACAAAATACTAACACACTATTAGTAAATATAGTGTTTCAAGGTAAACAGGAATGGAGAGGCTTGGAGAGGTCAGGCACCTCTGGCTTTTCTTGGTTCATATAGCAGCAGGACCGACAGTCAGCCAGGACTCTGAGGTAGCACTGCCTATAGTTCTTCCTCAGTATGAATATACCAAAGGTGCTGTTCAACCGCACAGTTAGTTTTCATTTAGAATCAAACTAGCACAAGGGAACTTCTGAAAACAAAGTAAAACAGAACAACCTCTCAGCTTTGATGGGTGATTCAGAACAGAAACAGAGCAGATCTTTCCCTTGCCTGCATTGCCTTCCCAGGCCAGCCCCTTTCCTTCATCCTTGTCCTCAGTTCAACAACTTTCCAGGCCCTCCTGTGTTGCAGCAGACTTGCCAAAACCTTCTTTCAGGGCTTTCTTTCTGCCATCTTTCTTTCTGCCATCTGCCTTTAAGCAGGGGGATAACAGCAGTCAGCTCCAAAAAGCAAAGCATCTGCCCAGCTCTCATACAAGAAACATGACTAGCAATGGACACTGATTGATAAGGAAGTCACAAGTAAAAAATAATCTTTTAGGGCACATGGAACATGGGATCAAGCTACAAATCTCGTTAGGTGATGATGTGAAGTACTTGTCAGAAGTCAATTCACACAGGGCTGCAGATGTATCTGGGTATTGGGACTGTGCAGTTTGTCCATAGTGTATCATTATAAAATGCAGTGATCTTTATGGGCACATACAGAGATATAATTGGAACTGTGTAGAGCACAAATTTGGTTTTAAAATTTTGTCATCTCTGTTTAAAGACATGGTGAGGTTATTTCATTAGCCAGCAAAGAAAAAACTCGCTAGATGTTTTTTGAATTAAATATCACAGCAATTTGCTGTTTTGAAATTACTGGAGTTGTGAGAGGATGCCACTTGTTCTGCACAACCACATGGCAAGTAGGGATGAAAAAGACAGCTTAACATACAAAACCATCTCTGGCCCAGAAAGTCCTTAAACTGCGCACGGCTGGCAGCTGAGAGGCTCTTCTGAGGAAGTATCACAAGTATACTGCGCTGTGTACTTACCTCATTATCACTGTCCCTAGGCATCTGCTTTTGGGCATGACAACACCAGGGTACAGCACGAAATACACCTTTGATCTGACCTACCCTGGGCTACGTCACTGAAAAGCTGAAGGCAGCTCCTGAGATGCAATTAATTAACCAGAGGGCTGTCACAGATGAGATTCCCTGTCCCCTCATTATCCAGGCAGATGCTTTTTTTCTCTTGCTGAGTTAGTCGCAGGGAAGGACTCACATAGTGGTGTGGGGGAGGCAGAGTTGCCTGCGATAAGGAGCCAGCTGAGGTCTTTCAACAGGAAAAGCAAAAATCTTGCATGAAGAGGCAGCAGGCCATTGTGCCTGTGCCAGCACCCAGCACTTCATGCGTACAAGAGCATGGTTTTCTGTCCTGCTGGCAGTACTGGTGTGTCTTCAGTATCCACGGGTATCAGCTGGGCTGCACATGGAGGGAGAGCTGGCAGGAGTCCCCATCCATCGTGTCCCACACAGCTGTTGTTGGTCTGCACAGGGGCCAGGCGGGAGGATGCCTGCAGGGAGAGCAGTCTCCAGGATGTCTATTCCCCTAATGAGTAGTCTCATGAGCAATAAAGTCATTATTCAAATGCACATGGTGTTTTTTGGGCATGGATGGAAACACTCCATCCAAACAGGGCAGATGTGTACAGGGTGTGTGGTAAAAGAGCAGTGGCACGACAGCTCTTGCTCTGAAGGGGCCTAAAGCTTCCCTAGATCTTTCCCTCATTAAATAAATGCCAGTTGGATGTGCAGTGGCACCATTAGCCTGAATTCTTACTATATTTTATCAAATCCTCTTTTAAAAATCTCCAGCCAGTCATTTGCATTACCAACCACTTTTGTTTCCAAATAAAATTGGGTCCAAATTATCAGAAAAACAGAAACACTTGTCCTCTCCCTGGAGCCACTGACACACAGAAACCTGAAGAGCACTCTGCACATCATCTCAGACTTTCATACAGCCAGAGCTTTTGGTTTTTTTTTGTTAAATTAAGATTTCAAATATTCAAAGCAACTGTACACACACACAAAAAAAAACCCCAAAACAAGTCCTCATCTGGCAAGGCTCTTTTAATGTTGTACTTTTACCAAACCACAGTACATACTTCAAATAAGGCCTAACAGATTATACTCTTTATAAATTTACAAACAGTTTATTCTCCTTAAAGAGATCATGTTACTTTTATCAGTCTTCTGTATTTCAATGAATTATATGTTTATTCAAGCATAACATAGCAAATGTAGCCATAAATCTGTAGACTAAATGTCTATAACAGAGGAATCTCAGATACACTATATTTTCAGATTAGGATTTTTTTTAATATACACATTTTTGTTTAAATAGGGTAACGGTCCCATCCTGGTTATGCTTCCCATGGGAAAATTGTGCTCAAGAAAGAAACTTGTGGACTGGAATAACTGCAAACAGACAAGGTCTTGGTTCACCTGCCAGGAAACTGGGCCAGCTTTTTAGGCACATAACCCTGGGATTGGCTTTCAACCTGATCTGGAGGGAAGGGCTGAGAGGCTGGTTTTGCTTTCCTAGTAGCTAATGGCCCTGGTCCTTTCCTGGGTGCAGACAACTCCACAGCAGCAGGAATTAGGCTGACAGGAAAGCACAACTGCATTTCTGACTCTAACCAAGAGCCCAGGTTGTTGAGAGCTGGCTGGCCGGTAGAGACGTGGTGTACAAACAGTATTTAAAGAAAAAGGACTAAAAGAAAAAAGGAAGTAAAATGGCCTGCCTCAGTAGCAATTTTGACTGTCTTTTGCTACTGCTGTGTTCATGAAGCTATTAATACTTCTGAACCCTCATTCATGTTCTAGTCTCTCCTGACCCCTTTTTCTGCTCATGAGGCTATATACCCATAGCCATGCTGTGGCTAGCTTGCTATCTTGCCAAGCAATGACAGAGAAATAGGAGCACCTCACTGAACTGTGAAAACCCCAACAGCCTGCTGAAGAAACTGTGTTTCAAGGCTTTCATACTGATCGACACCATAGGCTGTGCCAAGCAGGTGTTTCTGAAGTGCTGAATGACACGGATGGCTTCAATCCATCTCTCAAAGACTGAGAAGTTCCTGCTTGAGCCCAGTGTGTCCCTGCCAGAGAACCAATGCGGAAAGGAAAAAAAAAAAAGAAGACACTGATACAGAACCCAAATCTAAACCATGCAAATTATAGCTGGATAATAAAAATCAAAATCCAAGCCCACACCCCAAGTCCCCCTTGCAACAGAGAAGGCTGGTTGCTTTCTAAAACTCCAGAACCAGTCACTCTGTATCTCCTAAATAACAAGAGTTTGGCAATAATTACCATGCACAAAGTAAAGGCCACTTATAAAACATCTCCATAAAAATATCTATTTATCTCTATATCTCTATTTATATATGTCAGTAAGAAGCTTCAGACTGAGCACAGCCCAAGCACTCCATAATGGGGAAGAATCTATTTAATCCCCATGAAAGGAAGTGCTCTTAGTTAAAGTTGGCATCCACATATAGGATTGAATCAGTACAGAGATTTCCAGCAGGCTCCTGGTAATTAGCACTGTTCGAATTGGGTAGCAGGCTGATGGAGGAGCTGAAGCCTTTCAAGAATATTGTGCCAAATCATGCTGTTGTATCAGAGAACTCCTTGGGCTCAGAGTGCTCAATGCATTGTTCAGTTCACTAGGACTGAAGATATTTTATGTGACACCTACCCAGCACACTGATGGGTCTTGATCTACTGAAAAGCAGAGAAAAAGAAAAGATACTCCTTACCAGTGTATGAGTGAGATCGACCACGCAAAGCAGGTTTGTGGAAAGCCACTTCCCTGGGCTTCAGAGTTAATGGGAATCAAGTGATGTCTTAGCCTTCTTTATCCAGGCGACTCTGATCCCTTACCTTAAGTAGCTGGGAGCTTCAAAATATTGGACACAATGCAGGAGTTGCAATGCGGTGAGTATAATATCTCAGGTACTCCAAATACAAAAGCATTTTTTTTCTGTCTCTGAGAAGCTAGTGCAATGAAAATAAAATTCTTTAAGAACCAATGTTGAGAATTTTCTTGGATGTGCTAGTAACTGAAACCTGTAAGAATGCTTATCAGGTGCCCTGGTTGAGATGGACCTTTAAAACTCCAAGAGATGAAAACCATTAGAGGCTTTTATAATGTCACTATATTTGTGTCCTCTTTTAGAGGCTACAAGTGGCCTTCTACACACGCCACAAAAGCACAAGGGAAAGGGATGTCTGAGGGTTAATTGTGAAATCTTGTGGCTCTAAGGAAACAGAAGTTGGTGTTTGCTAGGCATTTATTTTAGTATTGATATCTCTCGGGAAAATTTGAACCAAGCAGAAGAAAGCGAGTACGCTTAATGGAAAGAGGTGCAGCTGCCTCATTTTCAGATTCTCATTGCCAGATGGTACCATGATTTTGAACCAAATATAAATCAGTTATAAAATAATGCTGGGGATGCCAGAAACCAAACTTTTACTTTCAGTCACTGAGTATTATAAATAGATAAAAAACAGCTGCAAACATAACAGATGACAGGAATTTAGTGGCATAAAACTCTCCCACTACAATAATCACATTTTAGGAAGGTGAGAAGCTTCACCTCGGTCAAAGTAGCAAGCCTTGCTGAGACGGAGTTTAAAGATGACAGTAAAAGATCATGAATTTATTGGTGAGAAGGAATATTTCTGAAGGGGAACAAGAGATGAAGAAAAACAAAACCAAACAGAACTGTCAGACATTTCTTTCCATGCTGGCCTTGGAGTGGTGGGTAAGGGGTTCCCAAAGAAAGAAACATTAGATGTGTATAGAGATCTTACTCCTATACCAGGAACTGTGTAACAAAAGGGACTTTAGGTTGTGTTTCAGGGTGTGCAGCAAGGGGGATTGATTTCTCTTTGCTACCTCACCCTGTTGCAGTAGTTTATGTTTCAGGGATAAAGGTCTTGTTAGTGCAAGTTACATAAGAAAACTCTGCAGACAGACCTTGATTTTATAACGGAAATAAATTACAATAAGCCACTGATACGTGGCCAGTGCTCTACGATAGCAAACCATAGATTTTAAAGTATCTATCCAATAGAGATTTTTAAGACAAAGCTTGTGAATTTATTGACTCTGCCAAGGTCAGACTCCTTCAGTGACGTGAGGATGTGCAGTTAAGTGTGAGGATGTGCAGTTTAGAAAATAGACATTAGCATACAGGGGATGACTACCTCACCTTTATTCGGCCAAATTTATTTATCTTGCCTACCTTCACATAGATTGAAAGAAATACTACATAGACTTGGTTGGTTGCTCCATTGCTAATCAAAGCTATGACTAAATGTCAGAGGGCTGTTAGGCTGGAAGTTTTCCAGATAAAGCCTGCTTCCACTAGACGTGAGTCATCTAAAGTTACTGCTTTTTGGCTGATTCAAGAGTTTGTTGACTTGCTCCAGTGACTCTTTCAGTCTATCTTAAACAAGAGTCTGTTGATAGCCAGTGGGGGGAAAAAAGTGACTGGACAGGATGCTAGATAATCTTATCTAGCCTCTCTTTCCCGTGGAAGGTTGGACCGGAAGGTTGAACCAGAAGGTCTTTTGTGGTCCATCCCAACCTGGGCTACTCTGTGGTTCTGTAAGATGGGGGAAAGAGGACAAGACAGGGACAGGTAGGAACACATCTGAGAATTATCTAAGCAAGGACAGACATGCAGGTAGAAGAAGAGCTTGGGACTTGTGATTCTGTGCTCTCACCAGCAGCCTAGAGCAGCCTCCTTAAGTTTCATGTCTTCAGCTGTATTCTCATAACAGCCTGTTTTAAAGCATGTAAAAGATGGCAGAACCTCAAATATTTTGGCCAAAAAGGCAATGCAGACATGGTGTACCAGCACTGTACCCATCCCAAATCCCTAACTGGAAGGCGAGAAGAAATTCTTTCTGGTATAGTTTATTGTTCAGGATGCTAAACACTCTGTCACATGCTTTCTGCTCTAGTGCCATTCCAGTAATTTACTTTTCTTGTTAGAAAATGTCATCTACACCTTGACACAGGTTTTCAATAAATAAGAATCCTAGAGCAGCCCTTTGCTAGAATCCTGAATGCCAGCTGTTTAATATTATCAGTATAAATACCTCTAGGTTCTAATAATTAATCTCTGACCCTTGGGGACAGAGGAATTAATGCTTTGAAATTTGAGGAAATAGCCATTTGCTATTCTCTATTACCCTATTACATATCAAGTAAGAACATAGATCTATGGTAAAACAAAGGGTACACAATTTTTCTTATGTTTGTTGTTTAATCCAGATGTTTTTCCATTAAGGAAAAAGTAGCAGTGGGAGCATAAGCAGACACTATTGGAAGTTGCTGCATCACAGGAGTGGGATGCACTGAATTTGTAACTTGATTCTGTGTATGTTTCCAGAGTATATCTTAAGTTTTTTTTCAAAAACCAGTTCTGGTTGTACTTTGTATCATGTGGCATAATTGCTTAATTTTTCTCATATGATGTTTTGAAAATAGAAAACTAGTCAAAATAAACACTTGTCTGCGAAAGAACCTGTTGATACCAAGCTTTTCGATGTGAAGTAACTTTTTTAAAAAACCTCATTTGTTAAGAAGCCACGAATCAGCCACTTTTCTTCCTGGTTCTTATACTGTTGGCATAATCAATGGTTTGAGCACAGTGCTTTGAGAAGTCTGCTTATATAGGGTGTTAAAAGAAGCGTGTTACGGATTGTTAAATAAATGCTTTTCAGTAACCAGGTCCAAGCCTGCTCTCATTTGAGGAACCATATGTGCCTACTACTGTAGGGCAAAGTCTGAGTTTATCTCCAAAATTGCACTTAATCTCAAGAGTGAGTGATTTTGCTATCACTGCAGACTCATGGACTTGAAGCAAGTTTGATATCTTATCCACCACAGACCCACATTACAGGAGTAATTACCCAAGAGCTGTAAAAATTGCATCCCAAATAACCTCAGATTTCAGAGGTGCACGTGCACACTCACACTGACTGCAGTGAAACACATATGGTGACAGAAAGGAGGGAAGACTCCCCATGTCACAGTGTACAAGTATCAGAAGGAATTTAAACTTGAACCTTTGCTCCCATGTCTTTGTTCTAGAGTTTTCCTATAAAAATGAAAAATATTTCTGTAGAAAGCATGACGCTTCTTCCAGGGGTTACAAAAGTCAGTACAAATGAACAGTCAAAACATGGTCACAAGGCATCGCAACAGGACTTTGCCACTACTGTGTTCCACAAAGTAAGTTAAGGTCTTTGATGGGGTCAGGGCTTTGGGTTGGTGGTTAAAGCAATTCACACTGATGCTTCTTTGCTTAGATTTCATGCTCTCCCATTCAAGTGCACTTAACATAATTCTTTTATAAAATGCTTCACATCATAAAAACTTTTTAAAGCCTCATAAGGTAGTTTGTAAAAGGAACAGAAGTAAGTCTGTTGACCCAGGTATACGTTTTTCTTGACAACTTCAATAAAAGGCTCACATTCACAAAGGAAAGGACAGAGCTATGGTAGGAAAGGAAGGCAAACGACCCACACTCAGCCATTTGTAGTAAGTCTTGTGAAGCTGGCAATACTACAGAGCCTGCAATAATAAATGTGAGCGGAACTGATGGCAGAGTGCTTGCTGAGATCTGCAAAGTGATCAGAAAGGGAAAAATCTCAGAAAGGCAGTCAGGGTTGCATCATGCAGGATGAACATACATGCACTTCAGTACATCTTCTCTGGTTTTAGCACCCTCTCTTCTGATGTATAACTGTGTTCTGAGGTCCCTGTTCTCATGTATTTTGGGTCTTTTCTTAAGAGGCCTTTCCAACTTCTGGCCTTTCCAAACTGACTTCCTGGTAGGAAAAATATAGACAAAAATCAGAATATACAAAGTATGAGGAAACAGCTGTTAGGGTAATTAAAACTACTTTTTTTGTTTGTTTGTTTTAATTTACCAATCTGGTTTCTAATAGAACATTAGTTAGATGAAAAGACATTCACAGAAGATATTAGGTGTACATACACACTGTCCTTCTTTCATTCTAGTTTACATGCTGTTGCTTTTAGAAGGCAAGGTTTCTGTTTCTTTTCTCTACAATGGATAATGAAATCTGATTGACAGAATTTAGGTTCTGCTTTTCAAAAATCACACCCTTTCAGGATCACCATGCTTGATGGAACGTTAAATCATTTAAGGGAGAAACCATATTAAAAGCTGTTGCTTGTCAAACTGAGATAGCTTCACATTTCAACATATACCCAGGAAATTAGATGCATCTGCCATTGAAGGGCACCATTTTAATGAAAATGTAATTATTTACTAGACTCTCAAACGGAATTCTTATCACTACAACAAACTTGTACATATACCTCATATACCACTGCTTTTGCGGTCTTAGTAAAATATTTATGATGACCATCTTTTCACATACACCATGCTACCAAGAGCATGATATTAAAATGCTGCCATGCCTTTGAAGTGGTAACTGCTAGAAGAGATAAATAAGGTATAAGTAATGTTTAAGACAGGAAAAAAACAAAGCAGAAATAACTCCAGTACCAGTTAAAGATACATATTCCTATTTAATACATCTGAATTTTCTATCAGTATATGGAATAAGCGGTGTGTGAAAGACCTGATTCAAAACCACCAGATTGGATTGCGGACTTCCCCTTGAGGCTGGGTTGACATCAAAATCTTTACCTGGTGGTCTGTGTGTGTTGTGAATGAGGATCTGAAATATTGCTCACATTATTTCACTAAAACCGAGAGCTCTAGTCTCCAGTCGAGTCTTGTTCTTCACAACACTGGTGGCAGTTTTGCCACCAATTCCCGTGGAATCAGGAATGAGCCTTTTAGAAACACAACTGTGACACTTTGGTTCTCCAACCAGTACAAAAAGCTACATTTTCCTGCACAGTTCAAATAGGTGAAACAACTAAAAAGAGGTGACAAAACACTGACTATTTTAATATTCCTTAGGGAAAATACAGAGTTTTATAAAAGCAGAATCCACTCTCCACTCCACCAGATTTTCCCACTACAGGTGTGTGGCTAATACCTGTCAAACAACATGGACTTTTGGCACAAATAAGAGTGGGTGAAGTAAACTGTAGACGTTGTTTCAACCTCCGTAATAGGTCTGCAGATGAAGAAGTCCTCAGAATAGACATAGTGCTAGCAAAATATACAAGCTACTTCTCTGAGCCTTCTCCTGCTTTACTGTTAGGCTGCTGAATGACCACTGCCTAGAATTAAATGTACGCCATTCTCAAAAATGAAATACAAAGGAGACAGGTGGGAATTCACCTACAGTCACCAAATGCCTATACAGAGATGCGCTGTTAGTCTACAATACCATGTCTGCAGTCCAATTTAAGAAGAAACAACGATTCTAATACTTAAGAGAGTATCTAGAGTTATAAAAGTGACTGTATCATGAAAATAATGACAAGATTGAAGATTACCAACACTTTAACACAGCACTAATGAACTTCACATAAAGAGGTCCATGGTGTCCAGTCAATGGAGAGACGCAGATGCTTACAACCTGATTTCAGAAATTCAAAACTTGTTTTTCAAATTTAAGACGCTAATTTACAACCATTTTTTGTGCTGTGGTCAAAGGTTGTTTTCCAGAAATTCTGCCTTATGGGGTTGTGGGAGATTAGTTGGTAAACTTTTAGAAAATTAGTGAATAGGTATCACAGGCCTTGCTACCATAACCCAGACAACTGCCCCTGGCTTCACTGGGGACCTGGTTAGGCACAGATGGCAGAATTTGGCAAATTTGCGCTGTGGCTGCTAAGTCTGTCTCTCCCACATGAAGCAGCTGAGGACTCTAATCTCTCAGGACACACAAGTCTGATTCTCCTCCCAGACATTAAGTTCAGCTTAGTAAGTAACTTTTTGCTGCAAACCATATCCCAAACTATGCAAATGATGCTACATTCACTTCTCTTGTTAACTCAAAGTTGCAGGCAAGGATGTTTTTCAGAGTGGACTAAAATAACGGTAAAAACAAATTAAACCTAAGATAATATAGAAAAGATAATGCCTTTTCAATCCTACAAAGACGTGTGTGATTGCTATGTATTTTGCAAAAGTTAGTGATGCAGCCTAGATCTACCCCATGTTGATACTCTCCAAGGGGTGGAGATTTATCTTACATTCATGATTAAACAAGAATAAAGACTCATCTGCTCAATTAAACACAAGAGAGGGAGAAGTTAATACTGGAGGCAAGGCAAAAGACTGCAGAACACAAGAGTGACAGAGGTGACTTTTATGCCTACCTAAACCTCTATGCCACATAATGTTACCTGAGAAACAGTCATTTTTTTTTTAAACTGGCAACGTTTTTGTATGCTAATACCAAATCCACAAACAGAAGAAATCAATTAGTTTGGTTTGTTCTGATGTCTGTGTTCAATGAATCCAGAAGAGAACTTCAGGCTACCGTCCTTAAAACCCAAATTACTCAGTCTTGTCTGTCTGACAAATTGTGCTTATAAATTTGTTGTCTGGTAAGACATGATTTTCTTTTTTTCATTTTAAAGCATCAACTAGAACAACGAAAGATACAACCAAAAATATAAGGAAATTAAAGATGCCAGCATTGCTCAGTGTAGTAGACTGCGGATGTGTGTTAAAATAAATCTTTCTTGTACAGAAAAATGGATTAAATCTGTGTATAATAAACTCAGAAATATTAAAGACACAGCAAATCTAGCAACATAAACCCTTCTAAAGTGAAACTCTTGGTATTGTTTCTGTTCTTTTAGCACAAAAGAAATGCCCTGCAATACATTAATTCCTTCATTCTGTTTCACTGTAAAACCAGTCCATTAAGGCCTTAAATTCCTATCAAATCAGACCACTGGAGAACCACAAAGTAAGAGAGCATGCTAAAGCTGTTTTATTGCCATAAAGGGATATTAAGTCTTCAGGCTGCCCCTTTGCGTTCCCTACAAGCTGCCTGCCTGCTTCTCAGATGATACCTAAAACTTCCCAGGCCTGAAAGGGGGTATGGGGTGCAACGCTGCAATTGGAATTAGCCTTGCTATTCTTAAAAATGCCCTACAAAGACAGCAAAATAGGTAAATCTCTGTATTGAAAAGTAACTCTCCACTGTGCACTCTGTTTCTCACGTGCTCTCTGGGCAGAGCTTCCGAGCCTCCTTTGCCTTAGGTTCCTGCCTTTGCGAACACTACTGGCAGAGGCTCTCCTCGCAAAGGGACTGAAACAAAGGATTTAAAGAATAAATTGCTATGCTAGAGTTAGAAAAAAAAGTATTATGTGAAGCGTGTGGGTTCATATGCATTGACTAGAGCTGTGCTATTATTTCTGTGACAGCCTATAAAAAAGAAACAGAAGCAAACAAAGTCTGGCTCTAATTCCCTACTACACTGCTTACGCCTAAGTACAGTATATGCCAATATGCCATAGGCAGAGCCAAGTTTAAACTGACACCTGCCTCATGTCACCAGTGCCATAACTAAAGACACAGGAACAGATTAGGTCTACAGACTCACACAGCATCATCCTCCCTCAGAGACGAACAAAATAATAATAATAATAATAATAATAAAAACCCCAAAGCTTAGTGTGCTTTATGATCACCCTCTCTGGTAGCAGGAGTTGCAATAAGAGTATTTTTACACTGCTGATGGGAATTGTATGCAACCAACAAGTGCCTGGCTCAGGAAGACTGATCCTGCCAGGGCTGGTATGGGCTGATGATACGCTGAAAAACTGGTGAGTATGATTTGCATTAATCCTCACTTCCGTGTCCCACCCCCAGCCCTGAACTCCTGGCTCAACACCACCAAAATGAATGGTGATATGGACAAGGTGCGGGGCTGAGGGCAGCCTGTGGGGAAGTGGCCGGCCATGAAGGAACAAAATGCTAGGAAGAAAGGCCTGCCACTTGCTCTCAGGACAGAACTGCCAATGTTTTAAACGCCTTTTAAAAAATGTAAAAAAACGGCTCCTTTTTCTTGTAGCAAGTATCCAGAACACTTCTAAACACCCACAGAAATAGAAAGGAATTACTGAAAATTTTAAACAATGCTGAAGCTGCAAAACTGCTCTTTGTTTTAGTTGCTCGGATATGAAAGGGGCAATTTGCTGTAAATAAATATTAAAAAGTATTTTTTCTTAAATGCTTGAGATATAATTTTTTTCCTCCAGTCTCAGTGGTATTTTCGTGTCACTTGCTCCTCCAGTTGTGCTGATCTTTCTACCGTACATATGCTCAAGTGTCTGACACAGAGTGTTCTCGCCCCATTGCAAGAGTAATCCCAGTCCCACCCTGGCCCAGCTTCTGTCCCACCCCAGGCCCCATCCTCCAGGGCCTTAGATAAGCCATTCCTTCTTGCTCTCGTCAATGGTTTCCGTGAAGTTGGGATCATTGTTCATGATGGCAGCGTCGGCACTCTCAGCTGACTCTGCCCCTTTGGCCTCATTGGTGTGGTAGGTTCCCTTGTGGCGAAACATGTAGCGGATCAAGAACACCAAGGTGCAGAGGATGGTGAAGATCACCACTGCGATGACGCCTACGCAGAAGAGGAAAGATGCCACTAGTGAGCAGAACACCAAATTTTGACAAAAATAAAGGATCTCACAACTCTGAGCTGATCCAAAGCTACCTGGGCAGTTCAATGTTACCATAGTTACTTGGTTTCCACTACTCTAATATTTATACATAGCTTAGTGGATGAAAGGACAAACCTACCACCAGTATGTCATTTTATAGGCATTTATATGACTGAAAGCTATGAGGCTGATCTTTATAATTTTTTTAATATGCCTTCAGTATTTGATGTGGCAAATTTCAGTGGCAAATTTCTCCCATTAAGAGTTATGGTATAACATTTCTGTACTGCAGTACAGGGCAGAGAAAATTGCGTGGTGTATGCATAAAATTAATCAGGATCTTTATTTCTGCAAGCAGCTGGCCAGAATGTACTCAGTTGAATGCTAATTCAAAGTTCAACTCTGGTATTGCTTAACACCACCTAGCACACTGAATGGGCCTTTTCTGGCACGTAAGTTATAGGAGAACTTGGCTCCTAAAACACAACGCAAGATCATGAGGGATTTTTGTCAAGAGCCATTAGTGTTTGACACAGATTCACACTGAATCTGCTGTAACTGGAAATGTGCCCATGCCATTTCATAGAAATTAATCACTCTGTTAACGTAAGTAACTACAGCAAAGTAGCTCCCCACATGGATGCTTAATATGTGGATTACATAAATGAGTATTTTGATTTGGTTAAAACTGAGTCTGAGGGGACAAACTAAGTGAGAACAAATCATTCCACTAGGACAATGTGCTGGAACTGACTTACAAAAATCTCTGTTCTGTTCAGGTGTAGTTTTCCCACATAGTCAGCTCTTAACGAATAGTCTGAATATGTTACCAACTGCAATTCGGCTGTCACTGTCATGTGCAAAGTTTCTTAGAAAAGCAGACATTTTTCCTACCTCCAATAATGGCAGAGTTTCTGTTAACTCCATCTCCTATAGCTTGACCGTTGTATGGGAAATCAGCGCTGGCTGTAAATAAGGAATTAAAGATTCATGTTGCAGTATTAGTGAAACTTCACACAGTAGTTCAGACTACATCCAACATCCTCAGATACAATTTAAAAAAAAATCACGATCACTAGATATTTATCCAAAGAAGAAGGAAAAATCTTTTACTATTATCTAATCCCTCAGAACTTCTTGCTTCCTCCTCTTAAGAAAAATAAAAATAAAATAAAGGAGGTTACCCTCAGTAAGCATTGCTGTTAACACAGAACGTCACTTTGTTACCCTGCTAACACAAATTCAGCAAGCTTCTTCAGCACAAAACCAAACAAAACCAGTACAGGTTTAAAGAATCAGTACAGGTTTAAAGTAGAATTTGGATGGTGGTCTTGGTTTTAACCCCCAGAAAACATCACAGAGGCTTTTCAAGGCCAATCTCATCAAACCTATCATCAACATTTTCTTTATAGTCAGACATACCAGCTAGACACTGCAGCGACTAAGCAGGCCCAGAGAGCTCAGCGAGTGGTTGCAATCATTCTCTTCTTTTCCACTGGACTATGGCATTGATTTTGAAATAGAAAAATTGTTGGTAGATGTATTTAACTGAAGACTGGATAAGCTGTACCCTGCTGCAACTGCTGGAGAACCAGGAGTGCTGTTGTGAAAAAATGAGCTTAGATGTTCATGCTTTTTTAAAGCATCTATGGCAGTGTTGGCAATTATCACCATAATTCATGAAATCCTGTTCAGTTACTCTTGTGTCAGCAGGAGACCTGCTTACCTGCTTTTATATTATGGTTTGGTTTAGTTTGACTGAAAAATTGTATCTAAAATCTCAGGCAAATGTGGAGGTATAGAATACCTTTTGCTACAGAAGTGTCTACACCAGTTTTTTACTGAATGTATTATTACCGATGGATAGAGGAGGAAGAAAAGCACTCATTACTTTCTTTCTTAGGTGGAAGATCCCTTGAAATTCTTCTAGGCAGCAGTAGCTTCTCAAATGATCAGAAATAGCTACAGACCAGGGGTCTAAGAACTGCAAAAGGGTAACGTCTGCCACAGCAATTAGGTAGAAGAGAATGTATGAGGGCACATTCCTTGACCCTTCAAGGTGAGCTTAAAAACAGAGCACTGTCACCAATAGGCACCAAGTGCAGTTATTTCAGATAGCAGTTATGTCATTCAAACACATAGTGATTCATCTCTGACCTTACTACGGTCACATTCCTCAGCAATATCAAGCAACTTTGTTAAGAAGGCAACTGAGATTATTTCTTCCATCATTGCTGAAACTGAGGAACTAAACAAGGAAAGAACATGCTAAAGGAGGCTGACCAAGGGGCAACAGTAATACTGATGCTCTGGTAAAAGCAGGTTGTAAAGAGTAACTCCTAAAATGTTTTAAAATTACTAGACAGATAAAATTAGTATTGTTACTACTGACGCTCATGTTTCATGGGAATCTACATCACAGTGGTATAATAACTAATTTGCATAGCTGTAATATGCAGATGAAGTACAGGACCAATTGCTAATGGCCAAGTGTGTTACCTTCATTTCTCTGTCGCAGTTGGGAACACCTCTTTCCTGTTCAGATTCTTCCATTATCATTGTGACATCAATTTTTACTACATCTCAGCAAGTGCTTTCACACTGCCTGATACTTCTACCTCAACAGTTTCAAGTCATGACTTGCCCAGAGCAAATGTGTGCCATGGAGCTGCAATTCCTATGTGTAGTTACTCTGCAAAGCCCACGCGGACAGCAAGTGGGTTGAGAATGGAATGTAAGGTGGGTTTGAGAAGGATACTGCAGGAGTTTTGTCCTACATACTGTGTGATTTAATTGTCAGCTGAGGCCACAAATAGGACTATTCAGTTTTCCTTTATTACCTGCCCTACAAAGTTGGTTTCGAACAGCTGATTTCCATTTGGTTTGGGGACTGTACTGGAAAGGTTTCCTTACCTTAAGAGCTTTTTCTGAATCTTCCTTACGTTTCTCTGTGTGAATCAAAATATAAAAAACAGAGCAGAGAGCTAGCCTGGAAAACCCTGGCGCAAGAGATGTGCTGCCAGTTCCCTGAAATCCTCTGCTCACACAGTTGTGGCACAGAGCCAGCGGTTTGCTGTCAGGACACATCAAAAACATTTTCCTAAAATCTGCAGCTAGTGTGAGGACAGACTAAACTGCACCAGCAAATGCTGAGCTCATCTGTGGCTTATGAACATCACTTCATCTGATTCCCTTCCAGTATCCAAGCTGGGCGATGCTGTTCTTTGCAACATGTATTCCCACAGCAGGCAATTGGGTTTGCTTCAAACACTATCATCCTGAAGCTAACTTATGTAAAAGGACACAGCATATTTTGCTTTTTCTTTAATGGGATGCTGTTTACGAAGCCATAGTTGCAATAAGCACAGAGTAAATCTACAGAGCCTGTTATTAGATTTTGCACTTTTCAACTTTCTGTTATTAGTCTCAGGGTAAATGGGGTTAAAGAAACTTTGTGGCACTTAAAAGAGTGATTAAAGACTGACTGCAGGCAAAATCCATGTTTTGGTCATCATTTTAATGACATTTGAAATTTTAGATGACCACAAAAATGCAGTAGGAGACCTACCATCATCCAGCACGCTTGGCATGGTCATTGCCACAGCCAGCTGCACTTCAGCAGCACTCGCTGAATGGAAAGGGGAGACAGGACTGAATAAACAGACCATGATTAGGATTTAGATGTTAAAGATGACAGATGTGGTTGTTTAACAGAGTGAATAATAATGTTGCTTCATTACAGTAGGCATGATTTTGCATCTGCCATTTGCAGAGGCAGGGTTTTTACAAAGCCTTCTGCAAATTCACAAAATTGAAATCCGAAATGGCCCTGTTAAAGTACAAAAGTAGTCCAGGAAGTAGGTGTGGGCAGAGAAATCAGAAAAAGGCTGTTCAGTAAATGCAAGGGGAAAACCAACAACAAATGGGGAAACTTTTCAGCTAGAGAGCAGTACTGAGAATTACAAAGTAAAAGGCAAATCTCATTTTGACATACACTGCCAGGACTGTTACATATAAGCCATTGGAAGTAACTCTTTTAGTTAAAATTTTTTACTGAGTGGGCAAGTCTTAGTTAAAATACACCATGCTACAAAGGAAGATACCATTTATATTTGCTCCAAAAAAGGAACGGTGGACATGATCACAAGTCTAAAATAAACAATGGATGAAACCTGTGAAATGCTAGAAACTGAGTTTGTTCAGCCTGGAACTAACATAGGTTGCGAGGCTGCTGTGACCTGTCAGCTTTACAGATGCCCACAATTATGAGAAGCGTTCTCCCATTATTAAGACCATCTATATTTTAACATAAATACGAACCAGAGACACAACTGTAACAACCGGATGTCGTGATCACAGAGCAGTCCTTATTAAAGCCTGCAAGTACAGAAACTAATAGCTTGACTCTTGATAGTAGAAACTAATGGTCAGTCACAGTCAATTTTCCCTTCCTAAGGGGACTGGATTACAAGAGAAACTCTGAATACATGCACAGAAATGATGGAGCAGGAGTAAACAACTCCATTACACAGCCCTGCATCAAAGGTGGACACCACAATCTGTAGACTCTACTTGCCCTTTCTTGCTCATCCCACTGCCCATGTTTGTCTCATCCACTGCTCTCCTCCCAAGCCTGGCTCTGTGAAGAGCCATGACAAGTAAACTACGGCAATTCAGAAAAAGAAGAAAACAAACCGAAGCCTTATTAAAAATGCTGTGTGCTTTTACGCTGCCAAGGCAAAAAGTTAAAGTTCCCCCCTTTTTTTTTAACTTTATTAACACATCTATTTTTTTCCTACTTCTCCAAGCTGAAAACGGAGAAAGGAGGAAAACTGCCCTTCCTCCTGCTTTTCTAGGCATTTGAGAGCAGATTCTGAGGGAGCACTGTTTAACATTAAACTCTGTTAACAGAGTTTAATTAAAGTACCACTGATATCAGCTTAAGTATACAACTGAGAATTTAGCTGCAGCTAGTATTAAGCATTTCCAAGTTAAAAAAAAATACCCACACCCAACCATAAAATATTTGAGAGATATTATTACCCACAACTATATTATTTGTAAAAAGTTATTTTTGTTCTAGCATGGGGGACAATCATTACTCCCTGAGTTTTTAGTGATGCCTCAACTGTAGCATTAGATGCTCACAAGTAAATCCCTAAAATGAACCATTTTTCTGTCTCTATGGAAATAGAAGTCTTCACAGTCACAGACTTAATAATGGTTTTGGTGTAAATTATGGGATACTGGAAAAAGTACACCCATATAGTAATTCTGAAGCTACCAGAACAGACATGCAGGCTTTTGACTTTAAAAATGTCATTTTCTTCTTTCTGTCATCAGTAATGCAAATTATATGGAACATGAAAACCTCAACATAAGCTCAAAATTCACAAATTTATTCAATTTTTTGCAACCTTCTTTGCTGGGAGGGAAAGGGAGAAAACAAAATGAGAAAAAAAGTTCATAAATGACTAAAAGTCCTCCAATGCATCAGTGCTATTAGGAACAATTATTTAAACTAAGTTTTTTTAGGTATGTTCTGTAAGATCAAAAACATTTTGAAGGCTTCTGTTATTTTTTTTCCTAAGAATTTTTCACTGAATTGCAAGCGTTTTTACTGAGTTATTGGTGAGCTCTGCTGAGAGAGACAGTCATGCACAGATAGGACAGAAAACAAAAACCCCACATTTTTACATTTTCATTGTGAAGGGTCTCCAATTGTGTCTTTTTATTCTAATGTGAAATGTGCATAAATTTAAAAATCCTCTGAAATCATGGCTTAGTAGAAAATTGTCCTCTGAACAACCCTTCTGTATGCAAATGCCTGGGACAGTGTGGGAAAGTAAGCGCAGATTATAGGAGAGAGAGCAGTTGGATGTTTCTGTTAAAACAGCATGAATTTTGGAGCGAACAATGGAAATGCCAACAATGAACAACGGCAGCGCTGGAGGGAAATCCACTGAATGATGTTCCAATGATTGACCACTCCACGGTCAATGAACTAGTACAATGCCAATTCTCACCACTAGACATGACAGTTGGCAACTCAGTAAGTCATGATAGTTGTTTCTGAACCAGCTGTGTTATTAGGCCTTGAATTTCATCCTACAGGTGAACTTCGCTGTCCGCAACCTTAAGCAGAAGAGGAAATGGAGTTTTATGAATGGCTTGCTTTGAAAGGGCAGTACAATATTCTTTCAGTTTTAAAAAGCAATCTTCCTAGCAAAGGGACAGAAAAACCTGTGCCTTATTAGGAGACCAATCTTTGCAGCTTAAACTGTCCCAAATCAATTCTAGATGAAATATGGAACACGGAACACATTCCTGTTCTGTTGGCTGGGAGGCGTTAGACGCTTCTCCTCTGCTTTGCCCTTTGTATGGTCATTTCCCAATAGTAACTTTTACACTTCACAGAATCACAGAATCATAGAATGTTAGGGACTGGAAGGGACCTCAAAAGATCATCTAGTCCAATCCCCCTGCTGGAGCAGGAACACCCAAATGAGGTTACACAGGAAAGTGTCCAGGCAGGTTTTGAATGTCTCCAGAGAAGGAGACTCCACAACCTCCCTGGGCAGCCTGTTCCAGTGTTCTGTCACCCTCACTGAGAAGAAGTTTCTTCTCAAATTTAAGTGGAAACTCCCGTGTTCCAGTTTGTACCCATTACCCCTTGTCCTATCATGGGTTGTCAACACAGAAGAGCCTGGCTCCATCCTCCTGACACTCACCCTTTACATATTTATAAACATTAATGAGGTCGCCCCTCAGTCTCCTCCACACTAAAGAGCCCTAGCTCCCTCAGCCTTTCCTCATAAGGGATGCTCCACTCCCTTAATCATCTCTGTTGTCCTGCGCTGGACTCTCTCAAGCATTTCCCTGTCCTTATTGAACTGAGGGGCACTTCCTTTTGCATAGAAGCAAGTAATTGTACAAAGCAGTGGAAGGCAAGCCCAAAACATTTTATTAACTAGTACTTGTATACTACAGGATTTTCTTCCTTAGTTTAAAAGGACAGCAGACATTTAGCATAATTTTTGCATTGTGTTTATCGGCAATCTGAACTTCAGCAAGTTCTGTCTCAGAAGCAGCATTTTGAACATTTGCTTTGCCAAATTTCCAATTCATTTGCAGCACATTAGAGCATCCTCATCACTCAAAGACCTAAACTCACCTGTGTTTTAATTCCTGGTATTAACATCTCTCTCACAGTGGGTCTCACTACAACTCCAGATAAGAACTGTATTAGTCATGCTGGCCTAAGCTATCACTTTCATGAAAATTTTATCAGCAGTGCTTACATTTCACCTGTTAAGGAAGACAAACAAATACTTCCTTTTATAATTAATGTAGAATACGAAACTCTTTGGTGGTCTCAAAGGAACAGCAGAGTTAAGTGCTGATCAAAGCCTAGCTGTATATGGCTAATTGCTGACAATGGACCCACAGGGAATACCTGAAAGAAACAAAGAAACAAACAAAAAAACAACAACCAAACCAAACCAAACCAAACCAAAAAAATAAAATATCCAACCCAATGAACAAGAATACAAAACAAAACTGTAAACTTATGACAGCTAGAAAAAAAAAAATTATGGACTCTGTTTATTGAGGTCATTGGAAGAAAAAGCTTCTCACAGGCAGAATATGAACAACAATATCAGGTTCTGCACTTTCAGCATTCATGCGCTTACAAAAAAGAAAGGCTTGGACTGGGAATGAGGAATGAGTCAGACTGGCTAATTTAAACCTAAATAAACTTTAATACCTGTAATGACCTGACTGTAGTCTCAAATAACCTCTTACACAGGAAGAGAAGTGCTTTTCAGTTTAAGGAAAGGAAAAAGAAGGCAGTTGCATGAAGTGCTCAGGCATCTAAATGCTTCCATCTCTATTCAATTTTTTCCCTAATTTATGCCATCCCCAAGTTCCTGGTTAAAGTTAGTACTTGTGGAAAAAACATAGTTTTTGCAGAGGATGGAAAACACCCTCTTTTTAATATTACCACCTTCTTGTCTTGATGTTAGGTAGCAGCATTAACATTCAAATCACTACTTATGAAATAGCTACTATGCTGGTCACTCAAGGAATGCCAGAAGAATTTACAAGCTTGGCAGTCTGTCAGCTGTCTGACATACTAGACAGTGTCAGAAATTTCACTCTGAAATTATATATTGTTAAAGATAAGAAAACACTATGCATAATTGTGTGAAGGAACTAGATGAGACTGAAGGAGGCATTTTTATCCCAAATCAATAGACTTACAGTAATTCAAAGACAATAATTAAGCCATTCAAGGATGAAGCTCTGATTGTGCCAAATTTCAGACAGATGCTCTTCCTAGTTAGCTACTCGATGAGGAGGAAAAAAGTAGAAGCTGTTGCATCTCAATGTTTACTACTCAACTTCTCGCCTGCAAGAAACACTCAGTGCTTAGAAACTGAGATAGGAACTTCTGCTAGACTTAATTGCTGTTTAAAAAAAAATGCCACCTCCCTGTTTGAAAAGAACTCAGGCAAACACTATGGACTACAGAAACAATATTTATATTGGTAGAACTAGGGATGAATGCTGGTCACTCCCAGAAGAGGAAACCTGATTTTGCTGTCAGTGGAAGAATCTGCTCACCCACAGGGCAAGTTGCAAGTGTATGTTCCATCTCTTGTATAAGAAGTATAAATATTAAACTAGCTTACTGGCAGACAAAGAGCACCCCAATGTTTACACGTTAATTTAAAAAACCCAGCCACCTTGTGTGATCAGTAACTTCAAAGAGAGAATCTGGCGTCTTTCTCTGATTGCAGTACAGGTAACCAATTCTGTTTGCTATGCTTGAAAAAGGAGGGGCATCATTTTATCCTAGCAACTGCCTTCACATCCATTTCTAATTTTGCTAGCACCTAGGAGATCAAATTTAGATATGTAAGGCTGCATCATGAACAAAAGTGGTGCACTTCTTCCGTCCCTCTCACCCAACTCACTTGCCCCTTGCAGGAAGCCCGGAGAAGAGACCCTGCTCCCCTGCTGCCCCTTAGAGGGGAGACTGAGTGCTGCATCACACCTTACCATTGACTCTCATCCTCCTGTTGTTGGATTCACTGATGCATACAGGAGGCTTTCAATGTCTGTGGTCAGGAGAATATCCTTTTGTTCACATGTTTGTAACCTGAGACCGTTTTGAGGGCTAAATGGCTGCCCTCCAAGCAAGTAAAGCCTTTGATCCTTCCTTCCCACTGTGCCGTACCTGACAAGGGCAAAAGCTATTTCCCCTTTCAGTTGCCATATCCATCCTAGCACATGTCTGACACAGCTTCTCCTCAGATGCTGCTGTTCTGCCCTCTGAGACGTGGGTACCATTGGTTCAAGGGTGGGACAACAACCCAGCCAATGGCATCTGAATCCAGAAGGTGACCTTCATCACTGTCACCAGTAACACATGAGTGGTACTTTCTTTTAGTTCAGAAATTTACTATCTTTTGCTTAGCAAAGGTAACTAGGCGAACATGTATGATATGGCCAATATTGAGCCCTCCCACTCTCTTCTGCCATCACTTGTTAAAGGATGAATTTGTAACAAAAGGGGAGTTAATCCTGCAGGCAGTTGTTTTAATTTTGATGACAGTGGTGCATGGCTTCATACAATGTCTTTGCTGGCCATGTTCAGCACAGGTTTCAAAGTAACCTGTTGATTCTTAAAAGGCTAGGCCTTTCATCTTCTACAAAACTAAAGAACATTTAGGGTTTAATAACATACAGTCAGAAAAAAAGTGACACCACTTGGAAGAACATTCCAGATGTAGCATTTAATCCCACTCCATTTAATTCTTATAATGTTGATGCTAATAAGGGTTTAACTAAATCCCACGTTAAATGCTCTAAATGCCATTCTGTTCATAATCAGAATAAATGCATCTTGCAGCTGCACAGTGCCACGGCAGCTTAGAGGTGCTAAAGCATGGTTTATCAACTGTTGTATATGCCTTGACGCTTCTGTTATCATTTGCTTTTAGTAAATTCAAGATCAGGTAGCTTGGCAAGCTGGAGCACATTTTACCTAAAATGGAGAGGCACATACATGTAGTAGGATTTTTTTAATCCTTTTTTATAGAAATAAGAAAAGTTTGGAAGTAAAACCTTATTAATAAACTGCAGAACCTTTATCTTAGATAAAAACACCCACAAACTAAACAACTCCACCCCAATAATATGTATCTGCTGATTTTAAGTACAGGGCTCTTTAGTCGTAGGAGTTTATTTACTACAAAAATAAGCATCTGTTTGGGCTTTTGTTTCCTTCTCTAAAATGAGCAAGGTGTCAGTTATTATTGACATACATCTTTGCTAACTTGAACTGAGTGCTATTAAAAAACCCCTTGGTGATTTTTTATTTTTTTTTTTTTTTTTACATACACTACAGTAATAGATATTAAAACATGCATGATGATATAGTTAAAGGCATGCAGTTATAACTTTTGTCTTCAAATGTATGCTAGACAGGTAATTCGCTGGGTTTAGACAACATGTAAAGGTAGGACATGTAACTTTTAAGTAAGATGGTAATTGATCAGGCTCTCTTTTCCCTCCTTTCTACACTCCTTTTGATGTAACCAAGGAAAATCGGACTGTCTGACACAAACTGAGATAATACAGATGGGAGGAAAATACAGGAAGGGAACTAGATTGATGATCTGCTTGAGTTTGATTACTGACTTTTAAATCACTAGAAAGTCATATGCTAGAAAAGAATGACTTGTGGAATTCCTGCACTTCATCAACACCAAGAAAGGATTGCCATAGCAACAGGAAGATTATGCATTGTAAGAATACTCACAAGCTGAAAAAGATAATAGTTTAAGGTAATTTCCAAGTAGCATGGCAAAATGCCAGCCAGGGTTGGGGAGGGAGGGAAGTGGCATTTTTACAATGACAAATACATTTAAAAAGAACAAATGTTGTGAATGTGAAATATATGTCAATTCAAGGGTACTAGAAAGAGCAAGATCATGAATTGAGAAGCTGTACGGTCCATTTCTCTGGGGAGTTTATCAATAAGCAACAAAGTTGCTTATTGATAAACCCCTGAACTTGTTTCTAAGGGTCAACTGCAAGTGACTGATGCATGTCTTTACGTTTTTCCCTTTAGCCTTTCTGTTCAGGCATCCAAAATGTTTTGCAGCTAGCAGGAGGCATCCATGGAGTAACTACACAGAAGAGTTTAAGGCAAACCTTTCATGTAGGTCACCCATCAGGCAGAACCTGCTTAACGTTTGGTAATTACTCATAAGGTCTGATCCAGCACTGCAGTTTAGAGGTGAAAAGATCATTCCATTTGCTATCTGTTGTATCCGTCCTATTTAAACACTTATTTGATCCCTCCTATAGCATTTTTCAATCCTCAGTGTTCAATTCTACAGTATTTGAGAAGCAAACCTACAAATCTACACTTAACTCAAAATACGAATCAGGATAAGTGTGGAGTATGTCACTGAACGAGATTTAAACTATGACACTTGCCAGAAAATTTTTCCTGATATTTTCACTATGAACCACCCATCCTCAACTCTCATGTTCTGTTAACATCTATTTAAAATGAAGTAAGAAAAACAATAAAAATTACACATGAAAACATTTTTTAAATTAGAAAGCCTCTACAAAGTAACTGCTGCTTTCAAAGCCACGTTCTTTGCAACCATTCCTTTGTAGCAGAGCATCTGTGGCTTTTGTTTTAGCACAACTGCAAGTATTTCTGTGAACTTCAAAAGGGCTTTTTGTCTTTACCACTTCAGCTGGTTTAGTGAAGGAGTAAATTCATGCTGAGAGTACCAAGACTATTCCAGCTCTGGAACCAACGGGAAACATTACTTATACCTTTGATTGTTCCATTTTCTCTTTCAACACAATTTGTATTAGAAAGTCTTGTAGTGGGGTTTGGGAAACATAAATCATCAGTGCAACTTGCCAACGTACTAAAGCAATGCGACACCGAAGTCAAACCCATGTACCAGTCATCAAGATCACCTGTGTGTGAGATCACACAGTCTACAGTATATATTTTTCCTGAGACTGAAACACAGCTGGCTGTGTCAGACCACCAGAGATACTTTTACAAAGACTGAGTTGTTCTTACCTGACACCAATAAATGAGTTGCCATGATGCCTCCTCTTTGTCCCGCGGGAATGTCACTCAGAGTTAAAGTCAGGAATTGTTCACCCACGCTCATATGTCCTTTCACTCCTGTCCCGGTGAAACAACACCCCCTTGCTGTGGAAACTCTTTCTACTGTGACTCACCTGACAATGTGGTTCCCTTCAGTGTACAGCAGTCCCCCACTAGAGGTATTTAAAGCAATATGATCTTTTTCCTCTACTGCTGCAGAACACTGGAGAGGATAATAGGAGGGGTCCTGAGCTCACAGTCGTACTAAAGCTTATAATGATCAAAAATGAAGGTGGGTCGCTTGCATTCTGTCTGCCCATGACTTGAAGCAGTCAAGTCTGGCTACGGCAATCAGATTTTTTTGCTCAGCAAAAATTAACAGACAGCTTGAGCCAACCTAATTGCATGCTGTATGTTCCCTGATATCCTTCAGGCTGGCTCCATGATCAAATACTACAATTAATCCAGAAGAAAATAGGTAAATTTGTAATCTGTCAGGTCAACAAAGTTGAATCAACCCAGCAAAAGTTTTCAAAAGGAGACTGAGATAACACAAGGATGAGTGTAGTAGCACATGGAAAGAACAAACAACAGGAGGTATGAGGAACAGTTCAAATATCTTAAATAAATCCAAACATAGTCTTTTACTAGCTTGCAGTCAAAGTAAGTGCAGGAAAAATAAACCAATGAAAATTAGCAACCAAAACCCATTCATTAGCTGCACCAGATTCACAGCAGCAGTGCATCCTCAAGTTGTTTATGGCATACTTTTCAAAGACGTGAGCCAGTGAAGTATCCTTCAGGAAATGTGCTTTTACAGAAAGAGCACAGAACACAACCTTCAGGTACAAACTGACCTAATAATTTCAGAGAAGAAAGGGACTATGAAGTTGCGATGAAAAGAATCAAGTAGGAGATCGCATGTTATAAACAGGGAAGAGACGAACTGAACTCTTATAATGGCATGGCAGCAAGGAGGAAATGGCATGTTTTAGAGCATGATGCTGCTTGTGTCAATGCTTGGGACTCTCAGTCTTGGAATATCTGCCTCTTCTTATAAACATCTGTCCTATTTCTCTACTGAAGAAAAGCTGAAAGGACATATTGCAAGGAGTTCCTTGACATTTCAAGGAAAAAAAAAATCCAAAACCCAAAGGAACGACCTTGGCACATACTTCTAAGAAAAACATATATACCTGTCCCCTCTTATACAAAAATGGGTGGTTGTATCCCCAAACACAACAGGCAAAGACTAATCAGAATAAAAATAATTATTGACACAGTTTTTGCTCTAGCATTTTAATTTTATACCACTGAAAACCCATCAACTTTGCCTTCTAATTTACACTGCTACGAGTGAAATCAGAATGAGGACAAAATACAAGAGAGGGGTCAACAAACACTCGACCCTATAAATCTAGAGGGAAAAGATTTTTTTAAAGTATTCAAAGAGAGAAAAAAAAAAACACTTCTAAAATTAGGCACAATGTATACTTTCAAAGACTTTCAGTTGCAAAAACAGAACGAGATTGCTGAGATCAGAAAATTGTTATAGCTTTCCAGCATTTTCAGTATGAGATGAATGCCATCATGACTAATGGGATTTCCCATTAAACATGGCCTAAGGAAAGCAGACATTTCAGAAAACAAATCAGCACTTCATATAAATATATATACACATAAAATTATACTTGCTTTTTTTTTGTATGAAACTGACTACAATATACTCACTTATTAGGAATACAGTGCAAGAAATGCTACTGTACCTATTTATTTGTAACTGAAACTTTTTGCTTACTACATACCTAATACAACAATGAAAGTGCTATCACAGCATGAGGTAAAAAAGCAACATTCAAAGAGTGTAAACTTACGGAAAAGAAAAATAAAGCAGAGTATTAAAAAAAGGCAAAGAAAATATCCTGTAACTGCACTTAGAAGTGGTGGCTAATTTCTGTCATTCCAGCTTCGCCCTTCCTATCACGATTACAGTCCTAGAGTCATCTATCAATCACATCCACTCAGTTTTGGTTTCCTCACAGAGGAAGGTGGATGTATTTCTTCTCTGAACTGCTCCACTGAGCTAATGTGGCATGAACCCCAGCTTACCTGAGTCTAAGTGCCATGGGTCGGTAGCAGCCGACATTGGTGGAATGGTGAGTGGAGATGCTCCGCAGTTGGATTCCACCAGCTCTCCTTCGATGTGAACGTGAGAGGACGCGTTGGTAGGTCTCAGAGCTGCTTTGAGTGGAGCAATCTGGTTGAACCGCACTCTCGATAGGCAGCCAGTGAATCCTGGGGTGTTGTATTTATATATATCTTGGTCAATCTTCCCAATTTCTATGGGAAATTAAGGGGGAGAAAAAAAAAAAGATGAATCAAAACAATTCACTGCTTTGGGAAGCACACTGGTCTGAACACTTGATTCCCAGATCTCAGTTCCCAAGTCTCTCTTTCAGGAGACTGAGAATGTGTCAGACCTTGCTACGTTTCTCTACATTTCATTACAGATTAAAGCTGGAAGCCTTCAGGCCTTGGTGTGACTTGGCTTCACTGCTACGCTATCATTAAAACGAAAGGCCTGTATGAAGGAGTCATCAGAGAACAAGAAGAGGTGGTGAAAAAGAAGGTAGAGGGACAGTCATTACCAGGGTTTTTCCTCCCAGCTGAAGCTGCTGCTGTGAGACATGCCTCTTCCTTCACCCTGGCCCGTCACCCTTTGGCCCCTCTCAGTGGGCCGGGACCACTCCTATTTACTTCCATCTGCCTCCTGTCTCCTCACCAGGAGACCAAGTGTCCCTTTGGCCCAAGGTGGAAAGCTGCCCCACTCCAGCCTACTTCCTTCCCCTGGCAGGGGTGAGAGCCTGCAGGAGCCCACCCACCCCTGCCATGGGCTGAGGAGCAGGTGGTGTGCCCCCGCACCACCACAACAGGGCCAACGTCGGCTGAGAGACAAGTGGTTTTCTCACTTCTGGCACATCAGTTAAAATGATTCAGAAATGGTAGCCATAAAATGTGGCACATGCCCTTACCACCCAGGAGCCTGCAGGCTGCTCATGACTGTTTTATTTTATTTCTGCCAGGACCTGTTGTGACAGTCTGAGTCACAACCGAAACCAAACCACTGCTCTCCCTCAGCTGCCTGTGTTTGAGGGGGTATTAACATTTCAAAGCATCACTGTAGCGTCCAATGTAATATCTACATGGCAGTGAGGAGTTTGGCTTCCTTTCTTCTATGGTAGCATGGAGTGAATGAAAAAGAAACATGGCAGCATGATGTTTGTGCTGTACCAGGGAGTATTGCTCTTGAGGCACTGAGATGCTTTTAACTCCCTTTCCCTGGATCAGCAGGGATAGGAGTTAATGTCTAGTCCTTGAAGCCAGTGGAAAAAATCACACTCAGCCGAGCAAGGCAAGATGATATCCCAGTGACAGAGAACACGGTGCAGCCCCAGGCTGTTCAAAGGCAAGCTTTTCAGATAGGAACAATGATGAGGGCTTGAAAAATGGCGTTTCTGGAAAAAAATTACATATATCAATCACAACATAGTGCCATAAAAAAAGAAAGAGGATTCTCCTGAGGGGTGTGAGAAGAAAGCAGGAAAAAGTTTTATTGTAAGAGTTTGGGGAAGAGCTGGGAAGCAAAGCGCATCTGTCTTTGAGTTTTGCTACCAAAAAAATGAAATCAGAGTTATTAGAAAATGCATTACAAAACTTTTGGATGTGTTTGTTTTCAGTTCTAACCAACCCAGGAGCAATTATATGAGGACTGAACTGCTATCAGGGCTCCCTAAAAACTACCATGCTATATATGTCCGTGCTATTCCTCAGAGTACTGAGGGTTTTGCATCAGGGCTATGTAAGAGCACTTTCAAGCAGGCAGGGTATTTCAAGTACACTTTATTTTTTTGGGTTCACATGTTAAACATGAGGTGGGGGAGAACTGGCAGAAACTGGACAAATCTTAAACACAATTAAAACAGCTTACTGGTTTTCATGCAGAACTAAGCTGTATGTTTATCTGTCCTTGTAACCCCATTAGAGTGACAAGCAGACAACATGTAAGTCCTGCCCCCACCAGCATCAGGATACAAAAGGAATATGCATAATCTGAAAATTACTTGCATTAGATCTTTATGTGATCCACTGTACAGTAATAGATTTGTTCTACCCCCACTGCCCCCCACAGTTTCCCTTTTCCTCTTTCTGCTAGTGCTTATCCAGTCTGTGTCAATATTATAGCCACATTTCACAGGCTGTCAGTGAGCAGTGACTGTCACCTGTGACAAAATTGTAACATGCTCAAGACTCAGACAGAGACTAGCTTAAATGCATTAAAATTGCTGTATTAGTCATGTGGGTCTTTCATCCAGCTCTCCTTTAAGACAATGGCTTAACCAAACAGCATCATCTCCTGCAAAAATTTGATAATAAGTAAAAAACCCCACATGTCCACACACACTTTCCATTGTTAGCAGAAAAGCTGTACAAAAGCAAGTGTTCATACAAATGAATGCTACTTGTAGACCATACCACTCAGACAAGGTTCCTATCTGACTACAATATTCACTATATCTTACTTCAATAAAATATTCAGGGTATATTCAGTGAATAGCTGCAATTTTGAGTAATCCTTATAAACTAAGGAAGAATTAGAAGACCACATTTTTCTTTGAACACTGTAACAACTGTCAATAACAGTTTAGTGATTACCTTTTCTTCATATTTTATATATTCTGTGGAATTTTATGCAGCAATGCTAATAGCCTCCCACTCTCAATTCTACATGACAAGAAAATCTGTGAATATGATCGTGCTACGTTAGCAGCTTCAGCACCATTCTTCTCCAACTCTGTGGATAATAAGCAATGGATACTAGATCCTGAAAGAATTAAGGAAAACACACACAAAACCCCAAGATAGCACCTTGCTGAAGTCCTGCATTTTTGTTTAAAACATTCCACAAATGATGGTTGTGGAAGTCACCTCAGGGAAATTTACCACTGGCTCCCATCACATCAGTGCTAAAACAAGACAGATCGACTTCTAAGAGTGTGACCACATTCCTTCCCGTGCACGTCCCACAGGGCTCAGTGCACTGATACTCTCTTGATATTAGGCCATTATACTTTGCCTCCCTGTGTAGCTGAGCTTGCTATAAACCCATCCCTGGAGAGTGTAATGATTACATAATGAAATGTGCCTTTGTTGTCGTGACTAAAATTCAATTTTCTCCCTATAACAAAGGAGGGACAAAAAGTAAAGATGACAATCACATTTAAAATAAAGCGAAGTTTACAATGCAACTACTTTCCCTTGTTCTAATTTTCAGCACATAAGCCAGTGCAAGGTCATATACCATAGTATATAGTATTTGCACTAGTTAATAGCAACATTACTATTATTGCTTTCAGCTCTGATGCAGCGATTTTCTGCTGGCACTCTACCCACAAGCATTTCTGTAATTAAAAACTTCAAAAAATACCACTTATAGGCCTTTTTAAACTTTAACTGGTTTTAACTATTTGCTCTCTTGGCCACAGAACCTGCTGACTTGAGATGAAGACCATGATTACAAGACAGATACCATTCAGGCAAATCCATTCTAGCAAAAATGCACTGCACTATACGAATCCTTAATGTTGAACATTCACACAATAACTATGCAACCACCTACCCTGCTTACTCAAACATTCAAAAAATACATATAACTAATATGCAGCTGTCCTGGTTTTGCTGGGATAGAGTCAATTTTCTTCCTAGTAGCTGGTATAGTGCTGTTTTTTGGATTTAGTATGAGAATAATGATGATAATACACTCATGTTTTAGTTGTTGCTAAGCAGTCATGGCCTTTTCTGCTTCTCATATAATCCCACCAGCAAGTAGGCTGGGAGTGCACAAGAAGCTGGGAGGGGACACAACCAGGACAGCTGACCCCAATTGACCAAAGGGATATTCTATACCATATGATGTCACACTCAGAAATTAAAAGCTGGGGGGAAGCAGAAGGAAGGGGATGGATGTTTGAAGTGATGATGTTTGTCTTCCAAAGTAACCATTACATATGATGTAGCTCAGCTTTCCTGGAGATGGCTGAACATCTGCCTACTGATGGGAAGTAGTGAATGAATCCCTTATTTTGCTTTGCTTGTGTGCATGGCTTTTGCTTTACCTATTAAACTGTCTTTATGTAAACCCATGAGTTTTCTCACTTTTACTCTTCTGTCTCCCGCATCCCACTGAGGGGTTTGAGTGAGCGGCTGAGCGGCGCTTAGTTGCCAGCTGTGGTTAAACCACGACAACAGTATACTAAGTTGCCCCATGTCTTCTGTGTTATCATTCACTGAAGATATACTTAACATTAATTACTTGTTCTTTATGTTTTGTTATTTCTTTAACGGTAAAAAAGATACAGGATTTTAATCCTCAGTTACTGGTGTTGATTTCATCACCGCATAGTGAAAATACTACTATTTCTCTATTGAAAATTATGTGCTACTAGCGTAGAAGCTCTTTTCCACTCAAGTGAAAACATGTATCTATTTTTGAGACTGCTGATGACACAAAGCACCATTAATTAGTACCCAACAAACTGAAATTCAATATTCTATGAATCTAGAAGAAAACAAGCAAAAATAAATTGTATAGAGGAAAAAATTGTGGCTGGACCTGTGCATAAGTAACAGATGTGTAAGCAGCACATAGTGACACTTATCAGTGTAATTAGGTTATCTTTTTTTTAAAGCCTTTTTGGCCTTACCACGCTACCTGGAGATGCAGAGTTGTGGCTCCTGCCTAGGGACCATTATAAGGCAAACAAATAAACAGTACGGTTCAGATTATTACCAAAGTTGATGTAGTTAGTATGCATCTGATGAGCTACTTGTAGAAGCAGACACACTGCCAAATATAGTTTTTATCTAGTCTTTCTCTCCCTTCTCTACTTTCCCTATCTACAAGTAAAAGATCTATGGAGTAGCCAAAAAGGTCATGGTGATTCTAACAGCATAAAAGGTTATCGCACTGCTGCAGAGGTCCAGCTCTGCTTAACTCTGCCATTTATTTTTTATACATTCTTATAGCATCACTTAGAAAAGCTAAAGAAAAATGACAGCATGATCTGGCAGAAAAACAAAATAAGATGCATTTGATCCCACAGTCCTGAGCAGGTTTTTGATAGATGAAACAGAAATGTTTCTACTTATGAAAGGTTCCTCATGTGAGGATCCAAGGATGATTTGTATGTATACAAGGCTCTGCAGCACAAAGCTGTACAATCCAGCACAGCCCTGTGCCGTTCTAGTATAGTTGTATCACATGTGGACAGCCAGCCTTGGACGGTGCTAAACACTGACCTTGGAAAGAGGAAGAAGAGAGAGTTAGCTGTGAGTGAAGAGGTAAACACCCTGTCGAGGGTTAAGATTGCGGGGTGACAATAAAACCCTGGCAGATGTATTGTTAACCCCCTCTTCCCCCGCCCCCCCACTTCCCCCTCCCTCTTCCCCCTTTCCACTAAGGAGAGGCGATTGGGAGGAAAAGAAGGGCAGAGTGAAGAGAGTTGGAAAAAATTAAAGATGTTTTACTAATACTACTAATAGGAATAGAGAAAATAATACAAAATATACAAAACCAATCTTGAAAGTCTCAGCAACTGCAGAGCCGGCAACCAAAGTCCTGGATTGGACTCTGCAGCCAATCGGAGCTGGATTCAGTCTCTCACTAGGCCTCAGTTTGCAGGGACGACTAGCAAGGTCCTCTCCTAATGTCGGCCATAAGCAGAAGGGAAAAAGCAAAGGCAAAAATGGACGAGATCCTCGTGATCTCCCACTTTATATGAAGTATTCACGTGAATGGAATGTTATACACAGTTGGTCAGTTTCTTGCTCACTTGTTTCTCGTCGCCCCTCTCGCGAGATGTCCATCTGTGCTTATCAATAAGTTTGCATTCCATTGCTAGGTTTACCAAAACATGTGTCTGGTGCTCCAGGAAAATGCAGTTAATACGAAGGCTTTAGCTGACAGGCAAAAATTCACTAAAAGAGAAACTTGTTTTTAACAAAACCAGGACACACCCCCACTGCTAATCTTTGTAAACCTATAAAAACTGTTTTTCTTAATAATATGTGCTGAATACATTTTCTATTCTAACTGATCTGTACATTTTTTCTTTATAGGACTCTGAAACGCGGATCAATACAAAAAGTTATAAAAAATCCTGAACCTTACGTGGTGTTCAACACATAAAGAAAGGATCAAGGCATCCATTTATTGTGAATTATGATCCATTAGGAAGGAAATGTAATAGATCTTGAAGTACTGTTTGTGGGTGAGCACAACAATGTATGTAATAAACATCCTGCTACGAATTCCCTTGGAGTTTTCCAGTGATGCCCTTCAAAGTAGAAATAAGCCACAGCTATGAATACTTACAGCAAAGCAAGGCTCTCACCAAATGTTATAGCCATCTAGTTCTTTCTTTGACAGTGGGAAAGCTCTGACCGAAGCAGCACATAGCAGGGCAGAGAGAAGAAAAGCACTATATAGTAGAGGGATTTTGGTTGTGACAGAAGATGCCTTTTAAACAAAGAAAAGTCTCAGCAGCACAACCAAAGCCCTTTCAGTTCAATTTACTCAACAGAAGACAACATTTGAGTTTTGCTTTAAAAATGATGAAAAACTCAGCTGTTTGGATTTAGGACAACGACCTCTTTACATGTGCCCATGTATGCCCAGAAATATAACAGCTTAATGATTTTGGAAAGAGAGCAGCCATATCTCTAGCGGGAAAAGTCCAGGTTTGCCACAGGGCAGTATTCATGGCTGAACAACCAGGACGCTCTTTCATTTAAATTAAGCATCCACTCAGCAGACAGATAGAAGGTAATCTGTTATAAATCTCTATAACCCCTCAGCTAGCTGTACTAAACTGAACTTAAATTATCTCGATATAATGTTATAATAGACTGCACAGGTGAATTCATGGATTCAATTAAATGAACCACTAATTGCTTTCAGGTCAACCTTAGCAATATATTTTCCCTGCAAAATAAAGCACCATGTGCTCTCTTGTCCCCTGTACTCAGAAAGATTTCTTCTTACATTACCCTCTGCTTGAAGATCAGCCCAGTCGGCATCTTAAGCATCTCTGTGCTACAGCATCAGGCTCCACATAATAGAAAGCAGTTTAAACTCCGCCTGAAAGGAAACTATTGATTTCAAAAAGTCACAGGCCACTGAGATTACTAAAGCACTTTCTCTTATTTGCAGTATTTGATGCCCAGCCGCAGTGGTCCAATGCAATATCAAACCCTGGCACATTCCAACATATAAGGACTGGTGTGGTGTTTCAATAAAAAAAAAGATGCTTGAATCACATGCAGTACATAGTCACAGGGAGAACCTATCTGGGGTGACATAAACCTGCTAGAGTGAAGCCAAGGAGCTAAGAGGGCTAAGACATCCATGTCAGGAGCAACTACTATACACTCAAAAAGGGGGATAATACTAGACAAAGGGAAAATTATGTTCTGATACATCAGCTGGTTCTTGAAACAAATGTTCTCCAGTATGAAGCTTAAGCATCTGTTTGCTTATTGGCTGTTTATACGTTCTCTGTCCTAAATCAGCAATTTCTATTAAAAGACATACTAATACAACTTAACCATGTAGATACCACATCAGAGACACTCAACATCCACAGTATGAGACAAAGAAGCTAAACGCTCAGAATGATGTTTAATGGAGCTGTAGTTGATGTAAAACTGCGAGGCACATATGGACTCCAAACTGAGGTACTGTAAAGACTTGCCATGGCCTTCAAACTTCCTTCACTTTTAATTTCAGCCTCTAAATTAAAATTTAGTAAGTGGTACAAACTGAACATAAAAACAACAGGAACTTTATTTTGTCCATTACTCAAAACTGAGCTAGTGCATTTAGCTCTCAGGACACTTGTGCCAGCAGGAGAAGATGCTCAGTCACAGAGAACTTGTTACAGGGGTGCTGGGGGTAGTGAAGGGGTGTGTGATCCCTCAGAACGGGGACCTGAGCTTCACAGGACCCAAGTGCAAATGACTATAAACTCCTCTTTATGCAAAAACTGAAATCCCACATAGCAGACACGCTTTTTTTAATCTACTGGTCTGCAAGGGCCAGGCAGTATGTGGGTGCCTCCCCACATGTTCCTTTCCTGTCATGCTAATACGCTTGTGCTGCCCAGGGGCCTGTGTGGACAGAGTAAATATGGTGAGAAGCAGCAGGGTGGTCTCCAGCCCCCATGGAGCTGGGACAGCCATTCTGTCACTTCTTATTTGGGCATGTGTCGTGAGACACTTGCCATCCCCTCTGCCCTGGACTCCTGATCAGATCCCAAAGTCAGATGCCTTCATACCTGCCTATACCCAATTGCTCTCCAGACCCTTCAGGTACTGCCCATAGTGTGGCCTTATCATTTGACGTGGTCTTTCCACAGCTATTTTAACTTTTTCTTTGCAACTTTATGTTACCTATTGTAGCTTTTCTGATTTTCTTTTATAAGAAATTATAGCTTGTATGGAGTAATTTTGTTTAGACAATTTAAGTCTAGACTGACAAACTCACTGACCACACACTGACATATGGAGAAGATGCTGTTTGCAGCTTATGAAACACTGCGACAGAAACCAAAGGAAATAACATTAACCCAGCAATGTCAAGTGATAGCATTGCATGACAAGCACATGATACTTTCATGTGCTGTCTGACACTTAAGAAATGGCCTTATCCACCGTGCAAACAAGAGAAAAATTACTCAGGAAGACTGTAACAGCTGATTGCATTTTTCAGTTGCAGCAGCAGCTTTATCAGCATTGCCCAAAGGCCATTTCTTTATGAATCGCTCCTGATACCTTTTGCACAAGCTGGAAATGACTGAACCATGTGAAAAATACACAGAATTAGAGAACCTGAGCCACCCTGGAAGCTGTGCCACAGCTCTGGAGCGCTTCCAAAGCCCAGGCCCTGGTAGAGGAGTTAGAACTTTCGGGTCATGCTCTATGGGAGATAGTAAATCGACGATGTGAAATGTATTCCTGTCAGGATCCCATTATTGCAGAAATAATAAAGACCAGTGCTGAACTGCAGCTCCTCAGTAAAAAAAAAGGACTGTGAAGAACGCTAAAAACCAGAGATGTTATTTGACAGCAGCCTGGTTTCACATTGCTACATATGAAGATGGTTTGAGAACAAGTTGGGCTTTTTTCTCCTCTACTGATGGTATAGTTACCGAATGTTGCAAGATATCACATCGGATGTATGATTTCCTGGAATTTTCCATTTAAAAATTTCATGTGTACCAGCAAGTTATTATTCAGTAATTCCCATTGCCTTCTAACAAAAAGGGAATTAACCGATGCTGCCAGGTTCTTAGTAATTGCATTGTAAAAAGACAAGACTAAAGCCAACAGTAAAAGTGAACAGCACTCTTTCACAGAAACAGGTGTGTTCTTCTCATTTTGTTACTGACTTGCTGTATAACCTTAAGTGAGTCACTTCAGATATTCATATCAAACTCTCCCCCTCCCTCTTAGTAGGACATAGAGAATTCCCCCTGCCCTCTAGCTGGGATGTGTCTCGCTTGAGATGTTTTGAGATATAAGTAAAAACCACATGGGCATTCCTTTTAAATAGGATAATAAAATATTTTTTCTAAACATGCCACAAATTTCTCCTAACTTTGGAAAGGTCACTAATGGAGGCACAGTTCATACTGGTGTATTTCCATTGATTAAAAATAAAGCTTACCCAAGCATAATGGAATAATGCAAAAATCAGGGCAAAAGCAAAGAAACACCAAGTTTTTAGAGACCCTTTTGATACCAAGGAATGATACCTAACACACAGACATCAACTGGAACTCTTGATTTTCATATAAGTCTTCAAATGCTCCCACTAAAGGATAGCCCCCTGGGAAATGTTCAGCTGGGGGAAGAACCTCAATGGGAGCGAACAGTCAGCTTTGTGCCAGTGGGACCCATGGGTCTCGGGGAAGAGAGACCTCCCCGTGCATTACCCTTTATAACCAACTATGAGTGGTAATACAATCATTTCACAAATTGGTGCAGTATTTTATTTCTCCTCTGGATGAATAATCATTCTCCCTGGGTACCAGAGGCAAAAAGCTCGGCCTGTTGTTTAAAGCAGGAATCCCAAATTTAAGGAGACCTAAAAGAAAGGAGACCCACCTAGATGGTAGCCTGAGCTGACAGAACGAGGCACTAACATTTGGTCAGGTCATACAGTATGCCTTGACTGCAAACCCTCCTGAGTGCTAATGGAAATCTTCTGACTGACAAGCAAAGTGCTCAGTACCCACTGACACCAGCCAGGCTAGAGAGATCAGCAGTTCTCAAGGCAAAACCACATAAGAAGTATCTCATAATTAGCTTCAAGAGCAATGATTTTTTTTCTACCCTGTCCTCTATCCTCTTCACAGGATGCAAGAGCCATGTATGGCTGGAGGGCAGCAGAAAATGAGCCACCACTAGGTGTCTCATCCACAACGAAGAATTAAATGGTTCATCTACTTTTTGTCTGCAGGTGAGCTCTAAACAGTGAGAGAAAGCATTGTGATAGGGGAGGAGATGAAATTATATAGCTGATTCAAAACAAACAAACAAAAAAACCACAAATATAAATGGCTAACAAAAAATAATTGTTTTATCACCATAGATATCACTGTTAAAAAATAAAAGTTATCACATAGAAAACATCCTCAGAATTGGCTGGGACGCTGGACTTCAGCAGGATTTATAAGCCCATTTTAATTTATGCTCATGATAAATTATTTTCACAGCATCTTTCATAACCTTTAGAGGAGAATGTAAAACAAATACATAGAGGTAGCATTACTACGCAAAAGAAATATGCAGTTTCGTTCATATAGTTTGCCTTAATGCGCTTTTATGTCTGTGCAGGCTTGCTGCAACATAACTCAGCAAATGCTTTTCAGGACAGAAAATAAATAAATAATCAAATAAGACTCTTACAACCTGTAGTCAAACATAATGTGTCTTGGCCAAACTCCAATGCATTTATTTATATTGTGCTTTTGTTAAAACTATAATAAAATACTACAATTTCAGTCTGATTATTATTTTGTGGTTTAGTGGGTACCATTCTATGACTATTTGCAAATGTCCTCATACTATGCTTTGCATTCTATATTACCAGCCTCAAGTACCTTAATAAAACTGCAGCTGCATCAAAGAGTGGGTAGGCTGAAATTCCCTCTCTTGCCTCCCTCTTCCCTTGCTTATATTACTGGCACACTTAGAGATGGTGAAAAAGCTAGAATAACCATTTGAAGAAGATTTATGGTATGAAACTAAAACTGGAAAATGATTTTTCAGTAAGATATTATTTTTATTTATATACCAGGTATGCCCAATAGTAACCTTCTGTATTCTTAATGGTTTTTTTAAAATGAAAAAGGTAAGGATCTGCTATCTGTTTGTTAAACCACTTTCAGGGGTGTTAGTATCACAAAGATAAAACTTCATCACTCCCACATAATTTTTATTTACTTAATTTAAAAGAAATCCATGGCTATTGCACCTACAATGTCAGATTTCAATACAATGTCATATATAAATAAAAGTTTTTTTGGGAACTGACATTTTGCAGAAGACATTCAGACTATCACACTGCAAATAAGCAATGACTTTTCTAAGTAGTGACAGTTTTAATTCAGTTATCAAAAGCCTGGAAATAGCAAGCAAACAAAAAGCAGAATGCCAGCAAGGATGAGAATGCTGTAACTTAGTAGGTCATTTTTTTCTAACATTTTCATTGTTTGCTTTACTTCTTCACTTGAAATTTATTTTTTCTCAGATCAGAACATATACTTTGTGTAGAAACAATATCAACCGATGTGTAGTCCTGAAAAACACCATTCATTTTAACAACTGGAAAAATACTGTAGAACAGTGCAGGGAAAAAGAATTTCATTTCTCAGAACCAATTTCTTTTATGCTTTTTTTTCCCCCATATTGAATGCTTTACAATTTGAAGCTGAGCAATTTATACTTGAACAGTCTCTATCACGTCTCAAAATCAATGATGAGGTTGATACAAGAAATGCTAAAGGCTTTTCCTTCTTTTCTTTGTTATATGTACGCATATGTGAAATACTCTTTTGTATTTCTTCTGCAGGAACAGGCTTGCTTGCAAGAAATTTACTTCTGAAAACTACTGCTATTCAAAGCACAATATCAAATTATCATAAAAATTTAACAGCTGCATTAGATAGATCAATGAATTACCTAGATAATTGTTTTCTCTTCAAAAAAATAGGTGACTGATAGTAGATGATTCACAAATAGTATAACAGCATGGAGCGTGTAAAATGATCCTCTCCTAGAATACCTTTTCAGCTTCCCAAAAGCATGGGCTTTAAACCTTTCTGAGATGAAGCTGCATCTTGCTTTTTATTTTTAGCTATCAGCAGAACTATCTCCAGTGTCAAACCATTTCAGAAAGCACTAATGGTTCTGGCCTCCACAGCATCCCACACCAGTGAGTTCCAGCGCTGAGCTCTGACACTAACCACCTTCCTGCCACTCACTTTAAGGCTGCATGCAGCCTGGCAAGGTGACTGAGTGCCTCAGCCTCCTGTGCTGTGGAAAGCACTGCACGCCTCCACTATTACAGGACTGCGCTGTGTCAAAATTCGGATGCTCATTTTCGCAGTTTCATGATTTGCTCATCCACAGTAGGCAACGATAATAGACATTTTGACAAAAAAGACACAGAGCTGGGTGTGTGAAGGGATGATGGATGAAAAGGACAAGACAATGTAAAAGGACTAACTTGGTGACTACCTGTACATCTCATTAGGTGATGTAAGACAAACACTTCTAGCTGGCCTAAATCAAACTGTGCGCTACCACCATGCTTTATCATTATTATTATCACATCCAAGCATGGAAAAATATTCCAGAATAGCGTCTTGAGGACACAATGATATGTGCACCATAATGGCTTTGTTAACAAGCTGCACCAAATGCTCCTACTCAAATACTGAAACAGAGCTTTGGGTATTCTAACCTCAAACCTGAAAGATTTCTTCAGAGGGACAGGGGAACCTTTGATCAAGCTACAATGAAAATCAATACAAAAAATATTAGAATTATAGTGTCTCCTTATGCTTGTTCTAGCATAGAGATACATTAAAACAGTACATTAAGTTAGTTCAAGATGCTACACTGACAAGAAGCACTGCCATTTGTATTCTCCTTAAATCTTGTACTAGATTAAACACTCACATCAGCTGGGAATATGTCCAACAGGACAGCTTATTAACTTGCTTCCTTTACAAGTAGTTTGTATCAAAATAAACAAAAACTTACAGGTGGGTCACAGGATCAGCATCAGATGGTCTTAATCAGATTGCCCTTCCTCGTCCCTCTCTCCTCACCCCCAGCCTCCTGATTAAAATGAGCCCCACGCAGAAATAAAGCATATAAATCAAGACCAGGAAACCACAGACACCAGACGGGCATCCTGGGTGCCTCGAAACATGCATCGCAGCTTTGTTTCTGGCACAAGACGTGTGGTCATTTATCTCCTCTCGCCTGCAGGCGCCGGGCAGAGCTGCTTCCCCCGCCTCGAACACGCCGGCAGGGGCAGGCGGGCTCCGGCGACTCGGCAAACGCTGCGGAGACCGCGGTCCGCCCACCCACCCCCCAGGCTGAGAACTGGCGCCAGCTCATCACACCAATGTCCCAAGCCCCGCGGCGGGTGCCCCGCCAGGAGCAGCCCCGCGGGCTGCCGTGCCCCCTCGCCTTGCAGGGCAAGCCCCCCCGCCCCCTTCCCCGCATCCAGGCTACCTGCCGTGTTCCTGGCCCTGCCCGCCGGGCCCTGGGGGCGGCCTGGCCGAGAGCGGCGGCAGTGGGAGCAGCGGCGCCCCGCACGGCGAGGCTGCTGGGGGGAGCGGGCGGGAAACGCGGAGCGGAGCGGAGCCTCCCCCGACCTGCCTGCTGCGGCCTGGAGGCGGAAAAACACGGACTGGATTCAGCGTGAGAGTGGGCGGCGAGCGGGGGAGCCGATGGCGGCGGCTGGTTCCCAGCTTGCCGGGGTGTGCCGTGGCCCCGAGTGCGGCTGGATCCTCATCCCGCGGTCACCGGAGAGAAGGGGAAAGGTGCGGGTCCGGCTCGGCCGCCTTTCTTTCACCAGCGTCGTGGGTTTTGTTTGTAGGTTTATTTTGTTTGTTGTTGTGTTTTTTTTTTGTTTGTTTCTTTGTTTGTTTGTTTAGTTTTGGTTTTGTTGGTTTGGGGGTTTTGTGTCGCTAAAGGGGCATTAGGGGCATTAATCGTCTTTGTAGAAGATGCTGCTCAGCATCAAGAGCTGGTACTGTTAAGCAGCCATTCTCAGCGAAAAGGTAGCTAGGTTGCTTACCATTAATGTTAAGACCTCATTAATGTTTATAAATATATGGAGGGTGAGTGTCCTGAGGATGGAGCCAGGCTCTTCTCGGTGCCAACCAATGATAAGACAAGGGGTAATGAGTGCAAACTGGAACACAAGAGGTTCCACTTAAATATGAGAAGAAACTTCTTCACAGTGAGGGTGACAGAACACTGGAACAAGGTGCCCAGGGAGGTTGTGGAGACATTCCTGTGTGACCTCATCTGGGTGTTCCTGCTCCCGTGGGTGGATTGGACTAGATGACCTTTCGAGGTCCCTTCCAATCCCTAACATTTTGTGATTCTGTGAAGGTTATTCTGGCATTTAATGGGTTTTGAGAGGTACTGTTCTAATATTTTGGCTTTTAATTTACTCACATACAAGGGTGAGGAAAGCCAAATAAGAGCCTGCATGGAATGGTTTTAAAAAGTTGAAATTACTGAGCTGACTTCACTTGCTCACTTTTAAGATGAAAGAATAGAGACTTAGCAGCCTGTCTGCAGGGCTCTGGAAAAAGCAGGGGTTAAAACAGCCAATTACAAACACAATAATCACTTACTAGCAGAGAGATCTGGAGACCACCTCTTCCTTCTCTCCCCTCCTCAGACTGACAAGTGTCTCTTTGCTTTTTCCTTCTCCCCTAGTTGCACTACCATTTTCCTCCTCATCCCTGCACCATCACCCAAGCTGCCAAATGGAGAGAGGGTCCCTCATGCTGGAGAGGACAGGAGGAAGACAGAAGGAGCAGATCAGAATTGGGGATTGACATAAACCCTGAAGAGTCAATAATAATGTAGGCTACAGCTCAGGAGGGATGGCTGGGCTTGGCCATTGCTATCTGCTGCCCATCTCGCTGCTACCAGCACTTTGTGGCGGTACCAGCATGGATGTAGATGCTACATGGCTTTGGGAGAAGAAGGCTACCAGTACTGACCCTCAGGACAACTCATCTCTGGAGGTGGTTGACAGAGATAGGAAGCCAAATAGGCCCCTTGTATTCCAGGAGGAAATAGTTGGTGATTTACTGAGCCATCTGGATCCTCACAAGTCTATGGGACCAGATGGGATCCATCCTAGGGTGATGAGGGAGCTAGCAGAAGAACTTGCCAAGCCGCTCTCCATCACCTTCCAACAGTCCTGGCTCACTGGGGAGGTCCCATATGATTGGAAATTGGCGAATGTTACCCCAGTCCACAAAAAGGGCTGCAAAGCTGACCCTGGCAACTACAGGCCTGTCAGCCTGACCTTGGTGCCTGGCAGGGTTATGGAGCAGATCATCCTGAATGGAATCACACAGCACCTCCAGGATGGACAAGGGATCAGACCCAGCCAGCATGGGTTTAGGAGGGACAGGTCCTGTCTGACCAACCTGATCTCCTTTTATGATCAGGTGACTCACCTGGTGGATGAGGGGAAAGCCGTGGATGTGGTCTATCTGGACTTCGGCAAGGCCTTTGACACTGTCTCCCATAATATACTCCTGCAAAAGCTGGTAGCCCATGGCTTGGACGAGTGTACTCTACGCTGGGTTAAGAACTGGCTGGAGGGCCGGGCCCAGAGAGTGCTGGTGAATGGGGCTGCATCTAGCTGGCGGCCAGTCACTAGTGGTGTTCCCCAGGGGTCAGTGTTGGGTCCAGTCCTGTTTAACACCTTTATTGACGATTTAGATGAGGGGATTGAGACCATCATCAGCAAATTTGCTGATGACACCAAGTTGGGAGGGAATGTCGACCTGCTGGAAGGCAGGAGGGCTCTGCAGAGGGATCTGGATAGACTGGAAAAATGGGCTGATTCCAGTGGGATGAAGTTCAATAAGGCCAAGTGCCAGGTGCTGCACTTTGGTCACAACAACCCCCTGCAGCGCTACAGGCTGGGCGCAGAGTGGCTGGAGAGCAGTCAGACAGAAAGGGACCTGGGGGTACTAATTGACAGGAAGCTCAACATGAGCCATCAGTGTGGCCAGGTGGCCAAGAAGGCCAACGGTATCCTGTCCTGTATCAAAAATAGCGTGGTCTGCAGGACAAGGGAAGTGATCCCTCCCCTGTACTCTGCATTGGTGAGGCCACACCTGGAGTATTGTGTTCAGTTCTGGGCCCCTCAGTTCAGGAAAGACATTGAAGTGCTGGAGCGGGTCCAGAGAAGAGCAACACAACTGGTGAAGGGACTTGAACATAAGACCTATGAGGAGAGGCTGAGGAAGCTGGGGTTGTTTAGTCTAGAGAAGAGGAGGCTTAGAGGTGACCTCATCACTCTCTGTAACTACCTGAAGGGAAGTTATAGCCAGGTGGGGATTGGTCTCTTCTCCCAGGCAGTTAGCAACAGGACAAGGGGGCATGGGCTTAAACTCTGCCAGGGGAAATTTAGGCTGGATATTAGAAAGAAATTCTTTACAGAGAGAGTGGTCAGGCATTGGAATGGCCTGCCCAGGGAGGTGGTGGACTCGCCGTCCCTGGAGGTTTTTAAACTGAGATTGGACATGGCACTTAGTGCCATGATCTAGTAAACGGACTAGAGTTGGACCAAGGGTTGGACTCGATGATGTCTGAGGTCTTTTCCAATCCAGTCGATTCTGTGATTCTGTGAGACCAAGAATATCACTGCAGGCAACAAAATGCGCTGGCCAGGGGACAAACTATTATACAGGCGAGTAGTGGGAAGTGAGCAAGTAAAGCAAAAAATTAAATAGTAATTTACTAGAAGTGTGCCATAATGGGGATAATTGATCTAGGAGGAACCAGGATGGACGAAATGTGGCACCAGAGTCTCCCATCATAAGACCTAAATGCTGTCACTCCAGAATCAAACCAGAGATCATGGTACTCATCAGCAGGAGCTCATCTAAGATCTCTATTCAGCTAGCGTGGTATTGCATTTAGCCACATCAATTCAACTGATGCTTTCACTGTCCTGTCCCTGTCCTGGAGGTTTCTGTGTTGCCCAGAATGGCAAAACTTTCACAAGGTCACTGCTGAATCATTCAGCTCTTACTGCTAGAGAAACAGCCATGGTTACCAACTCTGCAACACCTTAGACACAATATTTTTTAGGTATATTCCAGAGGAAAAAAAGGTAATTTCTCCTCTGCATGTTTTCAGAGAAACAGTACTGGATTCCTCACAGTATGGCCTACATATTCTTAAGGGTTTATTTGTTCTATATTTTTTCTTTTTTGTGTTAAAAGTAGTCTACTCAGTAGAAACACAGTTTGAAGTGTGATTTGGTGGTTTTTTTTCTTTGGTACTACAACTGTTTGCACTTTCGTTAAAGTTCCCTCTTTAATTTGATCTGATTCACTTCCCTCTTATTTGGGATGCATCAGTCTTCACTCTTGGAAGAGTGTTTGCCATAGCGTTTCATTAACACCACTGCATGCAGCAGCAGGTACTTTCCTCACTAAATCATCATAAAATGACCATATTTTTAAAATTCTGTGATGCTCACCTCTTGACTAGAAACTCAGCATGGCTTACCCTTTCTGACAGAAAATAGCAGCAGCAGTAAATACTTGACCGAAGGGCTTTTTCCTATTTGGATTTATTAAATGGGAACATAAAATGGAGGACTTCATTGAACAAAACTGATGTTGACAGTTTTGTTATCTATGTATCTCTGAGGAGGCTGCAATCTGAGACCTGTAAACCAACTGCCCTCATAATTTTACTGAAGTCTATTATCTTTGGTTGTTCTGAAACAGGTCAGCTTTGATGTAATAAAATTGGGTCCTGTTCTGCACAGGCACACTATGTCCTCATCTGTTTGAATATTTGACATTGAAAACTCATAGAGAGCGTCCTTGGTCTGCACAAGTTAATGCATGAACTTATTCATTTTTATAATGAAAAAATAACTAGTAAATAAAGAATCTCTAATTGATGAATGGTTGTTTGTAATAATTCTAGCAGAGAAAATACACAATTTGTGCAAGCAGCAGTTCAACCACACACAGTGAAGGCAGAGTTTAAGAGAGAGCTGAAAGGTGTCTCAGCATGGCAATCTGCAGTTTAGAGATACTCAACTGGTCCAAGTACTGGAAACTGTTTAGCTGCAGATGAAAAGAACTCTGTGCAGCATATTTATTCCACCTCTTAGAAGTATAAAATAACAATTTAGTAGAAAAGGACCCTACCAGAATCAATTTTTAATTGCCTGTATTCATAAGCTCTGAATCTGAGATGAAAACAAAGGGAATGGAAATTTCTTACTTATAATTACATTATTGAGAGACAACTTGCTTGATAGGAATGTTAATTTCTGGGTACAGAATGCTGAAGATGGCTTGGGACAGACAGAAGGGAAGAAGCACATTGCTCGTGGTTTTGTGTTGGTGAGTACCTCAAACCGCCATGATCCTAAATGGAGGTGTCCTAAAATGTATGCTAATAAAGTCAATGAAAAGGGGATGATAGGGATGGCTGCTGAGTGTGGAAAAAATCTCATTCTCGTTTCCTGGAGACATCAATTTGAGCTGATTGTGCTGGGATCCCATGTAGCCAGTAGTAAAGCATCATTAGATTTCGGGGAAAAAAAAAAATCCCCTAAAAATTTTACTGACTGTGACATAAGGTAATTAGTTTGGACTTTTATTATGATGGATAAAGATGACTTAATCACTGGACTAGAAGATGGTGGTTGCCTAGGGACCAACAATGATAACCTGATTATGTTTAATATGTGATGTATGTGCTTTAAAAAGCCTAACTGGCCAAAGCCAAGGCAAATAATGAAGGGCAGTGAGAAGGAGGAGAGGCAGGAAGAAATCTGTGGATGGAAGCGGATGTTCAAGAATAGCTTGTATCTCAAAGAGCAAGGTTCCACACTTTTAAAACTTTATGCTTGTATCATGAAACAAGAAGAAAAAAAAAACCCAAATAAAATCTAAATCATACATGCTTATGTGGATCTATACATTACCTACACATCCTGGGTGTAAATAGAAGAGATTACTGTCCCTACAGCATTTGATAGACCTTTAAGCACTGGAGAAGTTACAGAAAAACAGAAGAATCTCTAGGTCCTTAAAAAAAAAGAATTTTTTTAAAAAATATGATGTTAAAAAATGAGATGATTAACTATTGGATAATTAGCCTGATATCACTTTTCATAAAAGCAGTGGAAGAAATGTAGAATTCTAAAAGTAGCAAATAAATTTAAAAATTTGTAAGTAAATACATGACATTTCCAAATAAATGAAATCTTCAAATAAATGAATAAATAAAAATGTTTTATTAAAATAAATTTCAATTTTCAGACTTCAAGTTCGGTCAAGCTAGATAACTATAGATGGAGTACATTTTAGAAAGGTGTGTGTGCCTTTGTAGCATGTTGGATTAATGAAATTAGAATCCACAATATCAATAAAGCACATGCTCAGCAAAAGCAAATAATGGATCATAAGCTTAAAAGCTTAGAAGCTACCTAGGCAGGTACAATGAGCTAAAAAGCTCTTTAACTGAGCCAAGAAAGGCACAGGAAGAGTCAGTGTCTGTCAGCAAAAGCTAAACACATTATGAAAATAAACTGCAATTTTAAAGGTGTAGTAGACTAACTGTTGAAAGAAGCTACCCAAGGAGGGGATGACTTCAAACATGGAATGGATGCCCTTTCTGGAAGACGTGTTTTACACAGGGAAGTTTTTGGAACCAACAGAGAGCTTTCACATGCTGAAAAGTCAGAGCTTTCATTTAGCTCCCATATCTGCTCAAGAGGCCTGAGAGGCTGAAGAACATGGGCTATAATTGCAATTATTTCTTAATTAAGTATTTTTCTTTTTGTCATTATATTGGGACTATTCTCTTAAATCAACTGTAGTTTATCACAGTGAAGTTGCACTTTGAAATGGTGATTAGATACTAACTGCATGCGCTATAGTAGTCATTCTCTGCCATTGTTCAGGCTGATGGACAGTCCTGCATATCACCATTCTGTGATCTGAAAGACCCTGTGAATAATAACTACAGAAAGATATGGACAGACATGCAATCTACAGAGACAGCATACACCTTACAGTGAAAAAAAGAACAGGATTTGCTCTTTCAGTAAATGACTCCTAAAAATCCAACCTGCAGAGCACAGTTTGTGGGAGGGGAACTTCTGTTTTAATCAGCCCTTTTCTATTTTTTAGGGACTTAAGGGTGATTCTACTGAAGTGAATGAAAAAATATTTCAAAAGGTCCAGGCCCAGGATTACATTGTGTTATTTTATGCTGCTTGGTCCAAAGTGCATGGTTGTGTTAAGTTGTGCTTCAGCACAAGCATTAGAGTTTTGTGATGCTATCTAGGTTCCCCCTCAGTCCCTCTGAAACCTACATTTAAACTGATAGCTGCTCTAATTGAAGGGAGCAGAATTATTTCTGGGACTCACCACAAGTGCTTACTCATTTCGTTAAAAGCTCCTGTCTTTGTTAAATTATGAGCACCCTGTAATCACCTGATGCTGTGTTTCAGTTCCAGAAGCACGCTGAGCTTTTCCATGGAGTATGTGAATGTGAGCAACATGGCCTTGCTTTCATTATTATTTTTGGTACCTCTTGCATGCTACTGGAACATCAATGCCTGTCTCTAGCTAGCTCATGACACCAACCTCTACTGCTCACTTGGAGTTCAAGAAAATGTTTGCAAATTTTCTACTATTCTACGTGTCTTGCAGGAGGTGATATCCAACTACTTAAGAAAACGTGATTGAAACACATCTGCAGAACACTTGAAGTAATACAGCCCCAACTTTCAAAAAAGCTCTGCAACCAACACCCTTTTAGACACAGAGAACCTGAACACAAGCTCAACTGATGCCAAAGGGCAAAGGCCCCATTGGCTTCACTTTTAAAGGTGCAACTCCAGATTGCTCCAGCTGTTTCCATCCCATACAAACACAGGCAGTGCCATCTGTCTACTAGAGCTGGAACTGCTTTGTTTTTCCAGCTGCCAAATAAGCAACTATTTTACAGCAAGACAAGTAACTTGAAATAGTCACCTGTAAATGGGGATAAATATTCACTAAGCAAATTTGTTATTATTTAATAACATAAAAACACTGACTAAAATTCCAAGAGTATTGCCATTACTTTTTGCTGTTATGACTACAGAAAGTGAGAAAAAAAATCTGTTAAAATGGACAACAGAAAAGTTACAGAATGAGCTCAATTAATTTGTGTTGACATAGAAATACCATGGTTGAGACTCAGGCGTAAGCCATTCTCTATTGTGAGAAAGAAAAGACAGAAACATCATCTTTCACTCAACTGAATGAAACCAGACAGTGATGCTTTACTTCGGCTCATTCAGTTAAAACACCAAGTTATAGCATAGGATGTTGAGTTGAAAGTATCATCCAGTCCTTGGCTGAGAAATTAAGAGCAATTGAAGGATATTTAATAGAGTTAAATGCCTTTACCATATTTACTACTGTTCTATCTGAATGCAATAAATCCTTTCCAGTAGTGCAACAAGGCTTATTCAAAGTTTATCACAACCTGAGTGAAGTTCTCTCCAAAAGGCAATCAGGCAGCTGGGGTGTTCTTGTGCTCCTGTGCTTTATTTTCTGACATCTGCAGCCGCATGGACAATTAATCATTTTTAATCAAGGGCCATCTTGTAACGAAGTAACACAATATTTCTTTTTACTATGTGGGGAGACTGTCTTGGGATGAGGAAAAGAGACACAAAGCACGTTGGAAGACTTTCTTTAAGGAAAACATCTTCTTGCATCACATGTGGCATATGCTTCCAGTAATTATTCCATACATTAAAAAAGAAAACTCATCAATCATTTTAAACACTGGTATTGGTTCAGCAGTAAATCCTCTTAGCAAATGCAATCTTAAGACAACTGATGTTAAGAGAGTTGATCTCAAGGAGGCTCCTTTTGGAAGCCATCTGAGAAATGGTTGTGCTGTCACGGAAACTTTGAGCAAATTGTCACTGTGAGGTGGTTTGTTTTGTGTTTGTTTGTTTGTTTTGTTTTGTTGGGTATTTGTTGTTGTTGTTTTTTGTTTTTATTCCCTGCACGTGCTTGATCCAAAAGCAAGAACTGTAGATTGAAGAATAATTTTGTGGATGGAATGTGTGTGAGAATACAGATACACATGGCCAAATGATGTTGCTCTTGGCATACCGAGGACAATTTTGGTAGTAAACTAGGCATACTTGACAGTAGGGAAAAAACTATGAAAAAAAATTCTGACAAATTTCTGACTTACAACATGTAGGAATTCTAAATAATATATAATGGGATGATGATTTAGCAAAAACATTTTAACTGGAGGGTTTCCAGTGCTTTGTTTCAGATCTTCAGAAGAACATCATAAATGAAATACGGAAATGGATTTGGAGGAAGCGTACGTTATCATCTCTTCAAGCATAACCTCAAGCCTAGCTCTAAATTTTATGGATTAAACTAGTTATCAACATGTAAAATACATGTCATACATTCACTTCAGTATGTGTTTCAGTCCCTGAAGGAACTGTAACTTACATTTCATCAAAGAGAGAAAAAGTACCAGTCTCTTTTTCCTGTTTCAAGAGTAAATACCTGGACAAGAAGGTTGGTGTAAGCACTATGACACGGCTTTTTAGTTTGGGAAACCTATCTACAAGTCTCCGTGCTTGGCTCAAATTGCTTTTGGCCTTGATTTTCTGCTTAAAAAATGAGGCGAAAGGCATTTCTCAACTTCTTAGCTGAATTTTGAGGCTAAATAAATTTGGAGGTAGTTTGCCAAGAGGAAAAGGTGTGGAGAAGAGGCACATCACTCTGATGACTGCCGCCACCAGAATGTCTGCACAAAAGGCCCAGAGGCTGTGAGGACATGTCAGCTGGTCTGTTCTCTCTCAAGTAAATGCAAATAGTTAAAGAAAATTGTAGAGAGTTTTTAACATTCTTGCTGACACAGCCGCTCTCCATAAAAGTAGGAGGTTGACTGTTTTGTCCTTCAGGAGCTGGGAGGCCTTTTGCATATATATTTTTACCTTGCAGACCTCAGGGCATTAATTCCACATAGTAATTCCTGCCAAAGTTTGAATTCTTCCTTTCTTTTTAGGGGGAATGCCAGCCTGGTAGTCACTCTGTTGGTGACACCTGTGTTGCACACAGCCTTTGGAGGTCGTCACTCTCAAACAAGTGCCACCCTAGGGCAGCTGCTTGAGCTTTCATGTACTATGGGACCAAAATTATTCTCGGTTACCCAAAACCAGACTTCCACAGGACTTAATTCTTGATTGCAAAGATTGTGAATGGAAAACGTAAGATCAGGTTTTACACATTTTACTTCAATGACACCTTCAGCTAATGCCCTTTCCAATACAGTGGTTATGAGGAGTGAGCTGTGTACTCATGCAGCTCTTCCAGAGTTCACACTTCAATTTAGGAAACCAATATGATTCCCCTGGCTAGTAAAATTTCCTGGCACCACCTAAATGTCAAAAATAATTTGTTGCTTTATAAACAAAGTAAATCAAGTTCAGATTACCATGATTTTATTCCCTGGATTTTAAATTTTATGGCTCATTTCTAGACCAGTAACCTTTACAATGTAGATCCAATTTTCTTTCAAAATATACAAATAGGACACCTCGGTTTGAGCTTTTTGTACACTTATCAGGACTCTAAAAGTGAATTACTGTCATGGCTGAAAGCCAATGTGTTATTTATCATCTGATCAGCTATAACTGAAAATAACGATTATGAATGTAAGCAAATACAACAGATACTTCATGAGAGTTACGACATATTTTACCCAGCTAACAATATTGTCATTTACAGCAAAGACAAATCAAGAAGGAAATTCAAATCTTAATTACTGAGATATGATGATCTGAATGACACTAATTACTCCCTGAAATGAGCTTCTAGAAGTCTGCCGCAAGAATGGAAAGTCAGCTTGTTGTCACCTACTAAGAAGCCATTTGTTCCCTCACTACAGCACCTGCTTCAGTTGCTGTTCTGCAAACCACTGAATTCTAGACAATCAGTCACTGTAATTTTGTCTTCACAAGCACTATGTGTTTCCCTCATATGGGTTATTATTATGTCAGATAACAGATAAAAGGAAAACAGCAGCCGTTATCTGTTATAGGAAACAGACTAATGCAATACTCATTACAAACACAAAATTCCTATTTTTAATTCCCCGATAATAACTTTCAAGGCAAAAATAAACCAGTACACCCCTTTAACACTACATCTTTTTTGCTGTTCTTTGCCTCTGTGCTGTAACAGTGCCTCAGAGGTAAATATCTTGCTTCCTGGCATCTCAAGCACAGTAGCAGAATGCTGAGTCTTGGGGAATTCATCCGTCCTGATGGAAGAACATGCCTAATCATCTATCCAAGGAGTGGAGCCTGTTTGCAAAGGTCAACACTGCTCAAGCAACTTAAACCACAGCTTTGCTGCTCTCTTTAAAAAGGATTTTAATATTTAAAACTGTCCAGAGCCACGACCTGAAAGTACTTCTGCATTCTCTCTTCCTTTAGAAGATCATAGTCACCAAAGTCTATCAGCCATTAGCTAGGTTCACTTCTGAACTCTACTGTTCCTCACTGAATTGTTTGTCTGTTTTTTAAATATCACAATATTGTCTATCTGTTCTTCCCATCCAACATAATTTATTTACTGCCTACATGAATTTAAATTGACTGTAAAAGAATTCAGGTGAGCTTCACAGCAGCGCTATGATCATTAAAACACAGCAAGCTACTTTTAGAATAATAGATCTCCAAAACACGATGCAATTTGTTTTCAGTTTGTCAAAATTGCTACCATCACAACTTGACAGCCAGGAACAAAACAAGTACAATCCTTTCAGGCACAGGCTACTCTGAAACATCAGTGTTGTCAAGGATTTCCATTACTTCCCTTGAACTGAACCTTGAAAATGACTCTAAAGGCTTCAGTTAAATTGTAAAACGGTTTGGCTCAATTGTGAGCCAACATAGTCTGCATTAGGGCCAGGTATTAAAAGGGAAGAAAAAATAAAATGGTAAAATTTAAACTCCTATGGTTTTGATATAAGGTCAACTCAATTTTGACAGCATATAAGCCTGATATTTAGGGACCAAATTTGAAGGGAAACAAAATGCAAGGCCAAAGCAATCCTGACTGAAGCAAGGATTGCTATTTGCAACATATTCAGACGTGTTTAGCTCAGAATCATCATAAGAGCATTTTGCATTGGGGTGAAATTACTAAACATTATCTCAACACGAAGAACAGCATAGAAATAATAAATATTCTTACATAGCCTTGAATAGCTAAATCAAATAATTTTGTTAAATTGTTTCAGAAATCCATGTCCTTATTGCAAACTCCATCAGTCTGGGTCATTGGTCTCTCCAGCATGTTGTTTGCTCCTGTAAACCAAGAATTGTTTCAAACCTGATGTTTCCCCAGGGTACTATGTAAACCAGGTTGTATCTACAAAAAAAGATAAAAAAGCCAGCAGAAGAGTATCTAAAATGTGTATGTATAGCTCATAAAGAGAGAGACATTTGGCAGTATGACATAAGTTTGCTTTATGTCTTTGCTGTCTTGAGTCAGAAAAACTGAACTCCAGGAATCCCTACCTATGCAATATGCCGAAAAGAACAGAAAAGGAATGTTCCTCCTGGTTAGAAGTTTAAAAAATAACTGAGTTCTGCAATATCAAAGAACTCATTAAAAATAACTCTTTAAATATCCTATTTAGGTAAAATTTAAGACACTGACAATGTAGAACATACTGGGAACAGCAGGAGGCTTGCAAAGCTGTGGTGGTGACTCCACAGGCTACTGCAGCCATTGTCTTGTTGCTACTGCAGGTTTTGCAGTGACACAAAGACAGATGGCATGATGCTATTTTAAACAGTTTCCGAAAGTCTGGATCTCAAATCCCAAACTAGCAGACCAGTTTATTTTCCACAACATCATTCCAGCTGACACTTACAAACATGCCGCACAACTGCCTTCAGATCCTGCCAGGACAGTCTGCAGCATGGTCAGTCTCCATCCAACTGAACATATGCTGCCTCTGTAACAAGTTTACCAGGTTGATGTTGTGGATATTTCACCAAACCTTAAAAAGCCCCCAAACCACCTGAGGAAAAGGCTTTGCCTATGCAAAACAAAGTTGTAAAGCCAGGGAGTCTTGGATTAGATTGTTGTACGGGACATGCCCTAGTTATACGGCAGGGAAGTAGAGAAGTGAACCCCAGCAGATGAACTTATAGGGGGCATAAACCTGGGAAACAGTCTCTACTTATATGTGAAATGCTGCTCAGGCTGTGAACCACTGCAAAAGAGGAGTGATGTGATGTCTCAGAGTGTAACACAAGAGCAGCATTTGCCAGGACTCAAAACCAGGCCTTGTGATCAACTATTCTACAGCAATGCATGGTTTTGTGCAAATACAAGAAGCTTTCACTACAGATATTTCACAAAAAAACCCAAAACCCAAACAACAAGACATGAAGCAGATGAAGTGAAGCTATTTCCCAGTAACAGAAGCAATGGGGGAGGCAATAAAATAACAACCCTGGAAATACAAACATTTTTCTAACCACTTCCCGACTGCTCAGATAAAATTCAGAGAACAGAAACGCCTCTTCTTGGTACACCACAGTATGAAGACTGAGCATAATCTAATAATAATTTGGTACTTCTCTTAATTTGGAGTGCCTGAAGTCTCTTGACAATAAATGCCACAACTCTGTGTCACAAAGAGATTTATTTCCTGCTTATTTGAGATTTTATTTTTTTCTTGGATGAATGCCCTTTCAATTTCTAAAACAATGCACGAAGGGTGAAAAGGGATAAAGAATTAATTATGGTGAGATACCAAAGAGAAGAAAATTAGGTAATTAAAATAAGATTTTCTTTCCTAAAGGAATGAATTTATTCTTTCCAATCAAAAGGGTAATATTGAATAAGCTAGCAAAACATCAGATCAAAATCAGAGACCCAACTAGAAAATTAGATATTTAATTAATATATACAGAAATGCATGAACTGTAAAATCTCCAGAATGGAAGAATATTCAGACAATATTTCACTGGAAGGTGAAAAATGGTATTTGAATTGATAAAGAACCTGCAGTCTTTAGTATGCTGAAGCACACACACAGTCTAGGAGGATTCTACAGTCTGCTTGGTATTGTCCATACATTTTTTGTTTAGCTTATATATATATATATATAAATTTATAAAAAATAACCATATAAAAATCAACCTCTAACAGAATTTAAGATTATTGTGTAAAGTTTTAGTCACAACATACATATATGTTAAACTATTAGAGCAGAAAAGCCAAATCTTTGCTGTCCTAAGGTGTTGAATCATTTGCAGTTTGAATAAGACAAGGTCACCAGAGTATTAATATTAGAAAAAAGAACTCCAAGACCTGAGGAATTAGAGAATATGCTCTCTGTGAAATGTGCAGAGGTTTTTGGTAAGTCAGCTTAAGAAGTGTGGATTTTAAGCAGAATTTGATGCTTATCTGGCATAAAGCTCATGGTGTTTTACCACAGGTTGGCCACCATGTCTCAAGAGTTTTCTGTTCAAGTATTTGATGCTGATTGTCTGCTACAGGTCACCATCTATCTATTATGGTTTCCCATTCAGTGTTTTCTCCCCATCCTCCTTATTAACCACTGTTCTTCCATATCATCTTTATTCACATTTCAGTTGTTTCCTTCTTTCTCTTCTTTCTTGTTTTATTCCAAGTATTATCATCAGTTATATCTTTTAATCTATTGTTACATTTACCACTTCCTTTTTTTTTTTTCCCCATTTCTGTTTTATTTTGCTTTTGTCTGATGGAAGTAATGCTAATGATTTCAGATCTTTTCATGTTGCAGTATTCAGGCACTTAGAACAAATGTTTTTCTTTGAGATGTTAAGCATAAAATGGTTGCTTCAGGCCTCTGGGTGATGTGGATTGGTAGCCTGAGGTGAGAAGGAAAAGACAGTTGTTGTCAAGACACTCATTTCACACCTGAAGAGTTCTTCACAGAAATCTGGAAAACTTGCATTATTTGAGAAGCCTCGGGTACTCCAAGAACATACGTGAAATGTGGAAACTTCTGCACTAAGTAATCTTGGTGTTGTTCATCACTATCTCTATGTTGAAATCTACTGAGGTACTGAATCCTCTAAAACACGTAATGCTTCTTCCATCCCTGGATACACACACTATCACTTACTGATTGAAACTGATTTAAATTGAGGAAAGAAAAAAACAATAAAGGTTCTTTTGCCCTAAAAATCTGCACTTCTCTTTCCCCTTATACTCCCCCTGCAAACTGGGAAAAATAAATACTTTAAATATTGCTGGTAGCTCAAATATAACAGTGAGCTTTGCCATGTTCACACATCTGACAGCATTGAAATGCATAGAGAACACATAGTCTGACACATCAACAGATGTACAGTGAGGATGAAATATTCTGAATATATTGAATTTACTGGGTGTAACATTTATCTGTGCATCTGGTAATGTAACCACACGTTTCCAGTTCACGGTCTGTGCAAAGCAGAACTTAACTTCACAGGCACAGTGATGAGTTGTCCAAGATTTCTAAATCACAAGCAACCTGCTTATAATTACTGCTGGGCTGCTGGCTGGATGCAAGTCAGAGGAAGAGCTGGAAAAAAGGAATGGTGATAGGTGACCTTTAAAAGCAGTTTGTCTCAGCAGCTGACAAGCTGATGGTACTCATCTGCAGAATCTCCTTTTGTGGATAGTTACAAAAGGCTGTATTTGAGCATGCTCATCATCAAACATCTGAATACTGGCACAGGAGCTGAATACTGGCACAAGAAATTCCTAATTTTTTTTTTTTTTTTTTTTTTTTAATTATACTCAGGCTTTTTGTGGATGAGTCCATCTGAAAACTAGAAAAAATTCATCCTTGCCTCCAGTTCACTACTAACAGAAGTTTGAATCAGGCAGCAGTCTAGACAATAAAGGTGAAGGCTAGATTGAGATTGCAGGTGTTTAAGCAGGACATCCTTGTCCTTTTGTCTTACAAAATCTATGATAAATTGAAATATTTGCCTTAAAAGGCTGGTTAATGTGTTTTTAAACCAACTAAATAACAAAGCAGGGAGGGTGGTGGTTAGAGCAGGGGACTTTCTGTCAGCTGCTCAAACTCAAAAGGTCACTGTAAGGGTGGCACTGATCACGCAATCCTGTACATCAGATTTCCCTTGCACGCAGAGGGGGAGAGCAACGTGTTGCTAGCTTTAACCGTGATACTGAACTCTTGGGACTGGAAGTCCAAGAAGATGGAAATGTGCCAGTACAAAACCTGACGCCCTCAGTTTGAGATCTGTGAAAACAGCAGAGGCTGAAGTAAAATTTTCACAGGCTCAGCTGGTACAGTTGCTGTGCATTTTCACAGGAGATCTGAGCTTGTTAGCGAGCGGAAGTTAATCCACCATAATTAAGAAGGAGCAGACAGGTGAGGTAAAGATATATTCGCTCATTTCTTTGTCTCATGGTCAGGCAGTAAGAACAAGACAAAGAAACAAGAAAAACTGGTACCTTCCATGGACAGCTGATTAAGTGCGGTTTCCCAAGATGCACATTGCTCCAAGCTGGCACCACAGGAGAAGGACATCCTTGCTTGATCCACAGGTACCTGATGTCAGCCAGCTTTCTAGCTTATCAATGCCATTGCTTTGTCACCACCACTTTGTGTCCCACATCTGTGCTTCACATGGCTTCTTCCACTCCACTCCACTCCACTCCACTCCACTCCACTCCACTCCACTCCACTCCACTCCACTCCACTCCACTCCACTCCACTCCACTCTCAGTCTCTTTGGCTCTTCACCTTTTTCTCCCCATCCAGAGGCACTTACCCAACTTCACAACAAGAACTTGATATTCTGAATGAAGGCAACCCACCTGTTTCATTCTCATGAAAAGGAAATTATCCTAGCAGTTGATAATGATTTCTACTTGCTTTTCAAAACAAAGTAATTTCTAATAATTTCCAGTTGAGCTCTGGAAGAAAGGAGGAAGGACATACAATGTGTTCATGCTAAGAGCCTGGCGACGGCCGATCTGCAGAGCTCTGCCAAGCTTTACAGATCACACCACAGCTTTGGGCACCCAGACTCAGGGCAACTGTGAGCCTGTGAGGCATTGAAACATGGGTAAGTGGATGGACGAGTGGCTAGATCCAGAGCAAGACTCTGAATACAGCAGCAGGAACAGAATGCAGCCTGACCTGAATATAGTTGAGATAAAATCTGCCTGCTGCAAATTTATATGTGAGCTGGAGCCAGAGGGAACCAGGGAGGGTAGTAAAGGGAAGCCAGAGGATGAGGGTGGGAGGAGAAGGGAGTAATGGGCTAGGCAAGAAGCCTAGAGCAAGTGTGTGCATAAGGAAATCTCCCTAAATTACTTTCATTTGGAGAAAGCTAAAGTAATTATAGCATTATAGAAATGTAGCACAATTTTTAGTACTAAGAGGAGTCCTAAACCTGCAGCCCTCGGAGATGTGGAGAAGCTCCAATGGGAACTCGCACACACGTGCACACATGTTTGTACATGTCTCCACAATACTGTGATTTGGTTCATGTTTAATTTGGCTTTTTATCTGATTGGATACATTACTATGACAATTACATAAACAGTAAATTAAAAAAAAAAAACTTAACAGCTATAGGTGAGTCTTAAGGAAGGACTGGAAACAGCCAACTCAGAAGTTACAGAAATGCTTTTGGTGTGTAAGTGCTATACAAACCATTAAAAAGCCACAAAATCAGAGCAGAAAGAGCTGTGCAAGCACCACTGTTGGTAAAGGCGTCACACTGGGAATAGAGGACAGTGCCCGAACCCTGTTATTAACACCTTACTACATAATTCCTGTTGGGGGAAGCAAGAAAGAGGACAGATCCATGTCTGAACACAAAAGCTCGTTGTCTGTCAACCTCATCATGTCCCATTCTCCCTCCGTGTCCCCTCTCTGCTCCCTTCAGAATAAAGTGGAAATGTAATGCAACTCTGCCATTTCCCATTTAGAAAAGGTAGAAAATAGAAGGTGAAAATATTTATTTTTTCTGTCTGAGGATAGGGTGCAGTGTATCACCCTAATTCCAGCAAAAAATTCCTTCATAAGATTAATGCATTCCTCAGCAGAATGGATTTTGCCCACTACAAGCAATACTCAGGTATCAGATGTAGTGCAAGCTTAGCTGTCAGCCAGGCATTCTTTTGTTCCTGGAGGGGACGCTATTACAAAGTCAAGATAACAGCATTAAGCAATTATGATATGCTCTGTGCATTAACAGAAAGAAATTTGTCGGCTCCTGCAAGCTTGCAGGCGCTTGTCAGAGAGATGCTGAATAGGCTTCTTTTTCAAGGTAAAGAAAGCACCTGAGAGTATATGCCAGTGTAAAATGCCATTTGCTTCAAGCAGGGATAAATCTACAACACTTAAAAACATTGCCTTCCCATTCTGACAGAAGAACTCGGCAGGGCCATGTCCCTTGTGAAACAGCCGTGTTGGTTCCTTTGCTGCCTGTGGAGATGCCTGTGAGTGCCTGTGCAGGTTGCTGCGGGACTGCACATCCACGGCAAGCCTGTGTGAGCCACCAGCAAAGTGGAATTAAAGAAGAGAGGCTGACCAGAAATGTCTCAGGTCTCTTCCTGCTGCTGTGCCCTGGGGTAGAGCTGAAAAGTACTCTTGGTGAAAGGTGCAATTCTTTAAATCTTAGTCCCATTCTCCATATGTACTGGTTATTGTGTCAATGTAATTCTAATTTCCATATCTCTTCTAGTGCTTAGACACCTTATACCCTAGCACACTGTGTTGATCAGCTTTTTAACTGACATCAATGATTTCTTGAAAAAGAATGACTTCACTAGAGAAAAAATAGATCTAAGCAATTGAGAAAATAATTGAGTAGCATCATTTACTGAATGCAAGGGTCCCAGCTTGCCTTTAATTGAATGGATGTAGGTAATAATTTGAAGAAGAGTGAATAACTATCTTGAAGGTATTTGATAAAAGCACTAGCTTCTACATCTGATTGTTGTTGTAATGCAAATCACAGTATCACAGTATCACAGTATGTTTGGGATTGGAAGGGACCTCAAAAGATCATCTAGTTCAATCCCCCTGCTGGAGCAGGAACGCCTAGGTGAGGTTGCACAGGAACATGTCCAGGCGGGTTTTGAACGTCTCCAGAGAAGGAGACTCCACAACCTCCCTGGGCAGCCGGTTCCAGTGCTCTGTCACCCTCACTGAGAAGAAGTTTTTTTCTCAAATTTAAGCAGAACCTCTTGTGCTCCAGCTTGATCCCATTACCCCTTGTCCTATCATTGTTTGCCACCGAGAAGAGCCTGGCTCCATCCTCATGGCACTCACCCTTTATATATTTATAAACATTAATGAGGTCCCCCCTTAGTCTCCTCTTCTCCAAACTAAAGAGACCATATTTGAGGAAAATCACTACTAGTATTTTTAGACACCAGTTTTTCAAAACAAATAGGAACAACAACAACAACTGAGCGGAGGTACTTGAACTGGCTCAGGCACTGGAAGCTCTGATGATGATGCCAGCGACATCCTTATTGAGGCATCCTACCCAGTGCCATTAGCTCTGCTGGAGTGCAGTGTGGGAACCATCCCAGTTTCTTCTGCCAGTCCTGCATCCCTGGTGGGACAACGGTGATTTCCAGGTTTCCTTTAAGATAGGAGTTAGTCTCCAGAGAGGCACAGAACGACAGTGGTAACTATGATGAGAAGGTGACATGAGGTAGGTACCCAGTTGTGTCCACACAGCTCAGCCACAGCTGCTGAGCTGCTCCCCCAACCTTCCTGTCTACTGTCCCCTCTACACATTCCTCGTGGCTGAAGTTTCCACTGCTGACATCCCCTTACCTCCTCTCCCCACAGACGGGACAGCCCTGCAGCCAGAACACCTTCCAGCATGGTCAGTAGGACAGAGCTGGCTCCTACAGCTCTCACCAGATCACTTTCTGACCCTAGTACCTTCACTCTCCAAAATTTGATCAGTTTTGAGAAACTCAATTGCCATCATGAATTTCATTGCTTTAAAATACTATTTGCTTCATCCAGATGAATACTCAAGTGGAGACTGAATTTCTGGTAGGAAAAAAAAACCTAAAGAACTTTTCACTTTGTCGTCACTATCACTTGATATTTCCTATGGGTCAAATAAATTTTTTTCAAATACACTGATCTAATGTGGAAGAAAAATCATCTGCTAAGTTATCTTGTGACTAAAACTAAGAACCTTACTTTTGATGTAAGAAAACCAGTTCCTTTTAAACAATACAGTTGTTATTATCTGAATTACTTATCAAAATGTAGGGTACATTACAATCAAGTCCTCAAAACAGTCATTACAGATCTTTGCCAAATTCAAACTATATTGTAGCTGTTGACTGCTATATATAAAGATTTCCTATTTTACTTGTTCAATGTGTATAAGACAGTCTGCTAAATTCCTCTTTAACATATTAAAGCCACATGAGAAACTTTAAATATGAAAACAGCATAAGAAGACTATATTTAAATATAACCTATTAATTACTTTAGCAATTATTTTATTTCAGCAAGTTAATGAACATTTCAGGAATGTTTGGGAAATTATGCATCTATGTTAGAGGTGGAACAACTGATGAAGAGAGAATAAAATAATCTACATGTAATCTGTAAACACCATTTGAGGAATAAAAATGAGACTTTCAACTGCCAGTTTCTGTACTACTTAAATGACATGCTGGGGTATATTAACTTAAACCAAACAGATCTTACAACGAATTCTAGGGCATTAGAGACAGCTGTATAAGGATTGCAGTTCTAAATCCTCTAAGTGATGTCTGGAGTTTTCACAGCTTGCCTTTTAAACTTTTAAATTAAGTTGGATAATCTGAAGATTATCCAAAACCCTATTCAACTGTCCCCCTTCATATACTCTTTCATTGTATCACTTTCCAGAACTTTCCAGAAAAATTCCCAAGGTTTAAAAATGCTTTGCAATTCTTCAATTACATGCCAGAGATCTAAGACTATTATTTGAAAGAAGAGGCAAGTACCAATGCACACAGTTCCTTTCCTCTCATGCCATTTTCTGACATCAGGAAAGAACTCCTTGTTTACGGGTCTTCCAGTGGTTGCAGCAGCATTTAAGAGCAGTGAAAAGCACATTTTTGAGCACTGTGACAAAGAAATTTTTGGTATTATTAACTTTAAAGTTCTATGAAAATGTATTATCCAAAAGTTCTATAAAATTGCATTGTCCAAAAGGCAGAACTGTTCCTTAAGATGTAAGGTGAATAACGTGTCTGTTGTAAAAGTCAGAGAATCATATAACAGAATCACAGAATGCTCTGAGTTGGAAGGGACCCACAAGGAACATCAAGTCCAACTCCTGCCCTGCACAGGACAAGCCCAAAATTCACACCGTGTGTCTGAGACCATTGTTCTATGGCATCTTGAACACTGTCAGGCTTGGGGCTGTGTCTGCCTCCACAGGGAGCCTGTTCCAGTGCTCCACCACCCTCTGGGTGAAGAACCTTTTCCTAATGTCCGACCTAAACCTCCCCTGGCACATCTTCCTGCCATTCCCTCGGGTTCTGTCATTGGTCACCAAAGAGAAGAGTTCGGTGCCTGCCCCTCCTGCTCCCCTTGTGAGGAATCTGTAGCCACCACGAGGTCTCCCCTCAGTCTCTTCCAGGCTGAACAAACCCAGTGACTTCAGCTGCTCCTCATACAGCGTCACCTCCAAACCCTTCACCAACTTTGTAGCTCTCTTCTGGACGCTCTCTAGTAGCTTAATATCCCTTTTATACTGTGGTGCCCAGAACTGCACACCGTGCCCAGGTGAGGCTGTCACTCAAAATAAAACCAGTTTGCGTGACTCAGAGTAATTCAGATTATTTCTAAGCCTTACAGATCACAGATCTCATTAAATTAAGTTTTATTAGTGTCCTGATTGTCCATACTTACAGCCGGAGAGCAGAAAAACCCCATTAACATTAATGAGTAACGTAAGAGATAGTTGAGAAACTCTCAGCAAAATATAGTATCCCAGTCTACTGTCTGGTCTTTTGTATTTCATATAGATGAATCACAGATTGACCTCTGAACTGCACTAAATTGGGAAAGAGGAAAGGAACACCACTATGAACTAGTAGAAAAAACTCTCTGACTCATAACAAAGTTATTTTACTGGGAAAAGTGTATTTCTTTAGAGAAATGAAAAAAAAAAAAAAGGCATCTTAATAAATGCTCAGACTTCTAGTATTGTAACATGCAGTATATAAGAATTAGTACAGACACTGAAGTATATTTACATAACAGCACCTGCATATTACCTTCAGTTTTAACTATGAGCTACAGAAGTTTCCTGGTATGTTTGGGGTTTGTGTGTTGGTATAAGTTAATCTGTAATTGAGAGAACAAGGCCCATATCACAAGGACATAGTTTGGCAAATTTTAAGTTACTTCGCACTTGACCTTTTCTAGTAGCCATTTATGCTCTCCCAAGAGGTTTCTTCAAAAGATTTCATGGGGAAAATGATACAAATAAAATTAGGCAATAAACTTCATGTTAAAAAGTTTGCTACAGTATTCTGAGAAGTTTCCAGTTCTTTATCCCACACTGTGGCTTCAAGATTTATTATGGTTTATGAAGCTTTTGGATATTTTTATTTGTTTTTTATTTCATCAGAGAATAGAAAAGGAAAGTGCTCAACTGTTACTAAGTGTTAAAAAGTAAACATTTGGGTTTGCCTAAGAGAAAATGCAACGTTTTGGTATCTTTTTGTCTATATTTAAATTAGAAGGAAACCCAAGATGTCACCTCTGAAAAATGGAAAAAGACTCTTTAATTCTTGGTCTAATTAACACACAAATAGTAGACCAGGGATGTCAAACTCGTTTTCAGTGGGGGCCATGTCAGCCTCATGGTTGCCTTCCTATATTTATATAGTCCTAAAATTACATCTGGCCCTTTGAAGGCAACCACGAGGCTGACATGGCCCCATTGAAAATGAGTTTGACATCCCTGTAGTAGACAGTTCCCATCTTCATTTGTCATGTTATTGACTGTCTTGCAAGGAATCCCATGAGAATGTAGAAGTAAAAAACCAACTAGAAGTTGCCATTAGCCAAAGGATGCTGGGAATTATGCTATTTTTGTGCTGAGTATGTAGTGAGTGAAGAAAGTACATATTTTCAAGGTGCTAAAGAGAAATCACATTGAATTTGGCTGAGGGTGATGTGACAGCTTGATGAATTACGCTAGTAATTGTAACAGTGTTTTTGCCTGAAGATGTCTCACAATATCAGCATTTCTGAGGTCCCTTGTCAACCACTACAGAGGAAATCCTTTTCAAATTATTCTAAAAGGAAAAGGTTTTAGGAGGAGTCATTCTAGCTTGAGTATTTTAAACAATTGTGTTTTTTTCTAACACTCCATAACAAATACACTTCTCTCTCTGAGCATTTTTGAAGAACAGTATTTACTATGCCAAAACTTCTACATAGGTTGGATTCTGCAACTGGGAAGTAGGATCAGGAGATTATTTTGTTGATCAACAAGCATTTTCATGTTACAGTGAAGCAGCTCATAATCTTTCAAAAAAAAACCCAGGGAGGACTGGTAAAATTCTGAACACTCTCTGAAGAAAATGGAAAATAGGAGGGAGTAACAAAATCAGTGGCAGCATATGTTATCTTGCTATCAGACTGAATAAAATAAAAATACTAACATTTGGTGGGAGGTTGACTGTAACTTCATTCAACTGCTTCATTTGCAAGCAGAGCACAACCCTGACATTTCATTAGCTGAAAATCACTGAGAGATAGATTTGTAAGTTCATGTAGTCATACAGGACTGATTTCTGGAAAGTGGTATACAGTTATGGTAAAGGAAACAGGCTTCTCTAGAAATAAAGTTGTAAAGATGTTGTATTTAAATGATGTGTTTATGAACTAGCTGCTGAATTTCAGATTAAATAGAGTTTTATTATGGCATCTAAATCTAAGGATCAGTAACTGTCACGGTCAATGGCATAGCACTGCTACTAGTCAGGCTGAATATCAGAAAAAACAACAAAATTGCAGCACAAAAAGCTGTTACTGATATAGATTGTGCTGTAGAAAACTTCTGGATCTAATTCAGGAAGCTATTTAAAAATAGTGCTATACCTAGTACTATCCTATCCCTAACGCTATACAATACTATATAATTGAAATTGCTAAAATTTTTGTAAAAAGTTATTCCAATAAGATGCCATATTTTAAAACACACACACACACACAAAAAACATGACAGAACCATTTCAAAGCCTCCATCAAATAACACACCAGCCATATTTCCACCACAGAATTGGGGTGTCTTTCACCTTTTCAGATTAATTTAGATCATTCCTGGGTCTTGGTGAAAAATTTTAGCTGTTACAGTAGATCTCCCCGTTGAAGACTTGTGAGGGTCCATATAGTTTCCATATTTCCCTCCAAAAATAATTCTATTAATTTCTGATCCAGAAAACAATCTGAATTATTAAATTAAAACAATTTGTTTCATTTCCTTAGCTATACTTGTTAGAGTAGACCTCCTGTATTTTGCTGGGTAGTAAACAACAACTTCCTCCCTTAAGTGACTGACTGCCATGTTTCAGCTTGAAAATGTGTCAGTCTGAAACTTACCTGAAATATGTTCCACCATATATGAAATGACACATGGGAAACACAGGTGGTGCAAAAATCTAAATGAAGTGTATGTTTGTAGCTCAGTACTGGTGACTAAGACACAGCAAGCAGCAACGAGGGGCTTGGGAGGAATGATTCCCAGTGTTTCCCTCCTACACACCTTAATACCATGCAGATAACCAGAGACAATCAGTCTGTGTTGAGCAGTATCATAGCTATACTGCTATGGCAAGTTTTAAGTGAGATCACTGATGCAACTGCAGCACGGATGTACTTGAAGCCACTGCAAACGGAACAAGCAATCTTTCAAATGAGCTCCTTCTCTGTGGCAATTAATAGTGTTTCAGCTGGTCCCTGTAATATGCAGATGGAGAATACATTACTGTAGCAATCAGAAAGGGCTTATGTTTAGAGTGTACACATATAGCTTTAAAATTTGCTGGGAAGCAACACTTGAAAAGAAGACACCAGTCAGGTTTTGGTTCTGTAATTTAAATAATGAGAACATTTACTTTAAAAGAAATGCCAAGTAACCTACAGTTAAAGGTCTGGCTTAACAGGAAAATGCTAGATTATCTTTGCATAATTTATTTCCTCCGCCTCTTTTTTTTTTGGTAGTGGGAGTTAAGCAAATTATTCACCATGAATAATTTAGCCTATGAATTTATAGTTCTATATAAAGTACCTACAAAAAGGTTACCCTATCTTCATTTTTAATATTGTTTGAGGAATATGTTTATTTTACTATGTCTTGATTATACTTATGTAATACAGGTGATTATTTCTGTGCAAAGAACAGCAGTGCAATATAGACTTACTTTACATTCTATGTAAGGTGTACTTTAGCTGTGGATTAAAACAGGATTTAGTAGTGCAAAGATTTTGTGTTGAGCCTTTGAACTGAGATAAGTTTAATCCTACAAAGCTGTACAGCTTAAAACCTACATGCATGGATAGGCCCAGACTTCTCTGAGGGAAGGAAAGCTGTCCAGACCTAAGGCAACTCTAAGCCTCATGGTATGAAGGTGCATTAGTGCAGGGCTTTGCTAGGGGCAATGGTCCTACTCTCCTTTTGGGGATTATTGTATCAGACACAGTAGCACAGACCGTGAAAATGCTATCTAGTTCACATCCCAGAAACTCTCACATCCTTTGCCTTTCCCAGGTTCTCCATCAATCTGAGCAAATTTTCTCCAGGCTTCAGTAAACCTCTGGCACTTCTGGCATAAGAAGTCACTTCAGATCAGAAGAGGACATGAACAACTTAAAATTTTTACTGATGAGAGTGAAAACTAGAATAGATGTTGAGGGAGAGGGTTGACTTGATCCCAGTGATCTTCCAAAACATGGGACACAAGCCTCTTCTCCTGCCTGTTTGACAGTGTCTCTGAATTGGACCACAGACTTGGAGGCACACAGTCTCTTGGAGAGATTAGTTTCAATATTATTGTCAGGTTATGTGTTGTGTTCTGATTCTTCCCTCCACTGCCTTCACTTTTCTAAGTGAAACAAGTGTCAGGTAAAACCTGAGGTTTTTTCCAATTGTCAAACAAATGAGTTTTGAATTAGACATAATTTGTTTACCTGACCTTATAAGGAATGGCATGTAGATAATCTTCACCCTCAACCAAAATAAACTGGTCAGAATGGATATTTATACAGCTGTTTCTGATCAAAACATGGGTACATGTTCATATTGTTTTTTAATGTTTTCTATCCGGAGCTATGGGCAGAGGTTGCCCATATTAGGTAAAATAATGTAAAATTTAAAAACTTGTGCCTTGACCTAGTAAAGACAATTTTTGTCAATTCTGTCTTTCTGTTATTTTAGGGGAGATCTATTCTTATTTTCAGTTTTTCCTTCAAATATATTTGGAGGAAAATTATGACATGCTCTCACTTTCCACTTCAGGTATACCTTTGGCTTTCAATTTTCAGATTGCATAACACTTTGTTTTAGGATTTACAAGCCTTGAAGGTGGCCTAAGCTCTCAGATTTTGCAGTCTATGACATTATAACTTTATACGGCCAGCAGCAGGTTTTATTGATGCCCTTGGCGATCTTCTCATGTTCAGTTCCCTTCTTTGACCCTTTAAAGCAGTTGAATTTGAAATAAATTAGTACGAGATATTACACAGTACAGGTGAAATAGCTCGTCTCTTCCTGTGGTAGGGAAAAGCTGTATAACTAAGACATGCCACCCTAATAAAACACAGAAGCTAGGAAAAAAGTCACTCTAACGAAGTTTAACTTTTCATTTTATTCCATTATTTTAAATATTGTTATTACATGGTTTTGAATGTCAGGTAAGACTTGTGCAAATACTCTGTTTAAAATGGCATTAACTAAATTAAATGTCTTTACAATCTTCTTTTTTTTTTTTTTTTTTTTTTCCCCAGAGCCAATTGATACTTGGAAAGAGCTGTAAAGCAATGGGATTATTTTCTCTGCAAGATTCATCTTCATGCACAAAGGAAAAGAATTTAGGAACTAGGAGCCTCTTGCATCCTGTTACAGGCTGAAATGCATGTTAAAAGAGCACGAGCATGTTAAAAGAACTGTGGAACGCTTCCACCATTACCAGAAACACTTCAGAGAGTGAGATATGGAGAGACAGACATCTGAGATCAGAGAGATATGCAATATCAAATCCCAGAGGAGTTTCAACCAGAAAATCATAGAATGGTTTGGGTTTGAAGAGACCCTAAAGATCACCTAGTTCCAATCAGGCTGATGCTATTATATAGGGGGAGAAGGAAAATTGTCCAGATGTTATATTTTTGTCTGATAATTCATGTGTGACTCATGCAGGGGAAAGCACATTAATATTAAACTGCTACTGTAGCAGGAGGGCTCATATTAATGACAATATAAATATGCATTCTCCCTGAGATTACAGTACTGAATGTTAATGCTGGTGCTCAGAAATGAAGTAACAGGCAGTTACTTTGAAGTAAATTAGTGGATGAATTTACTGCATGCTAGCTGTTTTCTAATGATCAGTGAAAGTAGGCTAGGCTACCCTGCACTCAGATTATCTGTCTACACTGCAAAATGGAAAGCCACAGAGCAAACTGAAGCTGTAGAGCCATGAATGACATGCTGCTAATATATATATATGTTATATGTATATAATTTTTTTTATATATCTCTATATATAAATATATATATATATAAAATATATATAGTATATATTTTTAATATATATATAATCTCATCAGGATCGTGAGGTAGTAGCAGATACATGTCAAAGTTGTGTAGTAGAAGAATACTTTTAGACTATTCATAACCTGTTTACAGATCTACATTACCTTCTAGGATCCAAATTCAAGAGCTGAGCAAAGTACCTTACAGTATGAGGGACCTAATTCTAAACCAGTAATTGGTTTTATGATTTCTTTGATTAACATGGTCTAGTGCTAGAGTCAGGTTATAGTTGGACTTGATGATCTCAAGGGTCTCTTCTAACCAAAGTGATTCTATGATTTCTATCAGATTATGTCAGTGTGAAGCACCATACCCAAACTGAGCGCCAATGACAACAATGCCCAGATCCTTTAAGTAATTTCTTAATCAAGGCTATTAAAACCCCCTTTTCAATGATGGTAAATTACTCAAAGAGATGAGTCTAAATGACCTCCTTTGACATGAAACAAACCCTCTAAATAATAAAGCTCTGCAGTCGTGCAGAAACATGGACATTGAAGTTAGTTTCGAAAGTGTATGATGGTTTTGGTAGGATAAATTATTGTACATTTTAGGTCATTCCTGTTATTCATCCAGAAGTGTTGAAGTATCAAACTGCTAGGCTTGTTCTATAGAAAATAAAGTATCTTATTTAGTAGTAAAGAATGGTTACCTCTTGGAAAAATAGCCATTGTCCCTGCTAGTAGTTCAAAGGATTTAAAACTTTTGCCTCCTATTATTGAGTATTTATAGAGAGATGTTATGCAACAAAAAAGCAGTTCCCATTTCTATACTTTACATAAGCCATGTAAGCAATATCATTTTATCTCCTACTTTTAAGAAAGTTTTTCTATGTTCTCTCCTTTGCATGCTTGAAACTGATTACTTGGATAGATGTAAACTGGTCTTAACTCCCATCAGTCCAAGGCAGGGAATGTCACAACAAATCCAGAGAAATGTCTCCTGACCAGTTTTTATTCTGACCACACACCAGTAAAGAAACAGAGAAACTCCAGCAAGGGAACAATAAAAAAATCCTTCCATTGACTCAGGGAAACAACACATCTAGAAATGGACCTTCTACCTCTTCTTCAGGAATTGCCCTTTTGAGAAAAGTCTCCAGGCCCCTGAGGTTGATTTCCAGGATCTCTCTTTAGTTGCTGAATGGTGGCAGTTGCTTTTGTAAGAAGGCAGGAAGACCTGAATGCTACTTTAGTTTCTGCTACTCTTACAGGAAGTACCTGAGGAGCACTAGGGTATGGCAGAGACATAAATGAAACCTACAGAGATTAGCTGCAAGCACAGCTGTCCTAAAATTTATAATCTGTGTTACAGATGACTTATACTATGTTAATTGTTTCCAAGTGGATATGTAAGTATTTTTGAAATAATTTGATTTGGAGTGGTTAGTGGAGATGGAAAACAGACAACAGGCACATTTTCTGACACTTTCTCAAGAGCAACTCTTGTCTATCTAGGTGTTTCTCTGCTCAATCAAATTAATCCTATCAAGAAACTCTCAAATTATTTCTGTTCACAAGAATGATACTTATACAAAATCATGTTTAATTATGTGTAGCTAATTATTTAAAAATACATATAAAAACCCCCCAAAACACAGACTATGACAGCAGTTCCCTATCTATTGTTCCCATAATGGAAATTGGTGTAGGTCTCCAAAATGGATGTGAAGACAAACCTGAACATTGCATCCAAACCCACTCCACTTAAGAGGGAAAACAAAACCTCTGCTCTATTTTCTTTCAGTAATGAGTCTCCAGTTGAAGCCTAAATGAAAATGTAGATTCAGATCTGAACTGTGACATGACACTTCCTATTACATTGTCTACTTTTAGATTTTTTCTTTTCATAGCTGGTCATCTGGATAACCAACTTTTCCCTCTCACCTCATCAGTGTCAGCCATCAAAGCCTAAGTGTCTTTAAATAACAGATTAAAGAACTTCCTTGAAACATTAACAATTCTATTCTATCTTTTTCATAAAATCCTGCATTTCTCTGGTTGCTTATATTTTTGTTACTAAACACTCATGTAAAACAGGATTTTTCATTCGTTGTCTCCTTCAGCTATATTTCACATCTCAAACCATAATCCATTTTACCTGGGTAGGAATTATATACAAAATGCCTTTACCTCCAGTTTCCCAGGAGGCTATAAATATTTTATCAAGCCAGTGAACAACTGCGTTTTCTGGAAATTGTTTCAGGAAAGCAGAAAACACCCCAACTTGAAGAAGAAGAAATTCTCCTTGATTACAACAGCAGTACAATAATTTATTTTTGTTCCCTATGTGACCTTCTTGCTTTACAGAATATCTTATGACAAGTTATGAGGCATGGAGCCATTTTGTCACAATTTTATTCATCAGCCATATTGTTGTAACCCCTAGAGCAGAGAGTGGTGTTGCATTCTGGTAGGTGTTGTACAAGTGCTTATTCCTGACTGGCAGCAGGTGAGGTATAACAGCAAGCACAGCTGTGTCAGAAGTGGCTGTTCCTACTCAAATAACCCTAATAAAAATGGAAATGAGCCAGGCAGAAGATCAGTTTCTTAGTAAGATTATTCCAGAGTGCTCTTCAAAAACCCATTTATCCTTATAAATAGGACTTTGCACTCACTTTTGATGACAAGTAAGAATTACATGATATGGGAACAATAGAAACTGAATGCAACTCATGACAGACTAGCACTGAAATAGGAGGCTCCTCTGATATTGCTCATTTAGAGAATGTAATTATAGGTGGGCACAAATTGTAACTCGATATAGATATGCAGATCTTCTGTTGGTGCTAATTCCTCTGGTCCACTGTAACATGCCTAGACAGTACGATGTGACAGCTAGAAGCTTTAAAGATACTGGATTCTGCACTTACTTTGCCCTGCAAACTGCTGCACACCTGTAGGAAAAGAACAGGGTCCATAACTCATTTTATTTGACCTCTGAGATGGTTATGTCTTTCAGTCACTGCTGAAATTGAAAATTTCCTAGACATGAAAGGTTGTACATTGGACCATCTGAGCTGCTCAGTTCTTGCAGCCCCTTTATTCTCCAAGAATGCCTAAAGAAAATTTCAGAATGTGAATACTAAAAAGCGGCAAAGAAACCAGCATGTGGGCATGGGGTTATGTGGCAGACAGCTGGGTAGACGTTTGTAGTGCTATGACTGTAATTAAAAATTTAGCTCAGAAAGAACGAGTGTAAAGACTAAACCTCCTGCTTATGTCATGGTTTCATCGATGTGGTTACCTGACTAAGTTGCTAGTATACCTGTCAGCTCAGCTACTCAGAAGAATAAGAAGTGGTTCCCTTGCATTGCTCTGTCTGCACTCTGAGTATTTTAAATGAGTGTAGCATAAACAGTATTTTTCGCCTTCTCATTAACTTTGTGTTTCTTCCATTTTATTTTCACACCACAGCATACAGTGCATTGGTTCCATCTGTGTTTCAAGAATGGTCCTCTTCCTTCACTCTATTATTTATCTCTGGTGCTGCAGTATTTTCTCTGTTGTATGCCTGTCTCCATTTTCTCTCATGTACCTTGCTCAGTCTCTCTCAAACCTGATTCCTGATTAGAATGGCCAGGAAAGTGTTGTTTTTAGCTGGATCCAAATAACCACTCAAAAAAGTTAAGCTTATTTACCAGCTAAGCTGTGGAAGCAGTACTGTCATACCATGGTAGTTTCTTAGACAGAAGGCATTTACAGAGAGCGGCCATGTCAAAGGAAACAGAACCTCTCTGGCAATTAATCTACCATAGGACATGGACACTGCAACACTTCTCAGTGAATTCCAGCTGATATTTTTGTGCACAATTACTTGGCAGGAAAGAGCCAAGCCCCATTCCTTACTGGCAGAGCTATTCCAGTTGTTGAGTGCTTCACCTGAAGTAATTTGTCTCCTCTCTTTAACTAATGAACACAGAGGCTGCAGCCTGGCTGAGGCAAGGAGTCAGCTCTAGGCCAACTGCCCTAATTCAGTGCGGGGAGGTGTGAACGCATCCAGTTTCCAGAGACTTGCCAAAACCAGACTGCATCGTCTTTTGTACTATCTACAGAACTGACTTGGAGAGTACCAGAAAATAATCCATTGTCTCTCTCGCTAACCAACCACTTTAAAGGCTTGTCATTTCCTGTTTCATAGAATCTAAATGCATTAGATTTTAAAAAGGAAACAAATGAAAAAGTGTATCTTGAAAAAGTCACTTAGCGATGTGGTCAACTGGTTTTTCAGTTCAAAAATCAGTTTCATTGATTACTGTCTCAGACCACTAAATAAAAAAAAGTTCACAATTTTCTGGATTAAACAGTTCACTGCAGTTCAAGCAACCACATTCCTGTACAAAGTACCTACAGAAAATAATATCAATACCCTCTTATCTCTGAAAAGGGGAAAAAAACCCTCTTTGAAAGCTGTAAATGTCAGGGGAATAATTGATTCCTGAAGTGAGTAACCCTGGAAATTCATGTAAGATGCCAGCAGTGGAGAAATTAAGTAATGGAAAGTGAGACAGCCTAAAAGTGAAGCCAAGGCAGTTTAAGATGCATCTGCATTGCCGTTCTAGTTCAGTTGGGGAGCTGGCTGGGAAGCTGCTGCACTGGGAAATAACAATGAGGTCCCTAAAAGGGATGGAAAAAGTTTAGCAGAGTGCTCCTATAGGTGTTACGTATTTCCAAAGGACCTCACTGGTGGGCCTCACTGTGAGAAAGTGGCAGTTTTGGCAGAGCGATGAGAGACAAGAGGATGCACTGTGATAAGAGGCCTGACTGCATAGATAAAGGTGTTATACAAAGCATATGATAACTTCACAATCGAAGATACTGTTTAAAATAACTTCAATATCTCCTCATAGAAGCAGTCATCCCAATGATTTCCTTGTGTTCCCTTCACCCAACACCTGGAGAGTAACAAAACTGTACAAATATGACATTACAAGTATCTCTTCGCCTCTATCTGTTTTTCTCCATAAATTGGCCAGACTTACTTGTGTGCAGACCAGCCTATGTCACAAGGTGAACATAACCTTTCCTTTAGGTATAACTCCAATGTCACCACTTTCTAGTCAAGAACCACATGTGCAGCAAGTGTTCTGCTGCAAACACAATACACATCATTGTCCTGTGTGCTTATGGTTTTCAATATTCTCTGAAAATACCTAACAAAATAACCAGACATAAAATGAAATCTTACCTATAACTTTTCCTAGGAATAGTGCCTTTGGGGAGTTGAACTGAATGTCAGACGCTGTTGGCAGGCTGTAACTTGTTGGAGGATAATGATCAAGCTGGGGGAAGAGAAAAGAAATTATGAGTATTTTGAACTGATCTGCCTTCTTACAGTGCTACTGGATCAGGCCTACTTTATAGAGTTTATGCCTCTACTTAAAACTCACATAAGCTCTGCTTTCATTTTGATAAAGGAGAAATAACAGTTAATAGTCCTACTTCTGTATGTGCCATTTCCAAGGTTTCCAAGGCCTGAAAAACACCTATATTTGACATTTGTTTGTTCTTATTTCTGGAGAATAATTTCAGCTTTTGCTTGTGTGATTCAATATAATTGCTAAAAATAACAACAGCATCCACATTAACAATAAAACAACTTATTACTTTATGCAAGAGTTCCATTTGGGACTTGTTACTGCTAAATCTAGATTTACACGCTTTGCCTACAGAAAAATAGCTAAGAATTTGAGAGTAATGCGCATGTTAGCCATTCTCTTTTTCTGTCAGAAAACTCATGAATTAATGACATAAATTTTTGCACTTCATGTTTATTATTTTCTTGTCAAAAATGTTGTTCAACTTAATTGTGATGACACCTAGTGAAACCTAAGAAACAAAATCAAGAGTAATCAACCTAGCTAAATAGTTTAATGCACAGGAAACTCATAGTGTCCCTGATGTGGCATGGGAATCACATTGTATTAGCATATTTTTTCCTGTTTTCTTAACTATTTGACAGAAAAATGTGAAGAGAGAGGAAGAAAACAAATTGCCTATGCTTAGCAATAGCACTATAAAGATAGTTCAGTACAGCTCAGTAGTTTTGATGATCACATTTCATGAAGTTAATTCAGGTGAATTTTTATCTTTGCTGTTTTTATTCATTTTCTTGGCTTTATGTGTTCAGTACACAGGCTTAAAGAGGACAGAACAACAATTATATATTTTACTCTGGCATTACGTTGGCACAAAACAAGACAGAAACTCATATATGATTTAAGATTTTGCAGGGTATTATAGCTTGTAGAAGTAATTCTCAAGAAGCTGCAATACTAAAGGGCCTACAATTTTGTCACATACCTTTTTGCGATATTTCTAATTTCATAACATTATTATCTTGGATTAGTTTGATTCAATGGCACTGCAAAAGTTCATTTCAGTGGTTAAAAGGAAATGAATGGCAGATAGCATAGAACTAAAAGGCTGAATCCCATTATACCCTGGAATTCTGTGAGTTCATTACTTGGAAAGCCTGCTGATGAATCTGCAAAGGCAATCATCTCAAAAAACTATGATAACTGGAAAAGAGGAGTCGTGTCTTTCTTATACTGCCACATAAAACCTCAACAAGAGATAGAAGAAGTTCCCTGCAGGTGCTAAAAGAGGTCTAGCAAATACTCATGTTCAAAAATTATTTTTAATTGATTATAATTAGTTTTCACGCTGATTATTTAAAATTTAGCCATCAGTGTTTATCAGCATGACTACTGGCTAGCTCCCAATTTTAAACTGTAGATTTTTAAGTAAAATTTATGGAAACACATAGTTCCATCTTCTTACTCTGAAAGGTAAGAAATTTCACTTTGTTCACAGCATCTTGAACAGCTTTTCTCAGATTTTTAACAGACAGCAGAAATACATATTTTGCCCAAAAATGGACTTAGATAATTTCAAATTCAAAATATTTTTGAAAGAGTGTAGTCAAGTGAATACAAATAGTTCAAATACAAAACAGTTCTTGACCTTAACCACATCAGGTCCTACTAAGCACAAACTCCAGTTAAGTGCTTCTTATTGGGCTCTCTGGTGGAAGGGAAATCAGTGTTACAGCACCCAACATCACAGCCATCAGACCCGCTGTCAATGCAGCAGACATATCAGGTGAGAAAAATACCCCCTTCTTATTTCAGAAGATGGAAAGCAATAGCTCAGCGTTTTCATAGTATTTACCAATATGGTTATTAAACTAAAGGTATAATGCTCTAGAGAGGCATTTCAGGAAAAGACTGGTGAAAAGACTGATCCACAAAACCCTGATTCTCCAGCCTCTCATATGCCAAGGCTTTAACCTCATGTAACTTCTTTGTCTGCATTGGAATTATTTCTGATACATTCTGATTGCACAGGATTCATCTTCTAGGGTCTCCTTTTATATATATGATTTAAAATATGCTGAAGTAACTGATAAAATAATCTGGCATACTACCACATACATTGGTATTTGTCAGCATCAACAACATTTAAGTTCTTTCTTTTCTAAAATCAAACTGGTGCAATGTTTAAATATTTATCTTTCTTGTAAGTTGGAATCTGAGCAGTAGGGTTGATCAGATCATCACTACTCTGATAAGATACTAACGAATCATAATAACCATTATCAATCTATCATTTCATTTATCAATGTACTGTGGGTATCCTAGAGCTGTAACCATCCTTCAGGTGTCCATTATCAGAGTAACTGTTAGGAACAAGTAATAAAAAAGAAGTCATCCCTGCTTAATATGCAGGCTGCCTCTACCCGAGAACGTTAATTGTGTCTGCAGGACGTACCTGAAAATGAAAAAATCAATTAAAACGATGAATCACTGTGAGCACATGCACAAATACTGAACATCAAATCTAATGATAGAGCAAGCTCCCACTCCACTGCCAGCTCTGGCATTTCTTGTCCCTGGGGGATGCCTGCATTGCTGCCCACGGACAGCTTTGAGCTGTGCCCTTCTCTAGTCCTGGCACCTGAAATGACATGTTGCAACACAAGGCAACAGTGAGGGAACAGTGAGATTTCTGTCCACTTGCTTTTATTGCTTGTCTTTGTTCTAAACCACAATTATCTAACAAAAGAAAACTTTTTCTAGAGGCACTTAATCTAGGATTTCTTTATTTAGGTCAGAGAGTTAAACGACCAAGCTGAATTCTTCGCAAACTTGTATGTGACTGCCATCCAGTGGGTATTCAAGTGTCAGCAGCTCCAAAAGAGCAGCCTGCAGTCTTTGTATGAAATACTAGGCTATCTATTTAATACATGACACATAATAAAAAAGGAATTAGTAGCATTGAATGATATTTGAAAAAAGATACAACATTCTTTAATGAAAATTAAATAGAACATCTGCATACATAGAGGTTGATGTAATGAATTTGTATTAAATTACAGTTTTTAAATTATATTTAAGATTTTTCATTACAGATACTTTTCTTTAAAAACATTAATTTTGTTTCAGCTTAATATAAACACACAGTGTGGCTTCGAGCACTACACAGATGAAAGTAGATGGCAGTTTCTGAGGAACGTGCAGTTTCTGATCTCAAGTCACGTCACAGCAGGCAGACTGTCTTTATCTGAAATTCCTGGCATTTAAGCAGAAGTTCAATACAATGCTATTTCTTTTACATTACTGATCACTTAGATAATGAAACATTTTGACAGGAATCCTGAGATTAACAGACATATCAATCTGAGGGCAAACATCTCTACATCACCATAGCAGCCTCAAAAAATCCCAAATATATATACCTATATAAAGATATATACACACATGTACACACTAAAGTCACCCTATAGAAAAATCTACATCTGTACCATTGTCAGTCCAGCCTATGTGTATGTACTGACTATGAAAATCAAACAGGAGATACTTTTCTTAGAGGGATGACTAAAATCTGATGTCTTAGTGGTAAAATAAAGATAAGTATTCCTCTGCTGAAAGATTATGGAAAATCCTTACAAACGGTATAATATTGTGATATTTGGAAATATTTTATCTTTTTTAATGCAACAGGAGTAGATTCAGGTGGCAATTGTGTAATTCCTTAGGGTCACCTGAGAGAATTTTAGAATCTTAGAATTAGAGAATCCTTTTGTTTGGAAGAAACCCTTAAGATCATCAACTCCAACCATAACCTAAATCTAGCACTAAACCATGTGCCTAAGAGCCTTATCTACACGTCTTTTAAACACCTCCAGGGATGGTGACTCCACCACTTCCCTGGGCAGCCTCTCCCAGTGCTTTGCAACCATTTCCGTAAAGAAATTTTTCCTACTGTCCAATCTGAACCTTCCCTGGCACAACCTGAGGCCATTTTCTCTTGTCCTATTGCTTCTTACTTGGGAGAAGAGACCAACACCCTCCATGCTACAGCCTCCTTTCAGGTAGTTGTAGACAGCAATAAGGACTCCCCTCAGCTTCCTTTTCTCCAGGCTAAACAGCTCCAGTTCCCTCAGCTGCTTTTCATAAGACTTGTGTTCCAGACCCCTCACCAGCCTTGTCACCCTCCTCTGAACTCTCTCCAGCACCTCAATGTCTTTTCTATAGTGAGGGGCCCAAAACTGAACACAGTATTTGAGGTGCAGCCTAACCACCACTTCCCTAGTCCTGCTGGCCACACTATTGTTGATGCACATCAGGATGCTGTTGGCTTTTTTGGCCACCTTGGCACACTGCTGGCTCATATTCAGCTGGCTGTCAATCAACACCCCCAGATCCTTTTCCACCAGGCAGCTTTCCAGCCCCTATTCCCTGAGCCCATAGTGTTGCATGGGGTTGTTGTGACCCAAGTGCAGGACCTGGCACTTGGCCTTGTTAAACCTCATACAATTGGCCTCAGCGCAATGATCCAGCCTGTCCAGATCCCTCTGTAGAGCCTTCCTGCCCTTCAGCAGATCAACATTCCCACCTAACATGGTGTCACCTGCAAACTTACTAAGGGTGCGCTGAATCCCCTCATCCAGATCATTGATAAGTATATTAAACAGAACTGATCCCAATACTGAACCCTGGGGAACACCACTCATGACTGACTACCAACTGGATTTGACTCCGTTCAACACAACTCTTCGGCCCCAGCAAAGAGTACACCCATTCATGCCATCAGCTGCCAGTTTCTCTAGAATGCTGTGGGATACGGTGTCAAAGACTTTACTGAAGTCTAGGTACACAACATCCACAGCCTTTCCCTCAATCAACTAAGTGGATCATCTTGTCATAGAAGGAGATCAGATTGGTCAAACAGGACCTGCCTTTTATAAATCCATGCTGACTGGACCTGACTGCTTGTTTCTTTTGTATGTGTTGCATGATGGCACTAAGGATGATCTATCTGTTCCGTGACCTTCCCTGGCACCAAGGTCAGACTGACAGGTCTGTAATTTTCTGGATCCTCTTTCTGACCTTTTGTGTACCTGGATGTCACATTTGCCAACTTCCAGTCAGCTGGGATCCCATCCGGCCCCATAGACTTGTGAGTGTTCAAGTGGTGTAGCAGATTGTCAACCATTTCCCCTTGGATTATTGGGGCTTCATTCTGCTCCCCATCCCTGTCTTCTGGCTCAGGGGTCTGTGTACCTGGAGTACAACTGGTCTTACTATTAAACACTGAGGCAAAGAAGGCATTTAGTACCTCAGCCTTTCCCTCATCCTCTGTCACTATGTTTCCTCCCACAGCCACGAGAGGGCGGAGATTCTCCTTAGCCCTCCTTTTGTTGCTGATTTACTTACAGAAGCATTTTTTGTTCCCTCTTTGAGCACTAGCCAGGTCCAGCTCTAGTTGGGCTGTGGCCCTTCTAATTTCCTCCCGGCAGCTCTCGAGAGAGCAGTTGACGTGGCGTGGGCATTGCCAGGGTAACAGTGGGAGATTTAAAACCGGTCGAAACCCAGAACTAGCACTCAGTCCCCGAGGTCAGCTGGTCGGAGCCGGCGGAGCCAGAGCCGCAGCGGCAGATCTTGAGGTACAGGGGAGTTTTGGTTTCAGGAGGTTCCTTTGCCAGGGTGTCCCCGTGAGAGTGGTGCAACCCGGCAGCTCTTGTGACATCAGCTGACGTGGCGTGGGCGTTGCCAGGGTAACAACAATCACAGCCCCGCCCCTCCCCGTGAAACAGCCTCAGGGAGGGCAGGGACACGTCGCTGCCCACCAGGTGCTGGGAGGTGAGACCAGCGTGTGAAGCTGTGAGTACCACCCACACTGTGCTGCAGCAGCGGCTGTGGGAGCTCGTGCAGCAGGTGCAGAGGTTCTGTCCCTCCTTGCTCCATAGACCATCTCACCTATCGGCAGTCTCCCAGACTGCAGCTCACCATGGTCTCCTCCAGACAGAGAGCTTGCCCCAAAAATGCTGTGGTGACCCAGACAGAGGCCCTGCCCCGATCTGTGTCTGTTCAGGTCTCTGGCTGCAGGGAGTGCCAGAGGCTGCTGCTGCCAGGGGAGGGAAGCAGCATTCCACCTGCATGAGGTGTGAGCAGGTGTGAGATCTGCTCAGCATGGTGGTGGAAGTCAAGGAGGAGGTTGAGAGACTGAGGACCATCAGGGAGTGTTAGAAGGAGATTGACTGGTGGAGTAACTCCCTGGCATGCCAGGCAGAAAGGTGCCAGGGAGATACCTCCCAAAAGGTGGATGGACTCCCCACCCTGTCAGACAGATGGAGGAGACCTGAGGCATCCCCTGCCCTGTGGCTGTCAGGCAGAGGTAGGGGATCAAAAAGACAAGGAGGGTTGGAAGCAAGTCCCAGTTCAGCATCACAGGCAACCCCCCTCCCTACCTCCCTTGCTTCCCCAGGTGCCCCTCCGTAATAGGTTTGAGAGCCTGGATCTTGAAGGAAAGGTAGGTGAGGATGTGGTGGAAGGCCCAACTATGAGGTCACAAAGGAAGAGTCAGTTGCCTCCACAGCTCAAGTCTGCCTCTGATGAGAAAGAAAGATGGGTAATTGTAGTGGGTGATTCCCTTCTGAGAGAAACTGAGGGCCCAATATGCAGAGTTGACCTTCATCATAGGGAAGTGTGCAGTCTACGTGGAGCCCGGATCAGGGACATCACCAGGGCACTTCCCAACCTGGTGCACTTGACAGACTACAACCCAAAACTGATCTTCCAGACAGGTGGGGAGGAAGCTGCATTCCATGGTCTGAGGGGAATGAAGAAAGACTTCATGGCCTTGGGATGGTTGGTGAAAGAGTCTGGGGCACAAGTTATTTTCTCTTCCCTCCTTTCATTTTTGGGTGATAACGTGGGACAGAATAGAAGAATGCAGTGCACAAATGCTTGGCTACGAGTCTGGTGCTCCAGACAGGGCTTTGGGTTCTTTGATAATGGCTGGTTTTATAACACACCAGTCCAGACAGTAATACATGGGAAAGGTTTATCTCACAGGGACAAAAGGCTGCTGGGACAGGAATTAGCAGGGCTCATTTGGAGACCTTTAAACCAGATTTGAAAGGGGATGGGGTTGTAGCTGGGCTTGCAACAGTGGGGCAGCACTCTAGTATTGATGAAGACCAGAAGGCCTCCCATACCCTTAGGGTGAAATCAGTGTGCTCAGCTTGCTGTCTGAAATGCCTGTACACCAATGCACACAGCATGGGGAATAAGCAGGAGTTAGAAACCTGTGTTCGCTCAGGAGATTATGATCTGGTGGCAATTACAGAGACGTGGTGGGATAGCTCACATGACTGGAATGTGGTCATGGATGTCTATGTCCTTCTCAGGAAAGACAGGCCAGCAAGAAGAGGTGGTGGAGTTGCTCTTTACGTGAGAGAGCAACTACAATGTATTGAGTATTGTCCAGGCATGGATGAGGAGTGAGTTGGGAATCTGTGGGTGAGAATTAAGGGGCAGGGTGGCAGGGGTGATACTGTTGTGGGTGTCTATTACAGGCCACCAGATCAGGGTAAGGAAGTTGATGAAGCCTTCTAGAGGCAGCTGAGAGCAGCCTCGCAATTAGAGTCCCTGGTTATCATGCATGATTTTAACTACTCTTGCATTTGCTGGAACGACTACTCAGCCAGCCATCCACAGTCCAGGAGGTTCCTCCAATGCATTGATGATAACTCCCTGATGCAAATGGTGGATGAGCCAACTAGTAGAGGAATGCTGCTGGATCTCACCCTCACTAATGAGGGTCTGGTTGAAGCAGTAAAGGTTGAGGCCTGCCTCTTGGTTGCAGGGACCATGAGATGGTGGAGTTCAGGATCTCACGTGTGGCAGGAACGGAATACCAAGCAGAATGGCAACCCTGGGCTTCAGTAGGGCCAACTTTGGCCTTTTCAAGCAATTTCTAGGGGAAATCCCATGGGACAGGGTACTTGAAGGTAAAGGGGCCCAAGATAATTGGTTAGCATACAAAGACTGCTTCTACCAAGCTCAGGGAAGTGAAGGAAGTGAGCCAGGATACCTGCTTGGTTAAACAGGGAACTGTTGGGCAAACTCAAGTGGAAGAGGAGAGTTTACCAATCATGGAAGGAGGGGCTGGCCACATGGGAAGAATATAAGGCTGTTGTCAGAAGGTGTAGGGAGGCAACTAGGAAAGCTAAGGCCTCCTTAGAATTAAACTTTGCGAGAGGGTCAAGGACAACAGAAAGAGCTTCTTCAAATATGTGGCAGATAAAACTAACACCAGAGGCAATGTAGGCCCACTGATGAATGAGGTGGGTGCCTTGGTGACAGAAGATACAGAGAAGGCAGAGTTACTGGATGCCTTCTTTGTCTCTGTCTACTCTGCCGGAGGCTGTTCTAAGGAGTCCCATATCCCTGAGGCCCCAGAGGAAGTGAGGACAATGGAAGAGTCTGCCTTGGTTGATGAGGACTGGGTTAGGGACCAATTAAGCAATCTGGACATCCATAAATCCATGGGTCCTAATGGGATGCACCCATGGGTGCTAAGGGCGCTGGGTGAAGTCATTGCTAGGCCACTCTCCATCATCTTTGGTAAGTTGTGGGGAATGGGAGAGGTGCCTGAGGACTGGAGGAAAGCAAATGTCACTCCAGTCTTCAAAAAGGGCAAGAAGGAGGACCTGGGTAACTATGGACCAGTCAGCCTCACCTTTGTCCCTGTAAAGGTGATGGAACAACTTATCCGTGGCACTGTTTCAAGGCATATCAAGGATAAGAGGGTCATTAGGGGCAGCCAACATGGCCTCACCACAGGGAAGTCAGGGTTAACCAACCTCATAGCCTTTTATCAAGACATAACCGGGTGGATAGATGATGGGAAAGCAGTGGATGTGGTCTGTTTTGATTTCAGTAAAGTATTTGACACTGTCTTCCACAGCATCCTTGCAGGTAAACTGAGGAAGTGTGGTCTGGATGATCAGGTAGCTAAGTGGACTGTGAACTGGCTGAAGGAAAGAAGCCAGAGAGTCATGGCCAATGGTGCGGAGTCTAGTTGGAGGCTTGTATCTAGTGGAGTCCTTCAAGGGTTGGTACTGGGACCAGTACTATTGAATATATTCATCAATGACTTGGATGAGTGAATAGAGTGCACTGTCAGGAAGATTGCTGATGACACCAAACTGGGAGGAGTGGCTGACATGCCAGAAGGCTGTGCTGCCATTCAGCGAGACCTGGACAGGCTGGAGAGTTGAGCAGGGAAAAATTTAATGAAATATAGCAAGGGCAAGTGTAGAGTCTTGCATCTGGGTAGGAACAACCCCAGGTTCCAGTCTAAGTTGGGGAATGACCTGTCAGAGAGCAGTGTAGGGGAAAGTGACCTGGAGGTCCTGGTGGACAGCAGGATGACCATGAGCCAGCACTGTGCCCTTGTGGCCAGGAAGGCCAATGGCATCCTGGGGTGTATTAGAAGGGGGGTGGTTAGTAGATTGAGAGAGGTTCTCCTCCCCCTCTACTCTGCCCTGGTGAGACCGCATCTGGAATATTGTGTCCAGTTCTAGACTCCTCAGTTCAAGAAGGACAGGGAACTGCTGGAGAGAGTCCAGTGCAGAGCCATGAAGATGTCAGTCATGGGAGTGGAGCAACTTCCTTATGAGGAAAGGCTGAGGGAGCTGGGTCTCTTTAGCTTGGAGAAGAGGAGACTGAGGGGTGACCTCATTAATGTTTATAAATATGTAAAGGGTGAGTGTCAGGAGGATGGAGCCAGGCTTTCCTCAGTGACAACCCATAATGATAAGACAAGGGGCAATGGGTGCGAACTGGTACATAGGAGGTTCCATTTAAATATGAGAAGAAACTTCTTCATGGTGAGGGAGACAGAGCACTGGAACAGACTGCCTAGGGAGGTTGTAGAGTCTCCCTCTCCGGAGACATTCAAAACCCGTCTGAATGCCTTTCTGTGTAACTTCATCTAGGTGTTCCTGCTCCAGCAGGGGAATTGGACTAGATAATTTTTTGAAGTCCCTTCCAATCCATAACATTCTGTGATAATTTCACTGCATCGTTGTGGTCCTCTTAAAAAGCCTGTTCCTTCTTCCAAAGGTTGTAAATTCTCTTTTTATTCCCAAGCTCCAGCCAAAACTCTCTGTTCAGCCAGGCCCGGCCTTTTTCCCCTCCAGCGAGTCTTTAGGCACACGGGGACAGCCTGCTCCTGTGCCTCTAAGATTTCCTTCTTGAAGAGCCACCAGCCTTCCTGGACTCCTTTGCCCTTCAGAACTGCCTCCCAAGGGACTGCCAACCAGCCTCCTAAACAGATCAAAGTCTGCGCTTTGGAAGTCCAAAGTAGCAGTTCTGCTGATCACCCTCCTTACTTCTCCATGAACAGAAAATGATCATTTAACAATCACTATGCCCAAGGTGACCTCCAGATGATGTGTTACCCAGGAGTCCTTCTCTATTTACAAACAACAGGTCCAGTGAGGTGCCTTGTCTAGTTGGCTCTCTGACCAGCTGTGTCAGGAAGTTGTCTTCCATACACTCCAGAAACCTCGTAGACTGTTTCTGCTTTGTTGTATTTCCAGCAGACATCTGGGAAGTTTAAGTCCTCCACGAGAACAAGAGTTAGCGATTGTGAGATTCCTCCCAGCTGCCTGCAGGATACTTAATCTGCCTCTTCATCCTGGTTGACTGCTCTATAACAGACGCCCACCAGGATATCCACCTTGTTGGCCTTCCCCTTGATTCTTACCTATAAACACTCAACCCTATCATCACCCTCATCAAGCTCCAGACAATCAAAACACTCCCTAACATACAGGGCTCCTTCCTTGCCTGTCCCTTCTGAGGAGTTCATAGCCATCCAATGCAGCACCCCAGTTGTGGGAGTCATCCCACCATGTTTCTGTGATGGCAACCACATAGCAGTTTTTCTGCTGCACAATGGCTTCCAGTCCCTCCTGTTTGTTGCCCAGTTTGTTTTACTGCAGTTCAGTTCCTTCCTTAGTGTGGCACTAGTGCTTTGCCTATGTTTTTCTACCAGGTTAGGTCCTTGACCCAGGTTATTGTTGATCAGATCAGAGGCTGTAAATGAACAGTGGATTCAGAGAAGAAGGCAGGAGCATAAACCCAACATTTTTTGCTGGATTATACTATCACAGACTTGCAACCTCATTGCTCATCTGGAACACAGGAGAAGGCATATACCTCACCGGCATGATGTAAGGCAAACTTAAGGTTTGCATTGTGCTTTGAGCTCTTCAGATGAAATTTCTATACAGGTATAGGTAATACTGTTTTAGGAACAATTCCAAATATGTTTTGTCAATTTAATGAACTGATTTAGCCTTTTGCAGTATTTTTATATGAATGTAAACTGCAGTCTTTTATGATAAAGTATCTTTTTTTGTTTTTTGCAGGGATTAAAATTAGAAATGTGATCAACATGAAATACACAGCAAAAACATACATTGCAGAAAAAAAATTCTGAAGGTTTTTGTTGTTGTTGTTTTATTTTGTTTTGGTTTTTTTTCCCCTCTTTAAAAACTTGAATCCCTTATGTGCAATAGGCTTGTATATTTTCCTGAAGCTGCTCTTGCTCTGATAAATAATATCAGCGACGATTTGCCTCACTTAAAAAAATACAAACATTTGGATAAAATTTAAATGGAAATGTAGATACATAACTCAAAAAGCAACAGAAGCACTACTAAGCAAAAGGTCACTATTTAGTCTGGCTGCCTGGAATTGAAAGAATTTTCTGATTCTTCTTTCACATATCTGTTGACTTTTTATTGGTCTCTTTAATAGATGAATTACAACAAATGTTAACGGAAGTAATAGTACATTGTATTACAAGTTAACTGTACAAGTTATTCAAGAGATCTACCACAGGTACCTAAAGATGACTTTCACAGGACATTAATTTGTCCAATGTGCGCTAGCATATAACGGAAAGCACTTGTTTCGTCTTAATTTTTGACTTTTTTTATGCTTTATGTTAGACTCTGAAAATACTTAATGGTTCTTTTGTTCTTTCTTTGTTTCTTTAATTCCAATAAAAATTGTTTCCAAACAAGAAATCATATAGGCCAAGGAGAACGCACACATTCATCACTGTAAATATATTATAGAAGAAAGAAGTAGTCTTAACGTCAGCCAATGCATGTAGCACATACTGTGAGGCAGAAAAGCCTGCTGATATGCCCTCCAGACCTTTGTTCTGCTCTGACATGCTGACTGGGGAGCTATTAGTCTGCACCACACTCCCTTGTGCCCTGAATGCCCTAGGTTTATTTTCAAGGGATATGGGGATATAGAGTGAGGTCCACTTCTGGGTCTTATCACAATATGTGGCCCAGACATGGCCAAAGTTTGGGACAACTGGAAAGTTCCTCTAATTGTGCAATACAGGCTCTGCTGAAAAGATGTGAGAAGGATGGATATGTAAAAGAGTCCCTCTCCTATGGAGTGGTTTTACAGAACAGGAAGCCAAGAAGAATATTCTTTCAAAAGGCCTCAAGGCTTGAAACTATCTCAGGTGATGCAGAGAGAGGGTAAAACTTTTGTCAAGATGTGTGCTTCAGCATCTGCCCCTGCTCCTCCTCTACAGCTACCCGGAAGGCAGCAGGTTCAGCTTTCACAACCATGAAACCACAGAGTACGGTGCTACCCCCAGACATGGCTCTATGGATCATTTTCCCCACTGCGTATCTGCCAGTAAGAGAAAGATCTGAATCCTTGTTCTGATATTCAGGCTAAGGATATTCCACCCTCTCGTTTGCTGATAAGTGACAGGGCTTCTTGTTTATGAAAATGTTTTGTCTGACTTTCAGCCAGCTGGGGTTCAGTGAGGATGTGCTGACTTGTCTTGGCAGAGGCCACTGACTGACTCCATCAATGCACCAAAGGGAAGCAGAAATGGGTCATTTATGAGCTTCCTACCTATGTGTATTGCTGTCTTTACCTGAAAGATTGTAAGTCACACTGTAAAATAAAGAAATTGAGTAAATTCAGAGAAGGATAAAAAAACCCAACAAACCTGCTAGGGGGTCATGGACATCCTATGAGCAGAAAACAACAAGTAAGAAAATTATTAATGAATTATTCATTCATTTCTGATTCTGATACATATGATTAAAATTCTGTTCTGCTGTTTCTTGCTGTTGTTTCCAGACTCTTTGGAGAATTGAACACCTAGTCTTCTGCAACATCTGTAAAATCATTATACTTGGAGGGAATTAGAAATACACAAAGATAAGGGTCTGTATTTCTTAATATTTTAGAAAACAGATTGAGTTTAAGGTTATAGAAATGAGATATCAATATAAGTTTTGTTTTATTTTCAAAATTTCCCATAGCAATATCTTTTAATGCTACTTTGGCACTTATTTGTGAAAAAAACACTATTTTCAAATCTGAGCAAAAACTATTTTCTTGTGACTTCCGCGTTACAAAAAGCTTAGCAGCTACAGGTAAACTGAGTGCTAATGCATTAAAAATGGAGATGTAATGTATGACTCTGCTCTAGAATATGGTCTGAGTTTGCCTTTCTGTTGCACTAGCATTTTGAGTAATACATTGCCATTGCAGAATGGTAATACATAGTGAAAATCATGTATCTGCAGGGATTTAAAATAATTCATTTCTGCAGGAAGGCTTTACTATTAAGAGAACAAATGATTTTTTTCTTTAAAGCAAAACCTGCTTGGAAATTATTTAATTATACTTTTAATATAATACATATACCTGATTATTAGAAAACCAGCAGAGTGTTACAGTTATGTTGATACCAAGTATGGTTTACGTGTTGCCTGTGGTTAAAGTCCTGAGTATTTAAAACATGTTTTATTCATGCCAGCTGCTGTGGAATTTGTAAATACTGTCTAGCTGTTTTCTTTCGAATCATGAACAGTACTTCCCACTCCCTACCAGACAGTGTAATGCTAGTTAAACCAGTCTTTGAATTAATCACGAGGCTAGACAATTTACAGCACTGTCCAAAGGATGCTATGGCAGCATGTTTGCCCAGAAAATGAAGGAAATTAATAACGATGGCACGTCTACATCATTTTTATGCCATAATTACCATTACCATGTCTAATCCTAGGGTAAAGGTTTTCAAAAGGTGACTCAATGGGAGAATTTTCAGATAAGAGTTCTAAAATTGTCTTATAGCTCAAAAATGATAGACTTCTGATGGTAAACTAAAATAGTTCAATTTATTTAGCATCTTACAGACAAGAAGAAAAGATTATTTAATCAGCATCACTACGATGCTGATTGACACCAAACAATTATTTCCTCTATCAGACATAAACAAAAGATTCCGAATTTATATGCTGAAATCTGCACAATTCAAACTGTAAATTAGGTGCAAATTCTGTTCAGAAATGGCACTTAGCCATTGGAAGACATGGCCAAAGGATACAGTGAATTTTCTGTCATTTGAGGTATTTAAAGCTAGCTAAAACCTCTTTCCAGTGATCATACTCTGTTGAGGCTTCAAAACATATGAAACATGATAGTTAGGTATGATTCTACAGCAACAGTAATGACAGGAGGTGAAATTATAGCTTCACTGAGGTCTATGACAAAGTTCCCACTCCCTTTAACGAGGCCAAAATTTAATCTATAATTGTAAAAATCTTTGATATATTCATTGAATTTAAGCTTGGGATTATATAGAAACTGCTTTGCTCCACTTCACCCATTTTATTTTATTGCTATTATAGTTACCATTTTATTTCATTGCTATTATGTTTACCATTTTATTTTGTATTTCAGATTAGTTTTGAATTTACTTCATATGATTTACATTTTTTAAGCATCTAGGAGTTCACAAATGTTATGTCATGTCAGTCAGGTGAAGTCCCTGGTGACTGGGAAAAAGGAAAACATTGCACCCATTTTTAAGAAGGGTAGAAAGGAGGACCCTGGGAACTACCGACCTGTCAGCCTCAGCTCTGTGCCTAGCGAGATCATGGAACAGATCCTTCTAGAAGCTTTGCTAAGGCACATGGAGGACAGGGAGGTTATTCAGGACAGCTAGCATGGCTTCACCAAGGGAAAGTCCTGCCTGACCAACCTTGTGGCTTTCTACAATGGAGTAACTACATCAGTGGACAAAGAAAGGGGCATCTATTTGGACTTCTGTAGAGCCTTTGACATGGTTCCTCACAACATCCTTCTCCCTAAATTGGAGAGAGATGGATTTGATGGGTGGACTGTTTGGTGAATGAGGAACTGGCTGGATGGTCACCTCCAGAGAGTAGTGGTCAATGGCACAATGTCTGGATTGACACTAGTGACAAGTGGGTGTCACTTAGGTGTTCATACTGGGACCAGTACTGTTTAATATCTTCATCAACGACATAGACAGTGGGATCGAGTGCACCCTTAGGAAGTTCAGAGATGACACCAAGCTGATTGATGCGTTTGACACACCTGAGGGACGGGATGCCATCCAGAGGGACCTGGGCAAGCTCTAGAAGTGGACCCATGCAAACCTTGTGAGGTTCAACAAGGCCAAGTGCAAGGTGCAAGGTCCTGCACCTGAGTTGGGGCAAACCCTGATATCAATACAGGCTGGAAGATGAAGTGATTGAGAGCTGTCCTGCTGAGAAGGACTTGGGAGTACTGGTAGATGAAAGACTGGACATGAGCCAGCAATGCACACTTGCAGCCCAGAAGGCCAATTGTATTTTGGGTGGCATCAAAAGGAGCGTGGCCAGCAGGTCAACGGAGGTGATTCTGTCCCTCTACTACATCCAGCTCTGGAGCCCTCAGTACAGGAAAGACATGGACCTGTTGGAGAGGGTCCAAAGGAGGAACACCAAGATGATCAGAGGGATGGAACACCTCTCGTATGAGCACAGGCTGAGGGAGTTGGGGTTGTTCAGCCTGGAGAAGGTTCCAGGGAGAGCCTACTGCCTTTTAGTACTGAAAAGGGGCCTATAAGAAAGATGGGGACAGACTTTTTAGAAGGGTGTGTTAACGGCAGAACAAGGCATAATGGTTTTGAACTAAAAGAGAGGAGATTCAGGTTACACATGCGGAAGAATTTTTTACAATCAAGGTAGTAAAGTACTGAACAGGTTGCCCAGAGAGGTGGTAGATGCCCCATTCCTGGAAACATTCCAGGCCAGGCTGGATGGGGATCTGAGCAACCTGATCTAGTTGAAGATGTCCCTGCTCATTGCATGGGGGGTGGACTAGATGACCTTTGAAGGTCCCTTCCAACCCAAACTATTCTATGATTCTATGATCTCTTTTCAAGTAGTGCAGACTTCAAAATGGAAACAAGAGAATAGACTTGCAAAAGATTCTGTTTCTTCTTAGTTTCATTTGGCTAAGGGTCAAATATTTCATTGGTTATCTTTCACAGAAGATGGGTGTTGCTATTGCTTGCTTCTCATGAAGCTGGAAAATGGAGATCTGTACAAATACATTTTCTGGATTATTCTCAGTCTTACAAACGGTTGAATTCAGGTCAAGATTTCCACAAAGCCTCATAATTAAGTCACTTTGAATGGTGTCAGTGAATGTATGGTGTTGTGTATAGCCTCTCTACCACATTCTCCATATTGTTCAAACCTGAAAGAGAGAACTGTCGCTGTCCTTCCGTATGGTCTTCTGAGCAGAAGTACACTGACTGCTGACAATCGTTTTGAAAGTATATGGAAGGGTTTGGGACACTGGAGTCCAGAAGAAGTTTTTCAGGTCTATTACTTTTCAGGAACAAAGAAGGCATTAGAAGCTGTGGCTTATAAACCATTCCTAAAAATGGCTTTAAAGCAGGTATGAAGAAATGGAGATCTTCTGAGAATCTACATGAATATCTTAGTACAAAAGCTGAGAGGCCCAGTCCAAGTCTGTTGACTATCAGCTTTATTTTGTTGAAAATTAAAGCACATAATTTTTTTTATCCTCTCTTTTTTTTTCTGTGCAACATGCTGACATAACTTTGTGCAAGAGTAGAAATGGCTCTGATCCAGATTCCACCCTTATTTTACTCTAGGGACATGCGCAGAACCAGGATGTATGAGTCCCACACTAAGGGTGCAACCATGGCAGTTCTTTAAAGTACAATTTAAAGCCTGCTGGAGTCAATGGAAGGCCTTTCATTGGCTTCAGTGGGCTTTGGATCAGAACCTCTGCTAGGGCGTTTTTGTCCTTGGCTTTCATAAAGAAGATTTTACTGATGTGTGAATAGCATTAATCACCCATGCATACTTAGTAAAGAGTGATCTGGTTTTTGTGATATGGAAAATAACCCGCTGAAGCATGAAACCTTTTGATGAAGTCAAACAAAGTAAAACTTGCCCTCCATGACCTAAATCACAGATCTTGAAATGTCATTTACTGGGATAATGCATTCCCCATCTGTCAGTCTGGGCTTTTTCTTGCCACAGGTGAACTAATGCAACCTTGGAGGTGTGCCATGGTTACTAGTATCTGTTATTTTACTAGAAGCGAGAGACTGGAATTCTTATGATAAAATCTTATTTTTGCCCACCTCATGGAAACAACAGAAAATTAGGAGACCTTTGTCCCTGAATTTATGCCATTTGGTTTTCCTTACACCTAAATCAGCTGTATATCTTTAATCTTATCGTGGAGAAACCACTGGCATCACAAATGGGAGCTTGTTATTTAATGTAGAACTAATTATTGATTTGTCTGCAGTCAGTAAATGCAGAAAACTGCAATGTAAAAATCTTTCGACAAAGTCTTTGCTACCACCTTTAGTCTTGACCGTCTTAATATATTAGGAACAGGGATGTAATTCTGATGAAAACAATCCCCACTAAATATTTGTCCTTGTGCCTGTTTGTTACCTTATGGATATAGAATATTGTGGCTATGTTTATTTCAAAGCTCACCTCAAATTCTGATTGATTGGACAGTAACTCCTATTTTAGGTAAGTAACCAGTGGTTGTCTGTCTGCCAACATTGGGTTAGATCACATAGACTTCAATAATGAGTCTTTTACTGTATTTATATAAAAGTGAAACTCCTGACAGTCATGATAAAACTGGCTGCAATTTATTGCCTGGCTGCAGATTTTTTAAATCTCTCTGGCACTACAGGGTTATTACAGTAAGTTAGAAAGACAGGTGTTTTAAGTATGAACTTGCTGTTAAGATCTCAAAAATATTAACTGAGTGCTCTTGAATTGAAGCTTTGATGAGAAATAAATCCTTCTTATGACACTTATATGCCATGTAGAGATGTGGAAGTGTGAGCAACAGCACCTGGCAAGCAAGCTGTCTTCTTTAAAAGCAAGCAAACCAGCTGCTCATCAGGTTGGAGAAGGATTTAGCAGGAAATAAAAGTCTACTCAAATGTTCATTGCTCAGATCTGCAAGAGAAAACTCATACTTTATGATTTGTCCTCTGGATAGTGAGAAAAATTGTATTTATATTTTCTATATTTTCAGACACCATGAAGAGTATTTGAATACAGGTCTCATTTTCAAGTGACCAATCTGCTTAACAGATCCATTTCTGTTCATATCAGTTCTCTCATTTACAGAATGTAACCAGATAAGTAACAAAATCAGCTTCCTTATGGACAATAAACAAAACCTGACAGAAATCTTCTGTTTCAGGGTACAGTAGGGGTATGATTTCTGGATTTGCTCTGTATGGGTCCCTCCTTTCCCTGTTATTGCATGCGCATCAGACAGATCTTCTCATTTAATAAGCCTCAAATGTATCTGCTTTCTGATTACATGAACCAGCTGTGTTTTAATCACACTGACTAGACTAAGAAATTCTTACCCCAGCAAAGCAACACTAATCAAAATGTTTCTGGCTCTTCAAAGCCCTGGATAGGTAGCGGTCTCATAAAACACTGGCATAAAAAAATTGTTGGGCCCCAGATGTGAGTTGATGCAAGGCTGGGATACTTAATGTGTATGTATTTTCCAACTGGGCAAGGTATCTCATCTGATCCCTTCAGAAAATTATTTATTTTGTTATGCTTAAATCAGCCAGCTATGACTCCACAGGAAACACACCATTCGTCCCCCAAACAGAAGCATTTAACAGAGAAGGGAACCTAACTGTAGGTCTTCTTTAGTTTCCACTTAGCAGTAAGAAAAATAAATGCAAATGAAACAGCACGCAAGAAAGATGCACCCATCAGTATATACCCCTCTAAACTTCCAGGCTTTTGCCTGAAAAATGTTCAGATTTATCACCTACATATTTGTTAGATTATCTAGAATTTTGCAAATAATTTTAAGACTATTCTACTTGAACGCATCTAGTGTTATTCTGAGTTCTGAAAGCCTCAGTCAAATGACATTATAATCCACTGAAAAGTTTTCCTTTTGATGTCTTGAAACAATAACTGACAGAGATCTATTTTAATCTTTAGGCAGACGATACTGTGACAGCTACTACCTTTCATCTTTTGGCCTGGTTCTTAAGGAGACTTCCCCTTTTTATATTTCATTTGCTATTGGGTTTTTTTTGCTTCTGATGAACTATCAAATCCGGAATAATCTATCCCATATACCTCACTCTCCTGCCACCACAACTGTTCTTATACCACCTTCAATCACCACGTTTGCAGATGTGACAACCAGGGAACTAAAACAGAGTGCTGTAATGACCACAGAGAGAAAGCTGCCTGGAAACACTGATTGCTTCTTGCTGCACCCCCTACAGTTATTGAAATAGTATTATACTATCTCAACTGAGATATAGAGAGATGAAGTTCATGCCTGTGCTGTACCAAAACCTAAATAAGCCAGAGCTATGTGCCTTCAATAATGCTCTCTGTCTCAGACTCCTGTCACACAAACACTTAAGCATCTGCTCATCTTTGTCGAATAGCTCTTCCGATTTCACTGGACTGCAAGGTAAATTTAAATTTAAAGACATTCGTATTTGCAGACTCAGGACTTATGGCATGATATTTAGTTTTCTGTGCATCAGGCTCATCTGCCATTTAAGATGCTGTAGGGTATCCTTCCTGGCTTCCAGCTCTGCTGCTTAAGAATGGCGTGAGGTTGTCTTAAGTCCCATGCTATTTATCAGCCCAGATGCCTCTGATGCCCTTGAGCATCTACAGTGACATCTGTATTAGCCCAGCTGTCATCAGACTAGAATGAGGATTTCAGAACAACATGACCTGATGAAATAAGGGAAAGAATAGCTTTTGTTAACTCCTAGGAATGTGAACTACAAGCGGAATCCTATCTACTATATTTTTATTTCCTAAATTGTGCTCATGTCTTCAGAGGGATGGAGATCATCAAGATACAAAATGGTACAAGCTACAAGGGACAGAAACAGAGAACCTACGACTTACCTGCAGTGCTATGTCCCATGCATTCCGTGTGATGTTAACAGTATGGGGCTGTCCATTAGCCATGTTTCTGTGGTCGACATCGATGTTATATGGCTCTTTGGTGCCTCCTAGGCTGTACCGAATTTGCAGATACCCTAGTGAAAGAAATGTAAAAAGCACACTCAGGTATTTTGATCTTTATTCACCAGTTATTTCCCCCTCTTTTATCTTCACAGACAACTGTTATACTTTTACACCTAAATTGCTTTCAGACCTGGTCTCTGCAGTAGGAGAAGAGCTAGTGTTTGAAATTATAAAGTTACTGGGCTGAAAACTTTATAACCTAGAAGTGTGACAATGATCAGCATTGCAAAACCGAAGAGTTTGTAAACAATTCCAGATTGCAAACCAAACAAATCAGAACTATGCCTTGAACAATATAGACGATTCATACAAATTTGCACACATCAAGTAGAACTTTATTGTGGAGATTATTAGCCTTGCTGCAGTAAAATTCTTTGGAGTTATACAAAGCATGAAGTTTTCTAAAGAATAAACCATTCATATGCATTGAATAAAGGCAAAACTACAACTAATTAACACTGACACATAATCTACGTGAGACCTTCTTGCTCTCACATTTAATTATGATTGACAGGTGACCATCTGGACTTTTATGGAAATTTAATAATATATGGTGAAATTAAAATCTCAGGTTATGTTGTTAGAAAAGTATAGTCAAAAGTGGTTAACTAATATTCATTACATACTGCCAGACAGCTTTTTCTTTTCTAAACAAATGTGAAGTGTCTGCTCTTCATAACAAATTTTAATACTTGATAAAAAGGAAGGATGATTGAAAAGGGAAATGCAGACTATTATTTATCAAAACTGGAAATATTCTGCTCAAATGAGCAGTTTAGATATCTGACATGGGACTTCTTTCCTGGATCTTCTTTCTCATATTAACTTATACATATTAACACTCATATTAACTTATACCATAAAACAGAATGGTAGTAAAATCATCCTAATTATGATTTTCATGGAGCGCCTAGGCAGTATTTGGAATCAAAGTATATTCAGTTCATATATAGTTTTAATACTGTAACAGCAAAGGTTTATATCCAACCTTCAACCATCACCAAAATGTTTAGGATGTTATATATTAAGTTACATCCATATTAGAGCCATCCCAGTGGGTATCCACATTTTCTGAAGAACAGCACATTACACTTTCTGCTGACTACTGGGGATATTGTCATGAGTTCAGCATGCCTACATGTTCAGTAGATGCCTAGATGTGGATGCCTACTTGTCCACTCCATAATGCTAGTTCATGGGATGGATCCAACTGTTATAGCAGGGGAGTTTTTTGTTTGGTTTTGTTTGGTTTTGTTTGTTTGTTTTCCATTTTGTTTTGAGAAGAAGGGTTGGCTACCGAAACCCCATTAAATTGAATAGTTATATCAGTACAAAATCTAGTAAAGCAGAATACAGGTTCTGGCCTTAGATACTTTACTTTAATGTGACAAAAGTGAAAAGACACTCTCATTAGTTCAGAGCTTCAGCTGAATATTGGTGTTATCAATTATACCTTCAATGGAGAGAGCCCAGTGCAGTTGCTTACCAGATGGCTTGACAAGCACAGCCATGAAGTCTTGGGTATAGGAGCTGATGTACAATAGGACACAAGGGGACTTGGTGGTACTGAAGCTGAAGCTGAGCTCTTCTTTATTCAAGTTGAGGTCAGGTGCTGTGATCTCAGGATCTGTAGAACTCAAAAGTGTTCGGCTAACTAAATCCTTTATGCTAGTCCCTGGGGAGTGGAAATTGTAACGAAGCCATGTACCCTCTTCAAAAAATGCTCCAACATCTTGAACATAAGAGAGAAAAAAAAAGGAGAAATTAAATGTACTGAGATCTTTTGCATGAAACTTACTACTACTGACTTGATCAGTACTAATCCTTGCATGTTTCTACTGCTGCATTATTTAAGCACTTACCCAATATTTAGGTCAAGACCCTCACTATTTTCCAATGAGAATGAAAAGGACAATCTCCATTTTATTGGTAGGTACCTAGATTCACAGAGGAAAGGAAAGATTTCCTTTGGGTTACACAGAAGTTCTATGCTTATATCTCATATCAATACTACAGATTGGAGGATCCATGCTTCAGAGTTTTTTCTCATTGAAGTCTTGCAGTGGATAATGCTCCAAAGGAGATACAAGGAAGAGAGTTTTAAGGGACACAGTAAGCAAACAGTGTAAAGGAAAAGAAAAAACAGCAATTCTGAGAAGCAAATCTGAGTCAGTTCGGAAGGACTTCACAAAGGGATGATGACAGTTCCAGCACCTGGAAGATTTGGAATAGGACTGGACACAATGCTAGAAAGTTATCCATTGCTAGCACAATCTTTCTTGAGCACTGCAAAACATGGATGTCCTCATGGGAGATATAATTAACCACGGAGCTTGAGTCAGTGGGGAACAAGGCAAGAGACACCTGAACTGTAGCTCCCAGGAGGTGCTACATAGACAAAGTTTTCAAACCAATCTGAGACAAAACTTTCTGTCAATACTCTTGATAGAAAATACAACTATTTTTGGCAAAATTAATACTTTCAGCTGAAAAGCATTGTTATTACTTCTCATAATAATGTAGTCCTGCCTGTTTCTTAACATTAAAAACATAATTCAAGGTTGACATTCTTACAGGGAAGGCTGCCCTTGACAGTCTCCAATGGGAATCACAGCATAGCTGCCTACCATTGGTAGTGTTTAACCTACTAAGTCTGTTGGGGATCGCTGGACTGGCTTCCTATGGCAGTTATTAATTTTGTAACATTGTGGTCCTGGGTAGGCTTTGCTGTCTGGGACAATACCATTAAAAGAAATTTTTAAATTACATGTGAACCTAAATAAGAAGGTGTGTTTATGAACATTTCATCAGTGATTAAAGAACGATTAATAAAGTTTATGAGCATAGCATATGAGTACTATATTTAAAGAATGGTTATAAGCAATGCTTGAAGAGGTGACCAGTCATTTAAAGAAAATCTTTCATCATTTTTGCCGAAGATTGGTACAAAATTGCCCATCTAAACTGCTGAAAAATCAACACATTGTCTTTATTTTAAAATAGATTTGGTTTTTATTCTCTTTTAGTATTTGGAGTCTTTACACAATTCTAAGCAAAGGCTTTATCTCAAAACATACGAAGCAAGATGTGCATTTTACAAGCTGTGTAGTGATACAGAGCAAGCCAGGAATCAGTCTGCAGACTTCATTCAGAGCAGCTGAGAAGAAAAAAGATAAGAAGGCAGATAAAATTATAATAGACTTCACTGATGCTCCTTTCCAGAATTTTGCCAAATTTAGTTTTGGAAAAGCTTTATGTTTTCCTGTAACCATATAAAAATTATCCCAAACTCTAAATATCATATTCACTGTCACTGTGTGGCTGTATAAAACATGGAGTCAAGTTGTGCCTCCAAGGTGCTATAAATAATTCAATCATCCTTGTAGATTTACAGCTACCATTTTATTGGAGAAACCTTAACTCACTCTGAAACAGTTATGGAAGAGGCAATTCAGTTAAACAATTATATTTTGCAGTATACTCAACTTCAGTATTCCTGGATTAAAAGTGAAGGGGCCATATCCTGAAAACACTTCCTCAAATTGTGATGCCTTCTGCCATCATACAACAATGTTGGAATAAGCATTAACACTTACAAATCTGAAGCAGCATACAATGCAGCTCTAGGTATTTGCAAGACTGGCTTAAAAATATCCCTATGACCGCTAATTTATTCTTCTTCAACCTTTGCTTGTAGCTTGGACAAGCTGCTCCTTGGGCAGATGCTGTATCAATTATGCTGCAGCGGCACTGCCAGAGCTGCTTGCCAGAGTGAGGGTGCTGGGCCCCAGTGTACCCCACACTCTGCCAGGGGGCACCACACCCCCTTGCAGAGGCTCCACACACCCAGAATACCAATGCAAAACTATGTTTGCCTCCAGCCTGTTTACTGCTTGCCACACCTTTTATTTTAGGAGTGATGATCTTCGGGACTGCCCAGCACTGTGCTTGCCCAGGGCCACATGCTTGGGCATACCGGGATCTGCAGTCTTGACCTCAACACTGCTCTGGGGCTGAACAGGAAAGCATGTAATACATTTTCCACAGCAGTAGATTGCTACTTTAAATGTTCATTACTAAAAAGAAAGCTTTAAGTAAATTATGGTCTCTGAAATGGTAAGACTTCTTTTTCCCGAAAAGATTTCTTGACAAAGCTAAGAATATTCTGCATGTTTAACTCGATTTGCACTGAGTAAAATGATATTCAGTATAGCTGTTTTACTACAGGCACCGTAACAAGCCTCAAATTTCTCCTCATATGCACAACATCTCTTTTAAGAGTAAGGTTCACCTTGTGAACTTTGTGCAAGCGTATTAGGCCCTTAACAGGAAGATATTGAATTCCTTCATGTTCCAGCTCAGCAAAGAGGTTGATGCACATGATTACATGCTTTACTGAACGAAGCTGAGGGCTGCAGCAGGGATGCAAACTGCTCAGCAGCTCACAGGAGCAGGCTGTTTAAACTATTAGGAAACATTATAAAAAGCTAAAGGGTAATTTTCTCTTTAATGAACACAGGCATAAGACGATACGGAAATGTTGAGGGCTCATCAATGAAAAAACTATCTACTTGGAGGTCATAAGTGTATCCTCTGCCTGAAGCTCTGACAGAAGGAATACTGAAGTCCTTCATTCAGAAAACTGTTCAAGCTGCCTGAAAAAAATAGGTAAAACATAGCATAAACCTGCATCTGAAATGTGTATGACGTTGCCATGCCCCAGCTTCTGCTTTCTTTTGTAATATTTCAAACACTGTCTGAAAAAAATGAGTCTTGGGGAATCATGCAGAAGTTGCAGTGAAGGGTTCCTCTGCGAACTGCCCTTTCAAAACAGAAGATTTGAAGAAATCAATGTGGTGGTAACAGATCAGTTTTCTTTGGAAAGCAGTACCTATTTCTACACCAGTACACAGTGTTGTCATCCTCTGTTGACAGACTTTGCAAATACATACATTTGGGCATGCTTTGTAGAGGAACCCAGATCAGGATTTGTGGATCACTAGTAATTGTTTTATCAGGCAAGATGCCTATTCCCAGTGTGAACTGAACATATTTTACAAAATTGTCCAGCTTTAATTTGAAAAGGGATGAAGCAGAAGCTGATCCAAAACTTCCACACAAAATGCACATGTATCAAGAACCGACAAACTTATTTTGAAGGTTACAAGCCACCTCCCAGTCCCCCTCTGCCCATTCAGCTACTTTTCTTTTTGTACACTCTATGTCCGGGATCAGAAGTGTTATAAAACTGGAGGAAAAAGCCAAACAGCTAAACCCCCTACATTTATCTTACAAAACTTCTGCAATCTCATGACATTTCTGGGCCAGCATTGTAGGCCTAAGAAAGTAGCAACCTGATTCTCCTTTGCTGCTGGTTTAACATCAGTGACATGTCAGTGTTTGTTCTTCTCAGGTAGTTATAATGATTCTGTTAGCCATATAGTCAGGCACATTGAGAATTTATCTTCTTTCTCCATTACTTTTTCCTCACTCGCTAAAAGCATTGCCAGCACTGTACAGGTCTGGCTGAAGATTTCAGCAAGGTTTTCTATCTGGAGGCATATATAAAAGATTCAGAATTCAGCAGGCTTTACAGCAATCAAATCACCTCTGTGCTGACAGTCAGGATACAAATGTTAATAGGGATTGTCATGAATCAAGTGCAAGATATTATTCCTAATAAATGAAGATGCAACAGATCTGTGCAGCTACCAGAAAAACCCAACTCCCCAATTTAAACACAGGAACTTTTCAAGAGTGGCACTGTAAAAAAATGTACCTTCTGCAGTAGGATAGCTATCACTGGCTCAGAACTGTCACTTCACAATTTTCCAAGTAAACTCAAGACCTGGCCTTTGTCTCCTTTCACCTGGGGATCAAGGAGAAGGGAATGCTGGTTACTTTTCTGGTTACTGTATTTGGGTTTATTTTTACGTTGGGCCTTCAAAAAAAAATCTTAGTAATAGGCAGTAGCAGTGTAAAATCCCTGCCTCAGAGAAGCTGGAGACAAAATCCTGACAACCATGAAGCCTGGCCAGGACACATGAAAAATTCTCCCCACTTTGTTTCACAAAGCTGCCTGAAATGCCTTCTTAGAGGTGTATGCATGACCCATCTGGAGGCCTTAAATGTCTCCTTGGCCTTGCAACAGCTGGTAAATTAAAAATATTACTCTGCAATGCTGCTTGCCAGTGCTCAACACTATGTCTTCCCTGCACGAAGTGAAAAGCAGCATTTAAAAAATCCTAAGCAAGGACAATCACTGGAGGCATTCTGACACTTGGTGCATGTACAAAGATTGTTAGGGCAATTTACAGAGTTGAACAACACCTGTTTGCTGGTGCATAATTTTCTTTCCTTTTTGATTACTCATATAGTTAAGAATATTGAATATAGATTAAGTAGGGCTTGCTTGTCTGGCTTGTGGCTAAAAATGTTCTAGAGAGCACCAGAAATTGAAGCTACTTCCAGGCTGTGGTCACATTTGTGGACTGTTTGCTGAGATACATCCTGGCCACAGGACATAGGTAAAGGGTGAGAATTCCTCAGCTGTTGATGTGGGACAGAATTTACTTTAAGTGCTCTGAAGATGGCAACGCTTATCTTTTATCTGGTTAGCTCACTCAATTCTGCCTTCAGGCTCACAGTATTTAGTTCGTGAAACTAAGATGTGGGGGTTTAAAGGTTCTGTCCTGCATCCTCAAGTATCATATCCTATGGGGCCTGATCATAAATCCATACAAAGTTTCCTGCTACCTTCAGTAGAACAGGATGAGTGTCAGGGAAGATGAGGTTAAGCCATGCGATTCATTGCATCTTCAAGCCTCCCTAGTCAATGCTGACAGGCAGATTCTGCCAGGAAGCAGTTTGGCATAGCTAAGTAAGGCTGATCTCTGAACCTTCTTCACAGGAAGCACTATTTCTACCTCCATTAACTACATACAGAGAGCTCAGGGCAGCAAACCTCCTACAACTGCCTTGTAAAGCTTGTCCCTTTCATTCTGCCTTGCTACACTTGGACATGCCAAGTGCACATGCCAAGGAAAGCCTAAAAATGTCAGGAAAATCTCAGTTGTGGTTCATTCTGCACTGATGTGAAATTACTATGGACTTTCTATAGCTATGGCTGTTTGAGCTGATGCCTAGGACAGCAGGCTGAGAATAAGGGAATGGCAACTCACCCTGTGTATTCTCTGCTGAATATAAATGAACAGCCAGCTTCTTTTTAAATGGAAATATCCATATTTGTTAAAAAAAAAAAATATCTAATAAACCAGGATGGATGAAGAAAAATGTAATGTCAAATATACGACAGACCAGGTTTCATGACTTCCTGACATGGAGTCTTTGGAGGTGCTCTTTAGGTAACCTCAGAGAAAACCTTGCAGTTTTGCAAGAATCATTTGAGAAATATTAGAGACTGCCATTTGATGATTGATTGCACAGTATTCAGACTAACAACTTTGATAGTTTAGATCTGGGTTCAATTCCTTCCTGTTCCACAGGTATTCGCTCTCAAAGTGAGCAGCTTCTTGCTTCCCTCATCATCTCGTTTACTTCTGCATTACCATAATAAAACATTTTCTTGCATCATGGAGCTATTGTAAGGATAAATATCTTGTCAGCTTGTGAGGTGACAATACTACTCAAATCAGGTGAATAAAAAAGATACTCCATGCAGGTTTATAAATATTGCACATGGGTGTCTGCTGCGAGAAACTCAAATCTCTCAGTTGCCTTTGTGTTGGCATGCAGCAGCTGGCAATGTTGCTGAAGCTGCTCTACTTGTCTTTCATAAAACATCTGTATTCAGTGAGAAATGACACCAGAACAGGACTATTATACTTAGCTGACAAAGAAATTTAATGCTTATCACATTTTCTGAGCTGGTACTTAGTATTTTTTAGCTTACTATCCTGATTTATTTGCTTTCTGAATACAGATTAAGAACTCCTTGCATTTTAAAAGTAATTTATTATGGATGGTAAGTAGCCTGGCAAGTTAAGTTTATAATCAGGATGGTATCTCTTTGAGATACATAAGTATTATAGGGAAGGTTAGTTTTGCTTTTGAAAGAAAAGTGAAGTTTTTTTTCCAATAAAAGAATTCTTGCAAATTAAGTGAAATATAATCTTCAAAGCACTAGAGCACAACTGTGGGTGTTTCATGCAACAGTATTGACAGGACAGCAGAATGGAATAGCTTTACAGAGTATATATTTTTTGGTAAGTACATATATTTACTCAGTCAAGGCTAACACTCAAGTCCTGAAGTTTGATCTACAGACAGAAAAAACCTGACTAACCAGACTGGGAGCCTAACATTCCCAACCCAGGGAAGATTTCTGATATAACTTTTGGCTAACAGATGACAATCATGCTGTGAATAGAAGATTTTTTTTGAAGGTGGGCGGGAATGTTGTCTTGATTTTCCAGGTTCTTGGATTATGAGCAATGGAAACTAAGAAGTTAGTTACCTTAAACCACTCGAACAATCACCTCCCCATTACTTACACCAAAGCAATGAAATGTGTTTGCAACCAGCAAAATAAAGGGAGAATTTGAACAGGCAGAATTTGGAGGTGATCAAGTGTCAGTCTAAGAGTCTGCAGAAGGGTGCAGAGCTGCTTCACCCATGTGCTATAGAGCCAGAACTGGTACGTCATTTTTGCATCCACTCACCCTAGTAAAAAGATTATTCTACTCTTTGAGGCAGAGAAGGGAGCAAGAAAGGAAGGAAACCTATGACAGTACTAGCGTAAGTGCTTTCAGTATTCATGCAAATATAAAACAAACAAGCAAACAAACAAACAACATAAAGAAGGTCAGTCTGGGCATTGGCATAAGGATTGCAATAATTCACACTGTGAATCTGAGCTTTACAGGAAATAAAGAATAAAGTGTATACACTGCTGATGTCCTTGGTGTTTGTAGATACAAACTGAGTGAGCATAGAAACTGGGAAGCTTTGAATGTACCCTTCCAGCACACCTGAAGGGCACATGAGTCACAGCATCAGCTATTTAATTTTTATTTTTTGGCTACATTGTCTTGGTGGTGGGCAATTTCTTCTCCTGCAGTTGATACACAGCACTTCAATACTGAATGGAGGAATGCTTTGTCCCTGTGGGATCCTCCACATCACAGTGCTGCCACACGCTCTGTTTAGCCATTTCAGCATTTGACCTTCACTCTTTTTGTTTTAAGGAAATAAATAGCTTGTTTTTTTAAGGAACAAAAGCTAATTGTTTTATCAAAAATGCTTTAATGATGATAGGACAGCTGTGGGAAAAAAGAAAAAGAGAATTTGTGCCCAAGCAAAGGACAGGGGAAGGTCAGAAAGCAATCTGTAGGACTGTGGAAATACTGTAAGTATTCCTCAGAACAATTTTTCTGAGCAATGATAGGAGAAGCCAGTTGCATATGCTCCAAATACAAAACAAAAATAAAGTTAAAATAGATGCCAGACTCCATTTTTGCACTTTTTTGTCCTTGTAAAAAAGCAGTGTAATTTCCACGTCACTACCACATCAATCACATTGTGATCTGCCGCTAATGTGGCTGGAGACAATGCAATTTCTTGTCAGTCATCAATCAGTAGCTCTAAGGTGGATTTGATCAGCAAAGAATCCACAATACGTCAGGCCTGGTTTTATTGTGAGATGTGTTTACTACTTACAAACCACTATGTAGTGATTTATTTATGGTAATGATGTTTCTTTTTTCTTTGATCTTTTTTTCTATCACTTCTTCTGCTAGCTGTTTCAGTATGTAACTAACCCCAAAATGTTTACAACAGGGGAGTGACTTTAATAACAAAATATTTTTTTTAATAAGAAAAAATTCTTGTGGCAAATTATAATCAACAAGAAGAGAAGACTGTGGTATATTCAAGGATATTATATTATGTGACCATTCTTGCTGAGTAGAATATTTTTCTCGTAATATCTCATATCTGTATGAATGTAATGACTTAAACAGTCAGACACTATTGATTATCAAATCAACAGAGCTGCTTGACCTGGAAGATTTACTCAGAGGAGTAAAATAAAACCTAGTCCTAGTTTACTGTGCAAAGCACTAATCTTGTTATTTCTTAGCAGCTGACATGAAATCCCAGTGAAGGTAACAAAGGAAATATTCTTGCTTGCCTCATATCAGACTCACTCAACATCACAGCATCCAATACATACTTCGGTGCACGTTAGAAAGCCACAAGTGACAAAACAGTATTCAACTATGTCCTTACCATAAAGAATGGAATTGCTTGAAAACAGAGAATATAGTTTTTGAAAACCCGTTCACAGACATTTCGGTGCTTTTAAAGAGGGGAAAGTGTTAATTAATTGAAACATTAGAATTACGATGTTTTCATCCAAATCAACTAAAAATAATTTAGGTAACATTTTTATTTTACAGAGAAAGCAGAGAAAGATTCCCTGCTATTTTCCAACAAATTTTATATATTTTTATATACATATATATTTAAGTAAAATATACTTGGCTGTTTTGCCAGTATTTATTTTGCTGTACTGTATGTTTGTCCTTTGTGTCTGTTGTCAGAGACTGATAAGGATAATGGCTCAAACACTGTGGCAAAACCAGTTCATCCAGCTGCAGTAGATGGGACATTCCAAGGAGTGGAGATGGGGCATTCAGTATAAGGTGAACTGCGATCTACATATCAATGACAAAGGCTGGCTGGCTGATACAGGAGGTGGGGGGAGTATTGGAGAGCATGTAGCTCTGTCTTTTGATAGGCCCAGCATGGTACTAAGGGAAAAGCCGAGACACTTCAAGATGGCCCAAGACTTGTCTATCTTTCGCAATCACCCTGCCAGACTTTTGTATCTTTCACAATAACATCTCCTCAAAAGATCAAAAATTATGCAAGTGGGCAACCTAGAGTGCTATAAATGCCTACCTTGTGCAAGCACTGGTGGTGCCCACCCACCATTCTGAGGACCACTCTGCTCACCAGTGTCACCGCATGAACTGAACAAGACACTGGAAGACACTGCACATCACTGGATCCAAGACTGCAATCTCCATCACACATAAAGAGGAGCTGTAAGGACGGTGAAATCTTTGTCTCTCTTTTCTTTTCTATACTTCTATTCTTTGGCTTCCTTTTTTATAAGTGATATAGTAACATAAGGTTTACAGCTCCGCATACGTCGCAAACGTTTATTTTGTTTACCAATTGACCCTACAATAACATAAACCTTTCTGTCAACAAATCATTTGCTAATTGGGCCAAGCTGCAAAATAGAAGCCTTTTGTTTACAGACCTAAAGTACTGTGTGTACTGTTTTCCAACCAAAGGGACCCATGAACCTGAGTCACCTCTCCCCCGCCACCTCATACCTCTGGGCAAGACGTGACAGTCATGGGCCAAGAGGACACTGTAGAAGATTCCAGGAGCTGATATTAAAAGAAAATGTAGGATTCCCTTTGTTTCACATTCTCATTAACAGCACTGTTTGTTATAGAGGTTTTACAGTTATTTTGATCACAGGATGCCCCAAAAGCAGTCCGTTTTGTTTTTATCCTCTAACTCTATCACACTGCTACCTTGCTGTTTCTACAGAGAAGCCCCATCAAATCACTCACATTGAGTCATACTTGGGGATATTCTAGATGAGTACAGCAGTTTTCAGCACTAACTGATAGGAATGGGTAATTTGCATTTTGCACATAAAGTCCTGAGGATTTAGATATATTTTTGCCTGGAACAGTTTTGTTAATTAAAGTAGAGATCTGTTGTCATGTTTAAATGGCTCAATACTGTGTGGTACAGAGATCTCCATGCAAGCATGAGTAATTTTGCATGACCTACTGGCCCCCAGCAGCAGAAGCTTACAGCAAGTTTTACTGTGTGCCCAGAGTATCACTGTCAGAGCTTCAGGCCTTTGGCTGGACTGGGAGGCTGATAAGGAGAATATTATGGTATAATATAGTACAATATTACTGCTGTTGCTATGACAGTGCTTACAGACCAGACAAAACCACGGTTTTTCTGTGCTAGTTGCTCAATTATTCCCCTAATTGTGGTTTTTATTCTGTTAGCTCCACATCCAGGAAAAATAAAACACTTTTAGCTTAGAGCTAGTTTTGGCAGAAGTTTGGGGTTTATCTATCCATAAAAGAAACAGAAAAACACAAATAAAAGCCAGTGTGATGAGTTTGGGCAATACAGAATAAAATTTAAAACTGAACTCACTGGATGTGGCATGGCAGCAATTCTTTTTTCTTTTGATTCAACATGTGTGATCTGTAAGAGACCGACCCAGTTCCAGCCTGAATGTGTTTCCTCTACATAAATGCACTAGCAAACATAAATACTAAATATGCACTGCTATTGTTCAAGTCACGACAAACCATTTGGTAAATTAACTGAAATCACTGTATTCACATTCACAGGAGTTACTCTATGTATTCAATTTGATGGATACATTCTGTGATTCTGTGGTATGTTTTAAAATTTGTCTTTGAAGCAAGACAACACGGTGAAACCTGATGAAATTCCTGCATGCAAGCAGGGTGGAAGCCAACACCTAGAGCAGCAGCTGCTTTGCTTCTAGAAATACATCATGTTTATTGGAATTTACAAAATAATCATGCTAGAGATTCATCAGAATATCTGGTGACATGAAAACAATCCCTTAGCTTTTAGAAGAGGGTGCTCCAATGTGTGAGCAACGCCAGCATTGGACAAAGCTCTGTTCTCATAAAATGAAATGAAGATGGATATAAACAAAGGTTGCAGAAGTGTTTGAGGAGAAATTACAGACCATAACCCAGCAACAGGCAAACAGACTGCCTCTTTCTGTTATAAACTTGGTTTCTTCTAAATGTGTCAGGAAAGGAGCAGGATATGGATATTTGTAAAGTAATCCTAAAAGGTTGATTTGGAAAAAAGAAAAAAGAGAGGTTATAAAGGACTTTGAGATCAGAATGTCAAAGGACAGGAGCTTTCCCTGGTGAGCTTTGTGGTGACCGGTGACTCAGCCTGCCTGCAAAATTCCTAGTACAGTGGGTAACTTAGAAGCACAAAAGCAGTTCATGACACTAGAGGTTTCTTTAACATCATAGATACTGATGAGAAGAGCCTTCACATTTTTTAGCTGACACTGTAGGATTAGTACTATTTGAGAAAGCCTTAGAATTAGGAAAAGCAATAGATCGGATGATTTTGTATACCAATAAAAGCACAGTGAAAGCAAGCTACTGAGAGATATTAGCACCTCAGCTTAGTCTGACAAAACCTTTAGAGGTGTTGAGAAGAACAATTCAAGAATACAATGAGAATATCCTATAAAAATAATGGAAAAAATGAATGGTTACAAAGCTTGCAAATTGTGCAAACATTTGGAAAAATATATTCCCATTACTATTTACTTTGTCACAATCATTCCTGGTCAAAATAAGAAAAAACACATGGAAATAAATCAGCATCTTCATTCTCACTTTTTTTTTGTCTTTTTGTTTTGTTTTGTATGTAAGATCCCTCTTTCGTTTCCTGTCTTTCTTTCTTATGCAGGCATGTGTGTCCATAGTGAATCGGTCTCTTACAACAATTGATTTTGAAAATTCAGAACATAAGTTGGGAATTTCCATAGGACAGACATAGACATGGGAGCTCTGTACCCTCTCTTACCCTAGCAAGTACAATCTCTAACCCAGTTTAAGCTACTACGAGACTTGATCTGATTATAGATGGATATATTTTTTAATCCAAACTGTGGCCATCTAATTTATAAGTTATTCAACCCAAAGCTCACACCTATGTATCTCCAGTTATGTTTCTGAATGAGACTAGGTAGCTTTCATTTAAATCCATGTTTTATTCTAAAGAAGTAACCACGACATTGTTCAACAGCTCAAGACTATGTAATACAGCCTGCCAGACCTGCTATGACTACAGGCATTCCTTGATGCATTTCGTTGTTGTGTTATTTGATCTAAATAGGTAAAATATATTAGTACTAATGAGAGATGTGGTTTTAAATCATCACATTTAAATCCTGGGTATGTAATTTGACTTGTTTGTAAGCAGTATTAAACAGGATTTACTTCTTTAATTAATAAAAGCCGAAGCAGTGATTCTGTTGTGGTTTTTCTCAGGCAGAGAGCTCTCTCTTGCTGTGCCTCCTGCACTAAAGCATTTACCTTTAATGCAAAATGGCCCATCATAGGCAGTTTTGGAGCAGTCACAGGAGTAGCCGTTGTATTTCTCGACACATTTACCACCATTGGCGCAGTACATCCCATAGCTTGTGCAATGGCCAGAGCAACCAGGCTTCACCCCTGGTGTGACTTTTGCTCTCTCTTCCAGATCCAGTGTCACCCCATTCATCCTCAGTGAACGAATGCAACCTAGGAAGCCTCGCTGCCCTCCTGCAGCACCTGAGGAGGAATGTAAAACTGTGAGACAACACTGAAAAGATTTTATTGTTGTTGGTTTACATGAAATATCCTGCTAAACTTGTGACAACAGCTGGATATAAGTAACTTCTTTGTAAATGCAAGGAATTGACTTGTCCTAATCACAATGAAATTAATTAAATCTAACCTTTTGATAACATACAAGTAAGCATAAATAGCAGGTGTGTTTGCTTGATGCTGATTACACATTAGAGATTCTAGTCCTCCACTGTAAGAATTGGTTTCATTTCAATATTTTTAGAGAGAACAGTGGAAGAAATGGGCTTGGGTCTATCACTAAGGTATAGCCTTATTCTCCATATTATCAGTGATGATGTATGCTAATAATAATTCTGTAATATGTTATGCAGTGTTACATTTTTTCAAAGCCACGATGAGGAAAGAAGGAAAAGATTAAATCTCCACTCTCAGTTGCAATATAAAGTAGAGATGTTAATTTCCAGGCAACATCATGTATATTGCTTAGTTGCCTGACTATAGGGTGAAGGACATAACGAAAAAAAAAATAGATTGAGATGGCTTTTCTTAGCAGTCAATTAAGAACTGGTCCTTTTTTCCCCTGGTAAAAACTTGCTGAAAAGTGTGATTTCACCTAGGGAAGTCTTATCTGGGGCTGGATTAGAAGCAGAACAAACACACTAAAAATGAAAAGAAATAACCATGAGTGATTGTCATCCTTTCTCCTCATCCTCTCATCTCTTTGACTGCCACAGTGCCGCAGGTGCTGAGGAGTCCCAGAGGAGATCTGAATGCTCATCACCACAGAGCACTGAGGCTGATATTTACCCAAGTGGGGAAAAGGACTAAAGACAAACCAAGGAGAGAGGGCTGCTTCAAATCAGCTCTCAGTAGCTGCATGATTTGGAGTAAGAACATAAGAGGTTCCACTTAAACTTGAGAAGAAACTTTTTCTCAGTGAGGGTAACAGGCTGCCCAGGGAGGTTGTGGAGTCTCCTACTCTGGAGACATTAAAAACCTGCCTGGACACGTTCCTGCATAGCCTCATCTGGGTGTTCCTGCTCCAGCAGGTGGATTGGATTAGATGATCTTTCGAGGTCCCTTCCAATCCCTAGCATTCTATGATTCTATGATTCTATGATAAGAAGAGGCAACGCTTGCATCTCTGCCAAGTGCGCAGAGTAAGGGGCATTCTGATGTGATTCCATTCTATGTAAACTAGTATACATTGCAATGATGAACAATACCCTAATTCATTTAATTCTTTCCTCCCCTGGTGAGTTAGGACACTAGGACATGAAGTCATCATCCCTCAGGCTCTTTTGTGGGACCAAAGATAGTTAATTCTACAGAAAATGGAACCAAAGGCACTGAAACAATTCTTGTTCAGTATTAGTCTCCAGGTCTTGATGTTCAGGGTGTTCATTTGGGACATTCCAACTCAAATCAATTATTTTTCTCACTCTGGGTAAAAACTTAAATCAGAGGCTCTATTATTTGAGATGTGTTCTCCAATCACTCAGTTACAGAATTGCTGTGGTTCAAAAAGAAAGAAAATCTGGTGCAGACCTGGAGATGCAGTTTTTGTCAATAAAGGTACTAGGTATTACAAAACATTGCTGGTATAATTGTTAATTCAAAACTACCAACAAAAATAACCATTATTAACAATTGCCTAAGTATTTGTTCTGGAAAAAAGATCCAGATCTTCCAATTTTCAGCAAAACACTTGGTATTTCTTTTAAAAGCTTAAGGGTCTCTTTTCTAAACAAACTTCACATTTCAGCTTATTTTGAAACTGCCTTGTATTGGAATTACACTTGGCATTAAAGGAGAATCTGAGCTTGTAAATAATGACTGCATATCTGTTATCTTATAAACAATTTGCAATGACATTGTGTTGCTTACTAAGGCCATGAAGGTTTTAAACAGCATTTAAATTCATTTCTGCTGTTGAAGCCTGACTAACACAGGAAAAAAACCGAGATAATGTTGTTTTTCCCTTCTTCCCTTCCCTTCCCTTCCCTTCCCTTCCCTTCCCTTCCCTTCCCTTCCCTTCCCTTCCCTTCCCTTCCCTTCCCTTCCCTTCCCTTCCCTTCCCTTCCCTTCCCTTCCCTTCCCTTCCCTTCCCTTCCCTTCCCTTCCCTTCCCTTCCCTTCCCTTCCCTTCCCTTCCCTTCCCTTCCCTTCCCTTCCCTTCTTCCCTCTTCTGTTAACAGATACCTAGAGAGGTAGGAAAGTGCTTCCTTGCTTAACTTTTCATGTAATTCTGACTCCAGCTAATGGTACTTGGCTTGTCTGCACTTCACAGCCCTGGGGCTAACAATCAGAGAAACAGAAGGCTACTGGAATAGCCTGCTCAAAATATAGCAGACATCAGCAGCTACACAAAGCAGCTGGACTAACTTGGTTCTGTGGAATGCATTTAGGCAACACTGTGAGATGCCATCCTACTTCGACTGGGCAAACATCCCATGGGCCTAAAGGGAAAAGACTTCATTGAGAAACACGAATACAAAAGCGTGGGCAATTATCAAAACTAAAGTGGCTGGAAGTGCTGGATGGGCACTGCAGGCACACCCAGTCCTGGGAAGAGCTAGGCAGAATTTTTCACTTCTGTGGTGAATAAGCATTTGTGTGTGAGAGAGACATGGCAAACAAGGAGGCTGGCCCTTTCAGTCAGGAGCTGCAGGTGGGGAAAGACAAAAAGGATGAGTTGAGAGTACAGAATATTTCTCTCTTAGTTGATCTTATTTCTGTAATTATGGACATGCTTGACTTCTTTTTTTATTTTTCTTTTTTCTTTTCCCCTTACCATCATGGAAGTGCTTCGGGAGCGCTGAAAAGACACGAGGTAAAGAGCGTTCAGCATGTGTGGGCAAAGCCCAGTTACCCACTCTGCATCTTACCAACATAGAGCTGGCTGTATAACTCCAGTCGCGTGTGACCTTCTGTTGGTGCTTTCCGGACTTCCACGGGTAACTGGTCTACTTGCAGGCTAGCCTGTTTGACATTCCTTTCGGCATTGACCCGATGCCACTGGTCATCATTGAGCTGGTTGGGAGATCTAACGACGATTTCCACGGGCCCATTTCCAACATCAAATGAAAAGGAAACCTCCGTAGCAGCTGAAACACCAAGCAAAAGGGAACTTGTCTTACATTGTAAACAAATTCACTTATACTTCCAAAACAGAAAGGAGTCACATTTACTAGAAATATGTACTGCTCAGCCACCTTTCAGAAGTTATAAGCATGTTCAGCATTCAGTCAATTCTAACTTGAGTAAGAGTTAAAGCATTTCCAAGGAAGCCATTGTCAAAAGTTTCTCTAGCAGGTGATGGAAATCAAATCAGTTTGGCTTGTAAAATTTAACCAGAATAAATCATATCCTTGAAAATAATTTTTTATTTCAACTAGGAATTTCAATAATATTGGAAAAAACTGCTCACCAGGTTTTAGAAGAAAACATCAACAGACCATGAAACAGTGACATTAATTTTTGTTTTCTTCAGCTTTCCAGTTTCTACAGGTTTTTTAGGCAAATATGCATTTTGACAAAGAAGTGGTGCAGAAGAATTCTACTTTTTTTTTTTCTTTTGAGGGGCAATTAATTTTTACAATGAACTTACGATGCAGTGGTAACGACCTCTGTGAGATTTTACGGCTGAAAAAGAAATAGATTCTTAGCAAGTTCTACAGTGCTCTATTTATAGTAGATGATTCAAAATATGTTTAAAAATTTTACAAATGTCCATTAGGCATACTAGGCATTCCTCCACATGATCCACAGCAAACTTTATAATTTATACTTATTATTAAACAGAAAGTGTGATTAGTAATATATAGATGACTTGGAATAAGGAAATATAATTTTGACTGTCCCTCTGGTTTTTGGTTTATGTATTTTTTTTTCTATTAATTATATCATGGTGGCAAAACACCACGTAATAGGGTTATTGGAAAACGGATTAGCAATTATAGCATTCACAGAGGAGGATACCAGACAGAAGATGATCAGGAGTTCCATTTAATTTGTTTTTCTCACATATAAAACCAGAAAGCCAGACTGCCCTTTTAACTTTTCTGAAAAATCTCGGATGCCCAATTATGGTCTCAGTGTTCCAGTACAGTGTGGTTTCTTGTTTAGTTGAATTAATAAAACAGTCTTATAAAAATCTTGCTCAGTAATGCTATTCAATTGTGGTAGAAGCACCACTGCATGATCATTATCACTAACAATACTGATAAACAGTGTGAAATATTTTGGTATGTGGCCTAATAGATTTTCATGATGTTATGTCAGGCTGAATTAAATGCTTTTTTTATGAAAAATGGAAGGATAGGAATAAACTTTTTACAGAGAATGTTCTCTCAAAACAAATTTATTATACAAATGACACCTCTGATATTTTTCTGTAAAACTGGATATTTCCAAAAGAAAAAATCAAAAGCATATTTTATTGCTGTTATACTCCCTGTTCTCTGCTGAATAAAATAATTTCATTTACTGAATTAACTGTCTTTCATAAGCCATGAATTTAGCCTGTTTGGCCTTTTGCACTTTACAAGACAGAAAATCTGTATGAGACAAAGCTTGCCATTAAATAAAGACGTTTCATTTTAATGTTATCGTGTCTTATAACTTAGGCATTTCTGCAAGTAAACTCAGGCAAATTAGGAATAAAAGTGCCTCCAGTACTTAAGTTGTATGTTGTGTCCAAGCCTACTTTCAAAGGCGTGTGTGTAATTTTCCTTTACTTCTTGCTTTGAAGAACCACCTCAGAACTCTTCACTGTCAGGCTTGATTTGCTTCCCAAAAGCTGTCTTTCTACAAGGCTGTAAAATAAGGACCCCTTAGCAGACTTTTCATCTTATTCTGAGGCAACTGATAGCACTGTTGATATTGCTTGTGGGTACCTCATCCAGGATTTTGAAAAACCTCTGCAAGAATGCTTCTTTCTTTGCAAGCTCTTGGTCTTCTGGATGGAAGCATCTTTAATTTTTTGAAGGAAGATTATTCTTCCTTTAAAAGAGAAAGTATAGAGAAGTGGCAAATAGAAAATAGAAGGTCTGTGCCTGCACAGTCTAGCTTTATGCATGTCTTTAAACTGAAACCTGTACCACAGTCTGAAAGACTTATAGTGAGAATGGAGAAAATTATTCCCTCTGACATAAGAGTACCATTTGTACAGTTTCATATTATATTTTGATATTTAATCCTATAGTTAGGGAAGGCAAAGCATTCCAGAAAGTACTGTCATCAAAGACCATTTTCAGTGCATGTATGGGCTGCTGTGGAGAAAGTTGATTCTGTCTCAGTCAGACCCAATACAACATCAAACTTTTTCAGTGTAACTAGTTATGTGGACAGGTAGCAATTATTTAGGGTTTTTCCTAAGTACAGTTTACTTTTCAATCTCTCACATTATCTACACATACAACTCTTGCATGATGTGGCATCTTTCAGTCGAATACATCCTTGGTTGACATGACAGCGGTATTATTCTGTCAGACTTTTCAAGAAGATGATTAAAAGATATCTAGCATACATGTGCACATGTGACTATTTATTCACATTGACCCACTGAACAAGTGCAGGATTTTTTCAGAAACGTGTAGAAAATGAGCTGCATGGATCTGAGAGATTTCTACTGGTCAGTCACTTTATAGCTCATGAATTGAGTTTTCCTAATGTTAATTTTATTTTGTATTGGACCAAATACCATAAAGCACAAACTAGTTGTTCTAAGAAATGAGAACAAATGTCTGAAATCACTTAATTATAAATTTTTTTAAAAAGGAAAAAAGTGGGGTTTAGTATATTCAGTCAGTACAAGGTTTTGTGACACAAACTTCATAAAATTGACCAAGGGTGAAATATTTATGTGCTCCTGCCACATACATTCACTCAATAAATGGAGGCTTGTGGCTTAGTTTTATTCTTTCTGTGCCTTGTGCAATTACATATATCAAATCTGAACACGTTTCTTTCATCTATTCAATTTTCTAAGGTCTCAGGTTATTGTCAGCCATCTGTTCAGAACATGGAAGTGCAGCTCTGGAAAACAAAATGCCCTTTTCATTTTTTTGTTCTGCATTCTTGTTTTTTAGCTCTATTTAGAAACCCACCATTTCCTCATTCTAAATCTATGAGGCATTTGCCCATAAAAAGGAAGGGACATGACCGAGCCACCCTGCAAGAAGACCTGGATAGACTAAAAGAGAGGGCTAACAAGAACCTTATGAAGTTGAACAAGGACAAGGGTAAGGTCTTGCACTTGGGAAAACATAATCCAGGAGTGCAGCACAGGCTGGGATCTATTCAGCTGGCGAGCAGCTCTGTGGCAAGGGACCTGGGAGTTCTGGTGGACAACAAGCTCAATATGAATGAACAGTGAGCTGCTGCAGTAAAGAAAGCCAACAATATGCTGGGTTGCATTAGCAAGGGCATCACCAGCAGAGACAAAGAAGTCATTGTCCCACTCTACTCAGTGCTTGTCAGGCCACACCTGGAATACTGTGTTCAGTTTTGGTCCCTGCTATATAAAAGAGATGTGGACAGGCTGGAGTGGGTCCAGAGAAGGGCCATACAGATGATCACAGGACTGGGAAGCTGCCATATGAGGAAAGGCTGAGAGAACTGGTCTTGTTCAGCCTTGAGAAAAGAAGGCTTAGAGGAGACATCATCACTGTGTTCCAGTATTTAAAAGGTGGCTACAAAGAAGACTGAGATTCAAGTTGGTGAGCAGGTGAGATTCAAATTGGACACAAGAGGGAAGTTTTTCACTATGAGAACAATCAGCCATTGGAATAATCTCCCCAGGGAAGTGGTGGATTCCCCAACATTGGCCACTTTTAAGATTCAACCGGAGAGCGTGCTGGGCCATCTTGTCCTTGTGTTCCCTTTCAACCTGGTATCCTACGGCTGCAGTGTCTGTGGGATTCTGTGTTCCTTGGGTCCTGCCTTTCAAGGCTTTCTGGTAGATATACTTCAGTTAAACACAAGTTCTGAAGCTAAACTGCATAGGAAGTAGCAAGCACTTCTATGTCCTTTGCTATGCACAAGGTCAGGGTAAATGAGCTGACAGACTTTTCTGGCATTCAAGATCTATGAACAGCTAGGTTTCTCATTTTCCTAGAACTCCTTGTGTTTCAAGTCTCTTTTTTTACTGTTTTCCTAGTTTGATCCTTGTTGATAAATTGGAGGCTAGGATCTCTAGCTATAATGAGGCTGCCAGTAAAGAGAGAGATGCTGACAGACAGGTGGGTGCTCACAACATGCCAAGCTGTAGATGGAGGTTCCCAAGACAAAATAGCTGTAAAAAAAAAAAAAAAAAAAAAAAAAAGGAGCAGGGATTACAACCCTTTTCACAGTCAGTTTGCAGTCAGTTTGTATGCCTGTCTATTTCTCTCCTACTCTCCCATTGTCCTTTATCTGAAACATGTATTTTCATCTCCTCCCTTACACTTATTTTACCTTCCCTGATGTATTTTTATACCCTACAGTGGGACTTACTGATGTTTTAATTGACTTACATCAAAGGGAATGGTATGTAACTTCTTTAGGATCCTTTTGAAATTCCATTCTTAGAACATAAATGCCTTGCTACAGCTAGAATCGGAACTTGCTTGACTGTAAAACAGAGTACAACAATAAGCTATAAACTGTAGACTAAAACCTGCCAGACAAATATTTCCCCCTCCACTTGACTTGCTTGTTCCATGAAAAAAACAGCTTGAAAATATTCTTTCTCTGTAAGGGCAACATCTACCAAACTTCCTGGACAGCTGGTTTGTAAATACATCTCTGACCACGGGCTCACTGATTAAACCAGTAGATAGAATTCAGTGAATTGATTGCAAATGAATGAAAACTTAATACACAGAGATGCTAAATGTATCTAGAGCTAGTGGTTTATGTATCTTTATATGGAATTCATCACCAGGGTCAAGATCAGGTCTTATATCTGTAGTCAACAGAATCCTTTCCATTAACTGTAGTAGACTGTGGATAGAATAGATGGCTTTCCAGGATTTTAAAGCAACTATCTTGTCTACCTTTCCTGCTTAGACAGCTGAGTTTAGAGGCATTTTCCCAAAGTCATTACCTGCCCTGCTGCCCTCATTTGCATAGGGGTGAGAGATAGCCATGCCAAAGCTGACATTGAAGCCGCACTGATAGGTTGTTCCTGGCTGCTGAAGGTATGTGGAAAGGGCTACAAATGCTACTCTGAAGTGTCATATTGGAACACAGAACTGGCTTTGAGGAGGACACTTCTCAAGGGACATAACTAAAAATTAAAGCCACCAGAAAACATCTCAGAGAGAGATTATTGATCCAAATTGCTTGACCGTAATGCAGGAATTACCGCGTAGCTTGGCTGTCTGTTAATAATTGGGTAGTTGTCAAAAATAATGACCATATTTACAGTAATTGGACTAAGCATCTGGAAGATTTCATCATTTATCTAATTCCCAAATGAAATGGCCATTTGAACTAATGAGCAAAAGCTTCAGTAATTTGACCAAATGACTGTGCACATCTATGCCCAACACTGCAGTGATCCCTGAGCTAAATGCCAAATGAACTAGCTCTGGAAGCTGCACAGCTGCATCAGCATGTTGCTGTGCCAAGAGTAATTAGTTCTAATGAAAGGCTACACTGCACCTAGGATCAAACCCAGCATAGCTGAGTGCTGATTTACGTGGACTGGCTATCTTTCTTAGAATTAGCTCAGGTATCTCTCTAACAAGGGGATTCATTGTGCAGACTAGACACATTCTACATTTGCCTGTAGGTCGACAAGTCAGACAAACAAACAAAATATCATACAACTTTACACTCTCTTTGACCTTATGCAGTCATTTATGTAAGTGTCAAGAAGGAAAAACATCTACTTCTCATGGCATTAATCCATCCACAAGATTAATATAATATAATATAATATAATATAATATAATATAATATAATATAATATAATATAATATAATATAATATAATATAATATAATATAATATAATATAATATAATATAATATAATATAATATAATATAATATAATAAATATAATATGAAGTGAGGCTCAGGGTTTTTCTGAACCTTTAGAAAAAGCTGTTCTTCTGTATGGAATAAACAATCTGCTGGACAGTCACTGAACCAGAGAACCATAACATGGTTTGGGTTGGAAAGGACCTTTAAAGATCATCTAGTCCAACCCCCTCACCACGGGCAGGGACATCTTTCAGTAGATCAAGTTGTTCAGAGCCCTGTCCAGCCTGGCCTTAAACTCTTGCAATGATGGGGCATCAACAGCTTCTCTGGGCAACCTGGTCTAGTGTGTCTCATCACCCTCACAGTAAATAATTTCTTCCTTATAACCAGTCTAAATCTACCCTCTTTCAGTTTGAAACCATTGCCCCTTGTTCCCTTGTCTTGTCACTACAAACTTTCATAAAAAGCCCTTCCCCATCTTTCTTATGAGCCCCTTTTATATATTGATAGGTGCTATAAGATCTCCCTGGAGCCTTCTCCAGGCTGAACAATCCCAACTCTCTCAGCCTTTCTTCACAGAAAACGTGTTCATCCCTGTGATCACTTCCATGGCCCTCCTCTAGGCCCACTCTAAGAGGTCCAAGTCTGTCTTGTGCTGGGGGCTCCAGAGCTGGACACAGTACTCCAAGTGGGGTTTCATGAAAGTGAAGTAGAGGAGGAGAATCATCTCCCTCAACCTGCTGGCCACACTTCCTTTTGTGCAGCCCAAGATACGTTTGGCTTTCTGGGATGCAAGTGCAGATTGCTGGCTCATGTCTAATTTTTTCTCCACCAGTACCCCCAAGTCTTTCTTGGCAGGGCTGCTCTCAATCCATTCATCACCCAGTCTATAGTGATACTGGAGACTGACTTGGCCTTGTGGAATCTCATGAGGTTGACATGGGCCCTCCAGCCTGTACAGGTCCCTCTGAATGGCATCCCTTCCATTAAGCTATCAACTGCACCACTCAGCTTAGTGTCATCTGCAAACTTGCTGAGTGTGTACTCAATCTCACTGATGAAGATATTAAATAGCATTGGTACCAGTGCAGACCCTTGAGGGACACCACTCATTACTGGTTTCCACTTGGATATTGAACCACTGTAACTCTTTGGATGTGGCCATCCAGCCAGTTCATTATCCATCTAAGAGTCCATCCATCAAATGCATATCTCTCCAATTTAGCATCAAAAATGTTGTGGAGGACCGTATCAAAGGCCTTATAGAGGTCTGGATGACATCAGTAGCTCTTCTGTCCACTGATAGCCACTCCATTGTAGGTGGCTGCTGGATTAGCTAGGCCTTGATGTTCAGAGACTTGAGATACGAGAGATGTCATCATAGTTATTGATAAAATATTACTTCCCTGTGAAAAAGGAAGTAGAGTGGCTGCTTCAGCATTAACATTTTAACAATATAACTCTAAAGTTAGTTTTTATATATGAGTGACTTCAGACATTTTGTAACAGCATTACTGATTTCTGAAATTGCTGTTGCCCGGAGAACATATTTTTAAAGACATTTTACCTTCAGTTGTAGGAAGTCTTGAAATATGTATTGGAAGAAGAACTGAAAGTAACTTCTCAATTAAAGGTAAAGGAATGAACACACATATAACTGAATCACTTCAACCATTAAAGGTTTGGAAAAAAATGATACCACAATATTTAGAAAAGATACAAGTAGAAATCCAAGGGTACTTTATTCAAAGATTAAAGAAAACTAACTTATGCTGAATAGAGTTTATTAAAGTCCTCTTCAAATTTTCAGGAAAACAGAACTCTTCAGAAGCTTCTGTTGACCTTTTCAGTTTCTTTTTATATAATGTTTTCATTTTGAAAACCTCAAAGTATCCTACAGACCAAAAAACCTAATCAGAATTAAAAATAAAGGTTTTGGCTGCAGCCTGAAGGCATTAATTCAGTCTCTGCTGTGCGTAGTAACTACATCTGGTAGTTGCAAACTTGCAGTGACATTTCTTTGCGAATGGACAGGGAATTAGATCTACTGAAAGACAGTGTCCTGATTCAGCAAGAGCTGCTGTTTTCTTATGCATATGACTCTGATGTCACACTGTAAGACAAGGCTGCACATAAATTGTTTCCCTGTATATTTCAAAGATGTGAATTTTACTACAGTATTGTCCTTCTTCCATAATACTTTCACATCTTCTTTTCAGTAAGATTTACAACTGCACCAGTAATTTAAACAATTGGACAAATAATAAGTCTAAGTCTTGGCCTTCTCTTTACAGGAACCAGGTGTCTTTGGATTAATGGGAATTAGATATGGTAAAATCCTTCTTTCATAATTTCATTTTATGACTGTTCAAATATATTTTCATATATCTATCATATATCTATATTCATATATCATGACTAAATAGCTAGCTGTTTTCTTGTTCCTTCATTGCCTGTGTTGAATTAGACTGCCTTTCCTATAATAATCTTTGCCTATTGTCTCCATGCTAAGTCCTTGGAATTCGTTATTCTCACCTGTGGATTTAATCTTAGATATTCAGTATATACCAGTTGACTCAGAAGTACTGTACTACCTTGCAGCACAGTCCTGGGAAATTCTGGGACTCCCATAGTCTGGGATTGCCAGAGTGCTGGGATATACTGGGGAGAGGAAAGGACAGAAAACAGGGAGAGGAAAGGACAGAAAACAAATTGTGGAAAAGACAAATTAAGAGAAGGCAGACAGAAGCTGGAAAGTAGGAAAAATAGTAACCAAGTGGTGTACTCCTGGGGTCAATCTTGGCTCCAATGCTCTTCAAATCTTCATTAATGAGCTAGATGATGGCAGGGCAGAGTGTACCCTCAGCAGGGTTGTCCATGCTGCCACCCAGAGGGACCTTGACAGGTTTGAGAAATGGACTGACAGGAACCTCATGAAGTTCAACAAGGGCAAGTGCAAAGTCTTGCACCAGGCGAGGAAAAATGCCATGCACCACTCACTATATGCTGGAAACCACACATCTGGAAAGGAGTTCTACAGAAAAGGCCCTGGGCATCCCTGGTGGATGCCAAGTTGGACATGAGCCAGCAATGTGCCATGGTAGCAAAGAACCCAAATGGTATCTTGGGCTACATTAGTAGAATTATTGCCAGAAGGTCGAAGGATGTGATCCCTTGCCTCTACTCAGCACTGGTGTAATACTGTGTCCAGTTCTGGGCTCACCAGTACAAGAGAGATGTGGGCATACTGGACAGAGTCCAGCAACGGGCCACTAAGATGATTAAGGGACTGGGGCATCTCACATATGAGGAAAGGCTGAGAGAGCTGGGTCTGTTCAGCCTGGAGAAGAAAGCTCAGGGGTAATCTCATCAATGTATACAGATACCTGAAGGCAGTATGTAAACAAGATGGACCCAGGCTCTTTTCAGTGTTGCCCAGTGACAGGACCAAAGGCAATGGGCACAAATTGAAATGCAGGAGGTCCCCTCTGAACATCAGGAAACATTTTGTCAATGTGAGGGTGACAGCTCTCTCTGTGAGGACCTAGTTGAAGTGCACTGTAATTTTTTTTCATCAGCTTCAGTGAAAAAGAATGCTGATGGACTGTAGCACTATTAGTTTGCTGATGATAATATTTTTGTTGTCTCTTTCTCTTGCTTAACATCTAAAGGTCAATACAAGTCTTTCTGGATGGAACTGCAACATAACAAGTGAGCTGTTTTGCTGAAGCTCATGCTAGATAGCAGCAGGTTGAAGGAAGAAATTAAAAAGTATATCAATTACCAGCCGTCTATCACTCACAGTAAGTGTGTGTTTCTGGAGCACAGCACCCAGATGGCTTTTGACTCTATTCATATGGCCAGGGGATTCTAATAGTGTCTACTAAATAAGATTTTGCTAGTGTAATCTATATTTCTGGCAACTGAAAGTGTGGATTATTGCCATTTCCTGCATAATTCAGTTCCAAAAAGTAAATCACAAAGTCCTACATTTTCCATTTTTCTCTAGTGCATGGTTAGTCCTCTTGGATTGCATCAGGAAAGTCAAAGAAATTACAGTTTATTACAAGTAAATACTTTTTTTTTTTTTTTTTTTTTTAAATTACAGGACATTATTCTGCTAGTCTTTCGGCTAGTCTGCAGAATCTAGCCTAAGTTTGTCGTGCACATGCCACTTGCATTGATATCCATCCCTATCTACATACTCTGAAACATTTGCAGGTGTATTTCAGTGCTTCCCTATTGCTGTTTTACATGAGCTCAGCTAGCAACACTATTCACCCTCCCCTTCTGTTTTTCAGTATTTAAGGAAATAATAGACTGGCATACTGCTGTGTGGAGTGATTTCCTCAAGTGCACATTTACAGCTGCACTGTTTCGACAATACTAGAATTAAAAGTGGGCTATCCACTACCATAGTCTGTTCTCAAAAGTTTAAGAAGTTGCATACAGGAAGAGGCATATCTGTTAGATGCAGCACTTCTCAGCTACAGCTTATTTCTGGCAGAGAGCAATTATGTCAGCGAGCCATTGTGTTTCCATGCACACACAAGATTAGATTACTCCTTTGGAGCAGAAGCTGGAGCAGAGAAAGTGCAGACTTACAACTCTTCCCCAAGTGTTCCCTAGAGTGGTTCAACTTGCTGTCTGACTGCAGCTGAGGGGGAACTTCTAACTGCTGGAAACATATCTTGACCTTTTCTAAAGCATACAGGCTACCTGCAACTGGCTAAATGCTCTCCAGGTGCAAGGTAGTAAAAAAAATGGTCATGGCTTCTCTCGTCTTGTGGACAGCCACCAATTCTCTTAATACTGGCAGACAAACTGCTTACACATGTAATTTTCAGTATTTTGGAAAGGTGTAACTATACTGGAGCTCAATATGAGGGGAAATCAGAACTGAATACAACATCTTCCTCATCATGAGTAAGTATCTGTGTGAGGACAGGGATAAGGAGGGATTTGATTTTGGTAATAACTAAGAATCAGTTTTTATTTCACCTTAAAATAAACTCAGCTATCAACCAACCAGTGAAACAGAAATACCAGTCTTTCTACACAGTAGATTAGATTGCTTTGGGGGATAAAAAATATTGCATCCAAATGAGAGTACCAAATTTTCTTGTGAAAGATCATGCAGAGGCCAAATATGCCCTTAGAAGATAATTATTTATTATGATTATTAATTACTTCAGTTATGCTAATTGTAACTCCAGCTGTCTTGTAGATAAACACTTTGAAAGAACTCTTATATTTTTATGATTATATTTTAGTTGATGTAGCAATTTTCAGCCATGGACATCAAGAAGGAAAAATAACACTATCAGTCATGCATAAACAGGGAACCAAAGCAAAAATATGTGAAAGGACTTGTTTAAGGCCAAACACCAGATGGTTTGAGCAGAGCTTGAAAAAATACCCAGTTGCTTTACTGCTAAGGGAGTAAATACAATTTCAGATGGACGACGTTGCCTCCCATCCAGCCAGCCCTCTTCCAACAACTACTTGGCTCCTTGGAAGGAAGGAACGGTGACTCACTTGAAGGTCTTGTTGATTCATCTCATGAGAGTTGCTAAAGCTTAAAAACATACAGCAGCAATATCTTACAGTCCCTTTTGTGAGAGATGATTCACACAAAGGGAACTGTAATCAGTTCACTGAGTGGAAAAGGAAAGGAGGCGTGTGCTTTCCTGTCTGTAGTGGTTTATAATATAATTCATTACATCCTTTTAACTCCAACCATGAAACTGAATTGGCCCCATGCAACAGAAGACACCACAATAAGGGGAAACACAGACATAAAAAACAAGCTCTCCCATGCAACATATAAAGGGTTTCATGTAACTGGTAGTTATTCTTCATTGGATGAAAGGCAAAATAAAAGTTGGTGCTAATGTTCATGAAATCAGATTATGTCTGAGCATGGTACAGTAACAGGGAGATTTTTGAGAGAACAGCTTCTTTTCCTATGAAAAATTTGGTGAAGTTGGCACAATTCTAAAAATGTTGAGCAACGAATCTGAGTGCTTACAAGCAGATACAAAGCATAGCAACCCTCCTCTCGAATGTCACATCCAATATCATAAAAATCAGCCAAAACTGTAAATCGTGCATCATACTAAAAGTGTTAAGAGCCTTGTGCAGGAATGAAGAATAGACATCAAGACTGTCACTCTTCTGTGGTGTGATTTTGAGAAAGTACATTGCCCATGCCCTTTTCTTCCTCTTCTATAGTGTTTTTCGTATTGTATAATTTGTTGTTGTAGTTTAACCTGGCAGGCAGCTAAACACCACACACAGCCATTTGCTCACTCCTCCGTCTGCAGTGGGATGCGGGAAAGAATCGGAAAAAAAGAAAAACCTTGTGGGTTAAGGTAAGGACAGTTTAACAGGACAGAGAGGGAAAATTAAACAAGCAAGCAAACCCACAAAACAAACAAACAAACAAAACCCCTATAAAAAACCAAAAGCCAAACTCCAGCAAACAAAAAAACCCCCCAAAACAAGTGATTGCTCACCACCCACCAAATGATACAAAGTCAGTTCTCAACAGAGAGCCCCTGGCTAACTTTTCTCTAGTTTATGTACTATGATGTCATATGGTATGGAATATCCTCTTGACCAGTTTGGGTCAGCTGTCCCAGCTGTGTCCCCACCCAGCTTTATGTGTACTCCCCACCTTCTTGCTGGCAGAGCATGAGAAGCTGAAAAGTCCTTGACTTAGTGTAAGCACTATCTAGCAACAACTAAAACATTAGAGTATTATCAACATTGTTCTCATACTAAATCCAAAACACAGCACTATGCCAGCTACTAGGAAGAAAATTAAGTCTATTCAAGACGAAATCAGGACATTTGCATTTAGCTGTAGGTTCTGCTGTTGACTGTGTTCAAGACTTGTAAAGATATTTAGATGCCTGGGTGGTAGTTACCAAAAAACTTTAATGTCTGGCCAGTGCCCACGATGATATGCATTTTATTGATTTTTCAAAATGTCTAGGAAAGTTTTCGTCATTTGTAGTGGTTGTTTTATAGGTAATTTTTCATGGCTGTTATTTATTTCTCCATGGCTGTCCAGGGGTCACCATCAAGGTAAGGACCCTGTTGCACTATGCACTGTACTAACACAATAAAAAATGCAAAAATATGACTCACTTTTAGTGTACTAACTCTGCATATGAAAAGGGTGTGTGTGAGGGGGCAGGGTAGACAGACCCAGCTAACTGTGGCTCCCTTTTATTGAAAGCTTTAGACAAAGATTTTCTTCTCCTAAAACTATACTTGTAATAATTTATGGTTGCCAACATCCAGGGTAGAGCTTTGAAAATGGAAGATGATATCTTTAGCACTGTTTACATTTCATTTCTGCTGCAGGAAAAAGTATCTACAAAGCTACAAAGCAGGAATATAACGGAGTGGTACAGGAGAGTGGGAGATAGAATTGATAAGTTGGAGGTAAAATATGTGCTCTGACTTCATGGTGGAAAATCTGTGGTCGAAACTTTATATGAACATTTAGCACCCACCACAATATAATCTCACAAACACTTAAAGAGAAAAAAAAGCCTACTTGAATCAATCTATTGGCATAATTCAAATCAATTGTGTGCATTAATATCTGAAGCATCATGGATACAATTGTATTATTATTAAAAACACCTCCTCTTTCATTATATCTTATCATTTAGTCACAGAAAATCCTTTTCTACTTCAGAACAGAATTGGTTTGGTGAAAATAATAAAGAATAATTTATACTTTCAATAGGCTAACCAAGCAATTGCCAACGCTTTATCTAAAAAGTCCAACTTAAAGAAAAATAGTTTACAGAGTACCAAGACCATATTTAAATCCTCAGAAAAAAGATTCTTAAAAGCATCTCAATGAATTAGGACCAGAAGACCCATGGGATTCAGGCCATGCAGCCTCAGAAAACAATGCAGCTTGGCTGGACCATTTCAGATTTTCTCACTCATGGCATTTTGGTGCATGGGGTGATTAGAAGTCAAGGTAAGGATCAAAGAGCAGAGTGGTATGGGTGACAGCGTAGTGGGTATCTCCTGTAGGCCACATGACCAGGAAGAACAAGCAAATGAGACCTTCTAGAGACAGATGGAAGTAACCTCATGTTCACAGATCCTGGTCCTTATGGGGATCTTCAACTACCCTGATATCTGTTGGAGGGACCATACAGCAGGGCATAAGCAAGGTTCTTGAAGATCATTAGTTACAACTTTGTGACACAAGCGAAAAAGAAGCCAATGAGGAGAGATGCTCTGCTGGACCTTACACTAACAAAAAAGGAAGGGCTTGCTGGCAATGTGCAGGTTGAAGACAGCACCACATAAAGTGATCATGAGATGGTGGAGATCAGGATCCTGAGAGGAGAGAGTGCTTGCAAGCACCTAAGTGCTACTTAAGCAGCAAAAAGAAGACTAGGGAAAATGTGGGCAACTGCTGAATGAGGCAGGGGGCTTGGTGACACAGGACATGGAAAAGGCTGAGGTAATGAAGGCCTTTTTTGCCCCGGTCTTTACCAGCAAGACCAGCTTTCAGGAGTCCCAGGCCCCAGAGATCAGGGACAAAATCTGGAGTAGAGAGGTTGGACCAGATGATTTCCTGAGGTCCCCTCCATACTCAACCACATTGTGACTGTGATTCTGTGATTGCGGAGGTTGTGTGGGCTATTTACTCACTAAAAGAACATCTAAGATTCATTTTAGTCCCATGGGCAGGATGGTATCAAATCCACACACTTGTCCTTTGCTGAGATGAACATTTTAAAATATTAAAGTATTTTTGAGGAAAAAATAATTGCAGCTCAGGTGGGTCTCCTAGTCACTAGGTCTATCCCTTCATTCACTCTGTGGCTCATTAAGAATCCCATTATTCCTGCAAAGCGTCCAAGGAAAGACTGAGATATTCAAAGACATTTTTCCCCCATAATCTACTGATCAGAGGATGTATAGGTGCAGTGGAAGGCAGACATCCGAAAGCCATGTGGGCAGAGAAAAGGAATGCACTGGGAACATCTACCAAGTCTGGCCATGTAAGATAGGTAGAGCAGTGCCCTTCAGTGAAACCAGAGCTCTTCATTGTGCTACTCAGGTGTCACAAAGATGCAGGCACATCTGGGCATGCTACAGGATACATCCTGAGGGAATTACTTTGGAAAATTTAGGCTCACACAGGCTCGACACACTTCCTGCTAGGTTGCAGCTGAATAGGTATTTTGAGTATCAAAATGTCACACCGAGATGTTTAAGCCTGTTAGTGGACTTAGCCTCTGACACCTTGTCTTCAGAAGGAGACATCCAGTCATGAAGCAAAACAAATTCAGTCATTACTATCAAGAAGAGAGGAATATTGTCCTCTTTGATTTGGAACATGTTGTCATTTACCCTGTTAAAGCAGAAAACTCAGTGACAAAGTTGGGCTGGAGAAGTCAAATGAGCTCGAAGTGGCATCCTGCTACTACTTACCACATGAACTAGTGCAAGAAGTCACACAGTCACTTCAAAGTGTAGCAGGACAAGAAAGTCTTCACGTATCAGTTTGCTGACTTCAGTTCTACATGTGACTTTTTATTTTAAATTACAGGAAATTACAAAAGAAATGTAAACTAACAGAGTTACCATAGTTTAATGACAGTGACCAGATTTTGGCCCGCAGTCAAGTAAGGTAAGAGTGCACGTAATGCCAGTAAATAAAGAAGACATCACTTTCTAATGTGTGGCATAATACAAAGAATATGGAAGCATATAAAGGATTTAACAGAGTCAATGTAATGGATACCCTTCTTTGATTAAAAAACCCTTTCATTTTTGGAAGAAAAGAATTGTTACAGATCTAGCATGTCTGATTTTCTTCCCAAAAGAGCAGAAATGGAAAAGAGAATTGCAGGTTATTGATGAGATGGATGTGTCATCAGAAAATTAAGGGACCTCCAATTTGTTTTGGGTCCAGTGATATCTGGTACTATAATGGATACCTTGACACAAGAAGTCAGCATATATCTAATTTTCTTTTTGCCAGTAACACAATGTTGGAAAGGTTGGAAAATAATGCATAACAAATAAGATCCCAGTGTGATTGGCCAAAAATTCCTAGGATGCAGTGGGCAGGGTATTAGCACCATTGTACAAGGCACTTGTAAGGCTTTATCGGAGTTAATGTGGATAGTTTTGATTGCTTGTGTTTATGAAAGAAGAATTCAAGGTGAAATGAGTAGGGAGAACCTTATTAGCATAACCAGAGAAAGGAACACAATAATATATCTTATGAGAAGAAATGACGTTTATCTGCTTAACGTAGAAAGTAAAAGCTGAGAGAAATTTCTGATTCCTCCATAAATACACGAGGGAAGAATAAATGCTAGGAAGGGAAAATAATGAGTTCAGCCAAAGAACAATACGGATGCAAACAAAACTCTTAGGAAGAAGATTTCTAACCAACAAAGGTGTGAAAGTCTGTAACAGTTGTCCAGCTGGATAAAGTTCCAACTATTTTCAGTCAAGAGCTGGACAAATTTGGGGAGCTAGACAGGGGTTATGCATCGTGGTTGTTGGTGACTAAATTCAAGTTCCTGTCACGTGCCTAAGACATCTTGTAACTTTGTGCAGTATAGTAAATATTTACTTTCTGCAGGGAAAAGATCAACATACATGACGAAGGTAGCAAAGGATACAGTGTTTTGGTCTGTAGCAGAAAGTAAACTGGAAATGAGGGCAAAGACCTGAGGTGAGCTAGTGGGTGGTAGGGCTAGCAATGGTTTGCCGTGTGTTGCATGTACTTAGTGCAATTCAAGCCAAAGTCAGGGACAACTATGCTTTTTGAATGCCAGCCAGTTCCCACCTTGAACTTTATGTGAGCTATAACTGATTTATAAGACACTGCACATAAAATGACTATTAAAGTGGTATTTATGGCAATGAATAAAGCATCCCAGCACCCTTGAAAGAAGAGAGGTAATGCTGAGGGGATGCTGTACAGCACTGTGCAGTGCAGGGTCATGAACGCCATAATGACATTGAGGCAGATCAAAGTAAAGCAACCTGTACCTAGCATCCTGTACCCTGTCAGACTCCAAGCTAGTTACAGAGAGCTACTGATGGCCCTGATTTCCCCACAGCCCTGTGTGCAGGATTTTCTGTTGGCACGTTTTATCATATTTAGCCACTTCCCCAGCTGGGATGTCTATTTGCTGCTTTTGGCTGGCTCACACACACCAGCCTGGGCACATATTCCCATCTGCTAATTAGGAACAAGGATACAGGTGAAACTGGCCTTCTCAGATGGGCCATAAATTGTCCTGTTTGAATAACAGGCTTTTCTGCATGACCTACCTCATCTGAAAAGGAATCTTTAAAAGAATGGCACTTGCAGATTTTCAGACTAGGGTTTGTTTCATTTTGGTTTTGTTTGTACCTTTCACATTCTCCTGGAATGAGAGTTTGCAAACATTGCTGTAAAAATATTTGGGTCAAAAATTTCCCTGAAGAAATGTAATGTTTTCCCATTTAATTTGATAAATTCTTAATGGCCCTTGGGATTAAGAGATTCCTCAGTGTCCTATGCATTTTTTCACACGTGGCTTTTGCAAAATACTCTCCTAGGGGGATGTTTTTTAAAAAAGTGACCTTCTGTGAGGAAAGCAAATAACAACTCCATTAAAAGGAACAGCAAAGTCCACACCAGTTTCTCTTTCCAGCTAGAAAAATAAAGCAAGCTGCATTAACATTGACATAGGGGAATTTGAAGAGTATCATACGGAATACTCATTGATATGGTAGAATTCAATTTTAAGATGCCTGTGAAGAACAAAGTGATGAAGTTATTAAAATTTGTAAGAAAATACATTAATCAGTTGTGTTAGAGCTTCAGTCTGGAGGAATGAATGCTGTTTGGGCAGAAGCAAACAGCAATGGGAATCATGGTCTCTAGTCTGTCACTGCCTCTTGTCTGATTTTTGAGAAGTTACATACGTCTTATCTAAGTAACCTAGAAACAGCTATGCACAAGAACCAACGTAGGACTTTTCAAGTGTGAATGTTAGGTATTAGAGTGCTGTCAGTATTGCTTACCCATGGAACAAGTAGATCCACCCTGAACCACACCACTGCTCTCATTAGCAAGCTACACCACGTAACCCCTTTCATAGTAGCCAAGTTCACTGATCACTCCTAGGGGAGACTTTTAGGGCAGCTAGCATTGCAGGGGTTATCAGCCAAGTGACATCTCTGAATGTAGGGGCTGTAAATATTTCTAGCTTTCTACAATAAATGAATAAGAAAGCTCCTTCCTCTCTTACATGTTCACGCCAGGATCAAACACAAACTGACCTTTATCTTTCTAAGCCTAACTTTTTTTTCTTTTCCATTGCGAAACTAATTTGCTGTTTACTTACTTCAGAATAATAATAGTGAGACACATTCATTCGTGTCTGTAAATTGCTTGGAGATACTGCGATGAGAGGAGCTACAGAATTGAGCAGAATATTTTTTTCATTAGAATTATATGACAGTGTCATTAAGAGAGCTTTCCACCAACAGTTAAATTCATCATAGGCTTTCTAGAGCAAGTGTCCTGGGAATCTGATACAAACAGTGATAGCAGATGCTTCTTTCCCAGTTCTCAGGAACACCCCCCTTCCAAAATTTATTTTCAGGAATACATTTCTTCCAAAACTTGGGATTCCTCTTGGTCAGAAAATTCATCTGTGGTCTATTTGACAAACACCTCACAGGTATGAAGTGGTTGGGTTTTCATAGACATAACTCTCTGAAGTCTTCAACCCATATCTCATAAATGTACAAAACTTGCTCATGACCATAGTCAGATACGCTGATATTCAGCTAGATTTTAGGTAGCGCCCCTGCCTGCTATACAGTTTCAAGTTAGGATCCTGGAGGCCTATTTCCTTGCACTTCAGCAGCTCTAGCCAGGCTCCATTATGCAAAACTACAATTTTCAGGGAGGAGGAGTGACTACAAGGAAGAAGTGAATGAGGAGGGAAGCTCAAGAATTCAAAATTCTTGGCATGTTTTGTTTGGCAATGTTCAGCCCTGAAGTGCTTATAAAAAAGAATATTAGGATTGATGGTTAAGACCTGAAAGATGCATGTTGCTGTTGGCTGACATGCAGGCTGCTGTTTCATCTCTGTTTCATGTGTGCGAGGTCTCCTCCTGACCTCTGGAACACAGGGACAGCGGCAAAGGATGAATTAGGGCAATGGCCAGCTGAACTGGCTAGCAGTACCAGGTGGTTCTCTTATGGCAAATATGTGTATCTGGTGAGACACGCAGCTTATTTCAGTTTATAGAAGTGCTGCATACTATAGCTAACTCCTATCACCTCCCAGAGAAAAGTGCCAGCTCTACTGTAAGTACACAGTATAGTTATAAGGAGGGTGAACACAATCTGGAAGCAAATGAGGGGCTTTAAGAAGGACACCAAACAGTTCCTCGAAATGACACACAAACATTTTGGTGGATTGCTTTCATGAAAGGCACTGACAATGAACTGTCTGAGACTGTTGCCCTGACAGGCTTTGTAGACAGCAGCTTAAATACCTCTGGGTCCAAAAGGTAGGTCAAGATTAAAGAAGGAAAAAAATGCCCATGGCAAGGGAAGCGGGGGCTTGTATAAGAGAAAAACTATTCTCAATGGTGTTTTTATAGGAAGACTGGATTTTTGGCTAAGCCCTCCCAAAACTGTATAGGAAAGCTCTATTAGAGAAAGTATCCTTTTTTTCTCTCTCTAAAAACATGTTTTAATTTAAGAAACATCTGGACATTTTGAGCAGAGACATACGGTTTCTGGAGGCAGTGCTTTACCGAAAAATTTACACCTTATCCAACTACCTTCTTTCTGAGCAATCCTAGTTGTTCTCAGCTGACCAGCCAGCTATAAAAATAATGGGGTGCTGTAGATGTCCTGATGTATGTAAAAACTGAAGCTTCAGATAATTCTACATCTCTGCCAGCTGTTCTGGGAGTGGTGATAAGTATGAGCCTGCCAGAGGAACTGCTTGATAAACAAACAATAACTAAAGACTTCAGCCACATTCATAGTAGCATGTTATAACTGTTTTTTTGTTTTTTTGTTTTTAATGTGAGTTTCCCCTGTCAGCTGTTTGGAAAAGCTGTAAAGGGGAAACAGACTTTTAAGAAGCAGCCTACTGTAAGCCATGTAGGGAACTTCTGAAATTCTGAAACTTTATTTTTCATTTGAACAAATTCCAAAAAATGTAAGCGCAAACTAGAATGAAACAAACATTAAAACTGTACTAAACAAATGTTCATTAAATAAACATGTAATTCAGAAGAGAGAATTAGTATCTCTTTGTTGCTAAACCCACAGTATTCAACTCTTTTTGAGCTGTGACTGGTAAAACATTTAGGTCACAGAAAGGCCTATTTTCTCGTGGTATGAAAATTTCAAGAAATGGTTTCCAAGAAAAAAAAGGGTAGAGCGAATACAACTATATCAAATCAACTGCTTTAAAGTTTTTAGTAAATATAGTCAGCATAGTTATAATCAAGAGTATTTCACTAAACAGCAACAGTATGTTTGACCTTACAGACTGTTTTTACAAATGATATTTCAATTTCTGACATCAAGAATTTGTAATCTAAGGTTTAGATTCAGGGAGGTGATGCAGAGGTTGAATTAATACATACGCCAGATCACAGCAAAGTCGGTGAATCTCAAGCATGGGCTTAAAATTAAACTCCTATTTAATGAAATTCTGGGTACACCGCCACATGCTTTCTTGAACTGGTGCATCTATTCAGTGAGCCACTGCAGCATTATTATTATTTAAACTGTGTTGAGTTCAAAAGAATTATAGTCACTGTAAAGTCACCTTTATTCACTGTTATTGTCACCTTTTAGCTAAGTTGCTGGTCTGACAACTACAGTGGCTGAGACCACCTTCCATACCACAGAAGAGTAGGAAATTCTGGAGATGCCCAAAGTAATGCAAAGTGAAATTAGAAATAGTTGCCACTTTATTATTGAAGGGCTGTGCCCCTTGTTAATACAAACAAGACTATTCCCTGTGGCTCAGCAGGAGCTATTTTGATTTGCACTAATTGCAGATTATTGAAAATTTGGATTATGCAACATTAACTAAATTCCTTGTAGAAAGAGGGAAAGAAACTGTCATCCACTTGCAAGTTGGCACTTTACTCTTACCTGAAGGGGAAATTTATTTACATTTGAAAGGGGTCTCCTGGTGGTTTCTAAATCTCCACATTCCAACTTGTGTGTTTAGACTTTGGGAAGCATTGAAAATGGCCTTTTGTTTTCAAATGACATGTGTGCAGGTAAAATGTATTGAATCTGCATAAAAATAGATTATTTGGGGTATGCAAACAATTTATTCTCTTTCAACATCAGTGACTTTTGACGCTGACTTTTGCACATCAATATTTAGAGCTGGGTCCTTGGCATCCAGGAGTTGCTCATGCAGCAAAAGGAATCTCAGATGCTTTTCCTGGTGCTGGAGTGCAGGGAGGCAGCCTTCTGCACTCACAGAATCCTGCAGCTGTAATGTGCCACTGGAGGCGGTAATAACAGCCACACACAGCACTGCAGGCCTGTCACTGCTCCCATTTATGGCAGGGTAAACTGGGTTGAGGGACAACAAGGGAGACATAAAACATTTTTCCCTCCTAATCCAACTGTTTCAATTTCACTGAGCAGAATTCAGGTGCAGCTGAGGATTTCGGCACGTTCCTTGGGAAGTTTGCCCCTGAGCCATTAAAAATGGTTTAAATAATAAAATTAACTTGCCTCTTGATATCATTATGCCCTCTTTTTCAGATCAGTGATTTTATTAACAGATAATGCTCATAAAGATTAATTTTTATGAGAATTTTAGGGCTTTTAAATATCATATGCGAGTTTTCAGCTCTTTGGCTCCTTACAGTTCTGATTAGGATGGCCTCTCTTTTTTTCTTTCTTTCTTTCCTCAATTTCCAAGACAGGCATGAGATAAAATAGAAAAGCAACACACAGATGAAGACACACACTTTAAAGAAATAAATCTGGCAAGCAATTTGAAAATTCTTTTTAGGTCAGTGACATTTTTATAACTGATGATGCCCGTTGTATTCTTGTTTGTATTTCTTCCCTCAATAAACAATCCAAATATACTTCAAATGATCCTCCCACATAAGACAACTTTAAAATATGTCAACCAGCTTGATTTGGAAGTTTATCCAGAATTTAGTGAGCTTACACATTTTACTAAATGACACACATTTCATGAAGCCTACTATCTGATGTGAACCTGCTTCAGGTGCTAAGAAGAGTGGTAGGAAGCACATACTTACATTTCAGCTCCAGTTTGATGAAGTCAGTGTTCCCCAGATTCTCAAGAAACACCCCATCTGAGGCTGACGTTTTGAAATAGAAAGAGATATCTGCACTGGTTTCCCCTTGGAAGGTGGAGAAGTGAAGGTAGGATGACGAAGTAACAAAAGAAGCTGCATTCCAGTAGTTCCCTGCATGGGACAGACAGGAAAGACAGGTTAATGGTACATTTATTATCAAGTTCCTAACGTATCAGATGCGGTCATACACAAATGTGTTGCTACTACATGTTTAGATTAGTAACACTGCAGTAATGGGTGATCAAACAGTTGGATAAAACACTGATTTGGTGACTGCGTCACCTCAGGCATGTTTTGCCTCAAGTGTAACTTATCTTTAAATTTACTCTACAGAACGACACCTATTTCTTCTGAAATGGTAGCCATCTCTATTGTGTATCACAGGAAAAATCCAATAAGTGAAGCTAAGCAATACATATTATAATTAACATATGTCCCTAATAGTCCCCTAATACATTTCCACTGGAGAAACATCATCATTAGTATTATTCAAGAACTCTAACAGTTCTTTAGCTAGCATGCCAGGCAACATTCTGTGAAAATAGTATTACAGTGCAAAGACAAAAAAAATTCATAAGATATAGGTCCTATGGTAAATCAGCCAGAGACTGAAACAACTCATTCTACTTTCACCAGGATGCTTATGTATCCAGATTCAGAAATTTATTAAAATATCACTCATTAACTCACCACAGCTGAGTGCTTAGTATTCCAGCTAATTCCAGCCAATAAGAAACTACTTCCACTCCAGTCAAAACTCACGGAGATAGATTTTCCACTATTTGATTATTTAACTAGGTGACAACACTATTATTTCTCTGGTTAGCACTGGGTGAATATGAATGAGCAGGCTGAAGCTCCAGAAGCTCAGTACTGCTTATATGTAGCACCATTGGCCCACTTCCAAGTCCAAAGTGTTGTAATTTGTGTAATTTATTAATCTCTATTGAAATTTAAATTGAACATCTGAATTAACAGAAGAAGGATTTATGTTTAAATACATGCATACTATTGCCTTCCATATTTCAATCCCATCCCCTCCATTTAATTGTCTCTCAGGAAAGCAGAATGCAGAATGCTTTGGAAAAAAAAGAAGCAGCTTTCCATTTACTTCAATGTATCCCAAGAGGAAAACTGTAACTGAGATTTTGTATGTATGTGTGTACATGCATGTGTGAACAGTGAAAAGGGGAAGAAATGGGCTTGGTACAGTTGAAATGTACATTCATAGCACAGATATATAGCTTTGTGAATTAATCAGCTAGGCAATGTCAGCTGGTTGTAAACATATATTACTATTTACCCTACTTAGACAAACTGGTAATCTCCAGATTAAACATTATTAATGATTTCAATAGCAATGTCAATAAACTTTGTATCATAAACAAGCCTGGGCAAGAACAGTCTGCTAATCAGTTGCGAGGTCTTACTCTGAAAACATACCTGTGATAAAGCAACACAGACAGAAAAGGTCTAGAATTTTATCTTCATTCATGGTTTCTGTCCATCTCCCGCTTTTCAGAGTGCTCCCTCAATATATTATGGTTGCTTATGGTCTAGGTGCATGAGTGTTTGTCAACGTGTTAGTACAGGATCCACATGGATTACCGTATATGCTTTCCCACTTGCAGATAGATCTGAACACCCACATTTGATGCTGGCAGACCCTCAAAACAGGTTTTATTCCACTTGCTGAATAACCTCACATGAAATAAACAGGACTTAGACAAAAAGTCAGGAATATATTAACGCAATCCTTGTGAAGGAACTAGTTTAGCTGTCCTGAATAACCTTCTAGAAATTCTTGCATGTCTTTATAAATGAAGCAAGTATTTTAAGTCCCATAGCTTTACGTTCTCTGAATATTACCCAAGTTACAAACCTAAACCACAAAGAACACATGAAAAGCAAAAGAGCTGTGAACGCTACAGGGAACCTACTTCAAGTACTAATGAAGACAAATATCTGTTTGGTGAGAAAGGCTCCCCAGCCATCTCACTACCCCAAATCAGACCAGGATGAGTGTGCTGCTGTGTCACTGTGCAGCCAAACTGTGCAGCTGTAACAGGCTCTGCTGTCAGGGCTTCCCCCTCTGGCCAAGGATTCTGGTTACAGACCAGTCTTCCTGCTGGCATCATCCAGCTGTCAGTCATTGCTTGAAGTCCCACATTTACACCACGCTTACACCTTCTGTGAGTCTCATGCACCTCAACAACTACAAGTTAGACACTTACCTAATCGCTTCCACTGATGCACTGACAATGGATTTGTTGAAAGGTTCATGTTTTTGTTTTATTTTGTCAAGTCCTGGAGCAATGGGACCCTAATCGTTTAAATGTAGCCTACACTGCAATACAATAAATTATAATCATTATTATTGCAATCAAGTAAATAAAAGTAGGGGCTTCTAAATGAAACCACTATTGATTTTGTAATATTTTATTTATATGTTTTTAATTGTCTTCCAAATCTGAAAGTATTAAATGCAATTTAATGCAGACTCATTCTGCAATGCTGAGACACTCCACATTAATCCTTAACCATGACAGTGCACTGAAGTGCAGGTTTGCCTTTACACGGAATTAGTTTTCAGCTCTAAGTGACCATTCCTCTTTGCACAATCAGTGGGGAAGATTTCCTTTTCTTAGTTTTTAAAGTAAAATATACATTTCAGAATTTTTAGGACTGATATCAGCTGTAGGTTCTCTGAACAGGGTCTGGTCATATAGGTAAGGTTTTAAATCACCACCACCACAGTACATTTACAAGTAAGACTACTGCTACCAGCTACATCTACAGGGCCAGATAGGCTGATGGGTTCATATTGAAATGCATGCCACCATTTTGCTGAAACAAAATCAATCAATTTTTATTTAGTATAATATCTAGTCTACTGAAGAGGTCCATCACTAAGAATTTTACATTTTATTCAAAATGCTCTGATTTTATTCTGCAGAAAGCCTTGGCTGCAGAAGCCACTCGTGAGAGGATAAATACAAACAGCGCAGATTGAATGGGAAAACCTGCCCCTTGAGAGAGACATTTTTGAAGACTATTCATAACAAATTCCTATAAAGATAAAATCATGTTTTGGAACACAAGTATACATTAATCTCAAAACACTTTCAGGGGAAAAAGACATTTCATTAAGAGTACAATGGAAATGTTTTGCTAAACAAACATAATGACTTTTATCATAAAAAGGTATCTTTTGATAAGAAAGGGGCTGTCTAAGGAAATCTTCAATAAAAATCCACTTGACACACATTAGTATTGTTGTTTGCTGGGAACCTTTGTCAGTCACTATGACTAAAAATTTTGGCACATTGTGACACTACTTTCTTCAACAAATTGATCCTACAGGCATTTTCCTCCCACTTTCCGGTGAGCAAGCAGTAGATGGAGGAAACCAGAAACTGGAACTTAAACCACAGAGTAAATGTTATGGCAGCAAGAATACCAAACTAATAGGAGGTAGGAAAGGGAGTTTATTTAGAAAGAACATTCTAAATGCTACTTTGCACTGTATCCTGTTAATATTTATTGTGTCATAATTATTTCCTAGGAGTAACTTAACCTTACAAATGTTATGGGATGTGATTGAGAAAGTCTTGCAACAAATGTTTTGCTTTGCCTCCCAAGCTAGGAGGGATAGCATTTTTCAGATATGCAGTATGCTTGGAAACATTAAGATGGGGAAGGCAGAAGGCTTCTATCTTGTAGCTGGGAAGAAAAAGGTGCTCAAAGATGCACCATCCCTTTCTTTTCCCTTTCTCCTTCCAGAGAGCTAAAATACCATAAAAGCTAAGGAGGACTTTCATTGTATAGTCAGAAATATAACATTATAATTTTATTTTCTTCTTTGTAACCTCATCTATAATTCTGCAATCAAGACCACAGCTCTTGTACAGCTCTAAGCTTGCTTAGTGTTTGAGCAATTAAACACAGCATACTGCTTCATGAAAGTACAAATACAAATAAATCAAGACATCAGACAAACCTTTTCCATTGTTTGCAAGCCAAGACAAGTGTGGAGATCCCCAAAATATGGCTGTGTTTCTCACAAAGTTGCATGTTTGCTGGTGATGGCATCAAGCCTTAGGACATGGGGCACACAGAGGCAGGGAAGAGCTGACCATAGACCCAGAGAAGACTGTCATGGATGTTTGGCTGGACCCGAGCAAGGGTCAGAGCAATAGTTCTGCCAAAGGTGCTTCCATGGACCATGTAACACTTTGTGATTCTGTTTTCAATTTGAGTCAAGATTGCTTACAGCTCTGGTTATCTGCTGTGGAAATTAAAATCCAACTCATTAAGCTCCTGCAAAATAGCCTTACCTCTTTCTCGTTAGTTTTGCTAACCTTGAGTTACTGTGTTCTTTATAATTAGTAGGGCACAAAGTGTCTCTTCTGCTGCTCCATAAAGACTCCATCTCAGACAAAACACTGTACAATAATTACAAAGGCATAATTTTTACAAGAAGCAGGATAGTCTATAGCCACAAGTAATCACCAGACTACAAAGATTAATGAGAAGGGACACCTTAAATCTCAGATAAAAAACTGAATAAAGACTTGAAGACTTTTTCCCACAAAGTCCCACCTCAGGGAGGAGGAAGGAGATGGTGGCTGTAGTACTGACAAGGACAAATTAACCTCATCTTGAGCAATGCAACATGGACTGACATATTTTTATGTGTGGTAGCTCTGTAATTTGATAACACACAGTGACCCGGTTTATAGCAATCAGCCTTTCAGCTTCTCCCTTGCAATATTTTTGTTTAGAACTCCATTGCTAGCTCCCATCAATATCTTAGTTCTTAGCACAATTGAAATTCATGCTTTAACACCATCAATTTCAATTTTACATTCAAGCCCCATTGAAATGGATAATGACCACAGCAGCACTGTAAAAGACGTCAGTGCTTTTAGCCCTGCTAGGCAATAGCACTAGAGAATGAATGCTGCAATGTCAGGCAGCTCCTAGGTATTACAATAGACCAAACCCTCCAGGGCCCTCATCTGCAGTAAAACAGATTTTCTATCAAAACCATTATGTGAATAAGATACAAGAAAAGTCTCCTATTTCAGAGAAGATGGATGCATGAATGGAAAACTGTTCTCTGCCACAAAGTAATGGATTGAGATTATCCATACAATTATGCTCAACAAATCAAGCATGTGGTATTGGTTTTTTTTTTCCTTTCTTCTTTTTTCCATTCTGGGAGAGAGGAATCTACACATGCATACTCAAAGCAGTTTGGGTATCATTGCAGCAACAATCACAGCTTGTATTCAAGTTTTCAGATCTGCGTCATGAGTGGCCCTAATAGAATCCAAATTCGCCATTTGACCTTATCCAATGTGACTGTCAATGAAACAGGAGAGGAGGAGGGAAGATATTCCAATCAAAAAAGAATATCTCAAGTTATTCAGCAAACAAAAGAAAAGGCAAAGAAAAATGGCAGTGTTTCTTGCATTGAGTTGTAACTTATTTTGAAAGGTGGAACTGCAATCCTGAAGCAAGGCAGTTCCTCTTCTGCCAGTGGTGGCAATCCGAGTGGGGCTGAGAGCATGGCTTCAGTCTGAGTAGGAGGTGCATGTGTCAGAGGGACAGCAGAGCAAGGATGGCAACTCGTCAGCATCCTGAGTCCTTTGCTGGGAGGACTACAATGCTGAAGGCTCCTTCTGCCTCACTGAAGGATCTGCTTGGTGTCATTTTTGGTTGTGACAACATACATTCACACCTTAGTTCTTTGCTGGTCTGCAACTCCGTGCCACATTCACTATATGTTTTACTATACTACATTTACTACACTTAATGTATATATAATTTACTATATATGGTAAGTTTTACATATATTCTTTGATTTCTTTGGTACCCCTAAAATCAGTTTTGCCCAGTTTTGGTCCTGAATTTATTTGATCATTGGTGAATTGTTTATAGCCCTGAAGTCCCCTGTATCAGTCAATGCCCAGTCTTGTATTAGCCCATGCCTGTACTCCACTGCCCTGCATCCCATGTTCCCACTTTTCAAGGTCACTGCTATCATACCAGGTGTGTATTCCTTTGCAGTACATCATTACGCTAGCCATCAATATCTCATTCTGCACAAAGTAAATACTTTTTATTAGTATCTATATAAAAATGTCATTACCATAAGAACATAAGCAAAAGTAAAACAAATTAGGCATAGCCCCCCTGTCATTAGGAAAAACATGGTGTTTCAGCCAAACCAAGGAACACAAAGTTTGAGGCAGGGGCCGAAATTCTGCAAGCTTGGCAAGTCTGCTGCCTTGCATCCTCAGTACAATATCCACAGACCTTGAAAAGAGTTGTCAATATTGTATTTCTCAGGCTATGGGTTTACAATTTATCAACATCACAGCAGAATAGCATTTGAAAAGAAGCATGTAAATTAATACTTAATTTAAGATTAAGATGGTAGTGTCCTGATTTACTTAATCCAAACATGAATCAAGAAAAAGAAACTAAATGGAATTGCTACACAAGATGTTTGCTTAACAGCAGAAGAATCCTTTGACAACACACAAGAAAAATTATCTCCAAGTAAACAGATCAAGAGTGTATTAACACTGTATAACAGCAAACTGAATCACACCCTTTCAAGCTAAATAAAAACATAGGTTAGATTTCAATTTTCAAGATAAATCTAGCTCTGCGTCTTCCAACAAAGTAATGAGTGGATGGAAGTCCACAAAAAACCTGCTGAGAATATTAACGCATCTAAAGATGAGTTCAGCGTTAGCAAAACAGAAAAGATACCTCTGCCATGGTGACTGTCACAACAAAGACAATCCAAATTTTAAAGGATAAATGCTAGGCTTTAGAAAAAAAAAAATAAAATAGAATTACCTCAACTCCAGTAGGCTGTAGCATTGTAACAGAATAGCATAGCATAGCATAGCATAGCATAGCATAGCATAGCATAGCATAGCATAGCATAGCATAGCATAGCACAGCATAGAATAGGAGACTATTTCAGTTGGAAGGGAAATAAAATGATCACCCAGTCCAACAGCCTGACCAGTTCAGGGCTGACCAAAAGCTGAAACATGTTGCTGTTGGATGGCCACCTGGCCAGCCTACTCCTTGCCCACATCAGCATTATCAGTGACAAGTTTTCTTCTCATTAAATGCCTGAAGAATTAATTTAAAAACTCAGCAACTTCTACTCACACTCCTGGCAAGCAAAGCTGATCTCCCGCAGACAGCAGTGCCACCAACTGCATCTCACTGACCCACCAGTGTGTCATCTCTTGCAGCTTTTTCAGCGCCTGGGCTGACTGGGCACATTCTCCAATAAGATGTTCAAAAGGGAAGCTTAGTTGATGCCAGCTGTGGTTGTTTTCTTCCCTAGGATGCAGACACCCTTTTTGAAAGTGACTGGACAGACACCACCAGCTTGATATGCAGAGCCCATCCACGCATTCTGGCCATAGCTCAACTGGATCTGCTGGTTGTGACTGCGTGGAGCTTGACTCCAGCAGGCTTCTGGTGGGTGAAAGCCTCATTAACACAGCTCTCAGGTTCCATTCTTAATGCTTTGATGCCATCCAGTGTATGAAACAATGAAGTTCACAGCCAGGTCTTTTGAATTTAGATTGCAGAAAGATGTAGTTCAAGATACGTAGGTTTCCTGTCTTCTCCAAAAGGTGCAATCGCTGTCCACATCATATTTGGGATGTCATGGTACCCATGAACCAGAAAAAGCTGTATCTTGCGGTATGTTTCTATGGTCCCCATACTCCACACCAGCTGAATCTCTGACTGAAGAGATAGTCCCTACACATAAATAAACAACATATGAAGAACTGCATGTAATACGACATCACAGTGAGTGCCATGAGTTTCTGGAACAGTTTAGAAGCATCAGAGTAGGTAAATGTTCCTAAAGGCATGGGTAGATCCCAGGGTGACTCAGTCGCAGATATGATATGGGCCATTGCCTTCCTGTGTGTCACACAGGATACCTCTGCAGGAAAGGTAAGCATTGTGCAAAGCCCTGGTGAGAACTCAGCTGTACTGCTAGGGACCTTTCTGATTCTTCAGGTTCAAGAAAGATCAATTCCACCTGGGATGAAGGCAAACAAAGCCTAAGTGGTTGATCAGGAGCACAGAGGGCCTATGAAACAAGATGACTAGCAAAAGCATGACAAAGGCTGAGAGGGCTGCGATCACTTCTAAGAAAGACATCAAGGGTGAAGGCCAAAGGAGGAAAAGAGCTACTGAAGTGCAAGGAAAAAGATGGTCAAGAACACAAGACAATTCAGGACTTCTTTCCATGAGGAAGACCTCACCTTAAGAAGGCTAGTAGCAGATGTCGATGAGTTGGTAAGGAATGGGGAGGAAATCCTGCATGCTCTCTGTGATTCTGCAAAGTCCATGCAGAGGGAACCAAATGCCTTTCTTTGCCCCCTGGCATGCCCACAGCCAAAGGAATGTCTATGGTATAAATGCCCTTCTTTACGCAGGCTGAATGTACAGATGAATGCACAAGGCTGCCTGGCAGGTGTGCCCAGTGCCTGGTCGCCAAGTGCATGAACAGCCCCTGGGGCCTCCTGGGCACAGGGGCTGCCTGGAGGCAGCACCCCAAACGCCTTCTTCTGAAGGATGCTGGGCAGAGGGACAGTGGGCGGTGCTGCACATGTCTGGCTCTGTCACCCCCATGTCACAATGCCAGCACCCGGCAACGCAGCAGTCACGAAGCCCTGGCCAGGATCAAAAGGAGCAGCCTCCTGTGTCCACTGCCAGAGGTGGCCTGGGGGCAGCCTGAAGACATGAAGAAAAAGTCCTTGAGGAGCCAGTGGAATCACTTGGTGGGGGCTGAGAGATTAAGGCCAGAGGAGGCTGGACAGGCTGCTGGAGGTTCTCCACTGCAAGGTCAGATTTTGGCAGGGGCATCTTCAAAGCTCACGTGAGGGATGGAAATACTTTTCAGCTAGAGAGCAGTGGCAAGACCAATGGACTGCCTTCTTGAGGAGCACTGCAGAGCTCATTGTCCTCATCCCCTGCAGGGCCAGGGGCAGCAGCCATAAGACATGGGATGCAGAGATGTTGCAGCAGCCACTGGTGTCCTGCAAGGTTTGCGAAGGATTCTTGCCCCCAAGGCTGATCAGGCTGGGGCATTTGGTCACTCTCAGAAGTCCCTGAGATGGTCCATGTTCAGGGAAAATAGGGCTTAGGCATCTCTTGGGAGGTATGACCGGCCTGTGGGATGAGGAGCCAGGTCTGGCTCACATGCTCAGGGAACAGCCGATCACCAGCGCTGGGGTCAGGAAGGAATTTTCCCCCAAGGTAGATTGGCACTTGTCCCTGGTTTTTTTTTGCCTTCTCTGCAGCATTGAGCACAACCCCTTGCCAAGGCTTCTTTGGGCCATTTTGGCTAGTGGCCTGCTGTTCCTGCTCCATGAAGGTGGGCCTCATGCCCTCCATCTGCCATGAGGAAGCTTCTTGAACAACTTGGGCAGGCCCCAAGGGCGGTTGCTTCTTGTTCTCTGTAGCATTGAGCACAGCCCCTTGTCAAGGCTCCTCTGGGCTCTTTCAGCTCAGTTCTTGCCTGTTGCTCTTGCACCTCCAAGGCACCACTCATGCCCTGGCTCTCTCAGGCTCCCTTGCCCAGTGCAAGTTTGTAGCAGGAGTGAGCTCTGCTCTTCCCTGGGCTCCATTTCCGCAGGGGCTCTTGCCTGTTCAAAACAGCCTGTGCTTGGAAGGGCTCCAGGCTTGCTGCACCATCTGCAGCTGCCACTGTTCAGCTTTCCCTGTGTACAGCATAAGCTGAAGGCAGACACTGCATCAATGGCCAAAAAACACAGTGGAGCAAGACTTGGAAGGCAAACAGTGTGCTTGTCATTGCTATGTGCCATACTTTGGAAAATACCACACATCTCTTCTTCTTCATCTTAATCTTCTCCTTCATCTTCTTTGACTTCTGCATCTTGTTTGTATTCTTCTTCATTTGTGTGTGGTTGGTCCTGATGTTCATTCTTCAAGTTCTCCCTCTTCAGGAAACAGGGACTGCTTGACCTGTATTCCTGCTGATACTTCCTGTGGCTCTGTGGCTTTTCTTTGCCAAACTGCAAGGGATGTTTCCTCAGTATGTACTAGTAGGGCAAAGAGGAGGAGGGGAAGGGAAAGGGAAGGATGGGAAGGGAATGGGAAAAGGGAAAGGAAAGGGGAAAGAAAGAAGAAAATGAAAGAAAAGAAGGAAAGAGGGAAAGGAAAGGGAAAGGGAAAGGGAAGGAAAGAGGGAAAGGGAAGGAAAGGGAAGGAAAGGGAAGGGAAGGGAAGGAAAGGGAAGGGAAGGGAAGGGAAGGAAAGGAAAGGAAAGGAAAGGAAAGGAAAGGAAAGGGGAAAGGAAAGGGGAAAGGAAAGGAAAGGGGAAAGGAAAGGGGAAAGGAAAGGAAAGGGGAAAGGAAAGGGGAAAGGAAAGGAAAGGAAAGGGGAAAGGAAAGGAAAGGGGAAAGGAAAGGAAAGGGGAAAGGAAAGGAAAGGGGAAAGGAAAGGAAAGGGGAAAGGAAAGGAAAGGGGAAAGGAAAGGAAAGGGGAAAGGAAAGGAAAGGGGAAAGGAAAGGAAAGGGGAAAGGAAAGGAAAGGGGAAAGGAAAGGAAAGGGGAAAGGAAAGGAAAGGGGAAAGGAAAGGAAAGGGGAAAGGAAAGGAAAGGAAAGGAAAGGAAAGGAAAGGAAAGGAAAGGAAAGGAAAGGAAAGGAAAGGAAAGGAAAGGAAAGGAAAGGAAAGGAAAGGAAAGGAAAGGAAAGGAAAGGAAAGGAAAAGGACTTCCTTGGGATGTATTCTCATGCCTTAATGCCTATTTTCAATGGTGGGGACCAGAACTGCATATAATACTCAAGGTGAGGCCACACCAGTGCTAAATGCAGCAAGATAATCACGTCTTTTGACCACCTGGCTACGCTGTGTTTGATGCACTGCAAGATGCAGTTTGCCCTGTTGGCTGCCAGGGACACACTGGTGACTCCTGATGAGCCCACTGTCAACTAGCACCCCAGACCCCTTTTGCAGGGTGCTCTCCAGTTACTCCTCTCCCAGTTTTGACTTTTGCCCAACATCACTCTGTCCCAGGTGCAGAATCTGGCCTTTGTTCTTGCTCAATTTCATGCCATTGATGATTGCCCAATGCTCCAATCTATCCTGATCCCTCTGCAAGGTCTCTTGTCCCACAAGAGTCAACAGCTACTCCCAGTTTAGTATCATCAGCAAATTTCCTAAGGGTGCCTTCAACTCACGCATCCAGATCATTGATAAAGACTGAACAGCACTGGCCCTTGAGTTTAGCCCTGAGGAATGCTGCTACTGACTGGTCACCAGACAGGTGTGTAGCTGAAATCACTGCAACACTTTGAGCCCTGCTGTTCAGCCACTTCTTCACCCAGTCTTTACCCAGTGCACTGTCCACCTGCTCAACTCATAGCTGGACAATTTGTCCAGAAGGATGCTGTGAGGGACAGTACCAAAAACCTTACTAAGATCTAGTGAAACTACATCCACTGTCTTCCCTTCATCCTCTACACAGGTGACCCTGTCTTAGAAGGATATCAAATTGGTTAAAGAGGGCTTTCCCTTTGTGAATCCATGCTGACTCTGCCTGACAATCACCTTATTCTTCAAACACCTTTCAATAATACTCAGTATAGTCTTCCACATATTTTTTCCAGGAACTGAGTTTAGACTAATAGGTCTGTAATTACCTGGGTCTTCCCCCACTGGAATATCGCTGGCTACCATTCAGTCAGTGGGGGCATCCCCTGACCCCCAAGACTTTTGGTAGATGATTGAGAGGGGTCCTGTGATAATATCTGCTAGCTCCTTCAGCACTCTAGTTTGTATTCCATCAGGCCCCATGGACTTGCAAACACTCAGCTGATACAACTGGTCCCTTACAATTTCAGTGTCCACAAATGGAAAGTCACTGTTCTCGCAATCATGGTCCTCTGACTCACGGGATCAGGCAGCGCAAGGTCTATCAATATTATTAAAGACTGAGGCAAAAAACACATTGAGTGCCTCTGCTTTTTCTTCATCCCTATTGGTCAGGTAACCACCTTCAACAAGTATTAGTCCAATGTTTTCTTTAGATGTCCTCTTGCTATTAACATATTGAAAAAAGCTCTTGTTACCTGAAACAACACTGGGCTGGTACAACTCTAATTGAGTTTTGGCCTTTCACATCTTCTCCCTGCATGAATGAACCACAGCTCTGTACTCTTCCTGTGAAGCCTGACTTCGCTTCTAGAGATCATACATTTTTTTTTCTCCTCTTAAACTCCACGAGGAGTTCCCTGCTCAACTGAGTCTTCTGTCCCACTTGCCTGACTTCTGACACATGAGGATTGCCTGCTCCTGTGCTTTTAAAAGGTGGTTCTTCAAGACTGACTGGCACTCATGGACTACTAAGCCCTCAAAAGTAGATTGCCAGGGTAGTGTCCTAAATAGTTCCTTGAATAGCTTAAGGTATGCTTTCCTGAAGACCAATGTAGCAACTCTGCTGTCCTTTTTTCTCATTACACCGAAATTTTAAACTCATTTCATGATCACTGTGACCAAGACAGCCACCTAGCATCACATCCCCCATGAGTCCTCTATTCACAAACAACAAATCTAGGAAGGCATCTTTCCTAGTTGGCTCACTGTGTACCTGTGACAAGAAGTTATCTATCTCCTACAAACTTCAAGAATTTCCAATACCTGTTTGTCACAGCATGGTTTAGCTGATCTAGCTACAACTGGTTCCTCTAAAGAACAGGAGTGTTAAGAAACCTGAGAGACAGAGGGAATCTGTTAGAATTTGGCTCAGAGTCTGCCTTTGTTAGGATTTGCAAGAGGCTTTGCAGGAGGATTTGGAGGAGAGGTCTCAAGTTTCAAAGGCAGGAAGAGATCAATATGTTCGGATGCAAGCAAACAAGAAAGCACATTTGAATTTAAAACTGTGCTTATGGTTTGTAACCTCTTTGATTTCCATATCTCACCTCAAACTCGAAGTAATTCCTTGAGGCTTCTCTTCTAGAAGTTTATTGCAAGCATCTTTTCTGAAAGTTAGATCCTGAAAAGGATAACTGACTCTGTGCACTTTGGTGGTGGTCTTCCACTGATGCCCTTGCCTTCTCCAGTTTTGGGAAGGTTGTCTGGTCTCCACACATGCTCCTTTGCCACCTCTTCTTTTACTGAAAATGCCGGAAGCACTGCATGCAAGCTGCTTCAGTGACAATGGGTGATCTCATTACAGAATTTGTCACCTTTTCACACAGTCCCAAACTTGTTTATGCAGAACAAAATATTGAGGAGAATGTAACTGTCTTTCAGGAATTACAAATGCAGGCTAGCCTAAATTGCTTATTTAGAAATGGAAGAGTCTCTGCCCTATTATCTGGGATCAACTTGAGTACTATGGTCAGTAATGAAGGACATAAAACATCTTACATTAAGTTTGCAGTAAAATGGATAGCAGTTTATCTCTTCCCATTATAAATTATCTGTTTTCATAAAGATTCTCAAGTGATGTAACACAAGACATAGATCAATGGATATAAACACAGATGCTAAACTTTGCTTTACTCTGCCAGTCTCTATATTTGCTGAGTGAGGGAAAAGTTCAACCTCATTTATCAATGAAGTGCTGGAGTCAATGAAATTGACTACAGTGAGGCAGAAAAGTTTCCAGCACCTGCTGTGCTACTTGAAATCATTGGAAGATCATTTCTCAAAAGTCTTGCCTCCAGGTCACAATGCCTAATCACAATGCATACCCTGTCACTGCTGGCATCATTACTTTCATCCATCTAAAGAATGAAAGGTCCTGATTGGCCATGGTTTACAACCTGGAGCTGTGTAATGTACTGATGGAGATTTAATGATGCATATAAAGTGGTGTCCTTTCAAGGGAATTTTTTTAAACAATAACTGACCTGCAAACATCAGCTTGATCACCCCTGTGCCACAGTCAATGCAGTGTGTGGGAACCATGCCATGACGCCAGAATGGTAAACATTAAATACAGGAACCTGCTGTTGTCCACAAACCATGTTACTATGAGGATCTGATCCTCTATTGCCTTGTAGGTATTGGTGGGTGTTCATAGCTGTGCAAAGCAATTGCAACAGCTTACCATTCCCATCTTGTAATAGGGCATAATCATCATATGCTCAGCATATGACTGTGCAAGATCTAAGACAAAGACACAAGGACAATGAGGTATGAAAACAACGTCCATTCTTAACAGTTTGGTTCCTCTATGGTGCTAAATTTATTCCCTATACTGTGGAGGCGAACTGCAGGGAAGTGTAGTTCTCAGACCCCTCCTTTCTGTTCTCCAGATCCTTGACTAGACATGTAAATACTGAGATGCAGCTCTAGAGTTCAGTAGAAGCATAGAGGCATTGCACTGGCCCAACACCCTGTGGACAACATGGTCCAATAACCATTTCTACTGTTGTCATTCCCATTTGCTATCCTTGGCATGACTTTTTTGTAAGAAGGATGTGCTGGGCAATCTCTATGCAGCTCTTCCCCTCTACATTTTCTCATTTCTGGAGGAATGTTTCTCTGCTTAGGGTGACATTCCTGCTTCAATGTGTGCCTTCAAAGTCACTGGTGCTTGGCTATGGATCTGGTCTCAGTGTCCTGGCTCTTTGGCCACCTGATTTGTGTTCTCCTTGACCAGCTCCACTTTCATAACAGAAAGTGTTCTTCAGAATTAAAATGTAAGATACAATTTAGTCCTGATGTAGCACATTAACTATTCTTCATGTCATTGATTCCAAAATTACCTGTTATTCACAAAGATAATCAAAGTATTTTGCTTGATCTTCTATTAGTGGTTGGATTTCAGAGCCTTCTGAACTACATCTGAGAATATTTAACTCACAAGATATGACTAGGTCCTTTGATGAATCACAGTCCTCTGAGCTTTGATGAAACCCGTGGCTTAAACCATTTGCTTGAAGTATTAATTTAATTCAGCAGGTGCTGAATTCTACTGCTTATCCATAGAAATATATTTTTAATGAATCCTTTGTTCATTTTCCAATCCCCATTCCACAGAAATTAAGAAATATTTAAGATATACATTAAACCTACAATTAAGGAGTAAAACTATAATCTTCATTCTCATGGTGCCACTCCAGTTTTATTTCACTGTAATATTATCCCAGGTCCAACTTCCCATATTTTCTAGACAAGTCATTTTTACTGATGGTTGCTATTTATACTATCTAGGCCGTCAATTAAGACCATTTGTTGAGAATTTCAGTTCTACAGGTGGACATCCTGTGCTGAATCCAAACAGCCTACGGCTTAACACCTTCTTGGCCTCCCAGTCTTAGACTGCTCTAGGAGTTCAGAAAAAACAGTGGAGTCTACATTACAGTATCATTCCAGCCCATAAACTGAAGTTTTGGCCACAACATCTATTGTTTTATTTGCTCTGGCCCTAGACATAATCCTTGATAAGCCTATGCTGACCTAGCCTTTTCTCCTTCAGTCTCTAATATCAGACTTTGCAAGAGGGTTTTTGAAAAGTAATTTTATGATTTATTTCTGTATTGTCCATGGCAGAGAAATGTCTCACTTGGTTGCATCTGAGTCTTTCTTGCATTTGCTACCTGTACCTTACCTTTAAAATAACTCATTACGACTATAACTGTGCCCAAAGATCTTACTGTGATCTTACTAGATTTTACATTATCTCAGTTCTAAATCCACGAATGCAAAGAAAGAGTACTTAGAAAATTTCAGCTTAGAAAGAAAAGTTTCCTGTATCAAGTGGTCCCCTAGAGCCTTGTGCCTAGCCATACTCCTTTTATACTCCTTTTTTAGTCTTAACTTGACCATTAGTGCCATTGTTAATATTATTATCAGAGTAAAGTTACATGGTCAAAACTACTGAGATGAGCTCACTGTAGAATTACAGCTTTGAGCAGTTATTTACTAGTTACTCTTCCAATACCTTGTCGGTGATGCACACAAATACATGTAGTGTAATAGAAAATCTAAACAAGAACCGTAACTAAAATTTTTTAGACTAAATAGGTCATTGCATGGAGAGAGAAGAAGAGATCTATTGCACTCCTGTTGCAGCAAGTCATAAAATTATTGAGTGGTAGCAGCACTGAGACTGAGAATCTAAAATGAATTTATATATGTTAAAAATGCCCTTATGAATTTAATGAAGATCAAATCAAACAGAGTTAACAGATATATAAGAAAGACTTACACATAGCACTACCCAACACAATATCATTAGCTTTTGCATTTAAAAAACTCCCATTGTATTAATAACCCGTTTTAAAGGTTTAACTTTTCTGGAGACCCCTTTCAACCTCAACTATTCTGTGAAATTATGAACAATGACCAGAAAAAAACCAAAACCAAAACCAACCAAACAAATGAAACAAACCAAAACATAGACCCCCAGGTTCTGGCTTGAACAAAAATGACAAGGAAATCAAACTCATTAAAAAATTGAAATGAAATTAGAATTTCAGTAGGAAAATGGTTTATGGAAGCAAAACACTCCCCTACATCTACAGATCTGATTCTGACCTCATGCACATAATTCTGGCATATCTCTACTGTTTATGGCATTACACTCAATTTATACAAATCTGAGAGCATTATTTTAACAAGCACTTTCCAAATGTTTTCCATCTCAGCCAAAACAATATTCAATGAAAGAGAAAATTAAATGTGAAAAAGATGTCTCAAAAAGAAACAAAGATATTTCTTTCTCTGTCCTTCCTTTCTTCCTTCCTTCCTTCCTTCCTTACTTCCTTCCTCATACCTGCCCTCCTATTCTAGATTTTTCAGTGCCAAATGTCTCTCTACTAAACAGTCATCCAGAAATTTGGACTTGTAAAGGAATATTTCAGCTGGCATATAATAATAAAAGATTGCAGAGAAAAGCTGCCTTAAGATGCTTTACGAAGCATGGCACAAAGTGGGAAAAGCACGTACATCTGAAACTAGATTTCCAGAACACAAAAGGAACCTCTTGCAACGAAGATCTGAAATGGAAGGATGACTTGGGGTAAAGGCACTGTGCCATAATTCGGAAATCCTACATTCAATTTCTTGGTTCTGACATTCTTCTCATAGACAACCGTGGCCAAATTGTTTATGGCTTATGGCTTCAGCGTCCAAGATCTCTGAGGTGAAGAAAATACCTCTTATCTCTTTTCCTTTATAAGGTCTTTTTGAATCTTGATATTGTAGGACTGTCAACATATGTGGTGAAATACAGTTACAATCTTAGGCTGTCCCTCGAAGCAGAATACTGAACTTGTCTGGAATTGGAACACACTACTGTGATACAAGTGTTGACAATAATTTTCCATAAATTTACTTCTTACCTTTCACATTATCCAAACACATTGCAGTTTTGTAAGGTTATTAAATGAGTGTCAAAACATATCGAAAATAGAGAAAACAATTCTTAACATTGTTCTGCCTGCTTGAATAGCAACATACCAATATGGCAACATAATTTATGGATAAAAATATATATGCGCTTAAATAAAAGATCTATCAACACTTAAAAAGCAAAGATGACAAATATTTCACTGTGTTAAGAAGTATAAGTTTCTTCACAGTGTTTTGTAACCCTGCATTAGTGTAATTATCTTGTGATGACCAAGATAGCCATCACATTGCATCATGTCTTTTCAATATAAATATAAATATAAATAAATTTAACAAATTACTTTGATCTTTGAAGATTGCTGGTGAGTTTTACTCAGGCTCTGCTTGAGTCCTGGAGGCCACTCTATGAGTTGTGATATCACACAGTACAAAGCTGAAGGCTCCTTAGGACTCCATTTATCAGAGAAATAAAGAAATATATGCTATGGCAGATCTAAACTTTTTGAAAGGGAACATCACAGTTGTGCTTACTGTCACGGCTACTAGATCAGGCATTTGGTGTTGAGTTCAGGCTATATTAAAGAAGGGCAGCTTTGGTCTGTATTTGGTCTAAATAAGAAAGTACTCACAAGCTGTGAAGAAGCTGGGCTGCTTGACACCAGAGGTGTACTTGTTTGATCTACAAAGTCTTTCTTTCTCTGCCAGAGGGAAGAGCTGTACTCTGACACTGGATTTTAAATTTTTCTTCATTGGGAAAAGATAGTCTTTGTGAATCGCAATCTTAAGTCGCATAAGGGCACAAAGGGCCCAAAATCTGCCCGTATTGGATAAACTGAGACTTCAAATACACATTTAAAAGACATCCTTGGAGGAAAAACCTGGGTGCACAGAAACTGATGTGACTCAGAATCTGATTTAGGGAAACCACCTAATTTAACAGGAATTTGTGGTTGCATGACAGCCTCTGTTCTTGATGAAAATCCCTGAAAGACAGAAACAAAGGCAACATTTCTCTAAGGAAACATTGACGTAAGTGAAGAAATGCCTTGGAACAAAACCAGTGCTAACCCTGGAGATGGAAGCACTTGAGCTGTGTGGGTGCACTGAGACCACTGGAGCATGTACAGATGTGTTAAGATAAAGTTTATGATTTCAAGTGGGTATCTTTCTGACAGGCACGTTCACATGCCAAGCTTATTAGAAGGACAAGAACTTTTCCTTTTTGCCTTTTTCCTGCTTTTCCTTCTGAAGGGCTGATAGCAGCACTCAGTTATGATGTTTGCTGGCAGCAAGCCCATTATAGTTGTTCAAAGTCTGGGTTCTTTTTGTGCATAAACCTGTGATTAAGCCACCTTGGAACAAAAGTAACATCAGAACATGTCACTATCTAAAGCTTTCCATACTTGTTTATTACCCTCCGTGGCTAGATGTGACTCTTCATGTTGCCTTTTCAATAATTTTGATTTCTGTTTTCCTTGAGATTAAAACTCATGGAAAAAGGAGAAAAGGTTTAATCTTTCACTTTGAGAGGCTGGTCTGCTAAAGCTGCTCACAGGAGTTAAGGTAAACACAAAACTGGGCATTAGGCTTTATGTCCAGGAGGAAAAGCTGTGCTTGCCATGTTGTTATATAGCTTGAGCAGGCAATCTCTACAGAGCTTTAAAAAGCCCTTCAAAGCTTTGTGTGCATATGGATACTTTTTCCCCCTGGCTTTTAATTCTAAAGATCTCTCTCTTCAGTTGTGGCAGCGTCTGATAAAATTCCTCATAACACTAAACAGGTTGGATAAGCTGAAGAGATTTTATAGCAGTGGCCTATTTAAGTTGCAGAAGGACTAAAAGCTACTGAGGTCAATGTACCTTTCCTGATTTGCCTCTATAATTAGTAGCAGAATATGTCCTATCCATTTTAAAGAGTAATCTTTTTTATGCAATGAAACACTAGTTAATCTCATTAAAAAAAGAAATCAATCTTTTCTTAAAGTAAAATTTGGGACACAATTCTACTAATTTTTATTTTTGAAAAGCATTCTACTTAGGTGATGACATAGGAGTAAGATGAGTTTGGTTACCAGATTGTACTAGCCTGTAGGTAAATGATGAACTGACTAAAGTATGTTTTTCATTCTTTTTCAAGCCAAAATTTATAGATGTGTGGATGGGGTAGGAGGGGACATACAAAAAATTCCCACTGATATCCATTTTCAAATCCAAAAAAAGTGGTAACGAAAGAGGAAAATGGAAAGCTAGAAGCTTACAAACACAGAGGCCAGACTTTGGCTTACCATCTTGCTTTGACAGGGCAAAAAACAAATGACTCTGCACATAATAATCTTTTAACCATAAATTTATCTGCTGACTTAGATGATGTTTGCTCTTTCAGTTAATTGAAAAATTGATTTAGATGTGACTTGGAGAATAGCAAGACCAGATATAACATAGGACATAACATATAACATAGCATGTAACATAATATTCGATAAACTAAAGATTTTGTAACCTGCAGCTTTTATTTCCCTGAAGGGAGAGGCTGCTAACAATGTTGCATAGTCAGCAAAAACGTAAATAAATGCTAAACCTTGGTGTGATGCTTTTACATTCCTCTGCCCTTTGATGGGGCAAATAGTTGAAACAGGCATTGAAACTGAAGAACATACCCTTGTGCCATCGTGTCTCTTAAAGGAAATAATGCAGATATGCACTTGTCAAGGCAGACTGATTTTGCTCAGCAAATATATAACCAGTGCTATCGTAATATCACAAGTAAAAGCTAAAGAAATCACATAATTACTCATCCTATGAGAAAAAGAAAACAACAAAACAACAACTGGCGAGAAAGGTTTAATCTGCAAAATAAGCTTTCAGATTCTGCTACTTGTGTACTTTTATAAACAAATATTTATGGACAGAATTGTTCTTAGGCCACTCATATGAAGACTACAAACATGGTTCTTTCCTTTCTGTGAGTGTTTGAGCTTTTCACTGAGCCATGACCTTTTTTTTTAGAAAAGCCAATCAGCCCTGTTCTGAAGCAGGACATGTCACCCCCTCTCTGCAGAATTAATACATTTTTAGATGCAGCTGGAGTAATTCTCTTTGCTGTAACCCTATTCTCCAGCCCCCATCGCCTCGGGACTCGCAGCAGCTGGCTTACTGTGCTCAGCAAATGGGAGAGAAAGGACATTTTGCAGGTTCAACCATTCTGCTAGAAACTCGGTAATGAAATCAGAAATGACAAGGTGAGACTGAGCTCTGAGATGATTTTTTGCTAACACTTTGCTGGATAGCCCTTTCATTCACATTCCAAGAAAAATCAAATTTGAATCTCTCTTTAATTAGTACTCTTTATTCTTCCGTGTTTGTTTGGGATTTTTCGTTTTCAGGGAAGGAGAATAAAGGAGGAAGGGAGAAGAAGCAGCAGGAATACGGGTGGAGAATGACTGTTTTTATGTGATACTATATTAACTGTCTTTGAGAGTGCTATCACTGAAGAGATATAAGAGTAAGTATTATATCTAGAGAAAACCAAGAAGATCCTAGATTACTGACAAATATTGATGTACATACACAATCATACATATTAAAACTGCACACTTACACTGAGGCAATATAATACAACATGGGTGTCTGTTTTTCCTTCATTGCAAAAACGGAGTTCCATTTGGTTCCTCCTCCTCAACTTTAATCTGTATTTATTTGGATTTTGAGCTCCCAAAGAATGCATAGCAAATTCAGAAACAAATGGCTATAAACACAGTGCAACAGCAGATCAGGTGAAGCATCCCCAAATCAGAGCGAGCAATGATTGAAGCCAAATGCTCTGTTCAGTGTGTTCTTAAGCAAACAGTGCAAACAGTGTTAAGATGACTGAGAAGATGAACCACCATCACATGCACAGACTTGATATCACCAAGATTCACTATCAGGAGCCTCGTTGTGTCTGTTGGCGATGATCACACAGGAAACATGCAATGCTGGTTAGAGGCTGCCTATTGACAGTCTGAGAAGGGAGGACCAAGATTAAGATTTTCATTATAGTGTAATAGGAAGGCTGAATCTGAGCCAGACCAGCCCCACTTAAGAGGGTCAAAAAAGGCATTTGTTAAGTTTACAAGGTGCAATGCAGCACTATACACACTAACAAACTTCTGCCAAGTGAGTATTATCTAAATAACAAGAATGCAGCACAACATGAAGAGTCTGTCTTAGTGCTGGATATGGGAAGGTTGTGCTGGAGAGCTTCTGCTCGCAAATCACCAGCCCTACACCTCAGTGCCTGGATGCAGAACCAAGGCCAGAGTGCTTCTGTTCGTTAAGATAAAATTTAGGATTTTGAGTGGGTATCTATCTGACAGGCATGTTCACAAACACCAGAAACACTCTAGTTTTTCTTGAAGTCAAAAATTAAATCTCAGGTGGTAGTTAAAAATTAGGAAGTTGTTATGTAGATAAAGAAGAGCCAACTTGTGGCTTTACTGCTTGCTCAGACAGGGTCCTAACAGTTGGCTGGCTGTGCCTCTCTTCCCAGCAGTTTCTGGGCACTAGTGATTTCTCCAACTTGTCAGAAGATACAGCAACAGTAGTTAGATGATGTAACAGCATTTATCTGGTATTTATGTTATATTCAGTGTTTTTGCTACAGGCCTGAAATTTTCTTTTTGTATCTGACCAACCCAGGCTCCAGATGCAACGTTAGACAAAAGCGCTTCTCTCTGTATCACATTGCCTATTTCTCTGACCTCCATCATATAAGAAGTTTGAACACTGATCCACAGAGCACGTCAGCTGATGGTGCCTTCTATGCACATTGCTAATATGTTTCCTTTTTTGTTTGGGTTTTTTACTTTATAGCCTTGTTACTGTTTCTCATGTCACTGCTAGATTGTTGCACAACTGGAGAGAGGTTGTCTTACCTACTTGGCCCACACCATTTCAACCACATTACTTCTCCAACCAGCCTGCAACTATTCTCTGGCTCTGTCAGCAGCAGCTTACGCAGAACTGGAACTGGGATGTTGTGCGGGGGGAGGCTGGTGCAGATCACTCACATATTAAGCTGACAGAGCCTTACATAGGCCGTGTGGTGTGTGTCTGAGATGGGGGAAGCAGTTCTTCCTGTGGGCAGGCTGATAGTGAGCTCTCCGCATGTTACAGCAATGAGAAAGTGTCACAAGAGGAAAGAGGATTAGGGCATTATCTCATCTGCGCTATACTTGAAGAAATTTTAAAAAGTTAATTTAGGTCTTACCCTGTGCTCCGCTACATTTGGTGTCACAGCTGTGAAGCCTTGAAAGCCTGATCAGAGTTTACAGACTGTTTCCTGATCGACAGTCTCCTTTCTGTGACACATGCATGTCATTTTCACTGTGAAAGGCATAAACATGCACAAATGTCCCTATAGTGATCCCAGTGATGTGAAAGACAAGCTACAATTTCATCCTAATTTGGTTTCACAAAAGTCTCATAGGGATACCACTTGGCACTTCTGAGGCCAAATTTGGTATGTGCAGCCACAGCTCTGTAGCTAGTTCTCTGTAAGTGCTTGCAATAAACAATCCCATTTTAATTAACATGGGATATAATAACTCTCATTAAATATAAACTGAATGCATGTTAGGGAATTTAGATTTGTAGTATTGCCCAATATGAGCTGCCAGAGGTGGCAGCTTCAATCCCATTACTCCAAGTTTTATCACTACACCAAAACTGACCTGCTAAATGACTCTCCTTGGAAATGTGTAATGCCATAAAATTAAACACTGATTTATTACCTAAATAAAAGACATCAAAGATCGTCAGGGTGTAAAACAAGAGGGCTGGCTTGTTTTTCAAACCATATTTAACGGCAGACCCAGCTGGTACTCCTTAAATGGAACTCAAATAAATAAACAACCTTTGCTTTTTTTTTTCTAAGTGAATGCAGACAAAAGCAAAGGTGGGCTACCAGCTCTTTGGAGTATGGGATTTCATGTTTTTTTTGCAATGTGGATCACATGGTAGTGGAACGACTATATCAACTATGGCCACTGGTGACTGAAAATATCATATCTGCAGTAAACAAAGCCATTATTTATACAGATGACCTCCTGGGACGAGCGGTTTAAGAAAACACCCTGTCTGCAGTGTTATTGCTTTCAGTTCACTGGCTGCTGTTCTTTATCACTGCTGCTCTGTGCCAGCTTTGCTAGCCAGATATGGGACTGATAATACCCTTTCTAAAGATTCAATTGCAACTCTCCCATTGACATCAAATCGAGAACAAGCAGGAATGACACCACTTTCTCTTTTATGGCTGCTTTATTTTATTTCCTTCTCCTAGAGTTCACGCAGAACTGTGGCAGATCAAACATCAATCCTCCATCAGCTCTGTATTTGAGAAAGAAGAATATTGTATACAATACATGGTATTGCTGCACTATAATTCATTTTTTTTGAAGTGGAACTTGATAATAAATCAATCAGGCTAGGTTTTCAGAATGATTACAAGGGCGACATCGGTGACCTCAGAAATTCCTTGTATAATCTTTGAACTTCAGCAACTTGCAGAATCCAAATCTCTTTGTTCTGACACCACCCAGGTACCTGATCTATTCCACCTCTTTAAAAAATCCTCCATCAGGTGGCAGCAGCGTACAAGCTTTCGTAAAAGCCAAGGCAAAAGGATATGAGTTTTGCCATTTTATCTAAGGAAGTATCAACAAATAGTTAAGCTTTTTAGATCATCTTTCTTTTCTCATCTCTTCAAATACCAAAAGGATAGACTCCCCAGTTATATCAGATCTCCAACCTGTGTATGTCATTCCTGGTGAACGTGTTTCAAGCATCCTGCAACTCTGGTTACTCAGGGGCTGTAGGTGACTTGCCAGGCTGCAACCCCTGAGTTTGTCTTCCATAAGGAGGGCAGTAAGGAACGGCCAGGTGACTTCCCCAGGAGGGTCAGCCTTGGCCTCCTTGCTGCTTTCTGTGGAGTAGCAAGGCTCCTGTGGCTATGTGACATTGCCTGTAGTACAGCTGTAGATCCCTCTGCAATGTGTTCTCATCTCTCTTGAGCACGCATGGCCCTTTGGGAGCTGATTATCAGTTTCATTTTCAAATCCAAAAAAAGTGATAACAAAAGAGGAAAATGCAAAGCTAGAAGCTTACAAACACAGAGGCTAGACTTTGGCTTACCATCTTGCTTGCAAAAAACAAATGACTCTGCACTCTTGGCTTCCTTGCAGCTTTCTTTGGAGCAGTTCCCCCTGTGGCTATGTGACACTGCCTGCAGCACAGCTGTAGATCCCTCTGCATTGTATGGATATCTCTCTTGAGCACCCATGGCCCTTTGGGGAACTGCTTATCAGTTTCTCTTCTCCGCACTTTAGAAAGGAAAGCCTGCCCTTCCTGGTGCTGCCAGTCAATCTCGCAGTAGCTGCCTGCCATTCTTTTAAAGACAAGAGGTACTCCTAAAAGCTGCTGGCTGTGGGGTCTGGGGCTGAGGAATTGGGCACAGCGAGTTCAAAGCCTGCTGAGATGCCTCTAGAGACTGTCCAGACACTGATCGCTGGAAAGCTGCACTCTTCACCCATGAAAGATCAGAGGGCAATTGGTGCTGCATAATATCTGGCAGGTTGCACTGAACCAAGGCAGAGGGTCTGACCTACAGCACAGGGCAACAGCTGCACTGGTGTCATCTCCTGACGCTCCTTGCTCTGCCAGTAATGCATCTTTACTGTCCACGTCTCGCCCTCTGCCGTGCTGCCCCATGTCAGTGCTGGGACTCAGTTCTCATTCCTCAGTCTTCCTTCAACATTTTTCTTTCACTCTGATTTCCTGGTGGCTCACAACTGCTATGTCTCAAACCACATCCTAACTTCTCTGCAATAAAGACTGTGTGCAGCCCCTGATAAGTGCGTGTGCTTGCTGGCCCACAATAATCACAAAACCCAGTAAAAACAGAGACTTTCTGCTTCCTTTGTAAAAGACACTGATTTATTTCATAAACAAGGACAAAACCATCAGCTAGTACTGTGCAAAAGAAGCAGAGGGTTTGTGGCAGGTGGGCAGGAGGCAGCTGGAGGGGAAGGTGGCTGGCTGGAGGCTGGCCGGAGCAGCAGGTGGTATCCTCCGACAGCCTGGTCTCTTCCTGGAGCAGGCGGAGCAGCTCCACGCAGATTTTGACTCTCAGATTCATAATCTGCTTCCTGAGCTCCGTAAACGGTAGCACAGAAACACCCTGTCAGGATGATCTCTCTGCATGAGACAGTGTAAATAGCTGAGAATTCTGCCACTGGGTGCATGGTGTACATGCGTAGGTATGTGTGCTGGTCTGATATGGGAGCAAGATTCACACTCATAAATTATACCTGACATAGAATTTCATCAGATAATATGAACTGGAAGGCCAAAGCTCAAAAGGTCTGTGCTAACCACAAAAAGCCTCCAAAGATAAAACACAGTCTTATGGCTGTATGGGAGAAGTGGTTTTGTTTGTTAGTTTGTTTGTTTGTTTTGGTTTTGTTTTTGTTTTATAAGCTTGAACTCTTAATAGCAGCCACAAATGGAATAAAAAATCAGCTGTTACATTTTTGTCACAACAACGGTCTACATGACTTTTCTGCACTAATTTTCATGTCTCTTTAGTGGTCTGTATGTTCTGTGCGTTTCTTTTTCAGTATTCCCCAAAAAGCAAAAATACTGCATAGCAACCACTGCCAGGAGAAAAGCTCCAATCTTTGGAATTTACTCAGCTGCACACCTTCTTAGTAGAGCTGGGCAAAGGACGCCCAATTGCCCCTTTGGTCCCAGAGAGGCTGAGGGAAATGTTAAAGGACAGTTCATACCACTTTTGCTGCTGCTCTTCAATGCCCTAGGCAACTTGCTTTCTTTCACAACTCTGGAAATACATACATACACAACAAACACCAAGAAAGCAGGCGCAAGAAAGGTACAAATCAAATGTCTAATATTTTCAACACTAACACCAACAATTTAAAATTGATGATGCCTGTTTTGAAAGTTATTTATAAATAGAAAAAAAAGTTTGCTATAAATAAGCAAAAGTAGTTTGTTAGACATGCTGAATAGTATTTGCTCATGCATGCTTTCTAACCCACCTAGCACATTTATCACCTTCAAAGTTGTGTTACTGTACACTGGTTCCCTATGAACAGGGGATCAAGAAAAAAGTTTTCATATCCACAAGCCTGAATATAGGTTCCTAATTCCTATTGTTGGATATTTATGGAAGTGGCCAATTTGATCAAAATGAACTAAGTGGTGGAAAATACTTCTGAAATATGGGGTTAGTAGTCTAGTTTTCCTGGATTTCAAGTCCAGTAAACTTGGTGGGTCTTTTTTTTTTTAAACAAACAAATGCTGAATTCAGATGACAGTTATGTTCACAAGTAAAAATAAGGAAAATATTTGCACCTCAGAGAGACGTGCCTGAAAGCATCTTAAAGATACACAAACCAGCAACACATACAAAATTTCCCACCGAATTTACAACCTGGCCACTTTTTTGGGGACCTGATATGCGGTCTTTGAAAGTGCTGGGTTGATCAATCTCCAAGTTCAACTGAGAACCTTGGCCACAGAATTTTTCTTTCTTTTAGAAGAACTTATCATTCTTTTCCAAAATTGCACCTTTCCAAATGTGCAGTGTGGGCTTGCAATGGCAGGAGGAGTTAGTTTTTATTATCAGTTTTTCTCATATGCAATTTTTTCAGCGTATGGAAGGGTATTTCTTTTCTTCTCCAGAAAACATTGTGCATTTCAATAGCACTGAGACAAGGATTAGCAGTTTCCCAACAGAGGCAGTGTTCTGCTAATTCTAACCAAATACTCATAATGATCAAAAGTAGGAAAGGCAGCACTTTGGATTAATACATGAAAGCCATTATTAATACCTACAACCTGTAGTCTATGTTTCCCGACCAACCCTAATGTGAGAAGAGCAGCCCCTCTGCGCATTGGTTATTATGAGTGAAATCAGCACACATTTACTGTCTTGTAAATACTATGGAAAGCATCTGTACCATTCAAATAATGCTTAAATGAGGGAATTAGCAGGCCAACTCATTTCATTATAATGAAAGGGCAAAAGAAAAGAAAAATAGATGGATGTTTTGAGAGATTTCAGGGTGAAAGGAGGCCACAGTCTGTGGAAATAAATATTCATGTGAATTTACAAGCACAAGACAAAAATATCCCTCTACATTGTAAATGGGACAGGTGATTCTATGCTGTCTATATTTTCTCTATAGGGTTATAGTAAATGTTTCTCATTCATATTTTATTCTTTATCCCCAACAAACCATTGTGGTGATGTCCCTTGGAGGCTGATGACATTTGAATACATGGAGACAAAACCGGTACAAAAAAGAGCATGTAGAGAAAAATGCTGTATTGTAATATGCATATCAGAGGGGTAGAAACATATGGCCCTATATCATACTCAAATCTGTTCAGGTAAAGTAAGAATTTTACTCAATGGCTATCCTAATTCTCCTGTTATTTCTTTATTCAAGACTGTCAGAGTGAAATGTCAGTTACAGAAACTCCTACATCAGTTTGAGAATACCTGTACATTCCCAATCTCTCATTTTTAAACAAAGAAATCTCCCTCATCATTATTTTTCCTCTTGTTCAAACATCCTCAGTCTTTGAATTAAACCACCCAGGTTTAATCTAAACAAATCTAGGTTGTACATTAGAAAGAATTCTCTCTCAGACCAGAAAAGTACTTAGAGAGATTGAGGCACTAAATCCCTACGTGAGAACTTCAGAACTTTTTCATTTCAGTGAGATACTTCAAATCAGAGCTCTGCCCACTGCTCAAGCTAGATAACAGCTTGTGATTTGCTACTAATTTGGGTGGGTGAATTCCTAAGCAGGAATAAATTACCCAAACATCTCTGTGGATGTGAGCTGTGGAGCAGGACACAGGCCTGTTTTAGAAACTTGGTGCCTCCCCAGGGAAGTGTGTAAATCCTGGTGAATGCAGGGTAACAACAGGGGAGCTCTATGGCTGTTTAGCTGCTCTCACGTCATGTTCATTCCCCTGCCAGAAGCACGTTTCCAGCTGCAGGCTGTATCATCTGTTCGCCAAAATCTCTCCTGCCCTGTGTGGCTCACAATCTCCATATCATGCCCTCCCTTGATGGATTTCCTATAATTTACACATTGCTTTCAAGCTCTTATTTCCAGCACCTGATCTTTGTTTTTAAAACCAAGAAACCTTTTGTTCACAGACCATATGTCGCCTGTGATCATTAGCCAGTTCTGGGAGTGCAGCCAGGAAAGTGATAGTGGGACAAGGAGTGATGGACTCGAAGGAAATGCCCCTTTCTCCTGCCCCTGTACGTGCACTGGCAAAGCGGAGGGCATCAACATCTGAGCTGGAGGGAGAGAGCAAGTGAAGGAGGAAAGAGGAACAGCTTACACAAGGACTTAGAAGCTGGTAGGAAAGGAATTTGGGTTATATCAGCCTTTTCAGGAACTGACCATCATCGTAATAGAAAGGCTTTACTACTCTGGATGGAGTAATTTCCAGCTCCCCTTGTTGATTTTTCCCCAACCACCCATTTTCCTAATCTTATTTTCCAGAATATGTTGAATCCTAAATCTACTTTAATTTCTTCATTTCTTTCTACTCTCAACATTATACTCCTTACAGTCTATCTGCCTAACCTCTTCATGAAGTCAGGGACTTCAGGATCTTCTGTTTTTCCAAGGACTGTCCCTAGCCAGTCAGTTATCAAAACAGAGCACATCAAACACAGACATTTACAAGACTGATACATTTACACTAAAGGTAAAAACGAAAAATAGGGAGAAAGTAATTTGAGTGAGAGATAGTTAAAAGGAAGGCAGTTAAAAGCATTTAATTACTTCTTTATTGTCTGAATTAACATGGTTACACTGTTTTTGGCCTGCTTTTCTTGAGCTGACAGTCTGTTATGTGCTGTGTCTCCACGAATATCTTCAGCAAGCAAATGGAATGCCTTGCAACTGCAAAAGGCAATTGCTCTTATAACTTCTACATAATGAAATCTGACTGCATTGTCTTTTTGTCCTTCATAGACCAGTTTACCTTTTTGCAATTTGCGATGCATATTTTCACTTATCTATTTGTGTGGTGCAGTATTTTAAAAAGAGGGAGGAAAAAAAAAAAGGAGTTTACAAATCAAGTAACCAAAAAAATACATTCAGGATAGAATTATGGCATTGCTACTTAAGCAGAAGACAAAAAGGAAGAAAGCATTTTTATGAGCACACGCCTTCCTCTCTAAATCATAGGGGAGACAGCTCAAGAAGCGGTCAGCTTCTGACACTTTGGGCCAGTGCCAGCTGTCCCTGCAGAATGGAGCTAGACACCCTGAAGCAACTTGTGCCTGTTGTCTAACTGATGGAACTGCCTACCAGAAACATGGGGTGAACCTGACAGCCTCGCTGTGCTGTGGTGATGCCCTGGGAGGTTAGAGAATGTCAGTGAAGTTCCCAATAAAGCCAGTGGCTTGTAGAAATATACACTAAAATTTATATGTGCAAAATCATACCTATCTATATATATGAGTATTCAATGACTCCCATTTTCCATCAAGACATACTGCAATTTTACTGAGATTCTTCTACTGAATATTGTAAATAACTATGTTTGTGCTATTGGACCTACTTCAGCATCTCTTGTATACTAGTGATCCAACAGTGTGGACTTGCATAAAAGTTTTTTCAGTGAGTTAAACTGGAGCAGGTTGTTGATTCAGTTCAACACGAATAATTCTTTGGTATCTCTGAACACATGTGATACCATTAGCCGAAATAATGCGTTTCTGTTCTACCATAAGGAATTACAGGTATTCGGATAACCCATTTAATTTAGGTAATTAGCAAACTGTCTTTATATGCTTAGCTTTAAATACAGAGATAGGTGATGGTTTAGCAAAAACTTCAATCCCAGCAGCTAATGCTCATTATCCCACTGAGTCACACTGAGCTCTGTTTCAGTATGTCAGAGTGATGGAACATGCAGCCCATCAAGCTGCTAAAAACATGAAGTGTAGATGGTTTTGGTATCACAGGTGCTGCTGAATTATCTGGAGACATTCAAATTTGCAGACAATACTTCATCCATACTATCCAAAGATCATGTTTTCCATTGTTTCTGGAAAACACTGTCCTGAAAGTCATTAATAAGACTTGTTACTCGTGGAGAAAGGAAAAGTTGTGTAATCTGAGACTGGTCTCTTTGAAGCCTGCTTATGTAACCCACCTGAAACCACAAAGAAGAGTTTCATGCTGTTAGATTATGTTCGGTACATTGCAGTCTTTTACTTCTGGGGTTGAGCCTTCTCAGGTAGAAGAGGTTATTTACTCTGGGTCATGTTCATACTTGCACCAGCGTGGTCCCCCACTTCTTTGTTCAAATGTGATACAAACCCACAGTCTGCGATAGTGTAAGTCAAAAAATAAACTGTGACTATAGTGAAAAAACCTATTTCTACTAAGAAATTTCTTAGTTTCCAGGTCCTGAAGTATCTCCCCAAAACCATGCTGGCCATATGAAAAGGTTTAAAGCAGCCGCTCATGGAAGAATTCGAGAAGCCATTCAGGAAAGAATTATCTTCAGGCTGAAGCAGCACATGATCTTTGCAAACAGATCTGCAGTGCTTTGAAAAGTCTCCACAAAGTGGTAGGACCAATGCGATTTTTTCCTCTTCCAGGTTCTTCTCTACTCTAGAAACTAGGCAACACACAGCTTAGTTACCCCAGCCTCAGATCTAAGTCTTCACTGCACTTCCTGAGAATCACAGCACAGAGATTTAATAGAGATCTTACATCTAAGTGCTTTAGGTTGACTAAATATTATCATCCTAATTCCACATTGCATGTAGGAGGCAACAAATGCAGAAAATCAGAACTATTTGCTGTGACATCTAAGTCTAGGTCTGTGATAAAGCTGAGACCAGGATCCCCCAGGAACCTATCACTAATCTTCCTGGCAACATGTCCTTTCCACCTGGCATAGCAAACAATAACCAGTAAAAAAGGAATCTTACTCCATGAAATGTGATAATATTTGTCATGCCTTCACTAGAAAAGCAGAAATCACAAATACAAGGCATTCTGATGTATTAGTTCTGAGTTTTGAAATTTCAGGTTTCTTCCTAGCAACTCTTCAATGGAAATGTTAGTAAAATAAAGTGGCTGACGTCCTCAACAGACATCCTCTGACTTATCAACAGAGACTCTGCAAGAAGTGGAGGGACCAGACATAGTTTAAATGAAAAAAATAAGAACCTAGTTATTATTTTTCTTTTCAAACTGCAAAAGAACGTACAGCCTTTTCACCACATTGTAATTATTGCAGTGATACAGTTTTTTCAAAAGCGCTGTAGTAGCATCTGAAATCAGAAAGCAGAACTGCCAGTAATGAGACACCCTGTCTATTACAGAGAATGAAATCAAAGAATAAAAAAATGATGGATGGTGGAAAACAGATTGCATTTTTAAAGCTGATGTTGTAGTAGTAAGTGATACTAGTAACAAAGACAAGCATCTTTTAAATAATGACCTTAGCTAAAAGTCCAGCTAGCACAAGCAGATGGTTACACCTGCATGGACACTGACTACAGTTTGATTTTCCAGGGCAAAATCTGACTGCAGGACTGGGACATAGTTATTAGAGGACACAGTTCAAGCTGTGACACTTCACCATATTCACATATTTCATCCATATTTTGCTTGTGCCTTTGGGTCCTAACACTTTTGTATCATTCTTTCAGAGCATGTGGTGGCATTCCCTGTTGAAATCTTGGAGTGCTACTGCAATATCAACAACTGCTGCTACTAAATAACTTTAAATAATGTTTATACTGCAACTCTAAGACGGGCCTGTGTGTCTAAGGAACCTTACACCAGTAATTTTCAGAGTCAAATATTGCATAAACTTATTTCACAATAATACTAGCTCACTGCTACACAACCCCAAAGCCCCCAAATGCTATATTAATAAACACAGGGGTTTATGACACTCTTTTTAAAGACAGAACCTTCCAAATGAAATGCTGGCTCAGTGTTTTAGGTCTTTGAACCCTGTATTCCTGAGGGTCTGACTTTAACCTTCCTCTTAGAAATTGCAAAGGTAGCTTGAGTGACATTGCTGAAATACATAGCGCCTCTGTGATTCCTCTGAATTAGGTACCATTTAGGTAGCTGCGGTCTGGCCTTTAGTAACCTACAACGGTTTTCACCTGAAGTGCAAACATATTTACAATTCCTCTGGCAGACCAAAAGCTATGTACACAGCATGTGTTCTCACTTAAATGACAATAAAGACTCTAGATTACATGATCATTCAAGACCTTCAGTTCCCCAGGACATTTAGTGAAAAGCACCCGTGAGGAGAAAAAATAGCATGGAAATTTTAGATGTTGTTCTGGCATACATATGCCAGCAGTCTTTCCATTTCCAAAAATAATTTCATACATTATATCTAAAAGATTCTTTAAGGGATTTAATTTACCCTGTGACTATACATATTTGTTCATTTATTTTTCCACAGTTTTATTTGGAGTGTGCTTCCATTCTCAACACTGACTTTCAAAATAAAGCATTTTATTTTATTTACTAAAAGTAAAAACTTTCTTTCTTTCCTTACCAGTCCTATACTTTTGGCCCAGGGAACATAGGTAACTTATTTCTCCCTGGCTCAAACTCCATAACCAGCTGTGAAGCCTATGGCTGGATAAATGCTTAGCAAAGTTTGGTCTGTGTGTCCCTATTTCTGTTCACGAAGTTGCACAAGTACAATTAAGCGCCTATCCATAATTACAGAGCAGCTCTTTGTCCCTGCAGAATGGGGTGCACAGATGGACACTGTAATGGAAATTAGTTAGCAGCCTGTCAATGATTGATGAGTCAGTGAAGAGCCAAGCCCTTACCCTCGGTGGAATATAGGTACTCTGGACAAGCCAGCAGAGAAGAGAGCAGACAGCATTTTAACACTCACATTAGCAGGTGGTCCTGACCAAGCAAATCTCCTGAGTGAAGGATGACATGCCTATATAATCAGTTTTCAGAGGGGGATTTTTTTTAGATAGAAACTCTCTCTCTCTGAAAGATACAGCAAGAAGCATTTAAGTGCTGCTTTTGGCTCTTCTTTTTGCCCCAGTAACACAGACAATTTTCAGACAATGACGCCTTCTTAAATGCAGAGACGGCAGTTCTGTATTTCTTGACTCACACTGCTAAAGATGATTTGAACACAGGGTTTGGCCGCATTCATGGTTCATGATCAAACTCAATGCACGGTGCTGAAACTCCTATTAATTCTCCAA